>NW_028270159.1:41468723-42857056 GCF_037043375.1 Chiloscyllium plagiosum
GAAAAGCACAGCAGTTCAGACAGCATCCGAGGACCTTGGTTGCTGCCTGAACTGCTGTGCTTTTCCAGCACCACTAATCCAGAATCTGGTTTTCAGCATCTGCAGTCATTGTTTTTACCTAGTGGAATCAATGTTTTGGGCAAGAGCCCTTCATGAGGCATGAGGACCTCTATTTTAGTGATGCTGTTCAAAGCAAAAATGAGTCAGGACTGCATTAAAATACCAATCTTTCACATCCTCATGAAAGGACAGTCAGGGCCTTTGTTAATGTCTCATCTGAACGATTACACTTCCAACACTCTATTGTTACTATACTTAAAGAGTCAGCATAAATTCTGTGCTGAAGTCTCTCAAGTGGGACTCTGATTTGACTCAGAGGAAAGCATGAAATGGATGAGCCAAGTTAAAGAAGACAATAATTCGATCATTAGAGCTATATTAGGTGATGCCATCCAGAATCTTCTGTGTGCTGACTTTAAATGGTTTCATCACAAGCCACTTAACAGAGAATACACTATAAACAGAATTGTATTACTACAGCAAGGTATAAATGTATTTGTCTAAACATGCCCCTTTTCATAAAAAAACAAAAAAAGGTTACATGTAACATTTATATCTGCAAGTATCCCAACAAACACGGTTTACAATGTTCTACTTCCGTCTGTTCTTGCAGATTAAATTTTACCATTTTTTACAAAGTTATTAATTTCTTTTATTGTTACGCATGCATGTTGTTGTTGGATTTTCAACTGGTACTTGTACATTCCTAGGGGACAATCCTTATCCAAAACCAGAGAACATCATTCTGTTGATGCCACAGAAGCAATCAGAATTGGTTTTCCTTTCATTATGAGATTTGGTCCAAGTCATGTCGTCCAGCATTAAATTGCAAGGTCACGTCATTGTTGACCATTTAGAACATCTGCTCTGGTATTGTCATCTCGAGTTGTTGGATGAGAGTGAAAGCTGCTTGCTAGTTCTGTGCCCAAGAACCACTTCACATTCTTTGCAGTGAGTTTACATAGAGGTTCACACTGATAGCAAATTAATCAGAAACCTTGAATATAGAACATAAAACAATACAGCCCACGATGTTGTGCCAAACATTTGTCCTAGCTTAAGCACCTGTCCATGTACCTATCCAATTGCCGCTTAAAGGTCACCAATGATTCTGACTCTGCCATTCCCACAGGCAGCGCATTCCATGCCCCCACCACCCCTGACATCCCCCCTATACCTTCCACCCTTCACCTTAAATTTATGTCCCCTTGTAACACTCTGTTGTACCCGGGGAAAAAGTCTCTGACTGTCTACTCTATCTATTCCCCTGATCATCTTATAAACCTCTATCAAGTCACCCATCATCCTTCGCCGTTCCAATGAGAAAAGGCCTAGCACTCTCAACCTATCCTCGTACGACATATTCTTCATTCCAGGCAACATCCTGGTAAATCTCCTCTGCACCCTCTCCAAAGCTTCCACATCTTTCCTAAAATGAGGCGCCAGAACTGCACACAGTACTCCAAATGTGGCCTTACCAAGGTCCTATACAGCTGCAACATCACCTCACGACTCTTGAATTCAATCCCTCTGCTAATGAATGCTAATACACCATAGGTGAAAATGTGTTGCTGGAAAAGCGTAGCAGGTCAGGCAGCATCCAAGGAACAGAAGAATCGACATTTCGGACATAAGCCCTTCCTCAGGAATGAGGAAAGTGTGTCCAGCAGGCTAAGATAAAAGGAAGGGAGGAGGGACTTGGCGGAGGGGCGTTGGAAATGTGATAGGTGGAAGGAGGTCAAGGTGAGGGTGATAGGCCCGAGTGGGGTGGGGGCGGACAGGTCAGGAAGAAGATTGCAGGTTAGGAAGGCGTGCTGAGTTCGAGGGATTTGACTGAGACAAGGTGGGGGGAGGGGAAATGAGGGAACTCGAGAAATCTGAGTCCATCCCTTGTGGTTGGAGGGTTCCTAGGCGGAAGATGAGGCGCTCTTCCTCCAACCGTCGTGTTGCTATGGTCTGGTGATGGAGGAGTCCAAGGACCTGCATGTCCTTGGTAGAGTGGGAGGGGGAGTTGAAGTGTTGAGCCACGGGGTGGTTGGGTTGGTTGGTGCGGGTGTCCCAGAGGTGTTCTCTGAAACGTTCCTCAAGTAGGCGGCCTGTCTCCCCAATAAAGAGGAGGCCGCATCGGGTGCAGTGGATGCAATAAATGATGTGTGTGGAGGTGCAGGTGAATTTGTGGCGGATATGGAAGTATCGCTTGGGGCCTTGGAGGGAGGTACGGGGGGAGTTGTGGGCGCAAGTTTTGCATTTCTTGCGGTTGCAGGGGAAGGTGCCGGGAGCGGAGGTTGGGTTGGTGGGGGGTGTGGACCTGACGAGGGAGTCACGGAGGGAGTGGTCTTTTCGGAATGCTGATCGGGGAGGGGAGGGAAATATATCCCTGGTAGTGGGGTCCGTTTGGAGGTGTCAGAAATGACGGCAGATGATACGCTGTATATGGAGATTGGTGGGGTGGCAGGTGAGGACCAGTCCTGGTGGCGGTTGGAGGGGCGAGGCTCAAGGGCGGAGGAGCGGGAAGTGGAGGAGATGCGGTGGAGGGCATCGTCGACTACGTCTGGGGGGAAATTGCGGTCTTTGAAGAAGGAGGCCATCTGAGTTGTACGGTATTGGAACTGGTCCTCCTGGGAACAGATGCGGCAGAGACTAAGGAATTGGGAATATGGGATGGCGTTTTTACAGGGGGCAGGGTGGGAGGAGGTGTAGTCTAGGTAGCTGTGCGAGGCGGTCGGTTTACAGTAATACACCATAGGCCTTCTTATAAGCTCTATCCACCTGAGTAGCAACTTTCAAAGATCGATGAACATAGACCCCAAGATCCCTCTGCTCCTCCACCTTACTAAGAACCATACTGTTAACCCAGTATTCCGCATTCTTATTTGTCCTTCCCAAATGGACAACCTCACACTTGACAGGGTTGAACTCCATCTGCCACTCCTCAGCCCAGCTCTGCATCATATCTAAGTCCCTTTGCAGCCGACAACAGCCCTCCTCACTATCCACAACTCCACCAATCCTCGTATCATCTGCAAATTTACTGACCCACCCTTCCACTCCCTCTTCCAAGTCATTAATAAATATTACAAACAGCAGAGGACCCAGAACTGATCCCTGCGGAACTCCACTTGTAACTGGGCTCCAGGCTGAATATTTACCATCTACCACCACTCTCTGACTTCGACCAGTTAGCCAGTTCTCTATCCAACTGGCCAAACTTCCCACTATCCCATGCCTCCTGACTTTCCGCACAAGCCTACCATGAGGAACCTTATCAAATGCCTTACTAAAATCCATGTACACTACATCCACTGCTCTACTCTCATCCACATGCTTGGTCACCTCCTCAAAGAATTCATTAAGACTACTCATAAATCCTGTCCCTCAGTACCCTTTCCATTACTTTGCCTACCACCGAAGTAAGACTAACTGGCCTGTGATTCCCGGGGTTATCCCTATTCCCGTTTTTGAACAGGGGCACAACATTGGCCACTCTCCAGTCCCCTGGCGCCACCCCCATTGACAGTGAAGACGAAAAGATCATTGCCAACGATTCTGCAATTTCCTGTCTTGCTTCCCACATAATCCTAGGATATATCCCATCAGGCCCGGGGGACTTGTCTATCCACAAATTTTTCAAAATGTCCAACACATCTTCCTTCCTAACAAGTATCTCCTCTACTTACCAGTCCATTTCATACTCTCCTCTTCAACAATACGGTCCCTCATTTGTAAATACTGAAGAAAAGTACTCATTCAAGACCTCTCCTATCTCTTCTGACTCAATACACTGTCTCCCACTACTGTCCTTGATCGGACCTACCCTCATTTTCGTCATTCTCATGTTTCTCACATACGCATAAAAGGCCTTGGAGTTATCCTTGATCCTCCCCAACAAAAATTTTTCAAGCCCTCTCTTAGCTCTCCTAATCCCTTTCTTCAGCTCCCTCCTGACTATCCTGTATCCCTCCAACACTCTGTCTGAACCTTGTTCCTCAACCTTATGTAAGCCTCCTTCTTCCTCCTTACAAGACATTCAACCTCCCTCGTCAACCAAGGTTCCCTCACACGACCATCTCTTTCCTGCCTGACAGGTATATACATATCAAGATCACTGTTCCTTGAAAAAGTTCCACATTTCAACAACATCCTTCCCTGACAGCCTATGCTCCCAATTTATGCTCCTCAGATCCTGTCTTGCAGCATCGTATTTACCCTTCCCCCAATTGTAAAACCTACCCTGTTGCGTGCACCTATCTCTCTCTATAACCAAGGTGAAAGTCACAGAATTGTGATCACCATCACCAAAATGTTCACCCACTAACAAGCCCATCACTTGTCCCGGTTCGTTACCAAGTGCCAAATCCAATATGGCCTCCCCTCTGGTCGGACAATCTACATACTGAGTTAGAAAAGCTTCCTGGACACACTGCACAAACACCGCCCTGTCCAATCTACTTGATCTAAAGAGCTTCCAATAAATATTTGGGAAGTTGAAATCATCCATGACTACTACCCTGTGGCTTCTGCACCTTTCCAAAATCTAGGTAGTTGCAGAATCTAGCAAAACACTGCACTGCCTTTGTGAATTTTTGCATCTCTATTACAACTGTCACCTTAACAGAATAAAGGGTAAATCTGTTCATTGTCAGTATATGACCCATGTCCCTGATTACAGGTATTTTCAATTGCATCTTTTTCAGCAGTTTCACTGTATTTGGATGGGGATCTACAATGCTTCTTTTAACATATTTCCACATCCAAAAAAAGCAGATAATTCACAAATGTTTCTCCCCCCCCACCCAAGAAGATCACTATGGTATGTTGTCTGCAGTGACGGTCTTCCAAAATAGCAGACCTGCTAAATGGCATTCTTAAACATCTGGACCTCAAATTGTGTCCTGATATAAAGTTTAAAAGAAGTGCAGCCTTTAAATCTAACTTCGCTGACCGGTATCCATCCTTCACAAGTCCATAATCAAATCCTTTGCCTTGACAACATGTCTTCAGAGATTGGCTTGGCATAGATTTCAGTGAAGCCTTGAGACTATGCACACCCTCATCATTCTAGATTTTGTTTCTGCATAACCACATAGTCTATCAGAGCTGTCCTTTCTAAAGTACTTACTTTTTTCCAGCTCTTCTATTTCTCTGTTAGGAGACACCTGAAAGCAGTTGGAACTCACCATGAACAGATCCTGAGTTGCTGTCAAGCTCATCCAATTTGAGGTGATATTCTTTAGGGTTCCAAGCAAGACATGTGAAAACATCTTTGTTTTTTTTTAGGATCTGCTCAGCAGCCAAAGGCTGGGTGCCCTACAAAATACTGCAACTATTTTCTGGTCCTTACCAATCCAAACTTTAGATCTGTAATAGTTCAGACGAGTGGGTTTTGCTTCATGAATACTGTCAGAAATTGCAGATCTTCATTTTCTCCATTTGTGTTCTCTGCTTTATTTGTGCCCTTGGGATGAGTATTTCTCCATCATACAACCTCCAGTTTACTTTCAATAGCTTCAATTTTGAACAGTCACTTCACACAAGTCTGCAAATTTCATTACATTGCAGTTAAGCAGCCATTGTTTAACACATCTCACTCACTTGATGCTCCCTTTCTGCAGTCACCATTCTAATGGTCACAATTAATCACCATTAAATTAGATAATGCCAACTTGCCCCATGTTGTCAGAGTGATTCCTCAGAATTATCACCTGACATCTCCAGCAGCCTTTTTAAAATATCGTTTGCTTCTTTACATTAAAAAAAAGATTCAAGGTGAGACGACTGTTTGCAACGTGAGCATTGCTTTCCCAAAGCTGCACACAATTCCTTTCTTTCACATGATGTCTTCCACAATAGGTACATCCTGCAAGCTAGCCTTGATCTTTCTGAAAGGTTTCTTCCTGAGCTCTGATAGTAAACACATGGCATTCATAAATAAAATTTTCAAGGTGAGAAGTTTTTTTTTAGATTAATTACAGAGTGGAAACAGGCCCTTCGGCCCAACAAGTCCATACCGCTCCGCCGAAGCGCAACCCATCCATATCCCTACATTTACCTCTTACCTAACACTATGGGCAATTTAGCATGGCCAATTCAGCTGACCTACACATCTTTGGACTGTGGGAGGAAACCGGAGCACCCGGAGGAAACCCACGCAGACACGGGGAGAACGTGCAAACTCCACACAGTCAGTCGCCTGAGGTGGGAATTGAACCCGGGTCTCTGGCGCTGTGAGGCAGCAGTGCTAACCACTGTGCCACCATGCCGCCCACACAGTGGAACGTTTAAAGGGGATACACACGGCAAGTACTTCACACGGCAAGTACTTTACACAGAGAGTGGTGGGCGTCTGGAATGCATTGCCAGCAAAGGTGGTAGAGGCAGGCACGGTAGATTCATTTAAGATGCGTCTGGACAGATGCACAAGTAGGTGGGGAGCAGAGAGATACAGAGGCTTAGGAATTGACTGACAGGTTTAGACAGTAGATTTGGATCGGCACAGGCTTGGAGGGCCCAAGGGCCTGTTCCTGGGCTGTAAATTTTCTTTGTTCTTATGAGTACAGGGTTCAAAATAGATCGATAGGGCCTTTTAAAATTCTCCAGTCTGCCATTTTCTGCTCTCGTTGATGACATAGCTGTAGAACTGATTCTCCGACACTGAGAATACATTTGTTTCCACACTTGTTCAGATTGTTAGTTGAACCCGGCAGTTAGCTCAGTTTTGTTCCTGATAGTGGAAGATGGTTCAATTCAGTCTCAAATCTAAATAAGAGAAGGTACTTGAAAATTCACAACAGCAGTAGCTGGGTCTCTTACAGCTCCATAACTGCATACAATTTCAGCTGCATGCTTCTAATGTCATATTCCATCTATCAGCTTCAATGAACTCTGCTCAAGCCTCCAACTGAAAACTTCTCTGGTTCCTTGAAGGTGGAGTTGCAGGTAGACAGGGTAGTGAAGAAGGTATTTGGTAAGCTTGCCTTTATTTGTTTGTGCATTTGTTATAGGAGTTGTGATTAGGAGAAAGTAAGGACTGCAGTTGCTGGAGAATCAGAGTCAAAAAGTGTGGCCTTGATGAAGGGCTTCTGCCTGAAATGTCAACTCTCCTGTTCCGCAGATGTTGCCTGACCTGCTGTGCTTTTTCAGCACCACACACTTTCTGACTAAAAGAGTTGAGATGTCATGTGATGGGTGTACAAGACATTAGTTTGGCCACTTTTGGAATACTGTATGCAATTCTGGTCGCCCTGCTATAGGAAAGATGTTATTCAACTTGAAAGGGTGCAGAAAAGATCTACAAGATGTTGCCAGGGTTGGAGGTTCTGAGCTATAGGGAGAGACTGAATAGGCTGGAGCTATTTTCCCTGAAGCATCAGAGTCTGAGAGGTGACCTCAGAGGTATATAAACTGATGAGGGGAATGGATACAGTGATAGCCAAGGTCCTTTTCCCAGGGTAAAGGTGTCCATACGTAGAGGGTATAAGTTTAAGGTGAGGGGGAAAGATTTGAAAGGGACGTAAGGGGCAGCTTTTTCCACACAGAAGTTGGCGCATGTATGGAATGAGCTGCCAGAGGAAGTGGTGGAGGCTGGTATAATTACAACATTTAAAAAACATCTGGATGGGTACATGAATAGGAAGGGTTTAGAGGGATATGGGCCAAATGCTGGCCAATGGGACTAAATTAGGTTGGGATATCTGCTCGGAATGGACAAGTTGGACTAAATGTTCTATTTCCGTGCTATATGACTCTATAACTACATCAGAAGCCAATTAGCTGTGGCAAATCACAAGTATACCATATTCAACTGCATTTTTTCAAATACAGAAAAAAGTATTAAGATCCTGTATTGCTACCTTTGTTCCCCCACTGCACCCTGTTCATGCCATTTCAAATTAAATGTAACTTTGTATGTTTAGTTCAAGAACACAGATATTTTAAAAGTTGACTTTGAACATTTTTGCAATTGTGGTCATTCCAGTGGTCCTGTTAATCAGTCATTATAATCAATTTCACAATTCTGTTCACATAAACCTGACAACATAATTATCCTGTCACAGACAGAAAATCATTTTGTAATTACAAGGTTAGTCAATTTTAATAACATTCAGTAATAAAAAAATATATTCTGGGACAGAATAGCTGGAAGTCATGAGAAATAACTGATTCAATGCATTCAACACCAGATTTTTTTTTATTTCAGAATCATATGGTTTACTGGTAGCTTTAAGCTACAAGTAAATGTAATCATGCAACCAACTTAAATTTACAGTAAACATGACCAAAGTAAATGTAAAGGATCTCATTGATCTTGGCTCTGTTATTCTATCACCTATCTAATTGTATCTGGAGAAACTTACTTTCCACTCTTCCCTTCTGATTATTTTAAGAAATATTGCTCATGCTACCATTTCCAGCTAAGAACCCAGCGCAACTTGCTAGCTTCAAATTCTTGTTACAAGCCTATTCATCCTTGTTGCTAGACCTAGTCCTGTGCCTAGTTCAGGTGGAGCCCATTCCAATAATTCTCTCCTCCCTTTGCAGTAGTGATTGACAGCGCTATAGATTCTGGCAGTGCCCCATTCAGCTGACTCCCCTTAGCTGAATCTCTCCTCCCAGAGCTGTTAAGCTTGGGGTGAGAAGGGTATTCAATTCAGTCTACTTTCCTGTCTGGCCTCAATTGAGGTCTTTACATGGCCAATTCCAGATGAATTAAGGTCCCCAGCTCACTACTGAGTAACCCAACAGGAGACAGACCCATTGCCATGCAACCTAATGACAACTGTAACCGTGCGGACAGCTTTCTGCTTTGGCATTGGGTCAAAGTCACTGAGTATCTAATTCCGGAAATGGACATCAGGCAGGAGTGTGCTTCCTGGGAGCCTACACCCCTTCAACAGTTCTTGCTTCCGACACCCTGCTGTCTTTGCCCATCTGAGAATGCATTGCCCACCCTCACATCATTCATCTTTGTCCTTAAAAAAGTAGTTACACCAGGTCTCACCATCCCAGGTGCAGGGGAATGCAGCCTGCACCCAACAATGGGCACACCCAGACCTCAGAGCCAAAATCCCAAATTCTTAGTACATCCAGCGTTCCAATTGAAAGTCATAAAATAGAATCATAGAATCCCATTTCCAGCTGAGAACCCAGCCCAACTTGCTAGCTTGATACAACAGAAATGATTTCCCAGGATTTATTGTTTAAGGTGTGCTTGTTACAGAGTGATGGGGAAAACTTGCTTGACACTGCCAATAATTAGCACTACTTCTGAAACCCAGACTCAAATTACAAATTATAAAAACTTTTAAAGTCTAACGTCTAATGAATTGTCAACTTCTCCCTCATTTTACCAACATATTCTGCTTAAGATCAAAGATTGACCACTTTCATCCCCATGATGATACCAGACTTTTCTTCAATCTCAGCTCATCTGCTGCTAAAACCTGCACTCATATCTTCAGTACCTCTCCTCCTGACTATTCGGACAGGGGTTAGTATCCCTCATTCTAATGTCCGTAAACAGACATCCAAAACATTGCTGCCATCCCTACTGCCATAGTAAGTCATTTTAGCTTATCAATCCAGTGCTCACGGACATACATTAGCTCTCAATAAAGCAATGTCTTGATTTGAAAATTCTAATCCTTGTTTATAAATCAAAGTATCACTGATTGAACCCCTAAAATTCTTGTTTTTTCAATTTGATAATGAAATGATTTTTATTGATTTCAACATGAACTCACTTTCTATAGAGAAGAAATCTGACTTCTTCCTCCGGAACCTTCCTGCTCACCAAAATACAGGTAGGCAGGTATCCATCAATCAATACTATGGTACACACATTGTCAACCTTCAGTAGCTTTTGAATCAGCATTCTCTCGATCACTTCAAACAAGACAAGAAGGGAAGCATCTATTATGTAGCATCCTACATTAGATAACATTCTTCACAACCAAATATCTCAGTGTATTTACAGACAAAGGAGTTCTTTTGAAGGATAGTTACAAATGTAACTTAGGCAAGATGGCAACTGACTTGCACATAACCTGCTGCCAAAAAAGCAACTGTGTAATACACAACAGATCATTTGCTTTTGTCATGTTGATTGAAGGAAAGTATTAGCCAGGACACCAGTCCTTCAAAATAGTGCTGAGGAATCATTTACACCTTCTTAAGAGGATGGACAAACACTCAGTTGAATGCTTCATCTGAAACACAAATTTTCCAAGTGCAACACTCCCTCAAATAATCACTGGAGTAGCAGCTGTCACAGAATTGTTACAGCACAAAAAGCAGCCACTTGCCCCCTCATCTATTTACAACAGTCTGAGCATAGTAACTTACTGCCGACCTCCTGATTGTTTTCCCCAAAAACCTTATGTTATTTCTATTTAAGTAATTCTCCATTGAATGCCTCACTATACTTCAACACACTATATACCAGACCCTAAGCATTCACTGTGAAAATAAGTTGTTGTTTCATCTTGTATTTGCATTTAAATTTTTAATTTTTGCCCTTGTATCTCAAGAGTTCTTGTACCCAAAGCCTTCAGATACAGGCAGTGACTGAGCTACAGCTCACACAAATCGTATGATAACTCTATATCAGTATCGACACACCTTTGGGAATATCTAGATTAGTAAGAGTACAAAAAGTTTGTGTTTGTGCAATGCTTCAAGTGATCTAAATTCTTATGATTTTCAGATACAGTTAAAAATTCCAAGCTCCAGCATAAACTGCATTATGGTGAAGATCACCATCTCAAGACCATCTGCTATTTGCATTAAGTTATCACCAAAGATGCATCCTGAAAGCACTACTAGGGTCTGGTGAAAATGGACAATACTGTGAGAGACGCAGTGACACACGCAGGGATTCTGCTAATGTCATATGTTTAGCAGAATAATGTGACATGATTCAACACGAGTGTTCATCCTGAGTGAAGTTTCATGATATGTCATGCAATGAGATCATTTAAGTACTATTTTCAAAACCAGCAGATGACAAAATAGAAGCTTCATTATTATGCATGCAGCCAATGTTGCTTCATTAAAAATGATTGAAAGTAGAAGTGGAAATTGATGAAGTGAGCCAGCATGTTTTGACATACGTAGAAATGTATTTTCTCCTATTGTACAAAACAAAAGCTGCCAGACAGAAGGTAAATGCATCTGTATTTCTCTTCTCCCACAAAAGACCTGCTTGTCTTTTGCAATTGGCCTCCACCTCACCTCACTCCTCCTCTGCATTAAAATTATATAGAGAAAAAACATTATTTTCCAACCCCTTTCAGTTCTGAGGGAGAGTCATATTGGACTCAAAATATTAACTATGTTTCTCTCTCCACAGATGCTGCCAGTTCTGCTGAGTTTCTCCAGTAGTTTGCTTATATTTGCTCCTGAATGCAATGAATGCTGGAACATCTAAATGGCCGAAATATAACACAGGCCACTTGGTACGTGAAAAAAGTCATAGAGGTCTACAGTATGGAAGAAGACTGTTCAGCCCAACTTACCCATTCCCCATAGCTTTCACAATTGAACTAGTCCCATTTGCCTGTGTTTGGTCCATATCCCTCCCACCCATGCACCTGTCTAAATGTTTCCTTAAAAACAAAGTTGTACTCACTTCTACCATTACCTCTGGCAGCAAATGTTTCTCTAATTTTTTAATGTAAAAATGTCTTCAAAGTATTGTTCCGCCTAGTGTGGGTCTCTAACAATCTCTGTGTTAACAGCCAATATTTTCCAGGCTGTTCCTGACAATGCATTACAGCAGTCTTAATTAGGAAGGCCACCACTCTTTGTTTCTGCTCTAATCAAGTTCTAGCAATGTCTTTAAATAAACAAATTGACAACTCCATTAAAAGTGCAGACTGAAGAAGAATTGAATATAATAGTCTTCCATCATTGCCACACAACTCACTCTGAAGGCCAAGGGTTTACAATTTGTGTCAGGACACCTTTTAGCACCTTCCACCCTAACTGCAAAACAGCACGGAAGAATGTAAAAATTAATATTCATTAATAGACTGATAATCAAAGATGTAAAACAAAATCAACTTTTAATTAATGGAGAGGGCCATAATCCTTGTTAACAAGCTCAGTGCCTGGTAATGAACATTCACAATCATAAATTTCTTATTTATTAAATAACCCAGCTGCTCTCTCTAATTATGTATTTGCACTGACTGAGTAAAAAATTGTTAACTTCAGCAGCCAAGGTTTAAATTGCTTACCAGTTTATTTCTCCATGCATTAATCTCTGATGTAGTCGAGCAGCAATTTGCAGAGAGCTTGCAGGTGTTACTCAGCGGGTACTGGAGAGGATTCCTTGCTGTGTCTAGCATATGCTGCCTGAGGCAATTTAAAGCACGAAAATGAGATCTGAGGCAACTGTTTGTAATGATGGCAATTTATATAATGTGCTTAACTCCTCATGCACTTTGTGGAAACTGCTGGGGGATAAAAAAAAACATCATTGCTTGAGATTCAGACTTGTTTTCGAAAACTGATCGCAAGTCGGTAATTCCAATCAGCTGGTAACTGTGACCAAAAATGCTCAGACACATGAAAGCACTTCAAGAATTGTGTCATTTGTTTTTTCCTCTTGCAGTTAAATAGATATTTTACACTTCAACCAAATTGCAATCTTCAAGCACTCCTGGCCTTTGGCTACCTGCTCAGTTAAAAAGATGAACAGCGTGGGTTTGAAGATTTCTGATCATCAAAGCTATTACAGCTCAGAGGACAAAGCTATCCATATACAAAACATAAACAAGCTGAGAGGCTTTTCTCACCATTACAGCATGGTAGGGTTCAGGTACCATCAGAAATCAAATCATAAATTTGAATCATATAACTGTGGACATTGGAAATACAAAAAAAGCAGAAAAAGCTGAAAAACGCTCAGGAGGTAAGATGACATCTGTGGAGAGAGCTACTGTGTCAACATTTCAGATTAATCAAACACAGAAAAGAGATACAAGGCATTGAAACAATTATAGAGTCAAGAAAAAAAGGGCAAGGTGTAAGGAGAAAGAGTTGGAGGTATAAATGAGGAAGGAATGAACAACACATATGAGACAGTACTCTTTTATCTTTCAGCATCTTCCCTTCTATCATTCCTGACCTTCAGTTTGTCTCAGTACCATCATCTTCATGAACTAAGATATTTCCATGAATTCAAACCTAAGTCATTTCTACTTTCAAGGATTCTGTCTACCGTGACAGCTGGCAGCTCACAGTCTGCTCTCCTTTGTCTCAGCTGAGTGAAAAATGAGGGCTGCAGATGCTGGAGATTAGAGTCTAGAGCGTAGTACCGGAAAAGCACAGCAGGTCAGGCAGCATCCGAGGAGCAGGAAAATTGACATTTCTGGCAAAAGCCAAGGGCTGCCCAACTCTTTGTCTCAGCTGAGTCTGAGTCTGTTGCAATTCTGATTTTACATTATCCAAATGTGATTATTTTCTGAATCTCTGTAATTCCAATAAAACTCTCCATTTCCACTTTAATTTATACTATACTGATCACACCTTTCTGCTATTGCTCTTTCATTCCTCACTTCTCAGCTCATTGGCATCTGCCTGTTGCTCAGAGTCACATCATTATGGACATCATCATTAACATTCATTTTGATAATACTGAAAACTTGCCCTCATCTCAATCATACCCTATCATTCTTCCCTTCTTTTTTGATTCCCACTCTGTGTTGTTGTTGTTTGCACAGTGGCTCAGTGGTTAATACTACTGTCTCATTGTACCAGGGACCTAGGTTCAATTCCAGCCTCAGGTGACTGTCTGTCTTGAGTTTTCACGTTCTCCACATGTGTGTGTGTCTGTGTGGGTTTCCTCTGGGTGCTCTGGTTTCCTCCCACAGTCCAAAGATTGTAGGTTAGGTGGATTGGCCATGCTACATTGTAAAAACAATGACTGCAGACGCTGGAAACCAGATTCTGGATCAATGGTGCTGGAAGAGCACAGCAATTCAGGCAGCATCGAGGAGCTTCAGCAAAATCGATGTTTCGGGCAAAAGCCCTTCATCAGGAATGGCCATGCTACATTGTCCAGGGATGTACAGGCTAAGTGGGTTAGCCATGGGGAAATGCAGGGTTATAGAGATAGGGGAGGTGAGTCTGAGTGGAATGCTCTTGGGAGTGTTGGTTTTGACTTGATGGGCTGAGTGGTCCACTTCCATGCTGTAGGAATTCAATGTACCTCTTTAACTTAGGCCGCAAAATCAAGGTCAGTTTGGTGTTTTTAGAGTCTTTCACTGGCATCCATCCTTCTCCCACTCAAATATTGTGAAGCTAACATTTGGCAAGGATGTTAACCTGGACTCGTGAATTTATGTGCAAAATATCAGTGCCCAAAGACAACACTGCAATTTTGAGCTTCGTTGCTTCATTTAATATCTCAAGGCATACACACAAACAGGTTTTGAAGGGGGGTCATCAACACTTGCAAGTCAATTTCCACTGACTTTCTGCTGATGTCTGTGAGATTTTTCTTCAGAAATGGATTAGTTGATGACATCTGCAGACATCAGTGCTTTGCCTGGGCAGTGACACTGAGCACACCACTACTGCCCTATAGGTTGGAGCATGAAGGGAACTTGGGCAGAAAAGAATCTGGATGGGTACATGAATTGGAAGAGTTTAGAAGGATGTGGGCCAAATGCTGACAAATGGGACTCAATTAACTTAGGATATCTGATCGGCATGGACGAGTTGGACCGAAGGGTCTGTTTCCATGCTATGCAACTCTATGGCTCTATGAACAGTTACTCTCAGTGGGAGAAGAGGGCCTTATCTACCTAGGGTCTACTGACAGCATCTCTTTTAATTCGCTCTCAGTCCAAATTGATATTTGGTATGTGATTCCTAAAGGATGATCTTACAAATTTCTGTAATCTCTTGGAACCAGACTGGCTGCCACAGTGCATAGAGAGATTGACTCAACTATTAAATATGGGCCTGAAAGGGTTACACTGTGCCAAAGCAAAACCCACTCGGATAATGTCATATGAATTTCTGGGCGGAACAACTTAAGATCACCTAAGGATTGGAGAGACCCAATTCTTATCCTCCTTGAAGTTTCTATTTATGTATAGCTTATCAATCCAAAAATAACTAGTTGTTATGATGTATAAATTATATACCATTAACCACAAGAGGGTCCTCTAGTTAGACTAGCAAGTGTTTTTTCTCTGCCACACTCGACTAAGCAGGTCCTAAACTTCAAGAGTATGTTGGCAGGAGTAGCAGAGGCTTAATCATTGCAGTGAGCTGCTATACCAAAACTATGACTGCTACTGGTTGTATACATGACTGTTGCCCTGAAATCGTGTATGTTGAGATTCTTCCTGAGTAGAACAGGTAAACCCCATTTCCTACTTCGGCTATTGCTGTATCAGGGAGGTGACAGAGTTTTTTTTTATGCCAGGACTGAAGTAATTTTGCCAAAATTATGGACTTATTGGCATGGTGTAGGGTGTCATTGACAGCACACTGCTGTGAGCACCTCAATGATGAGATGTATTGCATTTTCAACTGTTATAATTAATGTACGTTCTGCTTAGCATATTGTGCTCATGAGTGTCTGCCTTCCTGTTAGCATTCAAATACCCTTCAGTGTCCACCAACTGACTCTTCCATCAAGCTTCCAAGTCAGGTGGTGGCAGTTGAGCAACACAGAGGCTATTCATTCAATATCTAGCTCATAAACGCCCCCCTCCTGACCCAATTACAGCAGGCATTTAATGAGAACGACGAGAAACATCATTGAGCACACGGTAGGAGTGCTGAAACAACAGCTCTGCTGTTTCACACACTCTGAAGGAGCCCTGAATGTTCCACAGAATGAGGGTCCTGATTTGTGCTTCTGTGTTACACCCTTTACAACCTCAAACCCATTCCTGGGCACTGAAAGTGGAAAAATAACCCACACAAATGCAGTAACTATGAATTGGTTCAATTTAATCAGTTTAGCTAGTTATGTAGACACATATGTAGACTGCAGCAGTTCAAGAAGACAGCTCAGTGAAATTTTCATAGAATCCCTACAGTGCAGAAACAGGCTATTCAGCCCACCCAAACCCACACTCCCATTCCATCTGCATAATCCTGCATGGGCTTTTCGCTATGGCTAACCCACTTAACCTGCACATCCCTGGACACTACAGAGCAGTTTTTAAGCATGGCAATCTAACCTGCACATCTTTGGACTGTGGGAGGAAGTCAGAGCATGCAGAGGAAACCCATCTGAAGGACCTCTAGGGATGGGCCATAAAAGCCAGTGGTGCCCACGTCCCCACGAGCGAATTAAAAAGAAAACACATTATAAGCTAGTTCAACAAGATTACTGTAGGGATTCAGCTACTCACAACAGCTGCCCTAACTCATTTCTAACTGAATTCTGATCACATGCTGCTTCACATGTTACTTCCTCAGTCTTTTGCATATTATTTTAAAATGATATGACAACACTTAGAATCCCTGATTCAAGTCCTCCAGGTCAGGAAGACAAAGAACAGATGGCAGGAGGAGGTGAGAAGGGGGAGGAAGGGAAGAGGAGGGAGCAGGTGGCACACTCGCATTCTGGATTGGCTCCAGTCTGACCTGTGAAAGACTGGTGACCAGGGCAACTTCTCCCATCTCTTGGCTTAGAAGTCTTGGCTTCGGACCAGAGAACCTTAGCACTGGAGGAGGTCAGTTGCTGCCTAACAGGCTAAAACAAGGGCCCTGGTGGAGTAAAGCACCCTGAGAGACGCCATTAGCTGATACATGCCCTGTAGGACCACTGTCACTCATATGGGTCAGGACCTTAGTAATCTTCAGATATGCAATACCCCTGAAAGTCCCTGCTGACGGCAATTTGGAGCTACAGTGACAGATGCCTGAAGTTGCAGTTTAAAGAAACTGCCTTTCTTGCAGTAGCCTTTAAAAAGCCCTTGGATCTTAAAGCTCTAAGGCACAAACTGGAAACAGGGGAGTCCTCCGAAGCCCACATTTTCTCTTCAACTCTCACCCTCTGGAAAAAAAGTGCCTTCTTGGAAATGATTTACTCACATACACCCCTGAGGCTCTATCAGTTCTCCTACTGGTCTCAGCATCACCCACCACACCAATTACAGAACATCCAGCTTTAGTAGAATGGTCAGCATCACTCATTGGTCAGCAGGCTCACAGGTTATGGGCACCCACAATAAAGTAGCTGAGCCTGTCTAATTGTCTCACGTGTAGGCTCCAACCTGAATGCTGTCAGAGATGTGAGGCCTGTGGTACTATTCAGGCCAACATATTCCGCCACTCGTGCACCGATTGTACCTCTTTATAGGTCACCTTGGTTTCTGGTTTTACTTGAGAAATGATTCTTCTTTCAGTACCATTCATCCCTGACCAAATGTTGCCATATGGTTCCTTACACCCAGTTTCAGTCTAATGCCTTGACCAACACTCCTCTTGCACCGGAATCTTAGCAGTGTCAGCAAATTATTTGACTACACAGACAAACACAGGGTTGACACACACACACTTTGAGCAGGAGTTGTTGGATAGCAATTGAGAGTGGAAGTCCCAGTCAAACACCCTCTCTCTGAACTGGGCGTTGAAGTCAACTGTGGGAACTCTGTTTACACACTGAGTGAAATGAGCCAACCAAGCACTGACTGGTGATTGACCACTTTGCTGTTATGCTGTACAGCAGAGTTAATTACCTAAGCACAAAAGCATACATGAAGAAGTCAGAGGATTTTCTTTTATGACATCATCAATCTTTTTCCGGTTGTGATGGATTTTTACCATGTTGTAATAACCGCATGAACTGAAGTGTTCAGCCAGTCTCCTTCTCCACAGGTTTCTGCTTAATATGCTTAGCATTTCCAGCACTTTTCTATTTATAACTGCTATTGGGTTGTTGTCCAGAGTTCGGACAGAGATATTGATTAAAGTAATGACCACACTGAATAGTCATATTCCCTCATAGAGTATCCAATTATCAGGCTGCAGAAGAAACACTAACAAAATTCGTACCTTTGGGTATAATTTATAAATCATTTTCCTTAAATCTTAATGGTTAGATGGCAGCATAGGGTCAGTAGAATCATGGGATTGGTACAATATGGAAATAGGCTTCTCGGCCCATCATTCCCATGCTGCCACCATCCCCCTCCACCCCCCCCCATACAAAATGTCATTACGTACTTGTCCTCCCTTGCCCTCTGCTCATATCCTTGTGGTTCCTCCTCTTCAAATGACTTTGAATGAAAAAAATTGTTCTTGTGATGAAGGCTTCACTGGCGAGGCTAACATTTACTGACCACCCTTTATTATTCTCCAGAAGGTTGTGGTGAACTGTTTTCCTGAACCACTACAGTCTTTGCAGGATAGATGCAGCCAAAGTGTTGTTAAGGAGGGAGATTCAGGACTGTGAGCCCGCAGTGAAGGAATGGTGATTTAGTTTCAAGTCAGCATGGTGCATGACTTGGAATGGAACTTGCAATTGTTGGGGTTCCTGTACGTCTGCTGCCCTGATCTCCTAGGTTGAAAAAGTTTATGGATTTGAAAGGTGTTCTTGAAGGAGCCTTGGTGAGTTGCTGCAGTGCATCTTATGAAAATAATGTGGAAGCTTCTTAAGAATAAAAGGGAACATCTTTGTGGTGAGCAAGTTTCAATTTATTCAATTAATTGTTTGATTCAGAGAGCAAAATCTGCTGAGATGTTTTGGCTGATCTTGATATTTTGTAATTGATGAAAAGACTCAAAATTTTCTGAAAAAATATATCAGACCAACAATGCAAAGTATAATGTCATTCTCAGAGAAAAAGATTGAAAAAAAAACAATTGAAAATGAAGCTTACATCCTATTTCCAAACAGGGATAGACACCCAGCCTACCCTCAGAAAGTAAGTTGGCATTGTTCAGATTAAAACAGTAATTATCTACACCTTCTCACTACTGTCCACCTCTGCCTCTTCCACCAACAATAAGTTGCATCAGGACAGCTCTGTATCACCCACGCTGCAGTAGCATAACACTAACGAGAAGCTGTACCCATAGTTGGACAAGTGTGCCTTGTGAGAGCTAACATGCCTGGGTGCAGTTAATTTAGGATACAGGGGAAGACCTGGAAACACGTCAATAAGATGCAAAGGAAGACATATCATTATACTTTGAGAAAGTGAGGACTGCAGATGCTAGAGTCAAAAAGTGTGGTGCTGGAAAAGCATAGCTGGTCAAGCAGCTTCCAAGGAGCAGGGTTTCGAGCATTCCTGATGAACAGCTTAGCCCGAAATGTCGATTCTCCTGCTCCTTGGATGCTGCCTGACTGGCTGTGTTTTTCCAGTGCCACAAATTTTGACTATATTATTGCACTTTGACAACATACAAAATCAGAAAGTGTTGATCAGCAGTAACGCAACAGTGCCAGTTGTTCTCCAAATTCTAACATCACTGTGCTATTATTATTTTTATCGCTAAACATTCCCCCAAAACAAACATTTCTGCTAACCTTCTTTGCTGTGTGTCAGAATCCTCTGAAGAATTCCTGCTGACTAAAGACATCATGACTGGGATTCTAAAAATACCTTCTCCCCATTTGCTAAAGAGCTCGCCATGCTTAACATTTCAACAGAATTTATACTTTCTGCACCTCTCACTGCCACATTATCCCACTGGCACAACAGATTATGCACAGCACAGCACAATTTTGTTCATGACTGTAACTTGAACATTTGTATTAAATGTCCCCATTAGTGTTTCTTTACACTTGCTTAATTTCTTGTGAGAATCATGCTTCAGAAACACATTTTGGTACGGAGTTGATCATTGTGCCATTAGTTTAAATTATGGTTATGTTTTAAATGCAGTAACATTGATCAACAGAATCAGTCATCTGTATCTTTAGTGTCATCACACAATGATGATAGTAGAGGAATAATTTACCTTCATAGAGTGACTTTCATGGAACAAAAGACTCCAAGGCACGTTCCTGGCATAAGATGGTAGGCAAAGTGGTAGCTAGAGATTGGGAGAGGATTACAATGTCTGGAGAGAAAAAAGAATAAATCATGTTCCAATATTGAAAAAAGAAAGTCAGGTGAAAATGAGGATGGTAAAGAAATAATGACATTGAGGGATTTTAAAATATTTCAAGTAATATATTATAATGAAAGGGTCTTCCCTCAGACATTCTCTTCAGAATAGCAGTGCTGATCACTGACAATTGATCACACTTGTGCCCACAATTACAAATATCAAATGAGCTGCCAGAGGAAGTGGTGGAGGTTAATACAATTACAACATTTAAAAGATATCCGGACTAGTACATAAATAGGAAGGATTTAAGGGATATTGGCCAAATGTTGGTGAATGGGATGAGATTAATTTAGGATATCTGGTCAGTAGTTGGTCTGAATGGTCTGTTTCTGTGCTGTACAACTCTATGACTGCACAACAATAATTGTTAAACTCAGTGATGCAAGTGTAGCAACCCTGTCTGAACTGAACTGTTGATGGCTTCTTTCATTATTTTCTCATGACAGTCAGTAGGCAGATAAGACATTAACTGTTGGAATTGTGTTTATCACACTTTTTGAGGACAGGTCATACTATAGGCAATCTTCTACATTAGAGTCATAGAGTCATACAGGTGTACAGCACGGAAACAGACCTTTCGGTCCAACCCGTCCATGCCAACCAGATGTCCCAACCCAATCTAGTCCCACATGCCAGCACCCGGTCCATATCCCTCCAAACCCTTCCTATTCAAATACCTATCCAAATGCCTTTTAAATGTTGCAATTGTACCAACCTCTACCACTTCCTCTGGCAGCTCATTCCATACACGTACCACCCTCTGCTTGAAAAAGTTGCCCCTTAGGTCTCTTTTATATCTTTCCCCTCTCACCCTAAACCTATGCCGTCTAGTTCTGGACTCCCCGACCCCAGGGAAAAGACTTTGTCTATTTATCCTATCCATGCCCCTCATGATTTTGTAAACCTGTATAAGGTCACCCCTCAACCTCCGATGCTCCAGGGAAAACAGCCCCAGCCTGTTCAGCCTTTCCCCATAGCTCAAATCCTCCAACGCTGGCAACATCCTTGAAAATATTTTATGAACCCTTTCAAGTTTCACAGCATCTTTCCGATAGGAAGGAGACCAGAACTGCACGCAATATTCCAACAGTGACCGAACCAATGTCCTGTACAGCCGCAACATGACCTCCCAACTCCTGTTCTCAAAACTTTGACCAATAAAAGAAAGCATACCAAATGCCTTCTTCACTATCCTATCTACCTGTGACTCTACTTTCAAGGAGCTATGAACTTGCATTCCAAGGTCTCTTTGTTCAGCAACACTCCCTAGGACTTTACCATTAAGTGTATAAGTCCTGCTACGATTTGTTTTCCCAAATGCAGCACTTCGCATTTATCTGAATTAAACTCCATCTGCCACTTCTCAGCCCACTGGTCCATCTGGTCAAGATCTTGTTGTAATCAGAGGTAACCGTCTTCGCTGTCCATTACACCTCCAATTTTGGTGTCATCTGCAAACTTACTAACTCTACCTCTTATGCTCGCATCCAAATCATTTATGTAAATGACAAAAAGTAGAAGACCCAGCACCGATCCTTGTGGACATCCACTGGTTACAGGCCTCCAGTCTGAAAAACAACCCTCCACCACCATCCTCTGTCTTCTATCTTTTAGCCAGTTCTGTATCCAAATGGCTAGTTCTCCCTGTATTCCGTAAGATCTAACCTTGCTAACTGGTCTCCCATGGGGAACCTTGTCAAACACCTTACTGAAGTCCATATAGATCACATCTACTGCTCTGCCCTCAAAAATCCTATTTGTTGCCTCTTCAAAAAACTCAATCAAGTTTGTGAGACATGATTTCTCATGCATAAAGCCATGTTGACTATCCCTAATCAGTCCTTGCCTTTCCAAATAGATGTGCATCCTGTCCTTCAGGATTCCCTCCAACAACTTACCCACTACCGACATCAGGCTCACTGGTCTATAGTTCCCTGGCTTGTCCTTACCACTCTTGTTAAACAGTGGCACCACGTTAACCAATCTCCAGTCTTCCGCCACCTCACCTGTGACTATAGGTGATACAAATATCTCAACAAAAGACTTCTCCAGCTTCCCACAGAGTTCTCGGGTACACATGATCAGGTCCTCGGGATTTATCCACCTTTATGCGTTTCAAAACATCCAGCACTTCCTCCTCTGTAATATGGACATTTTACAAGGTGTCACCATCTAACTCCCTACATTCTATATCTTCCATATCCTTTTCCACAGTAAATACTGATGCAAAAGGATATGGAAGATATAGAATGTAGGGAAATAGATGGTGACACCTCGCAAAATGTCCATATTACAGAGGAGGAAGCGTTGGATATCTTGAAATGCATAAAGGTGGATAAATCCCCAGGACCTGATCAGGTGTACCTTTGAACTCTGTGGGAAGCTAGAGAAGTGATTGTTGGGCCTCTTGCTGAGATATTTGTATCATCGATAGTCACAGGTCATTACATTGTTGGGGAGATGGTGCTGCTGTGCCCTATGCTTTTCCAAAGCCCTCCAACTTTTTGAGTTCATGTGGAATGAGTCAAATTAACTGAAATCTATATTTGTGGGGATCTCAGGGGGAGGTAGATGAATGGCTAAAGGTGGTTGCAAACACTTCAGTCTTATTCTCACATGCTACATTCTGTCATTCGAAGGTGGGGAATGCATTATAGAATCCCTCCAGTGTGGAAGCAGGCCATTTGACCCATTGAGTCTGCATCAAACCTCAAGAGCATCCCACTAGACGCACCGTCCTATTCCTGTAATCTTGCATTTCCCATGGCTAACCCATCTAGCCTGCACATCCCTGTGCACTATGTGCAATTTAGGATGGCCAATCCACATAACCTGCTAATCTTTGTCGGAGGAAACCAGAGCACCTGAAGGAAACCTATGCAGACACAAAGGGAACATGCAAACACCACATGGACAGTCAGCCAAAGCTGGAATTGAATCTGGGTCCCTGACACTGAGGCAACCACTGAGCCACCGTGCCACCCATAAATGGATGGTCAAAGAGCATCATTCCCCTTTTGCATGTTTAATTATCTACCACCCTGCATGACTGGATGCAGCAGGACTGCAGATCTTTGTGTGCTGAATAAGTGAGATCTGTCGATGACACGCAACTTCCACCATTCAACATACGTCACCTTATGTTGAAAGTTCACAAGCTTGGCACATCATTCATGCTCCTGCCATGTATTTTTGCACTCTTCATTTGAACTGGATTGAGCCATTGGATTGATGATCGTGATAAAGTAAGGTAATGTTGTGTTCTGAGTTATATCTTATGAAGGAATATGATTCTGCTGCTGTTGACATTCCACATCAATGGCCGGTTTGAACTGGTAGATTCATTCTGGTTCTTCTGACTGACTGTTCAATGACTCAAAAGTATTGGCTCCTGAGAATAAATGTGAACTTACATGAAATCTTATCAAGCTAATTTTCAGAAAAAAACCCAGAGATAATTAGACTAGAATTTTAAACACAAACTTTAATGTTCAACTTTCACTTTAAAGATTAAAAATACTGATTCAGTCACCTTTTCCTAGACTCGTGACATCACTCCATTGTTGGTATCAGTGCAGGTAAATCTCTCAAGTTTTGCTTTATTTGCTCTCTCATTCAGGAGACTTTATTTCTTGAAGTAAACCTTAATTCAATCATTTCTTTTCTTGCTAATTCCAACTTTGTCCCAATTTAAATTACACTCACTCGGTCTGTCTCAGTCAGGTGAAGTTTCCTTTACTCTGACAATATAGCATGCTCAATAGTATCATGCAACAAAACAGAGAGAGTGTGCCCTTGCTATAAAAATATGTATAGGTCACAACAAGCACTGCATGGTGTTCAGCCTTGCCAATATGGTTAACACCATCTGTGACAGGTACATTGGTGATATGAGGTTAATTAGACTCTTCCCTCCTGTTCATTACCTGAAAAGCTGATTCTCTTCCCTTCCAAACTCAACTAGCTCACTCAGTTATGGTGTTATTAAACCTTCCTGCAGGACAAACAGACATTCACATCCTCCACTCAGTGTACAGTCAGTAACCTTGACATCCTCAATGATTCTTTCCAATAGTAGTTAACATGGAGAAACACCAATTTACAAAATTGATCCAGAGACCTGGCTTACTAATGCAAACATATTGAATGTCAGATGAAAACCAAAGGAACTGCAGATGCTGTAACCCAAACAAAAACAGAAATTGCAGGAAAAGCTCAGCAGGATCTGGCTGCATCTGTGGAGAGAAATCAGAGTTAACATCTCAGATCAAATGACTCTTTCTCAGAGCTCCAATTATATGCTGGTTGGGGCATAATTACAAAATATAACCCTTCCACATGTAAAATTGTTTGGGTGAATAAGTTAAAAATGAACTTATATAGTTTTTTTAATGAGAATACTAAATGGGATTTGAGTATGTGTGAGAAAATCATGGAGTAACAAGGGAGTTCTACATTATAGGAGCTATCCTCTTTTGGGTAATGCTATATCAAAACACTACCCCAGGAAGTCATGAAAAGATGTGGAAATATGAACAAGAAGAGTAGGCAGATTCTCCCTGGTATCCTTTTAATATCTATGGCAGATTATCTAAGTATTCATTTACCTGATTTTGCTGGCCAATTTATGCAAAACAGGATCACAACACATTTTAAAGTAGTGGCTATGAGTCGAAAATGTGTCATGGGCTGGCAAACATCTTGGAGGATTATGAAGGGAGGCTATGAGAAAGTTCTTTATTTCATGAAAAGTGACAACAATCAATGTTTTTGCTCACTCGTTTCTGGTGAGTTTGAAAAGAAAACATCAAAGGAAGTCCAACCTTCAGCATTTTTGCCACCAGGATACATTTCCTTCCAGCAGTTAAAGGAAGATAGTTCACATCAATTTGGCTAAATTGCCTTGAAGGATATTACTGAAAAAAATGAGGATGAAAAAAAAAGACAAAATCTGCAGAGAAAACAATTTCTGAGCAAATCTATAAAGACATGTGGCAATGCAATTTTCAGCTAGCAAAAGTCATATCCTTATAGACAGCTGCTGAGGTTGCTTTATTTAAGTACGTTGGAACTGTAAATATAAATATCATCATATTCCATTGTCTTCATTAAACTGCATGTCAGCAACCTGCCAAACCAGATCCCATTCCACTTCCAATTCACTTAAATTCCCAGAGCAAGGCTCTTAATTGAAGGAGAGCTGGATGGAAATTCACATTTTGCCAATAAAGTGGTCCATTCCCCAATGGAAATAATAGAAACCGGAAAGTCGTGAGCATATTGGGAATGACAGTATGCTGCAGGGCTTCGGGAAGGAGTCCCAACAGAATGGTAGCAGTTATGTCATTAATCACAGTCATCCTGCATTTTCAAGTGATTCAGCTAATAGTAAGTACAACTAAGTTGTCACATATTTCTCCCACCCCTGACAGACTGCTCACAGATTTTCATCTCATCTCCATCTCACCTGCCTTTGGGATCATTGTCATTGAGAGCAATTATTACACATTGTAATGATTTCATTCTTTCTTGTAGTTCATTATTTAGGAGCAAGAGGTGACACAAGGTACCGGACTGATTGCCAATTCACATGAGCTGGACCCAGCAAACAGATTGATGAGAAAATGGAAGAATGGCCTGTGGTTCTCATTGCCCAACTTTCAATGGCAACTTAGAGAAAAGGTGCAGCACACAAGTGATGATTCTTTCCAGAGTAAAACTCCATTTTTAAGATGAAACTTCAAGTTAAAAAAGGAGCCGTCAGTCGTCGAAAAGGAAGGCTGCTGCCCAGTCCAACACTGACCAGGAACAAATATTGCAACATAAATTAGACCTATAGTCTGCGTGGCTCAAACAAAAAGAAAAAAGACAAATAAATATGAGAAAAAACTCCAGCAATATCCTTTCATATCAGGATACAGTAGGTACAATTGTTGTGTGTGCTATAGAACAACCAATTGGTGTAGAGTGCTGCCATGAATTCTCCTTTCCATAAACACGTCTAAGAACTTATTTGGATGACAATAGTCTAGGACGAACTACGAATGATTCTTGGCTGAAAATGTGTTGCTGGAAAAGCGCAGCAGGTCAGGCAGCATCCAAGGAGCAGGAGAATCGACGTTTCAGGCATCAGCCCTTCTTCAGGAATCCTTGGATGCTGCCTGCCCTGCTACTCTTTTCCAGCAACACATTTTCAGCTCTGATCTCCAGCATCTGCAGTCCTCACTTTCTCCTACTAATGACTCTTAACAAGAAATGACACTTATCTTAAGTTATATAATTTATTGTATCTCAGCAATGGACATAAGCTACAGATTGCACCGCAAGAGTCAGTGGTAGTGTCCCTGCCTCTGAACTGAGTAATACTGGTTCAAGTCTCACCTGCTCCAGGAGGTGTATAATAACATCTCTGAACAGGTTGATTATGAAAAACTGGTTATATTTTTTCAAAAAAAGATACAAACTACATTGGGTAGTAAGGCATAACAATTAAAAAACAATGATGACAAGGCAGTCTCAATCTCAACTCTTTTTCCACCTCAGATGTTCTAACATCAGATTATGTATTAAGCTTCAACCAGTCTTCAACATTAACCCTTACAAAACCATGAAATTACAAAACCATCTTTCAAGTCTTGCACTCCAACAATTCTACCAGAGAAAACCTGATTCCAAAGCTTGGCATTTCCATATAACCTCTGTCCAATTATTGACATAAACTAGGCAACATCAGATTGAAAGAGTGCCAAAGATTGTGGAATGATGTTAAGCATGATGGAGTTGAGTTCATAACCTGCCAGTTTCTGCCTGGTCTGATTGGTAAGTTGACATTGATTGTGCATTGAGAGGCTTTCGGTCATATTCTGACCAATATCTTGGGTACAAGTGACCACAAAATTCTTGCCTTGATCATTAAACTTGCAGTGGCTAGCAGACAATTGAAGTCTGAAAGGTTTGTCTCTCTTGCTGGTAATGCAATTACAATTTTGTTTAATTTAGTCCAAATTCAGTCAATTGATTTGCCCTTGCAACATAAAGCTTGTTAAAAAATGTAAAAACAATGACTGCAGATGCTGGAAACCAGATTCTGGATTACAGGGGAATCTGTAGTCTGTACTGTTTGTCCTGTTCGGGTCCGAACTCTGCTGGTTTAAAGGTGGCCAGGAGTCCGTGTGGGATGAGTTGTTTACGGAGGCAGGCACTGAGGAAGCAAATGTGGCTGTGGTAGCGAGTTTGTTTCAGGACATAGTTGAAGACTCCACCCCCATTCCCCCCACCATCACACCCACTCCAGTTACTGGCTCCGCCCCCACTCCCAGCTCCACACCCACACCAGATCCCAGCTTCCAGCCCTGCCGAGTTTTCACCATCGCTCCAGACCTCCCACTCACTGAGGACGAACAATCAGTCCTCAGCAAAGGACTCACCTTCATCCCCCTCCGTCCACGCATCAATGAATTTAATATACGTCGTGACGTCGAACACTTCTTCCGCCGCCTCCGCCTCCGAGCTTACTTGCACAATCAGGACTCCCGCCCACCTTCCGAGGACCCCTTCGCCCACCTCCAACACACTGCATCCACCTGGACACCCCGCACTGGCCTATTACCTGCCCTCGACCTCTGCATTTCCAACAGCCGCCGAGACATTAACTGCCTCAACCTGTCTACCCCCCTCCCCCACTCCAACCTCTCACCGTCAACGCACAGCCCACCAATCCCTCTGCTCCAATCCCAACCTCACCATCAAGTCAGCAGATAAAGGGGGCGCAGTGGTAGTATGACGCACTGACCTCTACACCGCTGAAGCCAAACGCCAACTCGAGGACACCTCTTCCTACCGCCCCCTCGACCATGACCCCACCCCCCCCATCACCAAACTATCATCTCCCAGACCATACAGAACCTCACCACCTCAGGAGATCTCCCACCCACAGCTTCCAACCTCATAGTCCGGGAATCCCGCACTGCCTGATTCTACATCTTTCCCAAGATCCACAAGCCTGACCACTCTGGCCGACCCATTGTCTCAGCATGCTCTTGCCCCACTGAACTCATCTCTACCTACCTCGACACTGTTCTATCCCTCTTAATCCAGGAACTCCCCACATACATTCGAGACACCACCTACACCCTCCATCTCCTCCAAGACTTCCGTTTCCCCAGCCCCCAACACCTCATCTTCACCATGGATATCCAATCCCTCTACACTTCCATCCGCCATGACCAGGGCCTCCAAGCCCTCAATTTTTTCCTCTCCCGACGTCCCCAACAGTAGCCTTCCATGGACACTCTCATTCGTTTGGCCGAACTGGTCCTCACCTTTAACAATTTCTCCTTCGAATCCTCCCACTTCCTCCAGACCAAAGGGGTAGCCATGGGCACCCGAATGGGGCCCCAGCTATGCCTGTCTCTTTGTTGGCTACGTAGAACAGTCAATCTTCCGTAATTACACTGGCACCACTCCCCACCTCTTCCTCCGCAACATTGATGACTGCATTGGTGCCACCTCGTGCTCCCGCGAGGAGGTTGAGCAATTCATCAACTTCACCAACACATTCCACCCTGACCTTAAATTTACCTGGACCATCTCTGACACCTCCCTCCGCTTCCTGGACCTCTCCATCTACATTAATGACGACCAACTTGGCACTGACATTTTTTGCAAATCCACCGACTCCCACAGCTACCTGGATTACACCTCTTCCCACCCTACCTCTTGCAAAAGTGCCATCCCGTATTCCCAATTCCTCCACCTCCGCCGTATCTGCTCCCAGGAGGACCAGTTCCACCACAGAACACACCAGATGGCCTCCTTCTTTAGAGACCACAATTTCTCTTCCCACGTGGTTAAAGATGCCCTGCAATGCATCTCCTCCACATCCTGCACCTCCGCCCTCAGACCCCACCCCTCCAACCATAACAAGGACAGAATGCACCTGGTGCTCACCTTCCATCTTTCGCATAAACCAAATCATCCACTGACATTTCTGCCACCTCCAAAAAGACCCCACCACCAGGGATGTTTTTCCCTCCCTACCCCTATCCGCCTTGCGCAAAGACCGCTCCCTCCATGACTACCTCGTCAGGTCCACGCCCCCCCTACAACCCACCCTCCCATCCTGGCACCTTCTCCTACCACTGCAGGAACTGCAAACCTGCACCCACACCTCCTCCCTCACCTCCATCCAAGGCCCTAAAGGAGCCTTGCACATCCATCAAACTTTTATCTGCACATCTACTAATATCATTTATTGTATCCGTTGCTCCCGATGCGGTCTCCTCTACACTGGGGAGACTGGATGCCTCCTAGCAGAGCGCTTTAGGGAACATCTCCGGGACACCCACACCAATCAACCACACCTCCCTGTGGCCCAACATTTCAACTCTCCCTCACACTCTGCCGAGGACATGGAGGTCCTGGGCCTCCTTCACCGCCGCTCCTTCACCACCCGACGCCTGGAGGAAGAACGTCTCATCTTCCACCTCGGAACACTTCAACCCCAAGGCATCAATGTGGACTTCAACAGTTTCCTCATTTCCCCTTCCCCCACCTCACCCTAGTTCCAAACTTCCAGCTCAGCACTATCCCCATGACTTGTCCTACCTGCCTATCTTATTTTCCACCTATCCACTCCATCCTCACCCCTGCCCCATCCCCTGCCCCATCCCCGCCCCTGCCCCTGCCCCATCACCTTCATCCCCTCCCCCACTCACCTATTGTACTCTATGCTACTTTCTCCCCACTGAGAGAAAGTGAGGACTGCAGATCAGAGCTGAAAATGTGTTGCTGGAAAAGCGCAGCAGGTCAGGCAGCATCCAAGGAACAGGAGAATCGACATTTCGGAATCTTCCTGAAGAAGGGCTTATGCCCGAAACGTCGATTCTCCTGCTCCTTGGATGCTGCCTGACCTGCTGCGCTTTTCCAGCAACACATTTTCAGCTACTTTCTCCCCACTTCCACCCTCCTCGAGCTTATCTCTCCACGCTTCAGGCTCTCTGCTTTTATTCCTGATTAAGGGCTTTTGCCCGAAACGTTGATTTTACTGCTCCTCGGATGCTGCCTGAACTGCTGTGCTCTTCCAGCACCACTGATCCAGAACATAAAGCTTGTGATCTGTCAATTGAAGCTATGCAGGTATATCCTGCTTCACTGCATTCATTACTTAATTGAAAACATCAGTGACCAGCAGTCAATTGAAGTCAATTAAAAAATTAGACCAAGAACATTAAATTAGTCAGTTGAAGATTTGCTCGTTTCCTCATATTCCCACCCCTCTTAAACTGGGATTTGAGGTTTGTCCTCCTGTCCCTGTAAACTGTTTGAATGGTAGGGTTTGGGGCCTGGCTTTGCTGCTCCTCTCCCTTGTAAAATTGCTGTCTCTTGTATGCAGCTGTAAATGTAACTGTTTGTTGTAAACTGTTTTTGTAATTTGTTTAATAAAATATATATATTCCCACTCCTCTTTTGTGATGCTGGAGGATGCTGCTCCACTTACCAATCAGTTGTGATTGATTATGCTACTTATTTGTGCTGATTCATAGGCTAATCTACATAGGGGTTAATGCTAATAAATTTGGACGAAAGATAATTCAGTCAGAAAGCTCTTTGAAAACAGAAAAATGCAGTGTGTGTTATTAGGGACAAAACGCAGAATGAAAAATACCATCAAACCTAGTAGATGGGACATACCGGACTGACTTGTTTTCTACACGACAAAATTGAGCTCCAGTGTGACCATTTCCTTTTTTCTCCTTCTGGGAAATGATTCCGATGTCGCTTCTAGTCAAATAAAAATGCTTTTGAAAACAAGAAGTGTTCACAGAGAGTGAAGTTTGTTTAGGAGGTGATAATGGAACAGTGGTATTTATATGCCCTTTATTGGAGGGATAACTTGCAGCCTGCAAATGAGCTGCAAAAGTATGAGGACTTTTAAAAACTCCAGTAGGACAGCATGTCTATGATGATTAACACCTAAAATATTTGCTTGGGAATACAGAACTTAAGCACTGTTAAAAGTTAATGTTCAGGGCACACTGGTATGGAGGTGCAGCAAAAACATCTGAAATGTGCATCATCTCCCTCTTAGCACATGCTACCTCACCTGTTAAACAACTCTGTTTTGTATTTTCATTGCCAATGTTCAGCACAGTAGTTTGTGTTCAAAGCAAAAGATGGTCCCTTGAGGTGTGAATGGCTGGACAGCATCCATCTGGTTGCACAATAAACGAAGCAAGAAAGAGACTAGAGAGAGTCCAAGCCCAAACCATTGAAGATAATGGGGACAGAATTATGATCTAAATGTTTAACTCCTAGTTAAGTCAAGAAGGTTGGAACTACTCAGCCAAGTTATGTAATGCTTGTTCCTTCAACTTGTTGTGGGTTTCATTTGAGGTAGATGGCACGGTGGGCGGCACGGTGGCACAGTGGTTAGCACTGCTGCCTCACAGCGCCAGAGACCCGGGTTCAATTCCCGCCTCAGGCGACTGACTGTGTGGAGGTTTGCACGTTCTCCCCGTGTCTGCGTGGGTTTCCTCCGGGTGGTCCGGTTTCCTACCACAGTCCAAAGATGTGCAGGTAAGGTGAATTGGCCATGCTAAATTGCCCCTAGTGTTAGGTAAGGGGTAAATGTAGGGGTATGGGTGGGTTGCCCTTCGATGGGTCGGTGTGGACTTGTTGGGCCGAAGGGCCTGTTTCCACACTGTAATGTAATCAAATCTAATCTAGACAAGCAGGAAGCTGGAAGAACACAGCAAGCCAGGCAGCAACAGGAGTTGGAGAAATCAATGTTTCACATGAGACCCTTCTTCAGATGCTGCCTGGCTTGCTGTGTTCTTCCAGCATCCTGCTTGTGTACCTTGGATTCCAGTATCTGCAGTTTTATATGTCTCTCACAAGAATTTCATTTGAGCACTGTACTTGTTCAATGATCAGAAGATCAGTGTGGATCCAAGATAGAGAATTAGAATAGACACTCATAAGAAGCTCGCTATGATGTCTGGGGGAGGTGTTGTGCAAAGTGGTCTCCCGCTCTACATTTGGGAGCCCCAATGTGGAGGATACCACATCATGACCAGTGATTATAGTGTACTAAATTGATACAAATAAATTTCTGCTTCGAAGGAGCATTTGGTGCTTGGGGTAATGAGAAAGGAAGGAGGCAAAAGGGTAAGTAATACATCTCTTGTGCTGGCACAGAGTGGTGCTGAAGTAAAGGGTGTTGGAAGTGAACCAGGCTGTTGTGGATGGAACATCCCATTGGAATGCTGGAAGTGTGGGAATGGAAGATGTGTTTGTTGAAGACCACATGCTGGAAGCTCCTGTTCTATTTATCAGGTAGATGTTCATGACACACATCAATATCCAGAAAGCCACTGCATGTTTAATGCAGCTCTATGTGATTATACAACCTTAAAGTTCTTCTGTTCTTAAAAGTACAAGTTGTTACTCACAACTGAAAGATCTCAGAATTGCAGGCAAAGCATCAGAGCTTTATTTTAAATTTACACATGGGACATGAGTGTCACTGTCTTGCCACCGTTAACTGCCTGCACTTAGCTGCCCTTGAGAAAGTGGTGGTGAGCTGTCTTCTTGAACTGCAGCAGTGCATGGGGTCAAGGAAAACCCACAATGCTGTTCGGGAGGGAATTACAGGATTTTGACACAGCAACACTATATTTCCAAGTCAGGATGGTGAATGGCTTGGAGGGGAACTTGCAGGTAGTGGTGTTCCCAGGTAATATCCTGCCCTTGTCCTTCTAGAAGTGGTCATAGATTTACAAGGTGCCAACTAAGGATCTTCAGTAGATTTCTGCCTTGTGACTTGTAGATATTACACACTGCTACTGAGTGTAAGTGGCGGAAGGGAGTTGATGGTTGTGGATGGGTTGCCATGTTATATCCAGGATGGTGTCAAGCTTCTTGAGTGTTGTTGGAGCTGCAGCCATCCAGGCAAATGGGGAGTATTGCACCACGCTCCTGACTTGTGCCTTACAGGTGGTTGACAAGCTTTGAGGAAGCAGGAAGTGAGTTACTCACCACAGTATTCCAAGCCTCTGACCTGCTCTTGTAGCCATTCAATTTAATGTGGCAAGTCTGATCAATGATAACCCCCATGATGTAGCTAATGCGAGGTTCAGTGATGGTAACACCATCAAATGTCAAGAGGTGGTGGTTAGATTGCCTCTAACAGATGGCCATTGCCTGGTTTTTGGCATGAATGTTACTTGTCAATTCAAATTCCACCATCCACCTTGGCAGTGTTCAAACCTAGCTCCCAGAACACCATCATTGCTGGCTCATAAGTCCAGCCATTGTTAAGCCATTGCCTCCCCACAAACTCCTGGAGTTTAATAGCACTCAATACAGGTTGCAACTTCATACGCATTGTGTCTGTGTCCTTTCATTTTCCAACACATTTCTGCTGGCACAATGTTGTGCCTGGCACAAGCAATAATCATGTGCACAACCTGGAGGAGAACTCAAAGTCTTGGGACTCCATTAGAAGAAGTCACCTTCAGAGTTGCCAAGATAAACAATACAAGATATAGAATTAGGTAAACAGTTATGCAAATTCTGCTCAGACATGTCAATTGGATACACAGTCTAATATTGGAACCTGCTGGGACTGGGCCAGCAGTCTCCCATTGGGCCTGAACAAGCTAAAACAAATTGCACTGACATTTCGATGTCAGGAGATGTAGTGAGTGACTTTGAGCTAGTGCTGGAGATATACTCAGGAGGGCCAAGTAGAGATGCTGGTCAAGGAGCAGGCACCTACTGGCCATACGTTGGAGAGTCTGAATGCTCACAACAATTTACAGAGGAACTTTGATTATCCGAACGAGATGGGCGGGCACTATTTTGTTCGGATAATTGATTATTCAGTTAATTTATTCCATGCCTTTCCTCTGGGACTTGGAGTTTTGATGTTTTCTTTTTCCATGCTTTGCCTGCCTTGCTCCCTCTCTCTGTCTCAGGGTTTGTTCCTGAGCAGACACACACTTGTGTGTAAAGGACCTGGAGCATTGCTGAAGCCTCGCTCCCCATCAGTTCAATGAGATTGACACAGTGAGCACTTACTCAGTCCGGTCCCCCTTCAGGAGACTACGCAGCATTACACAACATGTGAGCCTCTGTCCGTCTGTTCCAGCCCGGCCTCCCATCTGCCCCTGTCCAATCCCAAACGCATCCAAGCCCATCCGCCATCCACTCCAAACCCGCTCCATCCGCCTTCCCTACCGCCCCCCTCCAACACTATCTCTACCTGCCCCCATCCATCCCCTCCCACTGTCAGCCCCCAACTCCATTCAAACACGCCCTGCACCATCCGCCTTCCCCAACGCCCCCCTCGAACACCATCTCTACCTGCCCCCGTCCATCCCCTCCCACCGTCAGCCCCCAACTCCGTCCAAACCCACCCTGCCCCGTATGCCAGTCCCCACCCCCTCTCCGAAGTAGCCGGACTGGACACCAACAGTAAGACTACTGCTGCCTTTAGGGGGTGACGATAGACAATAGGTGCAGGAGTAGGCCATTCTGCCCTCCGAGCCTGCACCACCATTCATTATGATCAAGGTTGATCATCCTCAATCAGTATCCTGTTCCTGCCTTATCTCCATAACCCTTGATTCCACTATCCTTGAGAGCTCTATCCAACTCTTTCTTAAATGAATCCAGAGACTGGGCCTCCACTGCCTTCTGAGGCAGAGCATTCCACACACCTACCATGATGAGTCTCAAAATAGCACAAACACATAAACACACTACATTTTACTGCAATCTTTTGACAAGTTCCACCTTTACCTTGTACAAGACAATGTTGGAGAGATTATCTGGGGAAGGGGGGGGTTTGGGGTTTATCCCTGTGTAGAACTCCAGAGAAAGTGTGGGGAGAGAGAGGGAGGGTAGGAGGTCAGTCATTTGGAGATGGTGCCTGGGCTCCTATCAATGACCAGGACTGTTCTCGGCAGCATTTCAGTAAGCCGGGTTCATTTTTAATCATTGTAAGCAAAAGACGCGATCAGTGTTGGAGACACCTTTTTGATATAATGTTTCTATAGGGACATTGAGATCTTCTTCAGGTATTCAGAAATTCGGATAATTGATATTCAGATAATTGAGGTTCCTCTGTATTTGTGTCAACAGATTGGACACTAAAATCCCAACCCTTTAACGAGTCAGCAGGAACGATCGACACTGAAACTAACTGTTGCAAACATCTTTGCGAGGATTGTCGGGAAGTAAATATGAAGTTGTGCTCTTGAGCTACTGGAAGAAGATTGTGTCAAACATTAAGTGTGCTGTAATCTTGCCTTCTATTTACCATTCCAAACCTATGGAACAGGTTGGATGCAAGTATTATGGCAGTAGATGGCATGCCATGTTAAGCTGCTCTATGTTAACTTGTAGTCTATGAATCCCATCCACAATCATTCTCGCCAAGTACTAGGTTTCATAGATAGAATCAATGTCATGGTGGGTGACACCAATTCAGCAAGGGCGCTCACTGATCTCCCTCTCAGGGCTGCTTTCATTTTTCCCAATCAATGAAAACTATCTTCACAAATACTCTTCAGCAGCTAGGTAATAGCAAATGGTAAGAGGTCACAGCACAAGTTGGAACATCTAGTTGATCTATGCCATATTTGATTGTGTGACACTACGGGCATTTAAAAGATCTTTGACAATATCAAAGGTATCACTTCCTTTAGGGACTGTCCAGATCTGAAAAACTCTTGACAGAATTATAATTCAATAATTCTTTCTTGCACGTGTACAGTGCTGACCATGGTCTTTGGAAAATTTCAAGTATTCCACGGGCAATGAAAGCTTCTGATGTGAGACGCAATAATGTAGAAAAACATGTCAAACAATTTGTTCCCAGCAGGATCCCACCAGTAGCAGTAAGAAAAGGCTTATAAAATTGTTTGATCCAAACAATTTATTGACTTTATCGTATAGAATTCTGAGAAAATATATCAAGTGAGATTTGCTCTTTTATTCCAATAAATCGCAATTCAGTATAATTTTTTTTTTTCTTTCAAGTAGTTTCTGTTCACTTATCAGATTGTGCAAACAATCAGATCACATTATTTCCACAATTCAGAGAAATCATAAAATCTGTTGCCATCTGAAGCACAGCAAGATTTTTTTTAGGAAAAGAAGCAAAAACTGTCTTGGTTTCTTCCTCATCTGTCAATGCTTGATGGATCAACAATATAGATTCCATGAAATTAGTTACCCCCACGTTTGGGTTTTTATCAGAACTATTGTAATACATCATGCTCCATAGCATTTCCATGGCCACTTGTTTTATTCTCTGTACACAGTGCAAGTTTGAGGTGTTCACAAAACATGAAGGAACACTATTTACCGCATAGCACGAATAAATACCAGTTAGCAAACATTTGAGAGAAACATGGATGCAGTCATGAAATTTGAAACATTCTGGTTCTATACTAATTTAATTACTTAAAGTCCATTGTCCCATTTGATAGTTTGCTTGCATCATTTCTTCAGGTAACAACTTATCTTGGATTTAAACATTTATTCTGACCACTCAGCAATTGTTGTTTCTGCTTACCAAGCAGATGTTTGTCAAGATTAGACATTAAAGCTAGTTTACTTTCCATTTATATTCTGTTCAACTTCATTTTTTTTTCCTTTTTAAAGGAAGTGACATCCGGCTCTTAACCTTCATAGCTTAGTTAAAATCCTAGAACTGCTTAACCAGCGGCAGTGTACTGACACTGTTTGGACTGAAGGAGTTCAAGAGATCATCTCCGTCTCTATTAGGACAATTGAAATGGGCAATGAATGTACAACTTGCCAGCAATGCTTATAACCTGGGAATGACTTAAAACAAAATGTACAACATAAGTCCGTAAAAGACAGAATTAAAGACATAAGTTTCTTGGCAGATCTTGATTCAGATATTTGTGTACTCCTTCCTGCTCATACCAAAGCAAATCAGGTCCATGTTTCTGAATCTGAGTGATGTCAGCCTACATTAAAGCTTACTGGAATAGCAATCCTCAATGTCGTGATTTAGGCAAGGTGCCAGTCAGAAATGCTCTTGGATTGAATTAATGCATACTAATACGAGACAATAATATTATTTAATAGAAAGCTGTGGTTGAGATTTGCAAGGCTGTCCAACTCGGGAGCATTGATTGTTTAAGTGAAATAGAAATGGCTTTGTGTAGAGGGTTTCTGAAGTTGACCAAACTATATTAGAATGCAGTGTAAAGGCTAAAGAGGTCACAGGGTTGTTTATATTCACAGATAAAGCAAGTCACTGGAGTGCCCTAAACGTAACATTTTTAATGTTATTGGATGTTTAACAAAGACCTAAAAGTAATAAAATCACTTTGAAATCAAGGAACAGCAATAAATACACGAAGAACAGAACTTTGGTGTCTGGTACCACAAAGGTACAGGCTGGCATAACTGCACGTTTTTTTAAAGTGCAAATTCAGTTGGCTTAAGTGCTACACAAGAAGTGCTTTCATTCCGCAGAATCTGACAAATTGATCTTAGTTGGTATCAGTGTTTGTTTTATTTTGAAATAAAGAGAGGCTATATTTGTTCATGTGTTCCATTAGATACAAATGCAGTCTTTTGATTCTGCAAATAACTTAAGAAATCAGTGCTTTAAGGGACTTGGATTTCATCAGCAAATACAAACAGCAGCTTATAAAACTATGACAATATCTGCAACATTCAAGAGTGATGGAAATACAAGAGGAAATTTAAAGCAGATCTTTATCGTCAAGAGGATTTCCAATCTTATACTGTGAATGAGGAATTAGGTGACTTACTGGGCAAAAACTAGCTGAGGGTGGATTGTGATAAGATAGTCAGAAGCTGTAATGATCCATCTGGCTGACTTTAGAAGCAAAACAATTTTTCAAAATTTTGAAGGATCACTGGATTCAACACATTAACTTTTTTTCTCTCCACCAGTGCTACTTTTACGTGGGCTTCAAAAGCAGAATGATGTCAAAAAGATACAGTTAAGGATGCTCTACTTGAATGTTTGTAGCATTCCCTACAAGATAACCAAAGGCACAATGGCAGTAAGGGGCAAAAAGCAGGTTATGATGTTCATCGGATGGGATTTAATTGCCATTGCAAAGACAAGGCTGGATGCCGACCAGGACTGGGAACTGAATATTCAACCTTCAGGATGGTCATGATGTGGTGGTGCCGGTGTTGGACTGGGGTGGACAAAGTTAAAAATCAAACAACACCAGGTTATAGTCCAACAGGTTTATTTGGAAGTGCTAGCTTTCAGAGCACTGCTCCTTCATCAGGTGGTTTTGGAATATAAGATCGTAAAACACAGAATTTATAGCAAAAGTTTACAGTGTGATGCAACTGAAGTTATATATTGGATTGTTTATTAAGTCTCTCATCTTTTAGAATGACCATGTTGGTTTTAGTTATTTCATATGTAAATCCCAGAACTTTTTTTTTAAAAGTTACGTTTTCAAGTGAAATTTAACAGAAGGGTCTATGCCGTTTCAGATAATACATTGAAGGTGTGAGATGCCCTGTGTGACTCTATCAGTGCTCTAATGTTCAGTGATTCTATTTCTAAAAAAGGGATTTACAGAACCTTACACAAAATCATGTAGTTTTTGAGCAAAATAAAGTATAATTCTGCAAGTACAAGTACACCCCACAAACTTGTGTGTGTGTGTGTGTGTGTGTGTGTGTAAGTCTGTGAGAGGGTGTGAGTGTGGATGTGCATGAGGGTATGGGTCTGTAGGAATACGTGTTTGTGTGTGTATGTGTGTGTGTAAGTCTGTGAGAGGGTGTGAGTGTGGGTGTGCATGTGTGAGAGAGGGTCTGCATGAGGGTATGGGTCTGTAGGAGTACATGTTTGTGTGTGTATGTGTGTGTGTGTGTGTGGGGTGCAGTGAGGTCACCTGAAGTGAGACATGAACCCAAGGTCCTGATGGAGGCCATTCTCATGGGTACCAAACTTGGCTATCAGCCTCTGCTCGGCCACTTTGTGGTGTTGCCTGTCCCGAAGTCCACCTTGCAGGATGGGCACCCAAAGGTCCAAGGTTGAATGTCCCAGACCGCTGAAGTGTTCTCTGACTGGGAGAGAACACCCCTGTGTGTTGTTTGTTGTGCGGTCTTGATTATTGCCGTAGCCTCTGCTCAGTCGTACCATGCCTCAGGAAATCCTTGCCTGCAGTGTATGAGATAGACAATGTTGGGTGAGTCACATGAATACCTGCCATGTATATAGTGGGTAGTATCCCATGGCATCATTTTCCTCTCCTGGGATGTATTGGACGACGAAGGGTATCCTGTTGATTGCAGCTCATGTCTGTCTCCTGAGGAGGTCGTTACGGTTTCTCGCTGTGGCACGCCAGAACTGGTGGTCGATGAGTTGAACATTGTATCCTGATCTTATGAAGGCATCCTTGAGTACTTCCAAGTATCCGTCACATTCCTCCTCATCTGAACAGATCCTGTGTATGCATTGGGCTTGTCCGTAGGGGATGTCATTTTATTATCTTTTGGGTGGAAGCTGGAAATGTGTAACATCATGAGGTTATCCAAGGATTTGCGGTAGAGTGAAGTGCTGAGGTGCCCATCCTTGATGAGATGCATGTGTCCAAGAATGAGACAGATACTAAAGAGTAGCCCTTGGTGAGTTTGATGATGGGATGAAGCTCATTGGCATCACTGTGTAGTTGTTTCAGTGACTCTTCGCCATGGGTCCAGTGGAAGAAAATGTCGTCTATATATCTGGCGTATAGTGTTGATTGGAGGTCCTGCATAGAGAAGAAGTCTTGTTCTAACCTGTACATGAAAATATTGGCATATTGGGGTGCAAATTTGGTCCCCATGGCTGTTCCATGTGTCTGGATGAGGAACTGGTTGTCGAAGGCGAAGACATTGTGATCGAGGATAAAACGGATGAGTTGTAGGACGGTACTCAGAGATTGTCAGTTGGTGGTGTTTAGTAGTGAGGCTGTTGCCATGATGTCATCACTGTGGGGGATGCTGGTATAGAGTGCTGAAATGTCCATTGTGACGAGGAATGTTCTCAGTTCGACTAGTCCATGGGTGCTGAATTTCTGTAAGAAATCTGCAGTGTTGCGCCAGAAGCAGGGGTTCCCCTGTACATTGGGTGTCAAGATGCCTTCGACATAGCCAGAGAGCTTCTCACATAGGGTCCTATTGCCTGATATGATGGGATGTCCTGGTATGTTAGCTTTGTGTATCTTTGGAAAGCGTAGAAGTCACCTACGTGAGAAGTACATGGGATGAGGGCACTTAGGGAACTCTGAAGGAGTGGATCCAAAGTCCTGATCAATGTGTTTAGTTCACGGGTGTACTCTTTGGTCAGATCAGCTGGTTGTGCCTGCAGTGTTCCAGGTTTGTCAGTTGTCAGTACAGTCCTTGCAGTAATCTGTTATATTCTGAATGACGATGGCTCCTCCTTTATCTGCTGATTTGATGTCAATGTTGTTACTGATTTTGAGAGCATGGATGGCATTGCCTTGTGATCAGACACCATCAACATGTACGCGGCAAGTGCTCATTTGACTCGGCCAACGTTGTCTACCTGATAGCTGCAGGCAAGGATGCCCTGATTGGCGAGACTGAGCAGAGGCTACGGCAATGGATGAATGGACACTGCATAACAATTAACAGACAGGAGTCTTCTCTCCCAGTTAGAGAACGCTTCAGTGGTCCAGAACATTCAAGCTCGGACATCTGGGTGACCGTCCTCCAAGGTGGACTTTGGGACAGGCAACAACACAAAGTGGCCGAGCAGAGGCTGATAGCCTAGTTCGGTATCCATGAGGATGGCCTCAACCGGGATCTTGAGAAACCGTAACAACCTTCTCAGGAGACAGACACGAGCTGCAATCGACAGAATACCCTTCGTTGTCCAATACATCCCAGGAGCGAAAAATGATGCCATGTTCTTCGCAGCCTCCAGCACATTATCAGTGAGGATTAGCACCTCGCCAAGACCTCCCCCACATCTCCACTTCTTGCCTTTAAACAACCACCAGACCTCAAACAGATCAACGTTCACAGCAAACTGCCCGGATTTCAGAACAACAGCATACAACCCTGTCACGGCAGACGCTGTAAGATGTGTCGGAGTGTCGACACACATACCACCATTACATGTAGGGACACTACCCACCATGTACATGGCAGGTATTCATGTGACTCGGCCAACGTTGTCTATCTCATACACTGAAGGCAAGGATTTCCTGAGGCATGGTACATTGGTGAGACTGAGCAGAGGCTATGGCAATAATCAAGACCGCACAACAAACAACACACAGGAGTGTTCTCTCCCAGTCAGAGAATTATATTTATTTTGCTCAAAAAATGCATGAATCCATGCAAGATTCTGTAAATCCCGTTTTTTTAGCAATAGCATCAGTCTGAACATTGGGACACAGATAGACTCACACAGGGCACCTCACACCTTCAATGCATTATCTGAGACAACTAGACACCTATTGTTAAAATTCACTTGAGAATGTAAGCTTAAAAAAAAGTTCTGGGATTTGCATATGTAAGAACTGAAAGCAACTTGGTCATTCTAAAAGATGAGTGGCTTAACAAACAATCCAGGTATTTTTCAATATATAATTTCAGTTGTATCACACTGTAAATGTTTGCTATAAATTTTGTGTCTTACGATCTAGTACTCCACAACCAACTGACGAAGCAGCAGCGCTCCAAAAGCTAGTTGTTCCAAATAAACCTGTTGGACTATAACCTGGTGTTGTGTGATTTTTAACTTCAGGATGGTCAGAGAATGAAGAGAGGAGTGCACTGAGAAGGGATGGGATGAGTTCATTACTAAGAGAGATCTGAAAAATAAATGTGTTAAATATATTTGGATGGAGCCAAGAAAAAATGAAGGGCAACAGATATTGGTGATTTTTCTAAGTCACTAACTAGTAGTGGTAGTATGGGACATGGTATTAATCAGGAGATGAAAGAAGCCTGGAATGTGCAGACCACAGTTACAATGGGTGATTTCAATGTGCGTGTAGATCATGTAAACTAACTGAGTACTACAGGCTACAGGGAATGAGTTTCTGGAATATGCTTGAATTTGTTTTCTAGAGAAAGGAATGTTGAGGAGCCAACGAGATAACAAATTGTTTTAGATCCAGAATTATGTAATAGAAAAGGGCTAATTAACAATTTCGCTGTGAAAGAACCTTGAGGAATGACTGACATCAACATCATCAAATGTTGCATTATGTTCGAAAGTGAATTAGTTCAATTTGAAGCAAGCATGTTAAATTTGAATCACAGAAGGAAAAATCTGTCCATCGAGTTTGCACCAACTCAATATAATGTGGGTGCCAATTACCAGCTTTCCCCCATTCCCTTGCAGTTTAGTTTCATCCAAGTAATCATCCAATACCCAATTGAAAGTACCTCCCCTATCCTCCCATTCAGTGCATCCCATACACTAACTATTAGGAATGAGGGAAATTGTGAAGGCAAAAGGCAAAACTTGGCAGCAGTGGATTGGGAAAATATATTAAAAAGACATGACTGTACATGGATAATATTCAAGAACAATTACATTTTGTTCAGAACTATACGTTCCTTCAAGGTGCATCACTCATAAAAAGGTCTTTCATTACTGGCTGACAAAGGAAGTTCAGGATTGTATAAGATTAAAACAAAGGTATATAAAGTTGTCAGAAAGAGCATTAATTCAAAGAACTGGGAGGTTTTATTAGAAGAATACAAAAAGAGACCAAAGAACTAATAAACAGTAGAAAGTAGAGTAGGATTGCAATACAGTGAAAAATATAAGAGTCATGAGAGTTGCTATAGGTTCGTAAAGAGGAAATATTTGTAAAGAGGAAACATGGTGCACCAAGTTATTAGGAAGACAAATAGAATGTTCGCCTGTTTTACAAGAAAATTTGAGTACAGGAGTAGTAAAGCTATGCTTCAATTGTATCAGAGCTTGTTTAGGGCAAACCTGGAGCACTGTGCGTAGTGTCTGTCTCCTTATCTCAGGGAAGATATTATTGCCACAGAGGTAGTGTAATGAGTGTTCACCAGACTTATTGCTGGGATGGTAGGATGAGGCATGGGCAAACTGGGTCAAGATTCTTTGGAGTTTTGATAAATGAAAGTTTCTATATGACCCTTGCATAGTCAAAGGGAAAGACTGGGTAGCTGCAGATAAGATGTCTCCCCGGATTAGGAATTTAGAACAAGGAGGAAGAAGTTAAAAATAAAAGGGGATGCCACTTTGATCCAAATTGAAGAGAACTTTTTTACTTAAGGTTGTGAACCTTTCAAATTCTCTACCCCAGAAGACTGTAGATTCCAAGTCTTTCAATATGTAGAGTATTAATATGTCTTTGATAGATTTCTAATTACCAGTGCTATTAAGGGTTATGGTGATTAAAACGCTTTGAAGTGGTTGATTAGTGATGTTTGGGGCAGGCTAGATGGGCTGAAAGGCCTACTTCTGTTCCCATCGGGTACAGTGACAGGAGGTGAAGGCTCACCAGTTGCTTAAATATGTAAAAACTGCTTTCAGTTCAGCTGTAGGTCCAAGATAAACAAAATACTGAATTCAAAACCAGTCAACATTACACCAGCTAAACATGAACCAAACTGAATCTATCCTCCTTGGCTTTTCAAAATACTTTTTATCCATGTCTTCAAATGAAGATGAGGATAGGAGTGGGACTACCAAACAACTTGAGCTGATTACAGTACTCAAAGCCCTTCTCTCCATATGCAGTCAGTATGTCATTGCACACAAGAGCGGAAGGATTCAAAAAGTTATTTCTCTTCTGTTGAAAAATGCTTAAACACTTCTTCCACTACTTTGAGGTGTTAAATGCACAGAGTTAATCTTGTTCCTCTGTGTAATAGGAATATATTTAAAACAAACAAAAAATTAGTATCTAACGTTTTTATCTTGAGCTCTCTCATTCCTAACTTCCTGAGTCAGTGTTAGATTCAGGTTTCCTTGCAATAGATACTCACTTTCCTCAAAAGCATCAAACCCTGGCAGAACTCAACAGTCTGTGCTTCAATAACATTCGTTGGTAATTAAATCAATATTCACAGACAGCAGTCCAGTTAGGAAAAGGTCAGTTGCAAATGTCAAACCAGTTATCAATCAGCAGGTTCATGCTTTGCAGCTGAACTGGAGAATTGAGTCATCAATTCCAAAGGATAAGCTCCAATGCACAAGGTAAAGCATATTCTGTAGTTTATAATTACATATGAAAGAAGCACAGATCAATTAGCATTGTAATTGCTTTCTCTTTTCAAATAAATTTTAGTCTTTACAGCTGTTTCCTTTCAGATTAACTTGTATTAACTGCGTATCAGAGCAGCTCGAGGCAGTCATAGTGTGATGGGACCTGTTGATGTCATCTCCCCAATAAACAGATTGATAGAATTCCAGGAAGGCAAGCCTGACTGTACTTCAACTTCTAGAAGACAAAATATGTTGATGCACAGGTCGGCTATTCAGCCCATCAAGTCTAATCAGGCATTCAATGAAATCAGCATTAACCTGATAATCCTCAACTCCCTTATAATCCTTGATTCCCTTCCTGATCAAAATCTCTCACACCCTTGAATATACTTACTGTCACAGCCTTTTTATTCCTCTATGTTAAAGAATTCCACAGATTCTCTACCCCCTGAAGGAAAAGATTATTCATCACATTTGTCCCCAGTGTGCTCTCCCTTACTTTCAATGCCAGTGCCTTGCCCCAAATACCATGGGCTCTTACTTTTATTTAGCAGTGTCCAAATAGCACATTGTTAAAGGTCTCCTAGAAATCACTGGCTCTCCTTTGTCAAATGGACCAGAACCATTCACAATAGTTTTGGCAATGTCTACAGAGTATCATGTGTAGTTGAAGGAAGATTTCCCATTTTTCATACTCCAATCATTTAGAAATAAAGGCCAACATCGTATCTGCCTTCTTTATTACTTATTGAACTTGTACACTAGCTTTTTGTGATTCATGAAGACCCCAAAAGCTCTGTGCTGCAGGCTTCTACAGTCATTCCCATTTAAAGAACATTCAGCTTCTTTGACCTTCCTGCCGAAGTGCAGGACCTTAGTTTCCCATATTATATTCCATCTACTAATGTTTTGTTCAGTTACCATCTAAATCACTGTGACCGTCATCATTTTTGCTATCCTATCCACTTGCTTTATATAATTTAGTCATCCTCAAACTTGGGAATAACACATTGATGTCTCTCATCCAAGTCATAACATATATTGTAAATAATTGTGACTCCAGCACTGATTCATGTGGCACTGCACTAGTTAAAGTCTGCCATCCTGAAAATGCTGAAACTAATTGTCTAATTGCAAGCCAATCTTTTTAATCCAAGTTAATTTGAAATACCATGTAATGTTATTGTGCTAAGTAACCTTATCAGGCACCTTCTAGAAATCAAAACATGTTATATTTTTTGCTTCCCATCTATCTTTCACATTCGTTATTTCAAATAATTCTAAACGTTTGTTAGTGATTTCCTCTTCATGAAGCAATTCATGTTCTTTCTTTATTATGTGTACAGAGGAACCTCGATTATCCGGCATTCAATTAACTGAATTTCAGATGAACTGAACAAGATCGCAAAGTCCTGATGCATGGTTAAATATGTTATCCGGTATTTGATTATCTGGCATTCAATTAACCTAACGAAATACTCCCTTCCCGTGTCCTTCTGTATTTCTAAATGCTTGGCTATGGCTGCCTTTATAATAAACTAACACTTGCCCAAAAATAGGTATTGAGTTGACATTTTTGACTTCTTCACAATTAGAGTAGGAGTGGAAGAATCCAATTGTTATTATCCACATTGGTTCCAAGAAGATTGATAGGACAAACGTTATGGAGTTGAAGGTGTGTGTTGTACCTTTAAGGGACAATGAATGCTGTTCTGAATTGAGAGCTTACAAGCACCTGTTTAAATGACTGGATGGCAGTCCCAGAGTATACTGGAAAATTGAAGATATATAACATTTAGCTGTGAAATGGATACCTGAATTTTGGTTGCTGTTTTACCAGCAATTCAAATTGAACCAATCAGTATAAGTTATGCCCCAGGATGCTAAAACCCAATCGAGTTTGAATTTATTGCTTTGGCAACATCGAACCAATGAGACGATCCAATGTTGGGAGTTTAAAATTTAGGCATTTTGAAAATTGGAGCGAGAGCAACTGCCATCACGACAGATCCAAGAAATTAAGAAACACTCTCTATCAAATTTACTTTTTCATATGAAACATACTCACAGTAAAAAGAAAGAAGATGACCCAGAGAACTCAGCAGCACTCATGTTGAAGTCACAGAAGACAAGAGCAGCCCTGGGGTTTTGAAATTAAGTTGATATAATTTTACTAAGTGCCTTCTCTGTGTCATAACGAAATAAAGGAAGTTCTGCTGAAAAAAGGTTTGAAAAGTTAGGAACCAAATGAAAAAGCAGAAACTCCAAGATAAAAAATACAAGGTTATTACCTAGGTCATGGGCGACTCATATAGGGTAGAAAAGTCAAGGTGCTAAATGTATGGTTCAAAGATTGGGAGGAGCAGGTTTCAAATCATGGGGCACTGGCCACAGTATTGGGGTAGAAGGAAGATTATCCAGTTGGCCCAGCCCTGACATGAAGTACCTCAGACAGCAATCACTTACTATAGAGGAGTTTACCCTCAATCACCTTGATGTCTCGTAGCTTCTGCATGCTGCAGCATCAACACATCACCCATCCAGTCACTATCATATTTTATTTATTCAATTAATTAGCCTGGAATCTCTTCTCTTCACACTTTTATTTGGTTTCTCCTTGTACTTGTATTGATCTTATACTTAACAAGCTATTTCTTTTAGGAAAGATAGAGAACAATAGTATAAAGGCCTAAACTCAAACTGAAGACCTTACTTTCACTTTCAAGATCAAAAATACACAACAATTGGCTGTTTTCCCTCTGTTTGTACCGCATTGTGATTCATGATGTATCTCTCTGCAAGTAAACCTTTCAATCTGCACTTTTTATCCTCTCCCTTTCACCTCGAGTTCAGGACTCTCTTTTCCTTGCAGCACTGAATTCCCACTTTGAACTTTGATTGATTGATTGAGTCAGTCTGTCTCGCTCACAAATCCAAATCCCCCAATCTCACTAACCATGTAGTTTTAAAAATGCCGTTCTTATTTGGAGCTGGTGTGATTCAATTTTTCGCTTTAGTAATCAGCACCTCATTTAAGCAATGGATTTCATTTTTCTTTAAAAAAAAACGCACTACTGCCTTACAGCGGTAGTGATCATTTATTGCCCACCACTCATGTTGTTTGTGTGCAGGTGTCAGACACAGTGAAGAACAACAAGTGCAGAAATCTTTATTCATATTCCAGCAGTAGGAAGAAAGGAAACACTTGAGTGGCTAGTGACAAGCAGTGCCCTTCTCAACAAAGGGCAATGCCTGAGTGATCAAAAAGGTGAAGGGGAGGGCAGGGACTAAATCAAAATAGAACCATAGGGGGAAATAAAACACTCCATATACCTCGGTATCCACCTCTCCCTGAAAACCTCAAAGGTGTTGGTAGACACCGTGTGCTCCTTCTCCAGGGACACCCAGGCATGGATTTCATTTGTTTGAAAGATAATTGCCACCAACAGAACAGGTACCTTTGTTATTAGGCTATTATACTTAAAAGCCAATAGACCTAACTCTGAATCTGGTTTTTACTTTGAAATTGGACATGGAAAAAAATTATGGTTGCATTCCCATTCTGAAGCAAATTCTCAATTATTTTCTTCTTTCTATTTTTAAGGTGCAAATACTTTTCTGAATTACTTTTCTCTTTGACAAATTGTAAGACAAGATACATCAGTCCCGAGTAAGGCAGGACACTTAAATCTCATCATAAATATTAAGCATGTCTTCTACAAGATCCCAATGCAAAATAAAGGTCTCTGCAGTGCCACTTTAACACCATTCTTCGTTATTAGCCTTATCTTCTACAGAACCAGTGCAAGCTGCTTTCAGATCTTATACAGGAGAAATTAGGGTTAATGTTATGTAGTGCATTCATACTCCAAAAGAACTGTCTCAAAATCAATTTGTATAGAACCCTGAAGGACTACAGGAAGAGCAGACATTAATTCCAATCTTCTAGGATGGATCTGAATGAGAATCCCAAATTTTCAAACACATTATTTCCTGCAATATTGTTACTAGAATAAATTTAAATTGAGAAAAAGAATCTCTCACAGCTGACAACAAACATATAACTGCAAAAATGATTGGAATGTTCAGAATATTATCTCAATAATGTCTAATTGAGCTAAGATCGAATCTAAAAGTGTTTCCTTCAATAAAAGAAAACAAATCAGCATGAAGTGTCCCTGGGAGTTTATTCCCTTGGTATGGGTAAGAGATATTTGCAGTGCCCCATCATCCATGCATGTAAAGAAACACTGGCTAAATATAAGGGTCAGCAGCCAAGACTGGATAATCTTCAATAAATTTGTCTCTGGTGGTTCACTAGGAAATGAGTTGTCGAGTGTCTGCAATTTTATTGGATATCGGACCCTGTGTGAGAGGCTCTGTTGACTGATTAAGATATTTGGCACTGCTTGCTGGTATGACCACAAAAATCATATGTTTAAGCAAATTAAAAGTCAATTCCACTGAAGGATGAAACAAAGTAACTCCCAACATCAATTTTAGTTTGAATGAGAACATTTCTGTAATTGATGGTGGGTTCCAATCCTGTTGCAGAGACTTGCACACATAACCCTGCTGACACATTAATGCAATCAGGTTTGTCTTAATGTCTCATCTCTAAGTCATTCCTTGTCAGTCCTCATGGGTCGTTTTTGAAGATTCATTCGTGTTATTTGAAGAAAGACAGCGGGTTCAAGCTGGAGTACGAGCAATTATTTATTCTCGGTGAAGATCAAAATAACAAGTGACCTAATCATTATCTTATTGCTGTTTGTGACAATTCGGCAGCCACATTTCCAGCATTGTAAGGATCTTTTCACGAGGCTGGGATTCAAAACTAGGAGGCATACTTTTAATGTAAGAGGAGAAATATTTTAAAAAGGACATGAGGGGTGACTTCTTTTACACAGAGAATGGTTTATGTGTGAACTGAACTGCCAGAGAAAATGACGGATGCAGGTACAGTTGCAACATGTAAAAGACATTTGGATAAGTTCATGAATAGGAAACATTTGGAGAGATAGAGGCAAAGCACAGGCAGGTGGGACTGGTTCAGTTTGGAAAATCAGTTGGCGTGAACTGTTTGGACTGAAGGGTTCTGTTTCCATACTGTATAACTCTAATTATGCCTGGGTCTGAAATATTTAATATTCAGGAGTGCCTTTTGTACAATGTACTATAATAAATTAGTGGGTTGAACAATTTAGTATCTCAAAGGAATGAAACTAAACATCCAGATCCTCCTTAAAGTGTCTTGAACCTGTCCACCACTCTGATGTAACTTCTGACGAGCTGTGTGAAGTAAACTATGGGCTGGATCTGACCATAAAATAGTGAAGTGTCAGAACGGTTTCATGGCAGTTTCCTTCTAGTGGGTTTTCTCAAACAATTCTCTGCCATAGACTCAATTAAGAAATTGCTTTGGTACCATTCCCATGCTACCTTCAAGTCGACTATGGTGAAATGCTTGTCAGTGCCAGACTTTCACATCACAGACTTCATAATTAAACCCTAGCAGTACACCATGTCTGACCTAAAGGTGCCACCTGGGTTAATGTCGTAGCCAAAGTCTGGAAGAGAGCACAGCAATGCCATAAGATTAATGCCCAACTGCACTCTGCTAAAGATAGGTGCCATTATTTTCTGTATACTATCTTACACTCACTCAAGATAAGCCATTACATCCACCTGTCACCAAGATCCGTGGTCAATGGGCTCAGTGTTACATGCAGTATCTTCCTGCAATCTCTCGCCCATTCCATCTCCCCAAACTACTCAACATTTCTGCTTCCTTCCTTCCTAATCACTCAGAACATCTTGTCTCCTTTCCTGAGAGATAAAAGACCAACCCCTTGACTGAACACAGACCCCCTTGACTAATCATCACTGCCAAACATGACAAGCTTCCTGGCTATCTGTCAACACTAAAGGCAAAGCAAATTGGAGATGTTGTGAACATCTAAATACACACAGAGTGAGTGAGCATTAGGAAAGCAAGCTGGCATCCTGACGGTGCATCCTGTTCTGGCGTGTGAAATGGTTACCTATCTCTACACACCAAGTTCCCTGGCAGTGGAATTGCACTGTATGATGGCACTGTGTCCCAAAATGCAATAATGAAGGACAAAGCTGTATTGAATGTGAGTCCCAAATGCTGCTTCGTGCCTCCACACTGCCCAAGAAAATGGTAAATAAAGTTGATGCGATTAAGTTACGATGGAATACAAATGGGCTCCTTGCCACTCACTAATGAGATTTGTGTCTCGCTGTGAAAACTTTAGATGAAAACAGGACTGAATGACAAGAACTTCATTTTTCTGATCTTGCCATAATCCTCAACTGACCTGGAATTGCTTATGTTGTTGAGGGATGGGAAATCCCTGCTCCACATCTTGTTAACTTTAAGAAATTGGCTCCACTTAAGTGATAAAATGGAATCCTCCCTCGACACCAGAACAAACAGGATCTATAATTTACTATAGTCCAGGAGGATGGTTAAAGCAACCACAAATCATCAAGCAGCTTAATGCAGCCCATGTAAGTGGTAAGTAATGGTGCAGATTTGATTGTTCTGCTCATGCAATACATGGTGACCTGTGGAGTGAGATTTTCAGGTACAAATTTAAGTTGATTCCTCATGCAGTATAATCAGCAGCAGGGATTTGAAATCACTACAGTCGAAATGCTTATGACAATCCTGAACAAGGAAGAATAACCTCGTGAATGGTAAAAGCACTTCAGATCCTCAAAGGCAAAGGCTGTAATGGGGGCTAATTTGTGATCACAAATCAGACACAGACAGCATCAAGAGGCAGTGATCGGAGTGAGCAGTGCTAAGTCTGAGCTCAACGGTGAGAGAACAGACATCAGAGGTGAAATAACTCAATAGAGGCTGGTATTCCATCACCAAGTCACCTTCCATTTACACATGAGCAGCCATTGACTTTATTATTGCCTTATACAGAGTCAGACACCCAGAGTGTTCGCATCTCTGACACTGACCCTTTTTATCTGTCAGCCAGGGCTCCACAATTGGACCAGAATAACAGGTCCAGTCAGGCAACTCATATTCTATGAGATCCAGCTGACTGACCTGGTTACAATCACTGCAAGAAGCTTTTTAAGTAAATCATTCAAATCCCGGGTGGGCCAGGGAAACTGTAAAACTTGCAGCTATCCAGTGTAAAAGAAGCCTGAGGTTAAAACAAGGATACAATCCAGATTGAACGTAGCCATCAAAGTGAGCAGGCACCATGATACATTGTTACAGAAACAGTAGTAAAGAGCCTCAAAATAAATATCAATCAGACGTCAGATTCCCAGGGATGTCACAAAGCTGGTAATTAAAGTAATAGCATTAGACAGATTAAATGCCTGATCTAAGGACAGAAAGTTGTGGTGACTTTATTCAGGCCAAAGCAAAGGCTGGAAAGCATTCATTAATGCTTCATTAAAGGCAGAAATCATTTATGCAAACCACAAAAAAGTGATAATCATTGAGTAAAATGGTGATTAAAGCTGGAATTTGTTTTTAAAGCTGCAAACTGTGAGATTGATACATTGAAGATGTAAAATAGCAAGATAAGATTTCTCCATTTTAACTGCAAAAGGGAGGAAACCCTTCCTGTATGACAATAACGAGCTACAGAACTGCTGTTACTGCAAATTAAAAATCATTTAACCAAGGAAAATGTCATCATATTAGTAAAAGATCGCATCAGAAGTAACACTGCCAGGAAAACCTGTAGATGGACCAAATAGAGGACAGAATTGCACATGTTAAAGAAAACAGTTTTTGAGATACAGAATCACTACCAAGCTAAATACTAACACAGAAGCTGAACAAGTCAATTCACAAATAGGAGTGTAGTTGATGGTGTTATAGTTCACCAAGGGCTAAAAGGAGGAACAGATACTTTTGACAAAGCACAATGAGCCTTTAACTGCTTCGACCTCAGAACTAAGACTAGGCACAAGATGTTAAAAATTCTCATCAGCACTGTGGAGCAAACAGCCATCACAGAATGATGCCACCACACACATTCCTCTACTCTAACAATGTTAGACAATGCAAGCACTGTAGTTTTCTACATTTAAAGAGATTGGTGGCAGCAGACCCTCATCAATAGCAACAGTTCATTGAGCATGGCAAGCTGATCCACCCATACATCAGAGTAACAACACATCAGAAGTATTTCAATGGTTGCAAAATGCTTTTAGGACTCCTAGTGTAATGAAAGACAGTATACAAATGCAAACCATTAAATTCCTAATGTTATCCATAAGTCTTTCTCATAAACATCAATATTATGTCATTATTAAGAACTAAATCTGATGTTCAGTCTTCAGCCTGGATTATCTTCCTTGAGCTTGGTTGCTCCATCAAAGGTCTCCTAATGACCTACTGAAATAAGCTTTCTGTCGCTTGCCTTGACTCATGCCCCTGAACTTGCTGCATTTTCTATCACTTTTCACTTCTTTGTGAAATGTATGACAACAACTTGAGTCATTAAACATGCTGTGTAAGAACATGGTGATGTTGCTATTGCAGATTTGAAGTCCAGTTCAATATTGCAACAAAACTTCAGTAAGTTCAAACTTCAAACAGCTTGAAACTTGCCAAGAATCTCTTGTGTCAGAAGGGATCTAGTTTTCAAGAATTGGTATTTATGAAAGTGCTTCTTAAAAAAAATTGTTCAGGAAAGAAGAACAGCAGCAAAATAATTTGCATTGGGTTATGTAGGACATACAGCACAGAAATAGACCATTCAGCCCATCAGTCCATTCTGGTATCTATGCTCCACTCAAACCTTCTTCCTTCTTTTCTTACCTAAATTTACCATCTCAACCATCTATTTTCTTCTTCCACTTCTGCTTGTCCATTTTTCTTTCAGTGCTCCTATAAATTCACTTCATCTATTCGCTATGGAAGCAAGTTTCACATTTTTATGACCCTTTGGTGAAAAAGTTTCTTCTGAATTATCTGATTGATTTCTTGGTGGCTATCTTATATTGATGGCCTATAGTTATGCTCTTCTCAACAACAGGAAATATATTGTTTGTTGCCACCCTATCAAAACATTTAATAATTTTGAAGAAATTTACTATCCTTATTTTTTTCAAGAGAGAATATAGCTAGCATTTCAATTTTACTTCTGATATGTATATACATAAATTGCTGAGACCTTTTAAATCTTCTCTCCACTCTCTCCAGTTCCTCTACAACCTTTTCCTAATATGACCAAAACTACACAGTGTGGATTAACAAATGTAAATGGGGCTGGATGAACAAAGGAACCATGGAGGACAAATTCAGTAAAGGTTAGCATAACCTTAAGTTAACGAAACAAGCAGGCGGTTTTATAACTTCTCATTGTATAACTTCTCTGGTTTTCAATTCAACCCCTCAGCAATAAAACTCCTGCTTGTTTTGTTAACTTAAGGTTATGCTAACCTTTACTGGATTTGTCCTCCATGGTTCCTTTGTTTATCCAGCCCCATTTACATTTGTTTACATTTGCATCTATCAGGAAATTATTGGCCTTCCAATTCTTCCTATTAAAATTTAGATTAGATTCAGTGTAGAAACAGGCCCTTCGGCCCAACAAGTCCATACCAACCCACCACCCACTCAGACCCATTCCCCTACACCTAACACTACGGGCAATTTAGCATGGCCAATTCACCTGACCTGCACATTTTTGGACTGTGGGAGGAAACCCACGCAGAGAATGTGCAGACTCCACACAGTCAGTCACCTGAGGCAGGAACTGAACCCAGGTCTCTGGCGCTGTGAGGCAGCAGTGCTAACCACTGTGACACTGTGACACCCACATGTATTATCCCACATTTATCTGTGTTAACCTTTATTTGTCAATGATTTTCCTATTCGGAATGTTTATTGCTGGCCTCTTGTAACATTATTCTTTATCCCAGAAAACATTGCACACAAGTGCTCTGGTAAAATGGGAAAACTGTTTACCACTTTCTCATAAAGATTATACTCAGTGAGTATCGAAGATAATAAAACGAAGTCTTATACTGTATTTTCATAAAAGCTTTGATATCTTACTAAGATCAGTTGTGAGTAAATGACAATGGTGATGAATTATCCCTGTAGTTGTAATATTTGTGACCAGACAATGTCCTTTATCATCACTTAACAGCTTTCCGAAGGAAACGGTAAATTACTTTTTGAGAGAGCAACAACGTTTTAAAATGTATATGGTACATCTTTGTGTCAATATTTTTGTGTAGACTTCATTGTCCAGATGATTGAAAGAGCGATAGTCAACTAAATAAATGAGGGCTATTTTCAAATTTTACAGTTTGATTGATAAATAAATGGACTGCAAACCTATTTAACTAAAAATGCAGTGCTCAGCTCCAAACATCACAAAGGTCATTTGGATCCCAAGGCTGCCAGCATTGATATTACTGAAAGGTTACTGAGTTGTGAGCCTTATACTGCAGAGGCAATGTTCAGCAAAGCCTGATTAGCTTGCAGAACAGACTTCTGGGAATATCTCTTAAAAGTCGACACACAATAATAGGTTAAAAGTCATGGCAATATTGCTGTGCAACAAAATAGTTTTGTAAAGGCAAAAATCAAAATACATTTTAAAGAATCAAAATGGGTTGAGACAGAATGTTACATGATGGTTAATTGATTTGTAGACCATTACAAACTTTATGAAGCTTCTTGATTAGAGATTTAAGCCAACAAGGAATACGGTTCAAAAGACTGGAATGGCATGTGAAGAGGATATTAATAACTTGAATAATTAATGATTATAGTTTAGATATTTGTAATGATTATTGATTTAACTTTTATAGGGGCTCAAATCCAATCGCCACTACAAATTATCATGGGGATTGCAATGTGCAATTATCTTTCAAGCATTAATTACAAAGCAGGCAACATGTCAACTTTGCAATGCATGCTCACTGACATAACTTCAGCGCCAACTGCATTATTGTTTGGCTGGTTACGTCAGTAGGTTTCCAATATCATTGGAGGTATGCACCATTTAAAGTAAGCAACACACTTGAAGCTAGCTTGCACCTATTAAATGGATAGATGCATCACAGTTGGAACAGCTATTGACAGCCACAAAGAAATTGAAGTCGAACAGCGAAGAACATCACAATAAGGACAATACATTCTCCAAGATTTTTGAATGTTGTAATGGAGCCTTCTTAGGGAACAAAATGGAGGTAGAATGGAGAACAGACATGGCATATCTTCCGGGGGGGAGGCGGGGGGGGGGTCCAGGAAATGCTCCAGACACATGTGTAGAAAGCAGTGGGAGCAAAGGAGTATGGAGATCATTCTCAGGAGTGCTTGAAGGACCCCCTAGATATGGTTCCACAAGAATATAATGACCTCAAATGATTGGTCAAGGTGAATACATCTTCAAATGCCATCTCATGCGCACATCACAACATCGTTCAGAGACAATTCAATTCACCACATGTACAACAGTCTTTGACCAACAAAGTCTGTTAAGAACTTGTACCTTGCATTTATATATTTGACTGTTCTCTTACGGTTAACATTACTGCAAACATCACATGAACATCTGTCAGCTTGCACACATTTTCAGCCATTCAAGAACAAGCCATATCGTCTAAAGAGATTTACAATATTTACTGATGCATTTTACATACTCTTACGAGTCAAGCTGTTATGGAACAGAGACGGCAGGAATTAACTGCAGGGCAATGAAGCAAAACGTCATGTTCTAATTCACATAGAGGAGACCGTGTTGCCTACTTATTGAATACTCATTGTTGAGACTGTGGCCAGTAATGAGAATGGAATAATCAAAGATAAAGGTATCCTTGTGTCTAATTCCATATCTCACCTCATCCTCACTTCACACTACCTAATGTACAAACTCTATCTATTGTAAACTTGCACCTCTCAGTTTCATCCAAGGCCAACACCATAACTTTATCCTTGTGTCCTTTCTCCATTCAACACCAAAATATGTAACATGATCAGTCAATGACAAGAAAGAAAACAATGCTATTGAAGACAGACCATCACTCTATTTTCCTCTCACAGCCACAAACTCAGATACAATAGAATACAATAAAAGGAGGATCTACATATCTCATGACCACCTTCTTGAGGGCAATTAGAGACAGGCAATAAATTCTGGCTTATCCAGCAATAACCACAGCTACTGAATGAATAAAAAGGAAACCCCTTCATCCCATGAATGAATGAAGAAAACCTTCTCAGCCAATTTGTTTCTGACCTGTGAGAGTGAAATTTATTGAGCTGTCTTTGAAGAGAGAACCAAGATGATAAACCTGCATCAAATCAGACTTGCACTCTAATTGGCATCATAATTGTCAAGATTGCACACTCTGGTTGTATGCATTAATCCCTGACCAATACACATTTCTCAAATGTGTGTGATTGTTCTTTGGATGACATTTTTGAACTGTAAGGGTGACCAATGCCACCTCAGAGTGGATGCAAGTCATCCTAATTTTAATGCTATGCATCTTGAATATTACATAGCTTGGTTATTATAAACTAACACAAACAGGCATGCATTAAATAATGCTATACTTATCTTCTATAAAGTTAAGCTTACTATGCATACACAAGCAACAGTCAATCTTGTTTAAGAGTTGACCCTCAACTTTTGACCCAAAAATCCTTCATTTTTCATACTGCCTTGTAGTTTTATATTCAGTGAGAACAATCCAATGAGTCTTTTCCATAATTGCACTTTCTGACTTAAATGTCAGATGGGCTGGTAGACTGGGATGCTTTAACCTGCTGAATTCAGAACCATGGCCAGCAATCTGAATCAGTGTCCCCATTAGAATAATAATAAAGTACTGGAGAAATTCACCAAGTCTCGCAGCACCTGGGGAGAAAGAAATAAAATTAATGTTTTTGAGCCATAGAGTCATACAGCATGGAAACAAACCATCCAGTCCACCCAGTACATGCCAACTATAATCCCAAACAAAACTCGTCCCATCTGACTCACTTGGTCCATATCCCTCCAAACATTTCTTACTCCTGTACATAGCTAAACCTCTTCTAAATGTTGTAACTGTACAAATCTCCAACACTTTCTTTGGAATTTCCTTCCGGCCACAAACCATTCACTGTGTAAAAAAGTTGTCCCTCATGTCTTTTTAAAATCTTTCACCTCTCGCCTTAAAAATGTGCATCCTAGTCTTAAAATCCCCCACCCTAGGGAAAAAAAAACACCTGCCATTCACTTTACCTATACCTCTCATGATTTTATAAACCTCTATAAGGTCACCCCTCAAAGTCTTGCATTCTCGTGAAAGAGTCCTAGCTTCTCCTTATAATCAAACCCTCTATTCCCAGCAACATCTAGGAAAATGTCTTCTAAACCCTCTCCAGCTTGATAATATCTTGATGTTACCTCTGACAAGAAGTTGGTCTAGAAATGTGATCAGATTCTCACACCACAGATGTTGCCAGTTCTGCTGACTTTCTCTTACGCCTTCAGTTGCTATTTCAGATCTCCAGCATCCAGAATATTTTGTTTTTTTTATGACGCAGTCACTATTGGCAGATTAGTAGTTCAAAAGATGTTAAACCGAGCATTATTTGTGTAAAAGTCGAACCCTACTTTACTTTTTTGACTAAATATTTGGTCAGAAAACCTCACTTTTTACACGAGTAGATGACAGAACATTTAATTTAATGCACAAAATAATAGATCTCAAAAAAAATCATTTATTCAAATCACTGATCAGTAAGCAAAAATTCCAAGCGTTCATATATAAAGTGATCTGATTAAAAGAACCAGAATTCACATCATTTCAATTCCAGGCTGGTCAAACTAGATAAATGATGAATTCAGTCACAAATGTAACATGAAAAAGAAAGAAAGATTCCTATCAAGCCCATCAATAATCCTTGTTTGTTAAAACTATGTAACCTCTTAAGTCTAATACCCCCAATTTGACAATGCAAACAAAATTCACCACAGCTTTCTACGTTTGAACACAATGTTGCAAAGAATCCAGAGTAGAAGTAGGAATGGAATGAACAAACATTGTTGTCAATAGATTTTCTACTGAAACTGTTTCTTTTTGAGGGAATGTACAAATAATTATTTGCAGCAATTTTTCATTAGAAAGATCAACATACTCCTGTTTCCTTGTAAAACATATTCACCAAATGAAAAATGAATTTCTCATGAGTTCTAGCAGTAGCTTTCCAATCCTGGAATATAATGGTGGACAGTATCAAGTCATTCTCCTAAACTATTCTCCCTGTGCATTATCTGACCTGCACTGGAGTATAATCTCTGGCACTCCAGGTTCTGTAAGACTATGAACTGATAACATGTGACATGCATGGCACAGTCATTATGTTTGCAAGAACTTTAGTAATAAAGAGACAAAATCATTTCACTAAACTTTAATATTAATGATATTTCCTTGCCCCGCCCTCACTCCACACTCATTCCCTAAGATCTGGTTCTGATTCAATGTCATTCCTTTGGGTCGGATCTGGTCTGTGTCTTTCCTGTTTCCTTTCCCTGCCATGGGTCTTCCCTCTTCCCTCCAGTTCCTTTCATTAACCATTTGATGCATTACTTACTTGTTTGACTTCAACAGTTTAAAACAAAAAAAACAATTTTATCCAAGCAATGTAAAGGCAGTCAATAAGTTACAGAATATAAACTAATCATAATAATCAAGATTTTATTGTGACATCTGCAGAATGCTGAGATATTAATCTCCCTCGGTTAGGGCCCAATGATTGCAGACTCTGTGTCTCCTAAATCATAGAAGAGAATAGAGTAGAATAGAAATTTATTTTACATGAAAATACAGTGAAAATGTCTACAAGTCACCCCACTATGGTGTCTATATCAATGACAGAAGTCATACATAATAATTTTAAAAAGCAGCGTTAAGACAAAGTTCATCTCAGTTCAATTAATGGCTCCTGAGTTTGTGAAAGAGACAAAAAAACTGCAGATGCTAAAATCTGAGGTAGACAAGGAAGAGGCTGGAAGAATACAGCAAGCTACCCTGAAGAAGGGCTAGACTTGAAACGTTTACTTCTCCACCTCCTAATGTTGCCTGGCTTGCTGTATTCTTCCAGCCACCTGCCTGTCTACCTGAGTTCAGGGAAAACTGATATAGGAACAATGGAATACCTTGAAAACATAGCAGGGACGGGACCATCACACCGAGCCACTGGATGCTAGGTCAGAAGCCGGCGCCGAAGAAGACCACCAATCCAGGCCAAAAACACTCGTCCTGGACGAGTCCACCTGCCGGGCTGCTCGAATACCTGGAAGGCTGAGATGAAGAAGATTTCCACATAGGCACAAGACTGCCACACTGGGTGACTGCCACACCAAGAGACTGCCACACCAGGAGACTGTTATACCGGGTGACTGCCACACTAGGACAGTGTCACACCGGGTGACTGCCATAGCAGACGACTGCCACACCGGGTGACTGCCACACTGGGAGACTGCCACACCGGGTGACTGCCACACTGGGAAACTGCCACAATAGGAGACTCCCACAACGGGAGACTGCCACACAGGGAGACTAACACACCGGGTGACTGCCACGCCAGGTGTCTGTCACACTGGATGACTGCCACACCAGGAGACTGCCACACCGGCAGACTGCCACACTGGGTAACTGCCATACCGGGAGACTGTCACACCGGGACACTGCCACACCGAGAGACTGCCACACCAAGAGACTGCCACACCGGGAGACTGCCATACCGGAAGACTGCCAAACCGGGTAACTGCCACACTGGGAGACTGCCACACCTAGAGATTGCCACACCGAGAGACTACCACACCGGGAGACTGCCACACCAGGAGACTGCCACACCAGGAGACTGCCACACTGGGAAACTACCACACCAGGACACTGCCATACCGGGAGACTGCCATACCGGGAGACTGCCACACCAGGAGACTGCCATAACGGAGACTGCCATATCGGAAGGCTGCCACACTGTGTGGCTGTCACACTGGGAGACTGCAACACCGGGTGACTGCCACACCGGGTAACTGCCACACTGGGAGACTGCCACATGGGGTGACTGCCACACTGGGTGACTGCCACACCTAGAGACTGCCACACCGAGAGACTGCCACACCGGGAGACTGCCACACCAGGAGACTGCCATACTGGGAAACTACCACACCAGGACACTGCCATACCGGGAGACTGCCAAACCGGGTGACTGCCACACCGGGAGACTGCCTCACCGGGTAACTGCCACACCGGGTAACTGCCAGACCGGGAGACTGCCACACTGGGAAACTGCCAAACCGGATGACTGCCACACAAGGAGACTGCCACACCAAAAGACTGCCACACCAGGAGACTGCCACAACGGGTGACTGCCACACCAGGAGACTGCCACACCTAGAGACTGCCAGACCGAGAGACTGCTACACCAGGAGATTGCCACAACGGGTGACTGCCACACCAGGAGACTGCCACACCTAGAGACTGCCAGACCGAGAGACTGCCACACCGGGAGACTGCCACACCAGGAGACTGCCATACTGGGAAACTACCACACCAGGACACTGCCACACCGGGAGACTGCCTCACCGGGTAACTGCCACACCGGGTAACTGCCAGACCGGGAGACTGCCACACTGGGAAACTGCCAAACCGGATGACTGCCACACAAGGAGACTGCCACACCAAAAGACTGCCACACCAGGAGACTGCCACAACGGGTGACTGCCACACTGGATGACGGCCACACCAGGAGACTGCCATACCGGAGACAGCCATACCGGAAGACTGCCACGCTGGGTAACTGCCACACCGGGAGACTGCCATACCGGGAGACTGCCAAACCGGGTGACTGCCACACCAGGAGACTGCCACACCTAGAGACTGCCAGACCGAGAGACTGCTACACCAGGAGATTGCCACACCAGGAGACTGCCACCCCGGGAAAATACCACACCAGGACACTGCCATACCGGGAGACTGCCAAACCGGGTGAATGCCACACCAGGAGACTGCCACACCGGGTGACTGCCGCACTGGGTGACTGCCACACCAGGAGACTGCCACACTGGGGACTGCCATACCGGGAGACTGCCACACCAGGAGACTGCCGCACCAGGAGACTGCCATACCGGAAGACTGCCATGCTGGGTGACTGCCACACTGGGAGACTGCCACACCAGGAGACTGCCACACTGGGAGACTGCCACACCGGGTGACTGCCATACCGGGAGACTGCCACACCGGGAGACTGCCACACCGGGAGACTGCCACACTGGGAGACTGCCACACCGGGTGACTGCCACACCAGGAGACTGCCACACTGGGAGACTGCCACACCGGATGACTGCCACCCCGGGAGACTGCCACACCAGGAGACTGCCACACTGGGAGACTGCCATCCCGGGAGACTGCCACACCGGGTGACTTCCACACCAGGAGACTGTCATACCGGGAAACTGCCACACCGGGTAACTGCCACACTGGGAGACTGCCACACTGGGAGACTGCCAAACTGGCTGACTGCCACCCCGGGAGACTGCCACACCGGGTGACTTCCACACCAGGAGACTGTCATACCGGGAAACTGCCACACCGGGTAACTGCCACACCGGGAGACTGCCACACCGAGTAACTGCCACACTGGGAGACAGCCAAACTGGCTGACTGCCACACTGGGAGACTGCCACACCGGGAGACAGCCACACCTAGAGACTGCCAGACCGAGAGACTGCTACACCAGGAGATTGCCACACCAGGAGACTGCCACCCCGGGAAAATACCACACCAGGACACTGCCATACCGGGAGACTGCCAAACCGGGTGAATGCCACACCAGGAGACTGCCACACTGGGGACTGCCATACCGGGAGACTGCCACACCAGGAGACTGCCACACCAGTAGACTGCCATACCAGAGACTGCCATACCGGAAGACTGCCATGCTGGGTGACTGCCACACTGGGAGACTGCCACACCAGGAGACTGCCACACTGGGAGACTGCCACACCGGGTGACTGCCATACCGGGAGACTGCCACACCGGGAGACTGCCACACCGGGAGACTGCCACACTGGGAGACTGCCACACCGGGTGACTGCCACACCAGGAGACTGCCACACTGGGAGACTGCCACACCGGATGACTGCCACCCCGGGAGACTGCCACACCAAGAGACTGCCACACTGGGAGACTGCCATCCCGGGAGACTGCCACACCGGGTGACTTCCACACCAGGAGACTGTCATACCGGGAAACTGCCACACCGGGTAACTGCCACACTGGGAGACTGCCACACTGGGAGACTGCCAAACTGGCTGACTGCCACCCCGGGAGACTGCCACACCGGGTGACTTCCACACCAGGAGACTGTCATACCGGGAAACTGCCACACCGGATAACTGCCACACCGGGAGACTGCCACACCGGGTAACTGCCACACTGGGAGACAGCCAAACTGGCTGACTCCCACACTGGGAGACTGCCACACTGGGTGACTGCCACACTGGGAGACTGCCATACTGGGTGACTGCCACACTGGGAGACTGCCACACTGGGAGACTGCCATACTGGATGTCTGCCACACTGGGAGACTGTCATACCGGGAGACTGCCAAACTGGCTGACTGCCACACTGGGAGACTGCCACACTGGGAGACTGCCATACTGGGTGACTGCCACACTGGGAGACTGCCACACCAGGAGACAGCCACACTGGGAGACTGCCACACTGGGAGACTGCCACACTGGGTGACTGCCACACCGGGGGACTGCCACACCGGGAGACTGCCACACTGGGTGACTGCCACACTGGGTGACTGCCACACCGGGAGACTGCCACACCGGGAGACTGCCACACCGGGAGACTGCCACACCGGGAGATTGCTACACTGGGGGACTGCTACACCAGGAGACTGCCACACTGGGAGACTGCCACACCAGGAGACTGCCACACTGGGTGACTGCCACACCGGGGGACTGCCATACCGGGGGACTGCCACACCGGGAGACTGCCACACCGGGAGATTGCCACACTGGGGGACTGCTACACCAGGAGACTGCCCCACTGGGTGACTGCCACACCGGGGGACTGCCACACCGGGAGACTGCCACACTGGGAAACTGCCAAACTGGATAACTGCCACACCAAAATACTGCCACACCAGTAGTCTGCCACACCAGTAGACTGCCACACTGGGTAACTGCCACATCAGGAGACTGCCACACTGGGAGACTGGAAAACCAGGACACTGCCACCCCGCGAGACTGCCACACCGGGTGACTGCCACACTGGGACACTGCCACACCGGGTGACTGCCACACTGGGAGACTGCCACACCGGGAGACTGCCACACTGGGAGACTGCCACACTGGGAGACGGCCACACCAGGAGACTGCCACACTGGGAGACTGCCACACTGGGAGACTGCCACACCAGGAGACTGCCACACGGGGTGACTGCCACACCGGGAGACTGCCATACCGGAGACTGCCACACTAGGAGACTGCCACACCGGGTAACTGCCACACTAGGAGACTGCCACACCGGGTAACTGCCACACTGTGAGACTGCCACACCAGGAGACTGCCATACCGGAGACTGCCATACCGGGAGACTGCCAAACTGGCTGACTGCCACACCGGAAGACTGCCTCACCGGGTGACTGCCACACTGGGAGACTGCCACACTGGGAGACTGCCACACTGGGTGACTGCCACACTGGCTGACTGCCACACCGGGTGATTGCCACACTGGGAGACTGCCACACTGGGAGACTGCCACACCGGGTGACTGCCACACTGGGAGACTGCCACAGTAGGTGACTGCCACACTGGGAGCCTGCCACACCGGGAGACTGCCACACCGGGAGACTGCCACACTGGGAGACTGCCACACTGGGTGGCTGCCACACTGGGAGACTGCCACACTGGGTGGCTGCCACACCGGGTGACTGCCATACCGGAGACTGCCACTCTAGGAGACTGCCACACCGGGTAACTGCCACACTGTGAGACTGCCAAACCGGGAGACTGCCATACCGGAGACTGCCATACCGGGTAACTGCCACACTGTGAGACTGCCACACCGGGAGACTGCCATATCGGAGACTGCCACACCGGGTAACTGCCACACTGTGAGACTGCCACACCGGGAGACTGCCATACCGGAGACTGCCATACCGGGAGACTGCCAAACCGGCTGACTGCCACACCGGAAGACTGCCTCACCGGGTGTCTGCCACACTGGGAGACTGCCACACTGGGTGACTGCCACACTGGGTGACTGCCACACCGGGAGACTGCCACACTGGGAGACTGCCACACTGGGAGACTGCCACACTGGGTGACTGCCACACCAGGAGACTGCCACACTGGGTGACTGCCACACCGGGAGACTGCCACACTGGGAGACTGCCACACTGGGTGACTGCCACACTGGGAGACTGCCACACTGGGTGACTGCCACACCGGGTGACTGCCACACCGGGAGACTGCCACACTGGGAGACTGCCACATTGGAAGACAACTACACAGGGAGACTGTCACACAAAGAGACGACCAATCAGGGAGATCCGTTATGCTGGGCTAAAACTGCCTATTGCTGTTTAACCCCCTTCAGGCACCCAGGCCTGGCTGCAGACCTGGAGCCTCAGCCTAGCCTGCAACTCCAGGCTGGGAGAGTCAGCTGGGAACTTGTTCCTCGTTCGCTGGGAATCCCCAGGCTGGAGTGGAGCTGTGTCTTGCCCATGCTGGCATTGCTGCTGTTGAAGGGCTTCACCTGAAGATAAAAGAAAATAAAGAAAAAAGGAAAAAGTAAAAAGAAGAGGAGAAAGGAAGAAAGCCAATTGGAGTAGATGAGCTTTGGGGTCAGCCTCCCCTACTCTGCCGCCATCTTGGAAAATAGTCTTATTAGGAATTCTGGGACCAGGAGTCCATATTGAATGATTTAAAACAACCAAAATGTGCCGAGGTCTCAGTTTCTATTGATATTTGATCTTTTTACTTTGTCTCACATATAAGACATTCTTATTATGTACATTGATGTTCAACAAGAAATTATTTATGCACAGGTGTTTCACTCAGCCATTTAACAAAATACAAGAGATAAATCTTCCAAGACCAAGCAATTACTTGTTTCCCTACCGCAAAGCTGAACATCACTCACCTTCTCCTGATCTGGGACACACAGATGCACTGAATCATTCACTGATACAAAGCTGAACCCATTGGGGTTTGAATTCACGAGGGATTCATTATAAAGCAGACTTATAAAATGTCAAGCTGGTTACACCATGAAGTATCCCCAACAAAGGTGCAACAAGACACCTCCATCAGCCTCACATCGTAACTAATCATACAACCAGCTGCTGCAAGCCTGAAGAGATTGTCTGAAGCATTAATTAAAGGGCATTGTTTTCATGCATAGAAAATGCATAAATGATGGTGAGAAGAGGTTTCTTTTCATTCTGTTGTACAAGGCAGTTTATATCTGAAAGGGTCAGCTGGCATGATGGGATAAGCTCTTCCTTTCAGAACACAGGGTGTTGTTCCTGGAAGGAGTCAACTGTGGATTAGGGGTTTTAGGACCAAAGAGCAAATTTGTGATGATGTCACAGAGTTGTTGCCTGACTAGGCATAAATAGTAGAGTGTGGGCAGAGTTCGGTAGTTACACTGAAGATTGATAGAGTTCAGGGTATAGTCTCCTGACAATGTGAGAAAAGTATGGAATCCCTGGTATGCCTCAAGCTTTCATATGTTGGTACACATTTAAGATTACTTGGTGATAAACAAAGCTATAGACATAAACCAAGTCTGAAGCTCTTGACCTTATCTTCTCTTTTAGCATTCTGATTTGCACCCAAACTCTTAGATGTGGGCATAAAATTAGTCAATCAAATATTAACCAGTTCTCTACGAGAATATTTCAGTAGCAGTAATGTTTACTTCATCATAGGTTGAGCCTGATGTCTCTGAAGAGACATAAAGCAGATGAATGCAACTAGCTATTGAGTACTATACAATCAACCTGCCCTATTAAATTTATACAGAGTAAAACTTCTACCAAAGACATTGTTTGGGCATTCATCTCCAGTTGGTCTCAATAAGTTAGATTAATATACAAAGTGGCACTGAATGTACTCAAGGATTATCAGATGGTTCAAGTGGCTGTCCAAAGTTTCATGAAACCATACCACTACAATATGTTTTTTTGCACTGGTATCGATCAGTTCATCATCATCCCATTAATAGAATGGAATTTGACAGGACAATGGAACCTACCACAGTGGGAATGAGGTACTTCAATAACCTTGCAACCATTTCATCATTGATTTGATTTGATTTATTAATGTCACATGTACCGTGCTACAGTGAAAAGTATTGTTTTGTGCACAAACCAGACAAATTATATAAGTCTATCAAAGTACTGAAATACAAGGCAGAACACAGTGTTATACCTACAGGGAAGGTGCAGGAAAAGATCAACTTTAATATCTGAGAGATCCGTTTGAAAGAGTGGGCAAGAAGCTGTTCTTGATTCATGCATTGGTACTTTATTGCTGGAACAGCACAGCAGGTCAGGCAGCATCCAGGGAACAGGAGATTCGACGTTTCGGGCACAGGCCCTGTGCCCGAAACGTCGAATCTCCTGTTCCCTGGATGCTGCCTGACCTGCTGTGCTGTTCCAGCAATAAAGTTTCAACTTTGATCTCCAGCATCTGCAGACCTCACTTTCTCCTCATGCATTGGTACCCTTTACTTCTGTGACCTGGGAAAAAAAAATCACCATCTAATCATGCCATGTTTGTCAAGTGCCCTCTATCCAATATGCTTTCAGATGAGCTGCCAGATCTTAAAGGAAACCTCATTTGAGTTTTCTCTGTTGATGCGAGATTCATTTTAATAATTCATTAGTATTGGTACTACAGGCACCCAAATTGTTATTATTTTAGAAATTATGCTTTGCTATTTCTGTTGATTCTTCACGAAGCATTGAAGACTGCCCTAACCTTCCTTTCTAAAATGTCTCCAGTTTGAATACACAAGTCCCAAATAGTGTGCTTTGTAAGGATGCCAATCCGAAGATGAGAAAACTATCAAAACGAACCTGCTTCACCCATTGTAAAAGTGTTACTTCTCAAAGTAGAATGAACAATGCACTTAAAAAATGAAGAATCCTCTGATACATTGCTCCAGATGTGGAGGTAGTTGGTCAGGTGACAGAGAAGCTTTGGGAAGCAGAAGGGATTCAACAAGTTCAGAAGGTAGAAAGGAAAAACAGCAAGTAGTGGAAGATAGCTAGGTGCACTGGCTTTGGAAAGACGGCTTTGGGAACAGAGGACAATATTCAGACTGGAGAAATTAATGCAGAGAAAGATGAGGATTTATTTATTCCTGAGATATGTAGAAGTTTGTATTTTAACTCAAAAGTGTCTTGACTGCCCTGATCCCATGCACGACTTATCCATTTTAATTGTAGATACCGTGTAAGGTTAAGACAGGTCCAGAACTGGCTGCAAGTTGGGGCTGAAGCACTCATTAGCAAACTGTGGCCCAGATGTCATTAGCAAGATACTGACAATTACATCTGTACTGGTGATAGGTAACATTTTCACCTTCTTTCACCAAGAAAAATAATGGATAGCGATATGGTAGGACTTCCTTTTAAAAATGAATAGGTCTCTGCCCACATGTTCCAATGTACCCGTGAGTAAGTGTTAAATGTCAGGCACTCCCTGTATCTCAGGCATGCGAAAAGCAAAACTTTCACAGTCGCTATCTGATTTTCAATCTCTTTGAATCTCCTCAACGACCACACCATTGATCACGTCTGACACAGTACCTTGTGTCACTGGTGCACCTAGCTTTAGATGTTTTCCAAAAATGAAATTGGAACAATCAGCCTTTTACCATATAACAGTCAATTATCTTTGATTGCAAAATGATATTGATACTCAAAATATGATTGATAAAGTCATGGAGTCATACAGCACAGAAACATACCCTTTAGTCCAACCAATCCATACCAATCCAGGAATCCCGAATTTAATTGGTCCCATTTCCCGTGTTTGCTTCATATCCCTTTCAGCCTTTCCTATTCATGTACCTGTCCAAGTGTCTTTTAAATGTTGCAACTGTACCCACCTCTACCATTTCCTCTGGTAGCTCATTCCGTACATGGACAACCCTCTGTGTGAAAAAGTTGTCTCTTGGGTCCATTTTAAATCTTTCCCCTCTCACCTTAAACCTACTTTTTGACTCCCCTACCATTTGAAAACAATCTTGGCTATTCACTTTATCTATACCTCTCATGATTTTATAAATCTCTATAAGGTCACCCCTCAGCCTCTGATGGTCCAGGCAAAGAAGTCCCAGCCTGGCCAGCCTTTGCTTTAATACCAATGAATGGAGAGGCATTCCTGGTCTCTCTTCTGCTTCTGACATATTCTGTTCAGGTGGATTAAGGCTTGCTGACCATTGAATCACAGAAGAGTTGAATTGCAACAGTACAGAAAGAGGCTATTCAGTCCATAGTGTCCATTTCTGGTCCCCAAACAAGCCATTCTTCAAATGCCATTCTCCAAACCTTTACTTGTATCTTTGTTTATTATTTCTATTGAAGGCTTCAATTGAATCTTCCTCTACCACACTTATAATCAGTGCACTCAACATTCAACTTGCATTGTGCAAAAATAAATCTCACTTCCTATTTACTTCCTTTGTTAATCGCTTCAAATCTGTGTCCAATACATTTGCATCTTTCCTAAAATGTGGCACACAGAACTATACCCAATACTCTAGCTGGCATCTAGCTACTGCCTTAAATATGTTCAGGCTGACCTTCTCACTCAAGCACTCTATACACCTCTTCAAAAAACCAAATATATTGAGAATGCTTTAATAAACCACTCTTCTTCACCTGTCCTGACACTTTCAATGACGAATGCATAAATATACAGTGCTCTCTGCTCCAATATCCTTTACAATAATGCTCTTTATTTTATTCTGTCTCTTGTGTTCTCTCTATCAAAATAGATTACATCACACTTTGTTGTATTTAACTTGAACTGCCATCTATCCATCCACTAGATAAACTTGGGAATCTATGTTCTTTTGAAGTGCTGCCATGGACTGTGTATATGACTCAATTTCATGAACAACTGAGTATTGTGCCTGAAGGGATAATCCTATCGACTGTGTCTCTGAAGAGAACATGTTGTCTGCAGTTTTTATTATATATATAACATGCATATGCAGGAAATGTATTTGTAGAGACATTCATTCAGTATTATCCATTACTGAAATGATCGGATAGTTACCTGTCTCAGTAACCACTTTCAGACTAATGGTGCTGTAGCAACCTCCTGGCTGCTAAAACAGATAGTTTGCTAACTTGGCCAAGCAGCAAGGGATTCTGGGTACATTTGCCAAGTAAAACTCTAAAATCATAAAACCCACACACCAGACACAGTGCGAACACAGCATCCAGGTGCTAATGACATTAGCGCAATGTAAAAGGCAAAGTTATCCTGGTCAGACATGACCCCAACAACTTATCCACTAAACACAGGAGGACCCAGAAAGGAAGGTACCGGATCCTGCTACACAAAGAAAGTAACAGTAGCATGTCCTCCAAATGATTGACTCTGTTTCAAATGATGAATTGTATCTCCCTGGTTGGTCAGAACTATAGAAAATTCCAGAAAATCATCTAAAAGGTATAAAAACAGGGTTCACGTGCAGACCTGGCTCTTGGAATCTCTTCCAATCTTCTGAGTTCTTCTGAGGAGACCAACATGGCAAGAGGCAGCTGACCATCCAGAGAGTGTGAAGAAGAAAGCAGTTTTGCAGACTCAGAGACAGAGCTAGAGAGAGAGAGTGACTGCATAAATCTACAAAAGAGTTGGGAAGCATTATAACCTTAAGGGGCCAAATAGAATCAGAGACTGTATGTCTACTGTTAAAGGCTATTGTAACCTTGTTCCTAATAAAGTTTGGATTGTTTTGTATTGCTACCAATTTGAGTTCATCTTGATTTGACCACATCAGTATTATGGGACACCTGGGCAGATTCATGCATAATATTCTGGTCGGAGTTATTTAAATTGTTTTAAGAAGAAACTAGACAACAGTTCATTCCTATAATCTGTCCTGACTCCATGTAACTGAAAGAATGACTCTTTCTCAATTACAACATTCCAAGTTTCTGTGTCTGACAAGATCCATAATGCATAATAGCTGATTTACGATACCCACAGGCTTGGTTCTGGAAAAGCACTGTTCTTATGTTTATAGCAAAAGTAACTATGATGGTTGTAAAGAATGGATTGGAGTGGGCTAGATCATCCACGGACATTAATATGTCCTTGATCCTCAAAATAACATCAGTTTGATGTACTTTCCAACACTACAACACTTTATCATCTCTTGAGGAGTTGGCTCAAGAGTCCTGGAATCATCACAAAGTAAGAGAAACATTTTGCTGACTGATTTACCATCTTGAAAATACTTTGAAAGTTGTGAACTGAATTTGGAGTGGCAAGCTCCGTAATAATTATATTCTCCTTAAGTGATTTGGAGTCACCATAGTCATAATTCTCCACTAACCTGTAGAGGTCATTACTGAAATTGCCTAATTAACCTCCTCCAAAGCTAAACTCTCCTGTTTAATGTTGTCCTTTCAATGATTTCATTTGTTCTGAATTCAAAATAATTGTTAGATTATTTTGTTCATACTTCAAAATTATCGCTTGCTTCCTTAACATTTTGCTAAGTTAAACATCTTCAGCTATACATTTTTAATATACATGTAAGAGCATCCCATTATTCAGCTTCTGATTTAACATCTAATTTGGAAATTGATCTGTACCATTTAATTTGTTTTCTCCAAGATGTCCAACCCTGTTCCATTTTAAAGATTTCTGAAATTAAATATTCCTGGCAACAATATATCTGATGCCATGTCTTCTTAATGTGATTATTTATTACCTTGCTTCGTTTCTAATTTTGCTGAAATATTAGTGGTGCTGCTGTCTGCTGCTAGTCAAGGTCTTTCCAATATTTTTCAATGGTCAAAAGGTAGATTCCTGCTTCTGCAGCGAATTGGAGGATTCCCACTTTATTTCTGGATTCTCAAAGTGAATCCTGCTACTTGAAGCCTAAGTAATTGGTCCCCATTTCCTTAACAGCTTTACTGAATGAATCTTATTGCCTGCAGCTTTGATAATAATGAATAAAAAGGATCAGCACTTGCAACTTCATAAGAAGATAATAACGTAAGAACCAGGAGCAGGAGTAGGCCATCTGGCCCTTTGAGCCTACTCCACCATTCAATATGATCATGGCTGATCTTTGTGTGGCCTCAGCTCCACTCACCCGCCCTTTCACCATAACCCTTAATTCCTTTACTGTTCAAGAAGTTATCTAACTTAGCTTTAAAAACATTTACTGAGGAAGCCTCAACTACTTCACTAGGCAGGGAATTCTATAGATTCTGGGTGAAAAAGTTATTTCTCAATTCAATCCGAAATCTGCTCCCCCAAATTTTGAGGCACTTGTCTGAGTTTCATCCACCAGTGAAAACATCATCTCCACTTCTACCTTATCTATTCCCTTCATAATTTTATTTGTTTCTATAAGATCTCACTCTCCCCCCCCCCCCCATTCTTCTAAATTCCAATGAATATAATCCCAGACTACTCAGTATTTCCTCATTAGCCAACCTGCTCAATTCCAGAATCAACCTAGTGAACCTCCTCTGCAACCCCCCCCCCCCCCCCCCCCAACCCAGTGCCAGTACATCCTTTCTCAAGTAAGGAGACCAAAACTGCACACAGTACTCTAGGTGTGGCCTCACCAGCACCCTACATAGCTGCAACATACCCTTCCTAAACTCAATTCCTTTAGCAATGAATGACAAAATTACATTTGCCTCTTAATTACCTGTTGCACGTGCAGACCAACTTTCTGTGATTCACGCACAAGAACACCCAGGTCCCTCTGCACAGTAGCATGCTGCAATTCTTTTACCCTCCAAGACACTTAAGTCCTATCTTGGAAATATATTTGCATTCCATCAGTGTCACTGAGTCAAAATCCAGGAATTCCCTCCCTAACAGAATTGTGGCTCTATCTGTCACAAATGGTTCAAGATGGCAACACATTATCACCTTCTCACTAGAAACTAAGGATGGCCCGCAACAACCACATCCTATGAAAGATTAAAAATAAAACTGATGTCTGTTTTAATCACTCTTCATTCCTTGATAGGTAGTGATTCACTTTCTCATCTGGTGCATCTAAATTGCATGCCATTGAAAGTTCAGAAGCAGATTACTAGGGGAAAGCAGAGACAATTTCCTTCATTCCAAATTAAGGAGCAAATTATAAAGAGTGTTTAGCTTTCAATACAGAAAACTTTTTATGACAAAGAAAAGTGACAATTTCAATTATTAAAAAAAAAATCACAGGAATCACTGGCTAGGCCAGCATTTACTACTCATCCCAAATGATCATTGTTGTGGGTCTGGAGTCACATGTGTCCCAGAGCAGTTAAGAATGGTCATTCCTTCCCTAAATGACATTGGTGAAACCGACGGATTTTTTCCAACAATGTTATCATGGGCAGCATTAGAATCGTCAATTCCATCGTCAATGTTACTGCATTCAAATTCTGCCTTGGTGGGATTCAAACTTGGGTCCCCAGAATATTCCTGAACTCTGGTGTATCAATCCAGCAATAATACCAGTAGGCTGACACCCCCCCTAGAGGGAGTTTTGCTTACTGCAGGAAGTTAGCTGATAACTTTGTAATGTGGATCCAACTCAATATTTCAAGTAAATTTAAATTAAGCGGCACAAGAGGTCAGGATTTTTTACTTAATGGATTAGGTCTTGGAAAAACAGATTGAAAATGCCTACATGTAAACTGTGCATCGATGCTTTGTGTACCGATCTAGGAACAGAGGTAAGGCATTAAATAAAATCATGCTGATCAAACCATGGTCTCAATTTCACTTGCATGCCTGATGTGGTAAGATTGGATCTGTTTCCAGGTAAGTGACCATCAGCAGGTTTACTAAACATTACAGTGTCCACCAGAGATAGTAAGATAGAGTTTCTCTGAGACCAACTCTACACACTTGGATCCAGGTGTCAACTTGTCCTGGCACCATCATCAATTCACACATCGCACAGTCCACTAACCTTTATCATATGTATCAATCCCATATACCACACCATAAGTGAGTCACTAGTCCATTAAAAAGCTAGCTCAATATTGAATAAATTCAAACACACAGCTTGCACTGTATTCTGGGAAAGTGAATATCACATACTAACAATAATCAGAGAAAAATATTCTCTTCACCTCCGTTTTAAAAGGGAAACCTCTTATTCTTAAGCTGTGCCTCCGAGTTCATGTCTCCCAAACAGTGGGGAGCATCTTGCCAATATCCAACCTATCAAATCCTGACTGGATCTTATATGTTTCAACAAGATTATCTCTCTTCGTTCTAATGGCACAACCTTTCTTCATGAGATAAACCTTTCCTCCCAGGAATGAACCAGCTATGAACTGTTTCTAATGTTATTACATTCTTTTAAACAAAAAACATCAAAACAGTATATAGCACTCTGGATATGATGGTTTAAGCAAGGTCTTGTACAGCTGTAAGTAAATCTTTCTTAGTTTTGTGTTTCATTCAGTTTGCTATCAGTGACAACATTTTATTTGTCTTCCTGATCACCTGCTGTAACTGAAAACTAACTCTGTATGATTTATGATTCAGAGGTGCTGGTGTTGGACTGGGGTGTACAAAGTTAAAAATCACACAACACCAGGTTATAGTCCAGCAGGTTTATCTGAAAGCACTAGCTTTCGGAACGCTGATCCTACAACCACCTGATGAAGGAGCAGTGCACTGAAAGCTAGTGCTTCCAAGTAAACCTGTTGGACTATAATCTGGTGTTGTGTGATTTTTAACTTTATGATTTATAATCTGTTTTAGTAGCTGTATAAGCTTCCTGGTGGCTCTTTGCAGGTCTTTGTATCTTTCCTTTTCAGTGTATCTGTGCTAGTTTTTGCATTTTTGTAAGCCTTTCTTTCAGCTTTCTGCTGTCCCTTATCTCTTCAATTGTCCATGGCTGCACTTTCTTTGTGAAGTGGAGATTTTCTCTCCCAGGGGTATAAGCTGATTTTGTACTGTGTTAAATATTTCTTTAAACATCCTCCACTATTCACCGGTCATTTTATCCAAGAACAGAATTCCCCAGATGGCTGAGGACAGTCTCTGTTTCATCTTGTTTCAGTGGCCTAACCTAAATCTAAATCTAAATCTAAATGGTTTACTCTTGCTCCTATTTTCTGAGTTTCCATGTTTCAATGACAAGTTCTGCCTTACCCTGTTAAAATCTGTTGACATGGTTTCCTTCAGTGAACAAGGGCAGTCCTCCTCTCCACCACATCCAGATCCTTGTCCTAGAAGTAGGGAGCTAGCCTGTCCTTCTTCAGCAACATTTCCAGTGTCAAATCCTGTGTGGAGTATCATTCCTGGCTTGCAGCATTTGGAATGGTCTGCAGATGGACTTTAAATATGGTGTCAGAGGCGTGCAAATCCCAGCAGTGAGGCAAAATTCCAGTTTGCTCACCTTACAATTCCCTGAGAAATGTACCTAACAGCTTGCTTTTATAACCATTCGTTTGAAAGCAGACCATTTCGTGCGAGAAGTCACTCGAGTCCATGGTGTTCCACGACACTTTGACATTCACTTTAATTGTAATGGAAAAATTCCACCCATTGGCCTCAAGGTATGATTCTATTTTGTCTTGGGCTGTTGCTTGACCAGCCTGTGACAATACTCTCAAAACCTTGACAGAACCCTCCAGATTTTCATAAGGGTCAACAAAGCTGGGCTTGCCATTATATCTCTGGTGTCTTAGTTGATGTCAGATGGTCAGTCTTGTTCCAGTCTTTTATTTAGACTTTGTAGCATTTTTTGATACAATGGATTAACTTGCAAGACTATTTCAGAGGACATTTAAGTATCAAACGTGTTGCTGTGGATCTGGAGTCACATATTGGTGAGACCAAGTGAAGCAGATTTCCTTCCTTAGCAGACAAAGAAGTTAATGCCTTGTGAGATGGAGTGAGGGGAAAGAGCAAGTTATATTTAGGAAATCATCAGCAGGCACATAAAATGAAGAACATATTTCTATCAATTACGAATCCACAGCAGAAAGTTAATTAATGTCAACCTGCAATGACACTGCACACATTGAAGTTTCTGTAGGAGATGTCTTTGAACTCATATCATAAGTGCTCAGTTAACAAACACAAGGAATGCCAACACTAGTTTTATTAACTATTTATTAGAAAACAGTCAGCCAAGAACTTCATAGAAACAAATGAATCACAGCACATCCCAACACATACAACAAAGGTGCATCTCTCGCTTCCATCATATGACAAAACATTAATTGATTTCAAACTGAACTGAGTTGAACAATATTCATAATCAAAAAACTTAATCACCATAATGCTGCAAGCAAAGTCCATTTGCAATCTATGTGGACATACCTTGGAGTATGTGTTTTAACAGACAAATTTAAATCACTATTAATACTTACCACATAAATACTACTGAGTGGACATACTAATCAGTGATTGGTTAATGTGCAACACATAACCTAGATTGCAAATCACCAAGGGACCATTCATTCAATTTTTAATCTCCTGGAAGGTATTGCTCAAAGATAGTTCTGTCATGTACACGCCTCCTCCGTACAATGTCAACTGCATGTGAGGTTACATAAATCAACTGGTGTTAATAAATCTGTCTTCAATAGTTTGCAAGCATAAAACTGACAATGATATCAGCTTCTGAACGGATATGAAAGCTTTAAAATATAAAAATGTAATCATTTTCTTTTCCACCTAAGTGTTTCATGTCTTGCTGACATGAAGGATAAAGTGGGCTGGAACTGGATTTGCTCGTTTCCCTGACAACGCATCTCGATAGTTTGTCCTTGGAATTGTCTGCTGAATGATAGAATACACTATTACATACATCGCAGCAACAGACCCTTCTGGGTTTCTTCAGTCACTGCACAGCAATAGCTAAAGCTGTTTCCTAAACAGGCACAGAATTTTAATAACCCACTCACAATACAAGATGCAAAAAAAACCTTAACTTTGACCAAGTTAATACTTAACCTCAAAGATTCATGGTTTTCAAGTGAGTTGGTTGGTAAATGCCAAAGTACCATGAAAATAGTGGAGCAGGGTGGGAGAAATGGGGGTAGATCAATCATGAGGGGCATGGATAGGATAAATAGACAAAGTCTTTTCTCTGGGGTGGGAGAGCCCAAAACTAGAGGGCATAGGTTTAAGGTGAGAGGGAAAGATATAAAAGAGACCAAAGGGGCAACATTTTCATGCAGAGGGTGGTACATGTATGGATTCAGCTGACAGAGGAAACGGTGGAGGCTAGTACAATTGCAACATTTTAAAGGCATCTTGATAGGTATATGAATAGGAAGGGTTTAGAAGGATATGAACTGGGTGTTGGCAAGTGGGACGAGATTAAGTTGGAATATCTGGTCAGCATGGACAAGTTGGACTGAAGGGTCTGTTTCCATACTGTACATCTCTATGATTCTATGACTCAATGTCAAATGCTTTTAAAACACAATTAAATCCCAGTGCAATAGAGTCACTGGTGTTGTAAATCTATTGACGCAGTTAGCATGCAGGCAAATTTAGGACACAAAGGATTGAGGCAAACTACAGAAAAATCAAATGGCAATAGTGGGCTTCCCTCTCGCCAAAACACTGCATTACTTCACATGAACTTAAACCAGTGCATAACACAGAACCTGATGAGATACACTGGGTCACAAAACATCATTATATTTCTTGAGGGTTATGTTGTCATGATAAAAACACACAGGATTCTTAGCTTCACTTTATCCACAAACAAAGATATTAGGTCCACCATGTCAGTATTATGGCAGTCTTTTGATCATGCTTATTTGTGACAAATACAAAAAAAATATTTAGGCTTATGAGGCAGCTCTAACCTGCTATGAAACAAATTTGACCTTTTGTACAAAATGTCCCAGCTACAGAACCATGTGTGAAAAGTAACTCCTCCATCATTCAGCGGTGCTGTGGAATCAGTGTAGGATCTCATGGTGGGTGACATGACACACTCAGGCTAAACCACTAAATATGCATTTAATGGACAGTTTTTGAATATTAATATAAATAACCCTCTTCTTTGCAAATGGAAAGAACTTGCACAAATCCTGTATCTGTTTCAACTTAGCAAACTAGGTGACATCCATTCTCTGGTTTACTTCTCAGGCAATTCCATTGATCAGAGTGAAAATGCCTACTTTAAAGTGTAAACAAAGCTTGACAGATAACTAACAGTCATTGTTAAACTGTACATTCTCCATGATAACACCTCGAACAATCAAAATTTACTTGCCAAAAATAAAGCACTCTCCTCTCAAGGAAATATGAGTATTGGTTTCATTTGATATTTCTTGCAAATGATCCAGATGAGCACATAATAAAAGGCTGCAATAAAATATGTCCTTTTTCAGTAATACACAAGCTCTGAATTATCAAATTGTTATTTACTTCATGAAAATTAAAACAAAACGAGAGCAAAGATTTTGATAATTGAACTGACATTATGTTATTCTTTTCAAAAGATTTTCATTTCATGCGTTTCTATCATATTTACCCTTTGAGAAAAGTATGTTTGTGACATTTTCCCAGATGACTATTCCTGGTTCATTGTGATAGTTACCAACTCTCCCGGTATGTTTTGCTGAGCGAGGGATTTTGTGTTGTTGCTGCCGTCAATCCTCCTTTGACTTTGCTTTGTCTTGGGTCTATGTATTGATGATGCTGCACCACTCAAAAGTATCTGTGGAAGAGACACTGTTCTTAGATAATAAGAAGCTTTGCTGCATGATAGGAACAAGTACAACTCGATTTGTTTAGGCATAATTACTAATTATCCTTGGAAGCTGGTCTAGGTACATCTGCTCCCTTCAAAGGCTTAAGCAGAACCTCCTGTCTCCACCCACAGACTGTGTAGCATCAGTACAATGGGTAGGGGTCAATGCACCATTAACATTAATGTCTTCAGAAGCATTATCTTATACAACAATTTTTTTTACTATGGGATGTGGGCATCACTGGTCAGATTATCATCTGTTATTAATCCCAATTACCCTTGAACTGAATAGTGCTTTGCATTTCATTGGGCAGCTAATGTATAACACATTACTGTGGATATGGAGTCACATATAGGCTCGTCCGGTCAAGGGTGGTAGATTTCTTTCCCCAAGAGGGTGTAAGCAAACTCAAAGCATTTTTTTACAGAAATGATAGATTCATGACTCTCATTGTGACTCGTGTTATAATTCCTGTTTTGTGTTTAGAATGTGAATTCTGTCTGTTTCCCTGGTTGAATTTAAATCAGTTTCCCCAGAGTATAATCCTGAATTACTAGCACAGAGTCTCCCCGTGAAATATGTGGTAAGCAGACACTGTGGTGTATTCTTGCTGTCACCATGTCTCAGTTGTATGTTTAATAAGTAAACAAAGGAGCTCAGATTGTCAAAAGATAGTTATCTAACCGAGGTAGCTCATTCAGTTGGGTATTAAATCATGTTTCTTTCAATAAGCTGTTAAGTGAGCTATTAAATCAATTCTATCCTCCCTTGATGATTGTAAGTAATGGCTGTGGCTCTTTTTTTGCATTTGCTAATTTGTAAATGCATCTGAGAAAACAATAAAAAAATTATCAATATTGGACTTCTCAAAACATTGTTAAAATGATAGAAAAATGTTTTTCTTTTAATTCTCTTGTGGGACCTGGGCATCACTGGTTACCCAGTATTTGTTACCCATCCCTAACTGGTTTTGGGAAGATTGTGGTGAGCTGTCTTTTTGAACCACTGCAGTCCACCTGTTGTACAAAGGCCCACAATGCACTTCAGGAGGGAATTCCAGGATTTTGATGCAATGACCATGAAGGAACAGCAATATATTTCCAAGTCAGGAATGGTGAGTGAATTGGAGGGGAACTTGAAGGTCATAGTGTTCCCATTTATCTGCTGCCCTTCTCTTTCTAGATGGAAGTGGGTGTGGGTTTGGAAAGTGCTGTCTAAGGATCTTTGGCAAACTTCTGCAGTGCATTTTGCACATGTTACACACTGGTGTTACTAAGCATCGGTGATGGAGGGAGTGGATGCTTGTGGATGTGGTGCCAATCAAGCTGACTGTTCTGTGCTGGATGGTGTAAAGCTTCTTAAGCTTGGTGCTGCACCCATCCAGGCAAGTGGAGAGTATTCCGTCACACTCCTGACTTGTGCTTCAGGAATGATGAACAAGCTTTGGAGAGTCAGGTGGTGAGTTACTCACCGCATTTTATCTAGCCTCTGACATCCGCTTGTACTCAATGTGTTTTTGTGATGAGTCCAATTGAGTTTCTGATCAATGGTGACTCCAAGGATGTTGATAATGGGAGTTTCAGTGATGGTAACACCATTGAATGTCAAGAGGTGGTGGTTCTACACTCTCTTATTAGAGATGGTCATTGTCTGGCATTTGTGTGGCACAAACATTACTTGCCTCTTGTCAGCCCTGGATATTGTCCAGATCTTGTTGCATTTGGACATGGACTGCTTCAGTATCTGAGGAGTTGAGAATGGTGCTGAACATTGTGCAATCATTGGTGAACATTCCCACTTCTGACCTTATGTTGGATGCAAAATCATTGATGAAGCAGCTGAAGAGAGGACTCAAAGAGTAAGGGCATGGAATACACTGCCTGCAACAGTAGTAGACTCACCAACTTTAAGCGCACTTAAATGGTCACTGGATAAACATATGGACGAAAATGGAATAGTGTGGGTTATATTGGCTTCAGATTGGTTTCACAGGTTGGCACAACATTTAGGGCCGAAGGGCCTGTACTACGCTGTAATGTTCTATGTTCTATATTCTATGTTCTAAGATGGTTGGGGCTAGGACATTACCCTAAGGGATCCCTGCACAGATGCCCTGGAGCTGAGATGACTGACCGCCAAGAATCAAATCCATCTTCGTATATGCCAGATATGACACTAACCAGTTTGTCGCTTCATACCCATTGATTCCAGTTTTGCTAGGGCTCCTTGATGTCACACTCAATCAAATGCAGCCTTGATGTCAAGGCCTGACACTTTCACCTCCCCTCTGTAATTCAGCTCTTTTGTCCATATTTGAACCAAAGCTGGAATGAGGTCAGGAGCTAAGTGGCCCTGACAGAACCCAAACTGAGCAACATTGAGCAGGTTATTGCTGAGCAGGTGCTGCTTGAAAGCACTGTTGATGATACCTTCCATCACTTTACTGATGATCAAAGGTAGACTGATGGGTGGTAATTGGCCAGGTTGGATTTGTTCTGCTTTTTGTGTACAAGACATAATCAGGCAAAATTCCACACTCCCTGGTGAATGCCGGTGTTAAAACTATACTGGAACAGCTTGGCTAAGGGTATGGCAAGTTCTGGAGTGCAAGCTTTCAATACTATTGCCGGAATGTTTTCAGGGCCCGTAACGTTTGCAGCATCCAAGGCCTCTGACCATTTCTTGATATCACCTGGAATGAATTGAATTGGCTGGAGACAGGTGTCTGTAATGCTGGGAACCTCTGGAGAATGTCTGACTGAAGGTTGCAGTGAGTGCTTCAGCCTTATCTTTTGAACTGGTGTGCTGGGCTCTTCTATCATTGAGGATGGGGATATTTGTGGAGTCTCCTCCTCCAGTGAACTGTTTAATTGTCCACCACCATTTACGACTGGATGTGGAAGGACTCAGAGCTTAGATTGGATCCATGGGTTGTGGAGTAGTTTAGATTTGCTTGCATTGTTTGGCTTGAAAGTAGTCCTGTTTGATAGCTTCACCCGTTTGATACCTCATTTGTAGGTATGCCTGGTGTTGCTTCTGGCATGTCCTCCAGTACTCTCCATTGAACCAGGGTTGATTCCCTGGCTTGATGGTAATAGTTGAATGGGAGATATGCCAGGCCATGAGGTTACAGATTACGCTGGTGTACGATTCCACTGCTTTGCTGGCCCAGAGTGCCTCATGAATACCCAGTCTTGAATAGCTCGATCTGTTCAAAGTTTGTCCCATTTAGCACGGAATAGCGCCACACAACACAATGGAGGATATTCTAAATGTGAAGGCAGGACTTAGGCTCCACAAGGACTCTGCAGTGGTTGTTTTTACTGATACTGTCAGGAACAGATGCACCTGCAGCCGATAAGGATGAGGTCAAGTATGTTTTCCCTCCTGCTGGTTCCCTCACCATGGCTTCATGGTGACAGTCTGCGAGTGTGTCCTACTGTCAACATTGCAGTGATTTCCCTCTTGATCAAACATTTTTTCTGTTTTGATCTGTGTGTAAAACTGCAGGGAATGGAGACACTCTCGCAGATATAGGAGCAGAAATTAGGTAATTCAGACAATTGAGTCTGCTCCGCCATTCAGTCATGGCTGATAAGTTTCTCATCCCTATTGTCCCAGTTACCTTTGATCCCCTTGCTACTCAAGAACTTATCTCAGTCTCAAATATACTCAATGACCTGGCCTCCACAGCCTTCTGTGACATTGAATTCCATAGACTCACCATTTTCTGGCTGAAGATGTTTCTCCTTTCTCCATTCTAAAAGGTCTTCCCTTTACTATAAGGCTGTGCCCTTGGGTCCTAGTTTCTCCCACCAATGGAAACATCTCCCCAACATCCACTCTGTCCAGCCCGTTCAGTATTCCATATGTTTCTATTAGATCTCTACTCATCCTTCCAAACTTCGTCAAGTATAGACCCAGAATCCTCAAACGTTCCTATGTTAAGCTTTTCATTCCTGGGATCATACTCGTGAACCTCCTCTGAACACACTCCAATCCTCATACATCCTTCCTGAGATTTGGTGCCCAAAGCTGTGCCCAAAATTCCAAACATGGTCCGACCAAAGCCTAATAGAGCCTCAGAAGTACATCCCTGCTTTTATATTCATGTCCTCTCAAATAAATGTCATCACTTCATTTGCCTTCCTAAGTATTGACTCAACCTGTAAGCTTACCTTGAGAGAATCCTGGACTAGAAAATCCAATTCTCTTTGCATTGCAGACTTCTGAACCTTATCTCCATTTAGAAAATAGTCCATTCCTCTATTCTTTCTACTAAAGTGTATGACCTCATACTTTCCCATGTTGTACTCTATCTGCCACTTCTTTGCCCACTCTCCTAACCAGTTCAAATCCATCTGCAGCCTCCTTGCCTCCTCAATGCTACCTGTCCCTCTACCTGTCTTTGTATCATCTGCAAACCTAACCAGAATGCCCTTAGTTCTTTCATCCAGTTCTTTAATGTATAAAGTAAAAAACTGTGGTCCTAACACTGAACCTTGAGGAACACCACTTATCACCTACTGCCATCCTGAGAAGGACCCTTTATCCCCACTCCCTGCTTTCTGCCAGACAGCCAGGTTTAGAGCTCTGGGGGATAGTTCATCTGTCCAAGTGATTTATCCAACTTCAGGCCATTCAGTTTTTCTAGCACCTTCTTCTTGGTGATGACCACCAAACTCAGTTCTGACCCCTCACTCTCTTGAAATTTTGGGATATTACTTGTGTCTTCCAACATGAAGACTGATGCAAAGTAATAATTCAGTTCCTCAGCCATTTCCTTGTTCTCCACAACTATCTTTCCTGCCTCATTTTCCAGTGGCCCAATGTCCACTTTTGCCTATCTTTTGCTCTTTATTAATATCTAAAGAAACTCTTACAGTCTTCCTTTATGATAATGGCTAGCTTAGCCTCAAATTGAATCTTCTCCCTCCTTATGTCTTTTTTCTGTTTCCCCCTGTTGGACTTTGTAAGCTTCCCAATCCTCTGGTTTCCACTGCCTTTCACCACATTATATGTTTTCTCTTTTGTTTTTATGCTATCCCTGACTTCCCTAGTCAGCCAAAGTTGCCTCATCCTCCCTGTGCCATGCTTCTTTTTCCTCAGGATGAATCTCTCCTGTGCCTCGTGAATTACTCCCAGAAACTCCTGCCATTGCTGTTCCACTGTCTTTCCTGCTAGGCTCCTCTCCCAATCAATTCTACCCAGCTCCTCCCTCATGCCTCTGTAGTTGCCTTTATTCAGCTGTAATACCGTTATCTTCTCTTTCTCAATTGTAGAGTAGACTCAATCATATTATGATCACTGCCTGCTAATGGCTCCTTCACCTGAAGCTCCCTGATCAAGTCTGCCTCATTACACAACACTAAATCCAGTATTGTCTGTTCCCTCGCAGGCTTCACCACAAGCTGCTCCAAAACATCATCTCGTAGACATTCCACAAATTCCTTTTCTTGCAATCCATTACCAACCTGATTTTCCCAGTCCACCGCATATTGTAATTCCCCCATGATCACTGTAACTTTGCCTTTCATACACATCTTTTCTATCTCCTGATGTGTCTTGTATCCCAGCTTCTGACTAGTGTTTGGAGGCCTGTACATAACTCCAACTATGTTCATTTTTTACCTTCACAATTCCATAATTCTACCCACACAAATTCTACGCTATCTGACCCTATGTCATTTCTAACTATTGATTTAATTTTATTTCTCACTAATAAGGCAATCCCACCCCACTCTGCCAACCTTCCTGTTTTGCCAACTGGATGTATATCCTTGAATATTCAGCTCTCAATCCTGATCGAGGAGAAAGTGAGGTCTGCAGATGCTGGAGATCAAAGTTGAAACTTTATTGCTGGAACAGCACAGCAGGTCAGGCAGCATCCAGGGAACAGGAGATTCGACGTTTCGGGCACAGGCCCTCCTTGAAGAAGGGCCTGTGCCCGAAACGTCGAATCTCCTGTTCCCTGGATGCTGCCTGACCTGCTGTGCTGTTCCAGCAATAAAGTTTCAACTCTCAATCCTGATCCCCTTGCAGCCACATCTCTGTGATGCCCACCATATCATACTTGCCAATCTTGATCTGCACCACAAACTCATTTATTGTATTCCCTATACTGTGTGCATTCAGATATAACACCTTCAGTCCTATATTAACTCTCCATCTTCTCATTGTTATTCATTTGTCCAGTGTGCTTGAAGTTTGATTGCTAACCCTTTCCATACACTCTGTCCTATTTGTGTCTGTGCTGGAGATTTTAACAACCTCTCCTGAGTTCTGCACTCTTACCTCCTCCTTTAATTCAGGTTTTCTAATTTCCCCTCATTATGAACCCTTCCCCAACACCCCCCAATCTCTATTTAGTTTAGAGCCCTGTCTACAGCCCTAGTTATGCGTTTTACTGGGATTCTGGTCCCAGCATGCTTCAGATGAAGACCGTCCCATCGGAACAGGTCCCTTCTTCCCCAGTACTGGTGGCAAGTCTCATGAATTCAAGCCCATTCCTCCCACACCAATCAATGAGCCACACATTTACCTGCTTAATCTTATTGACCCTGTGCCCATTAGTTTATTGCTCAGGTAGTAATCCAGAGATTATTTGATTTTGGTTCTGCTTTTTAATTTAGCTCCTGGCTGTTCATACTCCCTTAGCAGAACCTCTGTCCGAGTTTAATCATGCCTCTGTACCTTTGTGGACCATGACCACTGGATCTTTACTCTCTCACTCCAAGTTCCTCTACAGCCGAGATAAGATACCCTGAACCCGAGCACCAGGCAGGTAACACATCCTTCGGGGTTCTCGATCATGGCCACAGAGAATAGTGCCTATGCCCCTAACTACACTATCCCCAATTACAACTGCATTTCTCTTCTCTCCCCCCACTTGAATGGCTCCCTGTACCACGGTGCTGTGGTCAGTCGGCTCATCCTCCCTGCAGTTCCCACTCCCGTCCACAGAGGGAGCAAAACTCTTGAACCTGTTGGACAAGGACAGGGGCTGAGGCTTCTGCAACTCTACCTCCTGGGTCCCTCTACCTGCCTCATTCACAGCCATGCCCTCCTGTCTCTGACCATTGGCTGAATTCAAGTTAGTTAGTCTAAGGGGTGTGAAAGACAGCATCCAGGTAACTCTCCCCCTCCCTGATGTGTTGCAATGCTTGAAGCTCAGACTTCAGCTCATCAACTGTGCGATGAGAAAAAGATTAGTAAAGACAAACACAGATCCCATACATTCAGAAATGGAAAATAATAATGAGCTACAAAGAAATGGCAGAAGAATTGAACACATACTTTGGTATTATTTTCACAGAAGAGGGCATAAGTAACTTTCAAGAAATGAGACAAAACCAAGGGTTTCATGAGAGGGCAGAATTGAAGGATATCAGCATTTGTCAGAAAATGGATGTCATCTTTCAATATTCTACTGACTTTGGAATAGTTACTGCAGATTGGAGGATGGAAAATATAACCCTACCATTTAAAGGGGAGGGGGAGTAAACATCAGAATTGCAGTCCAGTTAACCTAGCATCATTAGTGAGGAAAATTATAGAGTCTATTGTAAAATTTCTAATAATGGAACATTTAGAAAATATTAACAGTATTAGTCAAAGCCTGCATGGGTTTATAAAAGGTAATTCATGCTTAACAACTCTACTGGAGTTTTTTTGAGGATGTATCTAGTGGAATGGATAAGGAGCAACACAGTCATGAGTGGGCAAAGTTAAAACACAAAGGAAATGAGTAATTGACTGGCATGGATTGAGAATTAGTTAACACAGATGGAACAGTTGAGAGCGTTGTGCTGGAAAAGCACAGCAGGTCAGGCAGTGTCCGAGGATCAAGAGAATCGACGTTTCAGGCATAAGCCCTTCATCAGGACTCAATTCTACTTTTCCAGCACCACACTCTCGTTTCTGATCTCCAGCACCTGCAGTCCTCACTGTCTCCACAGGGGAAATGGAGAGTGTGAATAAATTGGTCTTTATCCAAACAGCAGGCAATGATTGTTGGGGTTTATAAAATGTAGCGCCATACTTTGTCAACTCTGACTCTGTAGCACCTGTAGTCCTCACTGTCTCCTAATGATTGTTGGGGTACCATAAGGATCTGTGATTGAGCTCCAGGTATTCGCGATATGAATGATCATACTGAGAGAACCAAATGCAACATTTCCAAATTAACTAATGACAGTTTTGTGAGTTGTGAGGAGGGTGCAATGAGGCTCCAAAGAGAGTTAAATAGTTTGAGTCAGTGGGCAAGCAATGTCAAATGTATACTATGTGACTAAATGTGAAGTTATAGACTTCTGTGTGAAAAACAGGTAGACATTTTTGAAATGGTGCTATTTTGGGAATTGTATATGTACAAAGGTTTTCTTCTACGCCAATGAAAGTAAAATGGCTGATGCAACAAGCAATGGCAAGACACGTAGTATATTGGCCTTCATTGCAAAAAGATTTGAGTTCAGAAGTATGGATTGCTGTTATATAGGGCCTTGGTGAGACCACAACTAGAGTATTGCAATGCAGCATAGGATCACTCGGCTGATAACCAAGCATGAAAAGACTGTGCCATGTGGATAGATTGGTTTGACTGGGCCTGTATTCACTAGAGTTGAGACATTTGAGAGAGGAATTCGATTGAAATTTATAGATTTCTAACAGGACTGGTTAAGTGAGATTCAGGGAGGATGCTTTCCCTGGCTACTGAATCTATAGTCAGGGGACACAGTCTCAGGATACAAGGCCGACTATTTAGGGTTGAGTTAAGGAAAAATGTCTTCACACAAAGCGTAGTGAAACCATAGAATTCTCTAACACGGAAAGTGGTGGAGACCAAGTCACTTTACATATATATAAGAAAGAGCTGGATACATTTTTAGATTTTAAAGGCATCAAGGGGTATGGAGGAAAAGCAGGGATCTGGTATGGAGACCATACTAAATGGCTGACCAGGCTCAAAGGGTCAAATGGCCTACTCCTGCTCTGAGGTTCTATGACCTTTCTCCCTGAAAAGTTAAAAAAACAACATAATACTTTTACAACCTACTTTAAGTCTGCTAAACAACACATCTACTGGTATTGATATTTTCTTCCAAACTGAACCTTCTCTGGGCCATAAAAGCTCAACTTAGAAGACATTTCAGCAATTATCTGACCAGGTAGCTTGTCTAGTCATTTAGCTTATGTTATATGATTTCCTGACCATCCTGTTTTATCCCACAACTGAAATAAGAGCTTCTTATATAATCCCTAGAGTGGAAACAGGCCATTTGTCCTAACAAGTCCACACTGACCCTCCAAAGAATAAATTTCCCAGACCCACTCCTCACATTTCCCCTGACTAATCCACCAAACCTATGCATCCCTGGACACTATGGACAATTTAGCATGGCCAATTCATCTAACATGCACACTTTTGGATTGTGGGAGGAAACCCACACAGCCACAGGGAGAATGTGCAACCTCCATACAGACAGTCACCCAAGGGTGGAATTGAACCTGGGTCCCTGGTGCTGTAAGACAGCAGTGCTAACCTCTGAGCCACCATGCTGCCCACAACCCAGGAAGAAAAGAAGTCACCTTTACAGAACTGAAAATCAAAAACCTATTTACTTCCACTTTGGAGTTCAAGATCCCAAATAAGTAATGAGACAATATAAATCTTCGTTACACTTTATAGACATTGTCAGAAGTGTACAGCCAGTCACTTAAAAGGAATGGATTTGTTAATGTTGAAATTGAATCTTTCAAAAACAAATTCTTGTTGAACAGAGAGGGCTAAATTGAATGTTCTTTGAACACAAGCATGAGATCACAGTGTGGATGTAAGCTGCACCCATTGATTGAAATGCACATCTACAGTGTACTAACTGCTCATTCAAATAATTGTTATGAGCAGTGAGTGCTAATTTCATGGGTCAGCATGGCACCCACTTAAAGTTAAATGGTTCCTCCAAAGAAAGAGCTGCATTATGGCTGGAGCATCTGAATCAAGCAGTGAAAAATAAAAGTTTTCTTTTAACACACTAAACAATAAGAACAAGTACTTTAATCTAAAGGTGAACTTCAACTGATGGCTATTTCACTTCAAATTTGGGATTTTGGAAACAGAAATGTAAGAACTGTTAAGAGACTTTTTTTTTGTCAGATTAAGGTAGGTGAAACCAGAGGCAAATCTTGGGTTATACTGGAATACACGAGTACAGAATCCTCAGGTCAGACCTCTCTAAACAGGAATAAATGACTTGGTTTAAGTAACTCAATGAAACAGTTTAACATGTGTTATGAAAATGTGGGTGTACTTTAGGAGAGTTAAAAAAACAGCAGAACTACCGGACACAGCACCAAGTGTTTTCAATATGGTAACAAAGTGACACTTGGTTGAACAACTTAATTAGCTGTTTACCTGGAAACAACAAAAAAAAATTCAAATCAGGCTAATCAGTTTAAAATATATCCCCAAAAATAGAAAATTCCAATCAGGTTTGAACTGAGTATGTTTACAATTTTAAAAGCCAATGATACAATCTGATGCTTTTGGGGGTATAAGACCGGGGAAAATTGAACAGTTGAGAGGAGAACTGCCAAACACCAGCATGTAACAGCCTGTATGAAAAATAGTTCTCTTAAAAGGTAGCTTTTTGATCAGTAACCTGTGACACAGAAATTCCTAAGAAGAAGAAAAGAAGACCAAATAGAAGAACTGAAAACTGCCTGGATTTGAGATAAGAAGTCTTGTTTTGTAAAAGAAATAAAGTTGTTCATTTTTACTTTAAATAGTTCTTAGTCACTCGAGTTTTTACAGATTACTGCATGGGATAAATCTTTTCCGTGTTGCTGGTTTTAAATTAAGCAGGAAGGTTTACCCCATGTTGTAAAGGTATTGGGGCTCAGGTCCGTGATTTGAACTGGTTTAGACAGAATTGAATAGATTTTGGGGTACAAAAAACCCCAGCAGATTTAAACACTTACAAGTTAGTGTCCTAGATCTTTAACTAAAATGTAGGTGAGACAATTTGTTTAATTTTGGTGACTTGTGGTTGATTAAATTAAAAGTGAGAGAAATGGCTCTTAAAATTGCTAAAGAGGTTCTGGGATTTGAAGATGATTCTCAAATTTGCCAAGAAAGTTTAGAAGGAAAGAAAAAGGCCATACTTTTAGAATTAGCAAATAAGTCAGATTTAGGTTTAACCAAGGACAAAAGTAAAGCTGAAATTGTAAAGGAGTTATTCAAACACTTAGGTGTATCCGAGAAACTGACAAATGCAGTAGAGGTAGAAAAACTCAAATTATAATTGAGGAAAATGGAGTTAGAAGATAAACAAAGAGGGAGAGAAACATTTCTTGGCTGAGAAAGAGTGAGAGAATTTGAACCTCAGTGGTTGCGACTGAGACATCAGAGTCAAGTTTACAGGATGGAAATTAAAAGAGAAAGTAATGCTATATAAGTATGTCAAAGGTCTGCCATATTTTGATGAGAAATATGTTGAAGCCTTCTTTATTTCATTTGAATAATTAGGTAGGCAGATGGAGTGGTCCAAGGAATTATGGGTAATGCTAGTTCAGACTAAACTGGTAGGCAGAGCTCGTGAGGTATTTGCTGAACTGTCAGATGAGGTGTCAAGAGATTATGAAGAGGTTAAGCAGGCTATATTAAGTGCTTATGAATTGGTACCAGAAGCATTTAGACAGCGGTTCAGAAACACAAAGAAGGAACCAGGTCAGACTTATGTTGAGTTTGAAAGAATTCAACATAGTCATTTTGATTGATGGGTGTGTGCTTTAAAAGTAGATAGGACATTTGAGGCTCTAAGAGAGATTATTCTGCTGGAGGAGTTTAAAAATTCACTTCCAGCGATGGTAAGAATTCAAGTGGAGGAACAGCAAGTTCAGGAAGTGAGAAGGGCAGCAAGATTAGCAGATGACTAAGAACTTGCATAAGCCAAGCTTCCGGCAAGAATTTCATACTGTGAGGGATAGAAGTTGGGAGATTGGGAGATCTTACACTGCCAATCTAAGAATCGAGCACACTGGTAAGGTTTTACTACAAGCTAAAGAAGACCAAAAAGGTGTACAGGAAGTGAAAGACCTCAGGCGGTTTCACTGAAATGGTGTGGGACCCTAAAAATTACAGTGCTGGTAGTTTCAGAAAGGCACTGGGTAAAGGTGATTTCACTGCCAGAAGGTGGGACAGATAAAGACACAGTGCTGGTCATTAAGGAAAGGCACTGTGGGAAAATATGTGGTTAAATAAAAGCTAAACTAGTGGTCTTAGTGAAAGTAGTAAAGGAGACCCCAAGACGAGCCGAGGAGCTGCTGGAGATTGCACAGCCCAGGCAGGGGTGATATGGAGTTAGTACCTGATTTCCACAAAGAACTTCTTCTGTGGGTAAAGTTTACTGAGAAAGTACGGGGGAGAAGGACAAGAAGTTGTAATTTTGAGAGATACAGAATCTAACCAGTCACTGATAGTAAGAGATGAATGAATATGTACTCTTTCTGATTTGTTACCTGGGAGTGTGGTAATTTGTGGGATAGATGGACAGAAATTTAGCATTCCCCTATGTAAGATCAGGTTGGAGTGCCAACTCAAGACTGAGGAAGTTAAGTGGGAGTGATTGATAGTGTGTCAGTTCCAGGAATTCAGTTTGTTCTTGGGAATGATTTGGCAGGAGCCAAGATGAGAGTGCCACCCCTTGTTGTGAAGAAGCCAAAGGAAGACCAAGAAACTGAGGAGTTAAAACAGAAATATCCTGTTATTTTCCCAGACTGTATAGTAACCAGATCCCACTATCATAAGTCACAGCACAAAACAAAAAGCGAAGAGAAAGATGAAGGAGTTGAGGTTCAGTTAGTGGATGCCCTGTTTGATGTAATGTTGCAAGAAAATCCAGGCAGAGGGCCAGACAGAAGTGTTTAGTCCTGAAAGGCTAAGAAACTTACAACAGCAAGACAAGACAATAAAAGACATATGTGTGAACGCATATTCTGAAAAGGAGGCAGAGTATATTCTGGAGAGTTATTATCTGAAAGGTAGAATCCTAAGATGGAAATGGAGACCATGGCAGGTTAATGCAGAGGAGAAATGGGCTGAAGTGCACTAGATTATGTTGCTGGTAGCATACAGACAGGAGGTGTCATGGGTAGCACGTGAACTACCTGTAGGAGGTCAGCAAAGGGTACAAAAGACTTAGGCTAAGATACAAAAACATTTTGATTGGTCTGGAATGTACAAGGATGCGGTTAACTTTTGCCATATATGTCACACATGACAAATAATAGATAAGCCACAGGTAGTAATAAAACCAGCACCATTGTTGCCAATTCCCTCATTTGAAGAACCTTTCATGCAGGTTATAATTGATTGTGTCGGTCCCCTGCTGAGAACTAAAAGTGGGAACCAGTACTTGTGACCCATAATGGATGTGTCCACCAGATTTCCAGAGGCAATTCCATTACAGAGTATCAAGACAAAAAAGGGTAGTAGAGGAGTTAGTAGCTTTCTTCACACAGTATGGGCTACCCAGAGAGACTCAGTTGGACAAAGGGTCAAATTGTACTGCTAGGCTGTTTAAGGAGGTTATGGAAACTTCGGTATACAGCACTTTAAATCCAGTGTGTATCATCCTGAATCCTAGGGAGCTTTAGAAAGGTGGCATCAGATTTTGAAGACCATGTTGAGAGCATACTGTCAGGATTATCCAAATGAGTGGGATAAAGGTTTGCCATTCATATTGTTTGCCATTAGAGATGCCCCAAATGAATCGACTCAGTTTACTCCCTTTGAGTTAATTTTCAGTCATGACATGAGAGGCTCTTTGAAATTAATTAAAGAAAAATTGACAGCACCAAAGTCAGAGATCTCACACTTAGATTATGTATCAGAGGTGAGGGAGAAACTAAATCGAGTAGGTGAGTTAACTAAACAGCACCTAAAAAGGGCACAGTGTAGATTAAAGCAGGTGGCAGATAAAAGTTCTGAGACTTGAACATTTTCCCGTGGGGATAATATGTTAGCACCATCACTAGCGATAGGTGATCCCTTCAAAGCTAGGTTTAGTGGTCCCTATCAAATTGGGAAAAAAATTGAACCAGGTGAAATTGTAGTAAAAATGCCAGATTTTTAAAAAGTATGAAGTATGTCATGTGAACATGTTGAAACTGTATTACTCAAGAGAGAAAGAACTGGAGAAACAGGTGTTAGTTACTGCCCCACAGAGTGAGGAATCAAATCCAGATGTTGTGGATTTTGATGTGCCTGAAAATAGATTAAAAAATGAAGAAGTCTTTAAGGAGTGGGATAGGTTAGTAAGCTATCTGTCTCAGGAGCATAGAACGCAGTTGAAAGATTTGTTACTACGGTACAAGGACACATGTAAGAATCAAATGGGGAGGACTAATACTAATATACACGAAGGAGATGCAGGAAGTACTGCTCCAATAAAACAGCACCCGTATTGGCTTAATCCTTTCAAAGCCAGACAGGTCCAGATGGAGGTGGAGGCCATGCTCAATGAGGACATCATTGAACCAAGCCAGAGTGAGTGGAGTTCGCCGATCGTCTTAGTTCCCAAACTGGATGGGACTCAATGAGTCTGTGTGGATCATCAGAAAGTCAACGCCATTACAAAATTGGACTCATATCCGATTCCTCAATTGGAGAACTGTATCAAGAAAGTTGGATGAGCCAGTTACATCACCAGGTTGGACTTAATGCATGGTTACTGGTAGGTACCTTTATCAGAGTTGATGAAAGAAATTGCTGCATTTGTAAACCCAAATGGGCTGTATTAGTTTAAAATGATGCCCTTTGCAATGGAGAATGTGCCCACCACATTCCAAAGACTCATGAATGGAGTTGTGGCTGGGTTAACAAACTGACCAGTCTAGTTGGATGATGTAGTGATCTTTAGTAAGTCATGGAAAGACACATAGTACAGTTGGCAGAGCTCTTTGAATGACTATGAGAAGCAAAACTGGTGATAAACTTCAATAAAACGGAATTGTGAAAGCAGAGGTGACATTCTTGGGACATAACATCGGTCATGGAAGGTTGACACCACAGACTGCAAAGACGAAGCCATCAAGGAATTCAACCTCAAAGAAAGAGGTGCTTCGATTCTTCGGACTCAGCAGATTCTATTGAAAGTTTGTTTCAAACGTCAGCAGTGTACGGCACCATTAAGCAATTTGCTGAAGAAGAACACAAAGTTTTGTTGGGCTGAGCCATGCCAAGAGGCATTCGAACATTTGGAATCGACATTAACCACCAAACCAGTTTTAGCTACACCAAACTTTTCAAAACCTTTTAAAGTTGCCATCGATGCTAGTGACATTGGAGTTGGAGCTTTACTCCTACAGGAAGATGAGGTTGGGATTGAACTACCAGTTCTGATAGGTTAGGGGGAATGGTGGAGTGAATAGGTGGAAGATAAAATGATGCCCTTTGCAATGGAGAATGTGCCCACCACATTCCAAAGACTCATGAATGGAGTTGTGGCTGGGTTAACAAACTGACCAGTCTATTTGGATGATGTAGTGATCTTTAGTAAGTCATGGAAAGACACATGGTGGAAAGGACGATGGATGAGGACTTGCCATCTGAGGTAGTTTGGGCTGAGGTTAGGAATAGGAAAGGTGAGGTAACCCTGTTAGGAGTTTTTTACAGGTCTCCTAATAGTCCTAGAATCATTGAAGAAAGGATAGGGAAGGTGATTCAGGAGATGAGTGACAGTAATAGGGTGGTTGTTATGGGGGACTTTAACTTTCCTGATATTGATTGGGAAAGCTATAGCTCAAGTTCGTTAGATGGGTCAGTGTTTGTCCAATGTGTGCAGGAGGGTTTCCTGACACAATATGTAGACAGGCCAACAAGAGGTGAGGCCATACTGGATTTGGTTCTGGGTAACGAACCAGGCCAGGTGTTAGAATTAGAGGTAGGTGAGCACTTTGGGGATAGTGACCATAATTCGGTGATTTTTACTCTCGTGATGGAGAGGGATAAGTGTGTACTACAGGGCAAGAGTTATAGCTGGGGTCAGGGAAATTATGATGCGGTGAGGCATGACTTAGGATGTGTGGCTTGGAAAAGTAGACTCCAAGGCAAGAGTGTAAATGATATGTGGAGCTTGTTCAAGGAGCAACTATTGAGTGTCCTTGATAATTATGTACCTGTCAGGCAGGGAGGAAAGGGTTGTGCGAGGGAGCCGTGGTTTAATAAGGAATTGGAATCCCTTGTTAAATGGAAGAGGGCGGCCTATCTCAAGATGAGACGTGAAGGTTCAATTGGGGCGATTGAGAGTTATAGGGTAGCCAGGAAGGACCTGAAGAGAGAGCTAAGAGCAGCAAGGAGGGGACATGAAAGGTCCTTAGTCGGTAGGATTAGGGAAAACCCTAAGGCTTTCTATAGGTATGTTAGGAATAAAAGAATGACTAGGGTAGGAATAGGTCCAGTCAAGGATAGTAGTGGGAAGTTGCGTGTGGAGGCGGAAGAGATTGGGGAGACACTGAATGAATACTTTTCTTCAGTATTTACTCAGGAACAGGGCATTGTCGTCGATGTGAATACTGAGTCACAAATAAGTAGAATGGATGGCTTTGAGGTATGTAGAGAAGAGGTGTTGGAAATCCTGGAAAAGGTGAAAATAGATAAGTCCCCTGGGCCTGATGGCATTTATCCTAGGATTCTCTGGGAAGCAAGGGAGGAGATTGCAGAGCCATTGGCCTTGATTTTTATGTCCTCTTTGTCTACAGGAGTAGTGCCAGAAGACTGGAGGATAGCAAATGTGGTTCCCTTGTTCAAAAAGGGGAGTAGGGATAACCCTAGTAACTATAGGCCGGTGAGTCTCACTTCTGTTGTGGGCAAAGTCTTAGAGAGAATTGTAAGGGATAGGATTTATGCACATCTGGATAGGAATAATGTGATCAAGGATAGTCAGCATGGTTTTGTGAAGGGCAGGTCGTGCCTCACAAACCTTATTGAATTCTTTGAAAAGGTGACGAAGGAGGTTGATGAGGGGAAAGCGGTAGATGTGGTATATATGGATTTTAGTAAGGCATTTGATAAGGTTCCCCATGGTAGGCTACTGCAGAAAATACGGAGATATGGCATTGAGGGTGAGTTGGAAGTTTGGATTAGGAATTGGCTGGATGGAAGAAGACAGAGGGTAGTAATTGATGGCAAAGTTTCTTCATGGAGTGCCGTCACTAATGGTGTTCCGCAAGGATCTGTTTTGGGACCATTGCTGTTTGTCATTTTTATAAATGACCTGGAAGAGGGGTTAGAAGGTTGGGTGAGCAAGTTTGCGGATGATACGAAAGTCGGAGGAGTTGTTGACAATGAGGAAGGATGTGGCAGGTTACAGCAGGATATAGAGAAGCTGCAGAGCTGGGCAGAAAGGTGGCAAATGGAATTCAATGTAGCTAAGTGTGAGGTGATTCACTTTGGGAAGAATAACAAAAAGATGGGGTACTGGGCTAATGGTCGGATACTTGGTAGTGTGGATGAGCAGAGGGATCTTGGTGTCCATGTACACAGATCTCTGAAAGTTGCCACCCAGGTAAATAGTGCGGTGAGGAAGGCATATGGCGTACTGGCTTTTATTGGTAGAGGAATTGAGTTCCGGAGTCCTGAGGTCATGATGCAGTTGTATAAGACTCTGGTGCGGCCGCATCTGGAATATTGTGTGCAGTTTTGGTCGCCATACTATAGGAAGGATGTGGAGGCACTGGAACGGGTGCAGAGGAGGTTTACCAGGATGTTTCCTGGTATGGAAGGAAGATCGTATGAGGAAAGACTGAGACACTTGGGGCTGTTTTCATTAGAGAAAAGAAGGTTTAGGGGTGACTTGATTGAGGTGTACAAGATGATTAGGGGGTTAGATAGGGTTGACAGTGTGAACCTTTTCCCGCGTATGGAGTCGGGTATTACAAGGGGGCATAGCTTTAAATTAAGGGGGGGGTAGATATAGGACTGAAGTTAGGGGTAGGTTCTTCACTCAGCGAGTCATAAGTTCATGGAATGCCCTGCCAGTAGCAGTGGTGGACTCTCCCTCTTTATGGGCATTTAAGCGGGCATTGGATAGGTATATGGAGGATAGTGGGTTAGTATAGGTTAGGTGGGCTTGGATCGGCGCAACATCGAGGGCCAAAGGGCCTGTACTGCGCTGTATTCTTCTATGTTCTATGTTCTATGTTCTATAAGATAGGCAGGTAGGACAAGTCATGGGGACAGTGCTGAGCTGGAAGTTTGGAACTGGGGTGAGGTGGGGGAAGGGGAAATGAGGAAACTGGTGAAGTCCACATTGATGCCCTGGGATTGAAGTGTTCTGAGGTGGAAGATGAGGCGTTCTTCCTCCAGGTGACTGGTAGTGAGGGAGCGGTGGTGGAGGAGGCCCAGGACCTCCACCTACCTCGACACTGTCCTATCCCCCCTAGTCCAGGAACTCCCCACATACGTTCGAGACACCACCCACGCCCTCCACCTCCTCCAAGACTTCCGTTTCCCCGGCCCCCAACACCTCATCTTCACCATGGATATCCAATCCCTCTACACCTCCATCCGCCATGACCAGGGCCTCCAAGCCCTCAATTATTTCCTCTCCCGACGTTCCCAACAGTACCCCTCCACCGACACTCTCATTCGTTTGGCCGAACTGGTCCTCACCCTTAACAATTTCTCCTTTGAATCCTCCCACTTCCTCCAGACCAAAGGGGTAGCCATGGGCACACGTATGGGCCCCAGCTATGCCTGTCTCTTTGTTGGCTACGTAGAGCAGTTGATCTTCCGTAATTACACCGGCACCACTCCCCACCTCTTCCTCCGCTACATTGATGACTGCATTGGCGCCACCTCGTGCTCCCGCGAGGAGGTTGAGCAATTCATCAACTTCACCAACACATTCCACCCTGACCTTAAATTTACCTGGACCATCTCTGACACCTCCCTCCCCTTCCTGGACCTCTCCATCTCCATCAGTGACGACCGACTTGACACTGACATCTTCTACAAACCCACCGACTCCCACAGCTACCTGGATTACACCTCTTCCCACCCTACCTCTTGCAAAAATGCCATCCCGTATTCCCAATTCCTCCGCCTCCGCCGTATCTGCTCCCAGGAGGAGCGGTTCCACCATAGAACACACCAGATGGCCTCCTTCTTTAGAGACCGCAATTTCCCTTCCCACGTGGTTAAAGATGCCCTCCAACGCATCTCATCCACATCCCGCACCTCCGCCCTCAGACCCAACCCCTCCAACCGCAACAAGGACAGAACGCCCCTGGTACTCACCTTCCACCCTACCAACCTTCGCATAAACCAAATCATCCGCCGACATTTCCGCCACCTCCAAACAGACCCCACCACCAGGGATATATTTCCCTCCCCACCCCTCTCCGCCTTCCGCAAAGACCGCTCCCTCCGTGACTACCTGGTCAGGTCCACGCCCCCCTACGACCCACCCTCCCATCCTGGCACTTTCCCCTGCCACCGCAGGAACTGTAAAACCTGCGCCCACACCTCCTCCCTCACCTCCATCCAAGGCCCCAAAGGAGCTTTCCACATCCATCAAAGTTTTACCTGCTCATCCACTAATATCATCTATTGTATCCGTTGCTCCCGATGCGGTCTCCTCTACATTGGGGAGACTGGACGCCTCCTAGCAGAGCGCTTTAGGGAACATCTCCGAGACACCCGCACCAATCAACCACATCGCCCAGTGGCTCAACATTTCAACTCCCCCTCCCACTCTGCCGAGGATATGGAGGTGCTGGGCCTCCTCCACCGCCGCTCCCTCACCACCAGACACCTGGAGGAAGAACGCCTCATCTTCCGCCTCGGAACACTTCAACCCCAGGGCATCAATGTGGATTTTAACAGTTTCCTCATTTCCCCTTCCCCCACCTCATCCTAGCTTCTAACCTCCAGAAACTCGATCCCCTGACCTGTCCGGACTTGTCCGACCTGCCCAGCTCCTTTTCCACCTATCCACTCCACCCTCTCCTCCCTGACCTATCACCTTCATCTCCTTCCCCACTGACCTATTGTACTCTATGCCACTCTCTCCCACCCCCAACCCTCCTCTAGCTTATCTCTCCACGCTTCAGGCTCTCTGCCTTTATTCCTGATGAAGGGCTTTTGCCCGAAACGTCGATTTTGCCTGTCCTCGGATGCTGCCTGAATTGCTGTGCTCTTCCAGCACCACTGATCCAGAATCTGGTTTCCAGCATCTGCAGTCATTGTTTTTACCTCCATGTCCTCGGCAGAGTGGGAGGGGGAGTTGAAATGTTGGGCCACAGGGCAGTGTGGTTGATTGGTGTGGGTGTCCCAGAGATGTTCCCTAAAGCGCTCTGCTAGGAGACGTCCAGTCTCCCCAACATAGAGGAGACTGCATCGGGAGCAACGGATACAATAAATGATATTGGTGGATGTGCAGGTAAAACTTTGATGGATGTGGAAGGCTCCTTTAGGGCCTTGAATGGAGGTGAGGGAGGAGGTGTGGGTGCAGGTTTTGCAATTCCTGCGGTGGCAGGGGAAGGTGCCAGGATGGGAGGGTGGGTTGTAGGGGGGCGTGGACCTGACTAGGTAGTCACGGAGGGAACAGTCTTTGCGGAAGGTGGAAAGAGGTGGGGAGGGAAATATATCCCTGGTGGTGGGGTCTGTTTGGAGGTGGCGGAAATGTTTTGGCGGATGATTTGGTTTATGCGAAGGTTGGTAGGGTGGAAGGTTAGCACCAGGGGCATTCTGTCCTTGTTACGGTTGGAGGGGTGGGGTCTGAGGGTGGAGGTGCGGGATGTAGACGAGATGCGTTGGAGGGCATCTTTAACCACGTGGGAAGGGAAATTGCAGTCACTAAAGAAGGAGGCCATCTGGTGTGTTCTGTGGTGGAACTGGTCCTCCTGGGAGCAGATACGGCGGAGGCGGAGGAATTGGGAATATGGGATGGTATTTTTGCAGGAGGTAGGGTGAGAAGAGGTGTAATCCAGGTAGCTGTGGGAGTCTGCGGGTTTGTAAAAAATGTCAATGTCAAGTCGGTCTTATTAATGGAGATGGAGAGGTCCAGGAAGGGGAGGGAGGTGTTAGAGATGGTCCAGGTAAATTTAAAATCAGGGTGGAATGTGTTGGTGAAGTTGATGAATTGCTCAATCATCAATGTAGCGGAGGAAGAGGTGGGGAGTGGTGCCGGTGTAATTATGGAAGATGGACTGTTCTACGTAGTTGGTTACTTTTCAAAGAAGATCAACATCCACAAGAGGAAATGCTCCACACTCAAAAAGGAAACTGAGTTTGGCACTGGCCTTACAACATTTTAATGTGTATGTCACAAACAATGTCTCGGAGACGGTTGTGTACACGGTTCACAATCCGCTTACATTCTTAGAACGTTTTAAAGATAAGAATATGAGACTATTTCATCGGAGTCTTACGTTACAGACTTATAATTTAAAAATCATAATGTTGCGGGTCGGAAGAATGTAATCGCAGGTGCCTTATCGCAGATTTAACTGATTAAGTTTAGATAAGATTTGTCTTCATTTAATGTTATACAGGTATACGGGAAGAGGTTAAGGTAAACATATTAAAGTTATCTGTATGTTAGGGTAAGGTGTTTAAAAAATAGGAAAAAATGAAGCCATCTTATCATTATGATAGTTCACTTTTTCTTAACGGGAGAGGTATTAAGAAAATGTTGGTGTACTTTAAGAGAGTTAAAAGCAACAGAACTACTGGACACAGCACCAAGTGTTCTCAATAAGGCAACAATGTAATATTTGGTCGAACAACTCAATTAGCTCATTGCCTGGAAACGACAAAAGACAATAGATTCAAATTAGGCCAATCAGTTTAAATTATACCTCAAAAAATACCAAATTCCAATCAAGTTTGAATTGAGTATATTGACAATCTTAAAAGCCAATGATATAATTCGATGCTTTGGGGGTATAAGATTAGGGAAAATTGAACAGTTGGGAAGAGAACTGCCAAGCCCCAGCATGTAACAGCCTGCTTGAAAAATAGTTCTCTTAAAAGGTATTTTTTCAATCAGTAACCTGTGATGCAGAAATTCGTAAGAATAAGAGAAGACAAAGGAAGATCCAAACAGAAGAATCGAAAGCTGCCTGGTTTTGAGCAAAGAAGTCTTGGTTTGTAAATCTTAATGAGAGTTTTATTGGAATAGTATTATGGAAAGGAAGATAACAGGTAGGTTAGAGTAAGGAATTTTAAATAGCTGTTAGTTAATTACTCTCTGTTACACTTTAAGAAATAAAGTTGTTATTTTTTACTTCAGATAGCTCTTGGCCACTCAAATTGTTACAGATTACTGCATGAGATTTACCTTTTCTGTGTTGCTGATTTTAAATTAAGCAGGAGGGTTTGCCTCATGTTGTAACATAAGCCATCAACATAGAACATAAAATAATACAGTGCAGAACAGGCCCTTCGACCCTCTATGTTGCACTGACCTGTGAACTAATTTAAGCCCATCTCCCTACACCACCCCATCATCATCCAAGCTGACTTAACTACATTGGCAGGCAGGGCATTCCACGCCCTTACCACTCTCTGAGTAAAGAATCTACCTCTGACATCTGTCTTAAATCTATCGTCCCTCAATCTGCAGCTATGCCCCCTCGTACAAGCTGACGCCATCATCTTAGGAAAAAGACTCTCACTGTCCAACCTATCTAACCCTCTGATCATCTTGAATGTTTCTATTAAATTCCTGCTTAGCCTTCTTCTCTCCAATGAGAACAGCCCCAAGTCCTTATAAGACCTTCGCTTCAGACTAGGCAACATCCTGGTAGATATCCTCTGAACCTTTTCCAATGCTTCCACATCCTTCCTGTAATGGGACAACCAGAATTGTATACACAATATTCCAAGTGAGGCCGCACTAGCATTTTGAGAACAAGGTCTCAAAGCCAGGTGAAGGAGCCAGTCATTGAAGTATCTATGAGAACCATAAAAGCAAGTGTAGATATGAGGAGCGTAGCAGTTAATTCAATATTGAACATTGTTTTACTGCAGTGAGTGGGATAGACACATCTTTGACTAATAAGGAGGAGACAACTCCAAATGCAACTGACCTCAAATAAGTATTGGCCGATAGAGACTTCCATACTTCAGGGTAGTATTATACTCACATGGAGGGATGAAAGTTGCTGTCCTAATTCTGCCAGTCCTTGTTTGACCAGTAGCAAGTTTCTACTTCTAAATTTAGAATGGATGCAACTTGTCAATTCTGTAAATGTCCCACTATTTACATGTCAAAGTTATGAAGAATTTATTCAGGCAAATTTCCTTAGGTTAAATAAACAAAAAGATAAGTTTATTGAGATTACTTTGTCCCTGAGTTAATAACAACTAGATAATGCAACACCACTCAAAGTGACATACATATGCATCTGGGCCCACACAAACGATTACACTTGACAGAGAAAGAGCACTAACTGCAAAACACTTTTTTTGAAGAGTTCATTAAATGTTCAACAAAGTACCATAAGATTAGTTGTTCCTTTATTGGTCTTGATGCAGTGATTTCAATATTTCAGGCACTCAATTTGACCAATCTCCTGGACGCAGATGTACAGAGCAGATTTCTGCATTTTAAAAGATCTCAGCTTGCAGTCAGTATTGTCCTTTTAGACCAGGTTAAAAAGTTACAATTTTTCAAACACAGATTAATATTGGGATATAACTTAAAACTGGCATTGACAAGATGGAGTAAGCTCTTTGTGAGATTATTGAAAAGAGCAAAGGCCAAGTGTTGAAATATACCGGTTAATCAACCTGTTGTTTTTTCCCCTGGGTTTTGTTGACTTCTGGAAGCCACTCTATAGAGTTACCTTTGAAACGTCTGAACCTGTTGCACATTCTCGCTGTTTCTTTCAGATTTCCTGAATTCAGCCTTTTCTCTCATCTTGAGATTTGAAGAATCCCATCTTCTTAAAATTGGATTTTTTCATTGAAATAAAACTCAGTTACTTCACCCTGACAAGAGTGTTAATATTATTTTTACATTATTGACAGTGTCAACATCCTGCTAAACCCAGATCTGAGTGATCTAATCAAAGAGATATCAGTAAGACCACCAACACTGAAAAGCAAATCATTTCTCCATTTATTTTGTCACATGACATGTTAACTAAATGGATCGCCTTCTTGGCTCATGTTACATTTGATGCACACAAATTAAAAATGGCAACAGTGAAACTGTTGAGGAGAAAGTGAGGACTGCAGATGCTGGCGATCAGAGCTGAAAACGTGTTGCTGGAAAAGCGCAGCAGGTCAGGCAGCATCCAAGGAGCAGAAGAATCGATGTTTTGGGCATGAGCCTGAAGAAGGGCTCATGCCCGAAACGTCGATTCTCCTGCTCCTTGGATGCTGCCTGACCTGCTGCGCTTTTCCAGCAATACATTTTCAACAGTGAAACTGTGCACATTTTCCCCCAGTCTCCAGTTTTCTCTCACAGTCCAAAGATGTGCATGTTAGGTGCACATAGTTAGGCTATGCTAAATTGCTCATGGTGTTCAGGGATGTGTAGGCTAGGTGCATTAGTCAGGGGAAATGTAGAGCAATAGGGTAGGGAGGGGGACGGGTTTGGGTGGGATACTCTTCAGAGGGTTGGTGTGGTCTTGTTGGGCCAAATGGCCTGTTTCCGCAGAGTAGGGATTCTATGATTCTATGAACCTAAGCACTCTTAGTGAAATGGGTCATTCGAGACCTTACAACAGATTAATACTCAGTAAGACCACACAGAGGACTGGGACACTTCATTTTCTTTTCTTTCCGTGGATTATATATTCTCAATGTTTTCACGTCTAAAACTTAGAAACATGTTGCATTAATTTGCTCCTTGTCACAATATTTCATTTCCAATAGATCTCTGTGTTCTGAATGTACGAGTGCAGACCTTTCCAAATGCCCAGGTCCACAAAATTCAAACAAGACATAATGGCAGGAAATGCAAATCACACCAAAATGCCAAGGCATTGAGAGGCAGATCAGCAGGACATGTAATCAGCAGCTGTACTCTGAGTACCCTTAAAGCTTGGTGCACACAAGTACTCAAATTGAAACAGTACTGCTTGCCTGTTTTGATTGTAGCCTTCACATAAAGCTTGATAGGAATGCAAGTTGTCAAGTCGAGCTCACAATTCTATAAAAGGGATTTAGGTCAGTTAAGTGGACAAAAAGGAACAAATGGAGTACAGTGTGGAAAGGTGTGAACTTGTCCACTTTGTCAGGAAGAATAGAAAAGCAGTATGTGATTTAACTGGAGGGATAAGAATCAGCATTATCTGATTCTGCAGATGTATGAATATCACTCCATGCTGGAGTGCAGGTTGTGTGGATAAGAAGGCAAATGGAATGGCGGTGTTCATTCGAAGAGGATTTTAGTACAAAGGTGCAGAACTTTAGTAACACATGACAGGATTACTCTGCATAGTTTTGGTTTCTTTATCTAAAAGAATACAAGTGCATGAGGAGAAAGAGTTCAGGGAATGTTCGCCCAAGTGATTCCTGGGGTTGGACCCATACCCATTCAAATAAAAAAAATAGAAGTGCTTAAACTCAAATATGTAAAGATCCTGAGGAGACTTGACAGGGTGATTATGAAACTATGTTTCCCCTTGTAGGGATGTTTAGAACAAATGGATACAGTGTAACAATTAGAAGCTTTTTATTTAAAACAGAGATGAGTTTTTTTTTCTCTTGGAGGGTCACTGGTCTTTCTTGCCCAGAGCACAGAGAAGACTGTGTGATTGAATACATTGAGTTAAATAAGTTTTTGATGGACAAGATGGAGTCTAGAGTAATGAAAGCAGACAGGAAAGTGAAAATACGGTCACGGTCAAATCACCCATGGCCTTCTCAAATGACAGAGCAAGCTCAAGGGGCAAAATGGCGTACTCTTGCTCTTAATTCTTGCATTCGATTTAAATCTAACCTGACAACTACAGGGACATAAATTAGTAAATTATGAATAATGTCAGGTCATCAGCATTCTTTGAGCCCTGAACTGAAATTTGCCCTTTTTAATTAAAGAAGAAGTTGCATACAGAACGAATTAAAAAAAAACTTATGTTCAGTTATGACTTCAATAACCATCAATTCCTGTCATTTACACATGGGGAACAAATCTAAAATGAAAAATAGTGCTTTCCAAGCTGCAAGAAATTAGCCATTTGTAGAACACATTGAGTTAATTTTCTGTGTTTTCATGTTTTACTTACAAGTTATAAAATGTACATTTGTTTTATTTTGTTACTGGTAGAATCAGATAGGCCTTTATGAATAATGTGGTCATTATGAGAATGGATGCATCTACTGAAGGTTTTCTCTGACACTACAATGATTTCTGTTTAGCAGCAAATACCACTAGCTAGGACTCTTACCTCTTTCCGAAGTGAAATGTTATTCATCACAAGCAAAAAGAAACTTGCCTTTGCAAATGAGAAAAGCTTCACCCCCATTAAGCTGCAGGTTATTCCTCCCGCTCATAATACAGGCAGTTGGAATGTCAGGCCATCATTGCAGTGGTGTAATATTTAGTAGGAATCTGTAACACTTAAGAGGCTGTACCAAAAACATAAAGGAAAAGTACATTTTTTCTTTGAATTCTGACCAACATTTTTGCAAGCACTTGAAAAGTTGAAAATCTATCTCACCAATAATTATACAGAAATCACAGCAATAAAGCTAAAAGCAAGTGGCCACCTCAAACTCAGTTCCACCTTCAGAAAATATTACAATACCTGCTACATTATTTAATGTGTTGGCCATTATCAAGGCCAGTGCTAAGGTTTATTTGTGAATATAATAAGACTCATGGAGCAAAATATTCACCTGCACCCATTTTCGGGTATAATGGTCATAATTCCATTGAGACAGACAATTTGCAAAATTCAAGCAGTCTCTGATTTGTCTGTAGCATGCAGTCACCTGTAGCTTATGCTCAATCTGTAGATCTTTTAAGTGTGCATAGCAAGCACACATTCTAGTTATCCTTCAAATCATCAAAGCAGTCTTCCCACACAAGCAGGGAAAAACCAGGAGACCCTTGGGAATATTCTCCAAAAGGGATTAGTGATAGGTGATTAGGGATGTCACTGCAAGATATTGAGCAATTGAGTATATCTTCAGATGACATCTCAGATCTACCCATCACTGATTGCTTGCTGTTCAATACACCACAGCCTAATCATTCAACCATTAGAAATTAACTGTGAAACCCATTTTCCATCTAAACCCACCTTCACTTACCTTAATCCTCCATTTTTTAATTTCTGCTTTCAGATAAGCAAGAACTCCCAAATGACCAGCCACAAAAGCCTCAGGAGGGAGAACGGGAGTAACATTACAACCTTGATAGAAAAACACAATTACTTGCTCTGAATTGGGTGTGAATTAGCCTGCAACAAACACAGGAGAGGAAAGATGATCCTCAGGAATAGCTCACCAGAGGATAAGGATGCATCCTCGAGGGAATCTGATAGAATGGCCTACGGGGAAATGCTAATGAACATGCTGTCACTGACACGGGAGTTGGATAAACTGGTGTGGTCAAGTGATCCATGACTTCCAGGATTGTTATAAAAACATTGATTTGCTTTCATGAGCATGGATAAAAATTCAAAAACTGGAAGCCATGTTTAAACCTAGCCAATATATTTGGAATGGATAGCATTCATGCAGTCAGGCCTTGGACAGTCAATTCCTGTCGAAAGCAGACAGACATGGAACTGCATGGTCAGGTGCTAACAGCCAGTTTGTTTCAGAATGAACCATTGTTTTCACCTCCAGTGAAGTTGCATCATTAGAGGAATGTTAGGTAGGCTTAGTGACACCCAATTCAGTAGGAGGCCAGAGGCACAGCGAGACAAAGACAGCATTTGGCAATTCAACAAAACCATGTTCTGTGACCTCCAATTATGAAAAGTAGTCACCTCTGCGGATCTTCCTGACCCTGCTTGCATTGGACAAAGGCCACTGGGCGTGAAGGGGGACAAAAAGGGGCAACTGGAGCCCCAGCTCTCTCTCCTTTCATATCTTCTTCAATAACATCTTCAGATATCACCTCTGAACGGCAGCCAAATTGCACAGCATCTCCAGTTCATGACAAGTATCATAAGATTGACCAGATGCATAAGACCATCTCAGTGAGTCAACCCAAAGACCAGAACCAAACAGAAATGAAGCACAATTTGATAACTACAGACTCTGAAACATCAGCAACTCTCAAAGACTGAGGAACAATCTGTTCCAGCTTTATTGAATGGGTATTACTAGTTTTCTTTTGACAAACAGTTCAAATACAGTGGTTGAGACTTGTGGATAGAGCGTAGCAAATCTTCAGATGTGCATGTTGAAAGTATGTAGCGAGTGTAGATTTGAAACTGTTTACTAAAGATTCATGTGACTATACAACAATAATACAATGCAATAAAATACAATTCAGCACAAGAACAAACCCTTCAGCTCACAAAGCCCATGTTAATTCCTAATCCTTATTTATCATCGTCATTGGCGGTCCCTTGATGATGAGAATGACTCTCTTCCCATCTCAGGGTGAATCTGTAGGTGGCTGTACAGACCGATGCAGTTACCACAGGGCTCTGTTACACTTGGAGCAGGCGGTGGTCATGGGAAGGGTGGGGCTTTAGTTTGTCAGCACGCTCCTGTAGCTGTTTTCACCTGGCTTCCACTTTTTCCCGACGACAAGACTCGAGGTGCATGATGTCTTCCCGGATGTTCCTCCTCCACTTTCGATGGTCTTGCACAGTGATTCCCAGGTGTCTGTGGGAATGCCGCACTTCACCAGTGAGTCCATAAGGGTATCCTTGAATCGCTTCCTCTATCCACCTGGGGCTCACCTGCCGTTTCGGACCTGGGAGTAGAGCACCTGCTCAGGGAGTCTCATGTCAGTCAGCTGGGCATGTCAGCTGGGATGACATGCCCAGCCCATTGTAGCTGATCAAGGAGGGTCAGTGCCTCGATGCTGCAGAATACCACTAGTTACTGATCTCCACTTCACAAAGCACCCTTCCACTGCTGCTCTGTGTCTTCTATGACCAAGCCAGTTTTGTATCCATCTAGCTAGCTCACCCTGGATCCCACGTGACTCTACCTTTTGCACCAGCCTGCCATGAGGTATCTTAGCAAATGCCTTACTAAGGTCCATGTAGACAACATCCATCGCCCTTTCCTCATCAATCATTCTTGTCACCTCCTCAAAAAACTCAACCAAGTTGGTGAGACATGACCTTCCCCACACAAACCCATGTTGCCTATCACTAACAAGTCCATTCACTTCCAAATGTGAATAAATCCTGTCTCTCTGCACTTACTGTAACAACTTCCTCACCACTGACATCAGGCTCACTGTGCTGTAATTACCTGGATTATTTCTGTTTCCCTTCTTAAACAAAGGAACAACATTGACTGTTCTCCAGTCCTCTGAAACCTTGCCTGTGGCTAAGGCAGATACAATGACATCTGTTAATGCTCCAGCTATTTCCTCCCTTGCTTCCCACAGTATTCTGGGATAAATCCCATCTAGCCTTGGGGACTTGTCTACCTTAATCCATTTCAAGACACCCAATAATTCCTCCTTAATTATATTGACACACCTGAGAGTATTCACACACCTTTCCCTAATCTCAACATCCCTCATGTTCCTCTCTTTGTTAAATACCAATATAAAGTATTTATTAAGGGTCTTACCCATTTCCTCTGCCTCCACACATACATTCCTTTCTCTGTCCTTGAAGGGACCTACTCTTTCCATAGCTAACATCATGCTCCTAATATATGTATAAAATACCTTGGGATTCTCCTTAACCCTGCTAGCCAAGAATATTAAACAGCCTCCTTTATCCTTCCTAATTTCCCATTTGAATTCCTTACTACTTTATATTCTTTGAGGACTTGTTTTTACTTGCCTAGACTTTAGATCTGCTTTCTTCATTTTTGATTAAGTTGATAACTTCCCCTGTCATCCAAGATTCCCAAATCCTGCCCTTCCTGTCATTCATTTTCACAAGAACATGCCTATCCTACACTTTAATACAGTGGTCTTTCAAAGACTCCCACATAAGGGATTGATAGAGTTTGATAGAGTTTAATTAAAGTGCAAAAGGAGAGGCTGTTAAATATTGTCTTTCTTTGATGAAACATTCAATAAATTTGTGTCAGATCTTCCCCCATTATCTTTGCCCATCTCACCACCTGAGTTAGAAAGGGTTGCTGCAAACCGGTCAAGGTTAGTCAGGATACATTCACATTACATCACTGAAACCTCCAAATTTGCCTTCTCTTTTGTCCTTATCAGTGTTGTTCAGTTTTGAGAAGACCACTATGCCTGTTGCCAGATATAATGACTGCCACTTTAGTAAAGCACTGAGTAAGTTCTGCATTGTTGCCAATTTTCAGTTGAGACATTAAACCTCGGTCTACCTTCACAATAGAACTTAAAACATCTCTGGCACTATTTCCTTGACCAGTTTTAAAGACCAATTGATTAGAGTGCAGGATAGGCATGTTCCTGACAAAGGGTTACAACCAAAATGTTGACTTCTCCACCTCCACTGCCTAGTTTGCTGTGTTCTTCCAGCCTCCTGCTTGTCTACTTTGGATTCCAGCATTTGCAGTCCTTTTCTCTCTAACTATTTCAAAAGTTACACTTGAAAGAAGTGAAACTTTCACTGTATTCTAACAGATGAAAGGCTTAACAGACAATCAATGTTTCAATGTATAATTTCAGTTACATCACACTATAAATTTTTGCTATAAATTCTGTGATAGGATTGAGCCGTCCACTATCACCTGATGAAGGAGCGTCGCTCCGAAAGCTAGTGTGCTTCCAATTAAAACTGTTGGACTATAACCTGGTGTTGTGTGATTTTTAACTTTGTACACCCCAGTCCAACACTGGCATCTCCAAATCATATTTCAAAAACAGCATAGAGGTATCCCTTGTGTTCTAGTCAACACTTATTCCATAATCACCATTGCAAGAAGAAATTATTTAGTCATTATCAAACTGCTGTTTGGTGGAGCTTGCTGTGTGCAAACCGATTGCCTCATTTCCTTCATTACAATTAATTACCCTACAAACTATCTCACTAGCTATCAAGAGCTTTGAGATGACATGTAATTGGGGAGAGTATTTTGATAAATTCAATCCTTTTTTATTTGACTTTTATCAATGTGGTTTCCTATATAATTATTCTTCAGTTAGCTTTGTCCGTTGTAAGAAAAGGCATTTGTCATTTTTGAATACAGTCCTCATCCCTTGCATGTCCAAGACAGTGTCGTGACATATAAAACTAATGAGCAAATCTTTTTCCAATAATGAGTGCTTGCTCCTTCCAAAAGTAAAAATGCCCGAGTTGAAAACCTTTAATCCTCAGTATTTCACTCTTAATGTTGAATAATTTAATTTGTCAATGTGCAATCAATATGTGAAAGTTGTAAAATGTCTTGTGGTCAGTAATAGGTTCAATATAAATGATTTTTTTGGTGATGTCAGTGGATGTTAGTAATCTGCAAGAATGTCACAAAGGGTTATTGTGGTGTATTTGAGCCCTGAGGTTCATATAACACATGCCACAATACATTACCGTGCTGAAACTGCACTCCAGAAATTTATTCACTGTCAAACACAACAAATTTTATATGAGCGAAGCATAATTTTTGTAACAGCTCTGTCCCATCATTCTAACCTACAGCCTGTCAATGAAAACTTAGGGAATATATAAGCAGAAAAGCAAGATGTGCCTGCAATTCCTGGTTTCCGCAGGATAGCTGTTTGGAGAATCATGGGTCAGGGAAAATTGAGGCCAAGTTTCACATTGCTACCTTGCTAGGTCAAGTGGAACCTCCTTCTTTGTTTTGCCTAATTTACTTGGAATTTACTCAGATCCAAATAGTACTTCAATTTTAATATCAACAAAGAGTTGAATATTCTACTTGAGAACTTCCATTTGCAAACATTGTAGGCGTGAGTTATCCCAATTTCCTCATTTCCCCTCACCCCAGCTTGACCTGTTTATCTTCCTTCCCACCTATCTGCTTGACGCTCCTCTCTGACCTATCACCTTCCCCCCACCTTCATCTACTTATCACATTCCCAACTACCTTCCCATTTGGCTCTCAGGCCCCCGGCCCACAAACCTCATTTCTGCTGAAGGGCTGATGCCCGAAACATCAATTCTCCTGCTCCTCGGATGCTGCTTGACTTGGTGTGCTTTTCTAGCACCACACTCTCGACTCGGGCTGAGTTATTGCCAAGTCTGTTTTATCATTACCCATGGAGACTTCAGAAAGAAAGATATAAATAACACTGACAAAAGGAAGCAATGGAAAAAATAAGAAGACAATAAGACAGAAGAGCAGAAATTAGGCTATTCACCCCATTGAGTCTGCTTTTCATTCTTGGGACTATTCTCGTGAACCTCCTCTGAAAGCACTCCAGGGCCAGTACATCTTTCATGAGATATGGGGCCCAAACCTATGCACAATACTCCAAATGTAGTCTGACCAGAGTCTTATAGAGCCTCAGAAGGACATCCCTGCTTTTATATTCAAAGTATATTCCTGCTTATATATTCAACATTTTTACTGGAGCAATCAAAGCCCAATCAATGGGTTAAATCTTACAGTAGTTTTGGCAAAGTGCGAGCCGCATTGGGTTTGGTGGAACTATTCTTGCTGAGGCCAAGTATGTTTTCTCACCATATCTGGCAAAACCTGCCACATTCATTGGCTTTTCAGTTCTTATGGCAAGTATCATGTATGATATCCTTCCCATTTTACCACTTATGGTTCCCGGAGCAACTGGACACACACCAGACTCCCAGGAACTGACTGCACTCCCTGGTACCAGTGTTATGTCTGAAAGGTCATTCTGCACCTGAACAAGTATCGTCAGCCCTTACATTTACCACAGTCAAGGCAGACAATTTATCTTTACAATTAATGGATCTGACTCAAATGAGAAAAATGTTTTGTCAAATAGAAGTTTCTCAAGAACAAAAGCAGGTGGTTTAACATTTCTAATGTGTGTTCTTTGATATAAGTGTAGACTTTATAAATCAGCCTAATTACAGATTCAGTCCTTTATTGTAAGGCAAATAAACTACAAAAGTAATGGTGCCTTACTACAGCCCGACAGGGCATTGTTGAGAATACACCTGAAATATAGTGTGCAGTTTTTATGTCCTTACTTAAATGGAAGCCACCTTATCCCTCCTTTAAGGCAGAGATGATGAGGAATTTCTTCTCTCAGTAAGTCTTTCATCTTTGAAGTTCTCTTCCCAGAGTACAAGGGGGAGATGGCTCATCGAATATGTCTGGAGTTAAGTTAGAGAGATTTTGACTTACAAGGATATAATGGGTTATTTATGCAGTAGCAGTAAAGTGTATTGAAACCCTACCTTATTGAAGATAGAGCAGGCTTGACAGATAAAATATCTATTCTTGATGATCTTATGACTGACTGGCTCTGTATTCGTGTTTTAGAATCATAGAACTGTAAATTGGGTGCAGTGCAGAACGAGTCTATTCCAACACCAGCTCTTTGCAAGAGCAACTCACCTAATCATAGTCCTCTGCTTATCCACCCAATGGTTCTTCAATATTTTTATCTTCAGATAGTTACTTCTTTTCTGAAAGCCTTGACTGGATAAGCCTCCACCATCCTCTCAAGCAGAGCATTGCAGATCTTTAACTGCTTGCCAGATAAAAACGGATTTTCCTCATGTCCTTGAATTGCTTCTTTTGCCAAGCACCATAAATCTGGTTCTTAATCTTTCTACTATGGAGACAGCTTATCCAACCCAAGCAACTTATCATTGAGACACTCAAAATTTAAATCTCCTCTTCTGATTCTGGAATGAAATTCTTACACTGCTCTTTGGTTTACAAAAACCTCAAATCCTGTTGCTGGCATTTTTCATGGACACATTGCTGCAGCTGTATCACATCGTCACACCCTGCGCTGTTGTGAGTGAAGATGCAGAAACAAGATAAAGATTGTCAGTGAGCATCAACATTGTGGAATCATAGGGAAAGGCCATTTACCCAATGTGCTCGTATTTACAGGAAGTTGACATTAGAACTGCTGTGCTCAGGTTGATTCATTCCTCTTTTGTTGCAACTTAGAACTGTGCAAGAACAAAGACTGAAGCACAAAGTTGCAGAGAATATCATCTCAGCTAGCTAGTCCTCATTGGAAACACAATGATCCCTCCTTCACATTGGGCAGAAAGCCATACAATCAAAATTATAAATGCACGTTATTCAAAGGTGGCAAAGAATAATTGTCATACTCTTCCAGTCAAGCAAATGGAACGGTTGGCATATCAAGATGGTGCATGATATGGCATGTCAACAATTAATTCATACTATGCAGGACCAGTGGGCAAAGATAACATTATTTAAAGTGTATTCATAACATTTGTCATTATGTCTCCAATTCGCCAGCAATATTGCACATTTAAACTGATTGTGATATATTAATGAGCTGGTACATTGCATTGGGTTATCCAAATACCATTACAGCTTGCATGCAGTTAAATGCTGTCTCCCTGGTTGGAATTTTCAATATTACTTGCTTTCCATTCACCACAGCAGTGAGCAAGCTCATTTCTCTTGTCCCAACAACAAACTACTGCCATCAACAAATTTCTCCCAAATATACTTTGATTGTTAAGTGCTTCTGGATTCATTCCATTAAGATTGAATGCACTGCAATCCACAGGGGAAAGGTATCAGTGAAATGGAGTGCTTCCTGGAGCCCAATTTAAAACTTCTACCAGAATAAAAATCATCATTGTAATGGAATGTGTGCTGCTGGCAACGTGAAACATTAACAGTTAATGCTTCTGAACTAAAATCCAGCAGTAATTCACAGCAATGTCTATATGAGCAATTATACTGGAGAACATGAATTTACACAGTCATGGCGCCAGATATTGACATCACATTGCACCAGCTCTTTTGATCTCCCTGTCCTGTTTCTATCATAGCTAAAAGGACCCAAACTTAATTGAGAAGAATTATTGAAGATTATTGAGCAAAAGAAACATATAAATGAATGGTGGCTGAGTGGTCCGCACTGCTACTTCACAGAGCCGGGGAACAAGGTGCAATTCCACCCTTGGATGATCATCTGTGTAGAATTTGCACATTCTCCCTGTGGGTTTTCTCCAGCTTCCTCCCACAATCCAAAAATGTGCAGGTTAGGTGGATTGGCCATAGTGTCCATGGATGTGCAGACTAGATGAGTTAGCCATGGGAAATATGGAGTTGTAGGGGTTTGGTAGACCTGGGTGGGATGGTCAGTGTGGACTTGATGGGCTGAATAGCCTTCTTCCATATTGTAAGGCTTCTTTGATATGAAAAATATGTCACCTGTTTCAAAATTTCAGAGGATTAAATGTGGAAAAGAGAAAAGACCAAAAATGAATCTTGGTGTTGTAACCCTCCTGGCAAGGTGGACCGTCAGAGGCAACAGCAGTTACTGGTCTAAATAATCTAATTTAGCTTCAAAACAATAGTTTCCTAAAACACCAGGTAACAAGGAAAAGCTCCTTACACTGTTGCCAAGGTAGCTTAAATCAAAGGTATCCAGAAATGAGCAAGTAAACAAATACTTCCTGATTGTTGCCTGATTAACTCTAATTACAGAGAACCAGATGTCAGAAATGACTTTATCTCCTGACAGAGCCTTTCCAGTAAGAGAACAAATAAAACCATTAAATTTTTTGCAGAATGATACCTTAAAAGAGGTAAATAGTTATATTACTTCATCAACAGAAGTAAAACTTGCATTTTATGAGTTCCAGCTAACATTGTGACATTCTTTATTATGTTTTTTTCCACTGGCAAAACCCAGCTAATCAAAACACATTGTGGATAATTTACAGTTGTGGATAATTGAGTACCATGGCTGCAAAATGCGATTGTGAAAAGTTATACCTGGCACTGATGGGACATTTCAAGAATTTAACATATGAATACAACAAAAACACCACAAATGGGTTAAGAATTAAAGTGCATACCTTGGTGAAGTCAATAAGTCTTTGTGGATCAGCAAGTTCTAACCCCAGCTGACTGAGTCCAACTATCAAGATAGTAGATATGCCACCTTAATTCTCGCAGAGATGGGAAAAGGAAACTAGTTCAAACTCCATGCCCTCATAATCTTGTAACTGTCACCACCCGACCTGCAAGGAGATATAATAATGAAGACTATTACACCATAAACCATAGAAACAGAAGTTAGCCATTCAGCCCTTTCTGTCATTCAATGAGATCATGGTTGAGCTGATAATCCTCAACTCCATTTTTCTGCCTTTTCCCCATACTCATTGATTCCTTTACGAATAAAAAAATTGTCTACGTCAGCCTTGAATGATCCAGCCCCTACAGCCCTCCATGGTAAAGAATTTGACAGATTCACTAAATTCTGAGTGAAGAAATCCCTCCTCATCTGCTGTCGACCTCTATGACTCTCTTTTAAATGGGTGACGCTTCCCCTGAGATTATGCCCTCTTGTCCTCAACTCTCCCATAAGCCTAGGTGACCTACAGATTATCCTACCAGTGTCTCCTTCCCCTTTTCACTTTTGCACCTCTAAGCAAATGAATTCCACCTCTTCTGATCCAAGATCATTTCTCACTATTGTGCTTATTGCATTTTGTATTGACAATGATATCCCATCGCTCTTTCTGTATGCCCTTGTACAAAGTAGAACATGAGGACTACAGTTGCTGGAGATCAGAATCGAAAGTGGGGTGCTGGAAAAACACAGCAGGTGAGGCAGCATCCGAGGAGCAAGATAATCAATGTTTCGGCCATAAGCCCTTCATCAGGATCCTGACAAAGGGCTTATGCCCGAAACGTCGATTCTCCTGCTCCTTGGATGCTGCCTGACCTGTCTTTTTACAACGGCATATACCCCTGTATATTTAGTTTCCAGTTTTGATCTCCTTTTCACCATGCCTCCATAATAGTTATAAGATCATATTCTTGACCTGTACTTGTGCTATAATTCACTTATTTTGTTCTGAATACTACATACATTCAAGAGCTATTAATTTGTATTCATATAGCACCTCATCATGTTTCCATGAATGAACGCTATAGAATGAATGGGTCCGTTATTGAGAGTTTATGAAGCACCATTTTGTGCATAGCATAGACCATTGAACATCGCTCTGATGAACAGTTGATCTAATTCTGTGACGTTAGGTCAGTGGAAGAATTACCTGCTGTACTTCAAGTGCTGCCATGGAATTTATAACATCTACCGAAACCTCTTGAGTAGTCACACAGGATCTCAGTTTACCACCTTATCTGAGAAACAATATCCAAAGCAATGCATCACTCCCTGAGTGCTACAATGAAATGTCAACCTAGGTTACGTGCTCACAGACTGAAGTGGGAATTAAAGTCATAACCTCTGAATCAGAACGCAGAATGTTACCGACTGTAAACTGATACAATAAATCTTTGTTTAGATTGTTTAAAACAATGCCTCTCACATCCAAACTAATCAGATTACTCTCCCATTTTCAGTGTGTTGTTCCTCTTTTGTCACCAAAAATGTTGCTATACTTGTTGCAGATTCAGAGATTTGAGGTGTCAGGTTGAAACGTCATAAAATCATAGAATCCCTACAGTGTGAAGCAGGCCATTTGACCCATCGAGTCCACACTCACCCTCTGAAGTCCATCCTGCCCAGAACCACTCCCGCTACCCTATCCCTGTAACCCTGCATTTCCCTTGGCCAATCCATCTAGCCTGCACATTCCTGGACATGATGGGGCAGTTTAGTGTGACCAATCCACCTAGCTTGCACATCTTTGGACAGTAGGAGGTAACCAAAGCACCCGAAGGAAAGCCACACAGACACAAGGAGAATGTACAATCTTCACACAGACAGTTACCCAAGACTGGAATCAGACCCAGATGTCTGGCACTGTGAGGCAGCAATGCTAACCACTGAGTCAATGTTGTGCATAGTACTATTTTTAATGAAAGTTTGCAAAAATTATGCATCTGCTTTGTATATTTTTTAATTCATTCACAGATGACATTTTTGCTAGCTAGGCCAGCATGTATTGTCCATCCCTGATTGGCCAGAGGGCAGTTAGAGTCAACCACATTGTTGTGGGTCTGGAATCACACGTGGGCCAGACCAAGTAAGGATAGCAGTTTTGTTCCCTAAAGGGCATTAGTGAACCAGATGGGTTTTTCCAACAACCAACAATGGATTAATGGTCATCATTAGACTCTCAATTCAATATTTTCATTGCATGCAAATTCCACCATCTGCCATCATGGGATTTGAACCCAGGCCCCCAGAACATTACCTGGGCCTCCAGTGATAATACCACTAGGCCCTTGCCTCCCCATTGATCTTGTTGCTAAATTGATTGAAAATTGTTGATGCTGTTCTCAAAGCGTCATTCAATTTGCTTATCTTTTCAAGGGATGGCATTTGGATTTGTTTCTAATTCCCCCACATACAAAATGCAGTATTTTCACATATACCTTACAACAGCCATAATTTTACCTTAGTACATCTTGGAAGTTTTTTTCCCTCTCCAGTTTCTAGAGAATGATGTTTTCTCAATAATCTGTTCAAAGACATCATTATACACACCGGAGCAGATGAAACTTGAACTCAGATCTCCTGGCTAAGAGATAGGGACACTACCACTGCAACACAAGCGCCCTTGTGCTTCTGGAGACTTACTGTCATTAAATTGGGAGTTGCAATTTTCATTTACCAAAGCAAGCAGATGATACTTCGCTGGAAACATCAATGTGAAACATTCAAATATGTTCAGAGTCAATTAGAATCTCTACAGCAAGGAAGCAGGCCATTCAGCCCATCTAGTTAACATCAATCCTCACAAGAGTATCCTATCGAGACCCGATCCATCTCTGTAACCCTGGATTTCCCATGGCTAATCCACCTAGCCTGCACATCCTTGGGCACTACAGGGCAATTTAGCATGGCCAATCCATCTAACCTTTGGACTGTAAGAGGAAACCAGAGTTCCTGGAAGAAATCCACACAGACACAGGGAGAATGAGCAAACTCCATTCAGACAGTCAACTGAGGGTGGAAGTGGACCCAGATCCATGATGTTGTGAGGCAGCAGTGCTAACCACTGAGCCACCATGCTATCCCAGAACCAATTTTCTCCCTGCATCACCATGCAACAGCTGAAATGAAGGCAGAGAGCAAAGGTTAATTGAAAACATACACTATTCTGTACTCAAGTTTACAAATATTCCTCATCTCATTTTGGGATTTTCTCTTTCCCTGCACTCATGACATTGATTCTATTTGGTCTGACAAGTGCAGTCAGAACGACAATTGTTGTAATCCCTTTCTCTGTATTGAACTTGTGTATCCTTATTAAACTACATTCCAGGATACAAACAATATATTGACACCCTTCAATGTAAACCTGGATATTCCCTGAAACTCTCTAGTTCAGAGGGAATACTTTCCCGAGCAAAATAGATTGAGTGCCTCACGTATCAAATTGTATATCTGCAACTTGACCAGCCTCATTGAAGAATAACGGATTACTTGACTACTTGACAAGAAGTTCCAAACATTTCATGAATTTTTAAATGTTTTTGTTTGCTACAGTGGCTTCATATTTCATATTTTTGTGAATTTGAATTGAAAGGATTTTTAAAAGAGATCAATGAAAAGATAGTGGGACATTTATTTTTAATCAACATAGTTCTCGAAAGTCACTTGTTTTATGATAACTGCTTATTTACCGAAGATCGCTGTCTGGGATTGTGATTGTCAAGGAAGAATTTCGGCTCTGGAGATAAGTTTGTTTGTTCAGTTAATAGCCAGTCAGAAAAGGCAAAGAGCATCCCTACCCAGCTTTCGGAAAAGACTCTCATTCTGGATTCAGTGTGGGACATGGAGAACTGGCCCAATCTAAACCTTAATTATCTTCCTGAAGAGTATCTGGAAGAATCCAGGATACTGTGTTTCTTGAGCAAGAAGTGGAAATTAAAATCCAAGACACATCTGCTTGTATTTCATGATACCTTTGTGCAGCAGAATATTAGATTTACATTCGATATCCAATTCATGTTTTCCCTTCAGGAACTAAGACATCTTGTCTATAAGTTTTTTTTTTCCCTAAAGGGAATCTCTGCAGAGAATAATTCATTTTTCCACTTCAACCCAATATATGTGTGTTTTGAATTAGTTAGAGGGAAAAATATGTATGTCCTTGCATCAAAATCTAATTGCATAGTCACGGTACACCTTTTGTTTTAGAATAAATCAATAACTTGGTGTTACAAAATTAATCTGGTTTATTTTTAACCTAAAATAGAAAAAGAAATATATCTGATTGACCATATTGGAAACAAAGCAAAGCAATTAAGTTTATGTTGTCATCTGTGAAATAGTGAAACTAGAGAAAGAGAGTGTACTTCTCAGTTGTAACATGGAGGTGAGGGCTTGTCTGAAATACCCAGTGCTGACAATATTTGATTTGATTTGATTTGATTTGAATTATTATCGTTACATGTACCAAAGTACAGTGAAAAGCATAATTTTGCAAGCAGTACAGGCAAGTTATAGCACAAAACGATATACAGATCATGGGGTGCTTAGACAGAGTGAGGCATGCAAGGTTACAACTGTACAGAATGTGCAAAATGCAAGATCAACATTATTTGGAGTTAGAGAGTCCATTCGGTAGTCTAATAACGGCAGGGAAGAAGCTGCCCTTGAACCTGTTAGTGCATGCGTTCAAGCTTCTGTATCTTCTGCCTGACGGAAGATGTTGGAAGAGAGCATTGCCCGAGTGCAATGAGTCTTTGATGATGTTGGCAGCCCTTCCATGGTAACAACAGATGTAAATGGAGTCCATGGATGGGAGATTGGCTTCCATAATGACTTGGGCTGTGCACACAACTTTCTGTGCTTTCTTACAGTCTTCAGCAGAGCAGATGCCATACCAAGCTGTTATGCACCCAGATAGTATAGTTTCAACGGTGCATCTTAAAAGTTGGTGAGGTTCCTTATGGACGCGCTGAATATCCTGAGTCACCTGAGGGAGAACAACGTTGCTGTGTCTTCTTGACCTTCATATCTACATGGGAGGACAGATTGTCAGTTATTGTCACTCCCAGGAACTTGACGATCTTGATTTTCTCCACCTCAGCTCGATTGATGGAGATAGGGTGTGTTCTCCTCATTTCTTCCTGACGTCAATGATCAGTTCTTTAGTTTTGCCGACTTTGAGAGGTTGTTATCATTGCATCACATCATTGAGCCCTCTATCTCCTTCCTGTATTCTGAATCATTGTTATTTGATATCTGTCTGAACACCAGTGGTGTCATCAGCAAACTTGTAGATGGCGTTTGTTTGAAATTTGGCTGCACAGTCATGGGTGTACAGGGAGTACAATAGGGGTTAGGAATGCATCCATGTTGAGGGTTATCATGGAGGAGATGCAGTTGTCTATCTTCACTGATTGCTGTCTGCGGGTCAGGAAGCTGAGGATAAAATTGCTGAGGGCAGAGCCAAGACCAAGATCATGGAGTTTTGAGATCAGTCTGGGGGGATAGTGGTGTGGAAGGCGGAGCTGTAGTCAATGAGTAGGAGCCAGTGTGGGTGTCCTTGTTATCTAGATGTTCCAGGGATGAGGGCAGGGTGAGGGAAATTGCATCCGCTGTGGACCTCTTACATCAGTGAGCAAATTTCATGGAGTCAAGGAAGGCTGAGGGACAGGAGTTGATGTGGGCCATGACCAACCTCTCAAAGCAATTCATGATTATGGACATCAGAGCTACTGGGCGATAGTCATTAAGGCACGTTGTGTGTGTTTTCCTCAGTACCGGGATAATGGTGGTCTTCTTGAAGCAGATAGGGACCACGGCTTATACAAGGGAGAGGTTAAAGATGTCACTGAATACATCCACCCGCTGGTCCACACAGGATCTGAATGCACGGCCAGGGATTCCATCTGGACCCATCCCTTTCCTTGGACTGACTCCCAGGAAGATCAATCTGATGCCTGCAGCAGTGACAGAGGGAAGGGGTGTGCCCAGGGCTGTCAGGGCAGGTGGTACCACGCCACAGGCATTCTGCTCGAACCGAGCATAGAAAACATTGAGGGCATCAGGAAGGGATGTGTCTTTGTTCACTATTATGCTCTCCTTCATTTTGTATTCTGTCAATTTATTTAGTGCTTGCCACAGGCAGCAGGAGTCTGTATGGTTGGTTTGGGCCTCTATCTTGGTCCGGTACAGCCTCTTGGCATCTCTAATGGCTTTGTGGAGCACATACCTGGCTTTTCTGTATAGGTCTGGGGCATCCGACTTGAATGCTGCATGCCTGGTCTTCAGTCGCCAATAGATTTCCTGGACAATCCAAGGTTTCTGGTTGGGGAGCACTCGGATTGACTTCTTTGGTACACAGTCCTCCACACACTTGCTAATGAAGTCCATGACGGTGGCAGCGTATTCATCTAGGTTTCCGCTGAGTTATTGATTATGGTCCTGTCCACCGATTACAAGCAGTCTCGGAGACACTCAGACCAGCACTGTATGACTTTCTGTGAAGGATCCTCCCGTTTAAGCTTCTGCTTGTAAGTTGGGAGGAGGAACACAGTGCTGTAACTAGATTTTCTAAAATGTGGGTGCTGGGTGGAGCAGTAGGCGTCTTTGATGGTAGTGTAGCAATGGTCCAGGATAATCGATCCTCTTGTGGGACAGGAGACATGTTGGTGGTATTTTGGCAGCACCCTCTTGAGGCTGGCCTGGTTGAAGTCACCGATCACAATAAATAGGGCCTCGGGGAATTTTACCCCCAGAGCATTTGTGGCGGTGTAAATTTCATCCAGGGCATTCTTCACCTCCACTTGGGCTGGTCTGTAGACTGCTGTCAGGATGGTGGAGGTGAACTCACACGGCAGATAGTAGGGGCAGCATTTCACTGTGAGGTATTCTAGTTCTGGGGAGCAGTATCTCAACAGGGTCACCAAGTCTGAGCACCAGGAGGTGTTGATCTGGAAGCATACCCCTCCACCCTTTGCCTGACCTGAGGAGGCTGTGCAGTCCATGCGATGTATGGAGAACCCCTCAGCTAGCAAGACATAGTCAGGTTTGGTAGGAGTATGCAATATTTCCATAAAACAGAGCACATAGCAGTCTCTCAACTCCCTTTGGAAGGTAAATCTAGGTTTGAGTTCATCCATTTTGTTTTCAATAGCGTGGACATTTGTTTGGAATATGTTGAGGCGGGAGGATTTGAAACTGTGTTGTTTCAGTCTGAAAGTCATGTAATAATAATTGGAAAGGTAGAAACAGAAGGTCATTCAGTTTTGTGTACCAAGATGGCTTTGGATGCTACTAAGACTTCTTTAAAGATATTTTTTATTCACTCGTGTGACATTATTGACTGGGTCAGTGTTTATGCTCATCCATAGTTGCCCTTTATGTTGTTGAGCATTCTTCTAGAACCGCTAGAGTCCATATGCTGTAGGTAGATGCACAATGCCCTGAGGGAGGAAATTCAAGAATTTTGTGTGCATGACAATGAAGGAACGGTGATGTATTTCCAAGTCAAGATAGTGCGCTGCTTGGAGGGGAACATGCATGTGGTGGTGTTCCCATATAACTGTTGCCTAGTCCTTCCAGAACATGTTGGTGAGTGGGACAAGTGGAAACTTGTGGGAGATGGAGGAAACCTTGTCCCTCACTCAGGAGGAGTCGATTGTGGATTTGAGGGGTGCTTTTGAAGGATTCTTGATAAATGTCTTCAGTGAATCCTGTAGATGGTACACACTGATGCTTTGCTTTGGAGGGATTGGTTGTCTATGGATGTGGTGCCAATCAAGTGGCTGAGTTGGCCCGAATGTGTCGAGTTTCTTAAGTGTTGTAACCTTAAAAATTCATGCCTTCCAATAGTAAGAAGTCACTTAGAAAATTTATGATTGAAATAAGGCAGACAGCTGAGTTGGCTCACAAGTTCAAGATCCTTTTTTCCATCACCCCAATAAACCCAAGAAAGATGAAAGTTGGGAGGCGAAGATCTGAATGTTGTCACAAAGTGGGACCAATTGCTTTCCTGGTCTCTCAGTTTTGAAGCAAACATTCAATGAGCACTTTTTTTTAGATTAGATTACCTATAGTGTGGAAACAGGCTATTCGGCCCAATCAATCCACACCGGCCCTCCAAAGAGCAACCCAGCCAGACCCATTCCACTACATTTAACCCTGACAAAATGCACTTAACACTATGGGCAATTTAGCATGGCCAATTCACTTAACCTGCACATCTTTGGACTGTGGGAGGAAACCCACGCAGACACAGGGAGAATGTGCAAACTCCACACAGACAGTTGGCTGAGGTGGGAATTGAACCCAGGTCCTTGGCGCAGTGAGATAGTAGTGCTAACCACTGAGCCACTGCATATTACATCTAATTTTGCACTTTCCAAACTACATTTGTTAACCAGTTCTACATCAGCATAGAATTTTCTTTTAACAATGATCTAATAATTTGATGGTTATTTCAGAAGCCTGATTGGTGTGTCTTTCTATTTTAAGTCTAATATAGACAGACTGTATGATTAATCATATCAGGGATTGGGTACAACAGTTGGATTTATGTTATGACATTTGGAGTATTGGGAGGAAGGTAACCTCTTCCATCTCAGTTATAACTTACAGTTAATTAGTTTTCTTCAAGTATATATTTGTTGACAGGATGAACTGTAAAACATCTATTTCATTAAAACAATGATTGCTTTTCATCTGTGATGATGTTTTCATCTGATACCTGAGAAATTGATTGCAATAAAAACCTAAAGTCTCTCGGAAGAAAATGTTGGGCTAATATAATTATTAGCCCAGAGTCATTTAACAATCTTACTTTTCTCAGCTCGGTATATTTATTCGCTGCTTTAATTTTGTTAAATTCTGAAACTCGATTTAAACAATTCCTCCAATGATTACTGGTTAAGTGGTAATGTACATAAAAACCAATGGAAATGGCTGGAGGTGAAAAATTGAGGCTGATTGAAAGATCGAAGACCTCAGTCGGTAGGTGGATCACCTGATGTAGAAGTGAGCCATTTGGAACTGGATATTGCTTCAGGACATGGTCGTTACCAAAGACATTCATTTCAGCCATGTGCAATCATGGCGATGTTACAACTGAATCAGGTTTGGGATAAAACAACCAGAGTTTCTGTTTCTGACCTTGTATGCTCTTGTGTATAGATGAGGGTGTCCATTGTTCTCTGTGTGTATATGGTGTGCACATTTCTTTATGCCTGTATTATTATGCATATGATATTTGATATCTGATTGTGAAGTTGTGCATGGACGCATGTTTGCATCCGTGTTTAGTTGTTTTTTTTAACATAAGACATAAGATATAGGAGAACAGCTATGCAATTCAACCCATCAGGTCTGCTCTACCATTTGATCAGGGCTGAGATCAATTCTCAAATCCATTTTCCAGCCTTCTCCCATTAATCCTTGATCCCCTTACTAATCAAGAACTTATCTATATTTGTTTTAAAGACACTCAATGACTTGGCCTCCATAGCCCTTTGCATAAATGAATTCCATAGAGTCACCGCGCTCTGGCTGAAGAAATTCCTCCAAATCTCAGTTGGAAAGGGTCACCTGAGGCTGTGCCTCTAGGTACTAGTCTTTCCTCCTAGTTGAAACATCTTCTCCACGTGCACTCCATCTGGGCCTCCCAGCATCCTGCAAGTATTCATTAGATTCCTTCTCATCTTTCTAAACTCCAGCGAGTACTGACCCAAAGTTCTCAACCACTCCTCATATGACAAGTCCTTCATTTCCAGGATCATTGTTGTAAACCTCCTCTGTGTGTGTATAATTTTTCTACAGTTACATATCCATGTGTTCTGTCGTTGTAGGTTTGCAAACTCAGAAGGGAAGCAAAAACAGCAGACTCCAGTGAAAATGACTCATATTGGTCCAACTCATACTGGAGACATCAAAATGGAGCTCCAATACTAACAAAATGTTCATTTCCAAGTGTGACATTTTATTTCCATAGAAGAGTCATACCTGACTCAAAATCTTTCGCCCTCACAATGCTGCCATATTAGATTAGATTACAGTGTGGAAACAGGCTCTTCGGCCCAACCAGTCATCCAAAGAGTAACCCACCCAGACCCAATTCCCTCTGACTAATGCACCTAATGCAATGGGCAATTTACCATGGCCAATTCACCTAACCTGCACATCTTTGGACTGTGGGAGGAAATCAGAGCACCCGGAGGAAACCCACACAGACACAGGGAGAATGTGCAAACTCCACACAGACAGTCACTGGAATTGACCCTGGGACCCTGGCACTGCAAGGCAGCTGTGCTATCCACTGAGCCACCATGCCACCCCACTGAGGATTTATAACATTCTCTGTGTTTGCCTCACATTTCCATCATCCTCACTATTTTGCTTTAATGCTATTTAGTTTCGCTGCTTATTTTTCCTCTTGGAAGGGCTCGGATTCCATTATAACTTCTATATCACACAACCAACGATCCCCATCTTCTAAATCCACATGAAAAAATGGCTGTATGAGGAATTTCCAAAGGACTATTGCATCTTTGATGAGCTTCTGAGCTTTAAATGAATGCACAGAATTGAAACAATGAGGCTGACAATGTGGCTTGTGAGTTCCCAAGCTCTATGGATTTTCTTTAAACGAGGACGCTACTTTCACTCCCTGTTACTGCTGCCTCGGGAGAGAATAGTTAAAGAGAAAAGTAGAGCCATAACTGCACAAAGCAAAAAATATAACTAACGACTCTCTATATACAGTGTCAGACTTATATCTAAAGTCCTCTGAAGCTACCATAAATAAATATTAAAATTGCTGAAACTGCTGAGATGCTGGTGCTTTAAATCCTTGTGCTGCTGAAGTTTTCAAGGAAATTAATTGCTCTGCTGAATTGCTCCATGGGCCTCATACTACATTAAAGCATCATTTATTGCAGGTAAGTGGGCCTCATAGTGCTGACAACTTCGACAATACAAAGAAGCAATCCTCCTTGCAACAGGCCTGCAGTGTAGCGCTGCTTCCATATCACTTTCAATTGCAGCCATTCCCATAATTCAAAGTGTCCTTTGACCACACTGAGTTGGAAAGGTACATTGTCCTGTTTGCATTGTGAGTTTGAGCAGAATTATGAAGTAAGCATGTTGACACAATGCAACAACTTCATTACAAGAGACCCATGTCAGACCTGCATACATCATGAGGTCAGAGAGGAGCAGGCCCTAAGTTACCATTGCATAACAACACTACAACCAGCATCTTTAATTAAATAAAGCATCCTAAGGTACTCTATAGGGAGGTTACCAAGGCAAATTTGACACCAGCTCACATAAGGATGTAGGGTACGTGACCAATGGTTTGGTCTCAGATAGTGTTTTTGCTCCTGGGGTCAGGAGAACAAAGTCAGGAATCTTATAAATCAGACACAAGAGAAACTACCTTGGATGTTCTCATTTTGCATTCCAGGAATGCAGGTACTAATGGACGTCAGGTCCACTGCTTTTGAAATGAGTTCAGAGACAGCTGCAGGGCTGCTTTGGAGGCAGGCTGCTTTGCTCGCACTGCCACTTTGTCCCAGCTTTAAAACAATTGAATAGGTCCAAAGTAACCCTTATCCCTCATATCCCTTCAGACATGCCCCATTCATGTCAGGAAATGGCACTTCATGCACAATCTACTTCTAGTCTCTTATATCATCCATGCCAACCTATGAAATCCACCAGTCCTTTTAAGTCCCAATGCAAAACCATGCCCCCACCCACTCCAGTGGTTCTTTATGGATCATGTGAAAACCTATGCCATTTTAAGTCCCATTGCCATAAATATATCCTCATTGCCAACCCCCATACCCGTCTCCAACTCCTTGGCTCTTTAGAGGCACTATGACAACTTAGTGCCCATTTGCATCATCCCATGCAGCTCACGCACTATCCTATGCAATTACGCTCTCCACACATCCAGCATCTGTTATCAGCAGATATCAAGATAAAATACAATAAAGTTCCCATTGTCTCAAGATAAATTCACTACTAAAAACAAAACACATACTCATTAATAAAAAAATTCAATTCATTAATCTAACTACTTTCAAATACTTAATCCCTTACAGAAAGCAAGTATTTGTACTCCTAAATGTCAAAGACCTTTTAACTTGTGTACTATGAATGATGAATTAACAGGTACCCCATTGTGATACTGATAGGTAGTGACACCAGTTCAGGTCACATCAATCTATAAGTATGACTGTCAACTTATGTTGACAGATAACAAGAAACAGTGAGCAGTGATTTCTTCTTTTAAATGACCCAGCTTTTTGTTTCTAATTTATATTATCAGTTTAGATTAAATTAAATATTTGACAGTGTGACATTCATGGAATGGTTAGAATCTTACAGTTCAGAAGGAGGCCTTTTGACCCATTGTGTCTGTACCATGTCACGTCCAATGAATTTAATCATTTTTAACATATATTCATGTCTCAGTTTAATAATCATGAATGGCGCTTGAATGCTCCCGGACCACCGATTAACTCCCAAGTGTTATTCCTTGACCTATCTAAAAGAAAATCCTACCTTTCCAAAAAACTTTAATAAGCTTAGATCAAGCTTGCATAACCTTTTGCTTGACAGGTCACTTTTCAATCCTTCTCCTACTCAAGGGACGAATTATTCATGAATGCCAAGAGTAAGTACGAAAACAATGATTTCCCACGAAAATCGGATGTGAATCAAGTTGCTTCATGAATCACTCCCCTGTGTCATCTCCCCCTCCTCATCCCACACTCCTGGTGAAAATAGTGGAAGAACAAGGTTTGAGGATGGCCTTCTGGAATTCATTCTCCAGTGCAATGTTTGGCTTAGCAAAAAGGGTCCTTCATCATTGTGAAAACTTAGGCCATGAGATTCAAAGCAAGTCTTAAATAGGGAGAGATTTAGGAAGAAATACTAGAGATTAGGGGTTCTATCAGGGGAAGGAATGGATTGTAATGGGGAAGCGATGACAATTGATGATGTGTCAGAGCCTGGAATTGAAAGAAAACAGAGATAATCAAGTGTTATCGAGATAGGAATGGTAGAGCCAGGGAAAAAATTTTGAAAAAATGAATGAAAACTTTAAAATGACTCTGTTGCTGGTCAATATTGGCCATCTCAAATTGAAGAGTGTTGGATGAATAGGCCCTCGGGCATTTTGGTAAGGTGATGGCCTAATGGTATTATTGTGAGAATATTAATCCAGCGATCCAAGTAATGTTCTGAGGACTTGGGTTCAAGTCCCATCTTAGCAGATGGAGGAATTTGAAATCAATAATAATCTGGAATTACAAGTCTAACGATAAACATGAAACCATCGTTGATTGTGAAGAAAAATCCATCTGGTTCTCTAATGTCCTTTAGGAAAGGAAATCTGCCGTCCTAACCTGGTTTGGCCTACATGTAACTCCAGAGCCACAGCAATGTGGTTGGATCTTAACTGCCCTCTGAGCTATTAGGGATGTGGAATAAATGCTGGCCAATGACGTCCACATCCCAGGGATGATTTTTTAAAAAAATAGAATATAAGAATAGGATGAAGTCATGTTTACATAGGGTAAACAATTAGCCAGGACATAATTCCAATATAGTCATCCTAAAAGGAAGTTTGAACCATCTAACATCAAATAAGTGAGAGTAATTCAAAGAATATTGTTCAACAGTTCACTGAGATAGCTCAGATTGTCCTTCCCTCTCCATATATTACTGAGGCGTCTGTCCTTGCTCTTGTTGTCTTCAATTGAATCCTGTCATTATACTGCTGAAGTTACAAAAGAGACAAGACTAATAGAAGCAGGCATTTATATTTATGAGGTAGAGTCACAAAACAGCATTGTTGCTGTAATTATGTTATGATTATGATGCAATTAATATTCATGATTTGGCACAGAACCTTATTTTGCAAACAAACCAGAAGTGCTCCCTGCCTTACAATATGATCACAGAATGTCCTTTGCATTTTGTCTTACATAAACAATGTTAGGCATCTTTTTTAATCAAATAGAGACATTAGCTTTTACAGCTCAATCACGGTGCATTTTGCAAGTTCATTATACACTTAATTGTTAAATACACTTAATTGTTACCTAACTATGCCCCTCCTCCACATAAGATATCTTAGCCTTTGATGTTCTGAGTAAACTTTGTTTTGTCAGTTGTATCTATTCACATGATGTTCACAATGATATGCACTAATCAGAAAGCAAATCATTGAAGGGGAAACAGTGCAAGACACTCAAAACATCTGAAACTCCAGTAAGAACAATAAAAAAGTAGGAAATTATCATATAACCCATCAAGCCTGCTCTAGTACTCAATATAATCATTGCTGACCTTGGCTGTAATTCCACTTTCCTGTTCCTCAAGAGAACAAATATCCATCAATCTACTTTAAGTAAAATCAACAATGGAGCAATAATGGAACAATGCTTGGAGTCGAGAATTTCAAAGATTAAAATATTTGAATGAAGAAATTTATCTTCAGCTCAATTCTAAATGATTGGCCTCTGATTCTGAAATGGTGCCCTAGGGTGTTATCGATTCCAACTAGGGGAGGCATTCTCACAGTATTTAATTTTTGTTCAGTATTTACACTGTCAAACCAACTCAGAAACTTTAATATTTCAATGAGATTACTTCTCATTCTTCTCAACTCCAGAACGTATAAACTCAATTGACTCAGGCGCTCAAAGTAGGAAAAGTTTTCATCACTGTGACCAAACTATTGAACCTTCACAATATTGCCTCCTAATATACAGGCAAGTCTTCATTACTTCATATGGAGACAAAAATAGTATTAAAAATATAGTCTCATCAAAGTCCACTATAATTATGTAGGAGCCAATTACTGCAGATGCTGGAATCTGTACTGAAAACAACAAATGCTGGAGATCATAGTGAGTCAGACAGCATCCATGGAGAGGACTCTTCATCAGAACTGAAGTGAAGTGTGGAGGGGGCAGCATGTATGCTCTAGTTGAAGGGGGATAGCGGGGCTTAGAGTACTGGGGGGAGAAAAGATGTTGATAGTTTAGATTAGATGATTGGAATGTGAAAATGACAGAAAAATTGTGTCTCCTGCCTGACTAGAAAGAACAGACAGTCCCACTGGGATGGAGGGAGAGGAGAGAAGAAATAATAAGAGAGAATGGAACAAGTAAAGTTAATAAAAAAGGAAGGGAATGACAGCTGGTTCACAATTTGAAGATGTTGAACTTAATGTTAAGTCCAGAAGCCTGTAAAATGCCTAGTTTGAAGATGAGATGTTGTTTCTCCAGTTTGCATCACTGGAGCACTGCAGCATGTCAAGGACAGACAGCGGGCATGCTCGCAGGACATTGTGTTAAAATGACTGACTACGGGAAGGTGAGGTGTTCTGCAAAGCAGTCTCCCAGTCTGCGTTTGGTTTCTCCAATATAGACTAGGCCACATTGGGTGCAGTGAATACAATACACCAGATTGGAGGAGGTACAAGTGAAACGCTGCTTCACCTGGAAAGACAGTTTAGGCCCTTAGATGATGAGCAGGGAGGAGGTGAAAGGGCAGGTATTGCACTTTCTGCGGTTACAAGAGAAGGTGCTATGGGAAGGGGTGGTGGTGTTGGAGGTCGATGAATGGATTAGGGTGTCCCAGATGGAATGATCCCTGTGAAGTCAGGGGAGTGAGGGGAAGATGCGTTTGGTGATGGCATTCTGCTGGAATGTGGCAGAGAATGATCCTTTAGATGCAGAGGCCGGTGGGATGAAGAGTGAGGACAAGGGGGACACAATCTTGCTGTTGTGAGTAATAGAATGAGGCAAGGGTGGAAGCACAGCTAATAGGTCAGATATGATTGAGGGCTCTGTCAACCATAGTAGACAGGAAATCACTGTTATGGAGTTATATAATTATGGCAAGGCTTCCTCATTCTTGTTCTTCAATCCCCTCATAATAAAGACCAACATATCATTTCCTTTCCTGGCTACTTAGAATTGCTACAGTGTGAAAATAGGCCCTTTGGCCCAGCAAGTCCACACTGACCCTCCGAACAATATCCCACACCATACCCATTTGCCTATTACACTACATTTACCCCTGACTGATGCACCTAACCTACACATCCTTGAACACTATAGGCAATTTAGCATGGCCAATTCACCTAACCTGCATATCTTTGGATTGTGGGAGGAAACCCACACAGACACAGCGAGAATATGCAAATTCCACACAGACAGTCACCCGAGTCCAGAATCAAACCCAGACCCCTGGCACTGTGAGGTAGCAGTGCTAACCATTGAGCCACCATACTTAGTGCAGCTGCATGGTGAATTTGTATCAATTGTACAACTACAGCAAAGTTTCTCTGAATGTCAGCATTTACATGTTTTACGTTTTTTTTTAGAAATATGTTTTTCTACAGTAATAACTGAAGTGAATAACCTCACAGTTTTGCATATTATACTCCATCTGCCATTTTGTTGTCCACCCACTTAACTAGTTTACTTGTCTTATGGCTTCATTGTATCTTTCTCACAGCTTCCATTCCAATCTAGCTTTGTCTTGTCAGCAAACTTAGTTATGTTGTAGTCTGAGTCTTTGAATAATCATTAAGATAAATTGTAAATAGTTCGGACCCAGCATTGATCCTTGCAGGACTGTATTCTTCATAGACTGCTAATAGGGGACAACTAGGAGAAAGTGAGGACTGCAGATGCTGGAGTACCACAGTTGAAAAATGTGGCGCTGGAAAAACACAGCAGGCCAGGCAGCAGCCGAGGAGCAGGTGAATAATTGGGGACAATGTTCAATTTACTCCTACTCTTAGTTTCCTCTCTATTAACTAATCCTCTACTCTGGCTAATTTGTAAACCGTTACCTTGCACATTAACCTTTTGTGTAGCATCTTCTCAAATGTCTTTCAGAGAAAGCCAAACTTACTGCCACTACTGGTTAACTTTCATCAACTCTATTAGCTGTATCCTCAATCAGCTCCAGCAAGTTGACAAATACACTTCCCTGTCATGAAACCATATTATGTTGCTCTAATTATTGTATAATTTCGTTAGTGCATATCTTAATAATAAATTCCGGCAAATTTAAGATGACCAAAGACTAACCTCTAGTTTTCTATTTTCTTTTCTTCCCACACCTTTCCCCTTTCTTAAATAGTGATGTAATATTTTCTTCAAGGATCATTCCAAACTTCTGGCAATTTTGGAAAATCATTATGAATGTCCACTTTCTCTACAGGCCTTTTTTTTTAAAGAGGATGTAGGATGTAGGCCATCAGGTCTTATGTCAGATTTTAGTCCTTTGAATTTAGCCAATACTTTATTCCTCACTCTTGTTAATCACCTTAATTTCCCCCTGTTATTAGTCCCTACCATATCCTCAATACTGATACATAACTAGCACGGTGGCTCAGTTGTTAGCACTGCTGCCCCACAGCATGAGGGACCTAGGTTCAATTTCAGCCTCAGGCACATTCTCCCTGTGTCTGCGTGAAAGGGCTCTGGATCCAAAGATGTGCAGGTTAGATGGATTGACTATACTAAATTGTCCATCATGTCCAGGGATATGTGGATTAGCCATGGGACAAGCAGGGAGAAGGTAGGGGATGAATCTGTGTGGGATGCTCTTTGGATAGTTGGTGCGGACTTGTTAGGCCAAATATCCTGTATCCACACTGTGGGGATTATATGCAAAATTCTATTTTTCCCCCTTTTTCATTAGTTTTTATTGTCTATTTGTTGATTAGTGAAACACATCCAATCCTTAGACTTATGGCTTTTTTTTCTGGTGTGTAAGATCATAGTCTCTTATTTTATCTAATACTATCCTTAACCTCCTTAATAATGTCTTCCTCATTGAATTTCTTTTTCATAGAACATCTTTCTGTTGAATATCTTGAATTATTCCCTTAAATGTTTTTGCTTATTTATTGCCATACCTTTTAGTCCATTAACCAACTAAACTTATAGTTAGCTCCTTCATCATTCTTACATAAGTTTAATATTCTTGCCTGTGATTGAAAAAATGATTTCACTTGATAGTTTGGTTAGCTGTATCACAAGCACCTGTCATTTGTCCAGCTGACCAAGCAAAAGAAATATCATAAAACTACCAAAGGAAGGTATTGCAACAATTTAAATTCCATGAGGCGAATGTTTATCGTTTCAATATATAAACATCAATGTTGTCCCTTTGTCCTTGTTGCCAACTTAATGGTGCACTGATAAGAGACAATTAAAAAAACATTCTCTGCCTAAAATAACACTTTTTCTACATGTTTGTCAGATTGTTAAAACAGTGTGTGTCCGACGAAACTCGGTGTCTCAAATTTACACATACCATTCATTATAATTGGCGTCGTTTCTATCTAATAGATATGCCTTAAACTGCCTTTTACTGAAGTAATAAGGGACCTTTAAACATTAAGAAAAGCGAAGGATGATGTTTTTTGTGGCAGCTATAAAGTTCAGGCAGTGACAAATGGTTCTATTTTTATCATTTGACAGTTGAATGATTGCTTGTGTATAAACCCAATAATCTTTACACTTGGCCTCCTTACAGATAAAAAAGGACCTTTGCATTATTGGGGTCTTTCAAGAAACGTAGCAAAAAGCAATTTAAATAAAAGTACCATCTGACTGCTGCAGATGTTTTCCAGTTCCTCTTTCATTGAATTTTTCCAATGCTTTACTCTCTACTTTAAACATTTATCCTGATCTTTCTAGGATTCATTTGGAAAACGTAGACAAAGAGGGCATGTTATGATTTCTGACAAAGTGCCGGTTTACAAGAGAAGGCCATCGTGTCCAAATTTGACATGTTTCATGTCAACCCAATGAGGATCATAAATATAAATGATTTTCCCATGCAGTCAAAGAGGTCAAACAACGTCACATCAAGTATCTAATTTTTAACAACAACACCCTCTTGTGTACTAACTTCAACAAAGTGTGAGATTAGCATAAACCATTCTATGAGTGGAAAGTGAGGCCAGGTAGGGAATGTCTCATGGGCATTTTGAACACGTCAATACAGGACATCAAGGAACAGTGGTTTGGTCAGAAAACTACAATGTTTGAGGCAGCTTCTGACGTTAGGAGAGTGTGCAGTATAGATGGACAGGAGAAGAGCTTCAATAGCTCAGAATTAGCACATAATCCATGTTGTTAGCAAAGTAACACAACATCTCAATAAAAGCTGGACACTAAACAAGACTGCTACAAAACAAATCATCCTTGTGATTAGAAATGGCATTTCAGGATTAAAGTATTGAATTATTCAGTACTGCATGCAGTCAAAGAGACAATGTCTGCACCAAAGCTATTCTGAGAAATAATGTTAAGCTTGACTGTGGCATAAAATGAAATCATCTCATTGTTCTAATCCCACAAAGCTACAAAATTGACTGATGTCAGGAAGTTTGTCTTCAACACAAAACTTCCAACATACGCAATTTTCTTTCAGATTAAGTAATGGAACTGAAAATGGGTTTTTGCTTTAAAGAAATAATTGGATGCAAAAAAGGGGAGTGCTTCAGATCACACTTGAACGATAATCTAGGTGGGTCAAGTGTTCTTGAACGTTAATGCGATGACTTTTGACTCAGAAGTAGCACAGTGAGGAGAATTTGTAGTTTTTTTTCAGATGTCTAGGTAATCTGTAATTATTTTGAAGACATTTGAAAGGGATTTTTTTTTAAAGTTGGATAACATGAAGGGACCAATTGTAATTTTTGTGAATAGTAAGAAATAGTAAGAAATGACCTGGAAGTAGTATCAACAAGGAAGGCAGTTAAATGCAAAAGCTATGTGGCTGGCAAATCAATTCAGAGTTGAACATAAAAAGCATTCAACATGCAGTTGCAAGAGTTCTTGGAAGCACTGTGAGACCAAATTCTAAAGATGTAAGATCTGAAAAGCTGTGTGGATAACTCTAAGATTCTAAAACAGTACACAAATCAGAAACCAGAGTGTTATTCATCGGTGAATTGAAAAGAAACCCTAAAAAGATACACCAGTAGGACAATCACGACCCGAGACAGAGGGTTGCAGAATTATGTCCTGCTGAAAACAATCATACCCATAAAACTCAAAAGTGAAAGCTCTGTCAGCCTACCTTGACCTACCTTATGTCAATGAAGAATTGCATATTTTGAAACTGTATTTTTATGTGTTGCTACATGTCTGCAAGAATAATGTGAGGACGTATGATTGTGAATGACATAACCTTTAGCACGGACTATTTAAAGAAAAATTTAGCTTTCCGGAGTATCATCTGCCTTTAATTTAACCTCTGTTGGTTCAAATTCATTTTAAAGTTGCAAAAAGTAAAACCTGGTTGGTAATGCTTACATTTGAAGATCCGTTTGTAAATTTGGTTTAAAGGTCCCCCATGGGTTTTCTAATAATACTTACATTCATCGGTTCAACTATTCCTCTGTAACATTATCCATTGGGAGTAACTCTTGCTTTTAACTTTTTACTCCAGTTTGAAACACAGAATCTCAGTCTCTGGATAATCAAAGACGATGTTTGAACTTCCAGTGTACATTGGAACTCTCTGATAATGTCACTGGCTCAGAGACCATGGACAGATCCTGGATAGCTATCCAGGAAGCAGTGGATGAAAAGAATTCCTAGTCTAACTCTTGGGTACCTATACAACAGATCACACCATGCACCACTCCTCTACCCCACTCCTCAACCAAAACTCTGACCCTGTCACCACCACCCCACAACCAGACCTAACGACCAACCCACCAAGAAATCTACCTTCACAGCTCTGTGATTCCGAATCAAACACAATTTAATTAGGCTTCAATGTGATGACCTCTTCTAACCTGACCTAACCTATCTCACACTGCTACCATCCCATTCACTTGCCTCACGCAGTCTAACTACTTACCACTTAGCTCAATCAGTTATTCATTTATATTACCCTTCACTCACTCACTCACTTATTCACATATCAGCACCCTGAAGAATTGCTTATATATCTCCAAGATTTGGTGAGCTTTTAAAAAAATATATCCTTCAAGGGATATGACCAGTGTTGGCTGAGTCAGTATTTTTGCCCATTCCTAATTACCCAGAAGGCAGTTAAGAGTCAGCCACATTGCTCTAGATCTGGAGTCCAATGTAATCCATACCAGCTAAGAACAGAAGACTTCCTTCCCTACAGACCAATAGTGGGAATCATCTACAGTGTGGAAACAGGTCATTTGGCCCAACAATCCATACCAACCCTCTGAAGAGCATCCCACCCATCCCCTTCCCCTACATTTCCTCTGACTAATACACCTAACCTACACATCCCTGAACATTATGGACAAGTTAACCAGGGCCAGTTCAGTTAAACTAGACATCTTTGGAATATGGGAGGAAACCGGAGCACCCACAGGAAACCGATGCAGACAAAGGGAGAATGTGCAACTCCACACAGACAGACGCCCAAGGCTGGAATCGAACCTGGGTCACTGGTGCTGTGAGGCTGTAGTGCTAACCATGGGAGCCATCGTGCTGCAACAGTATTTACAAAATCATCATTAAACAAGCTCTGTCGCCAGATTTATTTTAATTAAATTTAAATTTAGGTTTTACCAACTGCAATGGTGAGATTTGAGTTCAACTCTGCAAAACATTGAGCGAGAATCCTGGGGGTTGGTAGTTCAGTCACATTATCATTATACCACTGCCTCTTCTGTGAGCAATGATTTATTAAAATGTAACAGCTAGTGTGCACAGTTTTGAAGTTAGAGATAGCCCTTTCAGGATGAGATGAAGGAATTAATTTTTTCTCTCAGAAGATGATGGGATGTAAGAACTCTCTGCCATAGGAATCAGTTGAAACAGAGTCATTGAATTGAATTGAATTGAATTTATTGTCACGTGTACCGAGGCACAGTGAAAAGTTTTGTCTTGTGAGCAATACAGGCAGATCACAGAATTAAGTAGCATAGATAAGTAAATAATAGATAAACAGTGGCAAAAACAAAAACACAGGTACAGGTGAATGCTAAGAGTTTGTGAGTCCATTCAGTATTCTAACAACAGTAGGGTAGAAACTGTTTCGAAACTGGCTGGTGCGTGTGTTCAGGATTCTGTACCTTCTCCCCGATGGTAGAGGTTGTAGAAAAACATTGCCAAGGTGGGATGGATCTTTGAGAATGCTGACAGCCTTTCCTTGACAACGGGCCTGGTAGATGGATTCTATATTATGGATTAGTGGTGCTGGAAGAGCACAGCAGGTCAGGCAGCATCCGAGGAGCAAGAAAATCGACATTTCAGGCATTCCTGATGAAGGGCTTTTGCACGAAATGTTGATTTTCCTGCTCCTCAGATGGTGCCTGACCTGCTGTGCTTTTCCAGCACCACTCTAATCTTGACTGATCTCCAGCATCTGCAGTCATCACCTTTGCCCAGTTATACATTAGGCAGACGAATCAAATATTTTCAGGAGTTGATAGGAATGTGGAATTTGGAACAAAAGCAGGTTAATTAAGAATATTTTAAAAGGTAGAGCGGGTCTGAAAGGCCAAATGGCCCACTTCTGCTCCAAATTTATATGGTTGATATGGTAAGAAAACATAAGGCTGCATGGCTTGTATTCCCCCGACAATTGAGCATTACAAACAAGCATTTGAAGATGGTTCATAGCTCCTTTGAAGGTGGAGTCACAAGTAGACAGGATTGTGAAGAAGGCATTTGGTATACTTACCTTTATTGGACAGTGCTTTGAGTATAAGAGTTGGGAGGTAATGTTTCAGCTGTACAGGACATTGGTTAGGCCACTTTTGGAATACTGCATTCAATTCTAGTCTCCCTGCCATAGGAAAGGTGTTGTTAAACTTGAGAGGGTGCTGGGGTTGGAGGGTTTGAGATATGGGGAGAGGCTGAATTGGCTGAGGCTATTTTTCCTGGAGCATCAGAGGCTGAGGGGTGATCTCATAGAATCATAGAGATGTACAGCACGGAAACAGACCCTTGGGTCCAATTCGTCCATGCTGACCAGATATCTCAACCCAATCTAGTCTCACCTGCCAGCACCTGATCCATATCCCTCCAAACCCTTCCTATTCATATACCCATCCAGATTCCTTTTAAATGTTGGAATTGTACTAGCCTCCACCACTTCCTCTGGCAGCTCATTCCATACATGCACCACTTTCTGTGTGAAAATGTTGCCCCTTAGGTCTCTTTTATATCTTTCCACTCTCACCCTAAACCTATGCCCTCTAGTTCTGAACTCCCCCACCCTAGGGAAAAGACCTGAAAGCATACCAAATGCCTTCTTCACTGTCTTATCTACCTGCAACTCTATTTTCAAGAAACTATGTACCTGCACTCCAAGGTCTCTTTGTTCAGCAACACTCCTGAGGACCTTACCATAAGTCCTGCTAAGATTTGCTTTCCTAAAATGCAGCACCTCTCATTTATCTAAATTAAACTCCATCTACCACTCCTCAGCCCATTGGCTCATCTGATCAAGATCCCCTTGTAATCTGAGATAACCTTCTTCACTGTTCATTACACCTCCAATTTTGGTGTCATCTGCAAACTTACTAACTATATCTGTTAAGCTCACATCCAAATCATTAATAAAAATGACAAAAAGTAGTGGAGTCAGCACTGATCCTTGTGGCACCCCACTGGTCACAGGCTTCCAATCTGAAAAGCAACCATCCACCACCACCCTCTTCAGAGGTTCATGTAAACACGAGGAGCATGGATAAGATAAGTAGATAAGATCTTTTCCCTGGGGTGTGTGAGTCCAGAACTAGAGGGCATAAGTTTAAGGTGAGAGAAGAATGATTTAAAGGGACCCTAAGGAGCATTTTTTTCACACAGAGGGTTTGTGTGTATGGAAAGAATTGACAGAGAAGGAGGTGGAAGCTGGTACTACAACAACAACATTTAAAAGGCACTTGGATGGGTTTATGAAAAACAAGGGATTAGCTGGATATGGATCAAATGCTGGAAAATGGGACTAGATTAATTTAGGATATTTGATTAGCATGGGTGAGGTGAATGCGAAGGGTCTGTTTCTGTGCTGTATGACTCTTTGACTCTGTAACTTAAAGTAGCTGGGAAGAAAAGACCCAGCATGAAATGATGAGATCAATCAGGGGGACAATCTCACCATTCATGCTGTCCCTCAAAAATTCCAATCCATGGAAACAATCCGAAACTCAAGACCGTAAAAAGTAGACATTTTTCTGTTAATCAACTCTTCGTTTTGTCGAAATGCCATTTCCATTCACCAACATTAATTTTTAGTTAAAAATGTCAAGTCATCCACAACTCTTTGCTGATTTGAAACTGAAGATCTTTTCTAAACGGATGTTTTGAATATCTCTATCACAGGTCATGCTGTATCATCTATAGCACAGTTTTAAAAAAAAAAATTATATGTCATATTAGAAGGTAACCAGAACATCCTAGAGAGAATTCATTCTGAGTTATAGTGTTCATTCAAAAACATATTTCTCCGACATTGCATTATCAACTAGCATTAAGTGGGTGAAATTCCTGTGCGTGCTATTGTTCGCACACTGGAATACATGTGCATCAGATTTCTTTGTTAACAGTGTTAACTTTGACCCATTTACTTAAACTGGTTTAACTATCTCATTATTTATTCCAAGATGGTGGCAGAGTTGGGTTCCTTATTTGGAGCTTGTCCACTCTGACCACATTTCTTTCTTCTTTTCTCACTGCTTTGGCGTGGGGGTTGAGAAATTGGGTACAGCGCAGGAGACATCAAGCCCAGAGCGGAAGGGAGATTGAGCCCTCGATGGGAAAGCCAGCAGAGAGGGACTGCAAGCCCATATCTAAAGAAGGACTATAATTTGGAACTTCTAATTTTATTTTCTACTTACTGCCTTATACTGTCAATAATTGTAATGTTGAACTTTTAACTTATTTTTTAATTTTTCTGCTTTTTCTCTAAGATTTTGTACCTGGGTACCATGCACCTAAGATGGCACTGTGAATGACGACCTTCCAAGCTTTTCTCTGTACTCTTGTATGCAAGGTTGGGTACACATGACAATAAAACCTCATTCTAAATTCTAAAATAACACATGGGCAAATTTATTATAATCCATTTTGTTAAAAGATGACAGATTTCCAGCTTCTTACCAAACAGAAATGGAAATTTTATATTGCACATCAAGTGGTGAAAACATGCAAAATAAGTACTAAAATGTAGAAAGAATTCACTTCAAATTTTCAGCACAATGTTTGCTAAACACTTCAACATATTATAGTTTATAGCTGTTAAAAGAGAATGAGTGGGAGTGAAGCCTGCTTCAGACAATTGTTGATCGATGATGATTAAACAACAAGTAAAATTTCATTCTTTAGATTATTGAGCATTAAGCTTGGAAAAAAACTCAATATCTCATATGCATCCCTTGTACTGTCCCAACTCTAACCATCTCAGTATATATAATAATCCAATTGCTATCTATGTATTGGAGCTAAAAGATCAATACAATCACTTACATTGCTGCCCACTTCTGCCCCTATTGATCCAGATCGACATGAAATATTGAACTGAACTTTACTGACTTTCAATAAATTCACTTTATCTGAAAGGGAGAACTGCTGAATGGCTTATTTGTGCATGGGAGAAAAAAATGTCACATTTCTGAGAACACAGTAAGATCAAGACTAGGGGCACATTTTTAAGGTGAGAGGAGAGATATTTAAACAAGACGTGAGGGGCAATTTGTTTACACAGAGGTTCATATGGTAATGAACTTCCTGAGGAAATGGTGGAAGTAGGTATGATTACAGTATTTAAAAGACATTTTGATATGTATATGGATATGAAAGGTTTAGAAAGATATGGGCCAGGAGCAGGCAGGTGGGTCTAGTTTAGTTTGGGATTATGTGTAGCATAGACTGGTTGGATCAAAGGGTCTGTTTCCATTCTGTATGACTATAAGTGGGTATGGTGGTAAGGATGTATGCAAGTAACTTTTTTTTGCCCTATTTAGTGATACATACTAAAGGTACTTTATATTGGCTGTGGGTATCAAAGTAACAACAATTTCAATTTTTATGGTGCCTTTAATACAATACAACATTCAGAAATGCCTCACAGTAGCAGTATACAACAAAATATGAATGCTGAACCATGTAAGGAGATTTAATGTCATGTGACCAAATGTTTGGTCAAAAAAATAGATTTTATGGAATATCATAAAGGAGGAAAGTGAGTTGGAGAGCAGAGAGGAGGACAGAGAGAAGTACAGAGCTTAGAGCCTCGGCAATGGAAGGCATAGTCATCAATAGTGAAGCCATAAAAGTTAGGGATGCTCTTCTTTCAGCAATGCTCTCTGGAGATGAAGTTCCAACACCATATCTTTACCATAACTAAGACCTGTTGCACTTCTACAACTCACATGAAGAGCAGGCAAATTACACTTGAACCGTTAACTCTTGTTTCTCTCTCCACAGATGTTGTGAGATCTGCTGAGTTTCTTTAGCATTTTCTGTTTGTTTTAATCTCTAAGATCACCAATCATAGAAGTACCAGTTGTGACTTTGTTGAGAAAGCTCAGACTCAGTCCTTTCCAAATCACAGATTACACTATTTATCATTTTCCTTGATTCTGTATGTTCCCAGCTAGCCAATATTTAGCTTCTTGAAATATTTGCTGTTTTCAACATAAAAACTAGATAAAATTTCACATGGTAATAACTGGTTTGGAGAGAGGGTTACAAGAATATTATGTGATGTAATTTTTCTGTGTTTGGAAACTGCACTCATCTTAGTATCCTTAGATTGAAGGTTAACTGTTCCGGATGAGATGTATTGATGGAGCAGAGATCAGAGGTTGAGGAAGTGTTTCGCTCATCGAGCATCCAAACCAGGAAGTGATGGTAAAGTCACCAACTTGAAGAAAACTCTGTTTCTCTCTCCAAATATTCTGTCTGATCTGCTAAGTGTTTCCAGTATTTTCTGTCTTCTTTTCGAAAAAATGCTGTATGTTTGAAAAGACAGATTTGTCCAAATGAAAGCATTTTGTTAAAGAAAAGAGACAAATTAAAATTGCAAATCATGCAAGAATTATTGTCCACTATTGATTCCTAAAGTAATTTGGGGCTCCATCACTTTTTATCATATAGACCATGTGCATTGCATGATCTCAGTGCTGTTCTTTCAAGTAGGGGGTCTATGTGTAAAAAGTAGCAAGGTCAGAACGATAACACCGCAACCTTAACTCTAACCTTCAAGAAAGATGATTATCGTCTAATCCTGATTTTCTCAATGTTTCAATGACAATGTTTAATTCTTTAATGATCCAATTCAGTGCAATAACTGAACCAAATAATTGAAATAGTTCATCATCTTCATGCTGCCCTTGTTCTTAGTTGTGTAATGATCATTTGCGAGAAGTTTTCCTTAACTCCCTCCTCCCTATCATCATCAATCTCACAGTTCTGCAGGTGTTTTGGTATCATCTATGACTTTCTATGCATATCATTTGCTACAACCCACGGCATAAGCTGTCATATTCAGGTTGGACTCCAACTAAGGGGCATCATGTTTCCATGTCTTTTCCTAATAACACATTATTTGCTTTTCACTCCGCAGTATAATGTGAAATACAGTCAATGAGAAAGCTGAACAGTAGGGTGACAAAAATGTTTACTAGTTCTGCAGCAACTGCTATCAATTAAACTAATTGGATACAGCCCTTTTTTCTCTTTCAGTCTTTGGCTGTGTGTTCCTGAAGATCTTCATGACGGTGGAAAACCCTCTGTGTTTTCTTTTCATTTGACAAATCAACTGTTGAGATGGTATTTGCCACCACTACTGGTAAGTGATACTGGGTGAGGGTTGTTTGAGGCAGTTAGCTACTAGGAATCCTCCCTAGCCTTTGTTTGTCTTGGGCCTACCTAATGATTAGTGTTGGGTAATACACCATCATAGATTATTACAGAACAAGTATTGTTCTTAGATAACAAAAGATTTATCACACAATAATAAAAGTGCAACTGCATTTTGTCCAGCCTGTTTACTGGGACATTACATTTTCTTCCTCTGAAAGCTAGAACAGAATTTCTTGCCTCCATTCAAAGACTGTGAGTGATATTAACAGAATAGATGGAGCCAATCTACAGTGAACATTAACTCCTGAACAATCATTACCTTAAATTATACTGTTCCACCATCAGAATAGTTCAGAAGGGTAGCTCAGGGAACATTAACAAACTGAAATATTTATTCAACAAAGCGAATGGGAACATTTCAAGATTGAAACCAATAAAAATGAATTTTCTTTGGCCATTAATTGTTTTGTAATAGTTTTGTTCAGCTGATGATGGGATTTATACACTTGCCACATGGACGGATTTGAAGTCAAATTCTCATTAGTAACTCCTGAAGTAACTGAACTGTTACCATGTGTAAAACTGAGCCATAAAGATTAGGTCTCACCATTTGTCCTGAAACTTCTAAACTTCAGGAATAAAGTAATGACTCCAACATTGGCCTCAGGGTGTGTTACACCGCCAGGGTGCCATATTTTAGATTAGATTTCTAACAATGTTGCCATGCTGGCTCAGGTATATAATAATGTTCTCATGGCATTAGATCACCTATAGCACTATATCTGAAAATAATAGCAAGTTCTCCCCAGCATCTTGATCAATACTTATTCCTCAACCAACTTCTGATGATCTGGTCATTTACCCCCTATGATTTGTGGGAAATTATTATTCAAAAATTGGCTGCTGCATTTCCTAAGTTGCTGCAACGAGAGTTCAAAATCACTTTATAGGCTGTAAAATGCTTTGGGATGTCCTGCTGTCAAGAAAGGCTGTGCAAATGTAAATCTTCTTTTGTTTAATTCAGGAGTAGGAAATTCTACCCTTGGGATGTACTGTACATCTGAAGAAGGGCTTATGCCCGAAACATTGATTCTCCTGCTCCTTGGATGCTGCCTGACCTGCTGTGCTTTTCCAGCAACACATTTTTCAGCTCTGATCCCCAGCATCTGCAGTCCTCACTTTCTCCTATGTGAAAGGAACAGAAAGGAAGGCATGAAAGGAAGAGTTCCTCAAGGTTGGGATACCACTATTGTGGCTTAGCACATAGTAAACGCTGCAATGATATAGCCTGATCTCCTTGTGAGTGCAGATGATCCCTGGCTGGAGAGGATTTCAGTACTACACTTTATATTCAGTTAATCATAGAGTATACCTAGCCCCAACAAACTAAACTGCAGCCACATGGAATCTCTGCATTCCCCTTACCTTCTCTACATCTTGAAATTGTACATGAAGGGTACTAATTTCATGCAACTTGCTCAGACAGATCATGGAAATTTCGCATTAACTGTGCTGTAAAGCAGAAACCATAATGTGTCTCTTCTCAAATCAGCTAAGATTTATTCTTCTACTGTAAATGAATTATGCTAATCGGGTGCAAGTCACATATCCCAATCACAAATTATATGAGACCTCCATTTTCAGATGAATGATAATGGTCTATTAGTTGAAAGTTTCGGTCTTAGAGACTTGCATGGAATGTGACACCCCAATGCTGTAAGTCAAGCGTGTTACCTAAGTCGGACCTGCATTTGCCAAAAACAACTAGAGCAAAAATGAAGGTTGTTAGCCTGTTACTGAAAAATTGTGTTCATTACTGCTACCATATGTCAAATAATTTGGTTTTGTGGATTTAACAAATAATTAATTTGTAATATCTGTGACTTGTGGCATAATGTTAGTTTAAACTACTGGACAAACTAAACAGCTAAAAGCAATTCATGACCCAAAACAATACAGTACCAAATGAAGTCCATATGTCTGGCCTCATCTGTTGAGTGAAATTAGAGATCATATAGCCAGTTTGGCACACATGTAGCCATCATATGTTTCCGCATCAAATCTACCTCTTTTGGGAAGCAAAACAGAATGGCAATAAGCTTAACTTTCAATATGTCCAAAATGCTATGGGAAGGATATTATTAAGCTGGAGAGGGTTCAGAAGAGATTAAACAGGATATTGTTGGGTGTGGAAGGTAATGCCCAGATTACAGAGGAGGAAGTGCTGGATGTGTTGAAACGGTTAAAGGTGTTTAAATCCCTAGGACCTGATCAGGTGTACCCGAGAACTCTGTGGGAAGCTAGAGAAGTGATTTCTGGGCCTCTTGCTGAGATATTTGCATCATCGATAGTCACAGGTGAGGTGCCGGATGACTGAAGGTTGGCAAACGTGGTGCCACTGTTTAAGAAGGGCGGTAAAGACAAGCCAGGGAACTATAGACCGGTGGGCAAATTGTTGGACGGAATCCTGAGGGACAGGATGTTCATGTATTTGGAAAGGCAAGGACTGATTCGGGATAGTCAACATGGCTTTGTGCATGGGAAACCATGTCTCACAAACTTGATTGAGTTTTTTGAAGAAGTAACAAAGAAGATTGATGAGGGCAGAGCAGTAGATGTGATCTATATGGACTTCAGTATGGCATTCAACAAGGTTCCCCATGGGAGACTGATTAGCAAGATTGCATCTCATGGAATACAGGGAGAACTAGCGATTTGGATACAGAACAGGCTCAAAGATAGAAGACAGAGGGTGGTGGTGGAGGGTTGTTTTTCAGACTGGAGGCCTGTGACCAGTCGAGTGCTACAAGGATTGATGCTGGGTCCTCTACTTTTTGTCATTTACATAAATGATTTGGATGAAAACATAAGAGGTACAGTTAGTAAGTTTGCAGATGACACCAAAATTGGAGGTGTAGTGGACAGCGATGAGGGTTACCTCAGATTACAACAGGATCTGCACCAGGTGGGCCAATGGGCTGAGAAGAGGCAGATGGAGTTTAATTTAGATAAATGCGAGGTGCTGCATTTTGGGAAAGCAAATCTTAGCAGGACTTATACATTTAATGGTAAGGTCTTAGGGAGTATCGCTGAACAAAGAGACCTTGGAGTGCAGGTTCATTGCTCCTTGAAAGTGGAGTCGCAGGTAGATAGGATAGTGAAGAAGGTGTTTGGTATGCTTTTCTTTATTGGTCAGAGTATTGAGTACAGGAGTTGGGAGGTCATGTTGCGGCTGTACAGGACATTTTACAGGCTGTACAGTTTGGGAAGATGCCTCGCATGGACTGATTTGACCGAAGGGTCTGTTTACATTCTGTGTGAGTCTATGACTATATGTTTTTGTATCCCTTTATCCCACTTTCTGACAAGCACCTATTTAAACTATATGGGAAACTCAACAAGCCCAGTCCTTCAACCTCCTAACCTGATAGCACATTCTCCAACCTCACGTCCCGAAAAGATTCCTCCTTATCTGGAGGCCCTTTAAACATTTGGTGAAAGCTGCTCTCTTGAAGTAAGGACTTTTTTCCTTTTAACATCCTGAATTTCTGGATCAAACAATTACTTTCTCCTTGGAAGAGGGAGTCCCTTTTTTGCAAGATCATGGATTCTTAGAGCAGACACTTTCCTCTTCTTGACCATGTCCCAGATCTCTTGATGTTGTTCTGGCTCCCATGAAGTCTTACAGAGTTTACCTCTTTCAATTTGACAATCAGGCTGCATTTTTTTTTAGTCTCCTTTGTGACTGAGTAGAGAATTGCTATCAGGTTAGGAGGTTAAAGGACTGGGCTTGTTGAGTTTCCCAAATAGTTTAAATAGGTGCTTGTCAGAAAGTGGGATAAAGGGATACAAAAGAGTAACAGGAAGGGGGAAAGGGATAAACTTACAGGTTAGGAAGGCGTGCTGAGATCAGTCAAATCACTCGAACTCAGCACCGCCTTCTTAACCTGCAATCTTCTTCCTGGCCTCTCTGCCCCCACCCCACTCCGGCCTATCACCCTCACCTTGACCTCCTTCCACCTATCACATTTCCAACGCCCCTCCCCCAAGTCCCTCCTCCCTACCTTTTATCTTAGCCTGCTGGACACACTTTCCTCATTCCTGAAGAAGGGCTCATGCCCGAAACGTCAATTCTCCTGTTCCTTGGATGCTACCTGACCTGCTGTGCTTTTCCAGCAACATATTTTCAGCTCTGATCTCCAGCATCAGCAGTCCTCACTTTCTCCTCCATCACATCCATAAATGTTCTCTCCTTCCACCATCCATGATGAGCAGCAGATGTTTGAAAAAAAATCCTTCCTGGCCCATTTGCTACTCTGTTTAAGCACTGATTTACGGTAGAAATATTGAAAGCTGGGAAATGTGAATAATCACTGCTGTTTGAAAGGGTTAATACTTGATAGAGTGCAGATTGTGATGATATTAGTGGGAATTAGTCAGAGTAAAGAAGATGCTTGCAGGGGATATGCCTGAGGCTAGTGTGTTCCTACCAATCTCTGTAGTAATCTAGATTATAGTTATGCAATTTCTGGAATGTAATTACTCAACAAGACTCTTCTATTTCAAGTAGGAGTGGGCTATACTCAACCACATTGGACCACCAACCCACACAACAAATCAGATAGTCCACGAGATACTTTCTCAAAATAGAGCGCAGCATATTACACTTCAACTTGAGAAAATTCAGAAAATTTAAAATTCTCTCAGTACATTTTTAAAAACCATTCTTAAGAAATGTCTCTATTTCATAAGGCATAAAAGCAAACTTAGACAATAGTTTTTATGATAGAACCATAGAATGGTTAACAAACAGAAGGAGGTTATTCAGCCAGTTGTATCTGTACAAGCTGTCTGTAACAGCATAAAGTCCCAGGGCCACATTCCATTTTTTCTCATAATTTCACAGGTGTTTCTTCTTCAGCTACTGATTTTTGAGAACCATGATTGAGTTCGTTGCCACCATATTCTCAGGCAATACATTCCACATCTGAACCAATTTTAGGATCACAGATTTTAAAAGTTTTTACCTTAATTTTTAATTGCTCTCAAAAAAATTCTTCATGTCGCTACTGTGTCTTTTGCCTCAAATCAGTTTCCTCTATTCTCAGTCCTTCCATCAATGGGAACAGTTTCTCCAGTATCTACTGTGAACAGACACCTCATGACTTTGAATATCTCTATCAAATCTCCTGGCCAATTTTACCTTCTCCACAGCGAACATGCCCAGAGTCACTGATCTATCTAGGAAACTGAAGTTCATTATTGCCAAAAATATCCTCATAAGTCTTTTCCTTTGTGAATGCCTTAGCATCCTTCTTCAATGTGAACGTTAATAAAACAGGCTTTGAGAGTTTGGTTTTAACATTGAAAACTCTGCTTTGAAATTGCAATGTCCTGCACTGGAACCCACATAGTAAGAAGAAAACTCTCTTCAAGTTTCTTCTCTGACCTGATGTTTTATAGTTAGTAACAGAACAGAATTACTACTGAAGAAACCCAGAAATGATTATTAACTGGCACTCCTTCAGAAGTTTAAACTTGAATAAAAAAATTTCAACTTGAAATTCAGATCATTTTAAAACAGTTGCAGATATACTGAAGTCCCAAAATGTTGAAAAATGGACTGAAAGGGATATATTTTTCTTCTACCTTCATACTGTGTTCATATGGATTTGTGTATGAACAGATGTTCTCTTCAGATTCTGGTGGCAGCAAAGGATTAATAAAAAGTATCTTACGTACCAAGGCTATTGAAAGGACAATAAAAAGACAAATAGCAAGCAGTGCATTAGTGGAATTGAACTGGACTACACACATCCTTCATACCTTCAGCAAACAGCAGGCTCATCATATTACAGCATGCGGACCTCAGCAGAACAATGACCTTAAGCAGCACAAAGCAAAGTTTCCAAAGCCAACAACAACCCTTCCTGTTCTGGAAACTGCAGCCTTTCTTTCTGCTCAACAAAAAATGCAGCTATGCAGGACATTGGTTCGGCCACTTTTAGAATAACGCGTTCAATTCTGGTCTCCCTGCTATAGGAAAGATGTTACCAAACTTGAAAGGGGGCATAAAGGATTTACAGAGGAACTTCAATTATCTGAATATCAATCATCCGAATATCAGATTATCCAAAGGAGATTTCGAGGTCCCGATAGAAACATTACATCAAAGACGTGTTTCCAACAGTGATCGCATCTTTTGGTTCCAGTGATTAAACAGGGACCGTCTTCAAATGACTGACCTCCCGCCCTCTCTCTTTACCCCAACACTTTCCCTGGAGTTCTACAGAGGGGTGTACCCTAAATCCCCATTCCCCAGATAATCTCTCCAACATTGTCCTGTACAGGGCAAAGGTGGAACCTGTCAAAATGTTGCAGTGAAAAGGTGTGTGTGTGTTTGTGTGTATATATGTGTGTGTGTGTGTGTGTGTGTGTGTGTGAGTGTGTGAGTGTGTGTGTATATGTGTGTGTGTGTGTGTGTGAGAGTGTGTGTGTGTGAGTGTGTGTGTGTGTGTTTAAGTGTGTGTTTGTGTAAGTGTGTGTGTGTTTTTGTGTGTGTTTTTGTGTGTGTAAATGTGTGTGTAAGTGTGTGTGTATGTGTGTGTGTGAGAGAGTGTGTGTGTGAGTGTGTGTTTGTGTGTTTGTGTGTGTGTGTGTTTGTGTAAGTGTTTGTGTGTGTAAGTGTGTGTGTATATGTGTGTGTAAGTGTGTGTGTATGTGTGTGTGTTATTTGGAGGTTCACTGCAGCAGCAGCAATCTTGTTGTTGGTTTCCAGTCCGGCTGTCCCAGGGGTTGGGGGGCAGGGGGTTGTGGACAGGGGGGTGCACAGGGTGGTAGCCAGGAGGGTGGGGAGGGTGTTGTACAGGAGTGGGGGGGATAGTCGGGGGGGGGGGGGGGGGGGGGAGGCGGTGTGGGACAGCCAGGGTGGTGGTTTGGATGGGGTTGGGGTGGGGGGGGTGCGGTGTTGGACGGGGGTGTCACAGGGGCTTGTGTGCGGTGTGCTGCTGCCTCGTCTTAACAAAACGCACCAAGCCCCAGAGGAAAGGCATTTAGTCGATTAAACAAATAATCAATTATCCAAATGAAATAGTGCCCGCCCATCTCATTCAAATAATCGAGGTTCCTCTATATAAGGACGTTGCCAGGTTTGGAGGGTTTGAGTTAAAGGAAGAGGCTGAATAGGCTGGGTTATTTTTCCTGGAGTGTCGGAGGCTGAGGGGTGACCTTATAGAAGTTTATAAAGCCCTGAAGTGCAAGAATAGGGTGAATAGCCAAGATCTTTTTCCCAGGGTAGTGGATTTCAAAATTAAAGAGCATAGGTTTAAGATTAGAGGGATCTAAGGGCCCCCCCCTTTTCACACAGAAGGTGGTGCATGTATGGAATGAGCTGCCAGAGGAAGTGATGGGGGCTGGTACAATTACAACATTTAAAAGATACCAGGTTGGGTATATGAAAAAGGAAGGCTTAGAGAGATATGGGCCAAGTGCTGAGACTAGATTAGTTTGGGATATTTGGTTGGCATGGACGAGTTGGACCGATGAGTCTGTTTCCGAGCTGTATAACTCTGACTCTATGAGGAATAAATCTCAGAAAATAAGGCTGTTTACTCTGGATGAAGTTTACAAATCACACTAAAGAGCAGCAGCAAAGATTTGCAATGTACTATCTTAAATGATATGGGACTTGTTCAAAAATCATACAATGATTTGAAACTGAAGAGGGTAAATAACTGGTTACCAGATGACGAATGGGCCAGTAAAACATGGAAAGAAATATTAGCCCAGATTTTTCAGGATCAGAGCATTCATGTTGCACCAGTTAAAATTTTACGAACACCCTTTAGATTGATACTTTTTTGCCCTGTATATCACTGCAAGTATAATGTTAGTCACCATAGTCCCAAAGGTCAGCCTTGTCATTAGAGTGAGATGACCTGGACTGAGTTTAATAAAAGGGTACAATGTACCTCGGGTGAAAGGAGAGGTTGAAAAGGAGAGCCCTTCATGGTAACCTCAGCTGGTGTGGGAATTGAACCTATGCACTTGGCAGCACTCTGCATTCAAAACCAGCTAACCAAAATCACCAACCCCTATTGGAAGCATGAGGTGATACTCACACAGTAAAAAACAGACAATATGTGCATCACTTTTAATTGATAACAAATTTAAAGAAGCAGCTTACCTAGACAATTTGGTTAGGTACTATGTTGGCAATATACAGCTCCTACCTTCACCATATTTCATATTTCAAATTACCTTTAACCCCAGCTTGAACTAAAAATCAGAAATTATCTAGAATGTAGAATGGCTGGAGACACTGACATGATAAAGGCAACAACAATTGGCAATGTATCTCCTCAAGCAATGGGATTTATAAATTGAGAAAAAAAAATACATAGAATGATGGAGAAGGAAATGGGGTAAATGAATGTCATTCATATATTGAGAGTAAAGTGAGGAGAGGGATCAAAAATTGGATCCAGATTAGAAAAAGAAGTTTAACAAAAATAGTAAGAAAAAACTAACTATATAAAAATGTAATATCTGTAGCTAGCTTATGATCTGTCAGCAGTGGTAGTCAAGTCAGATGCATTAGGGTCATTTAAGCGACTCTTAGATAGGCACATGGAAGATGAAGGATATGTAGGTTAATCTGATCTTAGAGTAAGTTCAAAGGTCGGCACAACATCGAGGGCCGAAGGGCCTGTTCTATGCTGTGCTGTACTGTTCTAAGCTCTATGTTCTAAATGTGATTGTATTGAAGAAGTATAAACCTCCTTATTAGATTATTGCTCACCAAGTCAAGTATCATTTCTAAGTCATTGACAAGCTTAAATACAACATTTCCATGAGACTCAGGAGGGCAAGTTACCATTTTCACAACGCTAAGAGCAGAGCACTAAAGAACGTCATGCAATTTGTGGAGGTTCAAAATTCCTGGGTTGTTTCTTACTCATTAGAAATTGTTGGATAATTTGCACATAATGCTAAGTGCCTTCAAGTCACTTTTATTTGGCTCCAAATTCTAGCCCATTATAAAAGTTCAAAGCAGGAAATTAGAGCAATGGGCATGTTTCTCATAGAGGTGTGTGTTCGTGTGCCTGTGTGTGCGTGTGTGTAAGGAAAATAACCCTCAGGATGGAGAGAAAAATTGAGTCAAGGATATGTCACACTAAAGTGAATGGCAAGGATTATGAATCCTACTGTGTGATTTGGAATCCTAACACACAACATTATAATTTTCAAGAAGAATGGTTTCACACAGTTACTATCTGCACTCTGGACAGAAGATGATGGAAGAGGGGGATGGGAAAAGAACTGATTTAGCCCTATGAAATATTAAGTGTTTTAAATAAGGCAAATCCAGAATATACTTAAAAAATTAAACAGGTTCAGAGAATCAAATGTCAGCGTTAAAAGTGAAATTAAAATAATCATGCAAAAGATGATAAGTCCTGAGAATAATTGGCTAGGCAAGGAAGTAAAGATTGGCTGAGGGAGTTGAAAAAGTCAGAAGATGAACTTCAGTGCACAAAATGGCATCTAATTATCCTCACTTATCTTGCACAGTTTTAGATAGACAGAAATGTCAGTGGTTTGATGATGAACAATTCTCCCTTATAATGAAGACAAAAGAGTGAATTTTAAGTTGTCAAGCATATGGCTCTGAAAAGTGAATATAACTTTTCTGAGTGACAACTCTGCCCAATTGTCTATTCATACTGATCTTTTTTCCAGTTGCATCACCCACCTCTACCCAGCTGCCATTGCCTCATTTGTGCCCCATTATCTCTTCACTCCAATATTCCTCCCCATCCAATCCACCATGTTATATAAATGTCAACTCTGTAGCTCATGTCCTATCTTGTAACCTTGTCAAGCTTGCCTTAGCATTGCCTTCCAATCTAACATTTGCAACATTTCTATTCAAACCTCTCCATGACCTTTCCACCTTATCCTTCTGTTCCAGCCTCTCTCACTCTCAGAACTCTGCATTCTTCCAAAATCAGTCCTTTTATTTCCAACTAGGAGAAAGTGAGGGCTATTGATGCTGGAGATCAGAATCAAAATGTGTGGTGCTGGAAAAGCACAGCCAGTCAGGAGCACAGCCAGTGAGGAGCAGGAGAGTACACAATTTGAGTGTAAGTGCTTCATCAGGATGAAGCACTTATGCTCGAAACTTCAACTCTCCTGCTCCTCAGATGCTGCCTGACTGGCTGTGCTTTTCCAGCACCACACGTTTTGACTCTGATCTCCAGCGACAAGTACATCTCTCGGTCCTAAGCTTCACAATTCCCTCCCTAAACTTCCCTATAAATTTCTTCTCCTTTAAATCTGTCCTGAAATCTGTCTCGTTACTGATCACATTCATCTCAATATGAGACTGCATAGAACAGAAATCTTCAGTGTGCTTAGACAAAACATTAATATGAATTCGTACTCCCATGATCTACCATGCTAAGGCATAAAAGTTACAAAGTAGGATTTTTTGACTGTCACTGACATAATGGACTCAAGGCCCACCATCTCGGAAACAAATTTTCTGTTTTTATCTCCTCTCACTCACAATCTAATTTTGTCAGAACACAAGTCTGTAAACCACCCAAGGACATTTTTCAATGATCAGCAGGTCTGGCAGCACCTGCGGAGAGAAAGGATAGGTAACGTTTCGAGTTGACTGACCCTTTCCCAGAGAGTTAACATGTCGGGTTGATCTGAAATGCTAGGTCTGATATCTCTCCACAGATGCTCCCAAACCTGCTGAGCTTTTTCAGCAAATTCTGTTTTTTACAGCATCTGCAGTTCTTTTGGATTCTAAATTTTTCAATGATATTGTGCTTTTGAAATGGATATCCTTTTAGTTGCCTTGGCAGGTGCAACAGGAAGGTAAATGAAATGCTGATGATTTTCACAAGGCGAACAGATCATATAAAGTTAGAGCAAATTTTACTGCAGCTGCACGTTGCTTGATGAGGCCACATCTAGACCATTATGCACAGTTTTGGTGCCCTTATTTGAAAAACAGATATAACTGCATTGGAAGCTGTTCAGAGAATATGCACTTGAACCTGAAATTATGCCATGAAAAGTGATTGAGCAGGTCTGGCCTGTAGTTTTGCATTTAGAAGATTGAGAGATGATCCTATTAAAATATGTACAATCCTGAGCGGGCTTCATAGTGTGGATATGAGGAGAGTGATTCGTTTCAGGCTAAAGACTAAAAACTAGGGTACACAATTTAAGAATAAGAGGATTTGTTTGAAACAATGATGAAGAGGCTTTTTTTCTCTTGGGGGTCACTGTGATGTGGAATTCTCTCCCCTGGTAGGATGTGGAGCCTGGATCATTCAATTAATTGAAGGCAAAGTTAGATAGACTTTTGGTAGACAAGGGATTCATGGGTAAAGGGGGGAACAGACAGGATGTGTATTTGAGACCATGAAAAAAAATCTAAAATCATATTGAATGACTGGACATACTCAAAGGGCCAAATGGCCCACATCTGTTCCTATGTTGTTGCACACTTTTTAGCAGTAAAACTTAAACCATTGCAGTGTCTTTAGTTTCAAGCAGTGAGGTAAATTTAGCATTTCTTTTTCCCAGAGGAGTTTTTCCTCTACACTTATTTACTTGGCTTCCTACTTCAATCAATTTAATAAACAAAACATTCTGGAAAGAAATAGTCATCTTGCTTAATTTAGTCACGTGCCAAAAGAGCACAAAGGTACAATCTGTACAGCTGGAAAGAACTAGGTGGACAAGGGTTATAAATTCTGTATGGGCTAAAGTACCTGTTATTGATCTAGAAATTAAAGAATGATCTGTTGAGAATAATGAACAATTATAACATAATTTATTAATAATTGAACAGGCAGCAGATTGAAAGCTGGCTCAGTAAAAAGATTTGCTCCTTCCCTCTGTGGCATGATGGAAATGATCAGATATTCAACTATGACCACTTTCTGTGGTTCAGACCCAGAAAAGCAAAAGAAAAATCATTTTGAATTGAAGAAAGTAAGAATGAATGTGTAATTTTAAGAGTTATTTCTTGTATTTATTCAATCTCTGCCCTGAATAAATATTACTTAAGGCTCTGACAACATTTTAACAATACTACTGCAGTCTTTGTGTTCCAGAAATAGTGGTCTCTCCATCAAAACTGTTCTTTTACAGCTACTGGGTGTGCGTCTACCCAATAACAGGGAACAGTGCTTAGTTATGCCCTGTCCACAAGAGGCAGGACAAATCCTATGCAGTCAGCCATCATTAAAGTGATAAAAAAGGTTGTCATGAGTACTATCAAGCGGCACTTACGCATCAATAATCTGCTCACTGGTGCTCAGTTTGGGATTCATAAGAACCACTCAGCTCCTTGCTAGATTACAATACTGGTTCAACATGGACAAAAAAGGTGAACGCCAGAAGAGAGGTGAGAGTGATTGCTGTTGACAAAAAGACAGCATTTGGCCTGGTATGGCATCAAGGTGATGTAGTAAAACTCAACCAGGGAAACCACTCCCTACTTCTTTGAGTAATACCGAGCACATAAAAAAGTTGATTGTGTTTCTTGGTGGTCAATCATGTTGGTCCAATTAAGTCACTGCAGCAATTTCTCAGACAGTGCTTTAGACCTAAACATTTTCAATCTCTTCATTAATTTTAAGCTCAGAAATGGGATGTTTGCTGATAATTGCACAATGGTCAGTATCTTTGTTGAGGCCTTGGATATTAAAGCGATTCAATTTACATGCAGCCAAACCAGGAGAACACTCAGGCTTGGGCTGATAAGTGGCAAGTAACATTCACATGACAAAAGTGTCAGTAATGATGACCTCCAAAAGGGGAGATTCTAACCATCTCCCCTTTCCATTCAATAATTTAACATCACTGAATCCTGGGGGCTACAATTATCCAGAAACTGAACTGAAGCAGTCCTATAAATACTGTGGATGAAAGAGCAGAGTTATAGGCGAGGAATTCTATAGTATGTAACTCACCTCCTAACTCCCCAACGCTTGGCTATCATTCACAAGGCACAAGTCAGGAGTATGATGGAATGCTCTTCCCTTGCCAGGTTGAATGCAGCTCCAACAGTACATAAGAATTCCAACATCAAAGCAATCCATTTGATAGCTATCCCATCCACCATGGACTCACTGCACCATCAATGGATTGTGGCTCTAAAGACTACAATTTGCAAAGATGCATTGCAGCGACTTAAAACGGTCCATTGAAAACTTTTGGCCCCTACCATTCAGAAGGCCAAAGGAAAAAGGTACATGTGTTTCACATAAAGACAGCATAGTCCTACTGTCTCTCTATAATCTCTCTACGCACTGTCATTATCACCTCTTTATTGCTACCTTTGCTTCTGGAGCCATGACTCACCTTCTCTCAGATCTAGTATAAATACCTCCCTATTTCTCCACTTTTTTTAGCTTTGACAAAATGTCAGTTAGACTCAAAACATCAGCTCTTTTCTCTCCTTACAGGTGCTGCCAGACATGCTGAGATTTTCCAGCATTTTCTCTTTTGGTTTCATGCTGATACAACATGAAAAACTGTCAGCTTTGAAAGTTGACAGCTATGAAGAAATTAATTTAATGTCATTCCAAACTGGCTAATGCATCACCTCAAATTGCCCTCTCCTATATTACTTTAGCCTCTCTCAACATACTTGTACTATTTGCAGCACATATTTGAAAGAACAAAATCCATAAGCTAATTGGATGTATCCTGAGCCACAGGATCTCATGAAGAATGCTGCACTCCCAACAAAGCACTGTCGTGAAAACTCTGTTAAAAAGAAAAACTATTGAGGTGGGATAAAAGCTTAATAGGTATTTTGTTAAACTTAGCGAAAGATCTTCCAATGTGAGTACCCTTAAAATTTCCCTTTGTGTAACAGGACTAATGTTTCAAGTCTTTTTTCATTATTTTCAATTACTCTTCCAACAATAATGAAAATGATTGTATGTCCAGCTGGTAGTTTTGCCAAGTCTGCAGTGCAAAGTATAGTTAATGTTTGAGGTCAATGACTTAATATTAGTTATGTTCACTATTCAGAAAAGGTAGACATTATCTGGCACAAGAAATCTAAACCACGTGACGGAACAATAGTTATCCATTCATATAAAACATTTGCTTCTCTCTCTGCAGATGTTGCCTGACACCTTGAGTGTTTCCAGTATTTTCTGTTACACTTCCAACTCCCAGAGTCTGCAACATCAGCGACAATAGTAATTGCATATTGTCCATAGCATCCCAAGACAATTCACATGACATTGTGACACATGAGCAGGTGGTTGATCATTTGACCACAGTTTGGTATTATTTTGTATGTATTATACAGATTCCATATTACTGCAACCCTGTGTCCACAGCAATAAGGGAAACATTTGTCACTATGAAGACATGGTGTAGAATTCATTTTGTATTTTTTTCGAAGTGTTAATTTATATGCTGACAAAGAAATATAGTGTGTTAAATCTGGTACTTGGCAATGATGAGGAATAAGTAAAAGACCTGAAGGTAGCAAAATGCTTGTATTTCAGATGACTGGCCTCCAACAACCACCTGCCTTTGTATTAGGTATGACTCCAATTGGTGCGGACTGAGTTGGGGGCAGGGTAGGATCTGACAGGGAAGGGGGTGGGCAGGGGGAAGCGGTGTTGGACGGGGTTGGGGTGGGCAGAGTAAGACCGAACGGGTCGGGGGCGGGTGAGGCGGGTGCAGGGTGTGCTTTTGCTCGGTCTCCTAAACGGGGAGCAGATTTCACAGAAAACTCCGAGCCCCAGAGGAAATCAATTAACTGAATAATCAATTATCTATCCATCTTGTTTGAATAATTGAGGTTCCTTTGTATATAGACAATTCTTAACTTTATAGGGTCAATAGCAGTGTTGAACCTGGACTGGAAGAGCTTGGCTAGGAGTGCAGCAAGTTCTGGAACACGTCTTCAAGATTTTTGCAGGAATGTTGACAAAGCCCATAGCTTTTGTTGTATCCCAGCAATTCTTGATATCAAATAGAGTGAATTGAATCAGTTACAATGTAACGTCTGCGATGCTGCAGACATTTGGAGGAGGCTGTCATGAATCATCTACTTGGTACTTCTGCCTGAAGATTGTTGCAAATGTTTCAGTTTTACCTTTTGCACTGATGCACTTGGCTCCCCCTTTATTGAGGATATGTCGTTTACTTGTCCAGAGTGGCAGAACTGTGGAGCTTAGATCTGACCCACTGTTTACAGAATAATTTATCATTTTCTGCTTTTGCTGTTTGGGCAGCAGGTAGTTCTTCCTTGTAGCTTCACCAGGGTGACACTGTGTCCAGTGCTGCTTCTGGCATACCCTGTTTTACATATCATTCAACAAGAGTTGATCTCCTGGCTTGATGGCAATGTTAGAGTGTTGAATATGTCATGTGATCAGGTTGTAGATCGTATTTTAATATAATTTCCGAGAGGTGCGAGGGAGGAGCGAAGGACTTCTGGGAAGGTTTTAAGTGGGTGAGATCTAAACCCGAGACCCTACACCGTAGGGCCTCCCTCCCACCCACCTCCTCTAACCTTACTAAGAGTCTGTAAACGAGGTAAGTTTTCAGGTTTCTCTTTTTTTTTCCTTCTCTTCCTTTGTTTAGTTCTATGCGGGCTTTCAGAGTAGTGGGATATGGATGTGAGGGCAGTTGCATGTTCCTCCTGCAGAATGTGGCAGGTGAGATACACTTCACATATCTCTGCCCACTACATCTGTGGGAAGTGCACCTAACTCCAGCTCCTCGAAAACCGAGTTAGGGAACTGGAGCTGGAGCTGGATGAACTATGGATCATCTGGGAGGCTGAGGGGGAAATTGAGAGGATATACAAGGATGTGATCACTCCCCAGACACAGAACTCAATAGTTAGATGGATTGACAGGAGATTTTGTGGTCAGGAACAGGACTCCCGGAAGGGATTGACAGGAGATTTTGTGGTCAGGACTGGGACTCCCGGAAGATATGTTGTCTCCCCGTTGCCAGGGTCCAGGATATTGCAGATTGGGTTTACAGGAATCTGAAGGGGGAGGGTGAGCAGCCAGAAATCATGGTACATATTGGCACCAATGATATAGCCAGGAAAGGGATTGAGGATCTGAAAAGTGACTACAGAGAGTTAGGTTGGAAGCTGAAGAGCAGGATGAGTAGAGTAGTGATCTCAGGTTTGCTCCCGGTGCCACGAGATTGTGAGATGAGGAACAGTCAATGAATGCAGCTTAACATGTGGCTGCGAGGCTGGTGCAGGAAGGAGGGCTTCAGATACCTAATCCACTGGGATACCTTCTGGGGAAAGTGGGACCGGTACATGAAGGATGGGTTGCACCTGAACTGGAAGGGCACAAATGTCCTGGATGGGAGGTTTGCTCGTGTGATTTGGAAGGGTTTAAACGAGTTTTGCAGGGGGGTGGGAGTCAGAGCCACGTGTCTGAGAGGGGGGGTCAGTTGCAGACGGGACAGTGACAGGATGTATTGAATCTATTGGGAAGGTTTCTCAAGTGATGAAAAAAAGGGATCGGATAAAGTGCGTCTGCTTTAATGTAAGGAGTGTCCGAAATAAGAGTGACGAACTTAGAGCATAGACCAGTACTTGGGGCTACGATGTTGTGGCCATACGGAGACATGGGTTTCACAGGGGCAGGAATGGTTGCTTGATGTTCTAGGGTTTAAAATGTTTAAAAAGAACAGGGAGGGTGGAAAAAGAGGAAGGGGTGTAGCATTGCTAATCAGAGAGTGCATCACAGCTACAGAAACGAAGGTTGTTGAGGAAGGTTTGTCTACTGAGTCAGTATGGGTGGAAGTTAGGAACAGCAAGGGAACAGCCACCGCATTGGTGGCTTTCTACAGACCACCTAATAGCAGTAGAGAGATTGAAGATCTCATAGGCAGGCAGATTCTGAAAAAATGCAAAAGTAGCAGGGCGGTTGTTATGGGTGATTTCAACTTTCCCAATATCGACTGGAACATCCTAAGTGCAGATGTTTTGGATGGAACTTTTTTTGTCAAGTGTGTTCTGGAGGGTTTCCTTACTCAGTATGTAGACAGGCCGACGAGGGGAGAGGCCATTTTGGATTTGGTGTTCGGCAACGAGCCAGGACAGGTGTCAGATCTTGCGGTAGGAGAGCATTTTGATGAAATTGGTCACAATTACCTCATATTTAGCATAGCCTTGGAGAGTGAAAGTAACAGCTACCGAAGGAAGATATTTAATTGAGGAGAAGGAAATTATGACGCTGTCAGACAGGAGTTGGGAAGTACAGACTGGGAGCAATTGTTCCACAGAGAGGGCACAGCAGACATATGGAGACTATTTAAGGAGCAGTTGTTGCGAGTGATGCACAAATTTGTTCCTCTGAGATAGGTAAGAAGGGGTAAGATTAAGGAACCTTGGATGACGAGAACAGAGGAGCTTCTTGTCAAAAGGAAGAAGGCAGTTTACATAAGGTGGAGGAAGTAAGGATCTAGCACAGCTTTAGAGGATTACAGGCTTGCTAGAAGGGAGCTCAGAAATAGACTAAGGAGAGCCAGGAGGGGGTACAAAAAAGGCTTGGCAAGAAGGATTAGGGAGAACCCAAAGACATTTTACTCATACGTGTGGAATAAGAGAATGATCAGGGAGAAGGTAAGGTCGATCAGGGATAGCGGAGGGAACTTGTGCGTGGAGTCTGAGCAGATAGGGGAAGCCCTGAATGCGTTTTTTGCTTCAGTTTTCACCAAGAAAGGGAACTTGTTGTCAATGAAAACTTCGAGGATCTGGGATACAGTCTTGACCAGATCATGATTGATGAAGTTGATGTGCTAGAAATTTTGGAAAACATTAAGATTGATAAGTCCTCAGGGCCAGACCAGATTTATCCTAGACTGCTCCGGGAAGCAAGAAAGGAGATTGCTAAGCTGCTGGCGAGGATATTTGCCTCCTCACTCTCCACGGGAGTTGTACCGGAGGATTGGAAGGAGGTGAATGTTGTTCCTCTTTTCAAGAAAGGCAATAGGGAAATCCCTGACAATTACAGACCAGTCTTACATCTGTGGTCAGCAAAGTTTTGGAAAGAATTCTGAGGGATAGGATTTATGACTATTTGGCAAAGCATAGTGTGATTAAAGGTAGTCAGCATGGTTTTGTGAGGGACAGGTCATGCCTCACAAATCTTATTGAGTTCTTTGAGGAGGTGTCAAGACAGGTCAACGGTGGTTGAGCAGTGGATGTAGTGTATGTGGACTTCAGCAAGGCATTTGATAGGGTTCCCCATGGTAGGCTCATTCATAAAGTCAGGAAGTATGCGATACAGGGAGATTTGGCTATCTGGATTCAGAATTGGCTGGCTGACAGAAGGCAGAGAGTGGTTGTGGATGGAAAGTATTCTGCCTGGAGGACAGTGTTGAGTAGGGTCCCGCAGGGCTCTGTTCTTGGGCCTCTGTTCTTTGCAGTTTTTATAAATGACTTGGATGAGGAGATTGAGGGGTGAGTTAGTAAATTTGCTGATGACACAAAGGTTGGAGGTGTCGTCGATAGTATAGAGGGCTACTGCAGGCTGCACCCCAACAGACAGGATGCAGAGCTGGGCTGAGAAATGGCAGATGGAGTTCAACCTGGATAAATGCTTGGAAGGTGATGCATTTTGGAAGGTTGAACTTGAATGCTAAATATAGGATTAAAGACAGGATTCTTGGCAGTATGGAGGAACAGAGGAATCTGGGTGTGCAAGTACATAGATCCCTCAAAGTTGCCACCCAAGTGGATAGGGTTGTTAAGAAAGCATGTGGTGTTTTGGCTTTCATTAACAGGGGGATCGAGTTTAAGAGCCGTGAGGTTTTGCTGCAGCTCTCCAAGTCCCTGGTGAGACCACACTTGGAATATTGTGTACAGTTCTGGTTGCCCTACTATAGGAAAGATACAGAGGCTTTGGAGAGGGTGCAAAGAAGGTTTACCAGGATGCTGCCTAGACTGGAGAGCTTGCCTTATGAAGAAAGGTTGAATAAGCTCGGACTTTTCTCTCTGGAGAGAAGGAGGAAGAGAGGAGACCTGATCAAGGTGTGCAAAATAATGACAGGAATAGATAGAGTCAATAGCCAGAGACTTTTCCTCAGGGCAGGATTGATTGGTACGAGGAATCATAGTTTGAAGATATTAGGAGGAAGGTATAAAGGAGACATCAGAAGTAGGTTCTTTACGCAGAGAGTTGTAAACGCATGGAATGTGTTGCCAGCTGTGGTGGTGGAAGCAAAGTCATAGGGGACATTTAAGCGACTGCTGGACATGCACATGGATAGCAGTGAGTTGTGGTGTGTGTAGGTTAAGTTACTATATTTTACATTAGGATTAAATCTCGGCACAACATCGTGGGCCAAAGGGCCTGTTCTGTGCTGTACTTTTCTATGTTCTATGTTCTAATTTGGCTGCTACTGATATCCCACAATGCTGCATGGATTTCCAGTTTTGAGCTGCTGGATCAGTTCAAAATCTATCCCATTTAGCACAGTGATAGTGCCACACAAAATGATGTAGAGTATTTTCCAACGCGCTGTGCTGTTCTCATGAAGCTCAACATAAGCTCAAGGAACAGCATGTCATCTTTCAATTTGGAATTCCATAGTCTCTGGGGCAAAACAATGAGTTCATCATTTTCTGATCATTGCCACAGCTCACATTTTTTCAGAAAGCAGCCTTTAGTGAAGGTGGTCATTGAGGACTGAGATGAGAAGTTACTTCACTTAAAGAATTGTGCAATATCGGAGCTCTCTCGGCCTAGACAGTTGTGTCGGCCTCTTCGCTGAATACATTTAAGGTTGGGATAGGCAGATTTTTGATCCCTCAGGAAATCAAGCGAAATGGGAACTGTGTGGGGTGGTGAATTTAAAGCCTAAGATCAGCCATTGACAAGGCTTTCTCTGCGTGTTTTCCCTTTCGTTTTTGTATTCTGTTATTCCTATGTAAACTTCCACTAAGCCCCATCTTTTTTGCTGAACATGATGCATTCCCACCTTCATTTGCATCACACCATCACCCATTGACATAATCTCTCCTGTCTTCCGTGTTCTACAGGTGTTCCCTTTTATTCTCAAATCTACCACTCACTGTGCAAACCTCAACTTTTCCCTGATTCAGTACTTGCTACAAAGTTCCAGCATCTTCCAAAAGGCAGTCAATCTGAAAAATTAACACTGGCTCTCCTCCAGCAGATGGGCCTGACTTCTTGTTTATTATCCAAGCTAATCATCATTGTGAATTATTTGTTTAACATATAATTCTGATAACTCAACATGAGCCTTCGCTAATAATTTTATTTTGATGAAGAAAAGAGTAAGGGTAGACATCAACTGAGGCTGTCAAAAGTAACTTAGAGCATTTTTGTAATTTCACAAATTATTCATAAAACTTTCTTTATACACATACGTAGTCACTGAAGCAGTTCGATTCTGTATGATCACATTATGAAGAAAACAAACATTGGACTTTGAATCTATCCAACAAACAAATCGAAGGCATCTTTTACTTGTACAAGGTTATATTTATGTATATTTGAGGAACAAGGAGGGTCCGATAACTAAACAGATCCCCAATTACCTGCAGCGGGAAGACCTTAGACTGTGGTCATTCCCCACTGCACCTTGGTGCCAGCTGCCTCACACTTTAGTGCATCCCTCAGCACGTTGCCGTAGTCCTTGGAATGTGCCAGTCTGAAATATTTGGGCTGGGTCAACTTTTTGCTCTGGAAAACCAATACATTTCAGACATACCAAAGAGTGCTTTTCACCAAGTTAATGGTCCTCCAGACTCAGTCGATGTTTGTCTCAGTGCACATCCCTGGGAACAGACCATAAAGCACAGAGTCCTGTGTCATGGTACTGCTCGGTACTAACCTTGACAAAAACCACTGCATCTCTCTCTAGACTTTCTTTGCAAAGGCACATCTGACAAATAAGACCTTGAAATTTGAGAATCTGCTTATTCTGCCACATAAAACGGTCATTTGTTCCACAGCAGTAAATCCATATGTTTGAACATTCGTATTAGCCCCAGTGAAACTGGTATTATCATCATAGTCAGAAGCTGGAATTTTAATGTGTCCATTGGTGGAGATGTATTAATGAAGTGATTGATGAGTGAGTGAAGAAATGAGTGTTAATGATATCAACATTGTCTTTGTTATTCAAATGAATGTTGTACAGTTCTGGCTCAACCTGTTATATTTCACTAAGACAGGTTTTAAAACATTCTTGCACTGAAGTCAATGCAACCATCACCTCTCTTGACAATGTACAATGAATGAGGCTAACAAAAATTGACAAGCAATTAAGGAGCAGGTACTGCAGGTCAGAATTTGAGTAGAACTTGTTTCTCTACCTTTGGGGGAATTGTATTATCTCTTCTGTATAGCTTTGAAAAAGGATAGTTTTTTTTATCACAGAATATCTAATTCTTTGCACATTTGAAATCTGTATTTCAAAATGAGTTTTTTTTACATTCGTTTATGCTGTTTTGGTAATGTTTTAAAAAGTGTATCTTAACCAACCAGGCCTTTAAAGATTAACACTGATAAACACCGTTGAGCATGAGAAAGGTCAAAGTAGTTGTGTCACATGGACCTAAGTGCCATTTTGAAAATTAACAAAGCCCTCAGTAGACACATTACTGACCCAAAGTTCATCAGTATGATTGAGTTCAGCATGATGTTATTCAAGAGGTGAAATCATTAGTAGCACAACTAAATATAAAACAGTAATAATCTATGGCAGCATAACATGAAATATCATGATTTATAAGACATTTATAGAATGATGAGACTAACGCATTAATATTGTTTAATGCAAGGTTTGATCTCACACCAGACATTTGAGGATGGTATTTGAAAGTGCAGTATCTCTTTATAAGTGACTTATACTGTAAAACAAGGCTTAGCTCACACCTAGTTTATTATGATTTAGCAATTTGGTCATTTTACATTAGGATATTATCTGTCTGTGTCCCATGGGGGACAGGGTGTATTGCATCCTGGGTGTAAAGGAGGTTATCGGATAGCAATGGGTTAAAGGGTGAGGAGAAGATCCTGGGGAGAAGAGGAAGTTGATGGCTTCAAGGGGTATGCGAGCAGAACATCAGGTCCCAATGGGAGAAGGAGATTGTCGGGTCAGGGTACAGAGTGTGAGGGATCTGGGAGCAAGGTAGGAGGAGCATCTCTGTCGTAAGTTGGAAGGTCAGTTTAACAGATATCCAGGAGTTAGTCTACATTTTTAACAGTATAATATTTCCTGATTAACTCTTCATTAACTGCAGCAAAAATGTCCACATTCTCCAATTAAAAAAAGGCATTTTTGGAAGTTGCCAGTTTGTGTAACCTCTCCCTGTAAGCTACTCAAAATTGAGGCTCAGGGAATAAACAGGATAGTAGTAGTATGGATACAGTGTTGTCTGAGCAATAGGTAACAGGGACAGTGGCAAACTGCTATTTGTTTTCTAAATGTTCCAGACTCCAATATCAGGCTCCATTATCAGAACAACTCCTTTCCTTGATCCACATTTGTGTCCTAGACTTGGGTGTACAGAACACAAGTCAAAATTTGCAAATGGTTTGGCTGTACCACGAACAATTTTGAGGATGATGATAGATTTCAGCTGAGTAGACAGTGTCTGGACTCCTGAGCCTGGGGCTCGTCCAGTCTGTTCACTTTTCTTTCTTAAGGTTTGAATGCTTAGGAGATGGTATATAAAAAGAATGGTTCCAAGCAAAAATATTTCAGGTTTACCAATTTAAAGTGAGCGTCAAAATTGGACCTTTCTCTTCGGGGAAAAAGATAATGATAAGAAAATTTACAGAATGTTCAAAATCTAGACAGAATAGATTAGGAGAAATTCCATGCATCAGCACAAGAATTAAGAACCAGATTAGTAAAGTAACCAGAGGAACATAATGATAAATACTTCACTGAGTGAATAGTTCAGAATCTGAAACATTCTTCTTGACAGTGCGATGGAAGAAGATTCAGTCATGTCTTTCAAAGGATAATGGGCAATTATTTGAAGAGAAAACATTTACAAAGCATTTCTTAGAGGTGACATAACTATGAATATTTGGCTGTGTTTCAAAATTACAATGATCTTAACAGGGGATTCTGTGTTTACAATTTGATTGACAGTTTAAAGAAGGCTATTAAGGTATTAGTAACTTTTGATTTGACTGATGAATGAGAATTTCTTCTTTTCTTTAATAACAGACTGAATCCTTGAGGGGATTTAAAAGTTTGAATGGTTTCCTGAATGGAAATTTACTTCTATTATCTTGTGTATATGAGTCAAAGCTGTATTAGATTCGTAGAAGATTAATTTATTTTCTTGTCTGTACATGGTTCCTGAAGACTTTCCATGGTCAAGGTTGGGTGAGTGGCATTGGAAGTGGCATGGGGTTAGGAGGAGCATGAGGGTGAGCAGAGGTGAGGGTTATCAATCCCTTACGTAACTAGGGCTGAGACAATTATAAGCTGTAACAATAATTTGTTTTGTATCTGATCATTGTGCATCTGAAAGTGTATGTGAGATGAGTAGGTGAATTACGTGCATTATTTTCAGCATAAGTCTGTGCGAATGAATAATCTAATTTTTAAAACTCACAAAAAACTTGCTGCTTGAATTATTTAATTAGATCACTTGCTCTGAGGGTTACAAAAATGCACCTCTTATGCACAAATAGACCAATCAAAGGCACAGACAGTAAAGGGATATCTATTTATTCGTGACAATTTGTTCAAACTATAATCCTCCTGGAATGCCAGGCAACATATGACTTCATTGCTTTGAAATCTAAAGCTTTTAATGGCAACATAAATGTCACTGAAACCAAGTGAAATACCAAGTGTTAAGTGAATAAACAACATTAATTTCAGTCAGCTATGCATTTCCTCTAATATATGTAAACTGTGGACATTTAGCATCCCACATTAGACCCCTGGGAATGTCAGTTAGCTAAGCAGTCAACTTTTTGCTTCCTGCATTAATTTGGGTACTTCTCCAGTAAACAACCCTTCCATTTTGGCTCACAATTCTTTATATTGAAGCGAAATGATATCAATGTATTAACTATTAATGGGTTACGGAGGTTAAAACTCTAATATTTGTGATAAGAACAAAGAACAAAGAAATTTACAGCTCAGGAATAGGCCCTTGCACCCTCCAAGCCTGAGCTGATCCAAATCTACTGTCTAAACCTATCGCCCAATTCCTAAGCATCTGTATCCCTCTGCTCTCCACCTACTCGTGCAGCTGTCCAGATGCATCTTAAATGAATCTACCGTGCCTGCCTCTACCACCTCTCTTGGCAACGCGTTCCAGATGCCAACCACCCTCTGTGTGAAGTACTTATCGCGCGTATCCCCCTTAAACTTTCCACCTCTCACCATGAAAGCATGACCTCTCATTATTGAATCCTTCATCCTAGGAAAAAGCTTGTCTCTATCTACCCTGTCTGTACCCTTCATGATTTTGTAAACTTCAATCAGGTTCCCCCCAATCTCCTTTTTTCTAATGAAAACAGACCTAACCTATTCAACATCTCTTCATAGCAAGCACCTTCCATACCAGGCAACATCCTCGTAAACCTTCTCTGCACCCTCTCCAAAGTGTCCACATCCTTTTGGTAATGTGGCGATCAGAATTGTACGCAGTATTCTAAATGTGGCCGAACCAATGTCTTGTACAATTTCAGCATGACTTGACAGCTTTTATACTCAATACTCCGCCCAATGAAGGCAAGCATACTATATGTCTTCTTGACCACTCTATCCACATGTGCAGCCACCTTCAGGGTACAATGGACCTGCACTCCCAGATCTCTCTGCCCATCAACTTTCCTAAGGCTCTTTGTTCATTGTATAATTCGCTCTAGAATTAGTCTTGCCGAAATCCATCTGCCACTTTTCCGCCCAACTCTCCAGTCTATCTTTATCCTCCTGTATTCTTTGATAGTCCCTTATGCTTTCTGCTACTCCACCAAATTTCGTGTCATGAAGTTGGTGATCTCAATTCACTTCATTCCCACTGAAGACAGAACTTTTAGTTTTAGGAATGAGACTGAAGCAGCAGCAAACAACTGAGAACACTTACATATCACCTTCAGTGTATCTAATCATGTCTATTTGCTATATGTCCTCCAAAATGGCAGACGTGAAGGGCAATGGGGTGACGTTGGAGTGGTGCTGACATATGGGAATGATTGTGTTCCATCCCAATGGCTGTGGAGTAGACAGGTCTATTTGTTCACAGCCAAGAAATCTGTACCTAACATCAGCAACATTTACATTTGCCTTTGAAAGACCATCTCACTGAAACCACTCAAATCTTTTGGAATATTTATACACCTTGCGCAGGCAAGTCTACAATACAGGTATTTTTAATCAAGCATTTCGGACATGTTATGATACACTTCTGGAGTAAGACTTGATCCTGGGCCTTCTGGCTCAGGAAGGCTCAGTACTGCTATATAAAGAGACCAGGATCAGTCATCTTAAACTGAGATAAAAAGCATTCTGTCCAGTATATTTTATCCAGATTTATGTTCAGTGAATTGTATGAAATGTTTTAATTTCCGGTTTGTCATCAGAAGGTAAACAGATGAATGTTTTGAAAAATAGAATGAGAAGAAAAGGGAATAAGACCTCCCGTGCCTGTTACAAACACTTAGTGTAACACTTTCTAAAGTAAAATGTTTAGATATTAGGGCTGTTATGAAATTGATGTAATAGGACTGGGCTTCTAAATAGACTAACACAAACCATTAATAGAGTCAAAACAATAGGCTTGTGAGAATAATTACTTGACTGCCAGCTTTAATATCTCCACATCTAAATGGTATAGATCCATGGCAAATGAATTGTGAGTTACTCCTGCAGCTTTTACCACATGCTGTGCAGTAAATGGAGGAAATGAGATGATGGATTAATTGGCTCACAGTTTTCAATTAGTTACAGAATGATTGGAAGGTGGTTGCTCAGTAGATTATTTTCCATGGTAACAAAACAACCAGGCATTCAGCAGTGTCGGCCTCTTTTGGGAACAGGTGAGCAGGACTTCTAACTTCGAGTCACAAGAACATAAGAATTCAAGCTAAGAGTCAGCCATTCAACCCCTTGTGCCTGATATCCCATTGAATAAGACCATAGTTGATCTAATTGTGGCCTCAACTTTTTTCTTGCCTATCCAGATAATCCTTGACTTCCTTGTCAAATAACAATTGATCTAAATCAGGCCTCAGTGATATATGTTCTGGGAAAGTGAACTCCATAGATTAATGACCTTCTACAACAAATAAATCCTTGCAGTCTGAATAAGAAACCCCTATTCTTTAAATTCTTATTACTGTGTCTACTAGTTCTGGTCCTCATAACTCCTCCAAGCATTCACCCTGTCAAGCCCTCTCAGGATTTTGTGTGTTTCAATAAGATCACATCTCATTCTTCTCAAGTCCAATGGGTATAGACACAACTTCCAAACATGTCCTCATCAGACAACTCCTTCATGCCAGGAATCAGTTGGATGAACCCCCATCTAAGGTGCTTCCAATAAAACTAATTAATTTGCAAAATAAGGAGACCAAAACTGCACAAAGTATTCCAGATGTGATCATGCTAAGGCACTATACAGCAGTAGCAATGTCTATTTCTATACATGATTATCCTTTGAAATAAATGCCAACACTCAGTTTTACCTTCCTAAGCATTTTCTCCTCCATAAACTAACATTTTGTCATTCAATCACTAGGACACAAATAGATTTTTGGGGTCATTGTCCACATTACAATCCATTTCCATTGGAATGCTAGCATTAGTTTAGCTCAGTTGGCTGGATGGTTGGTTTGTGAAGCAGTGTGATGCCAACAGCATGGATTTAATTCCCATTACTGAGTGAAGTGACCATGAAGGACTCTCCTTCCGACCCTCTTCCCTCGCCTGAGATATGACGGTCCTCAGGTTAGATTACCAGCAGTATAACTGTCTCATCTCCTGTGACACCAACAATGGGCAAAGATCCAAGGAGTGGCAAATGGAGTTTAATTTAGTTAAATGTGTGGTGTTGCATTTTAGAAAGTCAAACCAGGACAGGACTTATACACATAATGTTAAGATACTGGGGAGTAATGCTGAACAAAAAGACCTTGGAGTGCACATTCATAGTCCCTTGAAATTGGTGCACAGGATAGTGAAGAAGGCATTTGATATGCTTTCCTTTATTGGTCAGTGCATTGGGTAGAGGTGTTGGGAGGTCATGTTGTGGCTGTACGGCATTTTGATTAGAACACTTTTGGAATATTGTGTGCAATTCTCGTCTCTCTCTTATCTGAAGGATATTATGAAACTTGAAAGGGTTCAGAAAAGATTTACAAGGAAGTTGCCAGGATTGGAGAGTTTGAGCTCAAGAGAGAGGCTGAATAGGCTGGAGCTGTTTTCCCTGGAGCACCGAAGGCTGAAGGGTGACCTGAAAGGTTTATAAAGTCATGAAGGGCTTGGATAGGGTAAATAGACAAGGTCTTTTCCATGGTGTGGGGTAAGTCCAGAACTAGAGGGCATAGGTTTAGGGTGAGAGGGGAAAAATTTAAAAGGGACCTAAGGGACAACTGTTTCAGGCAGAGGGTGGTGCGTGTATGGAATGAGCTGCCAGAGGAAGTGGTGGAGGCTGGTACAATTACAACATTTAAAAGACATCTGGATGGGTATATGAATTGGAAGTGTTTGTAGGGATATGGGCCAGTGGACACAAATGGAATTAGATTCTTAGGATATCTGGTTGGCATGGACTAGTTGGACCAAAGGGTTTGTTTCTGTGATGTACATCTTTATGACTCTATTTAACAAATTTTATTTTCAATTCATATGAAGTATAGCAGGCATCGTTTCCATAATTTGCACTACAGGATGCAGAGCAAAAGAACAAAAACCAAAATGGGAAAGTAACTTAGCTAGCACCTTGGATATCTTCACCAATAACTATCAATCTGGATTGGTTAATACTTGTAACTTACTGTGCAAAATGAAGTTTCAAGATTTGTGTTACAGTCAGTGAATCTTGATTATTAAAGAAATAATAATGGGGACAGAAGTTTTAAAAATCACTTCTTTAAAAAAATAGTTTCAGTTGTAGAAGTTACTTTGTTTCTTTAAATAAATAGTGCTTTTAAGTGACAGTTGCACTACCCAATGATGAAACATGATGAGATTACTGATTTCATCATTACCATCATCTTCATTTTATTGCCTTTTGTTTTGCAAGACAATAGACCTGCTTTAAGATTTGATTGAATTGCCGAAATGGTCACGCGTTTACAATGTAGGCTGTAATTGAGAACAGGTTTTTTAATTGAGGTTGTCAATCCCCAATTTCGCCCTTCAATCAAGCTGCGGATCTTCATTATAATCCTCTGGAGTCTCACTTGTCCGTTGTTGCTAACACATTAACTTTCAACAATATTCAATGCATTCCAGAAACTGTACTGCATATGTATATATGATTATTATTGCCATGTCATGACTGTTGGATACAAGTGTTCCCAGTGCTCCATAATTGAACAACGCAATCTAAATTTACACTTAATTAAAAAGCAGTCACAACAAAGGCAACTCCCTCATTTTATAACAAAAACTGATGCCTTCTTATTGCATTACATTCTTTCATTTGAATTCCATAGGTGCGATCAAGTGGCTTTGAAATCACTGGCAGTTTGCATTTGCCCTTGGATCATGTAAACAATGGACTTTCTACACCTTTTGGTTGGGGTAATGGAGGTGGGAGCACTGTTAAATATAATGTCACACTGAATGGAATTCAGAAAAGATCTCTGTGCCTGCAGGAAATACGGGAGCAGAGAAAATTGGCAGTAAAATAGCTGCACTGAGGTTGGGCATAGTTTCGGAGTCAATTTATTAGACTTGTCTGTTCACAGGTTGTACTTACTAAAGCTGATATGCAGACAATTTTCTTGATTGAGATCACTTAACAATAAAGAAAATACATTGATCTGGCATTATGTCTTGTGATGTACTTGTCCACCAAGTTAGTTGACAAAGCCCAAATGTCTAAAGCAGATTACAATTTTGCAGCCATAAAGAAATTCAATTATTCCAACCTTTAGGATAGCCAGAAGATTTATTTTCAATAACAATAGAATCTTTGGATTGATGTAGCATAAAACTTAGTCCTGTCCAATGGCTCAGATGTCTGGAGCAGATTGATTAAAGGGAAATAAATATCAGTTAATATTTTCACATTAGGTATTTATATCTGCAAACCAGAATTTTTGGTGACCTGCCATTTTAATTCACCACCTTGCCGTCATGCTGACATCTCTGTCCTGTCCTGCCCCACTATTCCAATCAGACTCAAATCAATATTGAGGAGTAGCACATCATCTTTCAATCAGTCATTTTACAGCCTCGGAGGTTCAACACTGAGATCAATAATCTCAGATTATAAACTCTAAGTTCCTTCCCCCATTTTATTTCCATTTCCTGAAATAGTTTGTTTGTTATCATGTTTGTGTTTCCAAACAATAGGTCTAGGCACATCTTTTGTTACTTTTTCTGCCAGAGCCTAACTTTGCTGTCATTCAATAATTCTTGTCTTCAAAACTCTTGCAGATCCTTCGATTGTGTTTATTCCACCAGCCTCTGGCTCAAAATCTATTATGTCGCTAAAATTTCCCAGTTCTGATAAAACATCATTTCTTTCTCCACAGGTGCTTTCTGATCTACTGAGCATGTCCAGTATATTCTGCTCAGAATTCAAATTTACAGCATTTAGAGAATTCTGAATTTTAATCGAGTGAAACAATTCCATTTACCTAAGCACTGAGGACGGTGGAGAAAACAATGCCAATGGATGTTGTATGTAATATTCACCTAATGCTTTATCTGAACTAGAGTGATGCATTAAGCAGCAGGCTTACAAAGGACATACACAAACTCCGAGAGAGTTCTGCAGTCTCCTATCAATGTCATGAGGACAAAAGAAAAAACATTCTTTATTCTTGATTATTGTGAACCACATTAGAATACTTGGAGCACTTCCCCAAAACAGCAACAGTGGTTTCAACAAACGTCAAAGACCAGTTTGCAGTTACAAGCATGTTTATAGGTTTACATTGCACAAAAATAAAATTAATCCACTTCTGATTTTTTATAATACAAAGCAGTAAATCCATTCCTAGTTACAAATTAATTGCAAATGAAAGCTCTCACACAACTGATCTTAATATATTGATTTATGATAGATACAGCATTTACCTCTCTAATATTATTAATGAAATATGGAAATGAATCCCTGAACCCATTCCTGAACTCATTTGGATAATTTGTTCAAAGCAGTCAGATCTTTCATTGGCACAAGATCTAGTTTTATCACACTCTGCTGTGGTCCACAATCAGCAATCCTGTGGATGCTGTCAATTCACACTGTCCTCGCCTCAAATACCTTCCTTCTTCAAGAAGTTACCTGTTTCTTTCTCTTTGTAGGTCTGACCCATTTACGTTTGAAAGTAAGCAATTCAGAATGGTAATTAAAGAATAGGTCATTAACTTTGTATCTAAAAAAGACAAACACTTGTTTTTTCGAAAATGTTGAGGGAATAGGAATCATGGAAAAGAAAAAGAATTTGGGATTCCAGCGACACAAGTCTCTAAATTTTTCCAAATAAGTACAAATTAATAAAAATGCCTTTGTTTGGGGGGGATGATGGAATAGAAAGAGCAGGAAATCAAGACATATTTGTAAAAATCTTTGGTCAGATCACAGAAATAACATGCATGCCTTGAAAATGATATAGTATAGACACAATAGAATTATAACTTTGTTTAAATGGATAAATTATGAGGACAGGTAGCATAGACTTGATTTGGAGTCCCTTGAGTTTAGAATTGCAACTTACACTTACATTACCTGCTTAATGTAGAATGACATCCCAAGGCAGATAATTAGACCAAAAAATAGGCACTGAAAGAAAAGAGATGTCAGAATGGGTTGTCAAAAATATGGTCAAATAATTACATTTGAAGAAAAGCCTTTAAGCTTGGCAGAGAGGTGGAGTGGTAGAGGGATTTAAGAAGAGAATTCAAGAACATTGGGCCTATTCAGCTGGATACAGGGAATTGTGTGCAAGAAGCCCAAATCATTGGAAGAGAAACTCTTGGAAGCAGCAAGTTGTAGTGATGAAGGAGGTTACAGAGAGAGGGAGGATGAAGCCCTGAAGGAATTAGGCACTTGATGACAATTTCCAATTTGATTCAAGGAAGGGAAACATGGCTGAATGGCCAACTGTGTACCATAACAATGCAGTGACTCGGTGAAGAACTTGGAGCCATTGTAGGTTGGCAAGGCAGACAGCAGCTGACGGATGAGTTAGACTTAATTTGGGCAAGTTTAGGGCATACAAGTTTCGGATGAGTTAAAAATAATACAGAATGTAAAGGTTAGAGAGCCAGGGAGGAGCACACAAAAATCATTGAGTCTCGTGGTAACAAAAGCCTGGATGTGAAGTTAGAGGAGACACAGCATGCACAGTTGGAATACAGTAAACCCCACAGCATGGGAGGACAGTAGTGTCATAGAGATGTATAGCATGGAGACAGACTATTCGGTCCAACTCATCCATGCCGATCAGATATCCTAAATTGATCCAGTCCCGTTTACCTGCATTTGGCCCATATCCCTCTAACCCTTGCTATTCATACACACATCCAGATGGCTTTTAAATGTTGTAATTTTACCAGCCTTCATCACTTCCTTTGGCAGCTCTTTCAATAATCTCTGCATGAAAATGTTGTCTCTTAGATCCCTTCTATATCTTTCCCCTTTTACCTTAAACCTATGCCCTCTGGACTCCCCCATCCCAGGGAAAAGACCTTGGCTGTTCACCATATCTATGCCCCTCATGATTTTTATAAACCTTGATACAGTCACCCCTCAGTCTCAGACATTGCAGGGAAAACAGCCCCAGCCTACTCAGCCTCTCCCTATAGCTCAAACCTCCAGGCAGGAAGCCTCACAACCTTTAAAAACAACTTGGATGATGCTTGAAATTTCATAACATTCAAGGCTATGGGCCAAGTGCTGGAAATGGGATTAATGGAGATACTTGTCTCAGTCCCAATATGACAAAGGGCTTCTTCTGTGCTGCATGACTCGATGTTGCTAAGCATCCTCTTCCTGCTCTTATCCTCCTTCTGCTGAACAATAAAGGAAAGTATTCAATTTACCATTTACCTACTTTACTTTCAGGAATCTGCAGATATGCATTCTAAAATCCTCTGTTTCACATCCCTTCTCATGTTTACTGTAGCTTTCCCTGCATTATTTGCAAGCTCCAAGTGCCTTTACTTTTATAATTCCATTTGTCATTTTCCTGGCATCTAGCATGTCCAATGATATTGTAATAGAAGATATGTTATTATATATTTTAAAAGCCCTTTATTCTAGAGTTTGGATTTTGAACTGATGGATTGTGAGTTTTTTTCTGATTGTATGAGGAGGCTTAATAATTAATTGTCAGTATTTCTGGACCCATGTTTTGCTTAAACAAAAATGTGATAGAGGGACAAAAGAAATCTGTTTGCTTTAGGAGAGTTTTACGAGAATAGAGAGAGTAAATGTTGAAGGGCATTAAATTGCTTTTAGTGAGAAAGATCAGGGATTTTTTGTTTAAGGGAAACATGCATAGCTTGAAAACCTTGGTTTCAGTTCACAGATGTCCTAGTTAAATTTTGGGTGTATGAAACCTGTCTTAGGTTGACAAAATAATTTTTACATATTATGCACCTTTTTCAAAAGAAAAGGATTGTGGAGACAGCCAAACTCTATTACATCCCCATGACAATGCCCTGATCAATCAGAATTTACATTGGTTGTTGACTGTTCTGACTGTATCCCCATATCAGTGATAACTTAACCAATCAGCACCCTCTCCTATGCTGTAGAAAAGAAATGCCTCCTTTCTCATGTTTGCTTTTTTTTTGTGTTCTAGTTCCAATGAATGGACAGTGAAAATCTTCAACTTTTCTTCTATTAACAATGTATGACATAGTTCTTGTCGAGGAGGAGAAAGTGAGGACTGCAGATGCTGGAGACCAGAGTTGAAAAATGTGGTGCTGGAAAAACACAGCAGGCCAGGCAGCATCTGAGGAGCAGGAGAACTCCTGAGTAGCATTCCTGAAGAAGGGCTTATGCCCGAAACATCGATTCTCCTGCTCCTCGGATGTTGCCTGGCCTGCTGTGTTTTTCCAGCACCATATTTTTCAGCCCATAGTTCTTGTCCAACAAAGAGTTCATTCAGAGAAGTCTGAAATAGGTTATCCTCAGTGTTAGGGTCTAATTGGAAAGTTCCAGATCAGAAGTGTTTGGTTGGAACCCTTGAGATCTAGTCACAGTCTGTGATTACTCAAAAAAGAAGTTATCAGACTATTAAGACAGGGAATTGGAAGAAAAAAGTTATATCTATAGGTATGATAGAGATGAGAATTATTTTTGGTGTTTCAGTATTATAAAGTGTTGATATTGTGCCAAACAGGGTATACTACTTTCAATATTTTAAAATTGTGTTATACATAAATAGCTTGGTTTATTTTATTTCACCATCAATGCTTTTGCATAATAAGCTGCAAACCTTTTAATCATGTCCTGAAAAACATTCATGGAAAATAAAAGATCCAGTACTGATCCCTACTTAGCTCCACTGGAAACAGTATTTCAGTCACAAAACACCAATCCACCATTATCCTTTGCTTCCTTCTACTGAACTGTTTTTGGTCTTATTTACCATTTCCCTTTGGCTCTCATCGGCTTCATTTCAGACCTCTGCCATTTGGGGCCTTACTAAAATCTGTCTTAACCACTCTTTTGTTGAATTGTTTCAGCAATAAACAAGAAAGGTAAATGAAGTTAGAGAGATATAACTTCTCCTTACAAATCTGTGCTGACTGTTTTTGATTAAGTAATATTTTTCTAAATTAGGATTTATACTGTAATTCAGAATTCTTTCCAGCAGACTGACTGACCTGCAATCTCTCTCATTTTCTCAGATTCCCTTTGCAAACAACAGCACACCATTAAAAATTCTCTAAAAATCTGCCACCACATTTGTAGCCAGAGAGGATTGGAATATAATATTCAATTCTTGCTTTGCTTTAATCAAGACTTAATGATTTATCCACTTTCAATGAATGTTTCCTCTCTCATGACTTTTACCCTTTTCAAAATATTACTCCATCTCCAAAACTTCTTTACTACCCCCTTCTTTTGTGAAGACAGACATGATGTTTTCATTAAAGGCACCTTCACATCTAATGTCTTCATGTACAAATTACATTTTTCGGTGTTTTGTAAGACCTACTCTTTCTTTAGTTCTGCAACGATAAGACCATAAGACATCAGAACAGAGATTAGGCCATTCCGCTCATTGAGTCTGCTCAGCCATTCAATCATGGCTAATATTAGATTAGATTAGATTACATTACAGTGTGGAAACAGGCCCTTCGGCCCAACAAGTCCACACCGACCCGCTGAAGCGTAACCCACCCATACCCCTACATTTACCCCTTACCTAACACTACGGGCAATTTAGCATGGCCAATTCACCTAACCTGCACATCTTTGGAATGTGGGAGGAAACTGGAGCACCCGGAGGAAACCCACACAGACACGGAGAGAACGTGCAAACTCCACACAGTCAGTCGCCTGAGGCGACTGTTCTTCCGCTTTCTCCTGCTAAACTTTCATCCCCTTGATACTCAAAAACCTTTTTATGGATTTATAATATACATTTAGATTTTTTAAAATCTTATTTACCTATATATTTGCATGCCATCTCTCAACTTTCCTTTATTTTACATTATTAATTATACACTTTCTAGACATCTCTCAGCTTTTCATAATATTGCACTCACAGTATCTGATATATGATTTCACTTTTAACCTTTTTCAATGCAATGCACTCTTTTGGACCTGATTGAGACACAGTACAGTTTGGGAACCACACCACTTGTCTTTGTGGGAACGCATTTATTCTGAAGTTACTCCATCTTCTCCTTGAGTGGCTCCCATTCTCTTGACACTGATTCACCTTCAAATATTAGTTTACAGTGTACTGTTACCAACTAACACATGTGCTGAGGAAAATTGGCCTTCCTTCCAATGTGAACTTTTCATTGATTGAACGTACTGTGCAGAAGTAGAAAGAAGAACTCTAACCAAGCTTTGGCCCATACCTGTCGAAGTTTACCTCCCACCGCCTATCATCCACAGTCGCCTACTACAGTCAGTGTTAAAGAGCATGGCTTGTGCACTAAGTATTGGCTCAGTGCTGTTGATCTTCTGCCTAGTTTCTCTACAAGAATTCTACACTAATTTTGAATTGTACCGAGTTAGGATTTATTTTAAATGTCAGAAATATCAAATTGTTCTACTATCAGCTGTGCGACCAACACCACTATTTAATTCCATAAAAAAAAAATAATTTTGTCTGGTCGGAAGAATTTGCAATCACTGGATTTTATTTTATTTTGGTGGAACTGATTCCTAGCTGCATAATTCAAGGTGCAAATTAATGTATGAAGGGAGAATGGGAAGATGAACTAATTATTGAGAATTGCTTGGCTGAAACTCCATCGTGTACGAGAGACAAACGAGGGTTTTCTTTTGTAAACTACTGACCTTTGTTCAACTTGACTTTGCAGTGTGTGAGCTTCCACTCAGGTCTGGAGTTCCTTTGATTTATTGCCAAGTGAAAGAGGATTGATTCAAACTGAGCTAAAGCACAGCAGGAAACATCTGCACTCGGAACTGGCCATCAGGCACTGCTGTTGTTTTGACATTGTTTCTTAGGATATATGCCAGAGCAGCTGAACCATACAGACAGCAGTACAGAAAATGTTCTACATTTAAGTTAAAAAAGAAGATTTGTGAAATCGTATAATATGTTTCTAAGTGGGCCTTTTACGTTCCACGTACAAGATTTAAGAGGAACTCAGAGAAAGGGAATCAAAGATTTTGTCTGTGTGCCAGTTTTGAGGGCCTTAAGTAAGATAGTTCTTGAGTATTCTCAGGTCATAGAGTCATAAAGATGTACGGCATGGAAACAGATCCTTCGGTCCAACCCGTCCATGCCGACCAGATATCCCAACTCAATCCAGTCCCATCTGCCAGCACCCTCCAAACCCTTCCTATTCATATACCCATCCAAATGCCTCTTAAATGTTGCAATTGTACCAGCCTCCACCACTTCCTCTGGCAGCTCATTCCATACATGTACCATCCTCTGCGTGAAAAAGCTGCCTCTTAGGTCTCTTTTATATCTTTCCCTCTCACCCTAAACCTATGCCCTCTAGTTCTGGACTCCCCGACCCCAGGGAAAAGACTTTATCTATTTACCCAATCCATGCCCCTCATAATTTTGTAAACCTCTAAAAGGTTACCTCTCAGCCTCCAATGCTCCAGGGGAAACAGCCCCAGCCTGTTCAGCCTCTCTCTATAGCTCAAATCCTCCAACCCAGGCAACATCCTTGTAAATCTTTTCTGAACTCTTTCACATATCACAACATCTTTCCTATAGGAAGGAGACCAGAATTGCACACAATATTCCAACAGTGGCCTAACCAATGTCCTGTACAGCCGCAACATGACCTCCCAACGCCTGTACTCAATAGTCTGACCAATAAAAGAAAGCACACCAAACGCCTTCTTCACTATCCTATCTACCTGCGACTCCACTTTCAAGGAGCTATGAACCTGCAGTCCAAGGTCTCTGTTCAGCGACACTCCCTAGGACCTTACCATTAAATGTGCAAGTCCTGCTAAGATTTGCTTTCCCAAAATACAGCACCTCACAGTTATCTGAATTAAACTCCATCTGCCACTTCTCCATCTGGCCAAGATCCTGTTGTAATCTGAGGTTACCCTCTTCGCTGTCCACTACACCTCCAATTTTGGTGTCATCTGCAAACTTACTAACTGCACCTCTTATGCTCACATCCAAATCATTTATGTAAGTGACAAAAGGTAGTGGACCCAGCACCAATCCTTGTGATACTCCACTGTTCACAGACCTCCAGTCTGAAAAACAACCTTTCACCACCATCCTCTGTCTTCTACCTTTGAGCCAGTTCTGTATCTAAATAGCTAGTTCTCCCTGTATTCCGTGAGATCTAACCTTGCTAATCAGTCTCCCATGGGGAACCTTGTCGAATGCCTTACTGAAGTCTATATAGATCACATCTACCACTCTGCCCTCATCAATATTTTTGTTACTTCTTCAAAAAAACTCAATCAATTTCGTGACAACATTTTTCCCACGCACAAAGCCATGTTGACTATCACTAATCAGTCCTTGCCTTTCCAAATACATGTACATCCTGTCCCTCAGGATTCCCTCCAACAACTTGTTCACCACTGACATCAGGCTCACTGGTCTATAGTTCCCTGGCTTGTCTTTACCGTCCTTCTTAAACAGTGGCACCACGTTAGCCAACCTCCAGTCTTCAGGCACCTCACCTGTGACTATTGATGATACAAATATCTCGAGAAGAGGCACAGCAGTTACTTCTCTAGCTTCCCATAGAGTTCTAGGGTACACCTGATGAGGTCCTGGGGATTTATCCACCTTTATGTGTTTCAAGACATCCAGCACTTCCTCCTCTGTAATATGGACATTTTGCAAGGTGTCACTATTTATTTCCCTACAGTCTATATCTTCCATATCCTTTTCCACAGTAATACTAATGCAAAATGGTCTCAAAATAACATGAGGCTAAGCCATGAAACCATTTGTAAATTTTGCTGGAAGTATCGCTGAAAGTAGTTTACTCCAGGAAAGGAAAATGTTCCCTTTTACTAGACACGCCAATAGAAATGTGCATTTAATTACTTAATTCTAAATGTCCAAAATTGCTATCTAGGTGTGGTCAAGGAACATTGCCATGGCCAATATGTCTTGACCAATACCAATGGGGAGGTGATGACCTAATGGTATTATCACTGCACAATTAATCCAGAGATTCAGGTAATGTTCTGGGGACCCGGGTTTGAACAGCAACATCACAGATGGCGGAATTTGAATTTATTAGCAAAATCTAGAATTAACAGAACAATGATGACCATGAATCCATTGTCAATTGTCAGAAAAATCCATCAGTTCACTTAAGGGAAGGAAACTGCCATCCTTACCTGGTCTGGCCTACATGTGACTCGAGTCCCACAGCAATGTGGTTATATCTTAACTACCCAGTGGGCAATTAGTGATCGGCGATATATGCTGACCAGCCAGCGCTGCCATCATCTTGTAAATAAATAATAAAAAATGCTCAATCCTGTCTCAAAACCAAAACAGATTAACAGCTTGTGAAACCCTTTGTTAATTGTGAAATCTCATTGTACATAGTTTAATTATTTGGAAAATAAAATTATTTGATTAATTAATTTCACATGTATCTCAGTACCGTGAAAAGTTTTGTTTTGCAAGCTCTTCATACAGATCATACCATTCAAAGTGCATCAGGGTAATAGAACAGGGTGTAGAATACAATGTTACAGTTGCAGAGAAGGTGCACAGAGAGTGAGATCAATATTAAATTTAAAATGTGAGAGGTCCATTCAAATGTCTAATAACAGTTGGGAAGAAGCTGTTCTTAAATCTATTTGTACAAACCTTTATATCTTCTGCCTGATGGAAGAGGGTGGAAGAGAGTATAGCCAAGGTGGGAGGTATTTTTGATTACATTGGTTGCTTTCCCAAGGTAGCGGGAAGTTTAGATGGAGTCAATGGATGGAAGGTTGGGTTGTGTTCGCAACTCTGCATTTTCTTCCTGTCTTGGGAAAAGCAGTTTCCAAACCATGCTGTGATGTATCCAGATAGAATTTTTCTATGGTACATCAATAAAAATTGGTAATCAAAATTGTCAAACAGCTTAGACTTATGAACAGAATAGGTTGTGAAAAGAGAAAGCTCATCAAAATTTGCAACATTAGGAAAAGGATTGGCGGTACGGCCACATGAAAGATATTCGAACAAGGAATGTTAAGTATCAGTAATACTCAACAATAAATCCAACAGGGAGCTGAGCAGAAACATTTTCATGTAAAATACTTGGAACGTAGAATTCAATATTGCAAGGGACAGTGGAGACAAATTTGTTATTAAAGTGAAACTTGTTAAGCATGAAACTTGTTGAGACAGAAAGGAATTGAAGGTTACGCTAAAAACGATATTAGACTATTCGGAGGAGGCTGAAGAGGGAAACACTGATGTGGATGAATTGACTAGTGTAGCCTTTCCCTGTGCTATGTGTCTCTTTGTGATGCTCAGTAAAGAAACATTATTCATGCACAGAATGGGAGGACAACCACACAAGACTGTAGCTGAATCCTGCACCAGATTCATGTTAGATCAGACCAGAGATAAGAGATATTTAATGCAAATGGCTCGTTGTTCATCCTTCATTCTTCTCTTTTGATAGATGCTACCAAACCAGCTGAGTAATTCTAGTGCTTTTTTTTGTGCGTTTTGAGTGAGGATGTACATTTTCTGACATCGTTGGTTGGTGTCAAAGCAAGTCAAAGATCATTATTAGGCGAGACATTCCAATCGAATTTCAGCTTCCCAAGTAACTGGGTTTTTCATGTCCTGGCAACAGCCATTTCAGAGAATGCCATAATCATTCTACTATTACATAGGATGTACAGCATAGTCAGAGAACATTGAGTCCTATCAATTTATGTTGCTAATGATGTGGTGGTAGATTTTTCCAGGACAGTGTATTTGTCAACTAATAGCATCTTTTGAATAAATTATATGAACATTAATTACATTAGTTTAATGTAGAAAAATAATCTGGACCAGCAGTGAGTTACATACGGATTATAAATATAAATATTAGTTTTATTAACACTCAGCAATCTGAAAATCTAAAATTAGATTCAGTATTGTCCTAGTTTTCACATCTTGTGTAGACTGTTATTGCCAGATTCATAGGAAAGCATTGTTAGAAAGATTAAAACCTGGCTGAAATTTAGATGGAAAGATTTGAATTGCTGCTAATTACAACAGTGGAAACAGTATGCTTCCATTTGGGAAACTCCCTCCTAAAATGAGCTGTAAGATTATTTTTACTGGATTAATCCATGGCGAAAAGTATGGCACTAGAAAAACACAGCAGGTTAGGCAGCATTCGAGGAGCAGGAGAATTGACTTTTCAGGCATAAGCCCTTCATCAGGAATGCCTATTCCTTCAGATGCTAAACCATCAGAGAATCCCCACAGTGTAGAAACTGGCCATTCAGCCTGTCAGGTCCACACTGACCCTCTGAAGAGCATCCCACCTACCCCACTCTATCCATGTAACCCTGCATTTCCCATGGATAGCCGATATAGCCTCGGTATCCCTGGAAACCAGGGACAATTTCCTAAGGTCAATCCACCTAACCTGTACATCTTTGGGAGGAAACCAGAGCACCCGGAGGAAACTCACGCAGACATGGGGAGAACATGCAAACTCCACACAGTCAGTCACCCGGCCCCTGCAGGATAGAATTGAAGCCGGGTCTGTGGCGCTGTGAGACAGCAGTGCTGACCACTGAGCCACCGTGCAACCTGCTAAATATGCTGCCAAATCGTTATACAATCCAGCAGAGGCCCAGGGTTGTGCAGACTAGCCATTTAAAGCCATCACCTGTACTAAGTGCATCAATCTGGCTGCAGGAGGTTCTGGAAGTGCTTGAGGAAATGTACCTGACCCACTGGATGAGTGAACATGGTTGTTCACATTACAACACCGGGGCCTTTGTCATCAGTTGAACAGGAGACCACGTAGTAAAGACTTAACTCCCAAATATGAAAATAATCAGCTACATAAGTAGCAAAGTAACAATGAGACACTGATTAGGAATGGCTTCTGTGTAGAACCTGAAACAAAATGTAAGAGTTTACACAGTTATAGAATGTTCAATAAAATGTCATTTAACCAACAAGAGATTTGCCTGAAACAGTTTCTTTTTAGCTTTTCTGAGTAGCCAATATCTTCCAGGATCCCCTACCACAAAAACAGAGAGGTAAGAGATCCACAAGATGCCTCCAGAAAAAAAGGTTGGCATGATCATATAGTCATTATTCTCAAAGTAAGCAGTGCCATCTTTGAGGATCTAAATCCAGTGAATGAATAAACTAAATAGTGGGGACAAGGGCCTACGTTTGTGGACTTGTGGTGAATCAAACAGTGGAGAAATTGTAACAGGGGAAGGAATTTTTGTGGGAAATGGTAAACAGATATTTTCAGGAAAGGATAGAGTATGTGGATCTAAGAGTCAGTCAGGAGATAAAAGGAAAAGTTCCAAAAACAATGAAATATCAAAACTTAAGGTGTAATATTTGAATACATGTAGCATTCAAACCAAAACAGATGAACTGTAACAGCAATTGAGATAAGTACAATTTGGTGGCTGAAACTGAGACTAGGCTGCAGGATGATCTAGATTGGAACCTGAATATTGGAGGGTGCAAGGCTCTTTGGAAGGACAGGAAACTAAGAAAGAGTAGAGGAGTGGCGCTGTTAATAAAAAAAAGTATTTTTAGGGCAGAGGTGAGTAGATTCCCGATTATCTAAGCAATGAAAGATTATCGGGAGTTTGCAGGAATGTAAAAGTTGAGTTTCGAATCAGGTCAGTAAGGAGCTTACTGACTGGTGGACCAGGCTTGAAGGGCCAATTGGCCTCCTGTTGTTCCCTGTTTGCACGTTCATGACTTGTTAAGTGATCTCACGGATGTTGCCATGATCTTGGAAATCTTTAACATAGAGGATGATGGCAATGATTACATGATAAATGCATCTAAAAAAATGGGTAAAACAAGCATACAAACAAAAGATTGATCGGTTAGAAATGCAGATGGTTATAAATATAAAATAGTGAAAGGGCAGGGAAACATGGAGAATCCGGCAAAGCAGAATGGATCACCGCAGACTGGGAATGTGGTGGAAGAAACATTTGGCTCCAGGACTGTGTCAGACTCCAATCAGGAATCCCCAACCTCACAATAGCCCACAGTCTCCTTCCACATCATGTGAATCTGTTTTTTAATTATTTGTTTGTGTGTCATGGACATTGCTGATGGGCACACCATTTATTGCCCCTCCCGAGTTGCCCTTGATCAATTCCCTATGATAAACAGCTCTTGATGTTTGAAAATGAAGAGGTGGCAAAATAAGAGTTTAGCACATAGGTGGGAAAATTGTATTATTAGAGGCAATGAAGCATCTTTTCTGATTTCACAGTAGAATGAGAGATACCATCAGAGTTTCGTAACTTAATATTTCATTTTAATGAAATAACTGCATTCTTTTATTCATTGCACTTGTATTCCATTTATAACCTGTTGTGGATACAGCAGGAATCTCACAGGAGTCCAAGCTGTGTGCGAGATTTATGAAACAATCTGAGAATAACATCTGTGAGGTGACTGGTGCAGTCTTTAGGGAATGTGTCACATGCATTTTATGGAGAGTACAAAAATGAGATTCCATTAAAAGCAGATCAGTCAACTGCACAACTATTAACTATTGCTACATTTTAAAAAAAAACGCACTCAAATATCATTTTGCATGTGCCTCCGAGAATTCAGGAGCTAAGGCTGTACCTTCAATTGTTGTACACGTAACTATACATGACATTCAACTAGTGAAAACAAATTGTCCAAAACAACATAATGCTGAAAATGTAAGGACCGGTCAATTCAATGTTAAAATTGAAAATAACATCTCATCTTGTTACCAAGGAGCCACAAATGGATTGAATTTAGATTATGCGCTTTACAATCATACTTCAAAATAGGTCCTTCGGGGGCTGGCATTGTAAATTTTTAAAAGTACAGTGTTGGTTCCTTAAAGTCAGTGTAACCAGACAACTTTATATCATATTACATTGAGCAAAATGTCTAATTCATTACATTATGAAAGGATACAGTCAAAATTAAGACTGTAGTAACTGTGTGGGAAAAAAAAAGTCTTCCAATAATACAAATGGATTACCACATTTGTTGCATATAAGGTTAGTATACATAACATTTAAATATTCCAGTGTGCTTTGCACAATAAAATATTTTTGAAGTTCATTGTGTGTTATTATGTGGACATATGTTTAAATGCTCTAAAATCCTACTATGTGTAATGAAGTGAATGGTCCATATATATGTTCAATTGTACACTTGAAATTGAATAATAATATGGTCCAGATAAACAGTGAGCCTTGTTTTCGTACTAGAAGTAAAAGTTGACTATGACTGAGTATACAGAGACTTCCTATAAGATTCTCCTGATCACGCAATACAGCTGTTATGGAAGGTTAGAAAACAGCTCATGGGGAAATAATGTAAATGACCCTTTTCTGTTATTTACATATTTTCTCTGGATGGGGGATTCATTCAATTTTCAACTTAAGAAAACCCTTCTCTACAGAAAATTCAGGAAAGCATCACTTTTGAAAACAATTCATTACTACACCAGGCGAGTTCAAATCGCAGCACAGAAAGAAGTTGCCAGGAATGGGTTATTAAGCAGAGACTGGCTAGGCTGGAACGTTTTTCACTGGAGCGTAGGAGGTTGAGGGGTGACCTTACAGAAGTTTATAAAAACATGAGAGGCATAGATAAGGTGAATGGTGGATGTCTTTTCCATAGGATGGGGCATTTCAAGACTAGGGGCCATAAAAGGACATTTACACCGTTTCCCCTTAAGCTGTCCCTAATCTTCCACTGCAGCTGGATTGTGTGATCAGGAGAATTCTATAGGAAGTCTCCATATACTCAGTCACAGTCAATTTTTACTTCTAATAAGAAAGAAAGGCTCATTGTTGATCTGAACCATATTATTATTTGATTTAAAATGCGCAATAGAACATATATATGAGAGGAGAAAGATTAAAAAGAAAAGACATGAGGGAATTTTGGATTCAAAGAGAATGGTTCATATGTGGAATGAACTAGAGGAAATGATGGATGCAGGTACAGTTACAACATTTAAAACACATTCAGATAAGTACATGGATAATAACTTTTTGGAGGGATATGGGCCAAGCCAGGAAGGTAGGACTAGTATAATTTAGGATTATGGTTGACGTGGACTTGTTGAACCAAAGGGTTTGTTTCCGTGCTGATGCCCTTCAATATAATCATGACTGATTTCTGCCTCAACATCATTGTGCTGTCTGATATTCCATTTCACTTTAACCCACTACCAATTAAAAATCTTTCCATCTCTTTCTTACATTTATTCAGTCTCCCAGCATCCACCACACTCTGGGTTAGTGAATTCCACAAATTCACAAACTTCTGAGAGAAGTGATTCCTCATCCTTAAATCTGCCGCCCCTTAGCTACAAACTGTGGTCGCTCATTCTAGATTGTCCGTCAAGAGGAAGTATGTTGACTTGTGGGCCAGCATTAGAAAAGAGACCAGTTGTCTAGCAAGTCCCAACCAATTCAATCACATCTTTCAGGGAAGGAAGCATGCTTTCCTTGCATATTCTAATTGGAGAAACTTTAGATTAGCAGACAATACTAATTTAGTCAGCAACAACAAATGAATCAGATACAACATGAGGAAAACAAATCTTTATTTCATTGAGTTTTGTTGGATCTGAAAGGCACATCCTGAGTATGTGGGGTGAGGGCAAGTTCAGTCAAGGAATGAAAGAAATCGGTCATTTGAACAGAACCAATCTGCAGGGCTAAGAGGGAAAGGTATGGGAGTGAGTATTTCGGTATTTCTCTTGAAACTGTACTCTGTTTGTCACTCCCTCTGTCAAATGGCCTCTGTCTGTGTTGTAACCATCATTTTTACCTTCATTGCTTAAAATGTAAAGCCTAGATTCCCTGCTAGTTTGAGAATCCTTCTAATTCAATTTTGAGTATATTCAATTGAAATATGGTTTTCTGGGGTAGAGAGTTCCAAAGGTTATTGATTCTCAGAGTAGAAAAGCCCCATCATCGTCATTTTAAATGAGTGACCCCTTATTTTGACATTGTGCTAATTGTTTCTGGACATTTCCACAATCAGAAGCATCATTTCAGCTTCAGCTATATCAAGCCTCCTGAGAATGTTATATGCTTTAATTAGATCATTTCCTGATCTTCTCAACTCCAATGAGCATTGGCCTGACCAACTCAACCTTTCCTTATAAGATCAGCATTGTGACCTTCTTTAAACTGCCTCTAATGCAAGGGCACCCCTTTTGAAATAAGGAGAGAAAAGCTGTACATAATACTTCAGTGCAAGGGCACCGACTCCCTGTACAATTATAGCAAAATATCCATATTTTATACACCATTCCTCTTACAATCAAGGTTAGCATTTGAATTGACTTCCTAACAACTTGATATGTCTGCATGCTATACTCCTGTAAATCATAACAAAAATGTCATATTCTTCTGTACTTCAGCATTCTGTGGTCTCTCTCCTTTGAAGTAATGTTCTCTTTTTCTATTATTGTTGCCAAAGTGGACACCCTCACATTTTCTCATACTGCACTCTATCTGCCATAGTTTTGTACACTCTCTTAACTAATCTATATTCCATTGTAGAAGCTAGGGGACTGACTCTAACCAAAAAGAATCAGCTAAGTGGTCATGTGGGTTTCACAAAGGGTTGCCTTCTATGCAGTCCATTATGCAATCTGCACTGCCCACCTTGCTACATGTGTACCTACTCTGTGCTGCCTATGTTATCTTGTGGCAGAAGTGATTGCCATGACAGCGGCTCTGGGATTTGCACCACTGGCACCATATTTAAAGAGCAGTTGTGTTCCATGTCAAACAGCATCAGCCATGGCTAGCCCTTTACGTTCGATGTGGCGGGAGAGAAACGACAAAAGGAACATTTCTGAGGGCACGGGGGACACTTCATTGGAAAAGGATCACATTTGTAAATGTATTGCCACATTACAACGTTAACTGTCCATCACTGTAACTGCAGTTACAAAAATGAAGCTGCAGAAACTACTGTCCTTAATGCCACACCATGTCAGAATTCTGTCTGAGGGAGTGCTATTCTTTCCTTCATGTGCCTCGAAACACAACATCTTGTCATTGTGAGACATTCTAAATTGGAAAGCCGCAAAACGCTGTTATAATGAAGAGGCAGGAAAACTGAAGAAACAAGACTTTTTTAAAAAATCTACAATTGCTTCTGAGAATAAATGGGCACTGATTGTCTTTCAAATATCACTAGTTTGCAGTCAATGAATGATACTTTCACCAATCTTAGATCTGTGGGAAGTGAGTGCCAATCAAGTTCATCTCTCATGTTGAATATTCACACTCTTCACACTCAGTATCCTCATCTTCTCTTTTGGAAAACCATTGCTACACTCTTAGCTCTTCAGCATCCATTCTATGTCTGCTCCAGAGTTTAAAAAGTGTGGTGCTGGAAAAGCACAGCCGGTCAGGCTGTATCTGAGGTACAGGACCGTCGAACTTTCAAGCATAAGCTCTTCATCAGGAATGTTGATGAAGAACTTAGGCTCGAAACATTGACTCTCCTGTTCCTCGGATGCTGCCTAACTGGCGTGCTTTTCCAGCACCACACGTTTTGACTCTGATCTCCGGCATCTGCAGTCCTCACTTTCTCCTATAAGTCTGCTCCAGTTGTGTAAGCACAGCTTGCTAGGATGATGTGGCACACTCTAGTTGGAGTATTCTGCAAGGCCACCAAGTTATTCCAAGCACCAGGACCTCATCATTATCATCTGCTCCGCAATGGGCCTGGTGAAAGATTAAACCTCACCGCAATCCCTAGCAGACTATTTTATTTAAAGTCCTCATCAAATTCTTAATTACATGATTCACCAGGAAACCCATCTGTGTTAAAGTTAGTTGTAGCCCAACCAAATGGTATGTATCATCCTTTTCTCTTTCTTCAGTACTTGTTCCGGTAACCATAAATCAAAAATAATTTCTCCCATCAATCTTTTAGCCAAACAATCAACATGCTAATCCTGTTTAGCCTTTATCAGTTTTCTTGTGTTCAAGTAGTTAGGACCAGGGTTGATCTGAATTTTCATTTAACTTCCAGTTACACTTACTGCCTTAGTCCAACCTCTGAAGCCTTGGTATCCATATGAGGCACAGTAATAGGATACTTATTAGATTAGATTAGATTACATTACATTACATTACATTACAGTGTGGAAACAGGCCCTTCGGCCCAACAAGTCCACACCGACATGCCGAAGCGAAACCCACCCATACCCCTACATTTACCCCTTACCTAACACTACGGGCAATTTAGCGTGGCCAATTCACCTGGCCCTGCACATCTTTGTGACTGTGGGAGGAAACCGGAGCACCCGGAGGAAACCCACGCAGACACGGGGAGAACGTGCAAACTCCACACAGTCAGTTGCCTGAGGCGGGAATTGAACCCGGGTCTCTGGCGCTGTGAGGCAGCAGTGCTAACCATTGTGCCACCGTGCCGCCCATTCTCTCACTATAGTTACTATTTGGCCCCAGGGACATGTCCACAACATGGCACCAGGCAGACAGCACAAAAAAAGCATAGAAACTGGATCAGGCGGAGGCCATTTGGCCCTTTGAGTTTGTGCTGTCATTCAATACAATCATGGCTGATTGTCCGACTCATTACCCTGTTTCCACTTTCTCCCCAGACCTTCTGATCACTTTAGTCCTAAGAACTATATAGAACTCTTTCTTGAAAACATTCAATGTTTTGGCCTCAACTGCTTTCAGCTGTGGCAGAGAATTGCACATGCTTACCACTCCCTGACTGAAGAAATTTCGAAGATAGAAGTTTTAAGGAGAAAAGTTTGAAACGAGAAGTAGTTTTGCCTTCTAGATTGTGGACCATTGAGATTGAAATGCTCACCTGTGTTCCTCTGGCTCAGGTTACAAATCTTGTTCCCTAACCATCACTGTCCCCAGCAAGTGTCTGTGTTTGAATAAGATTGGTTACAATGCTGGCGTCATAGATTAGCTTTGTACCACATATTTGTGTTATTACTAAGAATGCCTATTTCTACATATGAAACATTGCCGAACTCCAACTCAGTTCACCTGTTGCTGAAGTTCCTGCCTTTACTGCTACACCAAAGTTTGGCAATTCCAATGTGCTCCTGGACAACCTTCCAACTTCATATCTCTGCAGGCTGGATGTTATCCAAAGCTTGCTGCCCATTTCCTAATGCATACTAAGTCCATTTCTCCCCACTGCTGTCTTCACTGACCTGTGTTGGTTCCCAGTTAATCAATGCCTCATCTTTGTTTTCATAATGACAGGACGGTTAACACAGGACTGAAGGTGTTTTATCTGAATGCACGCAGTATAAGGAATAAGGTAAATGGGTTTTTGGCACAGATTGAAATTGGCAGGTGTGTCATGGTGGGCATCACGGAGATGTGGCTGCAAGGGGATCAGGATAGGGAGCTGAATATTGAAGGATACCCATCCTATCAGAAAGACAGGCAGGTGGGCAGAGGGGGTAGGATCGCTCTATTAGTAAGAAATTAAATTAAATCAATAGTAAGAAATGAAGTAAGGTTAAATGGTGCAGAATCTGTGTGGATAGAATTAAGGAACCACTAAGGTGAAAAAAAAACATAGTTGGAGTCATGTATAGGCCTCCAACCAGTAATCAGGAGCTGGGGCATAAAATACACTAAGAGATAGAAAAGGTGTGTAGGAAAGGCAAAGTTACAGTGATCATGGGTGATTTCAATATGCAGGTGGACTGGGAATATCAGTTTGGTAGTGGTTCACAAGAAAAGAATTTTGAGGAATGTCTACAAGATGGCTTTTGGAGCAGCTTGTGATGAAGCCCACAAGAGAACAGGCAATACTGAATTTCGTGTTGTTCAATGAGGCAGACATGATAAGGGAGCTAAAGGCAAAAGAACCATTAGGAAGCAGTGATCATAACATCATCAAATTTACTCTTCAATTTGAGAGAGAGAAGATAGAATCAGAGGTAACGGTATCGTTGTGTTGCCATAGATTTACCAGACCATAGGGGCTGCTCTCTCATTAGAGAGAAAAATGACTGGTGGTGATTTAATCTGAAGGCCACCAGACCTCAGGTGAGAGAAGAGGTTAAGAAGGAGAGTCCTTCATGGTCACCTCAAACCAGTGATGGAAATTAAACCCATGCTGGGGCTATCACACTGGTCTGCAAACCGACAATCGAGCCAATTGAGCTAAACAGTATTATAGCTGAATAAAGAGAACTACAGAGGCATGAGGGAGGAGCTGGGTAGAATTGACTGGGAGAGGAGCCTGGCAGGAAAGACGGTGGAATGGCAATGGCAGGAGTTTCTGGGAGTAATTCAGGAGACACAGCAGAGATTCATCCTGAGGAAAAAGAAACATATTACAAGGAGGATAAAGCAGCCATGACTGACTAGGAGAGTCAAGGATAGCATAAAAACAAAAGAGAAAGCATATAATGTGGTGAAGGGCAGTGAGAACTAAAGGTTTGGGAAGCTTATAAAGACCAACAGAGGGCAACAAAAAAAGAAATAAGGAGGAAAAAGATTAGAAATGAGGGTAAGCTAGCTGGAAGTATAAAGGAAGACTGCAACAGTCTTCTGTATTTTTTATATATATGTAAAGGGCAAAAGAGAGGCAAAAGTGGATATTGGGCCACTGGAAAATGAGGCAGGAGAAATAGTAGTGGGGAACAAAGAAATGGCTGAGGAGCTGAATAACTACTTTGTGTCAGTCTTATCCAAACATTCAAGAGAATGAGGGGACAGAGCTGAGTATGGTAGCCATCACTCAGAAGAAGGTGCAAGAAAAACTGAATGGCCTGAAGGTGGATAAATCACCTGGATCAGATGGACTCCACCCCAGAGTCTAAGGGAGATAGCTGAAGATAAAATGGATGAGTTCATGATGATCGTTCAGGAATCACTAGAATCAGGGAGGGGCCCAGAGGACTGGAAAACCAATAACATGATAACTCTGTTTAAAATGGGACTAAGGCAAGAGTTGGAAAGCTACAGACCAATTAGCCTAAACTCAGTCGTGGGTAAGATCCTGGAATCCATTCTGAAGGATGAAATTTCTGAATACTTGGAAGTGTATGGTAAATAGAACAAAGTCAGCATGTTTTCATCAAGGTCATGCCTGACAAATCTGCTAGAATTCTTTGAGGAAGTAATGAGCAGATTAGACCAAAGTGAACCAATGGATGTTATTTACCTGGACTTCAAGAAGGCCTTTGATAAGGTGCCACACAGGAGGCCACTTAGTAAGATAAGGGCCCATGGTCTTTGAGGTGAGATGCTCCCATGGGGAGAAGCTTGGTTGTCTGGAAGAAAGCAGAGAGTGGGGATAGAAGGGTCCTTCTCAGGATGGCAGCCGGTGACAAGTGGTGCTCCACAAGGCTCACTTTTGGGACCACAACTTTTCACTTTATACATTAAAGATCTGGATAAAGGAACTGAGGGCATTCTGGCTATGTTTGCAGATGATACAAAAAATAGGTAGAGGGACAGGTGGCACTGAGGAGGCAGGGAAGCTGCAGAAAGATTTGGACAAGTTAGGAGAGTGGGCAAAGAAACGGCAGATGGAGTACAACATGGGAACGCATGAGGTCATGCACGTATGTATGAAGAATAGAGGCATGGACTATTTTCTAAATGGGAAGAAAATTCAGATGTCTGAAGTGTAAAGAGACTTGGGACTTCTAGTTCAGGATCCTCTCGAGTTAAACCTGCAGGTTTAGTCAGTAGTTAGGAAGGCAAATGCAATGATGGCATTTATTTTGAGGGGACTTGAATATAAAATCAGGGATGTACTTCTGAGGCTCTATAAGGCTCTAGTCAGGTCACATTTGAAATATTGTGTGCAGTTTGGAGCGTGTTCAGAGGAGATTCACAAGAATGGTCCCAGGAATGAATAGCTTGACAAATGAGGAACGTTTGAGGTCTGTAGGTCTATACTCAATGGCGTTTAGAAGGCTGAGAGAGGATCTAATTGAAACATACAGAATACTGAATGGCCTGGACAGAGTAGATGTTGGGAAGATGTTTCCATTGGTAGGAGAGACTACGACTCAAGGGCACAGCCTTAAAGTAAAGGGAAGACTTTTTAGAATGAAGATAAGGAGAAACTTCTTCTGCCAGAGAATGGTGCATCTATGAAATTCATTGCCACAGAAGGCTGTGAAGGCCAAGTCATTGAGTATGTTTAATACAGAGACGTAGAGGTTCTTGATTTTAAAGGGGATCAAGGGTTATGGGGACAAAGCAGGAGAATGGGGTTGAGAAACTTATCAGCCATGATTGAATGGTGGAACAGACTTGATAAGCTGAATGGCCTAATTTCTGTTCCATTATCTTCATTAACTTGCCTGTCCCTATCTCTATGTCCACCTTCATTTCCAGATTTTATCTCAGCGCTTTGCACTACTATGCCAACGGTGAAATTAACCAGTCTTTTGGTCATCTGCCTCAACATCAAGCATGTAAAGGCTTGATGGCAACTTTTAAAAAACAAATTTGCCCTTTGGAAGTGCATTGGGACATTTGGAGTTTGACGCATTTCCCTGTGTCTGCATGGCTTTACTCGGGGTGCTCCGGTTTCCTCCCACAGTCCAAAGATGTGCAGGCTAGATGGACTGGCCATAATTTCCACAGATGTGTTGACTAGGTTGATTAGCCATGGGAAATGCAGGGTTACAGAGATAAAAGATATAGGGGGTTGATGGATCTGGGTGGGTTGACAATACGGACTGCAGATGTTGGAAGTCGGTGTCAATAGATACGAAGCTGGGAGAGCACAGAAGGTCAGACAATGTCTGAGGAACAGGATAGTCGATGTTTTTGGCTGTAATGTTGACTTTCCTGCTCCTCAATCCTGTCTAACCTGCTGTGCTTTCCCAGCTTCACAGCTACTGACCCTGGATCTGAATGGGATGCTCTTTTGGAGGGCCAGTGAGGACTCGATGGGCCGAATGGCCTACTTCCACACTGTAGGGATTCTATTATTCCATTATACTTTTAGCTCTTAATAAACACAAGCTGTTTGCTGTCGATGGAATATCTGTTCTATAAGATGTGGTTACTTCCAGAATGGTCCCATGACGGTCTTACTACTTATTACTTTTGCAATGATTGTCACATTGAGATTCCGTTTTGTGGTACAGTGCACAATCTACTTTAGAAGAATTTTGAAAATAATTCTTTTCATTCCCTCACATAAAATGCAAATGGACATCAGCATGAAATAAGCCAAACACTCGGATAAGAAAGATGGGCCTCAGAAGAGTTCCTGAATAATGCTTTTGCCATCTTTTTAACTAGTCTGCCATCTCCTCCAAACATTTGTTGTGGAACACTCAGTGCATCAAAAGCCATTTTCTACCCTACAGGTTATGTTAACCATCAGATCACTTTAGAAAGATCTTCACAAAATGTGCTATTGCCAGCAATAGTTTGTCTCACAGTGGTTTCATTTAGACCACCCTCCTGAAACTGAAGAGAGGAAAAGATCAGTATGCTGTCAGTCTATTCAGTTTTGCTTCATCATATCCCTACTTGGCTTGGCACAGTAAGTGGTGAGCTCATCACTATGTCAAGAAGGTTATAAGTTTAAGACATGCTCCATTGACATGAGCACAACGCTCAGCCTGACAATCCAGTGCAGGACTGAAGGATCATAAGAGTTTTTGGATGTGACATAAAATCTATCTGCCCTCTCAAACTGATGTGTAACACACTATTCTCAAGAAAGGTGGCTTTTCCTGGTGTATTGACCAACATTTATCCTTTGACCTATATTAGTAGACCAGAATACCTGTTTGTAGTCTGTGCACAATAAGGATTCTGTGTTTCCTACAACAGGAACCTTCTTTTTGTACTTCAATCGCTGTCAAGTGTTTCAGGATGTCTGGAAATCATATAATATACAAAAGAAAGTACTTTCTTCTATTAAAACAAAACATCAAATCCAAATTAACTGAGAGGCCCAGCGGCTATTTCTTTTGACAACCAGTCAATAGGAGAAGAATTACCAAAATTTGCTGATGAAATGGTTAGGCTCCAAAAATCTTGGTGTGAAAAATAAATTTCCACAAAGTCACTGGTTCAGGTTGTAAAGTGAGTCAGGGTTGATATCAGTAAAGCTTCGGCAGGTGGTGATTGCCAAAATGAAATTTGTTATTCCATTGAAAGTGCTACTGAAAAACTGGAATAAAGACATGAGACTGGGAACACAGGGGAAAGTATTCAGCTCCCTGTACAACCAATCAACAGCACAAATTCTATCAGTGAAGGGATCTTGACAGGCTAAGCTCATTGTACAATTATTATGGTGTAGGTTTGAAAAATCCCATTTCTGTTTCAATAATTTCACAGCCTGATTCATGTCTAAACCTTGTTCCATTATCTATGTGTCATGTTGTTTAGAAACTGTGTGGTCCAGGGTTAACAAGTTGAGTTATTTGTAGTCTGAATTCAACACAGATTAACACTTTTCAAAAAAAAATCAAAGTTAAAAATCACACAACACCAGGTTATAGTCCAACAGGTTTAATTGAAAGCACACTAGCTTTCGGAGCGACGCTCCTTCATCAGGTGGTAGTCACCTGATGAAGGAGCATCTCTCCGAAAGCTAGTGTGCTTCCAATTAAACCTGTTGGACTATAACCTGGTGTTGTGTGATTTTTAACTTTGTACACCCCAATCCAACACCAGCATCTCCAAATTATAAAAAAAATCAGCTTTCTACAGCAAAATATCAAAAGACAGATCAGAGCTATTACAGGCTCAATTAACTAATATTAATTTCTTTAGTAATGCCCATAAGGAACTAATTATGACTTTGAATCATTTACTGAATAAATGATGATACACGATCTCACTAATGACTCTCTGATTGAATACTACATAACAAAGTCTCCTGTTTACTCACTTCAGTGCCACGTCTTGTTGACTTTTTCTTCACTGGTTTCTAATCTGTGATTCAATCCAATATTCAAATGGAGTCATAGAATCATAAAGATGTACAGCATGAAAACAGACACTTCGGTCCAACCTGTCCATGCCGACCAGATATCCCAACCCAATCGAGTCCCATCTGCCAGCACCCGGCCCATATTCCTGAATCTTGAATAAGAACAAAATGGAAAATAAACGAAAGAACTGTGGATGCTGGAAATCCGAAACCAAAACTGAAATTGCAGGAAAAGCTCAGCAGGTCTGGCAGCATATGTGAGCATATATGAGAGAAATGGGAGTTAATGTTTCGGATCCAGTGACCCTTCCTCAGAAATGAGTAAGAACATCCTAACTGATTACAGTCCCCGCCAAAAAAAAAACATCATGTTAAGTGAAAATAAAATTGAGCATTTAAAAAGGATTAAAAATAAAAACAATAAGCCTAAGAGATAGAAAGGTCAGGCAGCATCTGTGGAGAAAGAAACAGAGTTGGTTTGCAATGTTACTCTTCAAGCGGCTCCAAAGCACTATCAATTTTCTTGAACAATCCAGATTCTGTGAACAGCAGTCTGAAGGTAATGGGTGATGTGAAACTGTCCTGAAGAAGGGTTACACCCAAAATGTCAGCTTTTCCACCTCCTGATGCTGCCTGGCTTGCTGTGCTCTTCCAGCCTCCTGCTGGTCCAACTTGGATTCCAGCATCTGCAGTTTTTATTGTCTCTGTTATGAAACTTGGCAATCTATTAGGTAATGATGGAAACAGTCAGGATTGTGAAGTGGATGGGAATATGGTCAACAGAGTATAATGTGGAGCAATGTGAATTAATGCACTTTGGGATGCAGAATCTAGAAAAAATTATAAATAACAAATGACACAATTTTGACAAGTGCTGATTGCACAGAATGATTTTGCTGTCCATATACAAAAGTTCTAAAGAGGGCATAAGGACAAGTGGGCATCAATTTTGGAAAGCATATGGGCCACTATAGGATTGAGCAAAAATCTCTATCATCTAAAATACTGGACAAGTCTGTGGACTTTTCTATCATCTAAACTACTGAACAAAAGTTTGAACTCAGACTGCAACAAATACAGATTAACCTCAATTATCCAAATGAGACGGGCAGGGAGTATTTTGTGCGGATTACTGATCTGATTGTAAACAAAGGAAGCATTCTCAGGTGTGGATGGAACCCCATGATATAAAACTTCAGCCAGAAGCACCGACTTGTGTGTTACACCAGTCAACTTGATCAAATCAAACCGAAAGACACTGGGATGAAGCAAGGCAGTCTCTGCTGTAGTCTTACATGGGTTGTCGAATATTTGCCTGGGTTTCTGTCAGTGTCTCGGCTCAGAGTCGCACTGTTTCACTCATTTGGGTCATTGAAAGAGGTAACCATGTCTACAGTAGTCAAACCCAAACTTTGGACTGTAATTTATTGTAACAACGGAAACAAAGCTGCATGTAAGTCTGTAAATGTAACTCCTGAAAGAACAGCTATCAGAAACTTTCTGCTGTGTGTGACAGAGAGAGAGAATAAGAGAGAAAGAAGGCGACAGAGAGAAAGGGGACAGAGACAATGTGAGAGAGATAGAATGAGGCAGAAGGGCAGGAAACAAAGAGAGAGAGAATAAGAGAGAAAGAGAGAGAAAAAGAGAAAGAGAGAGAAAGAAAGAGAGAAAGAGCAGGAGAGAGGATGGATGGATGGATGAAAGAAGCAGAGCAGGAGAGAAGTTGCTGAGTTCACTGGTGGGTAGTCTGTCTTGGAAAGAGAGTTTCTGCAGGCAGTGACAGAGTCCGGTTTCCGACCTCAAACTTCGGGACATTGAGATCTTGAACGGATAATTCGAAATTTGGATAATTGGTGTTCAGATAGCTGAAGTTGTTCTGTACACACAGAGCCAAAATGATTTCAGTCTGGGACTATTGTTCAACCTAATTTCAATTTACACCTCCATTCTAAGACAACAATTGACCAAACCTAACCTTCTAGACAAAAACTAACTTTTATATCTACAGAGCACAGATAGTATTAGGCCTACACAGATACTAAACATTCAACTTCAATCAAAATTCATTCACACCTACTTTAACTATCAGGGAGTCAGCTGACCTCAAAAGGAACACCTGAAACACAACGGCAAGAACAGATTTGAGGGGAGATTGCAGGGTACACAGCCAATATAACTGCCAGCCCTGATCTGACCCAGGGGGGAGTGCTTTTTCAACAACAAACTTCTCCACAAACAGCCTCCCCACAGGCTTCCAGCTCCAACAAGCAGCTTCAGAACCAAGAACCACAGAGGGTGAATAAAGACACTGAGTCAGGAAGACAAACCAAGAACGTCATCAGAACAAAGGACACCCGAGGCGGGGAAGCCAAGTGCTGTCCAAACAAGAGCTTCCAGACACAGGCCTGTTCTAAACCAAGAGAACTGACAGCAAGGACCTCAGCAACCTCAGTGCTGAGCTGAAACTCCAGAGACCCCAAAGTTCCAACCATGCGAACAGGAAGGGGAAGGTGGGTGGTGATAATACATGGAACCCCAAGGGTAGGGAGCCTGATTAAAGATTCTGTCTTTAAAACTGCTGTTTAGCTTCCAATAGTGATTCATCTGTGTTTGATTTAACAGTGCATTTCATTACTGTCCTCAGTATAATTGATAGTGTTAATTTCACCATTTAGTGCTTTTACCTGTATTTCTTGTATTATACCTACCTTGTTTTTGGATTTACATAGATTCATGAAATTCTTTTGCCCTGAAACACCTGCCTACTGACTTCTTCATTTCACATTCGCTAAATAAGTCCAGTGTCTAGAACTAGGGATCTGGGGTGATACAGATCACCTAAAATCAGCAAATTACTGAGTGCACACCAGAACCCTTTACCACTCAAGTTTATAATTGAAGGCTCACAAATGTCGTTTTGGGATGGAAATTGCCATCCTTACCTGGTCTGGCCTACGTATGACTCCAGGCCTACAGCAATGTGGTTGACTCTTAACTGCCCTCTGGGCAATTAGGGATAGGTAATTAATATCAGTGATGCCCTCATCCAATGAATGAATAAAAAGAACATAGAAGAAACAAGATGAGCTGGTACTGTATAAATTATTGGTTAGGTATTAGTTAAAGGACAGTGAAAATTCCAGTATCATAATTTAGGAAAGATATCAAGTCACTACAAAATATGCAGGTTTCTTTGATATTGGGGACTCAGTCAGGAGTTTGGTATAATTGAAACTGTTCTCTTTGGAAGGTGAAGAGATAATCTTAAGATTATATTGAATTTTACAAGAAATGTTGATATATTGCATAGAAAAAAATGTTTTATGATGAGTTGTTAATAACTAAAGATCACAGGTTCAAAATTATTGGAAGGAAATATAAAGGGGAGATAAGGAGAATTATTTCCCTCACACAGGGACTTGTCCTCATCTTAATGCTGCACCTGAAGAGATAAGACCTTAAGACATAGGAGCAGAAGTAGGACACAGAATTACTCTTCCTCATCTCTGTCCTTACTGGGAGACTCTGTACTCTGAGATTATGCCTCCTGGTCCCAGATTGTTCCACAAGGGAACACAACTTTTCTGATTCTCCCCTGTCAACCATCCTAAGAATCTTGCATGCTTCAGTAAGGTCACCTCTTGTTCTTCTAAACCCCAACAAGGACAAGCCCAAACTATTCTTCCACTTCTCACAAGAAAAACCTTTCATATCTCAGATCGGCCCAGTGAACCTTCTATGGATTTCTTTCAATGCAAGTATACCTTTCCTTAGATGCGGGGACTAAAACTGTTCACAATATTCTGGTCTTACAAGTGGTTCCCCACTTTTATAGTCTGTTCACAATGGTGAAATCAAATGCTATAAATAATTTTAGACATAAGGGAGTTGAGCAGGTAATTGAGGATGATGAGCCTTCATCCTTCAATGTGACTGGAATTTGAGATTCTATGAACCTTTCAAGCCAATGATCTCTCATCAGAAGTAAACGATTTGATGCTTACCAAACATATACAGATGCCGCTTGGAAAAGAAGGAAAAGAAATTATAAGGAACATGTTGTCACATAATCTGGTGTGATTACATGAGAAAAGGCCTGATTCTGGAAGATAATAAGGAGATAAGTTTTGACAGGCCCTAGTCCTTGGCAGTTTTTATGGAGGAGAAAGTGAGGTCTGCAGATGCTGGAGATCAAAGTTGAAACTTTATTGCTGGAACAGCACAGCAGGTCAGGCAGCATCCAGGGAACAGGAGATTCGACGTTTCGGGCACAGGCCCTTCTTCAGGAGGGCCTGTGCATTGAAAGAAATCCATAGAAGGTTCACTGGGCCGATCTGAGATATGAAAGGTTTTTCTTGTGAGAAGTGGAAGAATAGTTTGGGCTTGTCCTTGTTGGGGTTTAGAAGAACAAGAGGTGACCTTACTGAAGCATGCAAGATTCTTAGGATGGTTGACAGGGGAGAATCAGAAAAGTTGTGTTCCCTTGTGGAACAATCTGGGACCAGGAGGCATAATCTCAGAGTACAGAGTCTCCCAGTAAGGACAGTTTTTATGGACCCTCAGTTATAGAGTCATAGAGCCGTACAGCATGGAAGAACAGACTCTTCAGTCCAATTCATCCATGTTGACCAGATATCCTAAATTAATCTAGTCCTATTTGCCAGCATTTGACCCACATATCTCTAAACCCTTCCTATTCATATGCCCATCCAGATTCCTTTTAAATGTTGTCATTGTACCAGCCCCCATCACTTCCTCTGACAGCTCATTCCAAACACACCACCCTCTGTGTGAACAAGTTGCCTCTTAGATCCCTTTCAAATCTTTCCCCTCTCATCCTACACCTATGCCCTCTAATTCTGGGCTCTCCTACCCCAGGGAAAAGACTTTGTCTATTTACCATATCCATGCCCCTCATGGTTTTATCAGCCTCTTATAATATCACCCCTCAGCCTCCGATACTCCAGGGAAAACAGCCCCAGCCTATTCAGCAACACCCCAGCAACATCCTTGTAAATATTTTCTGAATCCTTTCAAGTTTCACAGCATCCTTCCTACAGGAGGGAGACTACAGTATTCCAAAAGTAGCCTAACCAATGTCATGTACAGTCACAATATGACATCCCAACTCCTATACTCAATGCTCAGATCAATAAAAGAAAGCATACCAAATGTCTTCTTCACTATCCTGTCTATCTGCACCTCCACTTTGAAGGAGCTATGAACCTGCACTCCAAGATCTATTTGTTTACCAACACTCTCCAGGACCTTACTATTAAATGTATAAGTCCTGCCCTGATTTGCCTTTACAAAATGCAGCAGCTCACATTTATCTAAAATGAACTCCATCAGCCACTTCTCAGCCCATTGACCGATCTGATCAAGATCCTGTTGTACTCTGAGGTAACCTCCTTCACTGTCCACTGCACCTTCAATTTTGGTGTCATCTGCAAACTTTCTAACTATACCTCCTGTGTTCATATCCAAATAATTTATTTAAATAACAAAAAGCAGGGGACCAAGAATCAATCCTTGTGGCACACCACTGGTCACAGGCCTCCAGTCTGAAAGGCAACCCTCCACCATCACCCACTGTCTTCAACCTTTGAGCCAGTTCTGTGTCCAAATGGCTAATTCTCCCTGTATTTCCTGGGAACTAACCTCTGCAGTTTTGACAGGTCCCTGGCCCTTGGCAGTTTCAAGAGGTCCCCAGTTCTTGGCAATTGGGCAAGACTTCGTCTTCAGCAATGGCTGTTTTGTGAAACAAGGAGGCCAAGGAATGAACAAAAAATGATATTTGTCTTAATTTTGTCTCATTAAAAAAAATACAATTTAGGTAATTAAATAGCACTGTTTTTGTGGCAACCTATATACACTTTACTGTATTTTCACACATGAAAGAAATAATAATTTTCTACTTCCTTAAGAGTTGGGTGTCTAGAAGGTATGTTAGGTTAGAGCAGGACAGTTACCATCAACTGCTCTCCAAGAAAATGGGAGCAGTGGATGTGCCACTAACATCACTGAACTCAGTGTTGAGGGTGGTGTGCTGCAAGGTGGCTTGATCAAAAGATGAGATGCTGTTCTGCAACTTTCATTAACTTTCACTGGAGGACAAAGAGGCAAAAATAGGAGTGTGCTGGAGAAGTGAAATGGCGAGAAATTGGAAGTCTGGATTCAGACATGTGGAATGATTGGTCTCTTCAATGCGCAGGAATGCTCAACACTAGCTTGTCAGAAGGGGTACAATATTATGGGAAGGAAGGAGCTACAAAAATGCAGTTATTTCTTCATCTATTTAATTGAAATATTGACGTGAATGCCAAAGAGGCACAGAATAAAGACCTAAGTGAGTCAGTTATAAATGGATATCACCTAATGAAATCCATATATGATCTGACATCTGTGACATTCATCAAAATGCATTCAAGTCTGCAGCATAAGAGGTGGCATCACAAATATTTCCATTCATTTTCAGTTTATGGATGTTGCTGATGAAACTGGCATTTACTAGTGATCCTTAGTTGCCACAAGAAGTTTCAATAGAACTCTATGGCTTGCCAGTCCACCCAAATGGTAAGAAAGTGTTTGCTACATTGTTATGGCATTGGAGTCAGATATGAGGCAGATCAGGTCACGGCAACAAGCTGCTTTCCCTTAAGGGACAGAATGACTTGGATCTTCCAACAACTTGTAATTTTTATAAAGCAAAACCAGCTGATTTTCAACACAGAGTCACATTCTTGGAGTACCAAGGATGAATTTAAATGGATTCCCTACAGTGTGGAAACTGGCCCTCCAGCCCAAACCGACCCTCTGAAAGTTAACCCACCCAAATCTACTTCCTTCTGACTAATGCACCTAAGGCTATGGGTAATTTAACATGGCCAATTCACCTAACCTGCACATCTTTGGACAGTGGGAGGAAACCGGAGCAAACACACACAGACACAAGGAGAATGTGCAAACTCCACATAGAAGGTGTTTAGCTGACCAACAATGTCAACATCATCAGGACACTTATCAGTCATCCAGTTATTCATGATGTTTCTGCTGAAAGTCATGTCCTTGAATCATTGTCTGCTAATGTTTCCTCCTGAGTTCCTTCCTTGAGAATTTTATAAATGATGCTTTGCCATTACCTCGCAATGTATTATCATAATAGATTCTCAACTGGATTGAATGAGTTGATGTCACCCAGATCAAAAAAAAAATATTAAATTGATAAAGTTTGATGACAGGATCAGGTCTAATTTTATTTTATTTATTAGCAACTAAGGTACTAATTCTTAATCCTAAACTAATAGCACTGACAGAATCAGAGACTCAGGAGTGTGTCACAAATATTTTAATATTGTTTTAACTAACTCAAACTGGTCAACCAAATTTAAATTATCACACTCTTCAAAATAAAGCTATTTTGACAGCTTATTTAGGAAAACCACCAAGATACTTTCAATCAGGAAATGATGCATTTACAGCCACTAATGATTCAATATTAATGTCTTGCTTCAGGGTGTATCGTAATGTTGTGGAATGCATCCTTGAATGTACGTATATCACAACTCAAATCATAGTATTGTCTGACAACTGCTTCTGGGCTTTGTCTGAGACATGTTAATTTTGCTGATGATGGCAAAGTCATCAAAGAACGGAAAAAAATCTACCCAGATAAAAAAATCAGTTCAAATTTGTCTTGAGCAGAGCAAAATATGAAACAGCGTTCATGCTAACCATGGAAATTCCCACTTGGATTGTTCGGCATTGGAAAGGAATATCACCTGGGGCCAGGGATCTAATCCAGGGTGAAATATCGCGCAATTAGTGAGGGAACATGACAATTTATTGTGAAAGACAAGATCAGCCCCAAACATAAAACACAACGGGGGCAGAAACTAAACTTCAATGTCTGTTTTACTCAGGTGGGAAATAATTGTAAAGTGTATCAAATTCGCCGTGAGATATCCTCCAACCTGCAAAAAATTTGGTCCTCCTGAAATTTGTTTAGTTATAGAGTCATTGAATCCCACAGCATGGAGGCAGGACCTTTGGCCCAAACTGGTCCATGCCGACCAAAACATCAGTCCAAGCTAATCCCATCTCCCTGCATTTGGCCCATATCCTTCTCATCCTTTCCTATCCATGTATTTGTGTAAATGCCTTTTATATGTTGTTAATGTACCCTATATTAAACTCCATTTGCCATTTCTTAGCCCACTTCCCCAGCCAATCAAGGTCCTGCTGCAATTTCTGATAACCTTTCTCACTGTCGGTGATAGTGCCTGTTTTAGTGTCATCAACAAACTTACTAACACACCTTGCACATCTCCACCCAAATCATTGATATAGATAACACACATTAATGGGCCCAGCACCGACCCCTGAGGCACTCCATTAGTCACAGGCCTCCAGGCTGACAAACATCCTTCCACTATTACCCTCTGCTTCCAACCATCAAGCCAATTTTGTATCCAATTGTCAGTTCTCCCTGGATTCCGAGGAGAAAGTGAGGACTGCAGATGCTGGAGATCAGAGCTGAAAATGTGTTGCTCCATTTCCTGAAGAAGGGCTCATGCCCGAAACGTCGATTCTCCTGCTCCTTGGATGCTGCCTGACCTGCTGCGCTTTTCCAGCAACACATTTTCTCCCTGGAATCCATCGATCTAACCTTCAAGAGCAGATTGCCATTCCTTTTGCGGGCTGATAGGGTTTGTTGAGGGCATGGCATCCTGGTGCCAACTATAAGTTCTAATCCACTGAATATCCAAACTACCTGTTTTTCTTGGAAGACCCCTTCTTTCCCAATGTCTCAAATTATTGCTGGACCCATTTTTGTTGATCACCTGCCAAGTGGCCATTACTCATCCATGAATTCTGATCATTAAAACTGTTCCCAATCAAAATGTCCAACAATTGGTCTTTCGATGAGGATGTTGCTAGAAACAGAAGTTGGAAAAGCTTTGACTTCTTTAGCATTGTAAATGATTTTTTCTCGGTCTTTTTGACTGTGAACTGTAATGGGAAATGGGCTGATTTTAAGACCAAGGGTTGTGGAAAGTATTGCTAAACTTCTTAAAAGTAAGCTACCAGACATAATTGGAAGGGTTGGTTACACTGCTGTTTGTTCACCTGTGGAGAGAATGTCTGGCTGCACATGAGCTGGAGCCAAAGGGGTGTGTGTAAATGGAGATTTGGCTGGCACCAAGTGGCTGATTGGTCTGGAGAACGATGATCTATTGTCAATGACAAAGGCCTACTGCCAGCCACCAACTATGTATTTGGCTCCCAGGTCGCTGAACAGCTTTGGGTAAGAATTGCAGGTAGATAGGATAGTGAAGAAGGCGTTTGGTATGCTTTCCTTTATTGGTCAGAGTATTAAGTACAGGAGTTGGGAAGTCATGTTGCGGCTGTACAGGACATTGGTTAGGCCACTTTTGGAATATTGCGTGCAATTCTGGTCTTCTTCTTATCGGAAGGATGTTGTGAAACTTGAAAGAGTTCAGGAAATATGTACAAGGATATTGCCAGGGTTGGGGTATTTGAGCTATAGGGAGAGGCTGAACAGGCTGGGGCTGTTTTCCCTGGAACTTTGGAGGCTGAGGAGTGACCTTATAGACATTTATAAAAGCATGAGGGGCATGGATAGGATAAATAGACAAAGTCTTTTCCCTGGAGTCGGGGAGTCCAGAACTAGAGGGCATAGGTTAGTGTGAGGGGGAAAGATATAAAAAGACCTAAGAGCAACTTTTTCACATAGAGGGTGTACGTGTATGGAATGAACTACCAGATGAAGTGGTGGAGGCTGGTACAATTGCGACATTGAAAAGGCATCTGGATGGGTATTTGAATAGGAAGTGTTTGGAGGGATATGGGCTGGATGATGGCAGGTGGGACTAAATTGGGTTGGGATATCTGGTCGGCATGGATGAGTTGAACTGAATGGTCTGTTTCCATGCTGTATATCTCTATGACTCTATGAATGTTTGGTTCAGAGGCCATTGAACCTCCAGAAAGAAAGGTTTTTTCCTTTCCTCTGCAGATAAAACAGAAGTCGTTTAAGTCTGAAGAATACCAGTTTATTCCCCATATTTCGTTTCTGTAAACTAGGCATGGGATGTAAGTGTTGGCTTAGACAGAGACGTCCTTGTCCCATTGAATGAATTAAAAAAAAACTGTGGCATTCACCTAATAAGTCAGAGACTTTATAAATTGTGAATAAGTCACTCTGTGTCTTCTGATAGGAAGTGGAAATATCTGGAGAAAGACGTCCAAGCATCCATTGCCTCCTCCAATGCTCAGTAGCAACAGTGTGTACTACCTACAAGATACACTGCAGAAATTCATCAAAGAACCTTCGGCAGCACCTTCCAAACCCATGACCACTTCTATCTAAAAGGACAGGTCCAGCAGATACATGGGAACACCTGACATGGAAATACTTACTTCACTGTTCCTTCACTGTCTCTGGGTCAAAATCCTGGAATTCCCTCCCTAACTGCACTGTGGGTCAATCTAGACTACAGCAGTTCAAGAAGGCAGTTCATCACCACCTTGTCATGAGAATTACATGCTGCCCAGTCAGTGATGACTACATCTACAAAAGAATTACAAAGAAAGAACAGCAAATGCTGACAAGCAAAAGAATAGTCTCAGCAAATCCTGTGGACAGGGAACTTTGAATTGCCTTCTCGGTCTTTCCTTCCATCTATAATATCCATTTTTTTTTAAGTGTTGGCTTGTATGTATGTAGGGATAGACTTTTAAGGGAGTTTAAGATGTTTAACTTATGGTTAGATGTTGACAGTTCATAATTGTTCAGCTGTAGCTCGAATCTACTTATCTGCAGTAAATAATCATTTTTGTTAAGAACGGAAACCCGGTTCATGCTTTCTGTTAAAAAGGCAGATATTTTGCGGACTTATACAAAAACTTTAACTTTTGTGACAACTTTGGGCTTGATTTGCAGCATGCTGTACCTGTGAGATGTAACTTGTCGGTGTTGGGAGATTAATTATAGCATGTCAATATTGCTCTGGCTCAGATTAGCTAACTTGGATATGGCCATTGCAGAATAAGCCTCTCTACCATCTCCTCATGCCTAGCGAGGGCTGTCATGAGGAGTGAGCGAACTCCAGAAAGGGTGATGGGGGCAGAAGAGCTCTTTAGTTATGCCAATGGAACTCATTACTACACACTACTGAAGGGTGCCTCTTCTGCAGACGACTGGTAGATTATCACCTTTAACATTCTAAAAATAGCAAATGTATAGGCTATCCCTTGGCTTCAGAGGTTGGCTTTCGAAAATAGCATCACTCAATGAGCTGCAGGGCTCAGAGCTTTCTATCTCCACTATCTTCTCTCCTCCTGCATCAATCTCAATTTGAGAGGCAAGGAAGTGTGTTATCTCAAGCTTTCAATTCCAAAACAAACCAAAATAAACAAAGCAGGAACTCCTGGGAACATTACAAGATAATAAAAATGCAAATATGACTACATTAACTATTTTAATTATATTGATGATTTATATGGCACAATTTACATGAATTATTATCTACAGCCCTCTAAATTTCTGAAATGGTTGATGGGTCACTGCAGGATGGCTGGTAAACAGGTGTCTGTACGTGGGAAATGAAAAGGCACAATCTGAAGACCCTCCCCAATCTAATGCAAACCCACCATCCAGAGTTTTTGAAAATAACAATAATGCTAACCAAATGCAATTTACAGTTCACATCATTTGCATTTAAAACTTTTCTAATCTTTCGCATTAGTTTGGCTACCTTCAGATGGGGATTGCAAAAGCTTGCAGAACCTCTAGCTTTCCATCTTGTGTGTTGTGCATGGCAATTTTTTTAATATAGAATCCCTACAGTGTGGAAACAGGCCATTCAGCCCAACAACTCTACATCAATCCTCCAAAGAGCTTTCCACACATACCCAAGTCTACACATCCATATAAATTATTGGCAACACAACATGGCCAATCCATCTAACCTGCATATCTTTAGACTGTGAGAGGAAACCCACGCAGACATGGGAGAACACGTAAACTCTACACAGACAAGTGTCTGAGGGTGGAATAGAACCCATGTCCCTAGTACTGCGAGGCAGCAGTGCTCACCACAGAGCCACCATGTCATTCTTGAAGATATAATTTGAAGATATAAACTTAACTGCTACAAGTGGAACACCTCAAACAAGGTTGCTGAGGCAAATAGTCATGGGCTCCAAGGAAGTGAAAATATTTTTGGGACCCAGTGGGTAAGTGGAAGAATAACCAGAAGCAAGTAGTGACGATCCTCCAACACTGCCTCCTGTTCATATTGTTATCCCATCAGCATCCAGGAGCCATCAATACCTCCATGATTTTTGGAAGAAAATCGGCAGTGAAACTATTTGGCAACATGGTGGAACTGAGACATCAAGTGGCCCGGGGATTTGGTGACAGCTCTGCCAAACCTCTCCCCAAGGTGTTCAGCCAAGATGTGAGGTCCACTTCCCCAGGAGCTGTTGGAAAAGGCCACTCCACCTAACCGAACAGGCCTGGAGAAGTTAGCAAGGGAGGTTAGTAATCTTGGGGTCAGCTAGAGAAACTGGCTGCAGTGGTGCAAGTGGATGAAAGGTCTACTTGTCTGAGTTGGAGTGTGTACGTACCCTTTGATGCCAAAGGATCCCACAGTTTGAAAAGTGTGAGGGGGTGCTGCAACTGGTTAGAGAGAACCCAGTGTGTCATTAGCCATCGGTAGAGGCTGAAGCATTTACTTGGAAAGGAATGACTATAATATTGCCAGGACAGGTCAGCCTAGCATTGTTGACCTTTCTCAATGTCAGTCAAGAGTGTGAACCAAAATCCCTCATGCCCTTGGCCACAGACACAGCAGCCAGCATGTAAGACAGTAAGTGCAGGAATTTTAGACATTTCAGGGATGGAATGGCAGGTTGGACAGGGGGCAGTAAGATGTTGTGCCAAGGCAGCGGCACCCACCACACAGCCACCTGTCCCATCCAGTCCCATAATTTCACCAGGGAATATTTTGTTGCACAACATGAGCAGAGTTTTCAGACAGCCTGCCTTCCATCAACCAAATTAGTTGAGCCCCAGGCTGATGGCACTGAAGAGCCCAATACGGTGCCATCTTGTGTGATTTTATTGCACAGTCTCTGATGTTGCCTGTTTCTGCACTGTAGAATCCCAATCCTTGAACATGTCTGATTTGCTCTGTAAGATAAATGTACACTTATCCACAAAACACAAAATGGCCATGCTCAAGTTGACATGAATAATGTTTGTTTGTTTGATTTATTGTTGTCATATGATGACTTTATGACTATATGTACCGAGATACAGTGAAAAGCATTGCTTTGCATCCAACACAGGCAGATTGTACCATACAAAGAGCATCAGGGTAGCAGAACAGAGTGCAGAACGCAGTGTTACAGCCACAGAGAAGGTGCAGAGAGAGAGAGAGAGTTTCAGAATTAACATCGGAGAGGTCCATTCAAAGTCTAATAACAACGGGGAAGAAGCTATTCTCGAATCTCTTCAATCTATTCAACTTGTATATCTTCTGCCCAATGGAAAAGAGTATAACTGGGGTGGGAGAGGTCTTTGATCATGTTGGTTGCCTTCTTGAGGCAGCAGCAAGTGTAGACTGAGTCAACAGATGGAAGGCTGGTTTCCGTGATGGATTGGGCAGTGACTACAATTCTCTGTAGTTTCTTGATGTCTTGGGATGAGCAGTTGCCATATCATGCCATGATGCATCTAGATGGGATGCTTTCTATGGTGCATCAATAAAGATGGTCATGAGTCTTTGTGGACATGCTGAATTTCCTTTGCGGCCTGAGGAGTAGAGCTGTTGTTGTGCTTTCTTGATTGTCACATCGACATTGGTGGACCAGGACAGATTGCTAGTGATCATCACTCCCACGAAATTGAAGCTCTTGACCATCTCCACTTCAGCACCATTGATGCAGACAGGGGCCTGCCTCCACTCCACTTCCTTGACTAGCTCCTTCATTTTATTGATGAAGACATGGTTGTCTTTACACCATGCCGCTAATCATTCTATCCTCTTCATGTACTCTATCACATCGTTGTTTGAGATCCAAGAAAGAGCCATCAGATGACACAGAGTCACGGTTTAGAGGGAAAAAAGTGACCAGATTTCAAACTGTTCTGCAAATAATTGCATAGATTCCAGGGTGACAGCAGATTTAAATTGCTTTCTTTGTTGACATTGCAGCACTCTGACACTCACCCTCTCCCATAAATTGCTTCAGAAACATGTGGAGCCCCATTTATCATGGCAATGTTAGCAAAGTCATCAAAGAAATCCTTGCAATGAAAAGCAGTTCCTGTGACTAATTAGCTTCACTACTAGGCATGAGAACTAATTCAGAACACTTTACCCCTTGATATTTTCCAACAAAATGGAACTCACTACCAAAAAGTCTTGAACAGGCACAGGTCACTTTCCCTTGTGGGGAAAATAGTAGAGCAACAATGGCAGGAATTTCTGGGTGTAATTGAGGAACAGTTCAGAGATTAGATTAAGTCGCTTGATTTTACTTTTCTGGATTGAGCCAACTTCACTTTTAGAACAAATTATTTTTGGGTCACATAATATGTGCAACGTGGGCCCCTGAGACATAAATGTTTGTCCCCAGCATGCTGGTGGGGTAACTAGAAAGTATGGGATGTGAATGGTGATCATAGATAACTTGGGGTGAGTGCACCAAAATTCTAATTGGATTAATACAGATGAGATAATGAGTGAAATATTTAGCTTACTGGTCAAGTGCTGGCAGCATTTGATTAGAGTATATCTCACTGATAGTGGTCAATTTCCAGATTTTATGTATAGATGTAACGTACTTTAAAAATGTGCAGATGAGAGATAGCTGACTCATTGAAGAAATATTATCCAAATGTTAACTTTATTAGGAAAATTACAACAAAATCAAAATGTGATGTCAATATATTTTGCATTTTTCCAGTCTTATAAGTGGATTGAGGGAGAATCCATCCCCCTTCTTTTGAGACCTTTCTTGGATAATCCCAGCAAATGTTTCTCCTTTTAGTACATAGCTCACATTCCAGTGTAATTGCACTTCACTAAAAAAAAAGGAGTATTACTAAGGTTTCCTAGAGAAGAAAAGAAGAGGAAAGTTATTTCTTCCTAACCCCAGAAAAATATATAAAAGAAAAACAACAGAAACACAGGCAAAAGACAGCGAGATGGGCTGGGGGTGAGGAGGTGGTGGTGTGTGGGATGGTGGTAGTGGGGTTGCCTTGTTAGTTAAGAATGAGATTAAATCTATGGCACTGAATGACATAGGGTCAGATGATGTGGAATCTGTGTGGGTGGAGTTGAGGAACCACAAAAGCAAAAAAAGAACATAATGGGAGTTATGTACAGACCTCCTAAGAGTGGTCAGAACCAGGGTCACAAGATGTACCAGGAAATAGATAGAGCATGTCAGAAAGGCAAGGTCACAGTGATCATGGGAGACTTCAATATGCAGGTCGGCTGGGTAAATAATGTTGCTAAGGATCCAAAGAGAGAGAATTCACAGAATGCTTACAGAATGGCATTTTGGAACAGCTTGTGATGGAGCCCACAAGGGACCAGTCTATTCTGGACTTAGTGCTCTTTAATGAGCCAGACTTGATAAAAGATTTTAAAGTAAGGGAACACTTTGGAGGCAGCGATCATAATATGGTAAAGTTCAGTCTGCAGTTTGAAAGAGCGAAGGCAAAATTGGATGTAATGGTGTTACAGTTAAATAAAGGTAATTACAGGGGCATGAAAAACGAACTGACGAAAATCTACTGGAAGCAGAGCCTTATGGGGAAGACAGTAGAGCAACAATGGCAGGAATTTCTGGGTGTAATTGAGGACACAGTACAGAGGTTCATCCCAAAGAAAAGAAAGATTATCCAGGGAGAGGTTAGACAGCTATGACTGACAAAGGAAGTCAGGAATTGTATCAAAGAAAAAGAGAGAGGCTATAAAGTGTGCAGGAGCATTGGGAAATCAGAAGATTGGGAACGCTACAAAAACAAACAGAGGATAATAAAGAAAGAAATAAGGAAGGAGAGGATCAAATATGAAGGTAGGCTAGCCACTAATATTAGAAATAATAGTAAAACATTTTTTTCAATGCATAAGAAACAAACGAGAGGCAAAAGTAGAAATTGGGCTGCTCCAAATTGATGCTGGAAGGCCAGTGCTGGGAGATAAGGCAATAGCTGAAGAACTTAATAAGTACCTTGTGTCAGTCTTCACAGAGGAAGACATGAGTATTATGACAACAATTAAGGAGAGTCAGGGAGCAGAGTTGAGTATGCTAGCCAATACAAAAGAGAAAGTGCTAGAAAAGCTAAATGGTCTAAAAATTGATAAATCTCCTGGCCCCGATGGGCTACATTCTAGAGTTCTGAGAGAAGTGGCTGAGGAAATAGCAGAGGCGCTGACTGTGATCTTTCAAAAATCACTGGAGTCAAGGAAATTCCCAGATGTTTGGAAAATCACTGTTGTAACCCCCTTGTTCAAGAAAGGGTCAAGACAAAAGTGGAAAATTATAGGCTGATTAGCCTAACCTCGGTTGTAGATAAAATTTGAGAATCCATCATTAAGGATGAAATTTCTAAATTCTTGGGAGTGCAGGGTCGGAGTAGAACAAGTCAGCATGGATTTAGTAAGGGAAGATCGTACTTGACAAACCTGTTAGAATTCTTTGAAGAGGTAAGAAGTAGGTTAGACCAGGGAAACCCAGTGGATGTCATCTATCTAGATTTCCAAAAGGCTGCTGAGTAAGGTGAGGGCCCATGGTGTTCAAGGTGAGCTACTGGCATGGATTGAGGATTGGCTGTCTGACAGAAGGCAGAGAGTTGGGATAAAAGTTTTTCTTTCGGAATGGCAGCTAGTGACAAGTGGTGTCCCATAAGGTTCAGAGTTAGGGCCGCAGCTGTTCACTTTATATATTAATGATTTGGATGAAGAGACTAGGGGCATTCTGGTGAAGTTTACCGATGATATGAAGTTAGGCGGACAGGCAGGTAATACTGAAGAGGTGGGGAGGCTGCAGAAAGACTTAGACAGTTTAGGAGAGTGGTCCAAGAAATGGCTGATGAAATTCAACATGAACAAGTGAAAGCTCTTGCACTTTGAAAAAATGAATACAGGCACGGACTACTTTTTAAACGGTGAGAAAATTCATAAAACCAAAGTACAAAGGTATCTGGGAGTGCTAGTCCAGGATTTCACTAAAGGTTGATTCGTGGGTTGAATCCGTGATTAAGAAAGCAAATGTAATGTTGTCATTTATCTCAAGAGGGTTGGGATATAAAAGCAGCTATGTACTTTTGAGACTTTATAAAGTTCTGGTTAGGCTCCATTTAGAATACTGTGTCTAATTTTGGGCCCCACACCTCAGGAAGTACATACTGGCACTGGTGCGTGTCCAGCATAAATACACACGGATGATCCCTGGAATGATAGGCCTAACATATGATGATCAGCTGAGGATCCTGGGATTGTATTCATTAGAGTTTAGAAGGTTGAGGGGAGATTTAATAGAAACTTACAAGATAATGCATGGCTTAGAAAGGGTGGACGCTGGGATGTTGTTTCTGTGAGGCAGGGAGACGAGAACCCGTGGGCATAGCCTTAAAATTAGAGGGGTTCAATTTAGAACGGAAATGAAGAGACATTTCTTCTGCCAGAGAGTGGTGGGCCTGTGGAACCTATTGCCACGGAGCACAGTAGAGGCCGGGAGTTTGGGTGTCTTCAAGGCAAAGATTAGTAAATTCTTAATCTCACAAGGAATTAAAGGCTACTGGGAAAGTGCGGGTAAGTGGAATTGAAACACCAATCAACCACGATTAAATGGCGGAGTGGACTCTATGGGCTGAATGGCCTTGCTTCCACTCCTATGGCTTATGGTCTTAAAAAGTTTAAAAGGAAGGCTGTCAGGCACAGAGAGGTAGAAGTAAAGCTACATAGTTCAGAAGCACATTAAAATCACAAAGGATTTAGATTTATAAGATTTTGGAGGAGAATTAGGCCAGTTAACCCATTGAATCTGTTCCACCATTTGATAATACATGATATGCTTCTCAACCCCATTCTCTTGCCTTCTCCCTGTAACCCTTGATCCCCTACTAATCAAGAACCTATCTACCTCTGTCTTAAATACACTCAATGATTTAAAACCCAAGGCTGTAGCTGATTGATTTTGACTCATAGCTTCAGTCGTTTCAGAAACTGGATGTCTTGACATCATAGAGTCATAGTGTTGTAGAGATGTACAGCATGGAAACAGACATTTTGGTCCAACTCATCCATGCTGACCAGATAACCTAAATCCCTCTAAACACTTCTTATTCATATACCTATCCAGATACCTTTTAAATGCTGTAATTGTATCAGCCTCCACCACTTCCTCTGGCAGCTCATTCCATACACGCATCACCCTTTGCATGAAAACATTGCATCTGAGATCCCTTTTAAATCTTTCCCCTCTCAACTTAAACCCATGTCCTCTAGTTCTGGAGTTCCCCATAACAAAGAAAAAACCTTGTCTGTTTTCCCTATTTATGCACCTCATGATTTATAAGCCTCTTCAACCTCCAATGCTCCAGGGAAAACAGCCCCAGCCTGTTAAGTGTCTCCCTACAGTTCAAACCCTCTATCCCTGGCAACATCCTTGTAAATCTTTTCTGAACCCTTTCAAGTTTCACAACATCCTTCCTATAGAGGGTGATCAAAATTGCACGCAGTATTCCAAAAGTGGCCTAACAAATGTCCTGTATAGCCACAACATGACCTCTCAACTCCTAAAGTCAATGCTCTGACCAATAAAGGAAAGCATTCCAAACGCTTTCTTCACTACCTTATATCCCTGTGACTCCACTTTCAAGGAACTATGGACCTGCACTCCAAGGTCTCTTTGTTCAGCAACACCGCCCAGAACTTTACCATTAAGTGTATATGTCCTGCCATGATTTTGCCTTGTGAAGATTTGGTGCATCATGTTTATTTAAATTAAACTCCATCTGCCACTGCTCAGCCCATTGACCCACCTGATCAAAGTCCTGCTGTATTCTGAGGTAACCTTACTCACTGGTGAATGTTCTTTTTCCCAGGTCACTTTGCCACCTGACTGTATCTTCTGGTGGAATCAAAGTGCCAATTGCAAGCCTTTGACATGATTGTTAGAAAACACGTAGGGAGGAATCTGTTTGTCCAGTTTATCGAGGAAATTCAAATTGCAGTTTTGTTATAGCTGTTGTTGGAACTTAACGAGGCAATGTTGAGTCATTGATATTTTGTCAGAAAATGAAACTCATTTTCAAAAGGTCTTGAAGAGGCACAGATCACTGAGATTCGACTGAATGACTCTATTCAGACAAGTGCAGCTCCAGCAACACACAAGAACCTGAACACCATCAAGGACAAAACAGCACGCTGCATTGGGACCTAATAACCATCTTTAAAATCACTTCTCCAACTCAGTGTACATTGACAGCAGTGAAAACCATCTACAAGATGCAATGATGAAACTTGCAAGAGGTCGTCCAACAGCATCTCTCAAACTTGTGAACTCTATTGAACACTAAACAGAATTGCTATGATGCAGAAGGATAACATCTAGCCCATTTGGTCTGCCCTGGCTCTCTGAGCATTTTGACTTGGTGCCTATTTCCTGCTTTTGCTCTGTAACCCTGGACATTGTTCCTTCTTTAAATAAACATCCAATACTCTTGCGAATGCCTTAGTTGAACCATTCTCCAACATTCTCCCAGGCAGTGGATTCCAAACCCAAACCACTCCTTGTATATGAAAGATCTAGGGTTAGATATATGTTATAAATTACTTCTATCCCATGGAACAATTTATCTACTTTTGAGTGAAGATGTGAAATGAAGAAACAACCTGTTTTGACCATTGCAGCGTGAGATGACTGCAGCCTCAACCAATTTTGTCTCATTTGGATCTGACACCGGCATTTTTCACTGCTTTTGTGCTCATGAAGGATTTTCAAGCTGTCACAATTTTTGGGTGCATGACCACTTATTTCTGCAGATTTTAGAACTTCATGTCATGAGAAACAAAGAATGAAAATTTGCATTGCACTTAGGTGACATCACACAGTGTCCTATGCTAGCTACCTGACGAAGGGGCAGTGTCCTGAAAGCTAGTGCTTCCAAATAAACCTGTTAGACTACAACCTGGTGTTGAGTGATTTTTAACAACAGAAAACATAAACCCTACTTTTAACCCCGTGCCTCTTTAACCCTGCGTAATAAAACAGACTAGAAACTGTCAACAATCTTCAGTTGGTGAACTTTAGCTCAGGAAAAGTAAATGTTGGCATAAGCTGGAATATAATTGGAAAAGTGGATTGTTTATTGCAGAGACAAAGATCAGATGTGGTTTATGAGGTCAACCATGCTTCTCAATAAAACACAAGGGTTCCATAAAAAATGCAATCACTGAAAACTTAAAAATGTTATCATGCTAGTGCTACAGGCTAGAAAAATCCTGAATTCTGACAGTAATTTCAGTCAGTTTTATTGCAGCTTTTCATAAAAATATTGAATATTTTCCTCATCATGAAAAGAATTTATGATGTTGATGTAAAATGCATAAACAGATGTTGCCAGTAAAGTCGCAGATTAATTTAGTGCAGAATAATTGGCCAGGCTTTTATGGCCTGCACCTGTATTAAATACCAGGCTTGGACAATTCAACTTTCACAATGGCATGCTTGTTTTTACTGAAATGAATGCAAAATCAACAAGGAAGCCATTCTGCTACAATACCCAAGTGCATACACAGTTTAAGTAATAGCATTCTATTCTATGGCCTTTTTTAAAATTGATTCAAATGCAGCAATTCTAAATCTTCCACTGTTTAGATTTCAAGTATAATTTATTTTGAAACCTTTGGATTGGTTAAGTAGTAATGTCATAATGGATACTTGCCATCTGCCCAGTTGTTGCTTTTATCGGCTTTATCTGCTCAGAGTACAACAGGACCTTGATCAGATGGGCCTTTGGGCCGAGGAGTGGCAGATGGAGTTTAATTTAGATAAATGTGAGGTTCTGCAAGTCAGGGCAGGACATATATACTGAATGGTAAGGTCCTGGGAAGTGTTGCTGAACAAAGAGACCCTCGGGGTGGAGGTTTATAGTTCCTTCAAAGTGGATTCACAGGTAAATGAGGGAAGTGAAGAAGGCATTTGCTGCAGTTGCCTTTATTGGTATGTGCACTGAATATTGTAGTTTGGAGGTCAGGATGTGGCTGGACAGGAGATTGGTTAGGGCACTTCTGGAAGACTGCATCCAATTCTGGTCTCCCTGCTATAGGAAAGATGTTGTTAAACTGAAAGGGTGCAGAAAAGATTTACAAGGAAGTTGCCAGGATTGGAGGACTTGAGCTATAAGGAAGGCTGAATAGGCTGAAATTATTTTTCCTGGAGCGTCAGAGGCTGAGAGGTATCTTTATAGTGTTTTATAAAATCATGAGGGGCATAGATAGGTCTTTTTCCCAGGGTAGGGAAGTCCAAAACTAGAGGGCATAGGTTTAAGGTGAGAAAAGAAAGATTTAAAAGGGATCTAAGGGGCAATATTTTCATGCAGAGGGTGGTCTGTGTATGGAACAAGCTGCCAGAGAAAGTAGTGGAACCTGATATAATTGCAATATTTAAAAGTCATCTGGATGGGTAAATAAATGGGTACATGGGTTTAAAGGGTTATGGGCCAAATGCTGGCAAATGGGACAAAATTAGTTTAGGATATCTGATTGACAAGGATGAGTTGGACTGAAGGGTCTGTTTCCATGCCGAGCAATTCTCTGACTCTAGATTCATTATGTGAAGGTGCCAGCGTTGGACTGGCATGGACAAAGTCAGAAGTCACATGACTCCAGGTTATAGTCCAACAGGTTTATTTGAAATCACAAACTTTTGGAGCTGTGCTCCTTCGTCAGGATCAGTGCTCCAAACGCTTGTGATTTCAAATAAACTTATTGGACTATAACCTGATTTCATGTGACTTCTGACTGGATCTATTAGCAGCGTGGTGAAGATGTAGATCATGTAACATGATTTTGCCAGAATCAGAGAAACAAAGTTGACAGTTCATGTTCTTTCCTTTCTTCTTCATTCACCAAAGTGTTAAGAGCCAGATATTTCTCGGCTGGTTAAGGCAACATGTAGTTGATAACAAGATGGTTTAATATTTAGTCTTTAGTGCAGTCCATTGCTGCTGAGACCAGCTGATGTAACACTGTAAATGCCTACAGTTTCTGTGATGGTGAAGGTGACTCAAAACTTTGCGTTGACATCTGCTGGAAAAGGTGAATGGCAGCAACAGAGAAGATCAAAACAAAACAAATAAAACAGTGAAACCTTACATAAAAACTCTTCATATTTCATAAGCTATGAGCATGGTGTTGTTTTGGGATTGTCGTAAATGAGAAAGACCAAAATTTAAAACTTTTGTCTGTCTAACTAACTGGTGCATGAATAAAAAATGCTGACTTCGTCATCCACTTAATGGCAACAATCACTGACTAGAAAATATCCAATGGAATCGAGTTTCAATTAAAGGATTGAAATTCAAAGCAAAACCTGTTTCATTATCTAATGACTCAGTACCTTCAGCTTTATTCAGTATGCACCATCAGTCAAACGTATTGGAAGAAAATAGTCATAAAATTGCTTGCTCATAGTAAGACAGCAGCAGGTAACATTCAGAGCACTTTAAGAGCATATTTCATGTCTTATGGTTAACTCAAAGTCAGGCAAACCCAAACCATCATAAAATCTATAATGGCACCTTAAACCTGGTCACAGCTCTCCCATGATAATGCTTGCTTGTTCTTCTACATGAGCAATGGTCAGGTTTTACCCAATTTGTCCACATTCTGAAAGTGAAATACCTTTTTCATTGTTCATGTCATTAAGTCAGAGAATGATATAGCAGAGAAGGAGACCATTTGCTCTGTTGTGATGCGCTGGTCTTTTGATATGACCATTCATTTGAACCCTGTCCCTGCATGTTCACCATAGTCCGTGATTTTACTTTTACCTTTAAGCATTTGAACATATTGGTTTTCAATACTATTATTTATTCACTTGGTTTCCACACAGTGGAGGCCCTAACCACTACACAAAGAGACAGTGGCATTCCTGTCACAATTTAATCTGGGTGAGCAGTTGAAATTTAATCCCAATTTAGGCAATTACCTGCCAATGGGATTCCATTCCCCAGGCCTTGATTTGAGCATTCCGCCTCCAAGAGTTACAGTCAATTCAAAATTGCTAGCTCTTAAGTACCAGCAACACACACATTCAAATGGGCATTGCCAGCTGTGCAGCAGTTTCAGGAGTATGCGCATGTCGTGGATGCCCTGTCAAGATCAGGATGAGGTTGGCTTATTGACAGGCCCAGGATGAGATGTCGGTGAGGCTGCCTCACTGACAGGGAGAAAGTGAGGACTGCAGATGCTGGAGATCAGAGGAGACAGTGTGCTGCTGGAAAAGCACAGCAGTTCAGGCAGCATCCAAGGAGCAAGAGAATCGAAGTTTCGGGCAAGAGCCCTTCATCAGGAATGAGGCTTGTGAGCCGAGGGGTTGGAGAGAGCCACACTGACAGGCCCAGGGGTAGATGTGGGTGAGGCTGCCTCACTGACAGGCCCAGGTGGAGATGTCGGTGAGGCTGTCTCACTGACAGGCCCGGGGGAGATGTGCGTGAGGCTGCCACAATGACAGGCCCAGGAGGAGTAGTTGGTGAGGCTGTCTCACTGACAGGCCCAGGTGAAAATGTTGGTGAGTCTGCCTCACTGACAGGCCCAGGTGGAGATGTGAGTGAGGCTGCCTCACTCACAGGCCCAGGGGGAGATGTGGGTGAGGCTGCCTCACTCCCAGACTCAGGGGGAGATGTGGGTGAGGCTGCTTCACTCCCAGGCTCAGCGGGAGATGTTGATGAGGCTGCCTCACTCACAGGCCCAAGTGGAGATGTGGGTGAGCCTGCCTCACTGACAGGCCCAGGAGGAGATGTGGGTGAAGTTGCCTCACTTCCAGGCTCTGTTGTGAGGAGTCAATTTGAAGAGTGTGGTGTGTCTTTTCCTGGACATGATTGTTTTTTGGCTAGTCAGTGGTATCATCTGTTGGACACAATGGTGGGCAGGACTGACCATGACATGATGCTTCAAAAATACAGAAATATGAATTAGCTTGTCCATTTTGTAGAGGAAATTCAACCAGCAGCCTTGGTTTGATGGATGTTATGATTTGGTAAATTCACAGATTAGTCAGGAGATGTGGGTAAGGCTGTCTCACTCACAGGCCCAGGAGGAGATGTGGGTGAGGCTGCCTCAATCAGAACTGGGACTTTTGGCCTATTCTATGTGCACTGCCTCTCTGAGCATTTTGACTTTATGCCAATCTCCTGCCTTTTCTCTGGAATCATGCTCAATGTTCCTTATTAAAATAGTTATCAATACCATGAGACCATAAGACATAGGAGTGGAAGCAAGGCCATTCGGTCCATTGAGTCCACGCCACCACTTAATCATGGCTGATGGGCGTTTAAATTCCAATTACCTGCAGTCCCCCAGTAGCCCTTCCTTCCTTGTCAGTTATCAATCTCTGCCTTGAAGACACCCAATGTCCCGCTCTCCACTGCGCTCCATGGCAATGAATTCCACAGGTCCACCATTCTCTGGCTGAAGAAATATCTCCTCATTCTCATTCTAAATTGACCTCCTCTAATTTTAAGGCTGTGCGATTGAGCCCTAGTCTCCCCGGCTAACAGAAACAACTTCCCAGTGTCCACCCTTTCTAAGCCATGCATTATCTTCTCAGTTTTGAATCCCTCAACAATCCCACAAAATACAGCCAGGCAAGTGCATTTCAAACTCAAATCACACATTGTGAGAAATATTGACCAGGTGAAGTTTTGTATTAGGAATAACTTACTTACCCTAAAACTATTTCCCTTTTATGTATGCTCTAGAGTGATGATTTCAAGTGGAGAAACCAACCAGTTTTGACCATTTCAGAGTGAGCTGTCTGCAACTTCAACCAGTGCGATCTAACAATGGCATTTTACACTGCTTTTGTCCTCCAAAGAATTTTTAAATGGTCAGGGTTTTTAAACGGTCAGAATTTTTGGGTTGTACAGTTTAGTTTTATGGGTCAGAAACTAACAACTTTTTTTTAGACTTAAAGAACCAGGAACCATAAAACTTAGAAACCATTTAGTTCTTCGGGAAAGATTCAGAAACATATTTGTCAGGAGCAGAGAAAATCAGTGCTATTAAAAGGTCAAGATGCAGTTCTGTATAAAGTCTGGCACTGAACAGTTGTATTTCTTTTCTGAAGACATTCTACATAATGAAATTGATTCAAAATAAAACATATAAAAGAGCACAAGTAAAGAGGCAGGAAACAAAGAAAATTGCAAAAATTGGTGAATAAAACCTGAGTGAGTTTTGAGAAGATTTGTTGCACAGGTTGAGGTTCTGGATGTAGGTTTGCTCGCTGAGCTGGAAGGTTCATTTCCAGACCTACTGGGTTTCATCACCCTACCAGGTAACATCTTTAGTGGGCCTCTGGGCGAAGCATTGCTGATAAATCCTGCTTTCTATTTATATGTTTGGGTTTCTTGGGATGGCTGGTATCATTTCCTGTGGTGATGTAATTTCCTGTCCTTTTTTCAGGGTTGGTAGATGGGGTCTAACTCGATGTGTTTGTTGATAGAGTTCCGGTTGGAATGCTATGCTTCTAGGAATTCTCATTCTGTTTGGCTTGTCCTGGGATGGATGTGTTGTCCCGGTATCATGGTAGCCCACAAACCCACCAAGACACTAAAACAGCAGCTAATGAACTTGAAAGTCCCTAGACAGACAACAAGAAAAACTAATATCATTTACAAAATACCGTGCATGAACTGTAACAAACATTGGACAAACAGGCAGAAAACTAGCCACCAGGATACATGAACATCAACTAACCACAAAATGACATGACCCACTCTCACTATTATCCTTACATACAGAAAAGGAAGGGCACCACTTCGATTGGGACACCACAGCCATCCTATGATAAGCCAAACAGAGACATGCATGAGAATTCCTAGAAGCATGGCATTCCAACCAGAACTCCATCAACAAACACATTGAGTTATACCCCATCCCCCACCCCCCGAAAAAAACCAGGAAATGACATCACCACAGGAAAAGACATCACCAACCCAAATAAACCCAAACATATCGATAGAAAGCAGGAGTTATCAGCAGTGCTTTGCCCAGAGGCCCACTGAAGATGTTATTTAGTATGGTGACGAAATGTCTGGAAATGAACCTTCCAGCTCAGTGAGCAAACCTACATGGTGAATAAAAACGCAAAGAACTGTGGATGCTTTAAATCAGAAACGAAAACAGAAATTGCTGGAGAAGCACAGCATGCCTGGTAGCATCTGTGAAGAGAAATCAGAGTTAATGTTTCGGGTCTGGTAACTCTTCCCCAGAAACCGTTCTGAGGAAGGGTTACTGGACCCAAAATGTTAACTCTGATTTCTCTTCACAGATGCTACCAGGCATGCTGTGCTTCTCCAGCAATTTCTATTTTTGTTTCTGCAAAAATTGGTAGACTATTTAAGAGTTAAACATTTCATATCAGAAATTAATAAACAGCACATCATTGAATCTGTTACATTTTCAAAGTTATGAATTGAAATGTATGTATTATATGTGTGAACATTATCCATTGGTAATATAGAATGGCAGGGAAAAAAGCTATTTTCTAATGTACTTGTTCAGAAATATTACTACAGAGGATTCTCGATTATCCAAACAGCACAGGTGGGGGGTATTTTGTTCAGATAATCGAATGTTTGAATAATCGAATGCCAGATAACACAGTTTAGCCAAGCATCGGGATCTTGCAATCTTGCCCAGATAATCCAAAATTCAGATAATCAAATGCCAGATAATCAAGGTTTGTTTGGACATATATCTGGAGCAGATGGGACTTGAACTTAGGCCTGTTGGCTCAGAGATAGAGATACTATCATTGTGCCACCAAACAGCAAATATAAATTCTCAAGCAAATCTCAAGCACGCTGACGTTAGGTACTATTCGAGGGTAAGTTTGGAACATCAGAACAGGCCATTTGCCACATATTCCCTTTTACTTACTACCAATGGCTAATTCCTTTATGCAATGCTATATTGGTCATGACTTCAGGGGAAAAATACTATGTCAGGGGAAACCAACTTTGAAAGAACATGAGAAAAAAAATTCCATTACAGCCTTTCATAATCTTAAGATGTCCTAAAGAGCCAAATAAGTAGTTTGAAAGTGTTGTACATGTTATCATGTCAGAAACACAGCAGCTACATGGGGTCTAGTTTCACATACTACAGGCTGCTCGAAAAGGAAAAATCACCACTACTTTCAAAAGCCCAGAAAATGAATATATGATGCATGAAGTTGAGGCACATTAAGGAATTAACATGATCAATCACACTGACATTAGAAATATTTAATTATCAAAACTTTAAAGAATGTGAAATCTCATTATATCATTAGCAGTTTTCTGAATCTCCCAATGTCCCATAACCTTCATAAGAGATAAAGCTCTTCAACTAATGAATCACATACGATCCACATGCCATTTAATCATTAGGGTTGTCATGGAGGTCAAGTCAAATAATAGCACCAAGGACAACACATTTTGGTTCAAAGGTATGCTTCAAATTCTGATAAAATTTTATTTGTTTTTACAGAAATTTGAAAACAAAGATATACTTCCATCTAATATTTCTTTAAGCAGGCACACTAAAGAAATTGATAAAGAATTGCAAGGATATGTGAAATATAAACTTTGATTGATGGTAACTATTTCTAAACTGAAGTGGTGCTGCTGAATATGTAATTAAATAATGATTACAGGGCACTATATATACATTTGGAGTACTGAATGCAAATCACCATGCACAATTAATTGTTGCAGATAATTAGCTGTACAAAAACAATATTTATGTTGGTGAGAAAACAAAATGTTCATCATGCTTGTGGGTATAAATCAGCAAATAATCAGGACTTATTTGATATTTTCCTGTGAACTGAACATTGAATGATCAGAGAACTGATAGATGAATCTTGACTGATTTGTGACTTTCTCCCTCAAAGTCAAAAGGTCATATGTTCAAGTTCCAGGTTAGCAACTTGGAAACATAATGTAGGTTGATGCATTTGTGCTGTACCACAGGAGTGTCGCATTGTTAGAGGTACTTTCATTCAGATATGAAATTGAAATAATGCCCAAATTTCCCCATTGCATACAGTAAAAATTTTCATTACGCTTTTCTTCAAAAGATAATCAGGGGTCTCCTACAATACAGCATTTGTGTGGAAAGGAACAGAGTTATAGAATCATAGAGGTATAGAGTCATACAGCACAGAAAGAGATCCTTTGGTTCAACTTGTCCATGCCCACCAGACATCGCAATCTGACCTAGTACCATATGTCAGTATTTGGCCCATTTCCATCTAAACTTATCCCTTCACATACTCATCCAGATGCCTTTTAAATGTTGTAATTGTACCAGCCTCCACCACTTCCTCTGGCAGCTCATTCTATACACACACCAACCTCAGTGTGAATAAGTTACATCTCAGATCCCTTTTAAATCTTTCCCTCTCACCTTAAAACTATGCCCTCTAGTTTTTGACTCCTCCACCCATGGAAAAAGACCTTGGTTTTGCCCCTCATGATTTTAATAGTTCTGAGAAAATAGCCCCAGCCTATTCAGACTCTCCTTATAGCTGAAACCCTCTAGTCTCAACAACATCCTTGTAAATTATTTCTGCACCCTCTCAAGTTTAACAACATCCTCCCTATAGAAGGGTGACCAGAATTGTATGCAATATTCCAAAAATGGCTTAACAAATGTCCTGTACAGCTGCAGCGTATGTCTCAACTTCCGTACTCAATGTTATGACTAGTAATGACAAGTATGCTAAACACCTGCTTCACCACCCTGTCAACCAGTGATTCGATTTTCAAGGAAATAAATATCTGTATCCCTAGGTCTCTTTGTTCAGCAACACTCTCCAGGACCCTACCATTCCCTGTATTAGTCCTGCTCTGGATTTTCTTACCAAAATGCAACACCTTACATTTATCTGAATTAAACTCCATTTGCCACTCCTTAGCCCATTGGCCCATCTGATCAGGATCCCGTTGACCTCTTTGTTGCTGTCCACTACATTACCAATTTTGGTGTCATCTGCAAACTTACTAACCACACCTGCTATATTCACCTCCAAATCATTTATACAAATGACGAAAAGCAGTGGAGCCAGCACTGTGGCACTGTGGCACATCCCTGGTCATAGGCGTCCAATCTAAAAGATAACCCTTGACCATCACCCTCTGTCTTCTACCTTCAAGCCAATTTTATATCCAATTGGCTAGCTCCCCCTGGATCCACTGTGATCTAATCTTACTAAGCAGTCTACAATGCAAAACTTTGTCAAATACTATGGTGAAGTCCATATGGATAACTTCTACCACTCTGCCTTCATCAGTCCCCTTTGTCACCTCTTCAAGAAATTTCATCAAATTAGTGAGACATGATTTCTCACACACAAGTCCATGCTAACTATCCCTAATCATTCCTTGCCTTTCCAAATACATATAAATCCTGTCCCTCATAATCCCCTATAACAGCTTGCCCACCAGTCTATAGTTCTCTGCCTTTTCCTTCCAGCCTTTCTTCAATAATGGCACCACATTAGCTAACCTCCAGTCTTCCCGCACCTCACTCATGGCTGCTGATGATAGAAATACTTTAGCAAAGTGCCCAGCAATTTCTTTCCAAACTGCCAACAAATCTCTGTGAAATACCCGATCAAACCTGGGAATTTATCTGCCTTGATGTATTTTAACACCTCCAGCACTTCCCCTTCTGTAATATGAACTCCTTTCAAGATTTACTATGTTTTTCCCCAAATTCCCTAGCTTCCATGTCTGTCTCCACAGTAAATCCTGATGCAAAATATTTGTTTAATACCTCACCCATCTCCTATGGTTCCATTGAACTTTAATGCACTCTATTCTATCTCTAGTTACTCTTTTGCCCTAAATGTACATGTAGAATCTCTTTGTATTCTCCTTAACATTATTTGCCAAAGCTATCTCATGTCCCCTTTTTTCCCTCCTGTTTTCCCTCTTGTGTATACCCCTACTCCCCTTATACTTCTCTAAGGATTCACTTGATCCCCAGCTGCCTATACCTGTCATATGCCTTCTCCTTTTTCTTGATCAAAGCTTCAATGTCTCTCGTCATCTAGCCTTGCCCCTCACACTAATAGGAACACACTGTCACTGAGCTCTTGATATTGCATTTTAAAGGCACCTACTTCCCAACAATCCCTTTACCTGCAAATAACCACCACCAATTCATTTTTGAATATTCCTGTTGAGTAGCATCAAAATTGGCCTTACTCTAATTTAGACCTTTAATGTTCTGATCAGTTCTATCATTGTCCATAACTGAACATGAACATAGGAGGTGCAGTTAGTAAGTTTTTATTTCTTTCTTGTGTAGAAACAGGCCTTTCAGCCCAACAAGTCCACACTGACCCTCAGAAGCGCAACCCACCCAGACCCATTCCCCTACATTTACCCCTGCCCCTAACACTACAGGCAATTTAGCATGGCCAATTCACCTAACCTGCACATTTTTCGACTGTGGGAGGAACCAGAGCACCCGGAGGAAACCCAAGCAGACACGGGGAGAATGTGCAAACTCCACACAGTCAGTCGCCTGAGGCGGGAATTGAACCCAGGTCTCTGGCACTGTGAGGCAGCAGTGCTAACCACTGTGCCACTGTGCCACCCAATTAGTTTGCAATTAGACCTTTAATGTTCTGATCAGTTCTATCCTTTTCCATAACTGGACATGAACATAGGATGTACAGTTAGTAAGTTTGCAGATGGCACTAAAATTGGAGGTGTAGTGGACAGCGAAGAAGTACAAAGGGATCTTGATCAGATGGGCCAAGGAGTGGCAGATATAGTTTAGTTTAGGTAAATATGAGGTGCTGCATTTTGGAAAGGCAAATCAGGGCAGGACTTATACACTTAATGGCAAGGTCCTGGGGAGAGTTGCTGAACAAAGAGACCTTGGAGTGCGGGTTCAAATTTCCTTGAAAGTGGAGTCTCAAGTAGATAGGATAGTGAAGAAGTCATTTAGTATTCTTTCCTTTATTGGACAGAGTATTGAGCATTTGAATTAGGAGGTCATGTTGCAGTTATACAGGACATTGGTTATGCCACTTTTGGAATATTGTATGCAATTGTGGTCTCCCTCCTTTAGGAAGGGTGTTGTGAAACTTGAAAGACTTCAGAAACGATTTTCAAGGATGTTGTCAGGGTTGGAGGGTTTGAGCTAATGGGAGAAGCTGAATAGGCTGGGATTATTTTCTCTGGAATGTTAGAGGCTAAGGGGTAACTTTATAAAGGTTTATAAAATTTTAAGGGGCATGGATAGGGTAAATTAACAAGGTGTTTTCCCCGGGTCGGGGAGTCCAGAACTAGAGGGCAGAGGTTTAGGGTGAGAGGGGAAAAATTTAAAAGGAACCTAAGGGGCAACTTTTTCACACAGAGGGTGGTGTGTGTATGGAACGAGTTGCCGGAGGAAGTAATGGAGGTTGGTATAATTACAACATTTAAAAGACATCTGGATGGGTATATGAATAGGAACAGTTTAGAGGGATATGGGCCACCGGCTGGCAAATGGGACTAGATTAGGTTGGGATATCAGGGTGGCATGGACAAGTTGCACCAAAGGGTTTGTTTCCGTGCTGTACCTCTCTATGACTCTATGACTACTGAGGCCTATACTGCAACCCAACAAGGTGATTGTCCTTTTGTTTAATTTCAGTTCCATCCCATATAACTTCACTGGACAATCTCCCAGAAAGATCCACCCTCACTACAACCTAACTAAAAGTGCCACTCCCCCTCCTGTCTTGCCTCCTTTTCTAACCTTCCTAAAGAATCTATACTTCCGAACATTAAGCTGTCAGTCTCGTCCATCCTTGAGCCATGTTTCTGTAATGCCAATGATATCCCAGTCCCATGTTGCCAACTGTTCATCTCCCTTAGCTGTCAGGCACAGAAGTATGTGCAGTTTTATTTATCAGTCTTACCTTGTTCTCTGCCCAGCTCTTGTCTCACTTGACTATTAGACTTACTCCCCATATCTCCATATCAACTATAGCAGCCTCAGCCTTTTCTCACTGTCGCTTGGATACCCCCCCCGCTCCCCCACTGCCTCCCCACTGCTCCCCTCCTCCCCCCCCGCTCTCTACCACCACCCCCAACACTCCTCTTATTAGCTTAAAGCCTTCCAAGGAGCACTAGAGAATCTTGCTGCAAAGATATTGATTGTCTTCCAGTTCAGGTGGAACCATCCCTCTTTTTACAGGTCATTTCCACACCTGAAGATCTCCCAATTGTCCAGAAATATGCATCTTCATCTCTTAAACCAGCCCCTCAGCCACATCTTCATCTCCCTAATATGTGGCACTAATACCCCAAATATTACTACCCATGAGGGCTTACTTTTTAATCTCCTGCTTAGTTTCCTATATTATATCTGTAGGACCTCATCCCTTAAAGTTTCATTTTGATGATCAGAACAAGAATATGTGAGAAATATAACTTTTTTAAATCAGAAAGTGAAGGAGGGCAAGGTGGGGGATAAAGAACAAAAATTAAGGTAAATGTAACGTTGCCATAGTCTTACTAGATTGTAGTGCTGCTCTCTCATTACAGACAGGGCTGGAGGTGATCTCTACACCTCAGGCCGGGGGAGAGGTTAAGAAGCAATGTCCTTCATGGTAACCACAGTTGGTTCGAGAATGGAACCCATGCTGTTTGTATCGCAAACCAGACATCACCAAGGGATGGATGACAGGAGATATCAAATTCTGGATCAGTGGTGCTGGAAGAGCACAGCAATTCAGGCAGCATCCGAGGACAGGCAAAATCGACGTTTCGGGCAAAAGCCCTTCAATTCCTGATGAAGGGCTTTTGCCCGAAACGTCGATTTTGCCTGTCCTCGGATGCTGCCTGAATTGCTGTGCTCTTCCAGCACCACTGATCCAGAATCTGGTTTCCAGCATCTGTCATTGTTTTTACCTAGGAGATATCAAAGGTGAGGGGTGCAAGGATCAACAAAACAGAAGTCACAGGTCAAATGGTTGAGATCAATGTTGGGCAGAGAAAGTTGTGAAATGCCGAACTGAATGGTATTGTTCAAGCTTAGACTGAGCTTCATTGCCACAGTGCAGGAGGGTGAGGTCCATGCAGCAAAAGTGGGCACAGGATAAAGAGTTATCATCAGAATTGACTGGAAGATCAGGATTAAGATCCTGAGGGAATTTGACCGGATCATTGCTGAAAGGATGTTTCACCTCGTTGAAGAGATTGGAACTAGTGGACGTAATTTAAAAAATTGGGGTCTCTTGTCTAAAAGGGAAACAAGCAAGATCTTCTTTCTCACTCAGAGGGTCGTGAGATTATCAAATTCTCTTCCTCAAAAAAAGCAGTGAAGGTAATGCTACTGAATGTTTTTTAAGACAGAGATAAATAAATTCTAGCGCAACAGGGGAGCTGTAACAGCTCAGTGGGCAGGTAGATGTTAAGTAGGTCAACTCCCACCTGGCATCATAAGTTTATTCTGTCTTTTCTAATTTAAAGGTCTGATCTCGGGAGGAGACATGGGCATCTCAGAGCTGTGTTCTATTGTTACAGTTTCAGTAATCGTAGTACTAAGTCCACATAGGTTACTGTCTTGCGTACTTATAAGTTGTCTGATTTCACACAAGGCCCAATCATATATCTTGGACATCATGTACATCATTCTTAAGTACTAAGTAATGAACCCTTACTGTTTACCAAGGTTTAACCTACCATGTGCCTATTTTGTGTGGTACTTCTCCACTTGGTGTTCCCAATTAATACTAATACCACCAGAAGAACTGATGGCAGTGAATCTCCCCAAGACATCTCACAGGATTTTAGAGAACACAATTTCATAGGATCATGCCAGCAAGAAAGTGAATTTGAGGCCACAGTCATATCAGCCATGATCTTATCATATGGTGGAGTGGGTTAATTTACCTAAATAGTGCAGATTCAAAAGAGATGACCAGAAAATTGAGCACATAATTTTTGTTTGGTTTACCCAAGGAGGAAGAGATCACATTGTGAGCAGGAAATACAGAATACTAAACACTAAATTGAAGAAAGTACATGTAAATCTGGAAGAAATGTTCGGGACCTTGGACAGTGAAGAAGGACAAGTTAAAAGGGCAGGTGTTGCAACTCTCTCCCTTTGTTGAAAGGTTCTGTAAGAAAGGCAAGATGTGTTGGGGATACTGAGGAGTGAACTGGGGAATCACAGAGGGAACAGTCCCTTCAGATTGCTGAAAGGAAAGAAGATGTGATTGATAATGGGATAACATTGGAGATGACAGAAATGGCTGAGGATCCAATCAGTATGAAGACAGGTGGGGGTGGAAGGTGAGGTTAAGCAAAACCTATTATATTTCCAGAAGAGAGGAATGAGAGCCAAAATGCAGGAAATGGTGTGGACACAGTCAAGGACTTTGTGAATCACAGGAAAGTAGGCTCCTCAGTTGAAGAATGTTATCTCTGTCTTGGATCTCTTGAATTTAATTCTGGGTCCTGATGCTACTGCATAGTGAATGTAATTTCCTAAATATTATTTCACAATGTATCTAATTTCTTTCACATTTACTTTGTGAAATGTTCCTATTCAGTGATGTTGTTCTTCAGTGTATATGACGCACATTCATACTGGTCCTCAGGTACTTAACAATGGCATAGTGCTGAATCATTCACAGTTAACAAAGTTGACGTGAAACATATGGTCCTTTTCATGACATTTTTAGTTGACCATATTAGATTCAAAAAATGTTAGAACTTGATCCTGTTATAGATATGGGCGGCACGGTGGCACAGTGGTTAGCACTGCTGCCTCACAGCGCCAGAGACCCGGGTTCAATTCCCGCCTCAGGAGACTGACTGCGTGGAGTTTGCATGTTCTTCCCATGTCTGCGTGGGTTTCCTCCGGGTGCTCCGGTTTCCTCCCACAGTCCAAAGATGTGCAGGTCAGGTGAATTGGCCATGCTAAATTGCCCGTAGTGTTAGGTAAGGGGTAAATGCAGGGGTCTGGGTGGGTTGGGCTTCAGCGGGGCGGTGTGGACTTGTTGGGCCGAAGGGCCTGTTTCCACACTGTAAGTAATCTAATCTAATCATAACAATCAGGTGTAAGAAAAAAGCAAAGAAAATACAGATTTAAATTCTCTGTGCTTTCTTCAAATTGACCACTTTTATTTTACATAACTTATGGTTTCTATCAGTTAGGCTGGATAATCAGGAGAATTTTGGCTGCATGTTCTTTTTCAAAAATTAAGGCATTCTAGCTCTGCCCCGTAGTGCATTTGGCTCATACCACCCAGTCATCACGCGGCCAGCAAATTTCTCATTCAAGATACCTAGTCTTTTATCATCGGGAGGCTACAAATGGCCTCAGTGTTCTGAGGTCAGTGATGGGAAAATCAGTCTGGTGTTCCAGTTCTGGCTGCTCTCCAGTCATTGAGTGAGGACAGGATCAACTTTAGCTGTGATACTCCGAGGAAATATAGCTTTGCGACATTCATGGTCAAGGCTGATACAGAGACCGCAATCATTCAGCTGAGGTACCAATGCTTATGATCCATACATCAACATGGAAACAATGCTTCCAGAGGAAGGTACAACTAAGTCATAAGTAAAAAATGAGGTAGTCATTTCAATTTCAATTCCATAAATTTCCAGTCCAGTGCATTGATGCACTAGTAGTCAATTAACCCTTTCACCTCTTATTCTGAAGTTCCAAAATTATTCAATATAATAACCCTTATTGGTGACAGTGATTATATTTTACTCAGTTCAAGTAAGACTCAACATATGCTAATGTATGAGCAACAGTATCTAAGTGCAGCAGAATTACTATAATACTCTGGGTAGAAGTATTAATCTCACGTACGTACTTCTTGGTCTGCTTCAGGTTTCAAGTGAATACATAAAATCTCAAGGAATCTGTGTGTTCGGGTATCCATTGTTGTAATTTCTTTAGAGAGTAAAGTGCACTTTACCTAGCTATGGACCAATTACAAAGGCTATCGTTGAACCATTTGCTCCACCCCCAATCTCACATATCAAACTTTCAAAACCTTGGCTTCCAACAGCAAACATTGGAAACATAGTGACCTTGACACCCAAATACTTGTTCGAGGCATCAAGGCACTATTGTTTTCTCTGTCCTTTGGCAGATGTTTATCTCCCTGTTCCTACCTAGCATATAATCTATTCTTCCACTTTACTGAATTACTGCATCGTTTTGATTGACCAGTTAATTTCATCTCACCTTACAGGCAAATAAAACATTTGATCAACGAAGGCCTAACCCACAATTCCTATTGAGCCCCCTCCCAAATCCTTTTGAATAACATGCATGAAAAACAGGATTATTTCAGTATTGAAATTAAAGAAATGTAGTACTTGAGTTAGCCCCCATTAGGTCGCAAGAAGAAAACAATACAGGGTTTTTGCAGGATTTGATTTCCCATTTTGGGGATTGTTATTTCATTATTGAAAGAACCTGAGATTGCAAGTTTATTAAGTGTGTTATTATGTGTTATATCTCAGTATGATGCATTTGGTCTGAGGAAGCAATGCATAAAAGCATAGAATTCATTAGTGGGCTAAAACACATTCAGTGCAAATAAAATCATAGTTCAGTCCAGATACAGATGATAAAAAGACTGCTGCACCTCAGTTATGTTACTGTGGTAGTCTTTATAGAACAAATCTTCTCTTCTGGAAAAGAAAATGTTAGTTATTTCAGTGAGTTTCACCCTTTTTTGGATAACTTCAACCTCACTTACTTTTTAAACACTAATTTAACTAAAGGAATTCCTAGGCTCAAACCACATGCAATTGACTCATTCTTTCTCTATGAATTCCTTCATGGCCTATTTAGGGGCAGATTCTATAAGACTAATGTTTAATTCAAGTTTTTCTGGAATATTACATCAAACAAGATGCATTGCAATCACGCACCAAAGCCTTTTTGACCACACATTCAAACTCAATGCCTCTAGCGCCTAGAAGAAAGAGGGCAATGGTGAATAGGAACTGCACAACTTTCAAGTACCCCTCTCATTTCATGTACTATTCTTACTTGGAAAAAGTAAAACAAAACTGAGCATTATTGTTGTACTATCCCTCAGGGCACTGTGGGTCCCCATGCACTACAAAGACTGCAGTGATTCAAGGAAGTGGCTCCACATCAGCTTAAGATGGGCAATAAATGGTGAACCTTGCCAGGATGCTCAGAAATTAATTTTCTAAAAATTGTAATTTTCCCTGTTTATCAGTTGCTCAATCAATCTTTTTCATAGTTTCTAAAATTACAATTGGGTTCTCTTAAAGCATGAAAATAAATGTGCATAGCCTCCTCTGTTATAATACCTTTTCTCCCACTGAAATGGCAGGCAACCAACTTGCTATCAGCCACTAATAACTAATGCTAATCATTAGGGAGTGCACAAAAATGATTTTGTGGTGCCTTACACATTATTTCTTCTCTTCTGATGGGGTTGTATTTGGCTTCCAGTCAGAACGTTTCAATCAGGTAACACAGCCACAATTTTAAAATGTACACAGCATTGGCTAAACTCCATTAATGACATATTTTGCTGAGTACTGTCTACTGAGGAAATCATTATTCAGCATTTGCTTCTGTTGCTTTTCTCACATACCTCTCCGAATGTGCTAATTTGGCTTTTGGACTCCCAGCCTGATTGGATGGTCACAATTGTACATTAATGAACAAACTTCAATCTGTCTATTTCTCCTTTCAACCAAAACTTGTTTTCAATACACTTAAATCACACAATACTCAAACTGATCACATTCAAGATGGTAATTGAAGTATTAGATTTACTTCCATCACAGTTAAGGGCTGGGTGAAGGACAAACCATGTAACATTGGAGGTCCTGCAACAATAACACCTAGTGGTACTTGCTGCTATTCTATGGGAACGTGAGGAATGGAATTAGATTCAGATGGAATGCCAACCATTATTACATTACAATGTTCACACTTACTTTTGAGATTTAGGCTTGAAGAACAGCTGGCTGGGTAAGATACTATAAGCACCAATGGTGACAATATCCTGACAAGCTCTCAATGTTTTTTGAAAGCCAGACAAAAAGGAGATTGTAATGGTGCAGGGCTGCAAAACAGCATTTGGGTTAGAAGACCTTGCCCTTATCTTCGTCAACACATGCAAGCCTTTCTATTAATGGCATTACATGAAAAATAGATGCATGAAATTGTTTGGGTATTTGTTGGATTATACATATCAAACACAGAAAGGTGAAAGGTTAAAGCAAGATAATTGACCAGCATGGAATTTTGATCAATGAACCAATAGTGTTAAGAGGGTCTGGATCGACCCTTTCTTTGTTGTGAATTTATTTCATGAATACAGAGAAACACATTGTAAAATGCCATTTTTAAAATACAGGCCATTGCAAAACAAATAAGAACTCTAAAACATTGGGCAAAAAATGATGGGGTAAAGATTTTTCATACTGTGTCAATGTCAGTAATAGTATGAGATTGTACCAAACCATCAATCAAGTGGTAGGCAACCCTTTTATGAAATTAGCTACTTGAGACTTGTATCCTGTACCTATTACCATCCCAAGAAACTGTGCCATTGTCAAAGTCTTTTGGGGCAGGTTACTTATTCAGTGCAGTGGAGGAATTGCATGGCAATCATCTTGTCATGGTCAGTGCACCGTCTTTCCAGAGAAATTAGATTACTGTTAGCCTGGAACACAGCAGGCAATCACTGTAACTTCACTTTGCATTGTTTTCTTGCTATTTGTGTGTAATAATTGAAATCTTTGACAAACAATGCCCTAACATAATTTTACTCAGGGAAAAATAAACTGGAAATAGATAAGCCTTAAATATTACAAAGTTGACATTCAGTCTCATGCTAAAACCTTTCAGAGCTCTCCCTTCCTTCCAAAGCTAGACTGTTCAGTCTGTATCAAAAGCCTAGCAATATCTACATAGGCACTGATTTGTGTAGAGGAAAAATCACCCAGAGACCAAATATTGATTTTAGATTAGAAAAATTGATGTTCTTTTGCAAACCACCACAACCATCAAAATGAGAAGCAACTATCGAGAGCAAGTTTTGTAAAACACCTCATGAGGTGTCATTTTATATCTAGACAATTGGTCAACATGAAATATAGTCATCCTACTGTTCAAAATCAATATAGTTTTCTTCAAAAGCTAATTCATTAAATTGAAAATAAGCTATCAAACATTTCAACTGAAATTCCAATTGTTTAATTGGATATTCTGAATCTTTTGAAGAAGATTTTTGTTAGATTAGTTTATTGAAAATCAATGCAAGTTTTAAATTAATTCATGTGCCTTGTAGATGCATTGTCTTTCATTTTCAAAAATGGAGAAGAGAGTTATCTTTTAAACATCCTCTCCTACCCTGAAGGCTTAATGTCTCTGACACCTTCTGCCCATTTGTTAGCTTGTTCAAAATTTTATCCATTGAATTTTTTTCAGTGTTGCACTGAGATATAGTTCTAAGACAGCATGTTCATCATGGTATCAAAAGGGGTTGACTTAGGTTTCAGTTGATTAAGGGTTAAATTTTCAGTCATATTATAAAAGCAGATGAGAAACATAGATGTGCAAAGGCAAGAGTGTAGGAGCTGTACTATCTGTAAAATAGCTCATGTTTAATAATGGCGATGCCTACGAAAACTGTTGTAAAGAGGGTGACAATGTAATATGTATGTTATAATGTCTTGTTTAAAGTTTGGAGGTGATTGTAACCCAGCAGAGTCGGTTTTATATTTCATGATTATAAGACAGTCTCTCCTTGTGTATGCTTGGAAACAAATGCTTCTTTGTTCTAATTTCTTGAGTCCTCTTATCAATTTGTCAAGTTGTTTGAATAACAGCATTTTACACTGAAATATTATCTGCAAAAGCACACGTAAAGCTCATAGAATTGCTCCTTTCCACATGATTTTGCATTTACAGTTTGTATTTGGATTCTATTCTGTGGCTCCAGTTGCAAACAGGATGACACAGTCAAGGGATCTACTTTTAAAAGGTCACAGTTGACAAAGATATCTCATTGTATACTTCCAGTTCAAATATTATTAGGACAATCAAAGAAAATAAAATAGAAACACATTGTTGTGAAAGCATCAGGGCCCTGTGAGATACCTACCAGCAGTGGTGCGTTCTCAGCAGTTTGAATTCATTTTCTTAAAAGGATTAGCTGCATGGACAGTTGGGATGGAATTCAATGGGCCCCAGGCCTGTCCCAGAGACAACTGCAGCCAGTTTAAGCGACAGTTACCCCTTTCACCTGAACACTGTTAATATTTAGAGAAATGCTTTAGCGGGACTGTAAGAATTTGTCAAACAGGATGATTTGACTGTCAGTGTTTATTATAACCATCAGACGTAGACTTGTATCTAACCTGCTGATGCTGTTTTCTTTCAGACAGTGTCCATTGATTTGGATAAAATCATAAAGGTTGCAGTTATCAAGGATTATTTTGTTTAGACTCGCCTCTTTGTTTCATGTCTTCATGACTTGTGTTGGTACATGTTCATTGACTCTGAAAGTTAATGGAATCCTTGATCCTGCATGGGACATTGAAGTGTTTTCTGGAAAGGTGAACTCCAGGGCTGGTCCTGAGAGTGTCTTTCACATCAGGAAACCTATGCAGGTGTAGGTGAGGTACGCAGACATATTCAAAGCAAAGAACATGTAATGAGTTCTCAATCTTAAAGTTTGAACTAATTAGAGGAGTCATTATGATCCAATTGTTTTGTCCCTTTAAGCAGTCATCAAATTCTCCTTTGAATGTTTCTATTAGATCTGCTTTCATCATCCTTTCAGGCACTGTGAGGCAAATAATACTTCATTAAAGACATCATCTCTCATTCCAAATTCGTAAGTCTCTCTGATACTCTCTGTAAGCAAGGGAAGTGAAAGGTGAAGACCCCAGCAGATCCCGTTCTTCAGCATCATTTACTTATTGGCGGCAAAGTGTGTTATAAAAATGACACTTAAATATTGCCATGGACAAAGTACGTTGCTTTAGTCAATTTTTTAGGAGGTCTGCTTTGCGTTAATTTCTTTAGCCAACAGTTGACTGTGTTCTATGACTCATTCCTATTTTGATCTCCAAAAATGCTCTTCTATGGCTTTAATTTAATAAGAGGTAATATACAGGTACAGTTGGAAACTTGGAGGTAAATGTATATACAAACAAGAGATGATATATCTCAGGAAGTGATATAGTGTCACATGATGCAATGACTATCTCTTGCAGCAAAGTCAGGGTCTGTTGTCACTGTTAGCTACATTTGTAAATAAAAGTTAATAATTCTAACCCTAACTTAGTAGACTGTGATGATATTCTAGAGCGAATTATACAGTAAAAGGAAGACCCTTGGGAAAAGTTGATAAGCAGGCCCATTGTACCCTGAAGGTGGCTGCACAGGTGGATAGAGGGTCAAGAAGGCATATGGTATGCTTGCCTATGTCAGACCATGTATTGAGTATAAGAGCTGGCAGGTCATGTTAAAATTGTACAAGACATTGGTTCGGCCACATTTAGAATACTGTGTACAGTTCTGGTCGCCACATTACCAAAGGATGTGGACGCTTCGGAGAAGGTGCAGAGAAGGTTTATGAGGATGTTGCCTGGTATGGAAGGTGCTAACTATGAAGAGAGGTTGAGTAGGTTAAGTTTGTTTTCATTAGAAAAAAGGAGATTGAGGGGGGACCTGATTGAGGTTTACAAAATCATGAAGGCTATAGACAGGATACATAGAGATAAGCTTTTTCCCAGGGTGAAGGATTCAATAATGAGAGGTCACGCTTTCAAGGTGAGAGGTGAAAAGTTTAAGGGGGAAACATGAGGCAAGTACTTCACACAGAGGTTGATGGGCGTTTGGAACGAACTGCCAGCAGAGGTGGTAGAGGCAGGCATTGTAGATTCATTTAAGATGCATCTGGACAGATGCACGAGTAGGTGGGGAGCAGAGGGATACAGATGCTTGGGAATTGGGTGACAGGTTTAGACAGTAGATTTGGATTGGCTCAGGCTTGGAGGGCCAAAGGGCCTGTTCCTGGGCTGTAAATTTTCTTTGTTCTTTATTCTGTGGCAACATATTGAGACCAAAAATAGCCTAATACAACAAAACACTAGTATAGTTGAATGTATGGTGCTTAAAAAAGGAGCAAAATACAAGCAGTGTTAATCTGAGTTAGAAATATACATTCAAATTCTTCAGTTTGTTTGTTCTAATATACCAAAGTGGTTAAAACTCTCAAAATCTCTGATCTGTAGCCAATTGGTCAAATATTATTGGTTCAGAGGGGAAGCAAATCTAAAAGTGGTGTAACATCAATATTGAATGCACGCACCAGAAGTGATGCAAGAGGTTACAGTTCAGAGAACATGGAAATGGGAAGGGGGACAATTGTTGAAGACTGTGTGGCCCTCACTAATACTGAGCCACAGTGATCCACCAATGTGAAGTAGAAAGAGTTAAGATGAGTACTTAAAATTGTTTATATTCACTTGTGACTAAGCTATTGCAATACTTCCAGAAAGATCCGAAGTTAAAAATCAACAGATACCTGAAGGCTTACATCTGCGGCCAGTCAGCCGATTGAGGACTTTGGGTGGTCCATAAACCAGGGATATAATGGCTTGCAGTCTCTCTATAATGTGAACTGAACCATATATTTGGTAAACCGTAGTAATGGTGAATTGTTATGTGGAAGCTAAAACAATCGCCATCTGCCTCTTAAAGTTTGAATGAAACAAATTCTTGGATAAACACAACGCATCAGCGAAAGAATTAATAAATACTCTTTCTCTTTTATTTAGTGCTTACTGTTTCTGATACTGCCGTGACATGATGAGAGGTCACTCTCTATATATTTAGTACGTACACTGTAACAGACTGCCAGCTATTAGAAAACAGTTTATTGAAGCATACACATCTTAATTGTTGCCATTTTCTTTTTTTTCACATATTAACAGCACTGTGGAAAGTCTCAAGTTTGCTACATTAAAAGATACAAACACGTCACACCTCCACAGGATAAGAATTAAAAAGGCAAGTTGACGGACAGACAACATCCACAGGCAGTTTTTGTTTGTATTCAAAACAGGTTAAATGATATCCAGTGATGTCATATACCAGGTCCAAGACATTCGAAAGCTCTTTAATCCTGTTATCCAAAAAAAATCACTGATTTATTCAGGACACGTTTTTATTTCTCTCCAAATTATTTTTGTCCAGTTACAGATTTAATGAACAGTAAAGTAGAAAATCTGGGGTGGGAGGGAGTGTCGGGGGGGGGGGGGGGGGGAATGGATGCTTATGTTAAATTGCAGAGGTTGAATGGAGCAGGATTTTTATTAATGTGTGGTCAATGAGTTGTAAACACTAGTTTAATTTTGTACTGTTTCCTCCCTCTTATTCCTCATCCTCTCTGTTCCAGAACAGGCTGTATATCTACCATCACCTACGCTGTTGAGCAGGTCAACCATGAAATGATAATGAAGAGTTAAGCAATCAGTGCAGCAAAGCTTGCTGATGTACAGTTTAACAAGCAATGCACGATATTGAGCTGGGAGTACCTGCCTCTGCCAATTTTCCATTTGGTAACCCTGAGGGATGCCATGAGTAGCTCTTGAATTTCAAGGTTATCAATTTGACCGTAAATCACAACACATGCAGTACTCGTAGTGAATTTGCTGTAATGTTGACATTAACAGCTGCATTCTTGCTATATGTCTAGACATAGTCCAGGGTTAAACTACAAAGTCAAGTTTGTTTTTGATGATTATTTTGCTGAAAGCTTGACAACAAAAGAAAACAGCCATAATATAGCTTTTGTTTCATGGAAGGCTTTTTAAATGTATTTAAATGACGAGAGATCCTGTGATTTTGGAAAGCTCTCCTTTAAGCTCAGAGATCCTCCACTCAATGTTTCAATTCAATGAACATTAACTTGCTGAATAATGATGAGACCTTGCGTGGCCTCATTGTTCAAGTGACAGGATGGCATTGGGAGCAGGCTTTATGTTTAGGCCATCAAAATAATTTGGTCACAAAACAATCCAAATGGTGAATTCAGAAACAAAAACAAAAATTGCCAGAAAAACTCAGCAGGTCTATTGGTGTCCATGGATAGAAAGCAGTGTTAACATTTCGGGTCCAGTGACCCTTCTTCAGTATTTCAGAAGCTTGTTCTTTAACTAAAGACGGTGAGCAGTGGAATACATTACCACAAGGTAGAATGGCATAGATACATTCAAAAGGAAACGAGGTCAACATGAGGGAGAAAGGGATAGAATGGGTTTATAAATGAGCTCTCAGGGGATGGGAGGAGCCTCTTTCAGAACAAGCACCAATAGGGCCACATGGGCTGGATGACTTGTCTCTAGAACAAATTCAATTATTGAGAAATTGAAACGAAAGCCAGAGGTGGCAAGCATCAGCAATCTTCTCCTGGCTGCTTTGGACCATCTCTGTGACAATTTCTATGTGGTGCTTCTTTCACTGTGCAGCAATGACAGTAAGGTGGCCTGCTACATCCACAATGGCTTCAGCTGAACAGCTTTAGCTTTTGAGAAACTGCACTTTTCAATGAATAATCCATTTCAAATGGTTCACAAGATTAATTCTTATAAGGAAGAGATTCAACAATCATTTAGAATCACAATTCTATTCAGACTATGCTGATGGGAGATTTAGCAATGCAAGCAAAATCTTAGAGACAGAAGAAACCTCATTTCAAAAAGAGAAGGGTACCTGCTGGAACTGACACAATTTCCATTCATATGACAGGAGAAATTTGAACACTGGTTGTTGCCTTGGAGTATGCAAGTTGTACTGTTTTCCCTTTAAGAATAATAGTAAGAGAATTTTGTGTAGAAATTTCAAACAACCATGGAATGCAGACTGCATTCTTTGTACAGTCACGTCAGGATTTGCAATGTTGGTTGAGTAAGTTGTGAACAAACTATCTACTCCCAGTCTGATTCTGAGCAGTCATTGCAGAGGAGAAAACAACTTCCATTTATGTGGCATATTTAATGTTTAAAATGATGCATTTATTAATAGGAAGGGTTTAGAAGGACATGGGCCAAATGCTGGCAAATGGGATTAGATTAGTTTCAGATAGCTGGTCAGCATAGATAAGTTGGACTGAACAGTCTGTTTCCATGCTATACAACTCTATGACTCTATGATACATTGCAAAATATCTAATAAGCATTATCAAACAAACGTAAATGACATTGAGTGACATTATGTCAGATAAGCAAAGGCTTGGTCAAACAGGTAGATGTTAAGGAGCACTATCAGTGAGAAAAGACAGAGAAAGAGGTGGAGAGATTTACAGAGATAATTCCAGAGAATTAAGCCTTGGCATCTGAAGGCCAACAGTGGAACAATAAATATGGAATGCTGAAGAGACTTGACTTGATGTAATTACAGAAGTCTCAAGAGGATTGAGATTCTGGAAGAGCATCAGTGCGAGGGGGAGTCAAGTTCATTCAAGGATTTGGAAATAACGGTTGAGAATCTTCAAATCAAGGTGTTGATTAATTGGGAGTCAATATAGGGCTCCAAGCAGAGGAGTGACTTGGTGCTGGTTAGAATGCGTCCAGCAGTTTATAAATTAACTCACAGTTGTGAGGGAGACAGTATGGAGACCTCTCTTTAATTAAACTCCTGTTTCCCTCCATCCTTACAAGCTAGCACCCCATTTCTAAACTCCTTTTCCTCTCTAAAGTCCTTGAAAGTGTTGTTGCCTTGTAAATTCAAGCCCATCTTCCACAACAAGAACAACAAAGCTATTATATTCAGGTGTTAACAGTTGTTGAGTCAGATCGCTTGCTTTTAGTTACAAAGGCTGGAGTAAAGGGAGGGTTTACAGGATGACAACAGAAGCATCTCAAAACAAGGAACATCACTTCTACAGGAAGAGATGTTCAATTGTGATGACAGTTTTCATATTGGCCACACTTTGGAAAGTAACCAATCTCTGTGTTACCAGAAGCATTTCAGTTGAAGTGACACCACAAAATCAGGAGGTGTGAATGACACCATCAGACATACATATACTTTTCTCTGGAGTTGGATGATACCTTCAGATAAAGCATTAAACCTTTAATAATGAAAAGTTACAAAGCACCCAAAACTTCTCAGCTTGAATTGTGTACAAAATATCCCTTGACACTCGTTTAATTTTCTCTTACAGATTGGCAGTTTCAAACCTTGATTATCAGCACTATTTTAGATAAAAGCAGCACATATCATTTCAAATAATGCAGTGATTAACTGCAATATCTTGTTACTCCTTTTATTATGTATGGTTTTTAAGTGATAATTAGCTTCCAGTCGAGTGCTTCAATTGCTTGCATGCATAATTAGCAGGGGACACACCATCAATAATTTAACAAGGATAGAGCCTGCTTTTAGTAAAACTAAAAGTGATCACATAAAATTATTATCGACTGAAGCAGAACCGCAGTGTAGCAAATACATGCCGTACCTTCGCTGTAATCAGGGCAAACATTTTTGCCACTATAAATCGGCAGCTTAGAAACACTTCCAATCGCAGAAAGAAAATACTGCATTTATATAGTCGCTTCCACTACTATGTGACATCCTGAATTGCTTTATGGCCAATTAAGTATTTTCTCAAGAGTAATTACTGATATGGGGGGACGGTGGTGATCAGTTTGCAAATAGCAAGCTCTCACAAACAGAATTGCGATGATGATTAAATAATCTTTTCTTTAGTGATGTTCTTTGAAGTATTAACAGTAGCCAGAATAGCCGAAATAACTTTCCTCCTCTTCTTTTAAAACATGGCTCAAGAACTGGTAAACTCACCAGACCGATGGAGGTCTTGGTTTAATGTTTCATCTAAAAGGCCATTGCAAGATTGATTGCTGGCCTTGTCAGTGATGGTTTAATTCATGAATGAATGAATAATAACAGTGCAACTCTCCGTTAGTGCTGCACTAGGGTAATCAGTCTAGATTTTATGTCTAAGTATCTGGAACGAGATTTGAACAACTGACCCCTACCCATAGGCAAGTATGCTATCAATTGAGCCATTGCTGAACAGTGATGTGAATGAAGAAGTTGTACCCAAACTTGATTCACGATTCTGAAAGAAAAGCAGGAAGTGCTGGAAATACTGAGCAGGTCTGGTAGCATCAGTGGAAAGAGTAACAGAGCTGTCGCTTTGAGTCAAGTTGAGTCTTCTTCACTGAAAACAAATGCTGGAGATAACAATGGGTCAGAAAGCATCCATGGAGAGAGAGAGAGCAAGCTAACATTTCGAGCCTAGATGACTCTTTCTCAGAAAACTCTTCAGTTTTCAGTACAGATCTCAGCATCTGTACTAATTTGTTCCTACACGGAGTTTTCATCAGTTTGTTTGTTCATTTGGTTCACAAATGTCCTTTTGGAAGGAAATCTTACACAGTTTGGCTGAGATGTGACTCCAAATCCACTGTAATTTATGTGGCTCTTAAATGCCCTCTAAAATTGGCCAAGCAAGCTATTCAATTCAATTAGGAGAAAGTGAGGACTGCAGATGCTGGAGATCAGAGCTGAAAAATGTGTTGCTGGAAAAGCGCAGCAGGTCAGGCAGCATCCAAAGAGCAGGAGAATCGACGTTTCGGGCATAAGCCCTTCTTCAGGATTCCTGAAGAAGGGCTTATGCCCGAAACGTCGATTCTCCTGCTCCTTGGATGCTGCCTGACCTGCTGCGCTTTTCCAGCAACACATTTTTCAGCTCTATTCAATTCAATGACAATTACGGGGAAAAAAATAAATGCTGGCCTTTCTAGCAATGTCCACATACCATGACTGACTAAAGAATATCAGAGTCAACTTGCTAAGTAATCAGCACCCTTTACTTCCATAGTATAAACTGTTGCATTCATTTGAAATTTGGCATTCTCACATTTGCCCTGATGAATGCAAGACAGCAGGTTTTGGCAATATTATCTCCTTTCAGTAATATTCAAATTCTATACTATCAAGTGCCTATGGTCCATACGTAAGTTCAAATAATATACTGTAAATGTGCCACTTTGCACTGATTTTTCTGTTAAGGCTACACTGAATCGATCACTCAAAGGTATACTTGGAACGAACTGCACTAACATACATGTTGGTCAGATTAATTAGAAAATAATTAAATTGTAATATAATGCATACTTTGTCACCGTGTCTTAGAGATGGAAACTTCAAGTTGTTCGAGAGATAATCAACATGACCAGACTTAAAGGAAAGCCCCTGCACCTCCAAAGCTGGCTCTCACGTTGTTCATGTTTATGTTGAGCAGCTCTCAAAAAATGAATATTCATATTGAAGCAATTTCAAATTATAAATGTTTACACACTCTGCTCAGAGTAACCAGCGGAAGATGATCAAATTACAAACATAATTCTCAACAGTGACTTCAGGAAGAATTCCTCAACTTCCCATAGAACAGACATGGGTCTAAAGGATCTTCAAGTTCAGAATTTGAAATCTCAGTGCTCAGGAAAACAATCTCCCTGAAGGAATAGGTGGAAAAATGGATAAAGTTTCTTTTGACAAAATGTAGAATGAAACTTCATCTTGTGATTCTCCTCCTTCCATCTCATTTCTGGTTAAATCATGAAGTGTACTTCTCCACTTAGACCAAATGAAGTCACTTTAGTTCAATATAGACAAAGTTTAAAATCACACAACACCAGGTTATAGTCCAACAGGTTTATTTGGAAGTACAAGCTTTCAGAGGGCTGCTGTTTCATCAGGCAGCTACCTGATGAAGGAGCAGCGCTCCGAAAGCTTGTACTTCCAAATAAACTTGTTGGACTATAACCTGGTGTTGTGTGATTTTTAACTTTGTCCACCCCAGTCTAACACCGGCACCTCCACACCACAGTTAAGTGTGATTCACACAATGACAGATAAAACATCAGGTTCATGGTGTTTATATATGTGCACTATTTATGTCTGTTAACTCATTTGTTCTTATTAATCATCAATGTCCAATCACCAATCACCACTAAGCATAAACGAATGAAAAAGGTACCAACGCAGGCAGATCTTAGCATTATTTACGTGACCAAAGTTACTGAGTCACATCAGGAAGTTATATGGCAGGGTGAGGAGAGCGTGATAGAATTCTATAACCCTCTGCAACACTCTGACAAAGGTCAAGTTTTCCAACTTGAGGAGAGATCGGAAATCAGGGAAAGAAAATTGTTCATCAAAGCTAATAACTTTGTCTATAGGAATTGGGAGGTCATATTGATGAGGCTTCTTCTGGAGTACTGCATGTAGTTCTAGTCGCCCTGTTATACGAAAGACACTATCAAATTGGAGAAGGTTCGGGAAAGATTAACCAGGATGTTGCTGGGAATGGAGAGTTTGAGTTATAAAAATAGGCTGGGACTTCTTTCACTGGAGCTTAGGAGGTTGAGGAGGTGACCTTACAGAGGTTTATAAAAGCATGAGGGGCATAGATAAGATGAAAAGCAATGGTCTTTTCTCTGGGGTGGGGTGTTCAAAACTAGGTGGCACATTTTTAAGATGAGAGGAGAAAGATTTGAAAAAGAGGCAACCTTTTTTATATAGTGAATCGTTTGTGGAATGCTTTGCCAGAGAAAGTGGTGGATGTACAGTTATAACATTTAAAAGCAATTTGGATCAATACATGTATAGCAAAGGTTTCGAGGGATATGGGCCAAACACAGGCAAGTGGGACAATAGTTTAGTCTGGGAACATGGTTACCGTGGACAAGTTGGAACAAAAGGTCTGTTTCTGTGCTGTTTGACTACATGACTTCCCCAACCTTGTGAACAACATACAAATCCGATGATTGGAATGGATGGTGATTGGGAACCATTTCCTCCTTCTAAACCCAGTGAGCTATAATACCCTAATTTGTGTTTGAACCTGGCACACAGCCTTTCCCTCTTATCATCTGAGGAAAGCTACAGTTGTCGAAACTGTAGCTATTATTGTGTGAATGCAGGAAGGGCAGGAAACACTGAAATCTAGAGTAAGGACACTTTCATCTGAAGGGAATGGGAATGAGTATTAGATAAGTCAATGCTCAACTTTTACTTTTCTTGAATTTCTCAAAGAACATGATAAAAGGATCTGTCACAACCTGCACACAAGGAGCTTTTGCATTTAACAAGTGCAAAGGATTGGCAGAATTATGAAATGCAATGTCAGCTAATAATGAGAATTGAAATGGGAGCCAGAACCAGAGTATTCGAGTCACAACTGCTGGCTGCTTGCTTTTAAATTTCGGAGACTCTCAAAATCAATGTGGGCTGACCAAAGCATATAAACTAAACTGAAGGGAGGGTCAGTGTTGTATGTAATCAATTGTGATTAATTATTTTGTCATGTAAAACCCATGAATATGGACGACAAAATATGGATTCATTATCTGATGTGCTACAGGCTCTAGAGTCATAGAAACACCTCAAATGCAATTCCTCACAATTCCAATTTCTGAAAGCATTTGATATTCAGTGAGAGGGGCAATGTTGTGTGAGGAAATTATTTGACTACTTCACTCTGACCACTCACATTTCTCTGCTCCAAACCTGCCTGGACATGAGAGTCTGACTATGTACATGTGATAAAGTTTATTATCTCCAAAAGTTCCAACATCAAGGCAATATCAGAAAGGGGAAAAAAATGAAATAGGAGGATCTCTCACCACAGAATGGCACTAATGGGAAGAATTTGAACAAACTGTAGCCAAAATAAGGTTCCCTTGCACAGAAACAGGAATCATGAAAGAAAAACAAAAATGCTACATATAAAATAATTGCCTAAAGAAAAATAACGGAAATCTGAAGCCAAAAATATGAAGAAAACAATGGAAGTGCACGAGTCAGTCAACATTTGACAGAGTCATATTAAGTATATCATGACATGAGGAAGAATCTCCCACACAATGACTGGATGTTCTTTTCTTTCTGATGCTGCCTGGTACAGTCTGGATTTTTAGCATTTTCTCTTTTTTACTGAGAATAAATAAAACACCATCCTCTCGTTCCCAGTGTTTTATACTGATGATGAAGAGAAAGATGTTCGTGTTGAATTATTAAGTCAGCGGACAGCCGTTAAACATCTGTGAATCATTAATCAAACAGTGAGGGGTAAACATTGTCAAATTATGAAATTTTATTTCTCAATTTACCAGCTGACCCTGTGGCCCCCTTAAGTTTTTCCCAATTAGGTTTCTGCTGAAGTGCCGACTGTTTGATTATTAACCAATGCTGAGGCTGTACCATTGGAGACAGAGTCTGATTTGTGACCTAAATGCATGTTGGAAAGGGTAACTTTCACTGCACTGCTCTCTGGCTGCAATATTGAACCCACTGTGGTCATCAATGTGTAAAACCTACTGGGGATCCATTCAAATCTGAATTTGTGGTCAGCATTTAATTAGATACTTGCAGACCGCCTCTCAAGAGGACAATTGTCCAACCGCATGCTGTGAGATTGGTGTGATAGATATTAGGTGGTATGTTGTGGCACCCCTAGGACTAGATGTTGCCATAAAGGCCATACTGTGCTGTGGGACATGACCAATAGGCTTAATGAAATCCACCTTAATTCTGCCCACACAACCACCACACCCCCACCAGATCAGAAACCTGCTATTTTCCCAACATATAGCTCCACGTGTGCTCATACTTAACATTTCAATATCCCTTAAACCTTATCTTTTTGTTGTAAATGCCTTATTTATATTCCACTTGCCTAAGTGGAACATATTGTTTTTCTTCTCTGTTAAATTTTCTGTACAAATTCACGCTAGGTACCAGCTAGCATGTGCACCTGTGGAAATCATAAGAATGTTAACAATATATTGGAATGGCAGTAGTTCACAACGAGTATTCCTGACCGCTTCCCCAGGTCCTGAAAGGCCTCCCCCATTTTTGTTGGCTTAAAGTGGAACTAAAAAGATGTCCTTATCTGAAGAGATAATAAAACATGCTTGGACAAATCGATTTGCTGAGAGACCTTGCGGATTCCCCGTGTTTGGTAAAGAAACCGCTCTGTGGGGTGTACGTGTGGTGTGTCTGTGATGTGTCTGTGAGTGTGGTGCGTGTGTGTCTGTGAATATATGTGTGTGTGTGTGTGTGTGTATATGCATGTGTGTCCGTGATTGTGTGTATGTGCATGCATGTGTGTGTGTTGTGCGTGTGTGTCTTATGTGTGTGTTGCTTTGCTTTTTTTTGCAACTGTACATCTCAACAAATCCCTTGTGTGTGGCGGGGTGGGGGGTAGTGTGGAAAAAGTCAACAAAGTTTTGTCGTCAGCAGATCTGCCTGTTTTAGAATTTCAGAGTTGTACATGTCCAGGGCATGGTTGACACGCATGACCTCACTGCTATTGAGCTTGAGACGGTGCTTCAGCATACAGGAGAAGAGGTCTAGGGGCGCTTTGCCCGCGGCCACCGGGGGTGCCAGCCGGTTGATACGCTCCCGGATGTCCAGCAGCAGCAGCATGACCGAGGAGGAGGAGTGGAACTGCGTGCCCTGCGCATACGACTGGTTGACCTGTTGGACCGCGCTGCGCAGCAGGTCAGTGTTGAAACGCAGGCTGTAGCCGTACACTTGCACGTCCGAGATCTTGATGTAGATCTGCCGCTTGCTGGGGTCCGAGAGGTCCACGGGGCCCTGGGCCGTCACGTTGCGTAGGGAGGCTGGCAGCTTGGAACGGCTGCGCAGGTAGACGTGCACGGTCTCGAAGACCGTCTTCCACCTGTTGCCCAGCAGCAGGGTCCAGTTGTAGCAGGGCGAGTCGTGCAGTCTCGTCTTCTCCCAGCTTGGGTAGCCGTGCTCGCCAATGGGCGTGCTCCAGCCCTCGGAGTGACTGCCGCTGAAGGGGTTAATGTAAACAAAAAACACCGGCTCGAGGCTGCTGTTCCTCATCTGGCAGATCTTCATGGAGAGGCCTACCACCATGTGGATAAAGTCCACCCGGTTCTTGTTGCTCTTGAGGGTCAGCGACATCCGCTTCCGCCATCGGGGGTCGAAAAAGGTGTCCAGGCGGATTTCATTGCTGATGAACATGGTCTGGATGGACAGCCTGGAGTCCTTCTTCGCCAGGAGGTAATTCAGCTCCAGGTCGTGGAAGTCCAGCTCAGTCTCGAAGCTGACGAACTGCTCGCTGCGTTCCGAGTCCACGTTCTGGGGCTCGCAGCGGCCCCGGTACAGCTTGAAGCCTCGGTTGCAGGAGCCGCACAAGGAGATGTTGGCCAGGCTGCACATGGCGCAGCTGCTGTTGCTGCCGATGTTGCAGGGGATGGGCCGCTGGCACATGTTGGCCACTGTGTGGCACACGCAGCTCTTCTGACTCTCAAGGAAGGTGCCCCAGTACCCGTTCTCGCTGCAGTACAGGAATGACTGGACTCGGTTCAGCCACTGATGGACCGACCTGCAAACAAAGCACACACAGAGTCAGATCAATCAAATTGCACTGCAAGGAAGTAGAAAGTTAACAGTTCTTCCCAAATTTAAACCTCCACATTAATGAAATAACAAAGGGCAACATAATAAAGGGAACAGCATCACTTTTGAGGCACATATTATCCTGGTGTGAGATGCATCTCTAAAATAAAACCGAACTGTAGATGCTGGAGATCTTAAGCAAAGCAGAGGTTGCTGGAAAAACTCAGCATCTGTGTACTTAGATTCATGTGGCAAAAATAAATGAAATCAAATCAAAAGCAGAGCTAACGTTTCAGATCCAGTGACCTGTGTTCAGTAGAAGGGTCACTCTACTCAAAAAGCTTTCTCTCTACTGATGCTGCCAGACTTGCTGAAATCATCCAGCAATTTCTGATATACATCTCTATTCTTCCAATTATTTCAAAATCCTAGAACACCCACAAGGACTACTGATGGTTTCTGAGTGAGATGGGTGATAGACAACAATCTGGATGGGACAATTTACAAAAAGAAGAAATGTTGAAATCTTAACAATGTAAAATATTGAATATTTACAAAGCAGGTGTTTCAGCACATCATGGAGAAAGGGCACATTGACAATTCAGGGGTTAACCTCCGAGAGTCCCCACCTGACTCACTGACCCTTTGTCTTTTCCTCTTTGAGGTGAAAACAGGAGCAGTTGTTGTTTCCCACTGTCTCCTATCTCAAGCTGGGATTGTTCACATATACTTGACATGGACCAGCCCAGACATCCTCAAAATATTTGAAGGTGGCCTAGACCTAAACTTTTTCTTATCTAAAAGGCAAATGTGAAGTGCTGTGTTCCAGATGTAATTCAATTGGTCAAACTGCTTGACTTTAAGCAAAACATAATTTATTCAAACACTACAGTTAAAATACAACAAAGGGAAGAACTTGGAATAACTTAACTCTATTAGAAAACTTAACAGAATAATAGATACAGTAACTATAACTAATTAATTGTTCAAATACAGTAACATCCCATAAATATACCCTGTAGCAAAAAGGCAAATTCAGAAAAGCAGATTGTGTCTCACATATAATCTAGCAGCCGACGAAGATAACTCCCAGTTTTGGCCGTAATCAAGAGAGGGAAATAATAGTTTCTGCTTCTTCAAGCCTACAACAGCAATTGCTGAAAGCTAACTAAAAGTTCTGGATCGATGACCACACTCACTCAGGCTGCTTCTATTGTTTCAACTTTAAAAAGAACCCCAGCCCTCACAAGTTGTTTAACTTCTCACAGACTGTTTGCCACCTGTCCCCCAATCTCTCTTTAAAAGAAATCAGGACAAGACATACTTCTTAAAGCCACAGCATCATCACAACATATATATACACACACACACATATTGGGCATGTACATCTAAAGGCAAAGAAACCACTCGCTACATGCAAGATGGATTAAATTAATTGACAGTAATATGCCATGAGCAGTTGAAACTACTCTACATATGTCACACTCTGAAGAAAAGATATCATTTACCTTCTACAACTCAACCCTGCTCACTCATTAGGACACAGCTTTACCCTCACATTGCCATCATTGTGAGTTTAGGCTGCATTGGGAATATTGTGTCCAGTTCTAGGCACACATTCTCAGGAATGGTACACTATCCTTGAAGGTGAACAGTGTAGACTCACTGGAATGAAAGTAGGACTACAAGGCTTAAATTCTGCTGAAACGTTATACTCACTATTCCCTCAAATATTAAAGGACGACATATTTGAGATGTTGAAGATGATTAAACAACTGATATTTCCTCTAGTGGGGGAATCTAGAAGAAAGTAGTAACATACTCTTCAGGAGTTGATATCAGAACATTTTTCATCATGCAAAGGGTTTGTGGAATTCAGGAATTCTTTGCTTCAAAAAAAGCCCTTCAGACTGGATGAATTGAACATTTTAAAACCGTGCTTAATGGAATTTTATCAGTCAAAGCGTTGAATAAGGTGGGTATATGGCCTGTTGCCAAAAATTGAGTAAAGCTCTGCAGGCCAGTGGTTACAATTTCAGGTCATCTTGTTTCTTTGTATAATTGCCACCTGAACTACTGAGATTTTTCACTTTTTTTGCCTTTGTTTCAGATTTCCAGCATCTGCAGTATTTTGATTTCCAATTGCTCGGTTCTCATAGCAAGTTCGTAGCATTAATCCACAAACTGTTCTATGTCCGAATTATTAATCAGTTAGAAATTCTCATGGCTTGAACTACCTGCTTCCAAATAAGTGCTAGCCATTTCTGGCCAAACTCAATCTATCACAGTGGGAACGGTAACCATGTTCCGAAAAGATCAGCCAACCTTATACAGAACTACAAAGCAGATTTGAAGGACCAAATGCCAATTCCTCATATTCTTACAGTTGACTGTATCACTTGTAGTGAATGACCCCAAAGGTCCTGAATTTCTGAAATGTGTTCAATTCTTTTTCGTCTTTTTAATTTTTTTAAATTTCCTGAACTGTGTTTATTCTTCAGTGGGATGAGACCATGATGACAGCAGATAAAAAGTTAGCAAAAGAACAGTTAGTCATTTTTTCCACCAGTCCAGCTCATTTTCAAACTGGATTACTCAAACACGTAGCTCCGTAAAGCTGCTAATGTGATTTTGATTACACATGCTTGCATTTTTTTTAATAAAGTTGTCTTACTTAAATTATTTCCCTCCAGTCCAATTTCTTCTAATTTCTTCCCTCATCCATAGCTAATTTTGTTCCCTCCCTCCTGACTCCAGACTGGAGTTTCAGAAGCTTCATAATTAGTAGTGAGCCTCCGGTATCTCTCCAGAATGGCTATTAACTTGTACATGCCTCAACAAATGAGTATAACAGTTTGCAGGGCTTTCACAAGGTGATTGTGCACTTTCTTGATGTTCATGCACACAGACACTTTGAGTAATTGAGCACAGACTGAGAGAGTGGACTCTGGAGTTTAGAAAATTGAGGGTGACCTAATTGAGGTTTTTAATGTGACAAAGGAATTCAAGAAGGCAAATGATGAGAAATTATTTCCTCCGGTAAGAGAATCCACAACAGGGATATCAATAAGCACTTCATCAAGCAAAAAGCATTGGAAATATTGTTCAAAAGGCAATGACTGCTGGGTAAATTACACATTTTCGAGTCTGAGATTAACAATATCAGGGTTATGGAGGGAGGGCAGAATCATACAGTTGAGGCACAGTTGAGGCATGATTTAAGTGAATGTTAGAATGTGGAATGATACCTTTCTAGTTCCTGAACTCTCAACTGAAGGAAGACGTCTTTTAAAAGAAAGAAACCTTTTCAGTCCATGATATCCTTGAGATCTCCTAACATTATAGGTGTTCATCTAATCTCCTGATTATTTTATCACATCCCCAGATGTTTTCCTCAACATTTCTTCACAGAGAGGTATAACCAGGAGCACTGAATGAATGACATTTCAACTATTGATACAGGTAAATTGTACGGTGTGCTCTCAATTCGTAATCCAAAGGATATCTCACTACAATTAGGTTTGGCCTGTTCAGGAGAGATGTTAAGAAGCACTTCTATGTGTGAAGGGTGGTAAATGTTTGGACCTCTCTTCCATAAATGACAGTGGAAGCTGCATCAGTTGTTAATTTTAAATCTGAGATTTTTTTTAAACAAAGGTATTAACGGATATGAACCAAGGGCAGGTATATGGAGTTACTCCACAGATCAGTGACAATCTCATTGAAAGTTGGAACAGGCTCAGGGCTGAATGGCCTACTTCTGTTCCATGTTCCTATCTTAGCCCAGGTCAAACCATTCTGCTCTAGAACAGGCTACTTAATAAGATAGGAGGCAGTTATTAAAGTCCAAATTTGTTGTATTTGAGACAAACAAATCCTTACATTTCCTATGTTCTGAAACTTTCCCAGAAAGATTGCCAGTAAAATGTAGGGGCTCATTGCCAGGTAGTCAGCTCATCATATCAGAATGCACGTCCTCTTTTCCTGTTGCTATGTCACTGAAGATAGACTGGTAGACACTGCATGTCCAAAGGGGAGACTGAGAAAAAGGATGCAGTGTCTGACAGCCAAAGTATCTTCCTGCTATTTGATCAAATGCAGCAAATGCACTGAATGTTGTCATATGAATAATAGAAAGCGAGGTATTTAATGTCTTACTGTGAACTACAGGATGCAATGCTTCACAGATATGTGTGATATACTGTACATAAGAACATAATTAGTACCAGTAGCAGTACATGATTCAGCCCATCCACACTGTTGCAACATTCATGAAGATCATATCTGAAGTTCTGCTCCATGTTTCCCACTCTATTCCGATAACTTTTATTTCTGTCACTGACCAAACTGAACTTACTAATGAGTATACTGACTGACTGAACATTCAATTCTGCAGATAATAAATATGTACAACTCTTCAAGTCAATATATTTCTCCTCTTCCCATCCTAAATAGCCAACCTTGAATACAGAGTCAATGGTCCCTATTTGGAGACTTTGCAGCCAGGGTGAATGTTGTCTCATTACCTATCCAGTCATATCCCATTAGAACTTTATTTGTTTCAATGAGGTCATCTCCCATTCTTTGGATTCCAGGGAATATAAGCCCATTCTATCTACTCACTGTTCCTAGAATAGTCCTTTCATTCCAACAATTAAATTACTTTGCCTGTGTTGCATCCCATCAAAAATAAGAATGTCATTCCTTAGATAAGGAGACCAAAGATTCACGGTTGTCCAGGTTTAGTTCCACTGCAGTTCTGCATAACTACAACAGGATTTCTTTGCAACCTTTTAATTTGCACTAAAGGCTAACACACCAGTTGCTGTCCTAACTGCTTACTGTATCTGCTCCTGCATTAAGAGACTGACAAATTATAAGCAGGTTTGATTTATTTGCAGACTCCAACCAATAAACATATTTTTGGATCAGATAGATCTACCAAATAGACTCAACAATTATTATCTTCAGCAACAACTGCACTTCCTAAACTAAGAACTGATGTTGATCACATCTTGCTTTATATTCTGCTTTTTTGATCATGTGCACATACTTTTAAAAAAATATCAGAAAATTTACATGCTAACCTTCTATGATTAATCCACAAAGGTCCCCAAATCTAAATGAATACAAACACTTATTATTCTTTCAATTCAAAATAAAACTTCTTTTCATTTTTGCTACCAAGTGGATAATTTCACATTCATACCAACTGGTGTTTTCTTGTCCAATCACTTTATTTAGTTTTTACAGCATCTTTGCATCGTCCTCACAGCTTACTGTCCCAGCAAGCTTCAATATATTAAACACAAATCCCTCATCAATGCTACTGTAGGTTACAAATGACTTGGTCCAAGTACAGATCCTAACAGAACTCCACTATGTAGATTCTTCTACTCTGAAATATAAACACTTCCTACTCTTGGTTTTCTGTCCACAGAATCTTCTCTCCATACTAAATAATTTAGCAATTTTTTTAAAAATGGAAACATTGCAAATAACTCGAATTGTTCTTTCATCCTTGAGGACTAAATATAAATATCAACGTTTTTTGTTTGCTCTACAATATCTACAGAAAGTCCAAGTACAGTTTGGACTATTTCTTATGTCTTTCATCTCTTAGCACTGCCACTTTTTAATAGACTATTTTAATGACTGGAAAACAAATCTCCCTTTTCACTTTAATAGCATTAGCTTCCAAGAATCAGATGAAATGAGATTATTCAACTGCAGCAACACTTCTTTGTGATTTTAAATGAAGTTTTACTAGCTTTGCTTTATTCTATTGTTTCCTTCTCTAGTTTGTAACCAAACATCCATCAAGTTGTTTCCAAGCTCAATTTGCCCATGAGATTAATCGCCTGCTTTCTAGATTCGAATTGCATTAAACTGCTGACAACCAATTCTTGCTTTCCATATTAGCTGATGATGTAAACTGTTCTTCTGCCTCAAATCTGTCCTTTAAAATCTGCTGTCAACATTCTTCTCTTCCCAAAAACGTATACCTGACCTCTCCGTAGTTACAAGCTATAACCCTTATCCAATCCAGACTGCCCTTCCAATGTTCTTAAATGTGTTGTGGCTTCCCAAACTCAGTCCTATCTTTCCTGGAACTTCTTGTTTGAATTGCTTCAAACAGGTATCCCTCTCTGTCACTGTACCAGAACAGCTCTCATCAAAGTCACAAATGACATCCTATGTAATTCTTACAAACTATCTCTCCATTTTCTCTTGCTCTGCCTGCAGCTGCTGTCACAGTTTATTTCACCATCTTCCACCACTTTTATCCAGCTAGTTGATAGTGGCATTCACCTGGTCCCATTGCATTCCTTATCTATCTCATAGCAGCTAGAGAACTATAACGATGACTTTTCTTTCCATTCATGCATATTTAGTCCTGGTAACCCACATGGATGTATTTATGAACATCTCTTCTTTAAAGGTCCGGAACAAAATTATCCAACCACCGTATATAGTTGAGTAATAGTTGACCTCATGTAAAGGTCGCCTCCCATTTTTGGCCAAATAGCCTGGAATTTTCCACATATCTCATGTAAAAGTCGACCCTGGTTCTTCATAGATAACAGATCAGCGTTTATGAGTCAGTGTGCCTACTGTCATATTCCGCTCCAATGTTCCAGTCTGCCGGTTGTTTTGCTCCACTCCCGGTATTCCAATCTGCTGGTTGTTGTGTTCCGCTTCGAGTTTTCAGAATTACCATAATTCAGTTTTTTTGCCTTTATTCGTTGAGAGATCAGTTGGGCTTCTACTTATGATATGAATTTTGACGAGCATGAATTTCAGCCCCTTAAATGTAGTATCCATGTAATGGACAATCCCACAAATTTAACCTGAACAGGTGGTCAAAAAAAAAATTGTCTATTACTCAAGTATATACGGTATGTCGGTTTTCACATCTTTATCGATAACACCCAGTTCCAACTCAACGTCTCCTCTTTTTAATGACTCGCTGTCTCTTACTTGTCAGACTGCCTTTTTGACATGAATAAAGGATGCTACACCATGGAAATTTCAAGCTGAATTTTGAATTTATTCTAAATTTCCAGTCAAGAAAGGTGCATTCTTGTCAGAGTAGGGGATGCTGTGGGAAAATCAGGAGCTACAACCACCTCCATCTCTTCCCTGGTTAGCTTTTCAAGTGCTGTGATTTCTCGAGATGAGCTATGATTATCATCGCACACCATTATGGAAACACCAGTACTTCACCTCTGACTGAGAAAGGAGAAAGCCCTGATGGCACTCTCTTCCTTTCATGTCTTCCTTACCTTTCTCGAGGCATCTGGTGGTTGGGGTTGTGACGGCAGCGGATACTGAGGCTGAAGAGTTTGCGGGCAGTACGCTGGATTTTCAGCTTTAGCGTCTCCACAGAGCTCTGGAGCATTTTGTACCGCGCCTGGAGATCCCAGTCATTGCCCCAGAGCTGATGGACACTCCCCACTGTCAAGAAATGTGTGGTGGGCAGACGTTTCAAGAAGGACTTGAATTCATCTGAAAGAAAGAATGACAAGCGGACATTCGATTGGAAGCTCTGCAAAGACAAGCTAATTTCTATCCTACATTTTTGATTAAATGTTGACCACTCAAGGCACCCCCGAATCCCCTTTGGTTTGGACAGACCCCTCCCAATGTAAAATGTCAACTGCCATATTGTAAACTCTTTATTTCTAGAGGTGGCAGCTTGTTCCAACAGAAGACACAAACTCCCCATGGTTGATCCAAAACCAATGTTTCCCAAATAAGTTAATCTGCTTCTCTCCAAGGTTTGTGTGACACAAACTATGAATATAATTTGGGAACAACAATCTATTTTCAGATCAGCCTCCATTTGTAATTGGAAAGCAGGGGAGCATCCCTGACTAGAGCATTCCCTTTATATCATTATGGTGCTTGATCAACAGTAAAATAGCCTGCTCTTGGCCCAGCTTCTGTTTGAATGTTTCTCAAACTGCCTTACCCCACGTTTCAACAACACTTCCCCAACCTTCTACTGTATGTCCTCAAAATCTACTTTAGTTGACTATGGCTGCTGGTAGCACTCCTGAAAGGAAGGTGCAAGTCAAGTCACACTCTACTGGTCTGAGCACACAATCTAGGCTGCTACTCTAATGTAGCTTGGAGACTGTGGTAGACTGTCTGAGGTGTCATCTTTTAAATGAGACCCCAAGCCATGGCCATGGCTAGCTTCTCATGTTGGAGAAAGTGAGGGTTGCAGATGCTGGAGACCAGAGTCAAGACTGTGAAGGGCTTATGACTGAAACGTGGATTCTCCTGCTCCTCGGATGCTGCCCGACCTGCTGTGCTTTTCGAGCACCACACTCTCAACTACCTTCTCATGTTGATGAGTGAGAACTTATGTACTGTTCTGAAAAAACAGCAAGGAAAGGACTATACAATGTACTGTTCAAGATTTATTCCCAAGCATAAATTGCAAGATTATGTCACCATTATACCTGCAGTATGGGGCAAATCATGTCACAACAGACACACGCCATGGTACTTAATTCAATGTAAAGAATCTCAGAGAAACTGTGAAGGTCTACATACAAATGCAAGTTCTTTCTTGGAGTTATCACCCTAAGAACAAAAATGGATTTAGATTGGGCGCAGAACAGTATGGAAGCGTTCAAAGGCTGGGTAAAAGGACATACAGCAGAAGGTTGGGGAAGTGTTGTTGAAATGTGGGGTAAGGCAGTTTGAGAAACATTCAAAGAGAAGCTGGGCCAAGAGGTGGAACCAACCACCAATGCAAGCACTCATTTCACTATTGGAACACAACACAAGGTATCAAATTATTATGTCAATGTATTGTTTATATTTATTTGCTTAACATCTCTGACATCATATTGAAGGCAAAAGGGCTCAGAGCACATGACCCAAACATCAAGACATGAGACAGCTTTTCCACAACTCTGTGTCTTGTCAAGTTGTCACAAAAATTCATAAATAGCATCAGCCAGATCTGTGGAGATTCCTGTTTGCAGTGTCTAATGGAATATAGTTTTGTACAATGAAGAACAAAGTGTTTAGTTACAGTGATTAAATGGTGATGTTCCATCAGTGTGGAAGGCCAATAAATTATCAGCACTGACGACACAAGTGATTTACGACAGCCTTTCTCTTGATGGAAATAAGATGAGACAAGTGACTACTCTATACGTGTTTTTTCTCATCTGGCTCTCATATAACTGCTGGAGTTATAAATCTGCAGGTGCCCAACCAAGACTCCATGAGTGTATATGTGTTGATAGATTACACAAACAGAGGGATGTGAATATCAAAGTCATGACCCACCATATTTTTCTCTGATAACTGCAATGGTGGCTTGTTAACTGAATCTTAATTATTTGGTGAACTACAAGGATGAAGAGCATTCATACACTCATGTTAGCAACAGCTTTCAATTCCAATCCCATCTAAGGTCAACCTGAAGCCCTGCCATCTCAACCTCACTTCTCACCTGTGGTGTAGTGATCCTCATGATTAACTCAACACCAGTGAGAATCTATAGTGTGGAAGCAGGCCATTTAGCCCATAGAGTCCACACTGTGTCTCCAAAGAGCATCCTTCCCAGACCCACAACTCCTCTTCTTTCCCTGTAACACTGTATTCCCCATGGCTCTAATGAGAGAGGCACTTACGGTCCTCTGGAAACATAGTGGCTTCTGTTTTCAAGTATTTAGAGCCTTAATAAAGAGAGACTGCAGACACACTTGATAACCAGCTAGGAGGTGGATATCTATAACGCTACATTCTATAAGCAAACTATTAAGAAAAGGATTTGCACCAGGTTTCTTCCTTCACTGTCAGTCTTAGGATCAATTTAGCATGCACTTTCTCGCACAGGTCGCCGGAAATAGTGACAAGGAATATTGTTACTTGTTCTTCCTGGATGGACTGTTGTGGTCAACTATAGGATTTTAGTCGCCATGCAGAACAAAGACAGGGAAGGGATTGAACTTGATTCATTTACTACCCAGTTACAGGGAATATCAGGGTTTTGCTCAATTTGTGAACTGCACTTTGGAGCCAATACGTCTTTTAAAACGGAACGAAGAGACAAAAATCAATCATAGTGATCATGAAATGAAAGATTCTGTCATCTGCAGAGGGACCTCCATTTTCACAAAGTTTGATTTCTTGGAAGGAATCCAGAAATCGCACTGTTTCTGTCTGCTGGGTAATGCGGCATTAGTGAGATTAGTATGAGATTGAGATAAGCAAGATTAAAAATCAAACTTTTGAAGTAACTGTAAAATAATTTGTCAATGTGAGAATCCTGAAAGCTGCTTTATTCAAATAGCTTTTGCCTGTTCAAGCTGTGTGGCATGTAATTTCTCAAAACGTTTATTTTTATCCCAAGAGAGCTCTCAAAGTTTATTCAATTTACCTGATGTTTCAAAATCTTTATAAGCTGTGTTCCATGCCTCAGAAAGTCCAGCCAATGAATTTTCCATGAGTTGAATGTCAGTGATAGGACAGTTGCATTGTGGAAATTCCATTGCACACTGACAAGCACACTGACTGTTTTTACAGATGTATTCGCCTTCTCCATTGCACATGATGTAACTCAGGGCTGACTGCACAAACTTCTCCCTCAGGTATTCAGGAAGAACAACCTGGAGACCTACAGGAGCAGAAAAGCAAAGGGGAAGGTATTATTGATTTTACTTAATGCAGTTCTTTCCACCAGAATACAAAACCAGCGGTCAGTCCGCAATACAGACATATTCAGTGCAACCTACAAAACAATACCTCAATTTCTTTCACAGTGCAATTTTTCAGGGCAATTAAGTTCCACAACGTATTGAATATTTCAATAAACAAATAGCTACAGGACAGGGGAATGAAATCTGCAAATGATTAATTTGAGCTTGCTGGAGGATCCTGCATGGTAAGCGGGTACTTATTTATACATGTAAAACCTTGGCTCCTAAACGGGATCACTATTACAATTTGAGTTTATGCAGCATAATACACTTGCTTCTGCCAGTGTGCTATTGTTAAGGTGACTAACAGATGCACAATTTTAATGTATCACATTAATCTCGATGCATGTTGCATGAAGAACAAAATAGTATAGGTATCAGTGTATGCATTGCCAGTTGATTCAATAAATGACAAAAAATCTGGAATAACACTCTTATAGCACAGTGGTAGTCTTCTGGATTCAAGTGTGCCATAATATGTCAAATAAGTTGATCATTGTTATGGACCACACCAGTCCCATCAAAATATAGCTAGGAGATAGCCTAGACCAGAACTTGTATCTTATTTATTGGCAAGTATAAGGTTCTGTGTTCCAGATGTGATTTGATTGGTCAAATTACTATAATTTAAGCAAACCAAAAATCATTCTTACACCACAGTTAAAATGCAAACAAAAGCAAAAATAAATTGGCACAACTTTAACTCTATCGAAATACTTAACAAAATATTATTTCACTACTAATCATCAGCTGTTCCAATATAGCAGCATCCTATAAATACAACCTTGGCAAAGACAAATTCAGCAGAACAGTGTTATTCTCATGTGCTGTCTTTTCACTCTAGTCGAGCTGAATGAAATACTGCAAGAGAGAGAACTCAAGTTTTTTTTGCAGCAGCAAAGAAAGAGCTGTAGTGTTTTGTATTCATTCATGGGACGAGGGTACTGCTGACCAGGCAGCATTTATTGTCCAACACTAATTGCCCAGAGGGCAGTTAAGAGTCAACTACATTGCTGTGGGTCTGGAGTCACATGTAGCCCTGACCAGCTCAGGATGGCAGCTTCCTTCCCTAAAGGTCATTACTGACGCAGATGGGATTTTCATGACAAACAACAATGGATTCATGGTCATCATTAGATTCTTTAATTCCAGATTTGTTTATGAGCTTGAATTCCATCATTTGCAGTGGTGGGATTTGAACCTGTGTCCTCAGAACATTACCTGGGTCTCTGAATTAACAATCTCACAATATTACCATCAGGCCATTGCCTCCCCATCTAGCAGTTTCAAATCCAAAACCTTCAATCTCTTCAACTGACAGCAAAACTAAATCTCTAAATCTCTGGATTGTGTGAGCCTGACTCCACCTGATCATGCTTCTTTCATCTAATTTTCAATACACAAAGCTATTTATTCTGCTTTCCATGGAGCAGACACCTCAGCATCTGGTTAACAACACACACCTCTTCAAGAGAAACAGGACAGAACAAATCCCACTTAAAGGCACACATCAACAGATCATACAGGAATAGGAGCAGGTTCATCATCCAACACGGTACTCCGTCTCTGTTCTTTCCCCATGCCCTCATATATCATTAACCCATAGAAATATACCTTCTTCTTGAAAACATTCAATGTTTTAGTCTCAATTGCATTCTGATACAGAGAATTCTACAGGCTCACCACTCTCTGGGTGAAGAAATTTCTTCTCATTTCAGTCCTAAGTGATCAACCACACACCCTTTGACTGGGACCTCAGGTTCTGGACTCTCCAGTTCATTGGGAACATCATTCATGTGCTAACACAATCTAGCTCTGTTAGAATTCTACAGGTTTCTAAGAGATCTTCCCTTTGACACCAATGAACATAATCCTAACCAATCCGATGTCTCTTCATGCATCAGTCCTGCCATCCCAGAAAATAGTCTGGTAAGTCTTCATTGCACTCCAACCAAAACAGGAACATCCTTCCTCAGATAAGGAGAGCAAAATTGCGGATAACACTCCAAGTGTGGTCTTACCAATGCTCTGTACAATTACAGCAAGATTTTCCTGCTGCTGTACTCAAATCTTCTCGCAACATATTATTTGCTGAACCTGCTCGCTTACTTTCAGCAACTTGTGTTCAAGGTTACCCAAGTCTTGGTGGACCTTCTCCTTTCCCAATCTATTGGCAACCATTTAATAATCTACCTTTCTGCCTTTTCTCACAAAGTCAATAACAATTATCCAATTTATACTTCATCTGCCATGCATTTGCTCACTCACTCGATATGACCAAGTCACACTCTGCATCCTCCTAACAGATCACCCTCCCAGCCAGCTATGTTTTATTTGCAAGCTTGAAGGTATCATATTTAGTTCCCGCATTGAAGTCATGAATTATTGAAAATAATTGACACTGTGTGAGGGGCGATGGCAGTCTATCGCTCTCTGTTAACCACTACAGAAGTTTAAACAAAGCTTAGCAGCTCCACTGAAACAGGAGATGGAACAAGCTCGGCTTTGTGTGAAATAGATGCATCTTTTGCCATTTACTCCTCTGTTCTTTGGATTCATACCACTGCTCCTTCAAGTGCTTTCTCCCAACTTGTCTTACATGTAAACTAATGGATATCACATACTGCTAGAGATCAGATGGAGCTTCAAGTTAAAATAATTGACAGAACTGGGAATTGAACTCACAGATTAAGCTAAAATCACTTTAAACGTTAGGATTGTATTTCAGAAGGGTGAGAATCAATGGATTGAAGTGTTTTTCTTTATTTGATTGCATCTAAACATGTCCATGAGTGGCAGCTCCACCAGTTTTCATCTTCCTGAGAAAAAGGATTACACCAAAGCTGATGTCAGGTAAAATGACTGAGATAAAAAAAAACTTGACATGTCTTCAAATAAGCTCAGGAGGCACAGCGTACCTAATAGCTTACTGTCAAGTGAGCGTGTGAGCCACCTATCACTTGCTAAATTTGCCTGAGATTTAAGTCTTAGTAGAATCGTGTGAAGCAGCTTGGGATGTTCTCTATGTTCAAGGTGTTTTGCAAATGCAAACTGTTGCTAAAAGTGAGTTCTTTGACTATTTTTGGGTCATGTGTCATCATGTTTCTGTATTTAATTTATTGGCAAAGCAGTATCTTGTGAAGACATCAGCAAATTACCTCCATCCATGATGCAATGTTGAAGATACATTACATAATATTTTTGTTGTTGTCAGAGTTGACTACTATCAGATCAGAAAGGAACAATAGAATTTCTATGTATACCATCACCCATCTTGGATTGTGTGCGGGGGGAAGTGGAAATCCAGACTGGATCAGCACTCTATAATTCACCCTGAAATCAGGGAGGTCAGGCAGTTCTCATTGGATCTCATTGGGTCTTGCCCAACAGCAAAGTGATCATTTCTGGTAATGAAACACAACTAAGACCAGGATTGGAACTCAGTGAGAGTCAGAAAGGAAAATCTGGAGGATTTTAAAGTTAACAGGGTCCAATTTCAACTGGGGTTCTAGCAAGTTAAAATTTTACCTCACAATGTCAGAAGTTGCCGGGTATGGATAGTTTGAGTTATAAAGAAAAGCTGGACAGGCTGGGTCTTCTTTCACTGGACCACAGGAAGGTGAGAGGTGATCTTAAAGAACATAGAACATAGAAGAATACAGCGCAGTACAGGCCCTTTGGCCCTCGATGTTGCGCCGATCCAAGCCCACCTAACCTATACTAACCCACTATCCTCCATATACCTATCCAATGCCCGCTTAAATGCCCATAAAGAGGGAGAGTCCACCACTGCTACTGGCAGGGCATTCCATGAACTTACGACTCGCTGAGTGAAGAACCTACCCCTAACTTCAGTCCTATATCTACCCCCCCTTAATTTAAAGCTATGCCCCCTTGTAATACCCGACTCCATACGCGGGAAAAGGTTCACACTGTCAACCCTATCTAACCCCCTAATCATCTTGTACACCTCAATCAAGTCACCCCTAAACCTTCTTTTCTCTAATGAAAACAGCCCCAAGTGTCTCAGTCTTTCCTCATACGATCTTCCTTCCATACCAGGCAACATCCTGGTAAACCTCCTCTGCACCCGTTCCAGTGCCTCCACGTCCTTCCTATAGTATGGCGACCAAAACTGCACACAATATTCCAGATGCGGCCGCACCAGAGTCTTATACAACTGCATCATGACCTCAGGACTCTGGAACTCAATTCCTCTACCAATAAAAGCCAGTACGCCATATGCCTTCCTCACCGCACTATTTACCTGGGTGGCAACTTTCAGAGATCTGTGTACATGGACACCAAGATCCCTCTGCTCATCCACACTACCAAGTATCCGACCATTAGCCCAGTACCCCATCTTTTTGTTATTCTTCCCAAAGTGAATCACCTCACACTTAGCTACATTGAATTCCATTTGCCACCTTTCTGCCCAGCTCTGCAGCTTCTCTATATCCTGCTGTAACCTGCCACATCCTTCCTCACTGTCAACAACTCCTCCGACTTTCGTATCATCCGCAAACTTGCTCACCCAACCTTCTAACCCCTCTTCCAGGTCATTTATAAAAATGACAAACAGCAATGGTCCCAAAACAGATCCTTGCGGAACACCGCTAGTGACGGCACTCCATGAAGAAACTTTGCCATCAACTACTACCCTCTGTCTTCTTCCATCCAGCCAATTCCTAATCCAAACCTCCAACTCACCCTCAATGCCATATCTCCGTATTTTCTGCAGTAGCCTACCATGGGGAACCTTATCAAACGCCTTACTAAAATCCATATATACCACATCTACCGCTTTCCCCTCATCAACCTCCTTCGTCACCTTTTCAAAGAATTCAATAAGGTTTGTGAGGCACGACCTGCCCTTCACAAAACCATGCTGACTATCCTTGATCACATTATTCCTATCCAGATGTGCATAAATCCTATCCCTTACAATTCTCTCTAAGACTTTGCCCACAACAGAAGTGAGACTCACCGGCCTATAGTTACTAGGGTTATCCCTACTCCCCTTTTTGAACAAGGGAACCACATTTGCTATCCTCCTGTCTTCTGGCACTACTCCTGTAGACAAAGAGGACATAAAAATCAAGGCCAATGGCTCTGCAATCTCCTCCCTTGCTTCCCAGAGAATCCTAGGATAAATGCCATCAGGCCCAGGGGACTTATCTATTTTCACCTTTTCCAGGATTTCCAACACCTCTTCTCTACATACCTCAAAGCCATCCATTCTACTTATTTGTGACTCAGTATTCGCATCAACGACAATGCCCTGTTCCTGAGTAAATACTGAAGAAAAGTATTCATTCAGTGTCTCCCCAATCTCTTCCGCCTCCACACGCAACTTCCCACTACTATCCTTGACTGGACCTATTCCTACCCTAGTCATTCTTTTATTCCTAACATACCTATAGAAAGCCTTAGGGTTTTCCCTAATCCTACCGACTAAGGACCTTTCATGTCCCCTCCTTGCTGCTCTTAGCTCTCTCTTCAGGTCCTTCCTGGCTACCCTATAACTCTCAATCGCCCCAATTGAACCTTCACGTCTCATCTTAAGATAGGCCGCCCTCTTACATTTAACAAGGGATTCCAATTCCTTATTAAACCACGGCTCCCTCGCACGACCCTTTCCTCCCTGCCTGACAGGTACATAATTATCAAGGACACTCAATAGTTGCTCCTTGAACAAGCTCCACTTATCATTTACACTCTTGCCTTGGAGTCTACTTTTCCAAACCACACATCCTAAGTCATGCCTCACCGCATCATAATTTCCCTGACCCCAGCTATAACTCTTGCCCTGTAGTACACACTTATCCCTCTCCATCACGAGAGTAAAAATCACCGAATTATGGTCACTATCCCCAAAGTGCTCACCTACCTCTAATTCTAACACCTGGCCTGGTTCGTTACCCAGAACCAAATCCAGTATGGCCTCACCTCTTGTTGGCCTGTCTACATATTGTGTCAGGAAACTCTCCTGCACACATTGAACAAACACTGACCCATCTAACGAACTCGAGCTATAGCTTTCCCAATCAATATCAGGAAAGTTAAAGTCCCCCATAACAACCACAAGAAGTTTAAAAAAATCACTTATCTTTTCCTAGGATGGGGGATCTCAAGACTAGATGGCACATTTCTGAAGTGAGAGGAGAGAGATTAAAAAAGACATGGGGAAAAATGTTTTTTACACAGAGGGTGGATCGTGAGTAGAATAAACTTCCTGAGGAAGTGGTGGAAGTGGGTACAATTACAATGTTTAAATGACATCTGGATAAGTACATGAATAGGAAAGGTTTAGAGGAATATGGGCCAGGAGCAGGCAGGTGGGACCAGTTTAGTTTGGGATTATGCTCGGCATGGACTGGCTAGAGCGAAGGGTCTGTTTCTGTATGACTCTATAACTCTATAAGTACCAATGGATAAGACTGTAGCCAGGAGATCAATCATAGGTGAGGCTATGTGGCTTTGTTTTGCAGGTTACTCTCCTGAGAGTTAGTTCACCCTCTCTAAGCAATAGAAATTGCAAATCTTTCTTTAAAAAACAGTGTAGCTGGAAGTTTGTCGGGAAAATCTGATTATTTTGATTTGCCAGAAGGATAGCAGTACAGTTCTTTCATTTTTCAGACTTCCTGCAAATAGAGTGGCATGGAAAAAAATGAAGGAAGGAATTGTTTCAAAAGGCTTCAAATGAATAGACATTTTCGTTCTGTGATAAATTCATACACCTGGCAGGGTGGGGGAACTTGGAGTTCTGAAGAGTTCATATTCAAAGCAAAATGTTTACTTTTTCACCCTCCACAGATGCTGCCAGGCCAAGTGAGTATTTCCAACATTTGTATTTTAAGGAAATTCTTGGTGTGTTTTCACTCTGCCATGGTGACATGAGTACAAATATCAATACCATTGTAACAACGCTACTTGCACATCACTAAATGAACTCTTAAACAACAATTCAATATGTTAAACCCAAACCTGACACCTTCCTGTACTGTATGCATTCAGAAGTTATTTTGTTCTAACTTAGCATTTTTAGACTGACACCCTGCTAGGTTCTCTTTTCTAGGATATTTCAAATTTAAGATTTATTTTTTTCCCCAATGTATATTCAGTACCAGTGCACCACACTCATTGCTTTCAGTACCTTCATTTGTCCCAGAATTTTGGAGGTAGGATAGTTAGCTTTGGAAGTTTGCAACACTGGAAGTGTGGTATAATCGGAATTCCCTGGACTTTAAATCTGTACCACTGCCCTCCATCTGGTATTTCCTGAGATTACCGCTTCTCACAGTATTTGTCACATCTACAAATGAGTGGTATTGTAGAAGGGTTGGTTGAGGCAGTTTGCAGCCACTAACCTTCCTTTGTCGTATGCTTATCCAATGAATTGTGGTGCCTGATGCACCACAGTGGAGTATCTGCAGAAGTGGCATCGTTTTTATCTAACGAGGAGTTCTATTGGATCATAGCAATAATTGCAATCACACTTGGTCAGATGTAATTACTAGGATGTTAAGGAACTGGCACAGATGCACATGCAATGGAACTCTTCACTTTCATTCTCAGATTGAGAAACAGATCAACAAACTGGGAGCAGTCAATGTAAAGTGAATATTAACTCCTACAAAATAATTTCCTTATTCATCTCCCCACTGTTAACCCAAAGTACAAGCATAACCAAAACAAATGTAATCGACAATTGTAAAGTCACCAGAGTCCCAAAGGAGAACAGCGTTGCTCTCTGATCAGAGAGGAACAACTGATGGTGGTTTTGCCTGAGCATCATCACATCTCAGGCAAGGGGAAGGGTTGAGATGGTGGGATCTTCGTGCTAACTTCAGCAGTATGGAAATGTTTTATGTTTTGTCTCCATAAGCATTTTCAGGCCAAGAATATAGTCTGACATCCTCTCACACATAAAGACCCTTCTCCATAACTCCATGGTGACAGTGCTCTGGTGTTCAAACCAGAACTCCATTAACAATCATATTGATTTGGATCCCATTTACCAACCTCTCAGAAACAGAATCAGAAATGATATCACCCACGCCAACAAACTGAGACCGATAAATAGCAAGCAGGACAGAGTGCCAATGCTTCACTGGAGGCTCATTGATGATGTTACCATGCATGGTGGCCAAACGTCTGAGAACAAATCTACCAGCTCAGCAAGCAAACTTACAACCTGATGCACAACTTGAGCTACAAATCATCTCCAAAATCTCAGTGTTCTGGTGACATAATAAACTGGTTTCCAACACTCATCTGGCTGCTCCTGAAAGATCTTCCCGAGTGTAAAGAATTGATGCACAGTTTGATTGGAAAAGTAAGTTCCCCTGCTCTTCTCGCCATTATTCCTTAAGTGTATTTGATCCAGATTTCACTAGATCTAATGATGGTGGAGGAGGGTTAAGGGCAGACCACAAAAGGGGCCTGAAAACTGGAGCCCATGAATTCTCTTCCAAATGCTACACTCGAGAAGCCAGCTATACACTGAATATTCAGAGAATCAAAGAAAGGTACAAGGTAGGCAAGGTGTGTACATTAGGATAGACATCAGATAATTCAAAAGTGAATCATTTTATGCTATATATAAGCAAAACTCTTAGGAAATGGTAGGCCAAATTTATAAGGTTGTTAAGCAAGCATAATGAAATCCCAGCTTTATAAATGAAGATGTAGAATACAAAAAAGTCGAGGTCTTGATGTTAAAGCTTTTCTCAACCATTTTAGGCTAGGCTAACTGGCCTATACAGAGAAACCTTGATTATCCAAATGACACAGGCGGGGAGTACTTTGTTCAAATAATCGAATGTTTGGATAATTGAATGGCAGATAACACAGTTTAGTCAAGCACTGGGACCTTGCAATCTTGTTCGGATAATCTGAAATTTGGAGAACTGACGTTTGGATAATCGAGTTTCCTCTGTAATTATTTGGTTTTGTAATTATTAAAACACAAATTCAACATTAGCAGAGCTCCTATTCTCAGGCACTATCATTGCAATCAGACAAGAAATGAAGATTAAGTTCAGAGGTTTGGGTATATTTTCACAGAGCAACTTGGGATACATTTTACAAGGCTTGGTAACTTATCCACTTCTAAGCATGCCAAATATATTCATATTTCTTCCCTCACCATGTTTATCTCGTCCAATATTTCATACATTTCCTCAAAGGCAATGTCTGTATTGTCCTTTGCTTTTGTAAAACCATGCTCAAAACATTAATTAAAAGTCATCGTTTCTGAACACGGTCTCCTCTTCCTTTAGTTGCTCTTTTATAAGGATGCCTTTTAGTTTTCCTTGAATTTGCTTCCCAATATTTTTATGCCTTCACTTTGCCATCCTAATTTTATTTTCATTTACTACAGCACTTTAAATATAGCTCTAGACTTCAGCATATTGAACTTTTAGCATCTGACCAAAGTTTTCTTTCTGCTAAGTCCATTGATTTGATGCCAAGAAGGTCAAGGTGCATGAATACCATTCTTTCTTTGATGTAGAATAGTTATTTTAAACTCCCTTGTAGCTCCTCCCTTGAGTGCTTCTACTGCCACAACATGGATTTACTTTTAAGTAGCTGTTTCCAGTCTCCACCTGCTGACCCACATTCCCATGCACTGATACTGGCTTTATCCCAACTTAGGATTTTATTCTTAGTCTACCGTCACTCTTATCTAAATAGTTAAAACTAACTGAGTAATGATCATAAAAAAAATGAAGAACTGTGGGTGCTCAAAATCAGAAACAAAAACTGAAATTGTTGGAGAAACTCAGCAGACCCAGCAGCCTCTGTGGAGAGAAAGCACAGTTAACATTTTAGGTCTTCTTCAGGGTTCATGAGTTATAAAGAATGGTCACTGGACCTGAACACTAGGGTATCTGCTTTCTCTCCACAGATGCTGCCAAATCTGCTGAGTTTCTCCAGCAATTTCTGTCTTTGTGAGTAATGATCATGATCACTAAACTGTTAAAATTTTCACCAAGATTAGACAAGCCTTCCTTCACAAATAATTCTTTCCAATGACAAGTATTTAATTTTTACTTTGTTAAAAAAAAGCTAATTTTGGGACCTGGGAGACATCTATAATGGCTGTCTGACTGCTCTTGGATCATTTAAAGAATAAAGTATAAAATTGCCTAACGCAAATCCTGGTAAGTACAAGTGCAGACTGCCATGAATTGTCATTCTTATTCTGAGATGTACAAAGGTAGGTGATGGAGCATAAAGTGCCCTTGTTTTAAATGGTTGCTAATAGGATATTGCTGGCTCATAGTTGGTTGATAAACTCGATCACCTGAAACTCTGCTGCTTGTATCTGAACTCACAGAACGTTTGTTTCCCCTATGACCCCACGCTTGCCGACCTACATGAGTTCCTATTAAAGCAACACTTTGGTTTAAAGTGTCATATGCTGTATTCGACCTTTTCCACGACCTTTCACCTCCATCTCTGTCATCTTGTTCAGTTCCACAACTCTCCCGCTCTTGAGATCTCAGCACTCCTCTGATTCTGGCAAATGGATAACAGCAGTTCAAGAAGATAATTCACCACCACCACCACCACCTTGTTGAGGATAACTACAGACATGTGATAAATGCTGCCCAGCCATCACCACTATCATGACAAGAGTGGATAAAAGAAAACTTCTTGTGGACCCCTTCTGTATTGTTTCCAAAATACTCAGATCCTTCCTAAAAGATGCGATGTTCAGAACTGTACACAATACTCCAGCTGAGTTTGTCTGGTTTGGAACAGGACTGAGTTCACCATATTTTGGTCTCTTCAGCTCCTGTCCCTCAACTCATCAACACTGCACTGGTCAATCTGCAACTATCACCAAGTTGAACTAAGCCTACTGAGGAGCAGCCTATACAGATAGGTTGCAGAGTGCAACAGGCAGGATTTGAAATCCAATGACCTCTGACTGTAAATTAGGATGTGGGCTCAAACAAATAGGTGAGACTCCATAAATAATGGTGCTTGATGATTGCAGTTAAAATGGTTGTTTGCAACAAGTAGTAGATTAACACTGACTATGCTTTTATATTATTCAGAGACACAATAGCATCAGCCTGACAATGAAGATATTATTATTGAACTCTTTCTTGACTGGCATTGGGGTATTTGGAGCATAAAATACAATGTGCTGCTGCAAGATCCTTGTACATTTTTGGCGATGGACATGTTACACATAATAAGCTGTAATTATAATTTACCTCAGGTTTGCAATGAAAGCTGGATGTCAATGCTACAAGGCATTAATTATACAGCCAAAGTGTTACGGTGACACCTGGTTATTTGTGAGCTTTTCCACAATGAGCCCTGAAGATACTTTAATCAACCTGTCCGTAACACATGTCCAGTGCAGGTGGGTCTTGAACCCACACTTTCTGGCTGAGAAGTAGGCTGGAAGAACCACGATTAGTACTTAAGATATATTTCTAATCAACCTGTTCAGTGACATTATTATACATACTTCTGCAGCACGTGAGACTTGAACCTGGAGTTGACAGGTAAGGATGCTACTACAGCGTCATAAAGTCGCTCCAGAATTCCATTATATTACACACCAGGAAATTAAATTCAGTCGAATGTCAATAGCAGGCTCTCAGAAATAAACTACAACTATTAATAAGTTTCCAAAGAATTGTTAGGGTGCTTAGTGTTGGACACCAAAGGTCACTGCAGTTTCAATAATGTAGCTAACAAGCCATCTGTTGATGAAACTGCCAATTATTAACTTTTTAAATGATCTCCCACCTAATATTAGTAAGGAAAGGATCATTTTCATTCTGTGTCACCTTTGGATAAATTGCAAAAATGCTATAATTTAATTTTACCTCCTGCCATATCTTGTTAGAATTGACTCCGTTTCCTGAAACAGAATACCCCTGAAACACTCTGAAATAGTGGGAGAGAGTGAGGACTGCAGATGCTGGAGATCAGAGTCAAAAAGTGTGGTGCTGGAAAAGCACAGCCGGTCAGGCAGTATCCAAGGAGCAGGAGAGTCGATGTTTTGAGCATAAATTCTTCATCAGGAATGTGATTCCTGATTTAGAGCTTATGCCCGAAACGTCGACTCTACTGTCCCTCGGGTGCTGCCTGACCGGCTGTGCTTTTCCAGCACACACTTTTTGACTGTGAAATATTGCAAAGTATGTTTGTCTCAAACCTCATAATCAATAGTTCTGACAATTCCTGCGATGTTATTCTGTTTGCATGGCCAAATCATCTTAAAGGACATTGGGACTTAAGGAAATGCAAATAAAATACAGAAGGGAACAAAGTGTGCAGGTCTGATATCCACAGAATCAATGTACATGACCCTGTGAGAGACATGTTCTAAAAATTAATAGGGATGCTATCGTTACTGTAGGTTGTCAGAATTAATAGGGTGGATCTTATTGAATGAAAAGAAAAAACAGATCAGTTTTGATCTTAAAGAATATCCCTGTCACCTCTTATTACTCTTGTGCTGTTCTTTGTTCACAAGGCAAGGACTGGTCTTCTGAACTGTAAATACAATTCGATCCAGACCTGTACTAAGTCAGAGCTGAAAAATGTGTTGCTGGAAAAGCGCAGCAGGTCAGGCAGCATCCAAGGAGCAGGAGAATCGACGTTTCGGGCATAAACCCTTCTTCAGGAATGAGGAAGGTCTAAGTCATACAAGTCAATGGATAGCCAACACAGACATGGTGGGCTTAGCTGCCTCTTTCTGTGTCACAACACATGTGTGATGCTGTACATTGAACTCCATATAATTGAACCATGCAACAGAGTGGATGGTCAAACAATCCATTGTGCCTTTCCTAGCTCCTTTAAGAGCGATCCAATTAGATCAACTACCTCAATTTTTCCTCATAATCCTACAAATACTCCTATATTAAGTTTAAATCCAATCCCTTTTGGATAGGTATCTCTCAACTTCTCTTCCATTCTTTTGATCATTCCATTAAATCTACATCTTTCAGTCCTTGACACGCAAGTTCATGAAGCGTTCCATATTTTTTGGGCAACACGGTGGCTCAGTGGTTAGCAATGCTGCCTCACAGCACCAGAGTCCCAGGTTCAATTCCAGCCTCGGACGACTGCCTGTGTGGAGTTTGCACATTCTCCCCGTGTCTGTATGGGTTTCCTCTTGGTGCTCTGGTTTCCTCCCACAGTCCAAAGATGTGGAGTTCAGGTGAATTGATCATGCTAAATTGCCCATAGTTTTAGGTGCATCATTCAGAGGGAAATGGGTCTGGGTGGGTTACTCTTCGGAGGGTCAGTGTGGATTTGTTGGGCCGAAGGGCCTGTATCCGCACTGTAGAGAATCTAATCTAATCTTACACTCTTGTCAGTGAAGCCGATATTTACACTGTTATAGTTTTCTCCTTCATTATGTTGAACTGTTCTACTTAACTTTCTTGTAACTCCCTGAAATTGTTTCTGCTCTATCTTCTCTTGACAACCCCTGCAAGCTGAAACTCTTTAAAACTGCACCCACTGCCAGACTGTGATACCCTAAATCTGTTATATCCAAAAGGCACAGGAAAATTTCATTGAAATTCTCTTTCAAATACATAAGATTTGAGCCAGAGGAGCTAGTTAGTAAAAATTAACTAGTTTTGTCCAGAATGTTACAATAATTCGCATATACATACCTCAGAGACCACAATTTTCCCTCCCATGTGGTCGATGATGCCCTCCAGCGCATCTCCTCCACTTCCTGCACCTCTGCCCTTGAACCCCACCCATCCAACCACAACAAGGACAGAACCCCCCCGGTCCTCACCTTCAACCTCGCCTACCTCTGTATACATCACATTATTCTCCACCAGTGGGCGGCACGGTGGCACAGTGGCACAATGGTTAGCACTGCTGCCTCACAGTGCCCGAGACCCGGGTTCAATTCCCGCCTCAGGCGACTGACTGTGTGGAGTTTGCACGTTCTTCCCGTGTCTGAGTGAGTTTCCTCCGGGTGCTCCGGTTTCCTCCCACAGTCCAAAGCTGTGCAGGTCAGGTGAACTGGCCATGTTAAATTGCCAGTAGCGTTAGGTAAGGGGTAAATGTAGGGGTATGGGTGGGTTGCGCTTCGGCGGGTCGTTGTGGACTTGTTGGGCCGAAGGGCCTGTTTCCACACTTTAATGTAATCTAATTTCTACCACCTACCAACAGAACCCAGAGATAAATTTCCCTCCCCACCCCATCTGCTTTCCATAAAGATCATTCTCTCTGTGACTCTCTTGTCAGGTCCACACCCCTCTACCAACCCACCCTCCCCTCCTGGCACCTTCCCCTGCCACCACAGGAATTGCAAATCCTGCGCCCACACTTCCCCCCTCACCTCCGTCCAAGGCCCCAAAGTAACCTTTCACATTCAAAAGCGTTTTACCTGCACTTCCACAATTCATTTACTGTATCCAATGCTCCCAATGCAGTCGCCTCTAAATTGGCGTGACAGGAGGTCTACTCGCAGAGCACTTCAGAGAACATCTCCGGGACACCCTGGACAACCAACTCAACACCCCGTGTCTGAACACTTCAGCTCCCCCACCCACTCAGCCAAGGACATGCAATTCCTGGGCCTCCTCCATCGCCACACTCCAACCACCCGACGCTTGAAGGAAGAACACCTGACCTTCCGCCTCAGGACCCTCCAAACCTATGGCCTAAATGTAGATTTCACCATTTTCCTCATTTCTCCTCCTACCATCTTATCCCAGTTCCAACCTTCCAACTCAGCACCGCCCTCATGACCTGTCCTACCTGTCCATCTTCCTTCCCACCTATCCGTTCCACCCTCCTCTCTGACCTATCACTATTACCCCTATCTCCATCTACCTAGCACACCCTCAGCTACCTTTCCCGGAGCCCCAACCCCTCCCACTTCTTTCTCCACCTCTTTTGCTCACAAGCCTCATTCCTGATGAAAGGCTCTTGCCCGAAACGTCGACTCTCCTGTCCTTTGGATACTGCCTGACCTTCTGTGCTTTTCCAGCACCACATTCACGACATATGCATTCCTGGCCAGAGAAAATTACTCTTTGTCATTCATGACCGTTAACCAATAATGCTTGTTAGAAGCACCTGTTTTGTTGCTGTATGGAGGCAGGATGATGCTCAACTATCTCAAAACGTGGTTGCAGCATGAAACTCTGAAGAAAACAGTGGAAGTGTTTCAGAGAAATCTCCAAAAGCGTTCCTCAACTGTTCTTACCTGCCCAGGAGCCTGTGGCTTGAAACTGACCAAAACAGAGAAGGGTCACTAGAAAGGGACAGAACACACCAAAATACTTGGCTTGGGAGAGAACAGATGCAATGTGTCAAAGAGGGTTCGCAATCCTCCAAACCAACCTTAGACTCAACCCTTCAAACACCCACATGTTAGAGTCTGTAGCTCACACACTGAACTGAGTCAACCTCGATTCTGAGGGAAAATAGGAAGTGGTGGATTAACTGGAACAGCCCAGCAACCGAGTACAGTGGCACTTAAGATATCTCAAGGCATTTCACAGAAGTGCATTCTGACAAACACTGACATTGTGACACAACCACGTTAGCTTAGACTTGGAGTTAGGTTTTAGGAAAGTCTTGAACGAGCAGAATGAGAAATGGAGAGGTTTAGAAATCGAATGGTAAAGGTTGGTATCTCAGCAGTTGGCAGCATGGCTACAAATCAGTGTTGGTGTGAAGGAAGTGGGGAGGAGGCGTTAAAAGGCCAGACCTAGAGAAGTGTACGGTTCCCCAGGAGAGGAGAATGGACACAGTTTATTCTATCATAGCTGAACAATGGCTATAAGATGCTTGAGATACCTAACACAACCATACACACAGAAGAATTCAACATTTTCCAAAAGGGTCCTGATGAACATCGAATTAACAATTGGCAGATGGCCAAATTACCTGCCTGCCTCTTTGTTGATGAATACTTTTGTTGTGATATGGGGTCGAAGTGATGAATCATAGAGACAAGAAACAATTACATCAAAAGGATGGAGACTGGCAAAACAGGCCAGCATTACTCACCAAACAAATAGGGTGCCAAAACTCATATTAAATGATTCTGTGAAGAAACCACTAACTGCAAAACAATCTGATTTTGAAAGCATTTTCCCTAAGGCAAATGTTCTCTATGAGATGTAACTGGCAAATATATTTACTCCATTACTGAGTAACCTACTTTCAAAACCATTATTGGCAGCAGCACTAAGATACTGCTTTGAAAATAAGCTATTTAAAATTGCATCATAACACTGCATAGTACTATCAGCCATATCTCTTCATTGAATTACTTTTGTACTTTTTCCTTAAAAGACTGTCTTAAAAAGAAATCATCACATTCTAGGAATGAAAAGCATTTAACAGAGAAGGAAATATTTTCGCTGTAATGCATCCTGACAATGGTGTAGATTTTGCAGCGATGAATAGAGCTTGCTACATTAAAGTGAAAACCTGAGAGTAAACTATCACGAACACACATATTATGCAGTTCAATGCAGAATTAAAGAGACCTGAGTTGGCCAACTCCTCCAAAGGTTACCTGAGAACCGTTGCTTGCTGAGAGACTTGCCATTAAAATGCATGTAATGGTCTAAATTTCTTCACTTTCTCATGCAGACATGCTGAACTTGTCAGTAAAAAACCCAAAGAAATGTGAAGTAACTGCACAGTATCCCATCACCGAGTCGCCCTTTATTTACATGAGTACAGTACCCTGGCTGTGACTGGCCAGCTCAGAGTCAGTCCCTGAAGTCAGGAGACTCTCGGAATCCCCTGTTTATATCTGTCAGCCAGGGTTCCCCGATGATCCCAGGTTAACAGCCCCAAGCAAGGATCTTATAGTCAGTAAGATCCACCTGGTTCTAATCATTACAAATGTGTATTCCTATGTGAGTAAACGCTAAACTGTGCGGTGAACTCAGTCACTGTCAATCAACCTCTGGCATGGAAAGTTGACAAGAGTGGAAATTCATTTCGTCAGATTGTATTCATCACTGGAGTTTTACAAAAGGTTTAATTATTTGTTTTCTTACACCTTTTCCCCTCTTTTTCCCTTAATCCAATATTTCTTTTGCCTAATTAACTTGCTTTCTGTACATTACTTGACACTGAATTGAAAATTCAAACTCAGAAGTTGGGAAACTGAAGTTTTGCATTCTGCAGTGACTTTCCAGAAGTCTGCGAAATAATGTAAAATGTAAGCAGGATCGAATGCAATGATCCATTTTTGCAGAGAATAATGACGGGCTGTCACTCTGTGGCAGAGGGTGAGGTGGGAGCGGAGGGCAACATGTGGGGACAAAGAGACTTTGCAAGAGAAGCAGGCAAACTCACCTGACTGATAGATGTGTTTTCTTAAATGCACTGGTAAAGCACTCATTACACCAGTGGGCTCCAAACTATTGGTTGTGAATGGGGCTGCAGAAACAGTATTTGAGGATCCGAGACCTCACTCCCTCTGAGACAGCACTGGTTACTGTGGAGACAATTACAGCCTGAGATTGTGACAAGTGAGCTCAAAGTGTGCGAAGAGATTTTTATGATGATGCTGCATAAGATGGGTTAGAGCTGATGACTGTGATTTTGAGATGGTTGAGTTATCTTCTGTGCACAGTGCCAGGAGGAGGTGGGAGGGGCTGACTGCAGGGCTTACAGTGGGGTTTTCCCTGTGTCTTCTGTCACCGGTGAATACAGAGAGCTTAGCTGAAATCTACACAATTACATATAATACCATTTTCACAAAGTACAGGTCACTCTTCTGTAATGCGTGTTTCATTAATGCAAAGTTGCTACAATATGATTGATGAACTGGGGTCATTGTTCCTAAAGCATGAAATTTTAACGCGTGTATTGGGTATAACTTGATTCCTGCCCCATTAGTTTAAATAGTGCTGCTATTACACAATTTTATGAATTGTTTGGAATTGTATGAGAATGGAACCACTGCATTAGTAGAACTGACTGTACTTTAAAAATTACGATTCTCAAATTTCCATGATAGATTATCACATGTTGATCCACAACACTTGAACTCTAATCTCACTACACTTTTTTTTATTGTTATATGCTTGGAGTCAAATAAAGTTTCAATTGTTGCACTAGGATCATGTTGGCAGAAAGAGAGTTTGGAGAGAGCTGGTAAGAGGAATGCTTCATCTTACAAGTGTCATGTGTTGTATAACGTCATTGGGAGAGATTGTTATTTGTGATTTGAAAAAAAAAGCTTTCCAATAAGGAAATTTGAAAATCACAAGTCTAAGCGAAAAGCCCTGGTTTAGCCTCTGCATTGCCTGTTAATGTATTTTTCAACTTTAAGGGTAACATTTGCATTTAATGTTAGCAAAGGTCCCTGTAGAGTTTTCAATTGCTGGCTGACAGAACTTCCAAAAGTCGACAAGATGTCAAAGGATAAATGTAAATGTGAGGGGTTTGCCGCAAAACCCTTTATTTTAGCATGTCATCAATGCCACAGTATTATCGATGAAGAAAAAAGACACTTTTAAATGACTTGAATACATTTAGTCAGGGAGTGGCATTCCTTTAATTGCCAGCAGTGATGGACAACCCCACCATGTGACATTGAAATGACTTAGCAAGCCACTCAGTTGAATCACTGCTAGAAAGTCTCAAATAGGAATGAAATTGGACAGACTACATGCCATTGAATAAGACAACAGAAATGGCAAACATGGCCCTATCAACCTTGCTTATTAAGAGAGGGGGCCTAATGCCATATTGGGAGAGTTGTCTCCCAGTCTGGACAAGTGAATTCCTGATATAGCCATACTCACAGAATTATACCTCATATACCATGTGCCAGACAATGCCATCACTATCTCTGGGAATGCCCTGTCCTACTGGCAGGACAGATACAGCAGAGGGGGTGTCACTGGGGTATACTGTCAGGAGGGAGTTGTCAAAGGTGTCCTCAATGTTGACTTGGATCCTATGAATTCGCATGGCATCAGGTCAAACATGGGCAAGGAAACCTCCCTTTTATTACCACGCACTGTCCTCCCTTGGCGCATAAATCATCAGCAAAGTTTGACACAGAGTGTACCCTGGGTGGGGGATTTAAATGTCCATCACCGAGTGGCTCGGCAGCAGCACTATTGATCAGGCTGGTTCAGGTCTGAAAGGACATAGCTGCTAGACTGGGTCTGCAGAAGGTGGTGAGGGAACCAACAAGACGGAAAAACATCATTGATCTCATCCTTACCAAGCTGCCTGCTACAGATACATCTGCCCATTGCAGTATCAGTAAGAGTGACCACCTTTGTCTTCACAAGAGTCCTTGTGGACACAAAGTCCAACCTTCACACTGAGAATGCCCTCCATCATATTGTGTGGCATAATCACCGTGCTAAAGGGAACAGACTTTGAACAGATCTAGCAACTCAAGACTGGGCATCTGCAAGGTGTTGTGGACACCAACAACAGTAGAACTTTACTCCAACCTCATGGCCCAGCATATCCCCCACTCAATCGTTACCATCAAGCCAGGAGATCAACCCTGGTTCAGTGGAGAGTTCAGGAGGGCATGCTAGGAGTAGACCAGGCATACCTATAAATAAGGGGCCAAGCTATCAAATAGGTCAACAGAAGCAGCAAGTGATAAAGAGAGTTAAGTGGTTCCACAACCAATGGATTAGCCTCAGCAAATGGGGGCAAAAGGTGGTGATGAAAGAGGCTGGTGCACAAAGGAACAAAATGGTAAAATCATGAAGATGAAAATTTGAAATTGATGGCACGAGGAGAATTAAATGGCTGGGATCAGGAGCAAACTGTGTTCACTGAAATCAAGATGGATTGACCAACTGGGACTTGGGTTGGAGACAATTCAGGAAGCAAAGTTCTGGAAAGAGCTGAAGCTTCCAGATTGCGCATGATGGAAGGCCATCTAGGGATTGATTAAATAAGTCCAGCTCAGATACGGAGAGGGATGGGAGCTGTTCAAGAGGCAGAAGCAAATGCAAAATAGATTGTGAAATCAGAGGTTGGAAACCTTTATAATGTTAAAGAATCCAGGTCAAGAACTCCATTCCAGGTCAAACCATATGCGAGTTCCAAACAATCTGAAACAAGGATGAGGAAGAGAAGTGCAGTTGGCAGTCACAGAGTCAGGTTTGATGGGCGTGATACCCTTGAGTTCCCAACATCAGGTACATATTGGACATGAAAGTTGATTGCACAGAAGTGGAACAAAAGGTAGTTAGATTTAACTGTTGGTTTAAAAATTGACTCTGTCTATGCTTATTGTTGTCAAAAGGTAGCACATCAATAATAAAAGAGTCATAGAGTCATAGAGATGTACCTCTACTTTTGTCATTTACATAAATGATTTGGATGCGAGCATAAGAGGTACAGTTAGTAAGTTTACAGATGACACCAAAATTGGAGGTGTAATGGACAGCAAAGAGGGTTACCTCAGATTACACCAGGATCTTTACCAGATGGGCCAATGGGCTGAGAAGTGGCAGATGGAGTTTAATTCAGATAAATGCGAGGTGCTGCACTTTGGGATAGCAAATCTTAGAAGGTCTTATACACTTAATGGTAAGATTCTAGAGAGTGTTGCTGAACAAAGAGACCTTGGAGTGCAGGTTCATAGCTCCTTGAAAGTTGAGTCTCAGGTAGATAGGATAGTGAAGAAGGCATTTGGTATGCTTTCCTTTGTTGGTCAGGGTATTGAGTACAGAAGTTGGGAAGGGGCCAAGTGAGATCTTTTGGAGAATCTATAAGTAACAATACTGAGGTGCAGTGGCAAGCATTTCTAGGATTCACAGGACAGCTAGCAACTGAATTAATCAAATAAAATGCCACCGTGTTGAACTACAAAGGAAAGCTATGGAAAACATTTAGAATGACTGACATGTCTGGGGAGAAGTGAGAATGCACAGATATTGAGAATATCCTGTTGACAACACTTTGAGTTTCTGTGGTGCAGGTATCTCACTCGAGGGTTACAAATGGTGACAAGTAATCCATTGCACTCCTTACTTGAAAATAATGAAGAACATATGAGAAAGCAGAAGATGAGCTACTCAGTACAGAATTCCAATCCTCCACACTTTACTTGTGCTGAAGGTTAGCACTGGTGCTGTCACTGAAACTCTTTGGATATGGAAAGGATTCGTTTTGATGGTGGTCATGATAAAACAAAGGCAGGTGCTCAAAAGTCCCTACTTCCATTTGTGCACCACTCTTTGCATCCAGAAATATATCAGTGTGTTTATGAGATTAGAGTAAAAAGATAGACATGATGTTGAAATGGAACGGAGCTAAAAGTGAGCAACTAACAGCATATTTGAAAAACAGACATTATTGGAGACTTTGAAATGTACAGAAAAATTGATGGAATTGCGCAGTGTATCAACGAATAGGGCTGGAATGATTTAAATATCTGGCATGTGGTCAAGAATAAGGCAGAATGAAACTAGCACATAGAAGGTTTGTAAATCAAAAAACCTTAAATTAATTTACATTCACATAACCAGTCCTTGAGCATACTGATACCTAGGTAATAATTGTGAATGAAGACAGGAGCGATGGGATTTTATTGCAATTCTTCATCACCCAGAATCATGTCAAGCTGGGTTTAGTTCCATGATGGAGGAAGAACGTTGAGAATCAAGCTCTAATGAAAACTAAGAACTCAGCAAGAGGAATCTGAATCTGCACTTTACATGGGGTGGGAGTTGGGGGTAGCAATGAACTGTTGCTGGGATAAAAATTGATCATGTGCTTGATAGCCCTTGGCTACTTCATAACCCTACTTTTTAGATTACATTATAGTGTGGAAACAGGCCCTTCGGCCCAACAAGTCCACACCGACCCGCCGAAGCGCAACCCACCCATACCCCTACATTTACCCCTTACCTAACACTGCGGGCAATTTAGCATGGCCAATTTACCTGACCTGCACATCTTTGGACTGTGGGAGGAAACCGGAGCACCCGGAGGAAACCCACGCAGACACGGGGAGAACGTGCAAACTCCACACAGTCAGTCGAATTGAACCCGGGTTTCTGGCGCTGTGAGGCAGCAGTGCTAACCACTGTGCCACTGTGCCGTACTTCTCCCACCTATTTTATGACCATTAGGCTGTTGGCTTGCATGAGTTAGGAGTCCCACACCCATTGGTGAGGGCTATCAGTTTCTGTGAGTGGCTGGCTAATCTAATGGCAGGTAACTCTGGTCCCAGCGGTGACACCATGAGCAGTGGCCACTGATGGAATTGCAGGCGGTCCCAAACATAAGATGCTGTGGATCTGCTAAGTTCTTGCTGAGTTTGGAATGGCTGTCCTTGACAATAGGAGTAGACATGCAGGAGGCTGAGATAACACAGCAAGCCAGCTAGCATCAGGAGGTGGAGAAGTCGATGTTTCGGGTGTAACCCTTCTTCAGCCCTGAAGAAGGGTTAGACTTGAAACGTCGACTTCACCACCACCTGATGCTGCCTGGCTTGCTGTGTTCTCCCAGTGTCCTGCATGCCTACTTTGGATTCCATAGTCTGCAGTAATTTCTGTCTCTTGGTAAAAGAAGGGCACAGATTGGAGGGACTGGGATGGACAAAATAAGATGTGGGTAGGAAGAATGTTCTTGGGAACTGAGTCTCTGGCCAACAAGGTACCCCCACCCAAGGCGCCTGTTCAAGAGTTGGCTGCATGGCATTGACACTTGTTGCCATCCTCACCCACTGTTGATAAAACCTCAAAACATGGAGATTGGGGTTCTTAAGTGACCATTAATATCGTCAGCACCTCAAAGGATTCAGGGTTGGTTCATTACCTGATAACCTAATGATTAAATATCTGTAGATAGGCAACAGGCAGGTGCTGCCAGAACTTTATGCTCCCCTCTCACCTGCCTTCCTGCCTTGGGATGGGCTGGGTCTATTAATTATTTTCATTTCTTTAATCTGACTGCTCATGCATTGTTTCACATGGCCACTCATAGTAATGGTGAGATTTTTGTACCAGCTGTCCATCACTAAATTCCTGCAACATTCTGCTTCCTTTTTTTTCTGTGCAATCAATCATAAAATAAATCAAAGTAAATATTCTGGTAGACCATCCTCCCTCTCAAATATCTGTGCACTGACCATGTCATGGTAATTGAGAATTAATGCCAAGTCTTGTGTAGATTTCAAACCAGGCAGATTGACAGTGACAGGTGAAGGCACTGCATTGAAAAATGAACCAATTGCATAGTGATTAGGACTATTGCCTCACTATACCAGGGAGCTGGGTTCAATTCCTGCCTTGGGTGACTGACTCTGTGGAGTTTACACATTCTCCCCATGTTTGTGTGGATTTCCTTCGAGTGCTCTAGTTTCCTTCCCCAGTCCAAAGATGTGCAGGTTAGGTGGATTGGCCATGCTAAATTGTGCCATTGTTTCCAAGGTTGTGCAGAATAGATGGGTTAGCCATGGGGATATGGTAGGGTGCTTGTTGGTGCAGACCTGTTAAGCCGAATGGCCTCCTTCTGCACAGTCGGGATTCTATGAAAATAGCTATTGCCTATTTTCTTGAAGGAGAAAGAAAGGACTGCAGACGCTGAAGAATCAGAGTCAAAAAGAGTGGCACTGGAAAAGCACAGCTGGTCAGGCAGCATCCGTGCAGCAGGAAAGTCAGCATTTCGGACATAAACCCTTCATCAGGAATATGATGGTGGTGGCGTGTGGGGGTGTGCAGAAGGGGACTGAGATAAATAGGAGAGTGAGGGTGAGGGTGGGAGTGGGGTAAAGATACCTGGGAAGGCGATATGTAGATTGAGGTGGGGGGTTGATAGTGATAGGTTGGGGGGGAGGGTGGGGCAGAGAAGTGGGAAGGAGGATGGACAGGTCAAGACTGTGGTGTTGAATTGGAAGGTTGGTCTATTTTCTTGAGTTGAAACAGACACAGTTTATACACACTTTTTGTCTGAAAAGAACTGAGGCCTGTGTATTAACATATGTAGCTTCCATACACAATGGAGACCCTACTGACAATCCAACATTAGTTGGCTGGAAAAAGAAAATCTTCACACACTCAGGACTATCCAGCAAATACTGTCCAATTGCAGAATCATGCCTTAGGTTAGAGATTGTGAGTTTTGAAAGCATGAGTTAGTAGGGTATGGTCAATACCTTGTTTGTTGTGAACAACCAAAGCAATTTGCTGTTTGATACAATTTGCCAATCTTTAAACCATATGGCTTATATACCTAGCATCACACCGGTACAGTCACTCATCGACAGCATTACGCTTTTGCATAATTAGCAGGATATCATTTGAGCGCAAGACAGAGAGTTTTGATGAACTTGTTCCTTTTTACCAATGTAAAATTTACTTACCTTTTTTGATAGGACAGCATTGTTGCTCATTCACCAACCCTAAATCATGAGTTCGTCTAGAAAAACGTACTTGCCAAAATAGCGACACATGAGGATATACATCTCCTTTTTAATCATCCTGTAATCCTGATGAATGGTCACTCTCTTCCAAACATCTAATATTTTTTCTACCGCTGTCCCAAAGGACTCCTCCACCTTCTATTTGTGACCAATATCTCCTGTTGTTCCTGATGCTCAGTAATAGTGAAATGGAATGTCAAGCTAAAAATACTTCCTGCATGTGTATTTGATGTGAACATTCAAGCCAATCTGGAACTGCCACATTCAGTAAGATTTCCACAATACAAATCACTGGTGTCTTTGACCACTATTCTTTTAAATTTGATCTATTCAGCTTTTATATGCGTTTTTACTGACATAGAAGTCTAAAAATCTATACAGCGCCCAATTACTAACAGAGCAACCATGAGGGCCTGCTTTGATCATAAACTCGAAATAAACCTTTAATGTCCTGTTCATTGTTTGTGTCTTGTGTGTAGAACAAATCTACATGATATTGACATTCTTCTTTGCTGCTTTTCCATAGATATGTTTATACACTAGAAGCATTCAAGTTACTTGAATCAGTATTCCAGAGTTATCATCACCAGTTAACATTCCTCTCTCTTACTCTTCCCTCATGCATTTTATACAACCACTTACCTGCAATTAGATGCTGACTGTCTATGGAATCAGTTACACTGTAATCATATGCCATATTTACTACTCTCAATGTTGGTGTCTACCACCAAACCACTTTAGATTAGATTATATTCCCTACAGTGTGGAAACAGGCCTTTTGGCCCAACCAGTCCACACCGACCCTCCGAAAAGTAACCCACCCAGACCCATTTCCCTCTGACTAATGCACCTAACACCATGGGCAATTTAGCATGCCAAATCACCTGACCTGCACATCTTTGGATTGTGGGAGGAAACCCACATAGACCTGGAGAGAATGTGCAAACTCCACACAGCCACCCAAGGCTGGAATTGAACCTAGGACCCTGGTGCTGTGAGGCAGCAGTGCTAACCACTGAGCCACCTTGCAACTTGGAGAATTGCTGAAGCAATTGAAATTACAGACAGCTTTAGATTGTAGATTTTAGATTTTATTATCATATCTACTCAAGTACAGAAGTACAGGAGTACAGTGAAAAGTGTATAATGTTGCCAGAAATGGCACCATTTTAGGTATAAAAAAAGTTTAGCTACAAGAGAAACAAAGTTAAAAGGTTAAGCATTACTTCGTAACATTGTAGAAAAATAAAGAATCAGGTAATAGTTTACATGAAAGTGTTCTGTAGTTTAATCTAGGAAAATAAAGGAATAAAGTAAAAGTGCAACAGTCTTTCATAAGTTCTTTGCTGATGTCACTCAGCTGTCTGTTCTCAATGCCGCAGATACCATCGCTGCCATTGAAACTGATGCCTCTGCGATCTCTCCCGGTGCCTCGGGAACATGCTGGGGCCAGATCCACTTGCACGCCAGGCCAAAAAAACCGCCATGAGGAGCCGAAAGACCAGGCTGAGAGCCATCAAGAGACCAGTCGACACAGCCGTTGACAGCCAACTTTCTGGCTTTGCTTACGTGTCAGAGAAAGTAAAGATCACTTTGTAAAGAATTTGCAGCAACTGAAGATTCAATGTTACCTGGTTTGTGAGCAATTGGTCAGCCGAGCAACTTACCTATTCCTTCCTCACATCGTACTGAAGCAGTGCGACTTTTTCCAATAGCTTTATTATAGTCAATGCTGAAGCAACTAAACCTCATTTCATCATTTTAATTGAAATATCCATCACGAGGAGAGAGCCTCTCAGCTAATTGAATGCAGGCACTGTGTTATTAAGTCCTTTTTTGCCATTGCCCCAACATTAACAAATTAGATGGTGACCTTTTAAATAACCTTTCATCAATTCTGCAGTCACAGCACAATTACCAGGATAGAAGTGAGAATGAACGAGTTCAAAGAATAATAACTATCATCTATTTTTGGATCAGCATTGGATGATAGAGTGTGAAATTTCATCCTTTCCCCATTCCTATGCACGATTCTAATTAGACAAGAAACCTGGCTGGATTCTTTCGTCTGTGCTATATTTCCGCATTTTTCTTAGAAGGATCTGAACAAGATTGAAAATTATGATGCAGTCTGTTGTGTTGCAATTACCATGGTAAAATTACTGAACTGGGTTCCTTAAAATTCACCAATTGAAGCTTTTCATCTCACAGCATTTGCCGTGGACATTGGAGAAAGCTTGGCTCAACTAAATAACAACTGATTTGTGATTTTTAGCTCATTTCATTTAAGAGATCTTGGACTTTGAGTTAGTGCTGATTCTTGAAGCATGAGGCATATTCCAGGCAAGATCAGAAATTAGTAAGGCCAAGTTTTTTTTCCAACTGAAGGGTATGGCTTGAGTTGGGAAATTTGGATTTGGTTTGAGGGATCCTGGTAGACCTAATCTTTGCTCCAAGGGAGTGGAGACAAAAGCAAGTCAGGTAGCTAACTCTGAAAGTGATTCAAAGGCAATCAGGGAAGTGGTCAATTGCAGAGATGGACTGGTTATTGGACTCATTTTGATTACCTGGGATGCCTTCCCTGTTATTTTAGAGGCCTTTAGACTCTAACCCTCATTCTCCAACACCTCTAGTCACCCCAATTGCCCTTGCATACACCACCCATGCCCCTCCTGTCCCTGTGGCCCCTCCACTTCAATTAACACCATACACCCACCACCCATGCACCTCATGCCCAGATGGCTCTGGAATGGAAACTCATTGCCCCCACCTATGACTCATGCCCCCTTTTACCAAATTATGTAACTCCTCACACCACCATTCACCTAATATCCACCAAACACAGATGTGGAGATGAAAACAGAAGTTCTAATAATGTAAGACAGCTCTCACTCACAGACATTTGATAGGGAAACTATATTTTTTTTAATGAAGTTGGAGGCGTGGACTGTACCATTAAGAGAGAGTGAATGCTGTTCTGAACTGAGAGCTCACAAGCACCTGTGTATATGACTAGCTAACAGTCTCAGAGTGTACTGGAAAATTGAAAATATGTAACATTCAGCTGTGAAATGGATACTTGAGTTTTGGTTGCTGTTTTGACAACTTTTTTAATTTAACTAATCAGTTTAAGTTATGCCCAAGGATACTAAAACCCAATCAAGTTTGAATTTATTGTTTTGTCAATGAGACAATCTGATGTTGTGGATATAATAATTCAGACATTTTGAAAATTGGAGAAAGAGCAACTGCCATCCAGGGAGACCCAAGAAATTAGGAAACACTCTCTATCAAAGGTACCTTTTCATATGAAACATACTCGCAATAAAAAGAAAGAAGACAACACACAGAGATCTTCAGCCAGATGAGGACAGACACTGAAGGCAACAGCTGCTTTATGGTTTTGAAATTAAGTTGATATAATTTTAATAAGTGTCTTATTGGAGCAGCATATTGTTCAAGAGTTGGTGGCAGGTAATAAACAGTTAAGAGAAATGGGGGCTTAGAGTTATGAATAGTTAATGTTCACTTTTAGAGTTAAAAAATAAATTGATCTTATTTTCTTTAAATAGTGGAATTTGGAAGTTCTCTGTCACTCATATTTTAACTGATTATGAGATGAAGTGAGCTTTTCTGGGTGTTTGGTTAAATTAATAGAATAGTTCACATCTGTTCATGAAATTTATTCAAAATGCTTAAATCTCAAGTGTTCAATTTTTAATATAAAGAAGTTTATATTTAGTCCATCCGTAGAACACATCTAATCCTTTAATAATGTCTTTAAAGTGTCACCCAAATGCGAACTCAGATCCTGCCTTAAAAAATGCCTTTGGAAGAAAGCATTATTTTATTTGCAAGGGATTTTTTAAAAACATTTTTGCTCTTGAAACTCAGCCAAACATTCATATTGATCTCAGTTTTAATTGCAGATTTTGTGAAATGTCGCACATGCCACCACTGATTGTGTGATCATGATATTCTGAAATCTGCAGCAGATGCCCTGTTAAGTAAAATAATCCTGCTGAGTTTTTTAAAAAGAAAATACTCTTACTAAATGCTCAACCTTATTTTCCACACGAGTTTAAAGAATGACACTTAAGCAGATCATAACCATCCTTCACAAGTATTTATGAACACTTGATGAAGTGACCTTTGCCCAAAACATCGATTCGTCTGTTCCTCGAATGCTGCCTGACCGTTGTACTTTTCCAGCACCACAGTTTTTGATTTATGAATATCCTGTCAATTCTTGACTCTTGCACTATGGGTTAAGCTATGACGTGGAGGTGCTGGTGTTGGACTGAGATGGACAAAGTTAAAAATCCCACAACACCAGGTTATAGTCCAACAGGTTTATTTAGAAGTACTCAGCGCACCAAAAGCAAGTTCTTCCAAATAAACATGTTGGACTATAACCTGGTGTTATGCGATTTTTAACTGTGGGTTAGGATTATTGATATGGAGTCTCAGCACAAACTTCAAATTACCTGCTGAGTTTGGGTTTCCTGCTTGTGCCATTAACACCCCATTCTCTTTCCTTGACAGCAAAAGATACTATTTTGTTTATAATAGGAGTGATACTTCTCATCACCATTTATAAAGTTCTACAGTGCCTTCCCCACTCTGTGAAATTATGGCCCTATTTTGCAAGGTGTTTAACTAATTCCAACTACGACTATACACCTGCAAGTATGTCAAAAGCTGCAAAGCATTTTGGGGTAGTTTGTGTGAAAGGTGCTTTATTAGTGCAAATCTATCTTTCTTTTTTAAGTATAAGCTTTGTCATTACGTTTATACCTGTGTGCGTAGGTGTTACATTATCTGTTTGAAAAAATGAAGAAAGTATGAAATACACTATTAATTCTAATGAGTTGATTAATACAAGTGGGGTCATTTTTAAGCTTTAGCTCTGAATTGTTAAAGGAACTGAGAAAGCAAACTCAGAAAGGTCTAGTTTCCAGAGGCTGACTGAAAACCACTGCCATTGAGTCATGAGCAAAAACAAATTTGTGAAAACAGAGCGTGATTGTAACTTTTAAAAAAAAAGAAAAAATGCCATCACTATTGCCTATGTTACATTTTTCAGATTAGATTACTTACAGTGCGGAAACAGGCCCTTTGGCCCAACAAGTCCACACCAACCCTCTGAAGCTCAACCCAGCTAGACCCATTCACCTAACACTAGGGGCAATTTAGCATGGCCAATTCACCTAACCTGCACATTTCTTGGACTGTGAGAGGAAACTGGAGCAGACACAGGGAGAATGTGCAAACTCCACACAGTCAGTCACCTGAGGCAGGAATTGAACCCATGTCTCTGGGGTTGTGAAGCAGCAGTGCTAACCACTGTGCCACCGTACCGCCCATCTGTCTGTGTGTGTTCTTTCAGACAATATAATACATGATTATGCAGAACAGCTGTAGTGAGTGGGTGTATGGCACAACACATAGCCACACTGTATTAATGCATCAAAAATAGATTAATTCATGGGATTCATTGAGTTGAACAGTCACACATTAATTTTTATTTATTACCATCCTGAATGAAATGAATTAAAAAGGATGGTCCTTCCAATTCACCAGGGAACGTAAGGATACAATGCCACTCCATACTTACTACTCCTGGCAACAAGAAGGTTTACTTGCAGAACATAATAAGCTTGAGTAAAGGGGTGGGAGACTCAAGGTATTCTGTACCTGGTGTACACATACAAATTGATCAATTTTAAAAGTACAAAGACACCCTGGTCTCCAATTACCTGAAATATCTCCAATGGGAAAGTGTGCCAATGTGATTTGACTAAAAGCAATATGGATCACAATTGGCCAGGGGACCAACCTAGAGTTGCCCCACTCACATGAAGGCATTTTACTGACTTCATCATGTTTGTTCAATGTTCTATTAAATTTCAGATTAGTTTTCATTTATCACCAATGGAAACTGCAGGTTAAACTTTTAGTGAAATGCAATGCCCATAAACACACCTTAACATTCAAGTATTTGCGATTTCATAAACATTAATGTTTAATCCACTTTGACTGATGGCACCCTTTAAAAACAGAAAGTACAGAACTCTTTTCCTGAGATTGAGGTGGAGGTGGTCTGCTGGTGGTGCTGAAGACCCTGAGGTGTTCAAATCAGTCAATCAGGGCAGCACGGAGGCTCAGTGGTTAGCACAGTGCCAGAGACTCTGGTTCAATTTCACCTTCAGGCAACTGTCCAAAAGTATACAGGTTGGGTGGATTGGCCACGCTAAATTGCCCATCGCGTTCAGGGATGTATAGGTTGGTGCATTAGCCATGGGGAATGCAAAATTACAGGGAAAGGCTAGAGGGATGGGTCTGAATGGGATGATCTTCGGAGGGTCAGTGTGGACTTGCTGGGTTAAATGGCCTTTTTCCACACTGTAGGGATTTTACGTAATCCACTCTGTGTAAATAGGGAACAGTTATTTCTACTGGCCACTGAATTTTCGAAATGGAAGGTCTGACTTCAGCTACATTGTATTACGAATGCTGGTAATTAGTCAAAAACCTTAAAAACACAATAACATATCATTATCAATTAAATCAGTAACTGTTGGACAGAGAATAAGGATCAGCACTGAAAGAACTGAGGGAAAGGTGAGGAGAATATTTAACTACAATTGTCAGGGATTGGATGGCTAATCCATAATACAGGAGCAAACAAAATCTATAAGACTTTTAAAAAATAGAAGTGGGCAGCTATTAATATATAAAATATTGATGGATATGTGCAAAGGCCAGGGGAATGGAATTCAGTGAATCTGCGTCTGAAGGAGCTGCTTAATGAGCTAAACAGATTCTTTGCATCTGACCCACACGTCTCTGAAATCCTGGACAATAGGTCCATTTACTGGGAACTGACAGGAATCATAGGGCAGAACTGAGACTGTATCAGGGCAGGTCCTGCTCCAATTGATGTGATTAGTTTGAATTTGTTTTGAAGATTTCTCTACTCCAATTGGGTGGTTTACACAACCGTGGCAAACTGACCCAGGGCTGAACTACTCCACTGAGTGGCAACATGGTGCTTTGGGAAACATTTTGCAGAGACTTTCTTCAATACTGTCCAAATGAGTTGCCGCAGAAAAGACTTGTTCCTCTTATGTTACACATACATGAACAATTGAAAGCTGTTCTCAGCAGCAGCATTGTGGTTTGAGAAGTGAGTGAAGAAAGTTAACGGCTCATTTCTGCCTCCTTCTCTGGTTCACTTTCAGATCTGTTTCTGTGGCCTGCTCTTACTCACTAAACCCTGCAGGATGCAATACACGGAGGCTGTTTTCTGATGGTGTAATGTGCACAGCTACAACTAGAGTGCCTTCCTGCATTGCCATAAACTTGGGAGAAGGTTGAACTCTACAAGTGTGCACTGGCCTTGTGACTCACTCAGAAGTGAGATCAGGAGTACATGAATAGGAATGATCAGGTGGTCAATTGATACGTGCAGAAAGTGAGTAATTTTTCAAACACCACTGTAACTACAGCTCACAGGCATTACACTCTACACCTTGAATGGAGCTGTGGAGCAGACTGATCTCTCTGTTTTGGAGAAGACTGTAACTCAGTGATTAACATCCACGTATTTTGTTTGCAGCCCCTTCTAACTTAAAAAAAGCTGTCTTCAGTTCAGTTAAGTCAGCATCAGCAATTCAAAAAGAACAGTTAAAAATAATATCTTAAAAATTAAAATCTTTTAAAAGGGTGAAAGTCCTTTTCAACATGCAAGATCTATTTTCAGGTGGGACAGTAAATAGCATGGAAAAGACAAGTCCAGGCTACACAATATTTAACACATAGCAATGTAACACAGTTCAAACTAATACAAGGTTCCCGTGTACTTCATACATGGAGAGTCAGCAAGCTAATGTTTTGAGATGACGAGTCATCTAGACTCGAAACATTAGCTTGCTCTCTCTCCATGGATGCTGCCTGACCTGCTGTGATCTCCAGCATTTTTTGTTTTCAGTACAGATTCCAGCACCTGGAGCAATTTGCTCCTTCTCATGTACTGCAATGAGCTGACAGGTAGAACAGTGGAAACATACCCAATTCCTCCGCTGTATCTGCGGACCAATTCCACCACAGAACACATCAGATGGCCTCCTTCTTTAAAGACCGCAATTTCCCTTCCCACGTGGATGAACATGCCCTCCAATGCATCTCATCCACGCCCCTCACCTCCGCCCTCAAACCTGCACCCCTCCAATCGCAACAAGGTCAGAACCCTCCTGATCCTCACCTTCCACCCTACCAACCTTCACACAAACCGTGTCATCCGCCAACATTTCTGCACCTCCAAACAGACCCCACCACCAGGGACATATTTCCCTCCCCACTCCTTTCCGTAAAGACCGTTCCTTCTGTGACTACCTGGTCAGGTCCACAACCCCCAACAAACCATTCTTCCCTCCTGGCACCTTCCTTTGCCACCGCAGGAATTGCAAAACCTGCGCCCACACCTCCTCACTCACCTCCATCCAAGGTCCCAAAGGAGCCTTCCACATCCATCAAAGTTTCACCTGCACATCCACCAATGTCATTTATTGTATCCGTTGCTCCCAATGTGGTCTCCTTTACATTGCGGAGACTGGATGCCTTCTCGCAGAGCGCTTTAGGGAACATCTCCGGGACACCTGCACCAATCAACCTCACCATCCCGTGGCCCAACATTTCAACTTCCCCTCCCACTCTGCCAAGGACATGCAGGTCTTGGGCCTCCTTCACCACCACTCCCTCACCACCTGACGCTTGGAGGAAGAACACCTCATCTTCCGCCTCGGAACACTTCAACCCCAGGGCATCAATGTGGAATTCACCAGTTTCCTCATTTCCCCTCCCCCACCTTACCCAGGTTCCAACCTTCCAGCTCAGCACCATCCTCATGACCTGTCCTACCTGCCAATCTCCCTTCCCACCTATCCGCTCCACCCTCCTCTCTGACCTATCACCTTCATCCCCACCTCCATCCACCTATTGTACTCTTGGCTGCCTTCTCCCCAGACCCACCCCCATCCCATTTATCTTTCCACCCCAGAGGCTCCCTGCCTTCATTCCTGATGAAGGGCTTTTGCCCAAAACATCGATGCCCGGATGCTGCTTGACCTACTGTGCTTTTCCAGCACCACTCTAATCTAGATTCTGATCTCCAGCATCTGCAGTCCTCACTTTTACCCAGTGGAAACATAAACCTGGCATCATTTATACATTTCATATCATCATTGAGAGTGTTGCATTTTTTCTTGATAAGAGCGCAAGGCCAATTAGCCTTCTTTATTCACATCTATCCTTGTGACTTGGATATAATGAGCCTAGAATTTCTTCAAATCTTATGCTAAACAGTGGCATAATTATGGTGTTAAAAACAATCACAGAGCAAAGGTTTGAGAAAACCTGGCTGTGTTGGACAAGTTTTAAGCTTCACGCCCAACTTCCATTGTCATTGGTGCTTATTCACAAACTCTCACTTAAAGTGTCCTGTCACTCATTAACACAACCCTGACCACCACTATTTCATTCCCCTGCAAAAGATTGGAGTGCCACCTGCCCTGATGCTAATAGAGGCAGACAAGTGGGGGTACCACAAAAGAGTCACAACATCAGGAGCACGAACAAGTGAAAGCCTAATAGGTTAGCGAATGTAATCTCAGTACCAGAAATGGAGAGCACCGTCCAGCATTCCTGTGCATACATCCCTCACTACAGCCACTGCACCAAATATTAACAGTAGGATTTCCACTCCCTGGATCGTTAAGCCTGAGGAAGGCCCATTGCTGGCCACTTAAATGACAGATTGATAATTCAATAACAGGCCTTCCCCAAAGAAGAGGATTTCAGAGGTTCTTGAGTCAGGGAGCAACACGCTCCCCACCACATCACTAAAATTAAATTCCACCTTTTGTGCGAGTAAGGGGCTTTCCTCATTACAAGACAGTTTATTCTGATTTTCTCTCATTAAAGCTGTTCTTTTTGTTATTTCTTTGCTGCATGTTAATAAGATTGGGAGAAAGTTTTGGCACGAGTCAGCAAGATCAGCTGAATGTGGGTATTGTGTCAACGTAAATGTTGACATAACTTATCGAATTTTAGCAAATTCCAGATTAGTGTTCTGCACTCAACAGTTCATTATAGTACTGTAGTCACTTCACTGAACAAAGTATACTGTTTTATGGAAGCTCGTGTGTCAAATAAATTCTTTGCATAAACATTGAAATGTGTTTGAAATTCGCATTTCCTCCCTGCCCATCCCAGAACCCCTCGTCTTCCTGAAAACTTACCTTGCAAATGCAATCTGCTCTCAGGACTCTGCAGTAGAACAGAACTCACTGAATCAAGGTTCTCGTAACTGCTACACCCCAGAGGTCCAGTTCGTGTTTCTGTTACCTGCAACACCAAAGTATTTTACATTTACAATATGGAATCAACACAATCTCAATTTCTCATGTCAAAACTGAATTAAATTTATTCACGGATGTGCGCCAAAGGGATAATGACTGCCCCCTCTGGTTGAAATTGGAGGTTTCCACATGATCTGCAACCTCCCCCCACATCACTCTTATTAGCAGCTTCCATGATTGTTGCACGCCCTTGTTTAAAGAATACAGTTGGTCATTTAATGTCTATGAGACAAGCATAACGCTTATAACATTAGAATGCTTTCAAATGGAACTGGATACTTAAGTGTCATCATAAAATCATTGAAGATCAATTACCTCAAACTTTAATAAAGATTTTTTTCTTCTTTATGCATTCATGGGATGAGGTTATCGCTTGCTCGGCAGCATTTATTGCCCATCCCTAATTGCCCAGAGGGCAGTTAAGAGTTAACCACATTGCTGTGTGTCTGAAGTCACACCTGAGCCAGACCAGGTAAGGATGGTGGCTTCATTACCTGAGGGACATTAGTGAACCAGATAGGTTTTTCCTGACAATCAACAATGGACTGATAGGTTCTCTCTCCCTCTCTCCTATTTTACTCTGCTTTAAATATTACCATTTTATTTTACATCTTTACATCATTTATTTTGACTTATTTTGTCACTGGAATAAAACTTATATAATTTTTATAAAGCTCCCTTCAATCTTTCAGCATCAGAGATCAAATTATTTATAATTTGCTCACATACAAATGAAGTCTCAAAAAATTAAAATAGTTAATTTCAATTGTTGAGGCTTTTATTAACCTTTGGAGAAAACAAAATAATCTAAAGACTCTACACCAGATCCTGACAGGGCTCAACTTGTCCAGCTACAATTATCCAAATTGTTCCAATAACAACAAAGGATACTTTTCATTACATTGGCTTAAGCCCCAATCATACAGCGATGAAGTGCCTTAAGCTATGCCTGTCAATAATGGCCCAGGTAACAACTGTTGAATGCTATGATGGTTTATTTCAATGGCAGATTGACCAATGCACCCAGAACCCTCCTTGTTCCTGATTCAGTCTTCTTCAGCACTGTGCATGTGGGATTGCTGTAATATAAACATGGATAACTATGTTTGGAATAGGTTATGGAAAACTAATTAAATAATTTTTGCATGACTGAGATAATACTGTCTAATTTTCTCTCACTTTCAATGCAAGCTTCAATAATTTTGAATAAAAAGGGAGGAAAATGGGTATGATCTCATTAAGAGACAGTTCCATTTCTAACCTAACTAGCAAAGATCAATGACAGAGATTTTGCCTTTGCAGTTCAAAGCATACAGACAAGTCCAGAATCATTTTGCAATCATCTAACATTGCAGATAATCTGCACTACCTTTCTGTTTTCTGTTATACCATGTAGCAACCTTGCTCTAATAAATGGTGTCTTATAATGAGGGTATTCTATAAGTTACCTTCATTAAATGAAGCAGCAAGAGCAATGTGGAGGCCTGGAGGCTGCTGTGTGTCATAGATGTTAACACAAGGGCTGCACATTATAACTGAATTTGGGAATAACACCAACAGTGTGACTGTCAATGAGAACTTTCTTTTGCTAAACAGTATGTAACTGCAATATGCTTCCTGAGGCTATCTCTTCACTGCAATGAAATGGTCCACAAATGCCAAGGTTTCATTTGGATCCTGTCCTATAAACTGCCCTCAGGTTTGACGGTGATGGTTCGGTGAGTTAGTTAACTGTTGCTGCGCTTAGGTTGCAATTTACTCTGGTGTTCTCCAATGCACAATAATTTAAAGCAAATCCATACAGATTATCGTCCATTAACAAGACATTTTCATATTCAGTTGGCTCGTGAGTTGCTTTTTCCTTTATATAAAAATGGCACAATTAACGAAAAAAAACCCAGGAAATATAAATTATGTACAATAATAATGGTGGACATTTTGAGATACTATGACATTAATGTTAATCAAATGGCATTTTGATAAGTTATAGACATCAGAGTCTATGCATAATGGCCACCTTTTCCATTGATTTTATATAATGGGCTGCCTATCCATACTATTTCTAGGTCAAGGTGACGAGTTCCAAGAGCTATCCAAGGTACTAATATGGCAAATAACAAAGGAGCGAACAGCATAAGGATAAATTACTTCATTCCAATAAGACAGGTTCATATTATTGGGTCAGAGTTGTTACAGGCTTTATACATCTGCAAAGGAAATGCACCTCTGTAACATCACAGTTCAAGTGGCAGCTTTATGCCAACCTGATGCTTTGCGCTAAACTAAAAACTGAAAGAACTAAGGATGCTATAAATCAGAAACAGAGGTTGCTGGAAAAGCTCAGCACGTCTGGTAGGTCTGTTCTGAGGAAAGGTCACCAGACCTGAAACATTAACTCTGATTTCTCTTCATGGATGCTACCAGACCTGTTGAGCTTTTCCAGCAACTTCTGTTTTTTTTTGTTTTTGACGTTTTGTGCTACTGAGTTCACACAATGAAGTGAAAAGTCATTTCCTTAACAAACCTTGACCCCAGAAGAGATGAAGATTTCTTCTGGTCATGCTGAACTAGATTTGAACTCAAGTCTCAGAATCTACAGCAACCTTGAACAATTATAACCCCCGAGGGATTTGTCCAATTTATTCCTGCTCTCAGTACTATATTAGCAACAATGCAAATTTTCCTACTGGACTGGTAAATTTTGGACTGATCAATCCCACTTTTTTTTTGGGTGAGATGTTAGATCAAGGTCCAATGAAGATGATAGCAAGGAGAGCGGGGGGGGGTTCTTCCTGTTTTTCAGGCTCGATGTGTATCCCTCAACCAACACCACTGAAGCAGATTATCTGATAATTTCCTTCAAGCTGACTGTCAAACACTTGGTGTGTTAAATTGGCTGCTGCATGATTTCTGGTACAAATGAAGATGCTTCAAAAGTAATTGGCTGTAAAGTATCTTGGAACATCCTGAAGCTTTCACTGAAATCACGATCAACTCCTCCGAGAGTCGAAAAGACAGACTCGTTTCAACTTACCCTGTGTCACAGAAACAATCAGTTGTGAAAAAGACAAATAAGGCACAGTTGGAGTGTTTAGGACTTTATTATAGGAGTTCAAATTTTATCGAAGTTAAAGTGCTCTAAAATCAGTTTTGATTGAGAAAAAAACGTTAGTTTATCAGTCTTTCTGGGTATGAATTGCTGACAAAATAAAAAGCAAAAGAACTGCAGATGGTGGAAATCAGAGAGAAATTGTTGGACAAGCTCAGCAGGTCCGGCAGCATCTGTGCAGAAAAATCAGAGTTAAATTTCAAGTCAAGTGACTCTCCACAGATGCTACCAGACCTGCTGAGCTTTCCCAGCAATTTCTATTTTTGTCTATGAATTGTTGACTTGAGTTTAACTTAGTCTTATGAACCTATATGGAAAATAAGACTCAATTTCTGATTATTACTGTGAGTGGAAATTTAGATTAGATTAGATTCCCTACAGTGTAGAAACTTCGGCCCAATCAGTCCATACCGACCATCCAAAGAGTAACCCACCCAGACCCATTTCCCTCTGACTGATGCACCTAACACTATGGGCAATTTAGCATGGCCAATTCACCTGACCTGCTCATCTTTGGACTGTGGGAGGAAACCCACGCAGGCACGGGGAGAACGTGCAAACTCCACACAGACAGTTGCCCAAGGCTGGAACCTGTGGCTCTGTATTATTCCAATTCAAGATTATTGCTAACCATGTTAATTTTGTAAGACAAAAAAACATGTCTCTGCATTTTCCTTTTATTCATTTGTGGGATGTGGGTGTCACCGGCTGGACCAGCATTTTATTGCCTGTCCCAAGTTGCCCTTGAGCTGCCTTCTTGAATCGCTACAGTCCACCTGTTTTGGGTTGACCAACAATGCCATTAGGGAGGGAATTCCAGGATTTTGACCCAGTGACAGTGAAGGAACGGTGATATATATCCAAGTCAGGATGGTAAATGGCTTGGAGGGGAACTTGAAGATGGTGGTGCATCACTGACAATATGCATAACATTAAAGATTTCGACTCAGTAGATAGCGGCAGAATGGGTCGATGAATCAGATGTACTATTATGTAGTTCATCCCCTTCCCCATCGCTCCTAAAAATGTGAAATTATGATGAGAAATCATGAAAGGTTATTGGAGTTTCTTTTTATCCCCAGTGATGATGCAGTTTTTGGTCTCTTCTCTCAGCTGGGAACCATTCACCTGGTAACAGTTGCAAGTATCACTCAGCAACACACAGCTCCATTGAAAATCCCATGACAAAGTACAAATTATCTTTGGTCACTGTGAGATGAGGTTAAAACATGACTGTCAGCGTGTGTCCCATAATGGGTGTGTTGATGGGTATTTGCACTGAGCAAGGCGATTCAGGAGACTGTCTGGAGGATGATTTAGATAATCATTAGAATCAAGAGTATCTCCAATTGAAGGATACAGTCACCATACTTCTTCCTGGGTATTGAATGTAGACAATTTGCTATACAAAATGTTATGGCCCAGGTAGACAGCATGAATCAGCTTCCCTCTTTTCAACCCACCTTGATTGATTGCAACACACATATTTATTTTAGAATACAGGTAGCACATCCCAATAAAAAAAAAATGTAGTTCACCAGAAGATGAAGGAGCCAATTACCAAGGTTTTTTTGAGGGAAATAAAGAGGAATTTCATTGCCTAATGACCACAAGTAGAAACAATAGAAATATGAAACCAAACACACATACCGACACAGGTAATCATTTTTAAAAGACTGCGTCTGGTACAGACAAGATGTGCAGGTGCCCGTGATGGACTGGGTTGGACAAGGTCAGACGTCACACAACACCAGGTTATACTCCAGCAAGTTTATTTTAAAATCACAAGCTTTCAGAGTGCTACTCTTTCATCAGGCCCACTTGATCTGATGAAGGAGCAGCGTTGTGAAAACTTGTGATTTCAAATAAACCTGTTGGACTATAACCTGGTGTTGTGTCAATTGGTTCAGACAAGGAATAGAACTGATATGCAGTTTTTAAGTCAGAGCCCTTGAAATGGTCTAACCTAAGACCATATTTGTTTAATTGTTGACTGGCATCCTCAGCAATTGCAATATTTGTAGGAATCATCAATATCTTTGCAGATATCTTTGTCTACTGCAAACCTACTTTCTTTAGTCAATATGCACATTGGGATTCCTCAAGTTCCATGGCTCTGAAGAGTATCCTCTGAATAGCATCCCTGCCAGACCCATTCGACCAACCTTATTCCTGCAATCTTGCATTGCTCATGACTAATTCACCTAACCTACACATCCCTGGGCACTACAGGCAATTTAGCATTGCCAATCCATCTAACCTGCCCATCTTTGGACTGTCAGTTAATTATCAATTAACATTACCTGATGCATTTTCCATGGCAGTGCCTCTATTAGTCTATTAGTTCACTGGTCAAACAACCAGCACTGGCCTCTCATTCAGTAGAAATTCTGCTTGTTAATGTTATATAATTACCGCTGTTGTAACAAATGAGAGTGGAGTTCAAGGACAGTGACAGACATGCTTAATTACCATAAAATGTGTGGCAAGTCCCACTTATCTCACCTCACATGATGATCAAACATGTTTCAGCAGTGAGTTACTGCGTACCAGGGCAATTACAATTTCTCCAGCACACCACTAGAACATGTAACTGTCACCTTCCAACGCTGTTCTCCGCACTTCAAAGGCTCAGATATAACTCCCCCAACTCCTTGTAGAGAGTAGCAAACCAGTCAATTGCCTGCACCAACTGTTTCACTGAGGGAGATGGCAACACTTGGACATGGTCATGCTCTGCTGCCTGTCCTTTGTCGGCAGGATTCCCAAATGCTGTTTTGAGAACCCTGAAGGCGCTATACCATCCCAGAGAGGGAAGACTTCATGTCAGCAATCAAACCTAAAGTTCCTGTAAATTTTTCAATCACGCTGCAGTATGCTAGTTGCCACCTCCCTACCCCCCAAAAGAGGAGAGTTGTTGCCAAAATGAGACATTCCTGCTGCCTGGCCTACCTCCAAGTTAATGTAATTATGACTTTAATGTCATAACTTGGCCAACTTTGATACAAGATTTATTTTTCTTTAATCACATCACAAAACGATGGAGCAATGCCCTTTCAATGAATCAATTCCTGCATCATGTCACAAGGACTCAGCTGCATTGCAGAACCATCTCTGCAGCATCAGTTTAGACTGGTGTTCCTTCTTGTGACTAAATTGGTCACAGCACTTGTGACAGGTCTTCACTTACTCCCTCGCACATTCCTAAAAAGGATTTAATTACTCCAACCTACCAAACGAAGACATACAAGCAACCTTCTTATCTTGTTCTGGCCAGTTCAAATCTAACAGCTTTGGATTTGGATGCTCCTTACCCTAATTAATTGCAGACCCAACAAACCAGTCAAATGCCCTTGATCTCAAGCTCAACATGCCAGGCTTGATGTAAAGACTTTAAGCACAAAAGACCAACCAGCAGGGTCAGCCAATGTCTCCAGCAGTCTTCAATCAACTCCACTTTTCCTTAGTCACGGGTTGCAATTCTTCTGCTCCCTTGGTCTGAGTTTATTGCCAATCATCTTGGGTAAAGGGCCTTGAGCTCTTCATAGCCAAAGTCCAAAACACATTTTGGTCTAATTATATCCATCGGGAAAATAAAATAGGTTAAAGCAAGCTGTTATGTTGTATTACTAAGATTTCAAACCATACACGTTTGTTTCTTGAAGATAGTATGATGGCATCACATCATGTGACAATCTGCTATAAGGGTCTCCATTTCACTTTCAGTGGCAGAACAGGAACAAATTATTGCAGATGCTGGAATCTGCACTGAAAACAAAAATGCTGGAAATCACAGCAGGTCAGGCACCATCCTCGGAGAGAAAGCAAGCCAATGTTTCAAGTCTAGATGACTCTTCATCAGGAGCTGATATGGAGGAGGCAGCATTTATAGCTATAATGGAGGGGTGGAGTGCTGGGGGAGAAAGGGTACTAATAGTGCAGATTAAGAGATCAGAATGTCTAACTGCCAAACTGGAAATAACACAGTCCCACTGGAGTGGAGGGAGGGGAGATGGGACATGGTGACAGAGAATGCAATAAGTAAGGCTCAAGCAAGGGGAAGAAATGGGAGTGAGTTCACAAGCTGAAGGTGTTGAACTCTTACACAGTTATGAATGATGGGAAGGGCATGGGCAAAAGCATGGGTGATAGGTTGGATGCAGTTGAGGGCTCTGAGAACCACAGTTAGTGGGAAACTATGGTTATGGAAGAAGGAAGCCATGTCAGCAGTGCTGTCTTGGGAGGTGGCATCATCCAAACAGGTCCAAACAGATCCAATCTATCACCTACTTCTGCCCTTGTCCATTTCCATCACTCAACTCTTGTCATTACTATTCATCCCACCATCGTCCACATTCAAAGGATAATTCTTTGTCATTTCAGACAACTCCAGCAGAATGCCACGGCCAAACACATCTTCCCCTCACTCCCTTTGACTGCATTCCACAGGGATAATTCCTCCTGGACACCTTAAGCTATTCCTGAATGACCACCAACACCATGCCCCCTTCCCACAGCACCTTCCCATGTAACCACAGAAGGTGCAACACCTGCCCCTTCTCCTCCCTGCTCACCATCCAAAGGCCTAAACAGTTTCCAGGTGAAGCAGCAGTTCACCTGTATCTCTTCCTATCTGGTCAATTGTATTCACTGCACCCAGTGTGGCCTACTCTACATTAGAGAGACCAAATGCAGGCTGGGTGACTGCTTTGTGGATCACACCCAGACCGTGAGCAAGCAGGACCCTGACCTTCCCATAGCTGGTCATTTAAACACAGTGTCCTGCTCGCATGCCCACTGTCTCAACATGCTGCAGTGTTCCAGTGAATCACAGCACAAAATGAAAGAAATAACATCTCAGCTTCAGACAAGGCACTTTACAGCCTTCTGGACTTAATACTGAGTTCAACACCTTCAAATTGTGAACCCACTCCCATTCCTTCCCTTTTCTTTTGAGCTTTACTCGTGGCATTCTTTCTCACCATTTCCCCATTCCAATGGGATGATCTGTTCATTCCAAGTTGACAGTTAGACACACTATGGTTTGCCATTTTCACATTGTGATTACTTAATTTTCACTATCAGCACCCTTTCTCCCCCAGAACTCCACCACTCCCCTCAACTATTACATAAACGCTGCCCCCACCCCCAACATTTCAAGACAGCTCTGATTAAGAGATTTCTCGACTCGAAACGTTAGTTTGCTCCCTTTCCATTGATGCTGCCTAACCCGTGGAGGTTTCCAGTATTTGTTGTTTTCACTTTCAGTTGCCATACCTAATTATTGTTGTCATTGCTCTTATTGTACCTTTGCTATGTGGTCAGCAAGCACAGAACCTAGACTATTTGTAAGTCTGACATATAACAGCAGTGTAAACAGTTATTAATGATAGCATGAGCAATGTTATTAAACTTCAAGACATCTGTCCCATTGAAAGCTCAGTCTTTACAATGCATGTTACATGAGCTTATACATAGGGATGCTCTCAGACTATATCATACTGGCAGTGGTGCTTGATCCAATAAATCATGTTAGTTATCATTGAATTCTGCTCAGAAATTGACGATGTGAGTGCCTGCTGTAATTTCTAATGCAAGACCGTATCACTCAGGCAACGTGCCTCACACGTCATGTCGCATCACCAGAAACAGAACTGCAATAGTTTCAGATGTTGTTCAGATGTCTCAGAACTTTAAGAGTGTTCTTGATTCAGACATCAGTAATTATGAAATGTCTACAATACAAAAATAATGAAAAATATACAACATTTTCTTTCTGTTCAAACAGAACACCTTGAGCTTTAGAATTTCTCCAAAACTATCAAGGAGCAAAATTAAAGAACAAGAAAAACCCATGATCTCAAGGTACAGGCTTTCTACTGCTGCTCGATACAAGTTCTCTCTGCCTGTGGAAAATGAGATAATGACACTTAACTATTGAGGAGTCATCAGACAATCCCAAATTACCAATGGAATACCAATGGGATTTAAAATTCCAATTAAATTACTTCTCCACCTCATTCTTTATACAACTATTTCAAACTGTCCATTGTTTCAATTGGATAAGGCAGAACAAGCACACAAGATTGCATAACAATAAAAAGCAATATGATAATCTCCTTCTGTCACAAGAGTGCAACCACAATAATTATCTAATTTACGCTTTGTACATGTTATCACAGCTGTGTAATGTGCTGTTGGCAAATATTTTCTACAACAACTACTTTCATTTATATTGTGCCTTTAAAGTTGCAAAGTGCTTCATGAGATTGTTAAGTCATCAATATTTGATATGGGTGGAGAAACACAGAGGTCTTAAGAGTATTGGAGGACCCACTAAGCTCGGGAAGCATAAGGCCTTGGAGGATTTAGAAACAGGGATGAGAATTTTAAACATTAAGATGTTGCCAGACTAGGAGCCAATGTAGGTCAGTGAGCATTAAAATTGTATTCTACTTACTTAGTGGCACTGCTAATGAAAAGTCTGGAAACTGCCAAATGTAATAAATGTTACACTTATTCCACTCTTTTTATTTATGTTATCCATTTGTAAAATTCATAATTTTTAAATAATTAATAATTCACTCCTTCGTAGGCAACATCTTATTTAATTTTAATCTATATACATTTTATTCACCATCAAGAAGCTGCTACATTCATTCATATGAGCCTTTCACCTTTGCTTAATGCTATAGTGTCACCCTAGCTTCAGCTAAACAACAAATACCTATTGTGTTGTGGAACAAAACAGTGTTGCTACAAAGAGAGTAGATGTGGAAAGGTTGACATGAAAGGTTGACACATTTCATAAAATCACAGTACAGATGGATGATAATGTTCAAAATGATAGTCTCTTTAAAAATGAACCAGATATACTCCAGAGATAATAGGTTGTAGCTGATGTTCATGCAAGCACATTTCATACAGTGATAGTGAGGATCTCTTGTGGTGCATGGGTAATGTTCTCACTTAGGAGGCCCAGATTCAAGACTCACCTGCTCCAAAGATATGTAGTAACACTAAACAAGCTGATTAGAAAATAGCTCACAGTGTGGCAGTATAGGGGCTAGTGGTGCAGTGCAATTATCCCTACCAAGGAGGCCCAAGTTCAAGTCTCCCCTGCTCCAAAGATAATAACATTTCTGAACAGGATGACTTTTTTAAAAACAGAAATAGGTTTTCCTTGATTTGGCAATGGGCTTTTCAAAAATATGAAAAGTGGCTTTCTCTCTTCCTTAGGTTTATTACTGTTGCACTGCACTTCATGGGTAGTGCGTATTAATTGTTAATTCTTTAACTTGCCAAATGGATGATTTGTTTCTCTTTTTTTGGAAAATTAAAAAGGGCTGGTTTGCTTTCTCCCCTTTGCATACCTTTCCTTCATTTTGTTGCTGTTGCATTGTTCTTGATGGCCCACTTTTGTCAATTATTGTAAGCTTCATTAGTTAATTGGTTAATTTGGTAATAAGGGCTATGTTGTCTTGTTAGTTTACTTTCATCAAAAGGACTGGTTTTTCACAGTCAGGTGAGTTAGTCAGCTAGGGGAGATAATGGACTGGAGCTTGTATTAAACTCGGAAATGAAAATAAAACTGTTACAGAAGATAGACTGACTCCTGCTTCAGTAAATGGAAAACTAGCAACATGACAATGGAGACCATTTAGCCAATCATTTTTGTATCATCTTGCTGGAAGAACTATCCAATGAATTGCAATTCACCCAAAGCCTTTCATTCTTTCCATTTCAAATATTTTTCATTAATTCTGTTAGAAAATTATTATTCATCTGCTTCACCATATTTTCCAGTGGTGCATGCCAGGTCATAAGAATTTATTGTTTTTAAAAAAAACTCCTGAAATCCCAAGTGGTAAATTACACTAAACCTATGATCTGTGGATACTGACCACATTACTGACCACCATATTTTCTCCCAATTTACTCAAACAAATCCTCCTATGACAGTGACCATTTTTATTTAAGCTCCCTTAACCTCTTTGCTATTGGGGAAACAACCAAAGCTTATTTAATGTCTCCAAATAATTGAAATCCCTTATTCTTGGTATTCTTGTTTTGATTCATTACTTTTTATGTAAGTTTTAAAAAGCAGATATCAATGCTAATCATTATTTATATAATAATATATTGCAGGCTCTCATAATCAAGCCAATATATCAACATGTCAAAGTACATTAGATATTTGCTTTGACTGAGACATCTCGATCTGAATAGCTGAATGAGGGACTGAAAGGATCCAGATAGCTCTAAAAGTGTATCCTTTTGCATTATTTCACCTTCAAAGGCTTTCGACTATGTGTATCTTCCAGCTTTTTTTCTGAAAGTGGGAAAAACAGGCAGTAATTGCGCACTGTAACTAGTTTTATTAATCCTAGACTTATAGCAGGGTGCTAATGATTCTTAGAAGCTCTTTCCCACAGTGCAGGAGAGCACTGAACTCTTAATGAAACATGAAATGATGAATTCTGGCCTTTAGCAAAACCTAAGTCTGGTCGACTTTATAAGCTTGCTTTTCTGTGTCCTGGTGGGGTAATATCCATTTCAGTGAGTTAAAACAACTGTCGGTACAAAATGAGTAGGCAGACTTCACTTTTTCCCTTTTGTCTCACAAAGGAAGCCTGAAAGCCACAGAGAGAGTGACCTTGGCAGCACAGCCAGGACAATAGAGGAGGTAATTAACCTATTTCACCTATAGATGGCAGCCCAATTCAACTATCCTGTCAACCTGGAAGTCAAACTTGGGCCTTAATGATCTTCTGTATCAAAATGCTTTCAAAACTAATTATTTGGCTCAACTTAACTCATCATAACTCGCGTAGCATTAGAATAATAGGTTATCAACCAGTATAGATTTGGGATTTGTACACTCTAAAAGATGCTAAACCACATACATTGTGATGCAACAAAAGATGTTGGTTCGGATTTTCTTCTGGTGGGTCTAAAATAGGATTTTGAAATCTAACGACATTTCCCACCACAAGTAGGAGTTGAATTCAAAAAGTTACGACAAACTAGTGGACGCTCAGCAGAGTTCCAGATGTCTTCCAACAAACATATGATGAAGCAGATAAAAATCCTAAATCCCAGGAATAGCATTTGGCATGGACATGGTCAGCCATACAGCTACCTGGAATGTGATTGATGATTGTCTGGCTTGAAGTGGCTCCATGCCAAATTAAACCAGAAGAGAATCCCATGAAAAGCACAATAAGGAGTTTCTTCTGAATTTTGTTTGGCTCTATTGATGTCCGAAAGAAGTGGCATGGTGGAATTCTCAGAATAGCCTGTAATTCTGCCCAGACATATCACCTGGACAGTACAAGGCAAAAGGCTAAATCTAAGCCTTCTCACTAAAACACAGTTTCAGGTCAAAATCAGGAGGGAACTAACTTGCATGCAAATTTCCAGTGCCTTAGCCAAAGTCCAGCCTTCTTATGTCCTGGCCAAATGCATAAGTTCAAGTTTATGGTCATTCAACAGAGAAATGGATAAAGGAAAATTTGATCCATCAGTTTCAAGGTGTGCCAATTTTATTTTTTATTCCAATTCGAGTCACAGAGTCAAAGAGATGTACAGCATGGAAACAGACCCTTTGATCCAACTCATCCATGCTGACCAGATATCCTAATCCAATCTAGTACCACCTGCCAGCAACCGGCCCATATCCTTCCAAACCCTTCCTATTCATGTACACATCTAAATGACTTTTAAATGTTGCAATTGTACCAGCCTCCACCAGGACTACATTCTGGAAAACAACCCTCCACCACCACCCTCTATCTTCTACCTTTCAGCTAGTGCTCCCTGTATTCCGTGAGATCTAACTTTGCTCATCCGTCTCCCATGGGGAACCTTGTTGAACACCTTACTAAAGTTCATATAGATCACATCTACCGCTCTGCCCTCATCAATCCTCTTTGTTATTTCTTTAAAAAAACTCAATCAAGTTTGTGAGACATGATTTCGCACGCACAAAGCCATGTTGATTATCCTTAATCAGTCACTGTCTTTCCAAAATTAATGTATATCCAGTCCCTCAGGATTCCCTCCAACAACTTGCCTACCACCAATGTCAGGCTCACTGGTCTATAGTTCCCTGGCTTGTCCTTACCACCCTTCTTAAACAGTGGCACCATGTTAGCCAACCTCCAATCTAATTAACTTAAATGCAAGATAAGAAATGCATTCGCTGTACTGAAAATTTATTCACATTACTAACTAGTTAGACATTGAGTGACAGTCACAAAACCCATTGATCTTGGCTGGTCCTTAGACTTTAACTGTTGGTACCCCATGTTACATAAAACAAAGGGGCAATTCAATTCATATAATATGCAGGATTGGTACTTATACCAACCAACCACTCATTATTCCTCTATGTGTCTAACTACAACAATTTATCTTCCATGAAGCTGCATTCCAGTGCTAGACCTATCTCAGAGTGGAATGGTCAGGAAATTATCCTTAGGCTTTGCTATATGAGATCCATAAAGCTATCATGAATAGTTTTGACAATTACATTCAGACAATGTGTAACATCTAAAAAAAACACTCAGTCTAACTTGTAACAGAAAGCACTCTCTATCTTAAAAGGTTAAAATTCACGCTGAAATTCTATCATGTTTCTCAAAAGAATTTCCTGTAAAAGAGTGGGATGTGATAATTCTGAAAAACAACTGAAAGATGAACAGGGAGCATTCCTGATGTCCTAAATAATATCAAAAGCTGGGCAACAATGGTTCTTCATTTATTGTGGGATCATGTGCTGTGTTAAATGGCTGCTGCATTTGCTTGCATTAATGATTCCCAAGTCTCCGAGGAAGTTTATGAAACAGTGTGATCATGCTCACTTGGCTGCACACGGAAGGCACTGTGGTTGGTGGAGAAGGCATCTCATTAAGCATAAGCAAATGTATGATGACCAGAAGTAGACTGAAGTGTGACTACCACACACATGGTGTAAAGAGTTTGGCCAACCTCACTCAGCAGGATAATGGAGGAGCACTGACAGCAGTGTGAAAACAAATTATTCTGTTGTTAAGAGAACATATAATCCCTACAGTGTGAAATTAGGCCATTCAGCCCATCAAGTTGACAGTGACCCTTCAAAGAACAACCCATCCAGACCCAGACCCCTACCCTATAACCTCTGCACTTCCCAAAGCTAATCCACCGAGCCTGCACATCCCTGGACACTATGGGCAATTTAGCATGGCCAATCCACCTAACCTGTGCATTTTTGAACTGTGGGAGGAAACCAGAGCACCCGGAGGTAACCCACACAGACACACGGAGAATGTGCTAACTCCACAGACAACAACAAAGTGGAATTGGACCCAGGTCCCTGGTGCTATGAGGCAGCAGTGTTAACCACTGAGTCACCATGCTGCCCCAATATTGAAACTCTCTTGATACAGTACACTTCAATGACATGAGTATTATGGTGGATTATAATATAGGCAGAAGTCTTTGGCTCATAATCTATTTGAAAAGGAACCCCTCTCATAGAATCCCTACAGTGCAGAAATAGGCCATTTGGCCCAACAAGCCCACACCAATTCTTTGAAAGGGTAATCCAGCCAGGCTCATTCCCCTTCTGTATTATCCTGTATTTACCCCTGATGAATGCACCTAACCTACACATCCCTGACCACTGTGCGCAATTAGTACGGCCGATTCACCTAACCTGCACATTTTTGGATTGTGGGAGGAAACCCAAGCAGAATGTGCAAACTCCACACAGACTCCTGAGGCTGGAATCGAACCCGGGTCCCTCTGCTGGTAGGCAGCAGTGCTAACCACTAACACCGCGCTACCCTAAATGTTTGAAAACCACTGACCGGACATAAAAGTAATTCATTGCATGTGTGTTGCTTTTTGAGACATTATGCGAAATGTGTCTTAAACATTTTTGTGTTGCAATAATAATGTTTTAGTTACAAAAACACCATCTCCTCTCAGTGGGCAGTATCTTGTCAGTTTTGGGGGCTGCTGATGTAGGCCCAAAAATACTCTTGGCATGCTGACTCAGAATGTAGTGCTGTTATTGCACGTTTAATGAACTGCCTGCTCCATTTGCCATCAATCTCCTTGGAAAGAATGCTCTCTCTTTGCTAACACAGGGCAGAGAACAAGGCTGTGCAAGATCTGCACCTGCATACTTTCTCAACACTGCACTGGTCACTGAAAGGGCAAGTAAAAAATCAAACCATCAATCACCAAAATTTAATTTGTGTGTAATTCTCAAGCCCTTAGCTTTCCTTTTACAATTAGCAGATTATACCCTGGCTTCTAATACTGAAGTTTCATTAAACAGTACCTGTCTTAACTTTACAGCTTAATTAAGTAATATATAGTTTGAAGATCTACCAAATAAGCGTCAACTCAATGTGGTTTTGCATGATTTGAAGATGAAGGATATTATTGCTGGGGAATTAAATCCTTTTCATTTTTGGCATCAGGCAGGCTTGAAAAGCTGAACACACAGGGACTGGCCCAGAACAGATTGAACTTTCTGCTGCGTATTGTGTCCATTTTTCCCTGTTCAAAGTGCTGTTTTCACACACCCCCCCCACACCCACCTCAAAAGCCTCCCTCACTCTATTGATCTTTCTTCTCGAAGTTTCTTAAACTACCACTGGTTCCAAGTTCAACTATTCTTTAAATCCTGCTTAAACCTGATCTTTCCAGTTCCTGTTCTTCCCACCACTCCAAAACATCCGTTGCTTAAGCCATTAATGAAATCCTTCTCACTGCTGCAATGCTCAATGTATATTGTCCTACCTTGGTCTTCTCAAATTTTATTCAATATTCCTTCCAATCTCAGTATCTGCTTCGGATGTTCATCTCCAAAGGATCAGGGAACTTAAGAGAAGGAATTTTGAGCCTGCCTTTCAATTCAGTAAGATCATCTGGTTGGAGTCTCAATTTGATTTTCCTATCTGCTTCCATGATCCTCAATACACGTCTACCAAAAAATTGTTTATTTCAGCCTTGAATCAATTGAGTCACCCAGCCTTCGCTGCATTCTGCCGAAGAAAACTCTGTGGACTCTCAACTCTCAGTGAGAAACAAATCCTTTGCATTCTTATCTTAAAAGTGAGGCCTTTTAATCTTAAATTGCATTCTCTTGTTCTAGTGTCCCCTAAAAGTGAGATTGTTGTCTCAGAATCCACCTGCTCAAGTACCCTCAGGAATTTACAGATTTCATTCAGATCTCCTGTCATTTTTCTGAACTCCAACAGTTAAAGACCAATCTGATTAACTTCTCTTCATATCATAAACCCTCCATTCTAAGAATGAGTCAAGAGAATCTTCGCTCAACTACTTTCAATACAACAATATCCTTATTCAAATAAGGAGCTATAAGTAACCCAGGGGACTGTTTCTGTCCAGGTTGATTCCTATCTCGCTGAACAGAACAGCCTCATTTGTAGCAAAGGATTTTTTCCCTCTCCCATACTGTTACTGGTAGGCCTCTCCATGGATTCATCCAAGTTTCTTCTGTTTCCTTATCCGTGCAATATTTCTTATGACATCACCCATAAGCACTGGGCCAATGTCCATATGGGTACTGATGGCACCCAGCTACACAGCCTCACAGCTTCTCTTAACCATGAACGACCACACCAATTCCCTTCTCCTGCCTATGTGCTTACTACCCTAGTCACTCTCCTGATGTAAAAATAACCATTGTTAATCTAAACCTGATAATGTTTCCCTCATCAAAGACAGATTTTCAATTCTACAATAGGATGTCCCTGTTTACACTGGAGCCTTTTTGTTGGTGACACCTTGATCATTGCTTTCGTTATCTCAACGTGACAATTTCCATTATCTTCCTGGTGACCTACTCAAGCTTCACCATCCAGCAAACTGAATTTCCTGGTGCTCAGGACCTGCATCCACTAAGCTTGTCCTCTAGCTGCCCACATGACATGGCATTTGAAGTCATCATTCTCCTTCACAAACATTATCTCACCCTACCTCACTGCAATGACCTCCTTAAGCTCTCAACACCTTCTTAATATTCCAGTCTTTTGGCTTTTTTCAGCTCAGAATACAACGGGACATTGATCAGATGGGCCAATGGGTTGAGCAATGGCAGAGGAATTTTAATTTAGATAAATATGAGATGTTGTACTTTGGTAAGGCAAATCAGGGCAGGACTGATACACTTATTTGTAGCGTCCTAGGACATGTTGCTGATTAAAGAGACCTTGGGGTGCAGGTTCATAGTTCCTTGAAGGTGGAGTCACAGGTAGCCAGTATAGTGGTAAACTTGCCTTTACTGATCAATGCATTGAGTATAGGAGTTGGGAGATCATGTTGCAGCTGTACATGGTTGGGTCACTTTTAGAATACTGTGTTGAATTCTGATCTCTCTGCTATTGCAAAGATTTTGTTCAATTTGAAAGGATGTAGAAAAGATTTACAAGGATGTTACAAAAAATGAAATTGCTATTGCTTTCGTTTCTGACTAATAGCGTTTACAAGGATGTTGCCCGTTTGGAGGGTTGAGCTATAGGAAGAGGCTGAAAAGGCTGGAGCTATTTTCCCTGGAGTGCTGGAGCCTGAGGGGTTACATTATAGAGGTTCATAAAATCATGAGGAGATGGATAGAATGAATAGTCAAGGTCTTTTTCTTGTGGTAGAGTAGTACAAAACTAGAGGGCATAGGTTTAAGGTGAGAGGGGAAAGATATAAAAGGGACCTAAGGCACAACTTTTTCATACAGAAGGTGGTGTCTGGATGGGATGAGCTGCCAGAAAAAGTGGTGGAGACTGGTACAATTACAATATTTAAAAGGCATGTGAATGGGTACATGAATAGAAAGGGTTTAGAGGCATATGGGCGAATGGGACCAGATTAATTTAGGATATGTGGTCAGCATGAATGAGTTGGACAGAAGGGCCTGTTGATATGCTGCATATCTCTCTGACTCCATAACTCTCTGACTAACACTAGGGGTAGAACTGTTTGCTGCTCTGTCCTACAGTTTGTACTTCTCCTTTCAAATTCTAGTCCATTCACATCTTTCTCACGCCTTCTGGAACCTTCCTCAGAATCAGGTCATTGACCAAATCATTCAGCCATTTCTCCTTATTCTGTTGATAAATACTATTTTATCAAATATGCAATTATGAACACAATGTGCTGTGTAGTAAAATCATTGCTGTGTTTTTTTTAGATTAGATTAGATTACATTACAGCGTGGAAACAGGCCCTTCGGCCCAACAAGTCCACACTGACCCGCCGAAGCGCAACCCACCCATGCCCTACATTTACCCCTTACCTAACACTGCGGGCAATTTAGCACGGCCAATTCACCTGACCTGCACATTTTTAGACTGTGGAAGGAAACCGGAGCACCCGGAGGAAACCTATTCCTAATCCTAATCTATTCCTAATCTCAGGATCCGGTGAATGCTTTGACCAACCAGTTGGATACTTCCTCTCTCTCACAAATCAGCTCACTTTGAAGACTGCAGTTACCAAATTACTACCAATTATTCACCAGAAGTTGAGTTGATTTCCCAACTCATGTCAATCATAACACTACAGCCAACAGACACAATAAGTTTGGATGGGATCAAACAGTGTTAGATTCAATGGAGTAATGATCTAGAACATTAAAAATATGCAGATGTGGCCAGTGAAATCAGTTTGCTTCACAAACGTACATGCGCAGGAAGTGTCTGCACATGGATCAATGCTGTGACTGTGTTGCATCTGCAGTGACGTCACCATCAGCAGCAACATGGGCGTCATAGAGGTGAGAGGCGAGAGAGGCTGGGGCCAGGGAGAAGTGGTGGCAGAAAATAGCACTGGGAGAGGGACAAGGGCTTCACCCAGAGCGGACACTGGAGCAGGGATAAGGCCTAAACAAAGAGCGAGAGTATGAGGAGGATTACATGTAAATCAGGGAGCCATCCGGAGTATTGGAGGCTGAAAGCAGACCTGATAGAGTTTTATAAAATCATGAGGGGGATGGATAGAGTGAACAGTCAAGATCTTTTCCCCAGGGTAGGGAAGTCCAAAACTAGAGGGCATAGGTTTAAGGTAAGAGGGACCTCAGTGGCAACTTTTTCACATATGGAGTGGTGTATGTATAGAACAAGCCACCAGAGGCAGTGTGAGAGGTGAATATAATTATGACATTTGGACAGGTACATGAATAGGAAAGATTTTGACGGATATACGCCAAATGCAGGCAAATAGGACTAATCCAGTTTAGGAAACGTGGTCAGCATGGACAAGTTGGGCTGAAGAGCCTATTTCCATGCTGTATGACTCTATCTTCCATTTGTCCATTTTGATCATTAGTTTTTATTAAAGTACCAGTAAAACATCTGAAGAACCTTTCTGAATGTACACTTCCAGGAGCACCATCAATGCGACTGCTTTCCATTGCTCACTAAAGGCATTGGTTTCCTCTTCGCGTCCATGACCATTTATAGAAATCACAGGATAAACTTGAAGTCAAACCTCAGAGTAATAACAATGATGTGATTAAAACAGTTCTTTACACTGCCTTCTACTTACAACTATTGGATTTAATGCAAAGAATTCAGAGGGCAGAGGCATTTTTATGCACTGGATAATTTCCTTGGAAATGAAAATTGAGCATTTAACAGAGTCAAGTGGTGCATCTAATATTTGTGAACAGCAGGTGAATTCTGTTTGGCTGGGGTAGTTTTCTTACAGCTAAAATGTCATCAAAACATATTGTTTAGGCTCAAATGTGTATTATTCAGTTGAAACATGCAGTTGAGTGTTTTCACGAAGTACTGGAGCTGAGGAAGGTATTGATACCCAATGAAAAAAATCCATCTTCTAAACTGTAGACAAGAAGGCACAATTATATCACCATTGTCAACAACTACCACAAATAATATTAACAATGATATTGCCTCCTCACAAAGGACTGACAGTGATTAGCTGTGTCAAGATATCATCTACTGCCAAACACCAATAAGCTACCTGATGGTAGAGATTGTGAGCAGATAGGAAGATGGTGCACTGGAAACTAGATTGAAGACTATGGGAACTACAAGGCCGCTCTTGGTCAAAGATTCATCCAAACCATCCATTAGTAGTCACAACGGAAGAGAAGAAAGCACCTAGCAGGTTTTTGTTTTCAATTCCCAGCAGCTTAATATTTTCTAGTGTAACTCAGGTTCCGAAAACTATACACTAACAATCTCCATGTGGCACTGTTACCTGGGGGTTAATTGGCTGAGGTGGTGTTCTGAAGATGGATACAAAACTGAAACAATCTGGGTTTCAGTGCAAAAATTCTCCAAACATTGTTTAAAATCAGAGGACAATCACTTTAACCAGCAATAGTCTGGCATTTACTTCACTTACAATCAACAATGATTGCACTTCAAACCAATTCACCTTTTGTGATGCACTTTGGGACATTTCAGAGTTTTCAGGTGAATTGTTAAGTAGATGTTTTGTCTTGCTTTTTGCTGTCATTTTCAAGCCATTTTGCTGATTTAGGATGTAGATACAGGACAAATATCTGGCAATTTACTTGAAACAGTAATTGCTTGACAAAGGGTTTCAGATAGTATAATCCACCAGCACTGAATTTGATGTGTGTCAATGCAGTTTGAAAAAAGTAACAGACTCATACAGTACAGTAACAGACCCTTTGTTCCAACCAGTCCACACTGAACATGTTCCCAAACTAAACTAGTCCCACCTTTCTGCACTGACCCATATCCCTCCAAACCATAGAACATAGAACATTACAGCGCAGTACAAGCCCTTCGGCCTTCAATGTTGCAATGACCTGTGAAACCAATCTGAAGCCCTCTAATCTTCACTATTCCATTTTCATCCATTTGCTATCCAATTACCATTTAAATGCCCATAACATTGGTGAGTTTACTATTGTTGCAGGCAGGGTGTTTCACGATACTACTACTGTCTGAGTAAAGAACCTATCTCTGACATCTGTCCTATAGCTATCACCCCTCAATTTAAAGCGATGTGTGTCAATGCAGTTTGAAAAAAGTAACAGAGTCATACAGTACAGTAACAGACCCTTTGTTCCAACCAGTCCACACTGAACATGTTCCCAAACTAAACTAGTCCCACCTTTCTGCACTGACCCATATCCCTCCAAACCATAGAACATAGAACATTACAGCGCAGTACAAGCCCTTCGGCCTTCAATGTTGCAATGACCTGTGAAACCAATCTGAAGCCCTCTAATCCTGTAATGTTCTATGTTCTATGGTTTGGAGGGATATGGGTCAGTGCAGAAAGGTGGGACTAGTTTAGTTTGGGAACATGTTCAGTGTGGACTGGTTGGAACAAAGGGTCTGACACACCCCTCAGGCTAGCCAACACCATCTGACGAAAAAGGCTCTCACTGTCCACCCTATCTCATCTGCTGATCATCTGGTATGTCTCTATTAAGTCACCTCTCAACCTTCCTCTCTATCAAAAACAGCCTCAAATTCCTCAGCCTTTCCTCATAAGACCTTCCCTCCATACCAAGCAACATCCTAATAAATCTCCTCTGCACCCTTTCCAATGCTTTCACATCCTTTCTATAATGTGGTGACCAGAACTGTAAGTAATACTCCAAGTGCAGCTGCACTAGAATTTTGTACAGCTGCAACATTTTTCCAAGGCTCTGAAACTCAATCCCTCTATCTATAAAAGCTAACATGCTATACATCTTCTTAACAACCCTATCAACCTAGCTGGCAACTTTCAGGGATCAATGCACATGGACACTGAGATCTCTCTGCATACCCACACTACCAAGAGTCCTACCATTCGCTCAGTACTCTGCATTCCTCTTACTCCTTCCAAAGTGAATCACCTCACACTTTCCACATTAACTTCCATTTGCCACCACTCAGCAGCTTATCTATGTTCCTCTGCACCCTGCAACAATCTTGCGCACTGTCCACAACTCCACCAACCCTTATGTCATCCGCAAATTTACTAACCCATCCTGCTGTGCCCTCATCCAGGTCATTTACAAAAACAATAAGAAGCTGTGGCCCCAAAATAGATCCTTGCACGACAGCACTAGTAACTGAACTCCAGGATGAGCATTTCCCATCAACTACCATCCTCTATCTTCTTACAACAAGCTGATTTCTGATCCAAACTGCTAAATCACTCCCAATCCCATGCCTTGGTATTTTTTGCAATAGCTTACCAAAGGGAACTTTACTAAATGCCTTACTGAAATCTATATACACCACATCAACTGCTTTGCCCTCATCCACCTGTTGGTTCACCTTCTCAAAGAACTCAATAAGGTTTGTGACGCATGACCTGTCCTTCACAAAGCTGTGTTGACTATCTCAAATCAAATTATTCCTTTCTAGATGATTATATATCCTCTCTCTTATAATCCTTTCCAAAACTTAACCCACTCCTCTTCTTAAATAAGGGGACAACATTTGCTATCCTGCAGTCTTCTGGCACTATTCTTGTAGATAGTGATGACATAAAGATCAAAGCCAGTGGTTCTGCAATCTCTCCCCGAGCTTCCCAGAGAATCCAAGGATAAATCCCATCCAACTCAGGGGACTTTATCTCTTTTCATGCTTTCCAGAATTGTTAACACCTCCTCCTGATAACCTCAATCCTGTCTAGTATTTTGCGTGACAACATTGTTTTTTTTCCAGTGTGAATACTGATGAAAAATATTCATTTAGTGCCTCTCCTATCTCCTTGGATTCCAGGCATAACTTCCATGACTGTCCTACTCTTATTCTTGACTGGCCCTACTCTTACTCTAGTCATTCTTTTATTCCTGACATACCTATAGGAAGATTTAAGGCTTTCCTTGGTCCTACCTGCCAAAGAAGTCTCATTTCCCCTCCTGGCCCTTCTTAGCTCTCTCTTTAAGTCCTTCCTGACTAACTTGTAACTCTCAAGCGCCCTAACTGAGCCTTCACATCTCATCCTAACATAAGCCTTTTTCTTCCTCTTGACAAGAGATTCAACTTCTTTAATAAACCATGGTTCCCTTGCTCTACTGTTTCCTCCCTTCCTGACAGGTACATAATTATCAAGGATATGCAGTAGCTTTTCCTTGAATAAGCTCCACATTTCTATGTGCCCATCCCCTGCAATTTCCTTACCCTTCTTATGCATCCTAAATCTTGCCTAATCGCATCATAATTGCCTTTCCCTCAGCTATATCTCTTTTCCATCGTGGAAGTAAACATAACCAAATTGTGGTCACTATCACCAAAGGGCTCACCTACTTCCAAATCTAACACCTGGCTAGGTTCATTGCCCAGTACCAAATCTAATATGGCCTCACCCCTTGTTTGGCCTATCTAAATACTGTGTCAGGAAACCCTCCTAGACACATTGAACAAAAACTGACTCATCAAAAGTACTCTTAGCTATAGCATTTTCACTCAATACTTGGAAAGTTAAAGACCCCATAACAATTACTTTTTTATTTTTGCTCCTATCCAGAATCAATTTACAATTCTTTCCTCTACATCTCTGGAACATTTTGGAGTCCTCTCGAAAACTCCCAACAGGGTGACTGCTCCTTTCCTGTTTCTAACCTCAGCCCTTACCACCTCAGTCGACGGGTCCTCATCAAACGTCCTTTCTGCCACTATAATACTGTCCTTGACTAACAAAACCACACCTTCCCCTCTTTTGCCACCTGCCCTGTTCTTATTGAACCTGCAACAACCATTCCTGTCCCTGCTGTATCCATGTCTCTAAAATGGCCACAACATCGAAGTCCCAGGTACCAACCCATGCTGTAAGTTCACTCACCTTATTCCGATGCTCCTGGTATTGAAATAAACAAATTTCAAACCACCTTCCTACCTGCTGGTACACTCTTGCAACCTTGAAACCTTACTTCTGACTTCATTACTCTCAATCTCCTATACACTGGAGCTATAATTCAGCTTCCCATCCCTCTGCTGAATTAATTTAAGCCGTCCCGAAGAGCATTAGCAAATTCCCCCCTCCCCAAGATATTGGTACCCCTCTGGTTCAAGTGTGGACTATCCTGTTTGTAGAGGTCCCACCTACTCCAGAATGAGCCCCAATTATCCAGATATCTGAATCCCTCCCTCCTGCACCATCCCTGTAGCCACGTGTTCAACTGCTCTCTATCCTTATTCCTCGCCTGGCTAGCATGTGGCACGTGTAACAACTAGATATAACAATGCTGTTTATAGACCATGACTTGGGGCTGCTCCCACTCCCCCTTAAGAATCTCGAAAGATCATGGACCTGGCACCAAACGTGAGTCTCTCTCATTCCCACAGAATCTTATATCTGTCTCCCTAACTATGGGATCCCCAATGGGTAATGCTCTGTTCCTCTCCCCCCCTTCCCTCTGAGCAACAGGGACAGATTCTGTGCCAGAGACCTGTACCCCATGGCTTCCCCCAGTAATTTGTCTCCCCCAACAGCATACTTGCTGTTGAGGGGGATGGCCACAGAGGATCCCTGCACTGTCTGCCGGTTCCCTTTCCGTCCCCTGACTGTAACCTTTTCCCTGTACCCGAGGTCTGACTTCCTCCCTGTAACTCCTCTCAATTACCCCCTCAGCCTTCCGAATGTTCTGATTCATTTAGCTCCAGATCCTTAATGCGGTTGCTGAGGAGCTGGAGGTGGTGGTGGAAAGAAGGAGGTTGAGGGGCAACCTGATTGAGGCCTACAAAATCATGAGAGGTATAGACAGGGTGGATAGCAAGAAACCTTTTCCCTGAATGGAGGACTCAATTACTAGGAGTCATGAGTTCAAAGTAAGAGGGGAAAAGTTTAGGGGAGATATGCGTGGAAAGTTCTTCACGCAGTGGGTGTCTGGAATGCATTGCCAGTGGAGGTGGTAGGGGTGGGAATGATAGCATCATTTAAGATGTTTCTAGACAGGTACATGAATGGGCAGGGAGCAGAGGGATACAGATTCTTATAAAATTGGCAGTAGGTTTAGGTAAAGGATCGGGACAGGCTTGGAGGCCGAAGGGCCTGTTCCTGCGCTATAATATTCTTTGTTCTTTGTTCTATAACCTTCTTCACTGTCCACTGTACCACCAATTTTGGTGTCATCTGCAAACTTACTAATTGTGCCTCCTATATTTTTATCCAAATCATTTTTATAATGACAAACAGAAGTGGACTCAGCACCAATCGTTGTGGAACTCCCCTGGTCACAAGTTTCCAGTCCGAAAAACAACCCTCCACTAACCCTCTTGTCTCCTATCATAAAGCTAATTTTGTATCCAACTGGCAAATGCACCCTGAATATCATATGGTCTAACTTTACTAACTAATTTACTATGCAGAATCTTGTCAAAGGCTTTACTGAAGCCCAAGTAAACAATGTCTACTGCTCTGTTCTCATCCAACGTTTTGGTTACTTCACTAAAAATCACAATCAAGTTTGTCAGTTATGATTTTCCTCATACAAAAGCATGCTGACTATCCCTAATCAATCGTTGCCTCTCCAAATTTATGTAAATCCTATCTTTCAGAATCACCTTCAACAACTTACCCATCACCGATGTCAGACTCACAGCTTCGAGGCTCCTCCTTACAGCTTTTCTTAAACAACATTAGCCACCCTCCAGCCCTCTGGTACTTCACCCATATTTATAGCTGGTACAAAAGTTTATGCTAGGGGCCAAGCAATTTCCTATTAAGATGCATGCCTCGAATCATGCATTGATATGACTAAAATAAAGACACTAACAAATTTGACTAAGTGCCAAATGACTCCAAACACAATGAAGCACACTGTGTGACTCAAATCAGCTGATGAGCAGTTCTGAATGTTATTATGATGTAACTACCAAGTACATATTTAACTATGAAAGAAAAAGATCATTATCCATCTTCAGTGTCAGGTTTTAGAAAGTGCTTTTTACACCTAGCAAACTGAACAAACACAAATGAATACCCCTGTGTGGTTAAATGTTTCAGCAGATATACTGTCAGTAAACCACAGCACATTGGAACTATATTCTGCAGGCATCTGATACCATAATTTGCACAGCAGAGGCTAAATAGTGACGTCAGTAATGTGAAATAGTCAAATTCAGCAGACTTATCCAATTTAGAGCAAAATGAAGGAATTTCAATTACAGTTGAAGATAAATTTCAATTACAGCTGGTATTTGCTGTATAAATAATTAAAATACATTGGGCTGAGTATAAGTGGCAGGGGAGAGTTAATTGAATAATGAATCAAAGTACAGACAACAGCACTGACAGGAGTGCAAAATGTTAGAAGCGGGGTCAAGAGTACCTTTCGTCTCTTGAACCTGGATCCAAATCCAGAACCAACTGAACAGTTTTTCATTCTTACACAGTTTTAATTAAGCTATATGAAATTAAGATACACATCAGATCTCAGTTTCAATCTCAACTAAGTACTTGCTGAACATTTACTATGTGCACAAAACGCACTGATAGCCTGGTGTAAATTATCAGATGAAAGACTCTCAATCACATCCGAAATGCAAATGGTTGTGTGACCAAGTTAAATCACAATGCTATACTTGAGATGTTTTCCTGAAATTTGGATGAAAGCATGTTATATTTTTGTGAGAGATTTACTCCAGTTCTAATAATTCAAGCAACTAAAGCTATTTATCCATTACATCCATTACCACTGAATGTTCCCTACCTATTTTAAATTTCAGAGGGAAGTGCTGCATACATTTTTTTTTGAAAAAAATACGTATAAGGTTTCACATCTCATCTGCAATCAAAATTAATGTACACTGTGAAACATCTGAATAATTCAGGAAATCTCTACTTTTCACCTCCTCTTCTGTTTCCATACAGACATTTTCGGATTTGACACTGCTAGATGCTGCTGACACAAAGTGAAAAAGTCGTCACTTTCTTCGGTGATGATATTACCAATGTTGAAGTGCAGAAAATCCAGTTAAAATAAGCCCCAGCCTCCCACCTACATACAGAGTCAATGACAAGTTATGAACTCTTCAGAAAGGAACTTCAAGGACAAAATATTGTTGGACTTTTCAGACTATTGGTCAAGTTTACCATCCTACTTCTCAATGAAAAATCCATGAACTGACAGGTAAAGGTTATAAATATAATGCTTTTTTTGTTATACTTGCAGTTGTGTGTATCATATTAGTTTTAACATTTTTTAAGAACTTCGATTTTAAGCTAGTGATATATATGGTCATCTATTTGTGTGAGGGGTTTAATAAGTTAATAGTTCAGTCTTTAGAGAATCTTAATGTTAACTAGTAGTGAGTGCTGATGACTGAAGGCCTCCTGGAGTGTTAATGGAAGTTTATTTACATTGTAGGGTGTTATGACAGGAAAAGGGAAACACATTAAGCCATTGACTTAGCAGAAACTAGGATGAGAAATGTTGGTTTTTTGAAAATTTTCTGAATTCAGTTTGAAGGAGCCCTGACTGAAGTCAGATCAAACAGTTTTTCTGCCAAAAATGACTTTGATCAGAGCAGTTAAAGTTGCCTCAGTGTAAGGCGTCCAGTTGTGAACACTTCCAGATCAGGACTGTTGGGTTAGAAACACTTCCAGACCAGGAGTGGTCAAAACCGGAAAAGTCTTAGACTTTAGAGGTACAAGGATTCAAGATGTCATAGCTCACAGTAGAGGAACTAAAGGGAAAAATAATTCATTCAAATCTTAGGCAGGGAAGTAAGTAACTCTCCGGTTATTTAAGCAACTGTAAAGTGATGGCAACTGGGCTTCATTATTCTTTCTGTCTCCAAATATTTGAATCTATGTTACATTTAGATGTCTTGGCCTTTTTATTCATATTGTGCAATAAACCTCTGTTTTATCATTAGAAATAAATGTGAAGCATAATAACATTTCAGTGAAAGACCAGTATATTAAAATAAAAGAATAACAATGTATGATATATCAAGTTAGATTTCATTCCAAGACCTGACTTGCCCAGTTTTTGTTTTTAATTCATTCATGGGATGTAGGCATCACTGGCTGGACTAACATTTATTACCCATTCATAATTGACCAGAGGGAAGTTAACAGTAAACCACTTTAGGTCTTAAGCTACATGTAGACCAGATCCGGTAAGGGTGGCAGATTTCCTTCCATAAAGAACATTAGTGAACCAGATGAGTTTTTCCCAACAATCCGCACTGACTTCATGGTCATCATTAGACTCTTAATTCCAGCTTGTTACTGAATTCAAATCCCATCACCTGTCATGGTAGGATTCAAACCAAGGTTCCCAAATCATTACCTGTATCTCTGAATCAATAGTTTCGTGATAATACCACCAGATCCAACGCTAACCCATTGTCCAGTCATAATAATATCTGGGATCATAACTTTCACTTTGCACATACTTTAATAACACTGCTATCGGCAGAAACTCAGTATTGACTGCATCCCAAACTTGTGTTTCTTGAAGACTTAAGAAGTAGACATAGCCAATTTCAGATACTCTGCTTCCAAGAATAATTTAAGCTTCTTTTTTAATCAACTTCCATTATTGTGGGAAGAGCAAAACTCCCCCCAACTCATAAAAAAGAACCAGCAGTTTGTCACACTGAAAAACCAAAATCATGCTGGAATCTCTCCCAAAGTGTGACATGTGACCTTACATTAGGCATTAAGTAATGAAAGTTGCTACAGTCACAGTCAGCCATAATCTCGTCACCAAACCTGAGGTAAGCAGGCATGCTTGTGAAGATAGGGCCTTCATGGTGACTTGAGCTAGCAGGGGTATCAAATCTATATAACTGCCATCATTTTGTACCACAAACCAGTTGTCTAGCCAACTGAATGAACAGGATAAGAAATGTGAAGATTTCCAAAAAAAACACAGGCTACGTTTGACAAATACAAGTCAAGTATTGTCATTTGTCAAGTATCATTATCAGAACCAAATACTGTTAATGGAGTGTTGAAAGAAATTTTGACTCAAGGATATTGCAGCATTTCCTCTGTTTGTGATTCTCTTCCATCCACCAGTAATAATTAACAGGTATGGAAACAAATGTTGCCTTTATTATTTCAAAACAATTGCAGCTCACTTGGCTATCTTCCAATTTTATTTATTAGTCTTTTCTCCCCACCACATCACGAGGTTACCTTAATATTTTTGCAATTCATTATTGTCTGTTTCTCACATAATAAAACAATTTTATTATACGCTGGAGGCTATCCAAAAAGAAAGAAACATCAACCACAGCGCAGCAAAATTATGTTTCCCCTAAATGATTTGACTGTAATTATGTACTAGGCCCGACAAAGGAATAGAATCAGTGACAATGAAAATCCTTTTGTTCTTGCCCAAAACTGTGTCAACCCAAAGGCCTATTATATCAAAAAAGCTTTAAAATCTGTTATCTTTCTTCCTGCATTATGTCATCCCAGTTATTATTTACCTCAGACATGTTTATGTGGCACTGTTTCTCGCTCTCTATACTTTGTTTGTCTACGACATAATTCCTGAATCTCTTACGTGTAGTGCTAACACAGATGTCAATCCATTGAACATTTTCTGTTATGTTCTGAATTCTTAAAATACTTTTTTTGCACTCCAACTGATTTTTTCTGTTTGAAATTCAAAAGGATTTGTTTTATTTAATTGGTAATAAAGATTTTTCTTATTTGATTCTTTGCTGCTCTCTATTGTCATTTGTGATTAATTGTATGTCAACCCACATAAACATATCATAGTTGGTCAGGTTCTGTTGAGTCTGATATCTTGAAGTTTATTTATAGCACTGATCATTTACAAGGCTATAACTTCACAGATATACACATATTTTCTGGGTTCGGAGCTTACTAATGTCATTGCATATTATGTATACAAAAGCTGACTGACTATATTGACTTTATTACACAAAGACTCTGACCAAAGATGAGGCAGGTAACTTCATATCTGACCATTACATGTTGTGATATTATGTACCGGTCTTAAAGGTATAGTCCTTGTGTGGTCTAAAATCTGTGCCACAATGCAACACCCTCCATTTTTTAGGAAATCTGTCAATGTTTGGAACACTAGCATGGTGAGCTAAGTATGGTAGCAAACGATTGTCAGCACATGTGGAATTATGTTGCAGAAAACCTTAACCTGAAGGTGGATAGGGAGGAACATGAATCTTTATCTGTTGAATTCAAATTGCTTTTTCAAACCTCTTCAGGTTAAACTGTTGTGAAAGGTCTGAGACAACTGGTGGTGAACTGGGTAGCTGATTGAACTTCTCGAATCATACACCAACTTGGAATAAAAGCAATGCAACACGTAACAAGGTGGCTGGCAGACATGAGGACCTCAGCTGTGCAGGGCACAAGGGCATTGCAATAATATTGACCTGGGATCTATATGCTTGTTGAATAACCCAGGATAATGAATGCCCCTCTGCTGATGGTATTCCCATGGCCTCCTACTGGTAATCTCAGAAGCTTCATCAAGTCAGTTTCCTTCATGTGGTCATTCCTCATCAGAGTTCACCCATTGGCAAAAGTAAAATGTAATTCATCTTGGTTGCTTAATCAACAAAACACTAATCAGCTATCACCTGTGTAAAGCATTAGTGCTAATGAAAAGCCTTGTGGGATTAGTACATTCTGTGTTAAAATGGTCTTGGTCCTACTGGACTTCACCTTATACTGAATTATGCATAATCCATCGATTTATAATTGCCAATCAAATCATGAGTGGGTGGTCCTCCATTAGCTAAGGCTGAGCTCTCACTGATGATTCAGCTGAGCACCGATGGAAGTTAGAACTGATTCTGTCTGCTTTAGGATTGTATATCTGCTAAACAACCTCAATCATTCATTTGCATGCATATTAATTGCAGCACATACACGTGAACAAATTCAATTTAACAGTTTCTATCATTCTACGTTGTGTCACAGGGGAAACTGAGGCATGCTGAAATGTCTTAATGATATTATTACATGGAAGAAAATTAATTTCAAAGTATCCAACCTGTTTTCCAGACCATTCTTATCTGCAACTCACTGCGGAATTTATAACATTATCTTTGAACTCTCGGCAGTCATAAGACCATGAGAAATAGGAGTAAGCGTAGGCTATTTGACACATGGAGCTTCCTTCAACATTCAAACAGACGATGGCTCATCGAAACATAGCCTTAATTCCACTTCACAGCCTGTCCCCATAACCCTGGACTGGTTTGTGGATCAGAATTTGTCTAACATAGTTTTGGACATAGTTAATGATCCAGCCTCCACTGCCCTTTGAGAAAAGAAAGGATTCCAAGGATTAATGACCCTCTGAGAGAAATTCCACCCTGCTAACTTGGGAGACCTCTTATTTGTAAACTAGTTCTCGGTTTCCCCAATGAGGAGAAAACTTTGTAATAAAATCTATTCTTTGGAATCCAACTGTCTTGTGTAAGTTTGCAAACTGTGAATATTGTAACATTCAAGGAAGTAGGTATTCCTATTGTTGCTACATTTGACGGTTTCAATGGTTGTTACATTCAATCCTGCCTAGGAACCTGGCAGGATTTGTTGCAATACTGTCTATAGGTCACTCAGAAACATTCAAATGTCACTGAGCAGTCAGAGTTTGACATTTCGGCAAAGGAGTCCCAGAGTAAGGTACTTAGGAGCACGGAGAAGACACTTCACCCCCAAAAAGGTAATGTTGAAGCAGGCTCCATGCAGTGTGGGTGTGGTTGGCCAGGCCAGTATTTATTGCTCATTCTTAATTACACTGGAGAAAGTGATGGTGAGCTGCTGTTTGAACTGTTGGAGTCCTCGGGGTAGCAAGACACCCACAGTTCTGTTAGAAAGGGAGTTCCAGGATTTTGACCTGGAACCTCTCGACAGTGAAAGAATGATGCAATTCCAAATAAAAACCAAAAAGATTCTGGATGCTGTAAATAAGAAACAAAAGGATGAATTGCTGGGAAAGTTCAGCAGGTCTGGTAGCTGGAAAGAAATCAGAGTTAACGTTTCAGGTTGAGTGACCCTTCCTCAGAACTGAGAATAGCCAGGAAAATGTTGGTTTATATGGAGAAGAGAGGAAGGGGGAGGGAGTAAGGAGTAAATGATAGGTGTGGATAGAGCCCAAAGAAAGAGAAGAACAGTTGTACAGACAAAGGAGTAGATAACGATCCGGCTAGGAGGATGAATAGCTATTAATGGAGATTGTTGGTGGCTAACAATGGGCTGTACGTTTGGCTGAACTGGTCCTCACCCTTAACAATTTCTTCTTTGAATCCTCCCACTTCTTCCAGACAAAGGGTTAGCCATGGGCACCCATATGGGCCCAAGCTATGTCTGTCTCTTTGTTGGCTACGTAGAATAGTTCATCTTAGGTAGTTACACTGGCACCACTCTCCACCTCTTCCTCAGTTACATTGATGACTGCATTGGCGCCACCTCGTGCTCCCAAGTGGAGGTTGAGCAGTTCATCAACTTCACCAACACATTCCACCCTGACCTTAAATTCACCTGGACCATCTCTGATACCTCCCTCCCCTTCCTGGACCTCTCATCTCCATCAATGGCAACCAACTCAACACTGATATTTTTTACAAATCCACCAACTCCCACAGCTACCAGGATTATACCTCTTCCCACTCTACCACCTGCAAAAATGCTATCCCGAATTCCCAATTCCTCCGCCTCTGCCATATCTGCTCTCAGGAGGATCAGTTCCACGACAAACACACACCAGTTGACCTCCTTCTTTAAAGACTGAAATTTCCGCTCCCATGTAGTTGAAGATGCCCCCCAATGCAACTCATCCACGCCCCACACCTCTGCCCTCAAACCAAACCTCTCCGACCGCAACAAGGACAGAACCCCCTTGATCCTTACCTTCAACCCTATCAACCTCTGCATAAACTGCATCATCCACCGACATTTCTGCCACCTACAAACGGACCCCACCACCAGGGATATATTTCCCTCCCCACCTCTATCCGCTTTCCGCAAAGACCGTTCCATCTGTGGCTACCTGGTCAGGCCCATGCACCCCCACAACCCACCCTCCCCTCCTGGCATCTTCCCCTGCCACCGCAGGAATTGCAAAACCTGCACCCACACCTCCTCCCTCACCTCTATCCAAGACCCCAAAGAAGCCTTCCACACCCATCAAAGTTTCACCTGCACTTCCAAAAATATCATTTATTGTATCCGTTGCTCCCAATGCGGTCTCCTTTACATTGGGGAGACTAGATGCCTTCTCACAGGGTGCTTTAGGGAACATCTCTGGGACACCTGCACCAATCAACCTCACCGTCCTGTGGCCCAAACTTTCAACTCCTCCTCCCACTCTGCTGAGGACATGCAGGTCCTAGGCCTCCTCCACCGCCACTCCCTCACCACATGATGCCTGGAGGAAGAACGCCTCATCTTCCGCCTTAGAACACTTCAACTCCAGGGCATCAATGTGGAATTCACCAGTTTCCTCATTTCCTTTCACCCCACCTTACCTCAGTTCCAACCTTCCAGCTCAGCACCATCCCCATGACCTGGCCTACCTGCCAATCTCCCCTCCCACCTATCTGCTCCACCCTCCTCTCTAACCTATCACCTTCATCCCCACCTTCACCCACCTATTGCACTTTTAGATACCTTCTCCCCAGCCCCACCCCCTCGCATTTATCTCTCCCCCCTCCCCCCCACCCCGAGGCTCCAAGCCTCATTCCTGATGAAGGGCTCCTACCCGAAACATCGATTTTCCTGCTCCTTGGATGCTGCCTGACCTCCTGTGCTTTTCCAGCACCATGCTAATCTTGTCTATGTGATAACAAGGCCAGGTGTGTGGGAGGTTGGACTAAGGACATGAGAGAGCTCCAAGCCCTTCAGTTATTGAACTCTGTATTGAGTCTAGAAGGCTTCAGGGTCCTCAAGTGGAAAACAAGGTGCTGTTCTTCCAGCTTACATTGAGCTTCACTGGAGCACTGCAGTAAGCAATAAGTAGCCTGTGATGCAGAAATTCCTAACAAGGAGAAAAGAAGACACAGGAAAATCTGAAGATAAGATCCTACAGCTGCCCAGTTTTGAGATAAGACGTGTTGTTTGTAAATCTTAATTGGCAGGTTGATTGGACTAGTATGATAGAAAGGAAGGTAAAAGATAGGTTAGAGTAAGGGCTTGTACATAGTTGTTAGCTAATCATTCCGTTATACTTTAAGAAATAAAGTTGTTATATCAAATAAGTGCTTAATGTATGTTGGTGACTGGGTACGGGGGAATTCAGAATCGATATGGCTTGCTATTGAAGCCTCACAGTCGAAATGTCCTCTCATTAACTTATTATTTATTGACAAGATGAAATCCTTGACCCAGCAATGCAATAGTCCAATTATCTTGAACACGGTGAGAGCTTGAAGGATATTGAGGCAAGATGAGGGCAATTGGTTTAAGACTTTGCCATTTACCTGTTGGTAGGAGCCCAAGGATTTGAACCTGGGGCAATGGACTCCAGCTTTAAGACATGGGAGAACAAAGGAATTCTATGTTTGGGAGATTTGTTCGAGGGAGAGGTCGTGATGTCATTCAGTCAGTTAAGTCAGAAATATGGATTATCCAATAAGGACTTTTTCCGGTACTTCCAGGTAAGGGATTATATACAGAGGAAGACCAGACTCCTGGACCAATGTTATAAATCAGATGTGGAGAAAAGGGTACTTCGGTTTATGGGGACTCTTTCACTTAGTACTTTATATCATTTACAGAAAGGCCGTGCTCTGGGGGATATGGAAGGACTCTGTAAGACGTGGAACCAAGAGTTAGGACAGGATAGTTCATTGCAGATATGGGAAGATATCTGGGGGAATGTAAGGAAAATTTCAGTATGTAACAGAGCACAGGATAGGCAATTGAACATCTTACACAGGGCTCATATGGCATCAGAGAGGCTAGCTAAGTTTAAGAGAGGAGTGTCACCAGAATGTCCCAAATGTAAAATTAATATAGGCACTCCCACACATTGTTATTGGTCATGTTGCAAGATCCAAAGATATTAGAATGCCATAGTAAGGGAGTTAAAGGACATTCTGGGGGACTGAAATTAACATGGATCCAGTAATTCTTCTTTTGGAGCTGCCAAACTTATCCTGTCTGGGGGAACATGGGATGAGACTGTGTAATATCCTTGCCCATTGCCAGAGAAAGAACGTTTTACTAAATTGGACGTCAGAAAAACCACCAAGTCTATGGGGTGGCGTAATGGGGCATGGACCCCAAGATTACCTCACAAATATGGTGCAGCACAAAATCCAACAGTTTTACAGGACGTGGCGGCCCTTTTTAAATTATATGGAAACGGACTTGTCGACAATATTAGGCAGACCCGTGGTATAGCCATGAGAACCTTTATGGGCGCCAGTGGGGCCCCAGGAGGAGGAGACTGGAAGGAAAAGAATATGGGTACTGTAGGGGGTACTCCCAGGGATGGGAACCTCAGTGGAGGTGTGATGAGTAAGACAGAATAAAGTAGTAAGACATTATCTAATTTAAGTAACTTGAATGTAATTTAAGCTAGTATTTATTAAATATGCTTGTAGCTTAGTTTTAGTTAAGTAGATAGGTTTGTTTTGGTAGAATAGTGGATTGTTTAGTGACAATGGTACTATGTTACGGCCTTATTCTTTGTACTTTTTTTCTGTTATGATGTTTTTTTATATATAAATGCTTTGTAATAGATTTTAAAAAGCTTTTCAATAAAAATATTTATAAAAGAAAAAGAAATAAAATTGTTAATTTTTATTTTAAATCACTCTTGGCCACTCGGATTTTCACAGATTACTGCACAGGATAAATCTTTTCTGTGTTGCTGGTTTTAAATTAAGCAGGAGGGTTTACCCCATGTCATAGCAGTTTGGGCGTTTGGGTCTGTGATTTGAACTGGTTTAGACAGTTTTGAATAGACTTGGTGGTACGAAAAATTCCAGCAGATTTAAACACTTGCAGATTAGTGTCCTAGATTAGATTACTTACAATGTGGAAACAGGCCCTTCGGCCCAACAAGTCCACACCGACCCGCCGAAGCGCAACCCACCCAGACCCATTCCCCTACATTTACCCCTTCACCTAGCACTATGTGCAATTTAGCATGGCCAATTCACCTAACCTTCACATCTTTGGACTGAGGGAGGAAACCGGAGCACCCGGAGTAAACCCACGCAGACACAGGGAGAATATGCAAGCTCCACACAGACAGTTGCCTGAGGCGGGAATTGAACACAGGTCTCTGGCACTGTGAGGTAGCAATGCTAACCACTGTGCCAATGTGCCGATTTTTAAATAAAGTGTAGGTGAGACAATTTGTTTAATTTTGGTGACTTGTGGTTGATGAAATTAAATGTGAGAGAAATGGCTCTTAAAATTGTAAAAGAGGTTCTGGGATTTGAAGACAATTCTCAAATTTGCCAAGAAAGCTTAGAAGGAAAGAAATTTTAGAATTAGCAAAGAAGTTAGATTTGGGTTTAACCAAGGACAAAAGTAAAGCTGAAATTGTAAGGGAGTTATTCAAACACTTAGGTGTGTCAGAGAAACAGACAAGTGCAGTCGAGGTAGAAAAAATTAAATTACAATTGAGGAAAATGGAGTTATAAGATCAACAAAGAGGGAGAGAGGAAAGAGAGAGGGAAAGAGATTGGAATTGTTTTTTCTGGATATAATTTAAACTGAGTAGCCAAATTGAATTTGTTTTTGACTCCAGGCAATGAACTAATTGAGTTGTTCGACCCTGTGTTACATACATTGTTGCCTTATTGAGAACATTTGGTACTGTGCCCGGCAGTTCCACCGCTTTTAACTCTCTTAAAGGTATGTCCACATCTTTATAGCACAAGAAAATCGCACAACAGCTGTGCCATTTAAACTATTGGAGTCAGAATCATGTTATAGCCAATACAGGTAAGGAAAGTTCATACTTTACAAATAACCATCTAAATTCTTCAATTGTGTTCCAGCCAATTCATGATGAAGAAACACGTTTCACAACAGAACTGAATGTACTACTCAATCCTAAAAACCCATGGCCAGCACTAGTTAGCTAAAGGAAACCTGGAATTGTTCCTGTGAGTAGGTGCTGGTTGCAGTTTCTAGAGTCCAGGGAAGCACAATCCCAGGAAAGCAGATTGAACAGTCAGGAGGAGAGTAGTTGTTAAGTCTGTCAACAGTGGAAAGGATCTTGAGTGAATTCTAAAGCGTGGTCATTGAAAGTACAATTGGAATCCTGGTAGAGGAGATAATATTTGAATGGGATTTGGAGACTCAAAATATCATTAAAATGTAGGGTGGTTGCTGAAATATCCAGGGATCTGTTTTGACTGTATTTGCTATTTGAAGTGTTCTGCAAGGTGTTTAATCACTGTTTGCCTGTCAGCTATATTTGTCTTATGATAATTCTGAATGTGTGGGTATGGGATATATACATGCTGCATTTCATTTTGTTATTCTAACTTCATTCAAAATTGTCAAATCTTGAACATTTGTTCACTTAACAAGTACTTTGGATCTCCAACTTGCTCTGTTTCAAACGAAAATATTGAATAGTCCTTAGTCCACACTGTAATATTAATTTAATCTTCTGGTCTGCAACCAAAATAGCACCACATTGCATCTACTCTGCCATCTCCTACAGGATCTGAGATACAGCAAACTTTGTTTTAACCAGCACCTCATGAACCAGCACTCTCAATAAACCAGCAAAAATTATATACCTTGAATACCACCAAGTTTACTGTATAATTCTGTCCATTATTATAGCTTTTTTATTTATTTACCTCAATATAAATATACTTCCGAATGTAGGTTTGCTCACTGAGCTGGAAGCAAACCTGCATCCAGAACCTCAACCTGAGCTACAAATCTTCTCAAAACTCACTAATAAACATATTTATTGTTCAACTGAATTGTCACACAAAACATCAATAGTTGATTCAATTTTGAGTCAATTTCTCTTCAAATATCACGATCTTCGCAATGCAGAATAATCAGTTGAGGGTGTGAGTGAGGAGGCTCTCTGCCAAGAAGTTGTAATTAAGGCAAAATTGTTTAAATTATTTAGGCTGCAAAGAAAGTATAACAGTGATGTGTAGACCTGTGCCCCACCCCCTGTATAACGTTTCTATTACTTAGTGTGCGTACTTAGAATGATTATATGGAATATTTGATGAACCGACTCACTCCCAGTCCCAGGTACTGGCTCATAAAAAGTTTGGTGTATTTCATTAACATAATCTCTCATTCTTGTAGACTTCAATTAGTAGAGCACCACCATACTCAACCCATTAAAATGACCAGAGGGAATGAAAAGAAATTGTAACTTTTGTTTTGTAGTAAGCCTACATTCACTTCTACATTTTCCCATTGAATTTTAAAGGATGGAAAAATTGATGAACTCTTAATACAGCTTCGATAATCATATGACTGGAATCAGCTGGAACTCTCTGGAATTTTCTGCAAGCCAAAGCCACTCACAAAACCAAACTGACCTTGCCCAATTTTTAAAATATACCGCTACTCCCAAGATTGTTCCCAATGTCTTCAAGGAGAAGTCCCTTCCTCTTGCATAACATCATGTCAGCCTTTACACTCAACTCATACAGTAAACATCTCATGCAGTTAAAGTCAGCATCCGTTTCCAGTGCCCCCATTGGTGTAGTGCTAATGAGGTGGCAGCCTGAACTGTTTAACCAGATCTCTGGAATAGGGAATTGAACCCACAACCTTTGACCTAGAGGCATTTGTACTAAACCTGAGTCAAGCCTAATGCAAGGCACTAATCCTAGAGTTAAGAAACAGGTCAAAAACACCAGCCTTGAATTCACTCAAATGTTTTCTCTTGCCTGTTTTTTAAAACTTCCTTTACTCCCTCAGAGATGTTGGTGTTTTTTTTAGCATCCCCTTTGAGTGCGTGAGCAGATCAGGCTTGGTTGGGCATGGGTGGTTATGTGAATGCGGGTGCCATAGCGGGTGTGTCTTTACCATGCCTTGGTATTTTACCAGCAATAGAAAAGACACAGGGTGCACACAGGCCATGTGGTGAGCAGTTTTAGATCAGATTCCCTACAGTATGGAAACAGGCCCTTCGGCCCAACAAGTCCACACCAATCCTCTGAAAAGTAACCCATCCAGACCCATTCCCCTACCCTACATTTACCCCTGACTAATGCACATAACACAATGGGCAATTTAGCATGGCCAATTCACCTGACCTGCACATCTTTAGATTGTGGGAGGAAACTGGAGCACCCGGAGGAAACTCACACAGACACAGGTTGAATGTGCAAACTCCACACAGACAGTGGCCTGAGGCAGGAATCGAACCTGGGTCCCTGGTGCTGTGAGGCACCAGTGCTCAGCACTGAGCCACAGTGTCGCACCCTTCTTCTACAACCTGATGACAGTTGTGGGAAAAGGTTTTTTTCAGGTTGGTGAGCTCTCTTTTACCACCATCCCCAATCTAGTCTTCTATTGTTTCTCCCCTGGGGCTGCCAGAGTGGATGTGATGAAATACCTCACTCACCTTTAAATCTCACTCCCTCGACTCCTCAGCCTGCTGCGTGGCTTTCCTCTCATTAGTTAGAGGCAATAATTTTACTTTAATTCACAGACTCTTTCCCCTTGAATGTGTGAGTTTTTACAATTCAAAGATTCAGATGTATGGGAGTTTATCTTTTGGATTGTCAGATTACTATATTTGAATATTACAGCTTTAAATGTAAGGTAGATGAAAGGAATTATGGAACCTATGATAGAGTGTGCCTGGCAATAAACCTGGGTGCTTCATTATTAGAGATTAAAAGAGACTTACAATACTTTATTGAGAGGAATGAGCAAACTTTTTATGCTTAAAGACAATGGCACCAGTTACTGAGTATATCATGAACGCATTCCACGTCTTGGAAATTCCCACAAAATAGTTACAGCTATTAAATTGTAAACATTGGTGGTGTAAAATGTTCCTTTACTTTCAAGATTAAGTTCTGATGTAATTAAATAATTTAGATTCCCTACAGTATGGAAACAGGTCCTTCGGCTCAACAAGTCCACACCGACCCTCCGAAGAGTAACCCACCCAGACCCATTTCCCTCTGACTAATGCACCTAACATTATGGGCAATTTAGCATGGCCAATTCACCTACGCTGCAAATCTTTGGACTGTGGGAGGAAACTGGAGCACCCAGAGGAAACCCACACAGACCACGAGGAGCATGTGCAAACTCCACACAGACAGTCGCCCAAGGCTAAAATTGAACCTGGATCCCTGGGACTATGAGGCAGCAGTGCTAACCACCGAGCCATTGTGCCGCCCTAATTAAATTAATTAAATTCTAATTGGTATTTCCCCTTGGATAGAAAATTAACATTAACAAAGGGGAGAGGGTGGATGAAACCACTTAAAATTCAGGAGACAGGCTTCCCATGCAAAGCAGACAGACAGTAGCAACAATTTTATGTCATGTGGTTGTAGATCTCCTCCATACTCCCCCAACAGGAATTATGCCTTACCTGTCACGTGGTGACCGGAACTACACATAAAATTCTAGCTGTTGCCTACCAGTTTCTTATATGGTTCTACTATTACCAAGAGGTCAAACTGATCAGGCCTGCACTTTAAGCAGAGAAAGTCCGATCTGATCCTTTACCACTTCGAACACAGAAGACAGCTCACACTCAGATTGTAAAGTGAGTTTGTAAGGTGCTAAAAGCGGCTGGAAGATTCACCCAGCCCAGAGATGGAGGAAGGCATCAGCAGTGTAACTTTTACAGTGAAAGCCAGTTCTAGGACTGGGGGTGACCTGGCTGAGGGAGTAAAAAGAAAGCAACCCACTGGAAGGTGGGACGAAACTGAGCTTTGTCAAAAAACACAAACATTGAGTGATAGTTGATAGTGAAGAGAATGTTATCAAAGATGTGGTTGAGTGGTTGAAAATATAGCAAACCCAGAGAAATGCTGGGTTACGCATTTGGATAGGGAAAACAAAAGCAAAGGAATGCACAATAAAAGGAGGATGCTGAGAGGGGCAGAGGAAGTGAAAGACTCTAAACTGCAGGTGGCAGGAACAGATAGGTATGGTAGCAAGGAAGGTACATGGAATGTTTCCTATTGGATGAGGTATTGAATACAAGAGCAGGGATGTGATAATAGAACCCAATAAGACACTGGTTAGGAAACAGCTAGAGTTTTATGTATAGCTCTGGTCACCACATTACAGGTATGGTATTATTCCTGTCGAGGGAGTACAGAAGAGATTTACAAGGATGTCCTCAGACCTTGAAAACTGCAGCTTAGTGGAAAAATTGGATAAGCTACTTTCATTTTCTTTACTACAGGGGAGATTAAGGGAGTAAATTAATTGAGATGCACAAAGTAGTTGAGGGATTTGGATAGAGCGGACAGGGAAGACCTGTTTCCTCTACCAGAGATGTCAATTGCCAGGGAGTTACAGATACAAGGTGATCGCCAGAAGGATTAAAGTGGATAGGAGGAAAAACCCTTCACCCAGAGAGTCCTAGAAGCCTGGAATCCACTCTCCATTTGGTAGCTCATGTAAAAGGAGCCTGGATTATACCTGAAGCACTGGATCTGCATTGTTGTTGAGCAGGCACTGTGTGGGATTAAAATGGGCAGTTAGTTTATTCAGCTGGTATGAAAATGTGTTGCTGGAAAAGCGCAGCAGGTCAGGCAGTATCCAGGGAACAGGAGAATCGACGTTTCGGGCATAAGCACTATTCAGCTGGTATGGCATGATGGGCTGAAAGGTTCCTTTCTATGCTGTAACCTTTCTGTGTTCTAGGCTTTTATAAGAACCATTTTCTTTGGGAGTATGACAAGCCACAAAGAATAACTTGCTTCTATGGTTTAAAGTACAAGCTGTCTATGACATTTAGTGAATAGTATTTTTAGTCATTTGTTATAGTCAAAGTTTTTCTAAGTATGCAAATCTTAACATGTCATTCTTTCAAATAATAACTGAAAGTTCAAATTTCTCTTTAAAACTTGTCAGTCTCTAAGGAGATTGTAACAAAATAAATAGAAAAAGGTTTGTTTCTTGTCCTGATCATTGCATTCAGAGTTTCCATCTTGAAGACAGAACCTCACATGGAACATCATATGAAATGAACATGGAGGGGAAGGAAAGCTATGGCTACTGCTCATCTGTTCAATTAATGTGTGAACTATGAATGATTCTCACAATGTCAATGGTTCTTTCTTGTAAAGAAATAAAATACAGTCATCTCCAGAAGGTTATACTGCTCATGCATTTGCAAATGAACACAGAGTCGCAAATCATCACAACAATGTCACATTCTCATCAATTTTATCATCAGCAATTTTACTTGTATAGCAATGATTTGTACTACACCCCAATCTTACTTGTATAGCAATGATTTGTACTACACCCAAAATTCCCTCAAACATCACTGATAGAAATGCATTGAAAATGTCTGTGAAATCACACCACCTCCACCAAAATACAACACACAATTACTGCTCATTGTCTACACACTGTCAAGCTTTTAAGTCAACTATTTACTCAACACTTAAGCTTTTAACATGTCAGACACATTGATGTATCGAGATAGAGGAGCTGTTCAGTTACAGATCTCTCGTTTCTCACTTTCATTCTCAAAGTGACTTTGTTCTTACATATCTGGCAGTAATTCTTTAAAAGGCTGTAATTCCGCCCAAGTAATCTGTCATGAATTACAGAGGAAATCCTTCAAGTTCAGCTTCTTGCAATTAGATGTGACTGTTGATGGTCAAGACATTGTACAGATTTGTATCTGACAACAATCCTAACAGAATCTTTGAAAATAAGCATCTTACTCACGTCACCATAATGTGACAGCGAGCTGTGAAGTTACCTCTTGAAATCCCTGTCTCTTCTCTCTCTACTTCTTCAAGGCTCTTAAAGTCTAGTTCTCTGATCAGCTTTCGTTCAACACTTCCAATTCTTTTGCTTGGTGTCAATGTTAGTCTATCCTCTTGCAAAATGTCTCTTTACTGTGCTATATTTTGTATATAAATTCTAGTACTCTGGAGCCTACACTATGAAAAGAAATCTCCTTGGCGATGAAACACTTTGGAGACCCTAAGGTTATGAGTGGCATGATCTAAGTGCAACATTTTCTTATTAGTTTTCACTCCTCAAAGTATTAGAAACTTTATAAAGGGAGAAAAAAAATCATTTTGTTTTGCATATCTTTTATCTGCCACATCAAATCTATCACTTCTTCACTTCAGCTATCTCAGGCAGACATTATTACTCATATAGCACCATGTACACTTCCTTCACTGAACAGCAATCAACCTTTGGCTGAACCTAAAATTTCTTTACTGCAAGTGATATCTGGACTAAAATTCTTCAACTTGATCCAGTCAGGCACCAGACTTGGGAATTATAGATGTGTATGGCTGAAACTGTATTCCACCACACACAAAAAAAGCAAAATTAAAAACTATTTAGATCCAAGTATAATTTGGCAAAACAGACTGAAGTTTTCAGTCATTCAGGCCATATCATTCAGTATGAAAAGCATTTATGCTTGCACTGAAAAGTCTTCAGCTTCATTCACTCAAAACATCAACAAAACTGACATAAACTGTCCTTCTCTGATTGTTAAATGGAACTCTAAGAACCATACATGTTTCCCTGCACATCCTGAAATGTTTTAAAGGTTAAAACCAATGTTTATCCTTCTTTATAATAATCAACAAGCTGAGCTCCAAGGGTTTTATTCAGTGAGGTGCGGATTCTGCAGCGCTGTTGTACAATTCAGCTGTTAACCTGGCCTGACCTTTTAAGGTTACAATTCAAATACACCATTGTGGCCATTCACAAAATGACAAATGCTTGTAAATTGCTTGGGGTGTTACCTGGTGATTAAATTATGAATGCACTTCAGTCTTCGGGACAATTGACATCAGTTAACACACTGTGATATGCTGTGCAGCCTATAGCGTGGAAACAATGCACACCACATATAAGGCTTTATATATCATGAATGTGTTGAGTGAACTCTTGATTGAAATAGTGTTTCTCAGGCTCACAGATCTGCAACATTCTCTCTTGTTCTCCATTTCCTCTTCCATTTTGTGCTATCTTAATTCCATCTAAGGCTGCCCAACTGGTGATAGAGAGCAGTCTGAATTCTCAACTACATTGGGGCATCATGGTAACATCATTGTACTGATAATTCAGAGTCCTGAGTTAATGCCCGAGGGACAGGAGTTTGCAATGCCACCATAGCAGCTGGTGGACTTTAAATTCAATGCATAAAATCTGGCAGTCATGATTGTTGGACTGGGGAGTACAAAGTTAAAAATCACACAACACAGGTTATAGACCAACAGGTTTAACTGGAAGCACTAGCTTTTGAAGCGACGCTTCTTCATCACCTGGTGACAACCACCTGATGAAGGAGCAGTGCTCTGAAAACTAGTGCTTCCAATTAAACCTATTGGACTATAACTTGGTGTTGTATGATTTTTAACATAAAATCTGGAATTGAGAACTAAACTCAGCAATGATGCCACAAATCTACCAGCAATTGCCTTAAAAAAAATCTTGTCTTTAGCGGCAAGAAGTCTTACCGAACCTGGCCCCACACAGGGTCCACATAATGTGTTTGATTCTTAACTACCCTCTGAAATGCCCTGGGATGTCACTCAATTCAAGGGATGGGCAACAAATACTGACCTTCTCAACAGTAACCACATCCTGTGAGATAATAAATTAAAAAGAAGATGCATTTGGAATTGTTGTAAAACCACCTGATGTAAATTCACAAAGAGATTGCTGGCTTAAAAGAGTATCATGATAGCAAACCCAACAAGCCAAATCTGACTGGTAATCCTGATACCACACAAATTCCCTTTGGGTGAAACTGCAAAATGGCTACTGTCACATTGACTAATCTTAAGTTCCCTATCCAATAGGATTCTCATATAGTAAAGCAACTATTGTATTATCATTGTATTGGTGCTGCTGCCAATAATGATCTTTCTAGCTCTGAGACTCAATGAATAATCACTACCAGACTCATTCCATAGATTCTTTTTTCCTCTTGTAAAGCATGGAAGCCAAGTACCTTGATAGCTCCAGTCGAGATTTGTATTTCATGAAGTCGTCGCATGGTTCCATCACGATCAATGAAATAGGATGAGGCAAGTTGATGGAGGGCCTCCACACTCTGACTGGCATTTGCTGACTTTTTATCTAACTTGCTTTTGTCCATGTACATGGTAAGTGCTTCTTCACCTGTGGGGAAAAGAACAACGGAGACTTTCAGTTACTAAACACAGGAATGGAAGAACAAGAGCCAGTGATACACACAATGTAATCTTGGTATGCAAGACATGAAAGATGCTGGGAATTTACACACTAAATGGCCTGTTTCTGTGGCTTAATGCACTATAATCCTGACATAATTTTGTGAGTGTACTGGAGACCAGCCTGGTCAATGGGCTGGTCGGCAGGTTTATAATAGAGTGATGCCAACAATGTGGGTTAAATTCCTGCATTAGCTGAGGTCACTATGAACGACTCTCCCTCTCAACCTTTCACCTTGCCTGAGGTGTGGTGATTATTTCTTTTTCAATTTTAGCAACAATGTTTAAACCGCTTCACAAGAGAACCTATTATTAAACATTTGATGATGTTAAAGATACTCTCAAGATTTAGTCATTTTTTTCAAAATTTAAAGGTCAAGTGAAAACGTCACACTGCATAGTTTAAATAGTGATAATTATAACGTCCTTCACATATTGCTTACAAACTGGGGTTTATCAAATTACTTTTGTTAATGACTTGATAATTTAAAAAGAAAAAACATCCATGTTTAAGATCATAACAAAAATTGAAATAGCTGTCTGCCATTTCATCGTGGGCGGCACGGTGGTACAGTGGTTAGCACTGCTGCCTCACAGCGCCAGACACCCGGGTTCAATTCCTGACTCAGGCGACTGACTGTGTGGAGTCTGCACATTCTCCCCGTGTCTGTGTGGGTTTCCTCTGGGTGCTCCGGTTTCCTCCCACAGTCCAAAGATGTGCAGGTCAGGTGAATTGGCCATGCTAAATTGCCCGTAGTGTTAGGTAAGGGGTAAATGTAGGGGTATGGGTGGGTTGCGCTTCGGCGGGGCGGTGTGGACTTGTTGGGCCGAAGGGCCTGTTTCCACACTGTAAGTAATCTAATCTAATCTAATCTAATCTAATCTAATCCTAAGGTCCTTTAAAATTCCTCCACCATTTAACTACAGGATGGAAATCATTAGGTCAAGAGCATTGGTCACCATTTGGTCCAATAAAATTATCTAGCACTACACTTAATGTTAAGGTCCTAGGGAGTGTTGCTGAACAAAGAGACCTTGGAGTGCAGGTTCATAGCTCCTTGAAAGTGGAGTCGCAGGTAGATAGGATAGTGAAGAAGGCGTTTGGTATGCTTTCCTTTATTGGTCAGAGTATTGAGTACAGGAGTTGGGAGGTCATGTTGCGGCTGTACAGGACATTGGTTAGGCCACTGTTGGAATATTGCGTGCAATTCTGGTATCCTTCCTATCAGAAAGAAGTTGTGAAACTTGAAAGGGTTCAGAAAAAATTTACAAGAATGTTGCTAGGGTTGCAGGATTTGAACTATAGGGAGAGGCTGAACAGGCTGGGGCTGTTTTCCCTGGAACGTCGGAGGCTGAGGGGTGACCTTATAGCGGTTTACAAAATTATGAGGGGCATGGATAGGGTAAATAGACAAAGTCTTTTCCATGGGGTCAGAGAGTCCAGAACTAGAGGGCATAGGTTTAGAGTGAGAGGAAAAAGATATAAAAGAAACCTAAGGGGCAACTTTTTCACACAGAGGGTGGTATGTGTATGGAATGAGCTGCCAGAGGAAGTGGTGGAGGCTGGTACAATGGCAACATTTAAAAGGCATTTGGATGGGTATATGAATAGGAAGGATTTGGATGGATATGGGCCGGGTGCTGGCAGGTGGGACTAGATTGGGTTGGAATATCTGGATGGCATGGACCCAAGGGTCTGTTTCCATGCTGTACATCTCTATGACTCTACTTCTTTACCGATACTAATTTCTTGAAGTTCCTCATTCTCACAAGAACCTTAGCACCCAATTATTTCTGGAAAATATTTTGAGTCTTCCAGTGCAAAGACTGATAAAACATATTGATTTCATACCTCTGCAGTTTTCATGATGCCTGTTATAATTTGACCCGTTTCTGTTTCTGACGGTCCCAATTTTACTTTCATAAATTGTTTACCCTTTGTGTCCCTACAGAAATGCTGACAATTTATTTTTATTGCTGATCAACTTGGATATTCACGTTTCTCTTTCCCTATCAATTTTTCCAGACTCCTTTTTCTGAATTCGAAAATCTCTACAATCTCAGGTTTACAGCTCTTTATTGGCAAAATTGTAAGCCCCTTCCTCTAGTCTACTACTATCTTTAACTCCTTGCACTGGTCATATTTTCCTCTGAGACCTAAACAGACATAGGTGACCAATGGACGTGAATACTTTAGGTTACTTGACATTTCTGAAGGACCACAAGCTCGGAAAGATTTGTGTGGTTACTCTGTTAATTAAGGTCTTCAGTGGCACAATAGTGAAAGATGATTTCAGCTTTGAAGACCAGGATGAATGATTGGTTTTGTGTTGAGATAAGAAATAGCGAAGAGAAGAAATCAATTGTGGGAATAGCTTATAGGTTTCTGACAGTAACAACACTAAAATGGTGTAGAGAGGACGTAATAATGGGAACTTCTCAGGAGAACATTAAAATTACATTCGATTATTCAAAGCTAAATTTAAACTGGATGAATTAGGTTGTCAAAGTTAGAGATAAACTCAGAGTGTTTAATAGATATAGCTCAGGGATCCCGCTAGCATTATCTAAACTGTGCAGTCCTATTATATCTAGTCATGAATGTTGGGGGACAATTAACTTACAAACATATGGAGACTCCACAAATATTTTCATCCTCCATGATTAGGGAAGTCCAGCCAGTCAGCGCAAAAGACAAGATTGGAGCATGTGCAACCATCTTCAGCCAGAAGTGCCAAGTGGACAATCTATATTGGTCTCTTCCTAAGCTTCCCAGAATTACAGGTACCCATCCTCAACCAAATCGATTCACTCCACCTGAAATAGCTAAAAGCACTAGACATGGCAATCGCTTAAAACCCTGACAGCATGCTGGCATCAGTACTGAAAACCTGTGCTCTAGAATTAATTATACCCTTAGCTGTACTGTTCCAGGACAGCTACAAGACTGGCATCTCCTGGTAACATGGGAAATCATCCATATACATCTTGTCCATCAAAGATAAGACAAATTCAATCTGGCCAATTACCACCTCTGAGTCTATTTTTGAACAGACATTCCTATAAGCAGCACTTCCTCAGCAATAACTTGCTCATTGAGTTTGGGTTCCACCATAGCCATTTAACTCTTGACCTGATTACAGTCTTGATCCAAATGTCAGCAAAAACTAAATTCAAGAGGAACAGTGAGAGTGACAATCCTAAATATCAAGACCACATTTAATTGACAGTGACATCGAAGAGCCTCATTAAAACTAAGATTAACAGGAATCTGGAGGAAAACTCAGTTATTAGAACTGTTCTGATGATCAATTACTGGACTCGAAGCATTAACTCTGTTTTCCTCCCCATGGATACTGCCCATCGAGGATAAAGCAGCCGACTCGACTGGTATTTCATCCACCAATGTATAGTGACAGCAATGCGTAGCATCTACAAATGCATTGCAGCAACTCAACCAGGCCACTATGACAGCACCTCCCAAACCCTCTATGATTTTTCAGAACAAGGACAATTGATATATGGGATTACAACCACCTGCAAGTTCCTCTCCAAGTCACACATCATCCTGACCTGGACCTATATTGCTCTTCCAGTATTAGCATTGAAACTCCCTTCCTAACAACACTGTGGGTTACCTACATGGGCTGCAGTAGTTTTGGGGAGTAGTTCACCATCACTTATTCATTGGCAATTGTTGGCAATCATAGCCTTGTCAACAACGTGCATATTTGGTGAGGGAGACAAGTGAAATCAATAAATCTTTGAAGGGAATACCTTACTGAATTTGGAGGAAAGAGCAGCAGAATACAAAATATTGGATAGCACTTTCAAAGAGATAGCACAGACACCTTGAATTGAATGGTCTCCTTGAGTGCAGTTCCTTTCTCTGGTAGTCTGAAGGTCATTGAGGGTATATTTTCTTCCAGTTGATGATATTAGATTAAGTGTTAACCTGAACATGAATCAGCTATGCTTGACTTTACACACTTGTTTCCATCAACATGCGAGAACATGCATTCTACCTTGTCATCTAGTTTTATCACTGAAAATGGTGCATAAATAAGGTTCAGATACATAATGGGTGGGTGGTACTGACAACAGAGAAAATGATTCGAGCACAGAATTCAAATGGCAATGATCCATGAATTATTGGAATTCTGTGCTAAGATGATCTTCCCTCCCACCTATCACTGAGCGTGTAGTGATTTTCTATCTGCAGTGATGATGACAAAAGGAAATGAAACGTTTCTGTTTAATGAACGTTATGGCAAGAATTATTCTCTCAGCATGCTCCCCTGCACATCCTTTTGTTTTTAATTACAGATACAGCGGTAATGAAATAAAAGTGCAGCTTTCCAGACCGGAATATTTGTTCCAAATAATAATGGTTCCTTCCACTTGTTATAATACTTCTTCTAACACTGCTATCATTGCATTAGAATGTCTCAAGTTGCAAACTAACAGTGACCACTTGACAGCTGGTTCAAAGATGGGCAAATATACAGAACTAAATTGTAGCAACAAGAAGGGGATAGATTCTATTTCCCATCTTTATTGAGTGAACTAAATAAGTCAAACAAACTTGAGTTGGGGTCAAGAAGCTATAGTCAGTGCTATTTTAAATGATTTAAGATGCTGTAGAAGCCACTCAAACCACCGTGAGACTTTGCTCTCTTTTCCAGAGTCCCAAAAATGCAGAAATATATGGGGAGTGTGACAGTACTGTGGCTTTAAGAAATGAATTGTGTCCTGTTTTTTGTTATGAAGAGAGGTTAAAATAGAGGCGCAGAGCAGTCTGAACTTGCCGATGAAGTAAACTGTTTGTGAGACCTTGGCTTTTTAACATAAATTTGAAACAATAGAAGCAACATGAAGGGATGAGGTCAAGCTCCCCACAGAACCAGGATTTTAGTTTAACTTTCAGTTGCTGTTGGGGTTTGGAAGCTGCTCTACATCTCCCCCTGCTACAACAAAACAATTGAGTTTGCTCACTCTCTCTCTCTCTCTGAGTTTTCTCTTGATGCTCTTTTCTCCTGGACTGGAGAGTTGCCTGTGAAACAATTTATTTTACTGAATTTACCTTTGTCAAGGGTGTGTTTATGGGATGTTACTACCTTGTAACAGTTATTTAGGAGTAGTTAACATATATATTATCTTGCCAAGAACAGAGAAACCTTGATTATCTGAATGAGTCAGGCGGGCACTATTTCGTTCAGATAATTGATTATTCAGATAAGCGATTTGACCTTAAACAAGGGAAGCCATACTGATCTAACACTGTGCTCTACCGGAGAGTTTGTTTATATCCATAATTTTGATAAGTCTGCTAATTAAACAAACAAATCTTTGCATTCTGCAAATTGCAGTTTAAACTGAGAAGGACTAAACTCTCCCCAGCATTAAACAAGGTCCCGAACAGTTTCTCCAATCACAAGAGCATTTGTCAGTTTCTGTGAACTCAGTGCCGTGACAGAAAGACAAAAGCACTGCCTTGCACATGATTTTACTTTCTCTGGCATTTTTTTTCATGAATGGCTTGGTAAAGTGACGGGAATAAAGCACTTACTTTTGCAAAGGGCTGTGTAACTAACACTTCTGTCAAAAAAAGTCCAGTCATTGTTGCTTGAGGTGCTCGTGTTCTTTGTTTTTGCCAGCATTTTCAAGTGTTCTTCAGTACAGGTAATCCGAATTCACTTACTTCTTTGATGTAACGTTTTTATGGGATAATCCAAAATTCGGATAATTGATATTCGGATAATTGTGGTTCCTCTGTATTTCGATAGAGTTACAGTGAAGCTACTTTTTAAAATTCTAATTATGTCTGACTTTTAACTATAGTGTAAAAATAAAGTGTTGCTTCAAGTCTGGTAATTTGACCAATAAAATTACATCTGGAACACAACATCTTACACTTGCCTTTAAAAATAAGAAAAAGCTGGGGGCTCGGCTATCTTCACTATATACTTTGAGGGGATTCGGTCTGGTCCAAAACAAATTGGGGGCTCTTGTTGGGTCCAAAATCTCTAATTCCAAGATGAGTTGAGGAGTATTGGACTCAAAGACAGTGAGTGGTGAGTTGGCGCTTTTATTCAGGTGTTGTATTCGATTGGTTTAAACAAGGTGTGCCCTCGTGTAGTAATGGCTCTTTCAGTCCTGAAGAATTTCCTGGGAGTGGAAGAAGTTACCTCAGGAGTTTTACAGAAAGTGAGCAAAGCAAAGCTTTTGGAAGAGACAAAAAAACTGCAGATGTTGGAATCCAAGTAAACAGGCAGGAGACTGGAAGAACACAGCAAGCCAGGCAGTAACAGGAGTTGGAGAACTCAATGCTTTGGGTGCAATCCTCAGTCCTGAAGAAGGGTTACAGCCGAAACGTTGACTTCGCCAAAGCTTTTGGACTCGGCAAACATGTTGGAGTTGGGGTTGCCTTTGTCGGTGCGAAAAAGGGAGGCAATTGCAGCAATAGCTCAACATTTACGATTGCCAAAAATGACTAAATTTAAATTGCAAATGGAGCAGCTTGAATTGGAGGCAATGGCAAGGGAAGAAAGAAAGATATGCAAAAGGAAAAGAGGAAGAAAGAACAGGTCTAGCAGAATAAGGCCAGAAAGACAGAGAAGAAAGGGGGAAAGAGAGGTTTTGAACTTCGGAGGTGGAAATGAATACTCAAAGTCAACATAAAATGATGGAGACGAAAGTGAAGACTGCAGATGCTGGAGATTAGAGTCAAGATTAGAGTGGTGCTGGAAAAGCACAGCAGGTCAGTCAACATCCAAGGAGTAGGAAAATCGATGTTCGGGCAGGAGCCCTTCATCAGGAAGTCCTTCATCTTTCCTGATGAAGGGCTCCTGCCCGAAACGTCGTTTTTACTGCTCCTCGGATGCTGCCTGACCTGCTGTGCTTCTCCAGCTCCAGTCTAATCTTGACTATAAAATGTTGGAGTAGAGGTAAAAGATAGGAGTACTGGTGAGGACAATGATGGAGAGCAAACCCATTGCAACCAAAAGCCTGATTTGTTTAAACATGTCCAAGTTTGATGAGAAGGAAGTAGAAGCCTTTCTCATTTCATTTGGGAAGGTGGTTAAACGAATGAAATGGCCAGTAACCATGTGGGCATTGTTGATCCAAACAAAGTTGGTAGATAGAGCTTGTGACATATTTGCGTCACTATCACAGAAGGTATCTGGTGAGTATGATTGGGTGAAAAACAAAATCTTCAGTGCATATGAACTAGTGCCAGAAGCCTACAGACAATGTTTCCAGAATCTGAGGAGGGACCCTGGTCAGGCATAAATTGAGTTTGAAATGATCAAAGTAATTTTGACAGGTGGATAAAGGCATTGAAAATAGATCGACCATATGAAATTCTTAGAGAGATGACTGTTTTGGAGGAGTTCAGAAGTTCATTTCCTAAAGTAGTGAGAACTCATGTGGAAGGGCAGAGAGTACTGCAAGATTGCCAGCGGAAATCGCGGATGATTATGAGTTGGCTGATACATCAAAGCTTGGTTTCCGACACCAATTTCTTTCAGTGAGGAATAGAAACTGGGGAAGAGAGCTTTTGATAAAGCTCAGAAAACTTTTGATAAAGTCCCACATAGGAGGTTAGTGAGCAAAATTAGGGCGCATGGTACTGGGGGCAAAGTACTAACTTGGATTGAAAGTTCGTTGGCTGATAGGAAACAAAGAGTAGTGATAAATGGCTCAATTTTGGAATGGCAGGTACTGACCAGTGGGGTACCGCAGGGATCAGTACTGGGACCGCAGCTTTTTACAATATATGTTAATGATATAGAAGATGATATTAGCAATAACATTAGCAAATTTGCTGATGATACTAAGCTGGGTGGCAGGGTGAAATGTGATGAGGATGTTAGGAGATTACAGGGTGACCTGGACAAGTTAGGTGAGTGGTCAGATGCATGGCAGATGCAGTTTAATGTGGATAAATGTATGGTTATCCACTTTGTGGCAAGAACAGGAAGGCAGATTACTCCCTAAATGGAATCAATTTAGGTAAAGGAGCAGTACAGAGAGATCTGGGTGTTCTTGTACACCAGTCAATGAAGGTAAGCATGCAGGTACAGCAGGTAGTGAAGAAGGCTAATAGCATGCTGGCCTTCATAACAAGAGGGATTGAGTATAGAAGCAAAGAGGTTCTTCTGCAGCTGTACAGGGCACTGGTGAGACCACACCTGGAGTACTGTGTGCAGTTCTGGTCTCCAAATTTGAGGAAAGACATTCTGGCTATTGAGGGAGTGCAGCGTAGGTTCACGAGGTCAATTCCTGGAATGGCGGGATTACCTTACACTGAAAGACTGGAGCGACTGGGCTTGTATACCCTTGAGTTTAGAAGACTGAGAGGGGATATGATTGAGACATATAAGATCATTTAAGGATTGGACACTCTGGAGGCAGGAAACATGTTTCCGCTGATGGGTGAGTGCCGAACCAAAGGACACAGCTTAAAAATATGGAGTAGACCATTTAGGACAGAGATGAGGAGAAACTTCTTCACCCAGAGAGTGGTGGCTGTGAGGAATGCTCTGCCCCAGAGGGCAGTGGAGGCCCAGTCTCTGGATTCATTTAAGAAAGAGTTGGATAGAGCTCTCAAGGATTGTGGAATCAAGGGTTATGGAGATAAGGCAGGAACAGGATACTGATTAAGGATGATCAGCCATGATCATATTGAATGGTGGTGCAGGCTCGAAGGGCAGAATGGCCTACTCCTGCACCAATTGTCTATTGTCTATAAGAGGGAAATCCTCAGGCAGTAAGGAAAAAAGAGATCTCAGTGAAGATAGTTTACCACAGGGTAAAAAGGAAACCCATGAGGGGGAAAGAGAAGTATAAAAAAGCGCTGGTGTTTTCACTGTAATGGAGTAGGCCACATGAAGGTGTAGTGTTGGTGGTTTAAGTAAAGCACTGTGAAGACTGATGTGGGAAACAGGATATGCCGGTGGGGTTTGTTAAGGTGGTAAAGGAAAGCACAGTGGGAGCTAAAAAAACCTGCAATAAAGGTACAACCTGGTCAGGCATTGGTTCAGAAGAAAGTGTCAGATTCTTTTAAAGAATTTACTTGTATGGGTAAGGTATACTCATGTATGCCAGGAGGAGCAGGTAAAGAAATCAAAATTTTAAGAGACACGGGAGCAAGTCAATCCTTTTTATTTAGAGAATCCTTACAGTGTGGAAGCAGGCCATTCGGCCCACCAAGTCCACACCAACACTCTGAATAGCATTGTCCCCAGGTTGACCCCGTCCGTGTAACCCTGCAATTCCAATGGCTAATCAACCTTGCTAACACACCCCTGGGCACTATGGGCAATTTTGCATGGCCAATCTACCTAACCTACGCATCTTTGGACTGTGGGAGGAAGCCAGAGCACCCCAACCCACACAAATATAGGGAGAACATGCAAACTCCACACAGATAGCTATCCAAGGGTGGAATCGGAACTGGGTCCCTGGTGTAGTGAGGCAGCAGTGCTAACCTCTGAGCCACCATGCTACCGTCATAATGAGTGATGAAGAGATTTATTATTCCGAAGGAGTACTACGAGAAAAGGTGGTAATATATGGAAGTCATGGTGAGAAGAGCAGTGCTCCATTATATAAAGTGAGGTTGGAAAATCCTGTGCAAAGTGGTGAAGTGGTAATTGGAGTAACAGAGAAATTCAGTTTATAGCTGGATTACATGTGAGAAAGTGCCTACTGTGGTAGAAAAGCCAATGGAAAGTCAGACAACTCAAGTGTTACAGGAAGTATATCCTGGGATTTTTCTTGAAGTTGTGATAACAAAGCTGCAGATTGAAACAGGAAAAACCAGAGAGTACAGACAAGGAAGTTGAAATAGGTTGAGAAAAAGAACAAGTACAGGTGAAGGACAAAGTAAATATTTTTGGTTTAGAAAAGCGAGTTGAATTACAAAAAAAGATGAAAAACTAAAGCAGTTGTATTAAAAAAAATGCAGTAGAAGAATCTGAGTTTTTCCCAGAATGCTATTTCGTTAAAAATGAAGCTCGATGAGGAAATGAAGACCATCACATATTTAGGCAAATGGAAATGGGCAAAACTTGTATTACCAGTAGGTTTCTGAAAGGACATATAGCAGGCAGCACATGAATTACCAGTTGGAAGTCAGGAAGATTGAGGCCAAAATATAAAAACAGTTTGTTTTTTGGCCTGAACTGCAGAAGGATGTGGTTGACTTTTGCTGGACATGTCATACGTGTCAGGCAATAGGAAATACTCAGGCAGTGATAAAACCAGCACCCTTAATATCCATTCTCACATTTGAGAAACCTTTTTAAGAGTCTTAATTGTTTGGATAGGACCCCTATCTAAGACAAAAAGGAGGAATCAGTATCTATTGACCATAATGGATGTGTCGACGAGATTGTCAGAGGACATTCCATTACACAATATCGTAGCTGAAAACATCAGAGGAGAGTTATTCAAATTTGTTTTTACTAGATATGGACTATCCACAGAAAAAAAACAATCAGATTAAGGATCAAATTTTACATTAAAGTTATTCAAGAAAAGTGTGGATAGCTTGGGAATAAAACAATTCAAATCCACTGCATACCATCCAGAACTGCAGGGAGCAATAGTACGGTGGAATTAAACAGATGAGGAATGCTACATTGGGGAGTGTTTATGATGTAATAAATTATATCTTAGCATACTTAGCACTTTTAAAATAATATTCCTGGGCAGTTTTCATTTGGCATATTTATACATTTGATCATGTCATTCCCAGGACGTGATAAAAATACTTTATTACAAAAAGAAAATCAACTTCACTATGATGGATGGCATGCTGTTTAATGTGCACAAGATCTTTGAGTTTAAACCCAGTCTCGCTATGTATTCATAAGATGAAGAGGGAGATTGGACTGAGGAGGAGCAACATACTAGTAAAATAACGTTATAATGTTTTCAGGGAAGAGATGAAATGTGATCTCAGTCATCCATTAGACACGACGCAATCAATACCCTTTGCTATCCTAATGATAGTCATTAAGTGACACCTCGTTATTTCTCTTATGCACCCAAAATACATTTGCCAGTATCAACATCACTCACAACTTCATTATACATTCCTGCAACTTGCACTGGGTCTTGAAAAGTTTGCACACAAGAAAAGTTTAGAAGGCAACTTTCTACATTTAACTTTTAATAATGTTTAAATTACATGTATTGTATTAAGACTTATTGAACAAAGCACCAAATCTGCAAATGTTTACATTTCCAAATCTAGTTGTTTCAGTTATATAATATTGCGTCATGAGAAACAAAGCACCAACTTGTAGAATCAAATTATTACAGAAGCTGGAATCTGTAGTGAAAACAAAAAATGCTGGAAATTGCAGTGGGTCAGAGGTCAGATGAAGAGTCATCTGGACTCAAAATGTCAACTTGCTCTCTCTCTACCAATTTGTATTGTATGGATTACTGCTGATTCACACAAAAGCAGTTTCAAGATTTACGTTCAGATATTTTGCAGGGTCTGGAAAGGCGAAATTGTCAAAACAGTTGCTGGATTTGGACTGGGATAACATATTAAATATAGATTTACGGTAATTGGAAAAAGAGCCAGAGGTGAGATTAGGACAGTTTCATTTATGCCCTGATATGCAATGACCTCGAATTAGTGAGAAAGCAGCTATCTGGGACTAGTGGGTAGAAGCAGAATCAATAATAACTGTAGGAGGGAAGTGGGAACATTTCAAGACTAGATTGAAAAGACAGAGAGTTGGACTAATTGGGTAGATCTTTCAAGAAGCTGAAAGAGGCAATTTATTTCTTTATTCTTTGATGGTGTGTTGGCATTGTAGACAAGGCCAGCATTTGTTTCTGTCCTTACACTCCTTTGAACTGAGTGGCTTGCTTGGCAGAGTGCAATCAGGAATCAAGCTTCTGTGGATCTGGAATCATATGTAGGTCAAGTTGGGTAAGGATGGCGGATATTCCTCCTGAAAGGATATTAGTGAATCAGATGGGGTTTAGAGCAATTGAGGATCATTGTATGGTCACCTCTACGTTCATGTCAGAGTTTTGCTTTAGTTGAATTTAAAATTTCACCAGCAACTGTGTTGGGATTTGAACATATATCCAGTATCATTATCACAGTGCCATCTCCCTATTACGATAGGCTGAGTGGCCTCTTCCCGTGCTGCAATATTGTTAAGATGAAAAAAAATTATTCTCCTGACAAGACAAGGAGAATCACAATGCCTTCCAAATGCTTGCAACCAAGAATACAGGTAACATCATTATAGTCCCAGATAGCTGCTTTCTCATTAACGAGAGACAACCGACTGTCAGTCAAACCTGAGGGGTTGCCACACCTCACGAGGGGTGAGGTTGAGAAGATGGTGAAGCCAATGTGGGTTTTGAACCCACAAAGCTGGCATCACTCCAGGCTGTAAACAAGCTATCCAGCCAAACAAATGCAAGAATGATCATGTATAATAAACTTGACTGGGCAACCTCAGAATAGTATTGCACATCATCTATTCTTTCTGCCGATTTGAGAGAGATTAATGATGAGTACTGAATAGTGAGCAGTTTCCATCAGGTACCCACAGGATTCCTGAGTCAGCTGGATTTCCCAAAGGACAGCTGACTATATAGGGCAGCACGGTGGCTCAGTGGTGAGCACAGTGCCAGAGACCCATGTTCGATTCTAGCCACAGACAACTGTCAGTGGGGAGTTCGCACACAATCCCCGTGTCTGCATGTTTTCCCTCCAGGTGCTCTAGCTTCTTCCAACAGTCTGAAGATATGCAGATTAGCCTGACTGGCCGTACTGAATTGCTCACAGTGACCAGGGATGTACAAGTGAGGTGAATTAGCCATGGGAAACAAGGATATGGTGGGTCTGGGGGGGTGATACTCTTCAGAGGGGTGGTGTGCACATGATTGGCCAAATGGTCTTCTTCTCACTGTGGGATTCTATGTAGATTTTAATCCTGGCCTGGATGTACTAAGCTGAGAAGTCTGCTCCATCTCAATCAATATGTTCAAAATTTCTTCTCCTGAAAAATCACTCACTCCATGTCTACTCCATGGAATGTAAATTGTTCACAGCTCTAGATCCTTATCCACCAAAAAATAGACCATCAGAACACGTGACCTGTGGAAACAGAAGGCACTTCCCTTAAAAGTATCACTGTCCCCATTGGGATTTGAGTCCTGCTTCATGACAGTGGAGGACACAATTAATTAGGATTCCACAAAATAGCAGCTTAATTATTCAACATTCTATGTACATTGCCACTCAAATGGATATTGGTCAAGTCAAGCAGAGTTGTGTCATCATCATTTACACAAATTCAGAGTTAAAATATTGAGGGGAAATGCCCACTAGATTGAAGGACTGGTTTTCACAGGTTCCAATGGACCACTCATCCAAGTCCAGGTTCACATTTGATCAACACATACCGTGACCCAAGACTCAGCATTCTAAACCTTTCAATGCAAAGTAATCAGTGTTGATTAATGCAGGTGTACTTGCCCGAATTGCTCACTAAGTGGGAGATCAATCCTGCTGAATGAATTGTTTAAAAGTTGAGACTGAGGATTGCTGCACTGTCAGTCTGTTTAATCATGTTAAGTTCATACGATCAACAAAGATCTCCCAGCTTCATTGAACTTTTTGAAGCTTAAGAAATTTATATCATTGTCACTTCTCGATTTTTATTTTCTCCTCATTCTATACGCACCAAAGGAGTAACATGTTGCCATCAGCTTATCTGTTCTATTCGACTAACTGCTCTTTCATCATTCACCTGCTGTCACTAATGTTGTTTCTTCAACAAAATGATACTGTCAACTGATAGAGAGAAATTGCCAACAGTTGTACAGTGTATTGCCTATTCTCTTTTCATAAAAACAAATAAAGTCAGTGTTGCTCTAGGTAGCACACTTTTGCATGTCCAGTGGTCTCTCTAGTTGCTTTGCATTTCATTTATCTCTGGTGTACCTCTCTGCCAGTAATTTTTCTTTTTACACTTTTCTCCTGCTCAAAGAGTCTTCCTAATTTATCTCTCCATCCATCTCTTGATGCTTTGACTTGATTGATTTCCAACCACTCAGAATTTCTCTTCTGAATTAAATGCTTATATTTGCATTGGACAAGAATATAGAGTGAATCCCAAATACATTATAGGAAATACAACATGCAAAATTGGTATGCCGGTATGGGATACCAACACACCAGGCCAGGAGTAAACTAATGCAACAAAAAGGTCCATTAACCCAGTAGAAACAATGGCCCATTATAACAGTTTAAAATGCAAGGCATGTAATCACAATGAAGCCATAATATCCAGAGGAACACCATGCAGCTCCAGCCTGGATTTTTAAAAAATTGTTCTTCGGTTATGACCAAAAATGCTAGCAATATAAGTATTTATTTCCTGCCCCTACCTACCCTCAGGAAGGTGGTGGTGAACCTTCTTCCTGACATGTACATCAGCTAATCTCAGTGTTGTGAGGCAGTGAGTTTAACTCAGCCATGGTGAAGGGATGGCAGTCTATGTCAAATCACAATGGTGTGGGTCTTAAAGAAATACAATTTGCAAACCGAATCCACAAGTTCAAAGTTTTTAAGTTCCATGTTTAGCAGCTTGCAATGTATGAATGGAGCGCCCTCAAGTTAACACAGTCTCTAAAATGGATTCTCCACTATTATACCGTGGTTGATAAGTGCAGTGGTTTACGGCAGAGGCTTACCTCCAAGGACTGCTGATGATAGAACATGCGTTCCGTATTTTCGGATGATGGTGTCTATCACCTGCTGGGTTGAAGGCCTCCTTCCCAGCAAGCGGATGCTTCTCTGGAATTCTGGCATTAGTGGGATGGGGTTCCGGATTAAGTCCCTCCTTTCGACCGCTGTATTTCTCACCTTCCAACGTGCAAATTCTCTGCAATGACAATGTGGGAATTGTCAAAAGTAATAAAGTGTGGAAAGATGGAATGGCCAAAGCTGGGGGCTACAACTGAAGCAAACATTTTCAGCCAAACTATTTGGGTAAACTGCAAATTATGTTTTGCCATCCTCCTCCAGCTGCCCACATCTCGTCATATTGACTTTTCTTTACTCAATCACGGAACGTGGACATCCCTGGCAAGGCCAGCATTTATTACCCATCCCAAATTGCCCAGAGGGCAGTTAAGAGTCAACCACATTGCTGTGGGTCTGGAGTCACATGTAGGCCAGACTAGGTGAGGACAGCAGTTTCCTTCCTGAAAGGACATTTGTGAACCAGGTAGGTTTTTCTGACAATTGATTCACGGTCATTGTTAGGACTTCTAATCCCAGAAATTTATTGAAATCAAATTTCACCCTCTGTCATGATGAAATTTGAACTCAGATCGCCAGAACATTACACAGGTCTCTGGATTAGTGGCCCAGCAATAATACCAATAGGCCATCGCCTCCCGCCTCTGGTTCCAATTTGTAGGCCATGAGAGAATCTTGTGGCGAGTTTTAATGTTGGGTGGGCATTTGTTGAGATGGGACAATGCTGGTTGCCTTCCTGTCCCTAACCTGACTAAATTCATGGCAAGAAAGCCTGTGGATATCCTAAATTTGGAAGTTTGCAAGTTTGTAAATTGTAAAATGTGCAATGAATCACTTCTTTGGTGTCTCATCGCACCAGCAGTGGGTTGAAGGTTTCATCAAATGGGGAGTTTGACAGGTAAAGCAATTGGACACTCGCTGGATACAGCAACCTGGGAAAGGTTTTTAGATTAGATTACATTAGATTACATTACAGTGTGGAAACAGGCCCTTCGGCCCAACAAGTCCACACCGACCCGCCGAAGCGCAACCCATCCATACCCTTACATTTACCCCTTACCTAACACTATGGGCAATTTAGCATGGCCAATTCACCTGACCTGCACATCTTTGGACTGTGGGAGGAAACCGGAGCACCCGGAGGAAACCCACGCAGACACGGGGAGAACGTGCAGACTCCACACAGTCAGTCGCCTGAAGCGGGAATTGAACCCGGGTCTCAGGCGCTCTGAGGCAGCAGTGCTAACCACCGTGCACCTCATATTCTGAGATGATGCCACCTCATGTTCTGAGGTCCTAGACCCTCCAACAAAAGGAAACAACCTATCCACGTAGACCTTGTCAAGTCCTCTGAGGATCTTGACATTTTCAATAAACATGTATCTCCTTCTTCAAAACCCTGATCAGAGGGGCAGATGGGAGGCAAAGACTCAGAGTGGTTCCTTTACCCAAATGTATTAAGTCTCTGATCAAATGCATCAGAAATCAGACAGAGCTATCCCTAATTCTCAGTGACACCGCCCCCCCACCTCCCATTATTGCTTTGGCCTGAATGGATGTTACAACAGCTGAAGCCATCATCTCAGCAGTGATGCTGTGTTTCAGCTGTCCTGCTGGTTCCTGATTAATCAGCTGCCCCGAGGCAAGGACTTCCTGAGGTCCTTGATCATGGGGAAGGCCCGTCATGAGCCTATCAAGAGTCTGTGGAACAATGTGCACTGGGCATACTTGCAAGACTCTTGTTAGCTTTCCAGCTAGCAGCCAAGACCCCGGTGCCTCCACAATTTCCAGTTCACCCTCTACTACAAAACTACTCGTGGCAATATGCAGCTAACCTCTTCAAAGGGGAGTTTTATTGGCATTGGAGGCAGTCCAGGGAAAGTTGACTAGACTGATACCAGGTTTGCAGAGACTGTTTTATGAGGAGAGGTTGAGTAGAATCAGCCCTCTGATCAGGGTTTTGAAGAAGGAGATACATGTTTATTGAAAATGTCAAGATTCTCAGAGGACTTGACAAGGTCTACGTGGATAGGTTGTTTCTTTTTGTTGGAGGGTCTAGGACCTCAGAACATGAGGTGGCATCATCTCAGAACATGAGGTGGCATATTTAATAGAAAGATAAATAGGAATCTCTTCTCTCAGAGAGTGGTGAAGCTGTGGAATTCTTTACCACAGAGAGCTGTCAAATCCAGGTCTTTAAGTATATTCAAAACTAAGATAGGCAGATTTTTAATCACGAAGAGGATCAAGGGTTCTGGGGGAAAAAATGGAGATAAGGATTAGGAGATCAGCCATTATTTCAGAGAATGGAGCAGACTTGATGAACTGAATGGCCTGGGTTAGGTGAATTGGCAGTGCTAAATTGCCCATAATGTTCAGGGATGTGTCGGTTAGGTGCATTACTCTGGGGTAATTGGGTCTGGGTGGGTTACTCTTTGGACGGTCGGTGTGGACTAATCTAATCTAATCTATTTTTGCTTCTGATGATCTTCTACATGTATGGTCGTGAACCCATATTCAGGATCTGTCTGGCTGTCGGATATGGAAGGAACAAATTGTCATTGTGACTGTCCACCTCTTACTATTTCTTACAGCAGCTGCCACACAATGGATGTTGGTACCCTATCAAAATTTAAGCATTTTAAATCAAAGTTGAACTGAGGTTAGCACTACAAAATTAAGAGTTCTCAGGGGACCTTTTGACTTTGGGAAGTAGAATAAACAGGCAATACCATACTGGCAGTTCATTTTAAACCACTTTTTCATTGATTTTTGATATAATACACATATTACATAAGTTCACACAGCGTCAAAATTCCTGAAGAAGGGCTAATGCCCGAAACGTCGATTCTCCTGTTCCCTAGATGCTGCCTGACCTGCTGTGCTTCTCCAGCAACACATTTCCATCAGCGTCAAAATTCACCCCATTGTAGATACACAGTTATGTCTATAGATGGTATTACTCTAATGCAGCATTCCTGAAAACTATAAGTTAGTTGGGGTTGATCAGTAAGAAGTTAGAATTACCTGCTTTGTACTATGGACCTGTGTCCACTGAGAACATAAAGTGAAAATGGATGAAACACCTTCAGATAAGTTACTTACACTGTTATAACTGGGAGAGATTTGAAAGTGGATTGTTGGCAGATCTTTAATTTATGAGATAAACAATTTTTAAAAGTTACACCACTAGGAGGAAAAGGGCAGAACAGATAATTGAGCCATAATAGTGAAAGTGATTACTTTACGATTTGCTTTATAGTCACAAAACACAAGAATGTAAACTATAACCATGCACATACTGAGGATACAAGTGAGAAGATAACTTATTTACACAGACATAAAAGACTTCATAAGATAAATCTGTATCAAATGTAAGAGTGATCATAACATAATGAGGTCTCAAGTAAATACCCAATTAGAAGAGAGATCATTTAAGCAATTTGAACTGAGGTAAGGCACAGGAGGTTTGGAAGCTAAGGGTAGCCAGGAAAACATTAAATTAGGTATGTCTTCAAGTAAAGTAATGTCAGTCCAAACATTTTCTATTAGGCGAGAAAAACAGAGGCAGAGGAAATCAAAACAAAAACTCGCTGGACCACAAATGGATAAATCAAGAAAGAGAGAAACAAAAGAGAGTTATGTAAAATGTGATGCACAAAATACAGAGGAAAACCAGTCACGGCACAACAAATGAAGAGGAAAATTAAAAACCAAAAGATAAATGAGAAAAGATTATATGGTAATGTACAAGGCAATACAAAGAGAGTCATAAAGTCATAGAGATGTACAGCATGGAAACAAACCCTTCGGTCCAATCCGTCCATGCCGACCAGATATCCCAACCCAATCTAGTCCCACCTGCCAGCACCCAGCCCATATCCATCCAAATCCTTCCTATGCATATACCCATCCAAATGCCTCTTAAATGTTGCAATTGTACCGGCCTCCACCACATCCTCTGGCAGCTCATTCCATACACGTACCACCCTCTGTGTGAAAAAGTTGCCCCTTAGGTCTCTTTTATATCTTTCCCCTCTCACCCTAAACCTATTTATCCTATCCATGCCCCTCATAATTTTGTAAACCGCTATAAGGTCATCCCTCAGCCTCCGATGCTCCAGGGAAAACAGCCCCAGCCTGTTCAGCTTCTCCCTGTAGCTCTAATCCTCCAACCCTGGCAACATCCTTGTAAATCTTTTCTGAACCCTTTCAAGTTTCACAACATCTTTCCAATAGGAAGGAGATCAGAATTGCACGCAATATTCCAACAGTGGCCTAACCAATGTCCTGTACAGCCGCAACATGACCTCTCAACTCCTGTACTCAATACTCTGACCAATAAAGGAAAGCATACCAAATGCCTTCTTCACTATCCTATCTAACTGTGACTCCATTTTCAAGGAGCTATGAACCTGCACTCCAAGGTCTCTTTGTTCAGCAACACTCCCTAGGACCTTACTATTAAGTGTATAAGTCCTGCTAAGATTTCCCAAAATGCAGCACCTCGCATTTATCTGAATTAAACTCCATCTGCCACTTCTCAGCCCATTGGACCATCTGGTCCAGATCCTGTTGTAATCTGGGGTAACCCTCTTTGCTGTCCACTACACCTACAATTTTGGTGTCATCTACAAACTTACTAACTGTACCTCTTATGCTCACATCCAAATCATTTATGTAAATGACAAAAAGTAGAGGGCCCAGCACCGATCCTTGTGGCACTCCACTGGTCACAAGCCTCCAGTCTGAAAAACAACCCTCCACCACCGCCACCCTCTGTCTTCTACTGTTGAGCCAGTTCTGTATCCAAATGGCTAGTTCTCCCTATATTCCATGAGATCTAATCTTGCTAATCAGTCTCCCATGGGGAACCTTGTCGAACGCCTTACTGAAGTCCATATAGATCACATCTACTGCTCTGCCCTCATCAATCTTCTTTGTTACTTCTTCAAAAAACTCAACTAAGTTTGTGAGACATGATTCCCCATGTACAAAGCCATGTTGACTATCCCTAATCAGTCCTTGCCTTTACAAATACATGTACATCATGTCCTTCAGGATTCCCTCCAACAACTTGCCCACCACTGAGGTCAGGCTCACTAGTCTATAGTTCCCTGGCTTGCCTTTACTGTCCTTCTTAAACAGTGGCACCATGTTTGCCAACCTCCAGTCTTCCGGCACCTCACCTGTGACTATCGACGATACAAATATCTCAGCAAGAGGCCCAGCAATCACTTCTCCAGCTTCCCACAGAGTTCTCGCGTACACTTGATCAGGTCCTCGGGATTTATCCACCTTTAACCATTTCAAAACATCCAGCACTTCCTCCTCTGTAATCTGGACATTTTGCAAGATCATCTATTTCCCTACAGTCTATATCTTCCATATCCTTTTCCACAGTAAATACTGATGCAAAATATTCATTTAGTATCTCCTCCATTTTCTATGGCTCCACACAAAGGCCTCCTTGCTGATCTTTGAGGGGCCCTATTCTCTCCCTAGTTACCCTTTTGTCCTTAATATCTTTGTAAAAACCCTTTGGATTCTCCTTAATTCTATTTGCCAAAGCTATCTCATGTCCCCGTTTTGCCCTCCTGATTTCCCTCTTAAGTATACTCCTACTTTCTTTATACTCTTCTAAGGATTCACTCAATCTATCCTGTCGATACCTGACATATGCTTCCTTCTTTTTCTAACCAAACCTTCAATTTCTTTAGTCATCTAGTGTTCCCTATACCTACCAGCATTCCCTTTCACCCTGACAGGAATATACTTTCTCTGGATTCTCGTTATCTCATTTCTGAAGGCTTCCCATATTCCAGCTGTACCTGTTACCTGCGAACATCTGCCTCCAATCAGCTTTCGAAAGTTCTTGCCTAATACCGTCAAAATTGGCCTTTCTCCAATTTAGAAGTTCAACTTTTAAATCTGGTTTATCCTTTTCCATCACTATTTTAAAACTAATAGAATTATGGTCACTGGCCCCAAAGTGCTCCCCCACTGACACCTCAGTCACCTGCCCTGCCTTATTTCCCAAGAATAGGTCAGGTTTTGCACCTTCTCTAGTAGGTATATCCACATACTGAATCAGAAAATTGTCTTGTACACACTTAAGAAATTCCTCTCCATCTAAACCTTTAACACTATGGCAATCCCAGTCTATGTTTGGAAAGTTAAAATCCCCTACCATAAACACCCTATTACTCTTACAGATAGCTGAGATCTCCTTACAAGTTTGTTTCTCAATTTCCCTCTGACTATTGGGGGTCTATAATACAATCCCAATAAGGTGATCATCCCCTTCTTATTTCTCAGTTCCACCCAAATAACTTCCTTGGATGTACTTCCGGGAATATCCTCCCTCAGCACAGCTGTAATGCTATCCCTTATCAAAAATGCCACTCCCCCTCCTCTCTTGCCTCCCTTTCTATCCTTCCTGTAGCACTTGTATCCTGGAACATTAAGCTGCCATTTCTGCTCATCCCTGAGCCATGTTTTCGTAATTGCTATGATATCCCAGTCCCATGTTCCTAACCATGCACTGAGTTCATCTGCCTTCCCTGTTAGGTCCCTTGCATCGAAATAAATGCAGTTTAATTTATTAGTCCTACCTTGTCCCTGCCTGCCCTGACTGTTTGACTCACTTCTGTTCTCAGCTGTACCTGTCTCAGATCGATCTCTTTCCTCACTATTTCCCTGGGTCCCACCCCCCCACCTTACTAGTTTAAATCCTCCCAAGCAGTTCTACCAAATTTCCCTGCCAGTATATTAGCCCCCTTCCAATTTAGGTGCAATCCATCCTTCTTGTACAGGTCACTTCTACCACAAAAGGGATTCCAATGATCCAAAAATATGAATCCTTCTCCCATACACCAGCTCCTCAGCCATGCATTCATCTGCTCTATCCTCCTATTCCTGCCCTCACCAGCTCGTAGCACTGGGAGTAATCCAGATATTACTACCCTTGAGGACCTCCTTTTTAAATTTCTGCCTAACTCTCTGTAATCTCCCTTCAGAGTCTCAATCTTTTCCCTTCCAATGTCGTTGGTTCCAATGTGGACAATGTGGCCCCTCTCCCCCATGAGAACATTCTGCACCCTCTCTGAGACATCTTGATCCTGGCACCAGGGAAACAACACACCATTCTGCCTCTTCCCTGTTGGCCACACAAACGTCTGTCTGTATCTCTGACTACAGAATCCCCTAACACAACTGATCTCTTGGAAGCCGACGTACCCCTCATTGCATTAGAGCCAGTCTCAACACCAGAAACTTGGCTGTTTGTGCTACGTTCCCCTGAGAATCCATCACCCCCTACATTTTCCAAAACAGCATACCTGTTTGAAATGGGTATATCCAAATGACGTGAGTGTTTGAAGAAGGGCTTGTGCCCGAAACGTCGATTCTCCTGTTCCCTGGATGCTGCCTGACCTGCTGCGCTTTTCCAGCAACACATTTTCTGCTATATCCAAATGACTCCTGCCCTAGGTGCTGACCTCTCTCACCCTTCCTGGAGTTAACCCATCGATGTGACTGTATCTGAGACTTTTCCCCCTTCCTATAACTATCATCCATCACATACTGTGCTGTTGCAAATTCCTCATCGCTTCTAACTGTCTCTCCAACCGATCCACTCGATCTGATAAGATTCACATCCAACAGCATTTATGGCAGATATAATCTGCAGTAACTCTTAAATTCTCATGCTTTGTAAATATATAAAACCATTATAGTTCTAGTTATGTTGGAGCCCACCAATCATTGAGATTTCAAAAAAGAAAATCCTCTTGCATAGTCAAGTTGCAAGACTACAGTATTGGGTTAGGATGCCTTCACAAGTAAAGAGGATCAGGAATTGAAGAAATTCACTTGGATAAGATCCAGGATGAGAGACATCAGTTCTGTCACAGTTTGGAATGCTGGATTTATTCTTAAAGTTGATCGAGTAAACAGAGACTTAATAGACGTATGCAAAATGATGCAGTCTGTTCTTTTGTACTTGCACCAGGCGGGTGGATCAATGACCGCACCTCATGAATTTGTAATGTTAAAAAAGAACTAAGGGGGAATGAGGGAAGTTTTCTTTACACAGAGGTTCTGAATCCCTTGACATGATACAAGTAAGACTGACGGGCATAGGCCATTAGGAACTTTCAACAGGCAGTTGAGTAGTTTCTCAAAGATCGATAGATTTGCTAGATGATTGTGGAAAATACTTAGATGAATTGGCCTTCTCTTTTAAAGGCTAGGCTGAGTAGCTTTATTCAGTGCTGCAAGATTCAATCCCTCCATGACGCTCTGATCAGTATTTCCTACCAAAATAGTATTTGCATTATCATGACAAATGAAGCTGACACCATCTCTGTCTGCAATCTCATAAATTCACACTGCAGTTCATAGTCCAAAACTATAAGCTAGTGCACACATGAATCAGGATTCCGGAAGGAAATTTTAGCTGAGGTACAGATACAAAGAGAGAAAATGATGCGAAAGGGGGAAAAAAACAATTAAAGCTTCAGAAATTCCTGTCCGCTCAGAGGACAGGAGAATAGCCAATGCTGTTCCTTTGTTTGATCTGGGAGATTAAAGACCAGTGAGCCTTACATCGGTGGGAGAGAGAAGATTCTTAGGGTCAGGATTTATTTACAGTTTGGAAAATATGGACATATTAGTGACATATGGCACGGCTTTGTGTTGGGAGCGTCATGTCTCACAAATTGAGTTTTTTGAGGAAGTGACAAAAATCATTGATGAGGAAAAAGCAGTGGATGTTGTCTACATGGACTTTAGCAAGGTGGAGGGGAATAGACACAATGGGCGGAATATTCTCCTCCTGGTCCGTTAGGGATCAGGAATTCTGGGACTGAAATCTTGCTGAGCATTGAGGGATGCAGTCACAGGCTGGCCAGTCCGCACAGATTCATTTACCCCAGCCCGGGGGGCAAAGGAGAACACGGAGGGCGATAAAGAGGGGCTTTTATGTCTGGGGCAAATAATAGAGGGGAAGATTCAGGAGCAGGAAAGACACTGCACGATTTGGGCGGGGGGTGGCAAAGACACAGGGCATAGGAGAAAGAGATAGAGGGATACAAAGTCGGGGGGTGGCAAAAGTCAGGCTTGGTCGTAGAAGGCAGAGAGTAATGGTGGAAGAGTGCCTTTCTGAATGGAGATCTGTAACCAACCAGTAGTGCTCTGCAGGGATCCGTGCTGAGATCCTGCTGTTAGTAATATATGTCAATGATTGGAGGAGAATGCATGTGCCCTATTTCAAAAGTTTGTACATGACACAAAGATTGGGGGAGGTGCAGATAGTGAGGAGGATTGCCAGACAATACAGCTGGATAGATAGGCTGGAGACTTGAGCACAGAAATAGCAGATGGAATTTAATCTAGACAAATGTGAGGTGATGCGTTTTGGAGGGTCTAATATGGGAGGGAAGTATACAGTAAACAGTAGAACTCTGAGAAACATTAATACACAGAGGGATCTAGCCATGCAGATCCATAGTTCCCTGAATGTGACAACACAAGAGCATATAGCATTTTTGCCTTCATTGGTTGGGGCATAGAGTATCCAGCCATACAGAACTTCAGTTAGGGCACATTTGGAAGATTGCATACAGTTCTGGTGACTACGCTACTAGGAGGATGTGGAGAGGGTACAGAAAAGGTGTACAAGGATATTGCCTGTTTTGGAGGGTATTATCTGTGAGGAGAGATTGAACAAACTGAGTTGGTTTTCATTTGACAGTCAGAAGTTGAGGGGCAACCTGGGCGTTTATAAAACTATTAGAGACATGGATAGAATGAACGGTTGGAGTCTTTATCTCAGGGTAGAACATAATGTAGGAGAGGACGTAGGTTTAAAGTAAAAGGGGGAAATATTTAAAGGAGATCTGAGAAGCAAGTATTTTGCATAGATGGTGGTAAGTGCCTCTATGCACCGGAACAAATTAGGTTAGATTCCCGACAGTGTGGAAACAAGCCCTTCGGCCCAACAAGTCCACACCAACACTCCGAAGAGCAACCCACTCCCCTACACCGAACATTAAGGGCAATTTAGCGTGGGTAGAAGTAGACACAAAAACAACGTTTAAGAAGCATCTGGACAGATACATGAATTGGGAGGGAACAGAGGGATACAGAGCAGATAGAAGTAAATGTTTTTTTTTAATTTAGAAAGCCTCATGTATTGGCAAATGCGTAGTGGGGTTGGGTCAAAGTGGCCGTTCCTGTGCTGTACTGTTCTTTGTTCATTGTTCTCGGTGGATAGTCGCTCTGATGCTATGCTACAGTGGATCGTTACTCTGACACAATGCTGCAGTGGATCGTTACTCTGACACGATGCTACAGTGGATCGTTACTCTGACACAATGCTACAGTGGATCGTTATTCTGACACAATGCTGCAGTGGATAGTTGCTCTGATGCAATACTGCAGTGGATCATTACTCTGACGCTATGCTGAAGGGATAGTTACTCTGATGCGATGCTGCAGTGGGTAGTTGTGAAGATCTAGACCCCTCCAAAGAGGCCACTTGGTTCGAGATCGGTCAAAAGAATCACTAGGAGTACAGTCTGTTTAAAGCAAGGTTACCAGTTTAATAAAATAAGGCAGCCTGGCGCAGATTTGCCCAGCAACACAGATGTTAAAAGCTTCTGTGTTCCGTGGAGAAATGATGCAATTACATTAAAAAATTACACATTATTTATATGTTTTTTAAGAGATAGAACAGCCTTAATTACAAGAAAAGACCAATCACATATAATAAGGTGACATGATTTACAGCAGGTTATTCCAATGATATTCCCCAGGAAAGGGTTTTTACTTTACGCAGAGCACCATCCCATGCAAGCAGTTCAAAGTTAGTTCAAATACCAAATCACTGTCTTATAATTCATATTATGAAAAATCCATTGTTCTCACTTATCTCTAAATAAAGCATCAGTTCAAGTTCACACGGTCAAATCATTACTTGCAGCCATTTTGTTGTGTTACTTTAAATTGAAAAGCCATTTTGTTGTTAATAAAAATCTACAGATACTTGTTGCTTCTGACAACAGCCTAAATTCAAATTTCAGATCTTCAGTTACTTGACGCGATGCTGCAGTGGGTAGTTACACTGAAGCTATGCTGCAGTGTGTAGTTACTCTGATGCTATGCTGCAGTGGGTAGTTACTCTGACACAATGTTGCAATGGATAGTTTCTCTGACACGGTGCTGCAGAGGGTAGTTACTCTGATGCTATGCTGCAATGGATAGTTACTCTGACGTGATGCTGCAGTGGGTAGTTACTCTGATGCTGTGCTGCAGTGGGTAGTTACTCTTATGCTATGCTGCAGTGGGTAGTTACTCTTATGCTATGCTGCAGTGGGTAGTTACTCTGATGCTGTGCTGCAGTGGGTAGTTACTCTGATGTGATGCTGCAGGAGGTAGTTACTCTGATGCTATGCTGTACTGGATAGTTACTCTGATGCTATGCTGCAATGGGTAGTTACTCTGATGCTGTGCTGCAATGGATAGTTACTCTGACGATGCTGCAGTGGGTAGTTGCTCTGATGTGATGCTGCAGTGGGTAGTTACTCTGAGGCTATGCTTAAGTGGGTAGTTACGCTGATGCTATGTTACAGTGGGTAGATACTCTGACATGATGCTGCAGGAGATAGTTACTCTGATGCTATGCTGTACTGGGTAGTTACTCTGATGCTATGTTGCAATGGACAGTCACTCTGACACGGTGCTGCAGTGGGTAGTTACGCTGACGCTATGTTACAGTGGGTAGATACTCTGACATGATGCTGCAGGAGATAGTTACTCTGATGCTATGCTGTACTGGGTAGTTACTCTGATGCTATGTTGCAATGGACAGTCACTCTGAGACGGTGCTGCAGTGGGTAGTTACGCTGACGCTATGTTACAGTGGGTAGATACTCTGACATGATGCTGCAGGAGACAGTTACTCTGATGCTATGCTGTACTGGGTAGTTACTCTGATGCTATGTTGCAATGGACAGTCACTCTGGCACGGTGCTGCAGTGGGTAGTTACGCTGACGCTATGTTACAGTGGGTAGATACTCTGACATGATGCTGCAGGAGATAGTTACTCTGATGCTATGCTGTACTGGGTAGTTACTCTGATGCTATGTTGCAATGGACAGTCACTCTGAGACGGTGGTGCAGTGGGTAGTTACTCAGATGCTATGTTGCAATGGATAGTTACTTTGATGCTATGCTGCAGTGGGTAGTTACTCTGACATGTTCCTGCAGTGGGTAGTTACTCAGACACGGTGCTGCAATGGGTAGTTACTCTGACACTATGCTGCAGTAGGTAGTTACTCTGACACAATGCTGCAGTGGGTAGTTTCTCTCACATGATACTGCAGTGGGTAGTTTCTCTGACATGGTGCTGCAGTGGGTAGTTTCTCTGACATGGTGCTGCAGTGGGTAGTTACTCTGACACGATGCTGCAGTGGGTAGTTACTCTGACATGATGCTGCAGTGGGTAGTTACTCTGACACGATGCTGCAGTGGGTAGTTACTCTGATACGATGCTGCAGTGGGTAGTTACTCTGACACGGTGCTGCAGTGGGTAGTTACTCTGACACGGTGCTGCAGTGGGTAGTTACTCTGACACGGTGCTGCAGTGGGTAGTTACTCAGATACGATGCTGCAGTGTGTAGTTTCTCTGACACGATGCTGCAGTGGGTAGTTACTCTGACACTATGCTGTAGTGGGTAGTTACTCTGACACGATGCTGCAGTGGGTAGTTTCTCTGACACGGTGCTGCAGTGGGTAGTTACTCTGACACGATGCTGCAGTGGGTAGTTACTCTGACACGATGCTGCAGTAGGTAGTTACTCTGACACGGTGCTGCAGTGGGTAGTTACTCTGACATGATGCTGCAGTGGGTAGTTTCTCTGACACGATGCTGCAGTGGGTAGTTACTCTGACACGATGCTGCAGTAGGTAGTTACTCTGACACGGTGCTGCAGTGGGTAGTTACTCTGACACGATGCTGCAGTGGGTAGTTACTCTGATACGATGCTGCAGTGGGTAGTTAATCTGACAAGGTGCTGCAGTGGGTAGTTACTCTGACACGGTGCTGCAGTGGGTAGTTACTCTGACACAGTGCTGCAGTGGGTAGTTACTCAGACACGATGCTGCAGTGGGTAGTTACTCTGACACAATGCTGCAGTGGGTAGTTTCTCTGAAACTATGCTGCAGTGGGTAGTTACTCTGACACTATGCTGCAGTGGGTAATTACTCTGACACGATGCTGCAGTGGGTAGTTACTCTGACACGATGCTGCAGTGGGTAGTTAATCTGACACGATGCTGCAGTGGGTAGTTACTCTGACACGATGCTGCAGTGGGTAGTTACTCTGACACGATGCTGCAGTGGGTAGTTACTCTGACACGATGCTGCAGTGGGTAGTTACTCTGACACGATGCTGCAGTGGGTAGTTACTCTGATACGATGCTGCAGTGGGTAGTTACTCAGACACTATGCTGCAGTAGGTAGTTACTCAGATACGATGCTGCAGTGGGTAGTTACTCTGACACGATGCTGCAGTGGGTAGTTACTCTGATACGATGCTGCAGTGGGTAGTTACTCTGACACGGTGCTGCAGTGGGTAGTTACTCTGACACGATGCTGCAGTAGGTAGTTACTCAGATACGATGCTGCAGTGGGTAGTTACTCTGACACGATGCTGCAGTGGGTAGTTTCTCTGACACGATGCTGCAGTGGGTAGTTACACTGACACGGTGCTGCAGTGGGTAGTTACTCAGACACGATGCTGCAGTGGGTAGTTTCTCTGACACGGTGCTGCAGTGGGTAGTTACTCAGACACGATGCTGCAGTGGGTAGTTACTCTGACATGATGCTGCAGTGGGAAGTTACTCTGACACAGTGCTGCAGTGGGAAGTTACTCTGACACAGTGCTGCAGTGGGTAGTTACTCTGACACAATGCAGCAGTTGGTAGTTTCTCTGACACGGTGCTGCAGTGGGTAGTTACTCTGACACAGTGCTGCAGTGGGAAGTTACTCTGACACAGTGCTGCAGTGGGTAGTTTCAATGATACAATGCTGCAGTGGGTCGTTACTCTGACACGGTGCTGCAGTGGGTAGTATCTCTGGTACGTTGCTGCAGTGGGTAGTTACTCAGACACGATGCTGCAGTGGGTAGTTACTCTGACACGATGCTGCAGTGGGTAGTTACTCTGACACGGTGCTGCAGTGGGTAGTTACTCTGACACGGTGCTGCAGTGGGTAGTTACTCAGACACTATGCTGCAGTAGGTAGTTTCTCTGACACGATGCTGCAGTAGGTAGTTACTCTGACACGATGCTGCAGTAGGTAGTTACTCAGACACGATACTGTCGTGGGTAGTTACTCTGACATGGTGCTGCAGTAGGTAGTTACTCTGACACGATGCCGCAGTAGGTAGTTACTCAGACACGATGCTGCAGGCGGTAGTTACTCTGACACAGTGCTGCAGTGGGTAGTTACTCTGACACTATGCTGCAGTAGGTAGTTTCTCTGACACGGTGCTGCAGTGGGTAGTTTCTCTGACACGATGCTGCAGTGGGTAGTTACTCAGACACGATGCTGCAGTGGGTAGTTACTCTGACACGATGCTGCAGTAGGTAGTTATTCTGACACGATGCTGCAGTAGGTAGTTTCTCTGATACGATGCTGCAGTGGGTAGTTACTCTGACACGGTGCTGCAGTGGGTAATTACTCTGACACTATGCTGCAGTAGGTAGTTTCTCTGACACGGTGCTGCAGTGGGTAGTTACTCTGACACGGTGCTGCAGTGGGTAATTACTCTGACACGATGCTGCAGTGGGTCGTTTCTCTGGTACGATGCTGCAGTGGGTAGTTACTCAGACACGATGCTGCAGTAGGTAGTTACTCAGACACGATGCTGTCGTGGGTAGTTACTCTGACACGATGCTGCAGTAGGTAGTTACTCTGACACGATGCTGCAGTAGGTAGTTACTCAGACACGATGCTGTCGTGGGTAGTTTCTCTGACATGTTGCTGCAGTGGGTAGTTTCTCTGACATGTTGCTGCAGTGGGTAGTTACTCTGACACGGTGCTGCAGTGGGTAGTTACTCTGACACAGTGCTGCAGTGGGAAGCTACTCTGATACAATGCTGCAGTGGGTAGTTTCTCTGACACGATGCTGCAGTGGGTAGTTTCTCTGACACGGTGCTGCAGTGGGTAGTTACTCTGACACAGTGCTGCAGTGGGAAGTTACTCTGACACAGTGCTGCAGTGGGTAGTTTCTCTGATACAATGCTGCAGTGGGTAGTTTGTCTGACACGGTGCTGCAGTGGGTAGTTACTCAGACACGATGCTGCAGTGGGTAGTTACTCAGACACGATGCTGCAGTGGGTAGTTACTCTGACACGGTGCTGCAGTAGGTAGTTACTCTGACACGGTGCTGCAGTGGGTAGTTACTCAGACACTATGCTGCAGTAGGTAGTTACTCTGACACGGTACAGCAGTGGGAAGTTACTCTGACACGGTGCTGCAGTAGGTAGTTACTCTGACACGATGCTGCAGTAAGTAGTTACTCTGACACGATGCTGCAGTAGGTAGTTTCTCTGACACGATGCTGCAGTGGGTAGTTACTCTGACACGATGCTGCAGTAGGTAGTTACTCTGACACGATGCTGCAGTAGGTAGTTTCTCTGGTACGATGCTGCAGTGGGTAGTTACACAGACACGATTCTGCAGTGGGTAGTTACTCAGACACGATGCTGCAGTAGGTAGTTACTCAGACACGATGCTGTCGTGGGTAGTTACTCTGACACGGTGCTGCAGTGGGAAGTTACTCTGACACTAAGCTGCAGTGGGTAGTTACTCTGACACGATGGTGCAGTAGGTAGTTACTCTGACACGATGCTGCAGTAGGTAGTTACTCAGACACGATACTGTCGTGGGTAGTTACTCTGACATGGTGCTGCAGTAGGTAGTTACTCTGACACGATGCCGCAGTAGGTAGTTACTCAGACACGATGCTGCAGGCGGTAGTAACTCTGACACGGTGCTGCAGTAGGTAGTTTCTCTGACACGGTGCTGCAGTGGGTAGTTTCTCTGACACGATGCTGCAGTGGGTAGTTACTCAGACACGATGCTGCAGTGGGTAGTTACTCTGACACGATGCTGCAGTAGGTAGTTATTCTGACACGATGCTGCAGTAGGTAATTTCTCTGATACGATGCTGCAGTGGGTAGTTACTCTGACACGGTGCTGCAGTGGGTAATTACTCTGACACGGTGCTGCAGTGGGTAGTTACACAGACACGATACTGTCGTGGGTAGTTACTCTGACATGGTGCTGCAGTAGGTAGTTACTCTGACACGATGCCGCAGTAGGTAGTTACTCAGACACGATGCTGCAGGCGGTAGTAACTCTGACACGGTGCTGCAGTAGGTAGTTTCTCTGACACGATGGTGCAGTAGGTAGTTACTCTGACACGATGCTGCAGTGGGTAGTTACACAGACACGATACTGTCGTGGGTAGTTACTCTGACATGGTGCTGCAGTAGGTAGTTACTCTGACACGATGCCGCAGTAGGTAGTTACTCAGACACGATGCTGCAGGCGGTAGTAACTCTGACACGGTGCTGCAGTGGGTAGTTTCTCTGACACGGTGCTGCAGTGGGTAGTTTCTCTGACACGATGCTGCAGTGGGTAGTTACTCTGACACGATGCTGCAGTAGGTAGTTATTCTGACACGATGCTGCAGTAGGTAGTTTCTCTGATACGATGCTGCAGTGGGTAGTTACTCTGACACGGTGCTGCAGTGGGTAGTTACTCTGACACGATGCTGCAGTGGGTCGTTTCTCTGGTACGATGCTGCAGTGGGTAGTTACTCAGACATGATTCAGCAGTGGGTAGTTACTCAGACACGATGCTGCAGTAGGTAGTTACTCAGACACGATGCTGCAATGGGTAGTTACTCAGACACGATGCTGCAGTGGGAAGTTACTCCGACACGATGCTGCAGTGGGTAGTTACTCAGACACGATGCTGCAGTAGGTAGTTACTCAGACACGATACTGTCGTGGGTAGTTACTCTGACACGGTGCTGCAGTAGGTAGTTACTCTGACACGATGCTGCAGTAGGTAGTTACTCTGACACGATGCTGCAGGATGTAGTTACTCTGACACGGTGCTGCAGTAGGTAGTTTCTCTGACACGGTGCTGCAGTGGGTATTTTCTCTGACACGATGCTGCAGTGGGTAGTTACTCTGACACGGTGCTGCAGTGGGTAGTTACTCTGACACGATGCTGCAGTGGGTAGTTACTCAGACACGATGCTGCAGTGGGTAGTTACTCTGACACGATGCGGCAGTGGGTAGTTACTCTGACACGGTGCTGCAGTGGGTAGTTACTCTGACACGGTGCTGCAGTGGGTAGTTACTCAGACACTATGCTGCAGTAGGTAGTTTCTCTGACACGGTACAGCAGTGGGTAGTTACTCTGACACGGTGCTGCAGTAGGTAGTTACTCTGACACGATGCTGCAGTAGGTAGTTACTCTGACACGATGCTGCAGTAGGTAGTTTCTCTGACACGATGCTGCAGTAGGTAGTTACTCTGACACGATGCTGCAGTAGGTAGTTTCTCTGACACGATGCTGCAGTGGGTAGTTACTCTGACACGATGCTGCAGTAGGTAGTTACTCTGACACGATGCTGCAGTGGGTAGTTTCTCTGGTACGATGCTGCAGTGGGTAGTTACTCAGACACGATTCTGCAGTGGGTAGTTACTCAGACACGATTCTGCAGTGGGTAGTTACTCAGACACGATGCTGCAGTAGGTAGTTACTCAGACACTAAGCTGCAGTGGGTAGTTACTCAGACACGATGCTGCAGTAGGTAGTTACTCTGACACGATGCTGCAGTAGGTAGTTACTCAGACACGATACTGTCGTGGGTAGTTACTCTGAAATGGTGCTGCAGTGGGTAGTTACTCTGACACGGTGCTGCAGTGGGTTGTTACTCAGACACGATGCTGCAGTAGGTAGTTACTCTGACACGATGCTGCAGTGGGTAGTTACTCTGACACGGTGCTGCAGTGGGTAGTTACTCAGACACGATGCTGCAGTGGGTAGTTACTCAGACACGATGCTGCAGTAGGTAGTTACTCTGACACGATGCTGCAGTGGGTAGTTACTCTGACACGGTGCTGCAGTAGGTAGTTACTCAGACACGATGTTGCAGTGGGTAGTTTCTCTGACACGGTGCTGCAGTAGGTAGTTACTCTGACACGGTGCTGCAGTGGGTAGTTACTCTGACACGGTGCTGCAGTGGGTAGTTTCTCTGACACGGTGCTGCAGTCGGTATTTACTCTGACACGGTGCTGCAGTGGGTAGTTACTCAGACACGATTCTGCAGTGGGTAGTTACTCAGACACGATGCTGCAGTAGGTAGTTACTCTGACACGGTGCTGCAGTGGGTAGTTACTCAGACACGATGCTGCAGTGGGAAGTTACTATGACACGATGCTGCAGTAGGTAGTTACTCTGACACGATGCTGCAATGGATAGTTACTCAGACACGATGCTGCAGTAGTTAGTTAGTCAGACACGATGCTGCAGTGGGTAGTTACTCAGACACGATGCTGCAGTGGGTAGTTACTCTGACACGGTGCTGCAGTGGATAGTTTCTCTGACACGGTGCTGCAGTGGGTAGTTACTCAGACACGATGTTGCAGTGGGTAGTTTCTCTGACACAGTGCTGCAGTGGGTAGTTACTCAGACACGGTACTGCAGTAGGTAGTTACTCAGACACGATGCTGCCGTGGGTAGTTACTCAGACACGACGCTGCAGTGGGTTGTTATTCTGATGTGATGCTGCAGTGGATAGTTACTCTGATGTTATGCTGCAGTGGGTAGTTACTCTGACACGGTGCTGCAGTAGGTAGTTACCCTGACACGGTGCTGCAGTGGGTAGTTACTCTGACACGGTGCTGCAGTGGGTCGTTACTCTGACACGGTGCTGCAGTCGGTATTTACTCTGACTCGGTGCTGCAGTCGGTATTTACTCTGACACGGTGCTGCAGTGGGTAGTTACTCAGACACGATTCTGCATTGTTTAGTTACTCAGACACGATGCTGCAGTAGGTAGTTACTCTGACACGATGCTGCAGTGGGTAGTTACTCTGACACGGTGCTGCAGTGGGTCGTTACTCTGACACGGTGCTGCAGTCGGTATTTACTCTGACACGGTGCTGCAGTGGGTAGTTACTCAGACACGATTCTGCAGTGGGTAGTTACTCAGACACGGTGCTGCAGTGGGTAGTTACTCAGACACGATGCTGCAGTGGGTAGTTACTCTGACACGGTGCTGCTGTGGGTAGTTTTTCTGACACGATGCTGCAGTGGGTAGTTACTCAGACACGATGCTGCAGTAGGTAGTTACTCTGACATGATGCTGCAGTGATAGTTACTCTGATGCTATGCTGTAGTGGGTAGTTACTCTGACACGGTGCTGCAGTGGGTAGTTACTCTGATGCTATGTTGCAGTCGGTAGTTACTCTGATACTATGCTGCAGTGGGTTGTTATTCTGATGCGATGCTGCAGTGGATAGTTACTCTGATGTTATGCTGCAGTGGGTAGTTACTCTGACACTATACTGCAATGGGTTGTTATTCTGATGCTATTTTGCAATGGATAGTTACTCTGATGCTATGCTGTAGTGGGTAGTTACTCTGACACGGTGCTGCAGTGGGTAGTTACTCTGACATGATGCTGCAGTGATAGTTACTCTTACACGGTGCTGTAGTGGGTAGTTACTCTGACATGATGCTGCAGTGATAGTTACTCTGTAGTGGGTAGTTACTCTGACACGGTGCTGCAGTGGGTAGTTACTCTGACACGGTGCTGCAGTGGATAGTTACTCTGACACGGTGCTGCAGTGGGTAGTTACTCAGACACGATGTTGCAGTGGGTAGTTTCTCTGACAAGGTGCTGCAGTGGGTAGTTACTCAGACACGGTGCTGCAGTAGGTAGTTACTCAGACACGATGCTGCGGTGGGTAGTTACTCAGACACGATGCTGCAGTGGGTAGTTACTCTGACATGGTGCTGCAGTGGATAGTTACTCTGACACGGTGCTGCAGTGGGTAGTTACTCAGACACGATGTTGCACTGGGTAGTTTCTCTGACAAGGTGCTGCAGTGGGTAGTTACTCTGACACGGTGCTGTAGTGGGTAGTTACTCTGACACGGTGCTGCAGTGAGTAGTTACTCTGACATGATGCTGCAGTGATAGTTACTCTGACACGGTGCTGCAGTGGGTAGTTACTCTGACATGATGCTGCAGTGATAGTTACTCTGATGCTATGCTGTAGTGGATAGTTACTCTGACACGGTGCTGCAGTGGGTAGTTACTCTGATGCTATTTTGCAGTCGGTAGTTACTCTGACACTATACTGCAATGGGTTGTTATTCTGATGCTATGTTGCAATGGATAGTTACTCTGATGCTATGCTGTAGTGGGTAGTTACTCTGACACGGTGCTGCAGTGGGTAGTTACTCTGACATGATGCTGCAGTGATAGTTACTCTGACACGGTGCTGCAGTGGGTAGTTACTCTGACATGGTGCTGCAGTGATAGTTACTCTGATGCAATGCGGCAGTGTTTAGTTACTCTGATGCTATGCTGCAGTGGGTAGTTACTAGACATGATGCTGCAGTGGGTAGTTACTCTGATGCTATGCTGCAGTGGGTAGTTACTCTGATATGATGCTGCAGAGGGGCGTTACTCTGACACGATGATACAGTGGGTAGTTACTCTGATGCTATGCTGCAGTGGGTAGTTACTCTGATGCGATGCTGCAGTGGGTAGTTACTTGACACGGTGCTGCAGTGGGTAATTACTCTGACGCTATGCTGCAATGGGTTGTTATTCTGATGCTATGTTGCAATGGATTGTTACTCTGATGCTATGCTGCAGTGGGTAGTTACTCTTATGCTATGCTGCAGTGGGTAGATACGCTGATGCTATGCTGCAGTGGGTAGTTACTCTGACACGACGCTGCAGTGGGTAGTTACTAGACATGATGCTGCGGTGGGTAGTTACTCTGATGCTATGCTGCAATGGATAGTTACTCTGATGCTATGCTGCAGTGGGTAGTTACTCTGATATGATGCTGCAGAGGGGCGTTACTCTGACACGATGATACAGGGGTAGTTACTCTGATGCTATGCTGCAGTGGGTAGCTATTCTGATGCTATGCTGCAGTGGGTTGTTACTCTGATGCTATTTTGCAGTGGGTAGTTACTCTGATACTATGCTGCAGTGGGTTGTTATTCTGATGCGATGCTGCAGTGGATAGTTACTCTGATGTTATGCTGCAGTGGGTAGTTACTCTGATGCTATGCTGTAGTGGGTTGTTACTCTGATGCGATGCTGCAGTGGGTAGTTACTCTGACACAGTGCTGCAGTGGGTAGTTACTCTGGCACGATGCTGCAGTGCGTAGTTACTCTGATGCTATGCGGCAGTGGCTTGTTAATCTGATGCTATGCTGTGGGTTGTTACTCTGATGCGATGCTGCAGTGGGTAGTTACTCTTACACGATGCTGCAATGCGTAGTTACTCTGATGCTATGCAGCAGTGGGTTGTTAATCTGATGCTATGCTATAGTGGGTAGTTACTCCGACATGGTGTTGAAGTGGATAGTTACTCTGACACAATGCTGCAGTGGGTCGTTACTCTGATGCTATGCTGCAGTGGGTTGTTACTCTGATACGATGCTGCAGTGGGTTGTTACTCTGATGCTATGCTGCAGTGGGTAGATAATCTGACGCCATGCTGCAGTAACCAGGATGGTGACTAGTTTAATTCCAGCTGCTGTTCCAATGGACCTGCTCCAGGGTAACCTAAATATCCAAGAAATCTAGGAGAGGGATCAACTAACGATTTCCAGAGCTCATTCATCACTATCCGGTGGCCCACCGTGTTGATGGAACTAAGGCAGGTTAGTAATCTGACTCAGATGTGATGCCCACTGTTGTCAAGTGGCCTGTTAATGCTCATGCCTACGATAAGTAGATCAATCGGCTAATGGTAATGGACCGGCAGAATCTTTGCGCACAGATCTCAGAGGCTTACACAGCTAGAAAGAAAGTTAGATGGAATAGTGCTCAACACCAGGCAGCATAGAGCAACCTGTTTAATTGGCACCCGTTAACCATCTTAATTATCTACTGTCTCCACCACTTTGCCGATGCTGCCATCAGTGGTGTGCCCCATTTAAGAGGTGGGGCAGAACAGTGGCTCAATGGTTAGCACTGCCACCTCACAATGCCAGGGATCTGGGTTCAATTCCAGCCTCGGGTGGCTGTCCGTGTAATACTTGCATGTTCTTGCCATGTCTGCATGGGTTTCCTCTGGGTGCTCTAGTTTCCTACTGCAGTCCAAAGATATGCAGGTTAGCTGCATTGGCTATGCTAAATTACCCATAGTGTTCAGGAATGTGTAGGCTAGGTGGATTAGCCATGTGATGTGCAGGGTTTCATGGGTAGGGTGGGATGCTCTTTGGAAGGTCGGTGTGGACTTATTGGGCCAAATGGCTTGTTTTAAACTGTCGGGATTCAATGAGATGCAATGCAGAAACCTACAAAGGTTATTATTTTCATCAGAACCTTCTGAACCCTAGACAAAGAAAGGCAGTAGATACAAGGTAACACCATGACCTGTATGCAATTCTGGACACTTAGAGATGTGGTGACTTTGAACTACGCATTGAAATATTCTGACAGCCACTCAGGGATCAACACCACCTCCTCAAGGGTAACTGAAGGTGGAATGACACATGTTGGCTTTGCCAGTGCTGCCACATCCTACAAATGCATCAAAGGGAAATCCACGATAAACCAATGCTAAATGTGTTAAAGCTCTTCTTTTTGAATACAATTGCTCTTCAGTATGCAGTAATCCATTTTTTGTTTACAGGTTTTGAAGTTCTTGCTAAAAATCAATATAAAAATTTACACTGGGCCTATTTTGGCCTGTTGTAATTACTTCATTCCAAACTCTTTTTAAGGACAATTACATTTTATCACCATTAATCATGCATGTACTATCTTTGCTTTCCGATCAACCTAATGCAACTCTCAGTACTTTTGATGTTTCTGAAAGTAACCTATACATTGATTGTTAGATTATTGAAAATAGATGCTTCAGCACTCAATTAAGTCCCTGTAGCTTTCTGTAACTTAGAGATAAAGCATTTCAAATGAAGGAAGTAATTTAACCTAACCCACCAGCAACAGTAGAGCACATCTGAATTGCTCTCTCAAATGAAATACCCCAGTAATTAAAAAAGATGTGATTCTAAAACAAAGGATTCAAGATTCCACTGAATAGATAAGGCTTGATATGCACTGCAATACCAGCCCTCCCCCTGCCCATTCTTTCATCCATTTTACAGCATAACAGTCTTAAGCTGCTGCACAACACCTCAAATGGAATCTGGAATTAAACAACGTTTGAAAGTGTTTTCTTCGGTACATGCTGGAAGTCTTGTTCTTTTTATTGGTCATAAGGGTTAACATTGCTGTTAACATTGTCAGTGAGTTTTTTCAAGTTAATACCATCATGAAAATCACAAACATCACGCTGCATAGAGTTGTCAGGCTACCTCCAGGAGGCAGTGTAACACTGCTTAGTGCTCAATTGTGACATCATGACAGTATAGTTTTACGTCAAATTGACAGATTGCCAGTAATCCATTTGATCTTTGCTCTCAAAAAACGTTTTCAGATGCCTAGCAATGCTGAAATCAGCAATATAACTTGGGTCCGCTGGCTGGAGATCACACACTTGGTGTACAGTCAGCTCTTAGATAACGCCATGGTTGCATTCTTGTGCAATAGACAAATCACGCTTTAGAAACAGAGCTTAAAATGCTGGCGATGTAATCGCATTACAGCCATCACACTTTTTAGAAGTTCGTGCTTTAGAAACAACATCCCAATTTGTTAATCTCGCTATAGCAAATTTGTGTTGACGAAATACGTGTTATAGCAGACTGTTTTGAGACTGCAATTCATGTGGGCTCTAATGTAACATTGTTTCATGGAAAGGCCAAAAACCAATTGGTGGATTCTCCCGATCTTTTATACAAATTGTCTATAAAGGCCTGGTACAATTTAAGCTATGACTAACTTTGGATATATATATACATACACATCAGAAGGAAACTGGAAGGGGTTTATAAGATCATGACGTGCATAGGTAAAGTGAATATGAAGGGTCTTTTCCCTGGGGTGGGGGAATGCAAAACTCGTGGGCATTTTTAAAGGTGAGAGGAGAAAGATTTAAAAAGGACATGAGGGGCAACGTTTTTAAACACAGGAAGTGGTTCATGTGTGGAATGAACTTCCAGAGGAAGTGATGGATGCAGGTACAACTGCAACATTGAAAAGATATTTGACTAAGTACATGAATAGGCAAGGTTAGGAGGGATATGGGCCAAATGCAGGCAAGTAGTACTAGTTTAGTTTGAGAACATGGTCACTGTGGACTGGTTGGACTAAAGGGGTCTGTGTCCATGACTCTATGAAAGAATAATTCATAATGCTTCATAATCTTAATGTTATTAATGCTATTTTTACATTTATTCATTTTGTTTCAGATACAGAAATTGAAAATAGTGACAGGATCAAACAGGAATAGCTGAAAAAAATCAGTTTAAATAATGTACTTTGATGATGGTTATGGTGAAACTAGAAATTTGCATTGCAGTTTTCAATTTCATGAATGATGCTTTTGTATTCTACTTACATTCTGCTTCTATATATATACTAAACTACACATGACTTTATATACATCCAGCATGTACATTTCATGCATGCAAGAAATTTATACAAGGTGAATGCATATATTCATAGATGCACACATAATTTTCTCTCTCTCTTTCCCATCTTCTCATTGACTGTGATGAAAATAAATTTGATATGATTTTATTCACAGGATATGAAGGATCAGTAATGTGGAATTCACATAACATTGATAACATGGAAATAATGCAATATTAATTGTACAGATATAAGTGTTAATATTTGTTTCACACAAAAACAACAGGACTATCAGTCATGCGTATATAATCAAAAACGATAGGAATTCTCACTAAATATGAAACACCAACCCTTTTCTTGCTGAAGTATTTATTTAATGAACAATTGTGCTTAGGTATGCAATGATCCATACACAGTACAGGCCAAAATGTAAGCGAGACAGCTCATTCTAGTCCATCGAGCAAAAACTAGAATGATACTGAAGAAATGATACAAGTGAATGCTTTTACTTCATTTCATGTTCTACAGAAATGGAAGTTGTTATTATATGGAGAGGAAAAAACATAAATATTGACATTCTTACATTGCATCTTAGTGATTACATCAAAAAGGACAAGAGATGCTGAATCAAGTATGTGGACAGACAAGATTGGGGAACGGGGGTGGTGGTAATGACAGCAAGAGTAACAGAGAGTGACAAAGAGAGAGAGCGCGCTATAGACAGTGTGAGAGAAAATGCAAGAGACAGCCTAAGGAAAACTGTGTTGGAAGGCAACAGCAAAATGTGATGGTACGAAGTCAGCAGGAATGAAGGGGAACCGAGGACAAATGAACAAAAAAGGGAAAATGGAGCTAGAGAAACTGAGCCTGAGAGAAACGAGTGTGAGAGGTAAACGGGTTAAAACGTATCAGAGGAGTGCCAATGGTGGTGGTGGGGTAGGTGCAGACAAGGACAAGTTATTTGGAGAGTTTTGAGGGAGCAGCATGGAGCTGAAGGAGACTGATGATCAGAGCAAGTGTGAGCATGAAGGAGTGAGGTTCAGAAAGAAAACAGTTGTTAGCAAAACACAGGGTGCCGATTGGAGATTAGGTGATGATATTTATGATACAAGTCTTCCAAAAACCTATTATTTATTGCTATTAAGTTGGTCTCATAAAAAAAGGCACAGCAGAGCACCTCAGTTCGGCAGAGTGGACAAGCTATTCCACATGGGAAGCAAAGAATGGCATGTTGTTCTCCTGGTGCCAGGGGTCAAGAATGTCCCAGAGTGGCAGAAGAGCACTCTGAGGGTGAAAGACAAAGATCATGACCCATATCAGTACCAAAGACATGAGCGGAGACAGGAGGTCCTGCAATTAGATGTTCAAAAACTCCGAAAGAGACGAGCAAGCAACACCTCAAAAGGTAGAAATTTTGAGATAACTCATGGTATCCACAGACTAGACAGTGTTGAAAGGACATCAGGTGACTGCATGCTGGGACAGACCACACTGATGGGAGGACTTCAGATTGAAACTGGTTCTCGAAGTGAATTCTTTACAGACTAGACCGGCTTCACCCAAAGACTGCTGAGAGCGAGGTTCTGTTGGAGCAGCTTGTTAGTGCTTTTGGGAACTTTCAGGGGATGAGAATCAGAAACTAGAATAAGGAAGCATGAACAAAGAAGTGGATGAAGAATATCACAATGGAGTCAGGAAGATTCGGAAAGTCAAGTATTCAGGGATCAGGCTGGAATTTCAAAGACCACAAAAGTGAACCCAGGACAATGTATTGCATCTCTGATGTAAGGATCAAGAATGTCATTGGGTGGCTGCAGTGTGCCCTGAGAAAGGAGAGTGGATCAGCCAGAGATTGTGATCTATTGTTGTTCCAATAATATTGGGAGAAAGAGAGCAGAAATCTGTGTGTTAGGAGGAATCAAACTGACAGGTAATGGAAAAAAATCAGCATTGATATTATAGTGCAAGCATATAAATGCACAAAGTGTGATAAATTGGTGACCTATAGGTGAATAGAAAATGGAAACATGATGTTATGGTAATAATAGAGACTGATTCAAAAAAAGGCAAGTCTTTTGAGTATAGAGGTTGGGATGTCACCTTGAGGTTGTACAGGACAGTGGTGAACCTTCTGGAATACTGTGTCCAGTTCTGGTCGCCCAGTTATAGGAAAGATAGCATTAAGCTAGAGAGGATTCAGAAGAGATTTACCAGGATGTTGCTGGGAATGGAAGGTTTGAGTTATAAAGAAAGACTGGATAGGCTGGGCCTGTTTTCACTGGAGTGTAGGAGATTGAAAGGCAACCTTATAGAAGTTTATAAAACATTGAGGGGTATGCACAGAGTGAATAACCATTTCCCTGGGATCGAGATTTCAAGACCGGAGGCCCAGTTTTAAGGCAAGATGAGAGAGATTTAAAGAAGGTATGAGGGGCAATTTTTTTTTAATGCAGAGGGTGGTTTGTATGTGGAATTAATTTCCTGTGAAATTGGTGGGAGTGGGCGCAATTGTTATGTTTAAAAAGATGTTTGGATAAGCACATGAATAGGAAGGTTTTGGAGGAACGTGGGCCAGGAGCAAGCAGATGGGAATGGTTTAGTTTGTAATTATGTTCGGCATGGACTGGTTGGTCCAAAGGGTTTGTTTCCGTGCTGTGTGACCCTATGACTCGGTCCTCAATATTCCTCGAAACAAGGAAGGGAGGAGATTTCCAAGCCTTTGACTTTGATCTTTATGTCGTCATTGTCTACAGGAATAGTGCCAGAAGACTGGAGGATAGCAAATGTTGTCCCCTTGTTCAAGAAAGGGAGTAGAGACAACCATGGAAATTATAAACCTGCGAGCCTTACTTCGGTTGTGGGTAAAGTGTTGGAAAGGGTTATAGAAGATAGGATTTATATTCATCTACAGAGGAAAAAGTTGATTGGGGTAGTCAATATGGTTTTGTGAAGGGTAGAATGTGCCTCACAAACCTTATTGAGTTCTTTGAGAAGGTGACCAAACAGGTAGATGAGAGTAAACCAGTTGATGTGGTGTATATGGATTTCAGTAAGGCATTTGATAAGGTTCCCTATGGTAGGCTATTGCACAAAATACAGAGGCATGGGCTTGAGGGTGATTTAGCAGTTTGGATCAGAACCTGGCTAGCTGAAAGGAGACTGAAAGAAGGTGGTGGTTGATGGGAAATATTCATCCTAGAGTTCAATTACTAGTGGGAGACTGCAAGGATTTGTTTTGGGTCCACTGCTGTTTGTCATTTATATAAATGACCTAGATGAGGGCGTGGAAGGATGGGTTAGTAAATTTGCAGATGACACAAAGTTCAGTAGAGCTGTAGATAGTAACGAAGGGTGTTGTAGGTTACAGAATGACATATAAACTGCAGAGCTGGGCTGAGAGGTGGCAAATGGAGTTTAATGCGGAAAAGTGTGAGGTGATTCACTCTGGAAGGAGTAACAGAAACGCAGAGTACTGGGCTAATGGTAAGATTCTAAGTAGTGTAGATGAGCAGAGAGATCTTGGTGTCTAGGTATGTAGATCCCTGAAAGTTGTTACCGAAGTTGATAGGGTTGTTAAGAAGGCATATGGTATGTTAGCTTTTATTGGTAGAGGGATTAAGTTTCGGAACCACGAGGTCATGCTGCAGCTGTACAAAACTCTCGTGTGGCCATATTTGGAGCACTGCGTACATTTCTGGTCACCGCATTATAGGAAGGATGTGGAAGCTTTGGAAAGGGTACAGAGGAGATTTACTAGGATGTTGCCTGGTATAGAGGGAAGGTCTTACGAGGAAAGGCTGAGGGACTTGAGGCTGTTTTTGTTAGAGAGAAGAAGGTTGAGAGGCAACCTAATTGAGATATACAAGATAATCAGAGGGTTAGATAGGTTGGACAATGAGAGCCTTTTTCCTCAGATGGTGTTGTCTAGCATGAGGGGACATAGCTTTAAATTGAGGAGTGATAAATATAGGACAGATGTCAGAGATAGTTTCTTCACTCAGAGTTTAGTGGGGGCATGGAATGCACAGCCTGCAACAGTCGTAGACTCACCAACTTTAAGGGCATTTAAACAGTTATTTTATAGGCATATGAATGACAATGGAATAGTGTAGGTTAGATGGGCTTCAGATTGATTTCACAGGTCAGCGCAATATCGAGGGCCGAAGGGCCTGTACTGCACAGTAAAGTTCTATGTTCTAAGATTTACAGAAGGGAAAGGAGATGAAAGAAAGAAGAAAACCTGGCTTTATTAATCAGTGGAAATTTTGTCGTATTGGACAGAGAAGATGTGCTGGAGGGGTCAAGCACAGATTAAAGTTAACAAAAACGGACATAGCTGAACACTAATAGTCACACATTCTATCTTTCCCATGATTAGGTTGTCTATAAAGAAGAATCCTTAAAGGAAATAACAAGACTCAAAAACTACAAATCGGAAAGAAATCCAATTTTCTGAGTACTGATGTGTAGTGGTGACATTATAAAAGAGGGGGAGAGCTCCTGCAATGTGTTCATAAGAATTTGTACTGTCTAGTTCAATGTGGACGGTTGTATGGCTAAATCTAATTCTGGATAAAGAGGTTGGTCAAATGGGTCAAGCCTCAGTTGCTAGAACAAGGACAGGCAATCTATATTGAAAAACATGATTCTAACAGGGGTACAGAAACAGAGGAATTTGAAAGGTACATCTGCATGAATTATTGAACTGAGGGTGCTGGTGTTAGACTGGGGTGGACAAAGTTAAAAATCACACAACACCAGGTTATAGTCCAACAGGTTTATTTGGAAGTACAAGCTTTCGGAGCACTGCTCCTTCATCAGGTAGAATTATTGAAGTTCACAGGGCAGGAGGAGAAAGATGTTTAAAAAAAAAGAGAGCTTCATAAAGGAAGCACAGAGTACAAAAGCAAGGACAAGGATGGCGAATATTGCATTCAATTTAGAGCACTATACTTTCAGAATGCATTAGAAAGAGTGCTGAAAAGGTTGACAGGGATTTTTTCTGAGGATGAAAGACATCAGTTATATCGATAGATTGCACTAGCTGACCCTGTTTTCCTTAGAGAAGGTTGAGAGGGAATTAGATAGTGGAATACAAAACCATGAGGGGATTAAGACAGAGTAGATATTGAGAAACTGTTCTCATTACAGTAAATGTCAAAAACTTTTATGGTGTTTGATAAAAAGAAACAATTGTGACACAATGGAAAACAAACAATATGGATTTGGAATGCTCTGTCTGTGAGTATGATGGAGGCAGATATAACTGGGGATTTCAAAATGGACATGCATCGAATCTGAAAAGAAATTGCAGGGATTTTTGGAAAGGGTTGGGATCAGTTGAAATGAAAATTATAATCATGGAATGGTTCCAGTACAGGCAGAGGTCATTCAACCTTGTCTGTGCAATGGTGATCTTTTTAAAAACAAACACTTAATTGGAGTGCTGCAGATACTTAATTAGCAGCTGCTAAGTTGTCAACCTGTGAGTGACTAAAATGAATAGTTTACAATAGACTGGAGAAGTGAGCTGGGCAAATGCACAATGCAAACTTTATATATGTGACCATTGGCTCAATGGTCACAATCTCAGCAATATCCTACACAATAAACCTCAAGATGGTCCCCATATTTCGCAATATAAACACAGCATATCTTCAATGTAAGCAATGGTGACTGCAGTCCAAAACAAAAGTATTTGCAAAGTGCTTTGGTATGTCTGGAGGTCATGAATGATGCTGTATCAATGTACGTCTTTTCAGGTCTTTCCCTGAACAGCCAGATGGATATTTGGGCAGACTGCCAGCAGTTTTGCAATCAAGGGATACAAGACTATGACTAAATGTGATGAACAGACAGATAATGGCTGAAAAGCTGGCACAATAGACTTTTAGTGGAAGAAAATTACTGATAAGCCCATCGAAAACCCATGAGATGGGTAAGGAATCAAGTGACTGTCAAAAAAAAAGCAGAAATCAAAACACATGCCAGGATTGTGATTCTTCACTCAGCCTTGTACAATGTCAAGGTTAATCTGAGAGACTATTAGGCTAAGTTTGTGCATAAAGATCTCCTTGTTGGGAGAGAAAGCCGAGAACACAGTGTCTTTTCAGAGTGGCTAAAGACATCAGAAAACTCCCCATTCCCCTCCTTGCCAGGTCTGGAGGGACTTCACTTGATAAAGGCCAAGCCCCTTGTGAATTTTACTCAAGGGAACCCAAATCCAAAAAGAGGTCCACCTGAGATTCCACAGAAAATTCACGAAGGGACCCAACATCTATGGGGAGCATTCATCATCAGAGTTGGGACAGGAGCTGTGCCAGGACAAACCTCTATTACAGAAACAAAATATAAGAATACAAGATTGTGAAAGATTTTAATTTGGACAATTCAATTAATCAATTTTTATTCTTTAGCTCAGGCCAAATTGACTCTGTTCTTGAACCCTCTGAGGCATTCTTCTTTCCCCACATTTCAATGCTCTCCTTAACAAACACTGCTACTTATTTTCTTTCCTTGTCTATCTTTCACGAATAACTGATAGCCAGGAATATTTACACACAGTGTTGCCCTTTCTTGAGACAGATCTCTGTTCTTGCAACAACATTATTTTTCCCCATGATAATCTGTGCCTGTAATTTTCCAAATTTATTTATCATACTCTGTGCATTTATGTGCATGCACATTAACTCTGTTTTGGATTTCATTTCTTTCTCCCTTACTCTGATTTCACTTCTCAAATTGCTATTGTCTACGCTACTGACAGCTATATCCCCAAGTATTTTGTGAACCTTGGTATTCTCCTTTACAATTCTCTCTTGAGTCTGTCACACCTGCCAAGTTAGCTTAAAACCGTCCCAATGGCATGAGCAAACTGCACTGTAATGAACTCAGTCTGTGGAATTATAGAAAAAAGGATCATTAGACATTGCAAGGCCTGCTGGGACATTATGTTTAGTCAACTTAGAATTAAAGCTTATTTCAGCAACTAATATCAAACAAGCTGTCAGCAGTTGTAACTGTGTATTGCAATATGTTGCAATAACAAAGGACACCTTTGTTCCTAGTTGACAGTGTAAGTACAATGCGGGTGACACCAGTTACTAAAATAAAGCAAAGGAGACAAGGAAACGTTACTCCTTACAGTTCATCTGTCTAAGACGACATTACCCAAAAATGGATGTTAATCAGATAACATTGTTCCTCTTATTGACCAGATAAGAATAACAATATTGAGGAGGCAGTTGAAAAGTGGTGAACTTGCCCCCCAAAACCCAATCGAAGTAATCATTTCCAGGGAGGCATCCTTAATCTGGTAGTCCATGATGAGTGGTATCCTGGCACCAGCTACGCCCTCTGCTGAGATACTGCTGGGTTCTGCATCTGCCAGCCTCTGACTGGTTGGCCGCTCCGGAGGGGGGGTGGGGAGGTTGTGACAAGGGAGAGAACTCCTACTTCTCCCAGGACCTAATTCTGTCCAAATGTGGTCCACTGGCTATTGAATTACAGTAGAACCTAAGTTATCCAAATGAGGGGCAAGGAGTATTTTATTTGGATAACTGATTGTTTGGCGATCCAATCTGATCGTAAACAAGTGGAACCTTACGAGTGCAGATTGTCCGAACATTTCTTGGTTATCTGGTAATGCACGCCATAATGCCATTGAGTTAGTAACTGAATGCTGAGTTGCCGAATGCCACTTCTATGGGACCTTGAGATCTTCTTCGGATAATTTGAAATTCGGATAATTGATGTTCGGAGAATTGAGGTTGTACTGTACCTGGTTGCCATTAGGATCCAGCACATCTTCTTACCTCAGTATCTCATGGGTTTCCCTCTTAAAAGCTCCCACAAAATGGGAAAATACAAACCCTTGGATCAAAAATACATCAGTTGGAAAGAGTGATGCAGGGTAAATAGCTCCTAAGTGGTTGAAGATGCTGTCCAACACATCTTATCCATGTCCTGCACCTCTACCCTCAAACCCCACCCCTTCAACCGCAACAAGGACAGAACCCCCCGGTCGTCATCTTCCGCCCCACCAACCTCCTCATAAAACGCATCATCTGCCGACATTTCCGCCACCTACAAATGGACCCCACCACCAGGGATATATTTCCCTCCCCACCCCTATCCGCTTTCTGCAAAGACTACTCTCTCCATGACTATATGGTCAGGTCCACGCCCCTCAACAACCTACTATCCCCTCCTGGTATCTTGCCCTGCCACCACAGAAATTGCAAAACCTGCACCTACACCTTCCCCCTCATCTCTATCCAAGGCCCCAAAGGAGCCTTCCACATCCATCAAAGTTTCTCCTGCGCTTCCACAAATGTCATTTATTGTATCTGTTACCCCCGATGTGGTCTCCTCTACATTGAGGAGACTGGATGCCTTTTCACAGAGCGCTTCAGGGAACATCTCCAGAACACCTGCAACAATCAACCCCACCGCCCCGTGGCTGAACATTTCAACTCCTCCTCCCACTCTGCCAAGGACATGCAGGTCCTGGGCCTCCTCCATCGCCACTCCCTCACTACCCAACGACTGGAGGAAGAACGCCTCATCTTCCGCCTCAGAACCCCCCAACCCCATGGCATCAATGTGGACTTTGCCAATTTCCTCATTTCCCCTCCCCCTATCTTACCCCAGTTCCAACCTGCCAGCTCAGCACCATCCTTATAACCTGTCCCACCTGTCAATTTTCCTTCCTATCTATCCGCTCCATCCTCCTCTTCGTCCTTTCACCTTTCCCGCTTCCTCCATCCACCTATTGAACTCTCAACTACCTTTTCCTCAGCCCCACATCCTCCCATTTATCTGTCCACCCGCAAAGCTTCCAGCCTCATTCCTAATGAAGGGCTCCTGCCCAAAAAGCCAATTTTTCTGCTCCTCGGATGCTGCCTGACCTGCTATGCTTTTCCAGCACCACTCTAATCTTGACTCGAATCTCCAGCATCTGCAGTCCTCACTTTCACCAGGGTAAGTAGCAGGCTATTTACCCATGTTGGAAGTGAAAAGGAGGAAATGGGGACAGGCTAAGTAAGTGTTTTGCAGCAATATTTACAATTGAGGCAGAGGTGAGCTTGTTAGACATCCCGAGTAAATTAACTTTGAAGGATAAATGGGGCGCCTTTATAAATAATGGAACCAAAAAGAATATAAGATCATTAAAGAGTTGCAAACCCTTAATTCCAGATGATTTTCTTCCCACAGATTTAAAGGAATTTGGTGAGAATAGTGACGATGGCCAAATGTTAATTTAGATTAGAGAACTACTTCTTTAGAATGGAAATTTGAGAATGTCATGTCACTGTTTAAGGAAGGTGCAAGGAGAAAACCAGGAAATTACAGGCATGTGACTAGTATCTGTTGTGTGGCAATTTCTGATGCAATTTAGCAGCTTGAAAATGTTCAGCTGCACCCGAGAGACTGATTATGGATTTGTAAAGACCAGATCATGGCTGACAAATCTGAACATTTTAGAGAGGTGACAAAAGTAGAGGACAGCATCCTGTCAGTTGATGTTGTAGAGTTGCACAGCAGAGAAACAGATGCTTCAGTTCAACTCATCCATGCTGACCAGATGTCCCAGCATTTGGCCCAAATCCTTCTAAACTCTTCCTATTCATGTACCCATCCAGATGCTTTTTAAATGTTGTAATTGTATCAGCCTCCACCACTTCCTCTGGCAGCTCAGTCCATACATGCACCAGCCTCTGCATGAAAAGGTTAACCCTCAGGCCACTTTTAAATCTTTCCCCTCTCACCTTCGACCTATGCTCTCTAGTTTTTTTCACTCCCCTATCATGGTAAAAAGAACCTTTCCATGCTCCTCGATTTATTAAACCTCTATAAGGTCACCCCTCAGCCTTCAGTGCTTCAGGGAAAATAGCCCATGCCTGTTCAATCTCTCCCTCAAACTCAAATCCTCCAACCCCGGCAACAGGTTTGTAAATCTTTTCTGAATCCTTTCAAGTTTCACATATTTTTCTGATAGCAGGGAAGCCAGAATTTATATATGAGGAATCACTGCAAATATTTGGGACCTAAGGGGCAACTTTCTCATGCAAAGAGTGATGCGTGTATGGAATGAGTTGCCACAGGAAGTGGTGGAGGCTGGTACAACTACAAAATTTAAAATGGGTATATAAATAGGAAGAGCTCAGAGGGATATGGGCTAATTGCTGGCAATGGAACTGCATTAATTTAGGATATCTGGTCTGCATGGATGAGTTGGACAGAAGGGTCTGTTTCCATGTTGTACATCCCTATGACTCTCTTCAAAATGTGGCAATAGCTGATACATTTATCAACGATTTTAAACCTCAGATTAATAGATTTTTGTTAACCGAAGTATGCTAACGGATATGGGGTGAAATTGGGTGTATAGAGTTATATCACATGATCTTATTAAAGTATGGGAACAGCTTTAAGGAACTCAATGGTCTTCAACTCGTCCTACATTCTCCATGATGCACTGTCTTCCTCCACAGTTATCGGCAGTACCTCCTCCTGTATTGAACAGCAGGTTGCTGTCCTTGGTGCTGTACAGATTCAACTCTCCACGTGATTCCCTTGATGCATTTAAAAATTTCCGTTCCCTCCCGGACTTTGCTATGCAATTACTTCAGTCCTTGCAATGGCATTCAGCAAATAAGATCAATCAATTTTGCAGTGTTGTTATCTGGTGTCAGATTCTCAGTCCTTTTCAACCGGTTTATCACATCTCTGAATCGCAGTCGCGTGTCAATGCACGATTTTGTTTGCAATAAGGATTCAATTCAATCTAAGTTACATTGATCTCAGTTCAATTCAATCTTCCTACTTTTCTTCTTTACGTTATGTCACATTCCTGAATCAGTTCAAATATTTCATGGAATTGAATTGTTTGCTGTTGAAAACAGCTACAATTGCAGTTGCACATGGGAAGGGAGATATTCATCAGACCATTTTCACCAATGCCAAAACTAATATTTGCAGAAAAAAAAACACTCAAATGATTCTTCTCTTGATCACCGGGGAGGCTGAATAATCATATTGGTCATGAATCATTTTTGTCACAATCGTCTTGTGCTCAAAGGAAGCATAAAGTCTTCAATAATCATGTTTATTTGCAAGCATGAGTCATGCCTGTGTAATGGCATGCATATGTGATGCTAACAACCAGTGTTGTTCACAATGACAATTCATAACTTTAATAAACAAATGATTGCTACATTCTCCACCTTGATAGCAATAACACAGTTGGAGCAAAAAGGCCATAGCCCTAGCATATGATTGCCATTCAGAAACATTTTCGAACACCTGTGATGCCGAAAATCTCACTTAATTATCATTTTAAGTTACAGAAACATCCTGGATTTATTTTCATGTCATTTGCATTTTTTTTTCAGATCACAATTTGGAGTTAAATTCTGATTGCTTTGTCTCGGAGAATCTTAAATAAGTGGACACTTCACAGTCTTTGCATCTTCCATTTGTTTTCCTTTCCCTCTTTTCTGCTTCAAAGTTCTGCCAAAGCTGCTCTTGATCTGCTACCAGAAGTACAAGTCTCATGTGCAATGACTCATCAACCAACTGTTCCAGTCTTTTTGTTTTCCTTTCCTGTGTGTCCTTTCCAAAGCTGTACCATCACTGCAAGGATTCTCAAAGCCCAACTAACAGAAAACGAGGATAAACCTCATCATTGTGTTGAAGGGAGGAATGTTGGGAAAGACAATAGGAGACTATCCTCTTCTTTGAATAGTGCCACAGAATATTTTCCAGTCAGATCCAATGGAATCCTTAGTCTCCACTGAAGAGGAGGAACCTCTATTAATGCAGCACTCCCTAACTGCTTTGTGCAAGGTTCATTTGGGATAGTATACCAATTTTCTAGGGAACATATGGTCTGTAAGTTGGGATATGACTGACCCAAATTGCTTGGGTTTAAGACAAGCTAAAAGTGCATGCACAATTGAAATATGATTCTGTATTTTGTCAATGAAGCTAAAAGAACACAATGCAGTAAGATGGCAGATGAAGCATCATCTTTTCACTTTTCAGTCGCAGAGTAAATAATCAAGCTATTGCAGGGTGACTTAAACTTTCACTGATTTTTACACTGATCATATCTTATTCATATTCCCGTCTCACTCAATATCTTAGCAATAATCTGATTCAGTTTCTCTCGATCAGACTCACCAAATTCACATGAAACAGGTTGATGGACAGAAGCTCACCCCAACAGGGATAGAGCTTTATATAAGCTACTCAAACCTTACTTATAAAGGCAACCATCAGCTCCAAATTGGAAATTGCAGCTGTCAAAATGGTTAATAATTCACGGTGATTGTGAGTGTCACAAGACAATTCCAGGAACTTCTGCTTCACCTAAGTCTTCGCCATTCAAAACAAAAATCTACTGCCATCAGTGTGCAGGTGAAGGAAACATATCCATGGTTCTGAAGTTGTTAAACAACAAAAAAAGTCCGGATCAAATAGTTGACAAAACAAAACTTGCGTGCTTAACAAAATAAAGGATCTGTAAATTTATGAACTGTAATTTACAAAAGAGATGCAGCCTTAAAGAGGAATAATTTGCAACTATAATACCTTTTAAATACCACATTTTAATGTAAGTGCTCCCTTGTAAGCACATCATTACACTGTTACTCATCCAGGAAAATGCATCATCTCCAGTGTGGGTATTGAAGAGGACATCTCACTGTCACTGTCCACAATAGAGCTGTAATGTCCTTATGGCTGGCATTAATTTCACTTTTGTAGCATGAGATTTCTATAGAGACCACAGATGACTGTTATATTGGACAGCTTACAGTACTCTGTTATACATGGTCTTGTTTCCCTTTTTACAACTTCAAAACCAAACAGATTGCTCAATGGTTCAGCTGAATAGAATTCTGTTGATACACAGAACATGGCATCAAGCTCCTGTCAGAATCATTTTTAACTCTACAAAATTGTCAACTGACGTTATCTGCTTTCTTTGAACAAAGATCTGAAAGTTCTGTGTGTTATTAAATATCTTCTTCTTTTCTGACAGCTTTCAAATTCTTGGATGTTGTACTGTCTTGGACCATGCAGTAAAGGAAGGAGATTAAGGTCAAGTGTACAAAAGACATTGAGGCCTGTAGTCATGGCCGACTGGTTAAGGCAATGGATTGAAATCCATATGGATATCCCTCCACAGGTTTGCACACAGACAGTCTTCTGGCATAGTGGCCGTGCCCGTGTATGAGCCAGAAGGCCTGGTTTCACACCGTCCATACTCGGGAAGTGTGTAACGACATGTCAGAACTCAGAGGTAAAGCCATGAGAGTGGTAATTTCAGCTCTGCTTTTCTCTCTCTGCAGATCTTGGATTTCCAGCATTTGCAGTATTTTGCTTTTAGTTCACTGGAAGTAGAGGATTGGATTTCTGTACTTGTTAGATTCCCAGTTAGATAACAACAGAAATGTCAGCACTCTCTTCCCATCCTCTTTCCTCAGCACAAATTCATTTATCTGCTCTTTTCCACTTCCTTCCAATTGCCAAATTTCTGCCAACCATATCCTTGCTTAGATGTGATGTGGAGGTGCCAGTGTTGGACTCCGGTGGACAGAGTTGATGAAGGGCTTATGTCCAAAACGTTGATTCTCCTGCTCCTCGGATGCTGCCTGACGGGCTGTGCTTTTCTAGCGCCACGCTCTTTGAATCTGGACAAAGTTGAGAATCACATGACACCAGGTTATAGTCCAACAGGTTTATTTGAAAGCACAAGCCTTTGGAGGAATAGCACTCTGAAAACTTGTACTTTCAAATAAAGCTTTTGGACTATAACCTGGTGTCATGTGATTCTCAATCTTGTATAGATTGGCATTCTCCTCCATAGCTTATGTTGGCATTGTTCTTGATCACTCATTCCCCATAAATTCATTCTGTGAAGCTGTGCCACTCTTCCTTTGTTGATGCTGCAAGTGTATTTCACCACCCTGAACACAATCCCACCAACAAACATGACCCATCTTTCCCGCAATCTTGTTGCTATTTCAGATGCAATGGAGAGAGGGTAAGGGTTGGAGCAAAGGAAGAGCAATGGCTACAGGACTTCTTATGATATATCATCATGTCATTCCCACCGTGTGGAATGTCGCTTTGCTGACTACAGACATGCCAGGATTCGACAGAACTGGACCAGGAATAATAGTGGGGTAGAGTCAACAACATTTTAAAGTTGACTTGAAAGGACCCTGAGCAATGTTGTGCAGTCAGAAACAGACAAAGAAAAAGATGACAAATACAGGTTTGTAAGTTGCTGAACAACAATTTCCTCAAAAGACAACTCCATCAAAAGTTACCTGATACACATGCCTGCTGTCAAAGAACTCCAAGAATATTACATTCCACTGTCACAGGTTTGCAAAAGAAATTCTCAATTTTAAACAAAATTCTGACTAATTTTAGTTAATTCCATTTCCTCCCCATGACTTCTGCTGATGGTCATAGATCCTACTTTCTTTGGCAGATAACAGATTCCGCAAGCAATACCTACTCAGAGAGTTCAGTGAACATTTATCTTTACAAGCCCAACCAGTGATACCATTTAGGTATGGAAAGGGCATCACATACTGAAGCCTAAAGCACTTGGAAATTCACACAAATGAGGTCAGAGACATGAATCCCAGGAATACAGAGGGCAAAGTTTGATGCTAGAAATCATTCCTCTGAGTTCAGCTGGAACAAGGAGTAGGTGATTCAATTCCCAAACCTGCTCCACCATTCAATTCAATTCAATCACATCTGATCTCTATTTTAATATAAAACAAAGAACTGTGGATGCTAGAAATCTAAACCAAAAACAGCAATTGCTGGGCAAATTCAGTAAGTCTGGAAACATCTGTGGACAGAAAACAAACAGTCAGCATCTCAACACCAGTGACTTGTCTGCAAAAACTATTTTAGCTCAATCTGTCTCCTTTAGATCTGTAAACCTTGACAGTTTCACAAAATTTAAATCTAGTGATCTCCATTTTGTGGTATCAGCACATTAAAGTAGATCACAGACGGAACAGGCAATCCAATTACAATATCAAAGTTGCAGATAAGGAGGTGTGACAGTTTACCTTTAGGAGGTTATTACAATGAAAGAACCACCGTCAGCTGTTCACAGTATTGAATGGCTCATAAGAGTATCTGAAGGTGTCACATTGGGTCCCTTTTTTAACCAAGGTAGTTCATGACTCAATTGTGCTAGATTCTGGCAATCTTTTGAAAGACTGAGTGTGGGTGACATTTTCACTGCGACTAGTGGGTTGGCTTCCAACTTGTCCAAATGTAGCCATTTCTGTAGCTACATTAAGTTAGTGGGTGAATCACTAATAGGCACTCTGAATTCTGCAGAATCTATTCATAAAGATAGATTTTGCAGAATTCAGAGTGCCTATTAGTCATGGTGCATTGTTAGTCAAAGGATGTGAACGTATTGGAGACAATGCAGATGTGATTGAGAAGAATGCTTCCAGCGATGAGGAACTTCAGTTATCAGGAAGACTAAAGAAGTTGGGACTGTTTCTTAGAAAGAAGAATACGAAGAGGAGATCTGATTGAGATTTTCCAAAACCATGAGCGGGCTGGATAGAGTAGATTTGAAGAAACTGTTCCTATTCTTAAAGGGAACAAGAACAAAAGGACATAGATGTAAAGTGCCAGGATGAAGGGTGACATGGTGGCTCAATGGTTAACACTACTGCCTCACAGCACCAGGGACCCAGGTTCGATTCCAGGCTTGGGTGATTGTCTATGTGGAGTTTGCACATTCTGCCCATGTCTTCCTCTGGGTCATCCAGTTGCCTCCTCTGATCCAAAGATGTGCAGGTTAGGCGGATTGGTCATGCTAAATTGCCTACAGTGCTCAGGGATGTGTAGGTTAGGTGCATTAGTTAGGGGTAAATGTATGGAATAGGTCTGAATGGGTTACTCTTCAGAGGGTCGGTGTGGACTTGTTGGGCTTGTAGTGATTCTATGGAGTGAGATAAAACGACTTCACCCAGCGAATGGATAGGGTACATAATGCACTGCGTGGAAATGTGGTGGACACAGGCTCAATTGAGGCATTCAAGAAGGTGATTACTTGGGTAAAACATAATGGACTGAGTATAGGGAAAATGTTGCAACTTGGCTCTGGATAATAATGTTCATTTAATGAGCTGGTGCAAATATGATGGCTATGGATAACGGCAGGAAAGTCAGGCTAAGACCAAGATGTGATCAACTATGGTTGTACTAAATGAGGCTCAAGGGACTGAATTGCCTAATGCTGTTCCCAGTCCTTATGTCCTTATTTTTGGCTGACAGCATCCTTCTGTAACATAAGACTTCTCTGATTCTATGATTCAGCAGCATCTTAAATCTGAAATGGCTACAATTCCTGCTTGAGTGATAAGGCTGTTCTCCATTTGAAGCAAATTGCTGCTTCCATGGTATCTGCTTGTCAATGTGGCTTCTTCAAAAAGCCATTACCTCTAATAAAAATAATCCATCAACACAACAAAGAAAAGGTTTCCTCAATGCCTTTGTCTTGTCTTTAAGTGAACCACACAGCAGCCTCCTGTTAACAAAGAGACAAAATATTGATTTATTGCATCGAATTATTCTCCATTCCACACCCCCTCCCTCATCACCACCACTTTCATTTCTGTTTTGAGCACCTTCCACTGACAGCAAACTGTGTGACTCAAGCCAAGGAAAGACTTGGGAGGAGTTTGCTGTTCCTGGTCGTGTCAGGGAATTGAATTACAGCTGTAATCTCACAGTCCCTTTATTCTTCAAACAGTCTTTAATACACAACTGCTCTCCTGTCTCTTGACTCAGCACCATTATATCATCAGTCTCCCAACCACAACTCTAGGATCTCACTGATACCTGCCCCTGCAAAGTTCCAACAGGTGAGAGGTGCCACTTGGAATTTTTCAGATCAATTTACTCAGGAATAATGAAATCAAGCCAGCCTCTCCAAATTATAATGTAGTTACCATGATGCCTCTTGGCAAAGATTACAGCAAGTTTGGTTTGGTTTCAGGCACTTCTCCATTGACAAAATACCTCAGACTGCAGTCAGATGCATTCTGTTTGCACAGTTAACTGCAATCTCATATATAAATAATAAGGCTTCCACATTTCCAATCAAAGAAATAATTAACCAATTTATTTTCAAAAGCTTGCCATCTGCTATTGGAACACCTCCCTTCTCTGTCAGCCAACTGAACATGACAAGCTATTGTAATTCTACTTCCCTCTAAAATGACCAATCTTGTAGGATCAACTTTCTATCGACACTCAGAAGTCCTTCAATATGTGACAGCTGTCAGTTCATGCAAACAGCATCTCTCTCCCTTGACTGAGCCTTAGCAAGAGACTTTTACATGTCAATGGAAAATCAGGAGTTTAGTACAACCTGAATGTTTTGGTGTTGCTTTCCTCAGAATCTAAACAAAAATGTGAACCAAAAAGGAAATTGTGCTATGATTGTGCTTGTGGCAGGCTTCCAGTCATGTGTCACCATATTGCAGCTGAAAGTATAGATCAATCCCAGTCGTACTCCTTTCTGTAATCTCCGCAGCAGGGTTGTGCTGGATTCAATAAAGGATTCAATATTTCCTCATTTGTTCGCATTTTTCCATCTCTTTCAGAGCTCAATTAGCAATTGACCAGTCATTAACAGAAGACCCCCTGCTCCCTCCCTCTTCAGTCTCCATGTGGGAGTTGGTTGCAAAATCACGTTATCAGAGATTTCCTGAAGAGTTCCTGACTGCATGCTTCCTGAAATTCTGTTCATGTGTTTACAAAGAATTGAACTTGTTGCCCCTGACTGAGGTACACTGAATGTTAAGTCCAGGTTGGGAAGTGCTTGAGAGTCTTTTCTCTCTTATCACAAAGGTTTATTGAAACTTCAAATGTCAAAGATGGCTTGGCAGTATCACTGTTCACAGAATCTCTCTGAGCAGCCTTACCAATCCATATATCACACATGATGTGTTTTCACTGAGTTACAACAAAAAAAGCCAGTTCTTCCATCAAATCTGTTCATCACACAAACCATGTCCATTTTTGTTCTTTAAACGATGAAATTCAATTACCCTAATTTCCAACTAAGAACAATGCATGCATAATTTTTAGCCTTCACAACTATTCCTAGTCAGCAAACTTGCATTGAAGGTGATCACTATGTCTTTATTATATAAGTCATCTGTCTGTGTCTCTCTTACACACACACACAGTTGTGTCTTGTTCAACTATTCATTGCATGAATGGAAATAGCTTGAAGCAAAGTCAATTTGGCATGACTCTCCTTCTAAGCAAATACTTAAAAACAGAGCCACTTGTGTTAACCCCAATTGTTTCACTATTGCTGAAACAGCAGCAGAGAAAGGCTTCTGGTATCTTATCCACATAGCACCCTCCACTCCAACATACCTCAAAGTAATCCTCAAGAATTGCTTGTGAATTCTAGTGCAGCTGTAATGCAGACAACGTGGCAACCAATTTGCACAGAGTGATGTTGTGCAACGAAATAGTTCTGGTAGTGTTAATATTTAAGATGGCAGTAAGCTCCACCTAATCATGTGATGCCAAATTGACTTGGGTAGAGAAAGGGCAGAACAGCTTTGAATCTTGTACAGTGAAGATCTATATCCCAGAATCCCTCAAAATCTAATGTTTAACTTCCGAATACAACTTGTATCTGATTGTGATCGTGCACCCTATTAAAGACAAGGGACTTTGCTGATTAAGATTCACTGGTGGTTTTCCTTTACCACAGTGAACAAAGTAAAACCTTTAGACCCAGTCAAGGAAAGGATGTGCTGGCAGCAAATTACTTGAGCCACCAGCTGGTAATGAGTGGCATCACAGCACATTAAACAAGCGAGAACTCACCAACAGCAATGCGAAAACAAAAAAGATTAATGAGTCATGAAGTATTGATCGAGTGGACAAAGTTGACCGGGAGATTTCTCATGCTCTTCTTTCAATAATGCCATGGGATCTTTCATAAGAGACAGGTTGACCTTGACTTTAATCAGGTATTGTTTACAATACAGTGATAGTGAATGGGATGCTCACTTTACAAACCATTGAACCAGCATTCATTGGAAATGGTGCCTCAGTCCTTCTTTGGCACAGCATTCAAGTGGCAGTCTAGAATCTGCGCTTATGTCTCAGGAGTGGAGTTTAAACTCCCAACATACTGATACAGACTGTGAATGAAAAATCATACCAGATCAAAATAAGGATTTAAGATGATTCTCTGACATTTCGTGAAACTCTTCAACTTTAGTTTAAGTAAGGGATTGATAACTTAGATTAGCAGTACTTTCAAAACCTTTTGGCATAGATCTTGATTTTGTTCAATGATGTGAAATGGGCAAGCCAAAGTGCATCTCCCAATGAACTGGCTCTCAATGAACTGAAAACATAGAAGAAAGTTGCCATCTTGTCCATTTTACACCAGAATCACAGTCTATGCCATTTGTTTTGAAAAGTTTTGACGATTGCCTAGGATCTTGAGTGCTATCAAAAATAATTTGATGTCGATTACTACAACATTTCTAAGGGATGTGTGTTGTTCAATGTTATTGTAGCTATATTGATGCAAGACTCAGAACAACTCTGTAGCTGAAACAAATAACACATTTCAGTGATACAGTGACTGCATTCAATTACTCAATCAAGCAATGCAGTTTAGCTCAGTGGCGTGGAACTTGCTTTCTCCAAACATGTTTTGCACCATGTAGGCTTACAGACTTTGACATTACCAAAGGCCATTACTAAAAAGCCAGCCTTCTGTTTCAGCACACACCTCACGTCTGTGGTAATAGCATGAAACACAACCCTCACGGTGAACAGATGGTGGTAAATACGACACTGTCAGAAACAGAGAAGCAACAGTCCAGCTGCCTCAGGGCTGCGACTCTTTATTTATTACATACGGCTTTGCATGAAACCTTAAAGGAAGCGAGTATAAAAATCACCCTCTTCAAAAAACACCCTCTTCCCAAAATGTCTGGAGAGGTTGGACACACATGAAATCTGATTCATAGCCCCACAAGAATTGATGAAAACAAATTTTCTGCTGAAAAACCAGATTTAATTAATAGGGAATGAACAGTAAGTGCCAGCTAAATTAATCAAATATGTTTTAGAAACGCAACTTCATAAAAAAAGGAAAATATTGTGGATGCTGGAAGTCTGAAACGAGCACAGACAGTGCTGGAGAATCTCAGCAGATCTGTCAGCAAATGTGGTCTTCAGTTCTGAAGAAGCATTATACCGGACTTGAAGTGTTGACTTGTTTCTCTCTCCATAGGTGCTGTATGACCTGCTGAGTTCCTCCAATATTCTCTACATTTGTTGAAAAATATCATCTTTGACATAGCTCTAGATTTGCTCTTTCTCACTGGTGGAAGATATCCTCCCTGAAAGCATGCCTGCATGACCTTGGGGAAGGTATACATTTCAATCACTTTGTTATTAATCATTTATTGGGGCTATACGAAGGCAGCCTGCATTCACTGCTCCTCCATTGCTACTTTCAATATCATTTCCCCCCTTTGTGTCTGAATTCTGTTCCCATAAAGAGTGCAACCCACATCTTATTGCACAACAGATCAAGCAAGGTAATTACCATCCAATAAAGGACAGTCACTTAATATCTAAATATTTCAGAACTATTCAAACTCATACAGTCAGGATTAATTGAAATCCTTGATCTACTAAATCTGCATTTGAGCCTTGTTTCCATTTTTCAACTGATTTGAAGTTCAGGTATCTACTTGTAGAATATCTGCAAGCTACCTTTGACAAGCTAGACATTAAGGGGCTTATTCTACTTGACTGTTTGCCACTAATCCACTGGGTTTTTTCCAGCAAAACCCACACCAAATAATACCTGCTCCTGGGGATTCACAGGCATTTATTAGTCACAAAATAATGCTCCTGCAAAAAAAAAATTATCCAAGCTCTCCACAGTTTTAAAAGAAAATGGTGAGAACAGTCCCAGTTGCTAATGGTTGAATCTCAACCCGTAGCCCTTTGCAACTGCGGCCTCACATAATGCGCTCTCCAAAGCAATCTGTCATTGCCATAAGTGAATCACTGGCTACAGTTCCTAATTGCACTAAATGCCAGCCAAAACCACTTCAACCTAAGCTGATGCATATCCTTACAGATGTAGGGTCACAATTCATATTTTAAATCAGCCCGATGACTCATTAAACATTATTTTTACGATTTTAAAGAGAATCTCTTATTCTTTTTCTGGTGGGATAGTTTTGAGAGCAGTCCAATGCTGGTTAGTGAGCTATCCCTAAAACCACTCAGCTACATTGGACGGTCATTTTGAAATAACCGAACACCTTTCAGCAAGAAGGCACAGGAAGAGGCTATTGCAATGCACAGGTTTAATACAGTTCCCTAATATATAGCAGAATAAAAGGAATAGCCGCAACTGTACACCTGATGATTGCTGTTTAGTTTTTAAAATGAGCAGTGATCTGTTCTGTGTAACTGAACTTGGAAGTTTTAGAATTCATCATAAGGAATAATCACAGCACTGGGTAGCAACATTCTCAGCAATGCCTATGGAGTAAAGGCATTTAACATCTTGATTGACCTTCCAGTAAAATGCAGAGCTAATTCATGGTACATTGCAACTACAGACAAGTTTCCTTCTGCGTCTCCTCTTACAGAATGAGCCCTGTCAAAGTAACTTGCAAGACATTTCACTGAATAAGTGAGGAGTTCATCGTGATGGGATTACTGTGGTAATGCTCATAAGGAAAGGAATTGCTGACATCTGTGTACAATATCAGGGATGATAGGGAGGAATGTTAACAAAAGGATATTTATAGAGATGAGCCAAAAACTTCTGAGCACATGAACTTGATGAGATAGTCCCTGAATTCCAAATTGTGAATTGATTAAGTTAGTTCTTTGTTTGTCGTAAGTAGGAAAATATGATTTCATTTTATGTCGTGTCTTTAATTCACAGATGTTCATAGTTGTTTACATGAGAAGGATTATCTTTGATGCTTATTCAATGTTAATTTGAAAAACTAACAAATATGGTACAGGTAGTTCCGGCAGTGCAATTTACTTATAATGTCGCTGACGAATTGAGAAACGGTATTTTCAAGAACACATACCTCTGCTCGCAATAGTTAGATTCCAGCAGTGATCGCATGGCGTGCTTCATCCTGTGCATGTGCCGATGTCAGCTGCCGAGAGAGCAGCTTTCTGTGAGGGGTACACTACAGAGAGCAGCTTTCTGTGAGGGATACTGTACAGAGAGCAGCTTTCTGTGAGGGGTACAGTACAGAGAGCAGCTTTCTGTGAGGGATACTGTACAGAGAGCAGCTTTCTGTGAGGGGTACAGTACAAAGAGCAGCTTTCTGTGAGAGGCACAGTACAGAGAGCAGCTTTCTGTGAGGGGCACAGTACACAGAACAACTTTCTGTGAGGGGCACAGTACAGAGAGCAGTTTCCTGTGAGGGGCACAGTACAGAGAGCAGCTTTCTGTGAGGGTCACAGTACAGAGAACAGCTTTCTGTGAGGGGCACAGTACAGAGAGCAGCTTTCTGTGAGAGGTACTGTACAGAGAGCAGCTTTCTGTGAGGGGCACAGTACAGAGAGCAGCTTTCTGTGAGAGGTATTGTACAGAGAGCAGCTTTCTGTGAGGGGCACAGTACAGAGAGCAGCTTTCTGTGAGGGGTACAGTACAGAGGACAGCTTTCTGTGAGAGATACTGAACAGAGATTAGCTTTCAGTGAGAGTTACTGTACAGAGAGCAGCCTGAGGGACACTGTACAGAGAGCAGCTTTCGGTGAGGGGTACAGCACAGAGAGCAGCTTTCTGTGAGGGGCACATTACAGACAGCAGCTTTCTGTGAGGGGTACTGTACAGAGAGCAGCTTTCTGTGAGGGGTACAGTATAGAGAGCAGCTTTCTGTGAGAGGTACTGTACAGAGAGCAGCTTTCTGTGAGGGGTACAGTACAGAGAGCAGCTATCTGTGAGGGATACTGTACAGAGAGCAGCTTTCTGTGTGGGATACAGTACATAGAGCAGCTTTCTGTGAGAGGTAATGTACAGAGAGCAGCTTTCTTTGAGGGGTACAGTACAGACAGCCGATTTCTGTGAGAGGTGCTGTATAGAGACAAGCTTTCTGTGAGGGTGTACTGTACAGAGAGCAGTTTTCTGTGAGAGGTACTGTATAGAGAGCAGTTTTCTGTGAGAGGTACTGTACAGAGGACAGCTTTCTGTGAGGGTTACTGTACAGAGAGCAGCTTTCTGTGAGAGTACTGTACAGAGAACAGCTTTCTATGAGGGGTAATGTACAGAGAGTAGCTTTCTGTGAGAGGTACTGTTCAAAAAGCAGCTTACTGTGAGAGGAATTGTACAGAGGACAGCTTTCTGTGGGGGATACTGTACAGAGAGCAGCTTTCTGTGAGAGGCACTGGACAGAGAGCAGCTTTCTGTGAGAGGTAATGTACAGACAGCAGCTTTCTGTGAGAAATACTGTACAGAGAGCAGCTTTCTGTGAGAGGTAATGTACAAAAAGCAGCTTTCTGTGAGAGGTACTGTACAGACAGCCGATTTCTGTGAGGGGTATTGAACAGAGAGTAGCTTTCTGTGAGAGGTACTGTACAGTGAGCAGCTTTCTGTGAGAGGTACTGTACAGAGAGCAGCTTTCTGTGAGGGTTACTGTACAGAGAGCAGTTTTCTGTGAGGGTTACTGTACAGAGGACAGCTTTCTGTGAGGGATACTGTACAGAGGTCAGCTTTCTGTGAGGGATACTGTACAGAGAGCAGCTTTCTGTGAGGGGTACTGTACAGAGGGCATCTTTCTGTGAAGGATATAGTACATAGAGCAGCTTTCTGTGAGGGGTACTGTACAGAGAGCAGCTTTCTGTGAGAGGTACTGTACAGAGAGCAGGTTTCTGTGAGGGGCACTGTACAGAGGGCACATTACTGTGAGAGATACTGTACAGAGAGCAGCTTTCTGTGAGAGGTACTGTACAAAAAGCAGCTTTCTGTGAGAGGTACTGTACAGACAGCCGATTTCTGTGAGGGGTATTGAACAGAGAGTAGCTTTCTGTGAGGGTTACTGTACAGAGAGCAGTTTTCTGTGAGGATTACTGTACAGAGGACAGCTTTCTGTGAGGGGTACTCTACAGAGGACAGCTTTCTTTGAGGGATACTGTACAGACAGCAGCTTTCTGTGAGAGATACTGTACAGAGAACAGCTTTCTGTGAGAGTACTGTACAGAGGACAGCTTTCTGTGAGGGATACTGTACAGAGAGCAGCTTTCTGTGAGGGGCACTGTACAGAGGGCACATTACTGTGTGAGGTAATGTACAGAGAGCAGCTTTCTGTGAGAGGTACTGTACAGACAGCAGCTTTCTATGAGAGATACTATACAGAGAGCAGCTTTCTGTGAGAGGTACTGTACAAAAAGCAGCTTTCTGTGAGAGGTACTGTACAGACATCCGATTTCTGTGAGGGGTATTGAACAGACAGTAGCTTTCTGTGAGAGGTACTGCACAAAAAGCAGCTTTCTGTGAGAGGTATTGTACAGAGGACAGCTTTCTGTGAGAGATACTGTACAGAGAGCAGCTTTCTGTGAGAGGCACTGTACAGAGAGCAGTTTTCGGTGAGGGGTACTGTACGGAGGACAGCTTTCTGTGAGGGATACTGTACCGAGAGCAGTTTTCTGTGAGGGGTACTGTACAGAGGACAGCTTTCTGTGAGGGATACTGTACAGAAAGCAGGTTTTTGTGAGAGGTAATGTACAGAGAGCAGCTTTCTGTGAGAGGCACTGTACAGAGAGCAGCTTTCTGTGAGAGATACTCGACAGAGAGCAGCTTTCTGTGAGAGGCACTGTACAGAGAAGTTTTCTGTGAGAGATACTGTACAGAGAGCGGCTTTCCGTGAGAGGCACTGTACAGAGAGCAGTTTTCGGTGAGGGGTACTGTACAGAGAGCAGCTTTCTGTGAGGGATACTGTACAGAGAGCAGCTTTCTGTGAGAGGTACTGTACAGAGAGTAGCTTTCTGTGACCGATACTGTATAGAGGACATTTTTCTGTGAAGGGAACAGTACAGAGAGCAGCTTTCTGTGAGAGGTACTGTACAGAGGACAGCTTTCTGTGAGGGATACTGTACAGAGGACAGCTTTCTGTGAGGGGTACTGTACAGAGGACAGCTTTCTGTGTGGGATACTGTACAGAGAGCAGCTTTCTGTGACGGATACTGTATAGAGGACATTTTTCTGTGAGGGGAACAGTACAGAGAGCAGCTTTCTGTGAGAGGTACTGTACAGAGGACAGCTTTCTGTGTGGGATACTGTACAGAGGACAGCTTTCTGTGAGGGGTACTGTACAGAGGACAGCTTTCTGTGTGGGATACTGTACAGAGAGCAGCTTTCTGTGAGGGATACTGTACAGAGAGCAGCTTTCTGTGAGGGGTACAGTACAGTGAGCAGCTTTCTGTGAGGGATACTGTACAGAGAGCAGATTTCTGTGAGGGGTACAGTACAGAGAGCAGCTTTCTGTGAGGGATACTGTACAGACAGCAGCTTTCTGTGAGGGGTACAGTACAGAGAGCAGCTTTCTGTGAGGGGTACTGTACAGAGGGCAGCTTACTGTGAGGGGTACTGTACAGAGGGCAGCTTACTGTGAGGGGTACTGTACAGAGGACAGCTTTCTGTGAGGGATACTGTACAGAGAGCAGTTTTCTGTGAGGGGTACTGTACAGAGGACAGCTTTCTGTGAGGGATACTGTGCAGAGAGCAGCTTTTTGTGAGAGGTAATGTACAGAGAGCAGCTTTCTGTGAGGGATACTGTACAGTGAGCAGCTTTCTGTGAGAGGTACTGTACAGAGTGCAGCTTTCTGTGAGGGATACTGTACAGAGAGCAGCTTTTTGTGAGGGGTAATTTGCAGAGAGCAGCTTTCCGTGAGGGGTACAGTACAGAGGTCAGCTTTCTGTGAGGGGTACTGTACAGAGGACAGCTTTCTGTGAGAGGTACTGTACAGAGAGCAGCTTTCTGTGAGGGGTACAGTACAGAGGACAGTTTTCTGTGAGGGGTACTGTACAGAGAGCAGCTTTCTGTGAGGGGTACAGTACAGAGAACAGCTTTCTGTGAGGGATACTGTACAGAGAGCAGCTTTCTGTGAGAGGTACTGTACAGAGAGCAGCTTTCTGTGAGAGGTACTGTACAAAAAGCAGCTTTCTGTGAGAGGTACTGTACAGACAGCCGATTTCTGTGAGGGGTATTGAACAGAGAGTAGCTTTCTGTGAGGGTTACTGTACAGAGAGCAGTTTTCTGTGAGGATTACTGTACAGAGGACAGCTTTCTGTGAGGGGTACTCTACAGAGGACAGCTTTCTTTGAGGGATACTGTACAGACAGCAGCTTTCTGTGAGAGATACTGTACAGAGAACAGCTTTCTGTGAGAGTACTGTACAGAGGACAGCTTTCTGTGAGGGATACTGTACAGAGAGCAGCTTTCTGTGAGGGGCACTGTACAGAGGGCACATTACTGTGTGAGGTAATGTACAGAGAGCAGCTTTCTGTGAGAGGTACTGTACAGACAGCAGCTTTCTATGAGAGATACTATACAGAGAGCAGCTTTCTGTGAGAGGTACTGTACAAAAAGCAGCTTTCTGTGAGAGGTACTGTACAGACATCCGATTTCTGTGAGGGGTATTGAACAGACAGTAGCTTTCTGTGAGAGGTACTGCACAAAAAGCAGCTTTCTGTGAGAGGTATTGTACAGAGGACAGCTTTCTGTGAGAGATACTGTACAGAGAGCAGCTTTCTGTGAGAGGCACTGTACAGAGAGCAGTTTTCGGTGAGGGGTACTGTACGGAGGACAGCTTTCTGTGAGGGATACTGTACCGAGAGCAGTTTTCTGTGAGGGGTACTGTACAGAGGACAGCTTTCTGTGAGGGATACTGTACAGAAAGCAGGTTTTTGTGAGAGGTAATGTACAGAGAGCAGCTTTCTGTGAGAGGCACTGTACAGAGAGCAGCTTTCTGTGAGAGATACTCGACAGAGAGCAGCTTTCTGTGAGAGGCACTGTACAGAGAAGTTTTCTGTGAGAGATACTGTACAGAGAGCGGCTTTCCGTGAGAGGCACTGTACAGAGAGCAGTTTTCGGTGAGGGGTACTGTACAGAGAGCAGCTTTCTGTGAGGGATACTGTACAGAGAGCAGCTTTCTGTGAGAGGTACTGTACAGAGAGTAGCTTTCTGTGACCGATACTGTATAGAGGACATTTTTCTGTGAAGGGAACAGTACAGAGAGCAGCTTTCTGTGAGAGGTACTGTACAGAGGACAGCTTTCTGTGAGGGATACTGTACAGAGGACAGCTTTCTGTGAGGGGTACTGTACAGAGGACAGCTTTCTGTGTGGGATACTGTACAGAGAGCAGCTTTCTGTGACGGATACTGTATAGAGGACATTTTTCTGTGAGGGGAACAGTACAGAGAGCAGCTTTCTGTGAGAGGTACTGTACAGAGGACAGCTTTCTGTGTGGGATACTGTACAGAGGACAGCTTTCTGTGAGGGGTACTGTACAGAGGACAGCTTTCTGTGTGGGATACTGTACAGAGAGCAGCTTTCTGTGAGGGATACTGTACAGAGAGCAGCTTTCTGTGAGGGGTACAGTACAGTGAGCAGCTTTCTGTGAGGGATACTGTACAGAGAGCAGATTTCTGTGAGGGGTACAGTACAGAGAGCAGCTTTCTGTGAGGGATACTGTACAGACAGCAGCTTTCTGTGAGGGGTACAGTACAGAGAGCAGCTTTCTGTGAGGGGTACTGTACAGAGGGCAGCTTACTGTGAGGGGTACTGTACAGAGGGCAGCTTACTGTGAGGGGTACTGTACAGAGGACAGCTTTCTGTGAGGGATACTGTACAGAGAGCAGTTTTCTGTGAGGGGTACTGTACAGAGGACAGCTTTCTGTGAGGGATACTGTGCAGAGAGCAGCTTTTTGTGAGAGGTAATGTACAGAGAGCAGCTTTCTGTGAGGGATACTGTACAGTGAGCAGCTTTCTGTGAGAGGTACTGTACAGAGTGCAGCTTTCTGTGAGGGATACTGTACAGAGAGCAGCTTTTTGTGAGGGGTAATTTGCAGAGAGCAGCTTTCCGTGAGGGGTACAGTACAGAGGTCAGCTTTCTGTGAGGGGTACTGTACAGAGGACAGCTTTCTGTGAGAGGTACTGTACAGAGAGCAGCTTTCTGTGAGGGGTACAGTACAGAGGACAGTTTTCTGTGAGGGGTACTGTACAGAGAGCAGCTTTCTGTGAGGGGTACAGTACAGAGAACAGCTTTCTGTGAGGGATACTGTACAGAGAGCAGCTTTCTGTGAGAGGTACTGTACAGAGAGCAGCTTTTGTGAGGGGTACTGTACAGAGGACAGCTTTCTGTGAGGGATACTGTACAGAGAACAGCTTTCTGTGAGGGATACTGTACAGAGAGCAGCTTTCTGTGAGGGGTACACTACAGAGGACAGCTTTCTGTGAGAGGTACTGTACAGACAGCACTTTCTGTGAGAGGTAATGTACATAGAGCAGGTTTCTGAGAGCGATACCTTGAGCAGCTTTCTGTGAGAGGTACTGTACAGAGAGCAGGTCTCTGAGAGCGATACCTTGAGCAACGTTCTGGGAGGGGTACTGTACAGAGGACCACATTCTGTGAGAGGTACAGTTCAGACAGCGCTTTCCGTGAGAGGTAATGTACAGAGAGCAGATTTCTGAGAGCGATACCTTGAGCAGTTTTCTGGGAGGGGTACTGTACAGAGGATAGCATTTTATGAGTGGTACAGTACAGACAGCGCTTTCTGTGAGAGGTAATGTACAGAGAGCAGGTTTCTGAGAGGGGCACATTGAGCAACTTTCTGTGAATGGTACACTACTCCTACACTATCCCTTTTCTGGGAAAAAATGGAGCGGGCTAGTGACAAGAATGCTAGCAAGAAGCGTCCTGATGATAAAATTGCGGGTGGTGAATGCAAAAGAAAGGCTATAACACTGGAATAGAAGCTCGATATTATAAAGCTTTTTGAGCATATGGAGAGATTATGTAATATGGAGTGCTTAACAGGAATGAGTGTGTCTACATTATGCAGCATAATGATCCTCTGTCCCTGCATTAACATTTTAAAAAAATATACAGTGCTAAATTTACTTTTGTTTCATTGATAAATATGATTTATACCTTCATTCAGGCTGTGCTATACTTTGTATTAGACATTTAGTGATTTTTGAGTGATCGTGAGTGATATTTCTTGCTGGTCTGCCCCTAACCCCACTTTTCCCATAGCCCTGTTACGTACATTAAACAATTTTTTATTCAGCGAGATTTTGTTGGAATGCAGCTAGGGGGTTATAGGACAATTTGTGGACAATTTGTCCCAGATATGCAACAAACAGCAATAAGATAAATCTCCAATCAATTTGTTTTTGGAAGAGTTGGTTGAGGGATAAAAGATAGCAAAAATGTTAAGAAGATCCTTGTTTTTCTTCATGTGATTCCACTGCATCTTTTAGTGTCAGCTCAGCTGGTTGACAACTTATCTGAAAGGTGGTGACTCTAATAATATACACTCCCATAATACTGGACCACAGTATTGGCCTAGATTACACAGTCATGTCTTACAGCAAGATATGAAACCAAGACTGAACTATTGGATACATCAAAAAGTCATCAGTAACAAAAATGGTTAGAGCTCCAAATAAACTTGAAAAGGTTCACAAAAGATTTACAAGGATGTTGCCAGTATTGGAGGCTTCACGCTATAGGGAGAGGCTAAATAGGCTGGGGCTATTTTCCCTGGGGCGTCAGAGACTGAGGGGTGACCTTATAGAGATTTGTAAAAATCATTAGGACCATGGATAGGGTGAAAAGCCAAGGTCTTTTCGCAGTGCAGAGGAATCTAAAACTGGAGGGTATAGGTTTAAGGTGAGAGGGGAAAGATTTAAAAGAGTCCTAAGGGACATTTTCATGCAGAGGCTGTATGTATTGCATGAGCTGCAAGAGGAAGTGGTGGAGGCTGGTACAATTACAACATTTAAAAGGCATCTGGATGGGTATACAAATAGGAAAGTTTTAAAGGGATGTGGGTCAAATGCTGGCAAAATGGGACTAGGTTAATTTAGGATATCTGGTTGGCGTGGATGAGTTGGACCGAAGGGTCTGTTTCTGTGCATAAATAAAGTTGAGTCATGGAACAGCTACAATGAGGTTTTAATGGGAAGAAAAGGCTGAAGAATGAATGGTCTACTCCTCTTCCTGTACCCTGTTTTCCTGCATCCAAGTTAATTCCGTGATGACTGGTACAACAAGTCAAACTACTCAGAGTTTGAGATCTAAAGTAAGTTTCTACTTTGGGTGTAACAAGACGAAGTTGCATTTCAAAACGGAGTTGGCTTTCCAGAATAAAGTTGGAGTTGAAGTTTCTGTTGAAAATCAAGCTGACTAATTACAAATGTACAATCTTCCATAAAGCAACCAACTGGACGGTAGTTTAGAAAACAATGATATACTTCTTTGCGCTAAAACATGTTCCTGGACATATTTTAGAGTAATAATCTTTGCAGTATTATGACAGAAATGGGATTATAACCTAACAGATAAGCAATTCTTCAATCCTTTGCACAGTTTTGGCCAACTTGGGACAAACTGTCTACTGCAAGGAAACTTTACTGCACTTGGATATTCATTGCACTAAACTATTCAACAAATGTAAGTGATTATTGTTTCATTGGTCAACAGAAGTAGTGACTGGGTGTCACTGGTGTTAAATTTGATTTTTCAGGTTAATACTTGGTGCTGATATGCAGATTCAAAATCGTATGCTCTCGGCGCATCTATTATTTGTCATAACCTACGATAATGCTCCAATCATTGACCCTACGATGGCCAACCTTAAAGGCTCTTCTGGTAGTGGTAGTGTTCCTATATTTGAGCCGGGAGGCCTGGATTCAAGTCCCACCTGTGAAAGAGGTGCATCATGACATTTCTGAACAGGCTGATTTGGGAAAAGAAAAAGACACAACACCCAACCTCACCACATGTAACAGCTCTCACTAACCTGAATTCTAGGGTCTGTAAGAAATAAGAGGAGTAGAATATGACTGAGAAAGTACAGGCACTAAATATGACTCAGTGTATAATACAACAGCTGAACATTCTTGAGGCTTTTACTTCTTCCAGTGATTTCACCCATTTCAACATTCACTTTCCTCCAGAGAGATTGAATGTAATTACTAAGCAGCTGGGCATTCATTAGTAAAGTGAGAGAGGTGACAGGTTGACTTCCCTCGATTGCGATCAATTTGGATTTTGCTGCATGGAAAATTATTAAATATTCATCAGTGTGGTGTCCTATTCTGTCATTAACAGATGACAGAGATTCAGTATCTGCTGATCTGATTCATAAGGGCAAATTAACCAGTCGGGTGAGAGGCACCATCACCAGCAAAAACACCCTGCTCACCTCTCTGGTGTCTGTCAGGTAGCTCAGATAAAGGGTAGCCTGCAACAAGCATTTTGCCCCTACTCCTGCCTCAATGAACGGCAGCTGGGCTGGCCTATTTGCATTGAAACTGCTGAAGAAACAACAGATCTGATAACATTTGTGAAGAGAGCAACATTGACCATCTCTTCATGGATGCCAGCTGTCCAGTTGAATCTTTTCAGCATTTTCTGCTCCTGTTTCAGATTTCTAGCATCTCAGTACTTTGCCTCTGTCCACTTATTGTGACTCATGTTTCGTATGCCCCACTTCAATCAAGAATCCAGTTCAGACCAGGAACAGCACAGCATGCACTAGCTTTTCAAGCAGATGTTTCATCCAAGCAAAACATTCTGCAAGTGACAGGAGCTACTCGGTTTTGATTTTTGTGTGGAGAGCAAAATTACTTCCACTCCCCAAGAGCTAAAACAGCAGTGCACAATGATCCAGCAAAAAATTTATCAACAGTGATTGCTCGAATAATGAGAATAATCGCATAGATCTTCCTGCTTTCACGAAACACGTTTGTCTGAGCTTGAATCGTTTTAAATTGGAGTTTCTTGAAATCAATACTAATTACGCTCACCTCCATCTTTCCCTATTGCTAACAATTCTCCCTGAAATGCAGGTTGTACATGCATTCTCAAACCTCCTAAGGGGTTATCTGGTGCTGGAAGTGCCACCTCACTGATCCCTACTCTTCTCAATGAGTCCCTCCACAGGAAACACACAAGATAAGGCAAGATTAACCCGTTTGATACTGCAAATGTTTTATGAATATCTCTTACATCCTCTTTTTAAGTTGACACTTTAAAAGTCTTAAAGAGTTATTTTTTGTGATTTTTACAGGAAATATTTCTGCAGTTTTTACAATGTCCTTACACCTTACCACAATTAATAGAAGCTGACTTGGAGTATATATTACTTTGGCACAAGAGGTAAGAAAATAAAATACACCAGAAAGCAAGCATCTTACAACATACAGATCAGCTTGTCAACTAAATATGTTCAGATTCTGCAGGAATTTAGCACACTTGAAAATGCACCTCTTATGCTATGGCAATATTTTTCTAAATAACGAAAAATAGTTACAAAGCTAAGATCATATGAAGCAGGCAAAGTGCAAAAACTCACTGATAAGACAATGCCCGCAAGGGTGTATGAGAAGAGATATTTTATGCCAGTATGCACAATATGTTGGCACACCAACAATTGATGGTACCACATCTGCTCAATCCATCTCTCTGCTGACTTCTGGATCTCAGCCTTACTCCTGTGAGGAGGTGCCAGGTGGTGCTTGTTTTGGCCATTGGCCAGCTGGACAAGTGAGCAGAAAGGAAATGCATGTGTTGCATTTTTTTGAGGGTTGGAGTCGGAACTCCGTAAGTTCCCTTTGTCATTTTCATTGTAGTCACTCGTTGAGACTTTGATGACTTGTTTTATTCATTCACGGGATGAGGGCATCGCTGGCTAGGCCAGCATTTATTGCCCATACTTAATTGCCCAGAGAGCAGTTTAAGAGTCGATCACATTGCTGTGGGTCTGGAGTCACATGTAGGCCAGACCAGGGAAGGACTTCAGTTTACTCCCTTAAAGGGCATTAGTGAACCAGAATGGATTCGCTGTCATTACTAGACTCTGAATTCCAGATTTTTATTGAATTTAACTGTACTGTGGTGGGATTTGAAACTGGGCCTCCAGAATATTACCTGGGGCTCTGGGTTAACAGTTCAATGATAATGCCATTAGCCCAGTGCTGCCTCCTAACTGGGCACTGATATCCATCAACCTTTCCATTGAGTATGGGTCACATGTTCAACTTGATGGCAGCATCAGGAGCCTAGCCTCAGCTGATCCACGCCAAATCCCACCCATCTCCACCATTATGAAATGCCGGGATATCTTACATTCCTCCTGCACTGGGGAGCTGAGGCCAACAGTAGCACAACCCAAATCTTTGGCTTGTTTTTGATCTCCTTAGAACATATTTGAGGAAAAAAAAACTTACACTTTAACAGAAAAAAATCCTAACTCTGCTCTAAGTTTTCATTCACAAAGAGTGATTTATGATTCCCCGAGGGAGATCCTGTTAGACTCTGACAAGTTTCCACCAATGCAAATTTTCAGACAAGGAACACAGCAAGTTTTTTGTTTAAATCTTGCCCGACAGTATTTTGTTCTACCAGATTGGTTACAGATCATGTTTCCTTTTCCTGTGATTGACACTGATTTTGATGTGATGATAGCTGGAACCTGACCAGAAGAGAAGGACGATGACAGGGGACTTCAAGGGACAGTATGCTGCCCAGCAAATGAACTTTGTGTCCATTCTTATGCTCTGTGTTCTCTATGCTTCCATCAAACTTTCATCCTTTTGAGGTTCATTGATGGGAGAGTTTGGGGTTAACACATGCAGTCCTTGCATAAACTGGTAATTACATTCCTGAAAAATCACTGCATTAAGCAAATTCATGCTATTGGGAACACATATTCCTACAGAAGCCCTGGGAATTATTCAGGTTACATTCTCCAAAGTCATTCAGGCATAATGGGCATGTCTTAAGCAGATTGGATCTTCCTATGCTAAGGAAAAAGTGAGGACTGCAGATGCTGGAGATCAGAGCTGAAAATGTGTTGCTGGAAAAGCGCAGCAGGTCAGGCAGCATCCAAGGAGCAGGAGAATCGACGTTTCGGGCATGAGCCCTTCTTCAGGAATGGCTCATGCCATTAAATGGGTTGAATGGTTCCTGAAGAAGGGCTCATGCCCGAAATATCAATTCTCCTGCTCCTTGGATGCTACCTGACCTGCTGCGCTTTTCCAGCAACACATTTTCAGCTCGTCCTATGCTAAGCTTTACACATGTAGTGAATAATCCATTCCAATGACTAGGGTATGAAATTGATTGTAAGCATTTGTAGACAATTTTGTTTCCAGCCTTTACTGGATATTCAAAATGAAGATTTCATGCATTGCAGATGGGATTTGTCACCAGCTATGAAACTGCATGTGAAGTGGAAGGAACACTGCAGAAAGAAATAGTCTTAGGTATGGCTGGATGGGTTTGAACAGCGAACATAGTGACTCAGATAAGAAACAAAGCATTTGAGAGACAGGACAAATGTCAATTAAACCATTAAAAAGTACCTCTTGCATTACTTATGGACCATAAGACATAATGGCAGAAATAGACCATTCAGCCCATTTAATGGGATCATAGCTTATCTCATTATCCTCAATTCCACTTGTGTGTTTTCCCCATAACTCTTAATTCTATTACGGATTTAAAATCTGTCTATTTCGACCTTCGATACATTTATTGACACATTTTGCAGTAAAGAATTACGCAGATTCACAACTCTTAGAGACAAAGTGGCTCATCTCTGCCTTAAATGTTTGAGCCCTTTTTCTGAGATTACACGCTCTGGTCCTAGACTCTCCTCTGATGGGAAACAACCTTTCGACATCTACTCTGTCAAGTCTTATATATTATATATTTCATCTTATATATTTCAGTAAGGTTGACTCTCATTGCTCTATATTCCGACAAGTACAAGCTCAATCTACTCAACCTAGCTTCAAAAGACAGTCCCTTCATATCTGTTACCCTTCTCTGGACTGCCTCCAATGCCAGTATATCTTCCCTTCGATAAGGAGCACAAAACTGTTTATGGGATTTCAACTAGGGTTTGACTAGTGTCTTAAATAGTTTTAGCAAAACCTAAAAATCTGACATCTGTAACTCATACATCCAAAACTTCCACATCTGTCAACATATCAGTGATTTATTATAATTACGTTGTTGCAAATCAGGGGCACATTTTGAGAAATATGGTTAGAAAAGTAAAATCCACAGATGGAAAATGAAGTTATCCAAAACCTTGTTAAATGAGGATGACCTGTATTGGCGTATGGGGCATGATTAAAGAGGGGTAGGAACTATGAAATAAGAGCTGATGACAATTCACCCATTTGTGTCATATGTCTTGGCTAAGTATTATCAGGAGTGCCACGTAATTATTGTTCTAGTTCTTACATCAGCAGCAAGCAGCACTGAGCAACACACATATAAATACATCAGTGTAGAAGGGTCTCCTGAGATGAGGGTCTAGTTGCAGTTTGAAGAGTGTGATGGAGGCAATGTCTTCAAAATTGGCCTAAGGCAGAATACATGATGATTAATTGTAGATCAAGAAATGGCATTTGGCTCACTTAGATTGGTTAAGGCTATATATGGTAGGTCAGGGCCTTGGTCTATGTTGAGTTGGTTGACCTCAGCCAAGGTGGTGACAAAGGCACATCTGGCTTCAATAAAGCTGGGACAAGGATAGGATGTCAGCTCCAGCTCCCACAGCAGTAAGTACACTTCATAGTCAAGGGCTGAAGGCTGAATCAGGCTCATACGTGCCCTGAAGCCAAACAGCCTGTCAACGTTCAACATCTCTGCTCGTGAAAGTCAGCATGCAACTACGTGGTATGCTTAACATAGCAAAAAAAGTCTCACAGCATTGACAGTAATCATTGGCTGCCTGAGGGATGGAGGTGGAGTAGCCCTGGAGAACAAAGTATGACAGTAAAAGACAGAAGTTAAGTTTGAATTTGGTGGCTCATGGCACTTTTAATCAGTGACACGATTGATGTTTATGTACTTTAGCCTTTAAAAACATCTTGTACATCAAGCAATCTGCTTTATCCAAACATTGAGCAGATCAGCACTTGCCAATGAATCAAGTGCAGTGGCTGTTACACTATGAGCTAGTCCTTAATCTTGCAATGTAACATATTTTCCAGTCATGTCTGAGGAACCTGGTCCAGTCAATAATGTAACTCAATTTTACAAATTCAGTTTATTTGAATTGAAAATTAACGGTTTGTTTGAATACATTAAAATGTGGGGATTGACTGACAGCAACAACATGTTCTCTTGGTGAGATCACACTCAGATAATGAGTGCTTCAAAATAAAAATAGTTGATACATTTAACAGCTATTTCCATAATTTTTCTATAAAATCTTCATAATATTTTCCCCTAGGAAAATATTAGGAAGATTTTATATAAAGGTTATGGAAATGACTGTTTCATGCATTAGGTTAACTATTTTTTATTTTCCATGGGGAAAATATGATTTGCTCAATTCTTTCCCCTTCTTCTCAGGGAGTTGATTTCTGATGGGCCAAATTTCAGGAACATTAAATTGCATTTATATAGCACTTTAAAGTAGGAAAACATTTCCTGGGTGCCTCACACCAGATCATAATTTGAGATAAATACATTTAATCAAAGGAATTACTTGAACAGATGTCTAAAAATGTGGCTGAACAGGGAAAAAAAAGTGAGGAAGATTTTAAATGGGGGTGTGAACATAGAACAATACAGCACAAAACAGGCCCTTCGGCCCTCAACGTTGCGCCGACCTGTGAACTATTCTCAGCTTGTCCCCCTACACTATCCCATCATCATCCATGTGCTTATCCAAGGATTGTTTAAGTCTCCCTAATGTGGCTGAGTTAACTACATTATCAGGTAGGGCATTCTACGCCCTTACCACTCTCTGAGTAAAGAACCTGCCTCTGACATCTGTCTTAAATCTATCACCCCTCAATTTGTAGTTACGCCCCCTCGTACAAGCTGACGTCATCATCCTAGGAAAAAAGACTTTCACTGTCTGCCCTATCTAATCCTCTGATCATCTTGTATGTCTCTATCAAATCCCCTCTTAGCCCTCTTTCCATTTAGTCAGGTTATTCCTGAGTTTAGGACTTAACTGACTAAAAGCCCAGTTGCTAATGGAAGACAAGAACTTCTGCCATCTTTAGCTCAATGTTGTCCAAGCTACCGGCCTCCCTCTTAACCCAGATAGTAAGTGGTGAAAGTCAACACAACTGAACATAATCCTTATCTCATCAGTTTTCTATTCTTCCTAATATCTCCTGCTGGGTAAAAGGATAGCAATTAACATTGTGAATGCTGCTTGGACCCTCCCTTATCCAAGTCCAGGAACAATGGCTGACAGTTTAAGTGCCTCTCCTGCTGCCTTGGTTATGGTAATCTTACTGGATACAGACTAGGGGTGAATTTAACTAAATTCTGCTCTGATAGCTTGGATCTTTGGGACTTTTATCCAGTGGACTGATTGGGTGAGTTTCCATTGCTAAATTGATTCCTCTGTCTTTTAATTCAAAGAAAACAAATAAACAGCAAATTAATGCCAAATTAAAAAAGGACAAATATTAATTTTGGATACTTATTGGGATAATCAAGTGGATTAGGATTCTCTCTCCCTTTCTCGAAGGTAAGCAGACACAAATAATGCTCTCTCCATTCACTAGATATACTCAAAACAAGCAGGAAGAAATTACCTTTCATGTCATGATGACTTGGAGGTGCTCGTTTTGGATGGGGGTGTACAAAGTTAAAAATCACACAACACCAGGTTATAGTCCATCAGGTTTATTTGGAAGCACTAGCTTTCGGAGTACTGCTTCTTCATCAGGTAGTTGTCATGTCTGTCCTGCACGTCATGGTTATCTGATCACCATCGTTTCATGGAACGCTTTCATGGTGACTTATTCCAAAATGAGCTTATAGTAGATGTCACATGACAGTGACAAATCGCACTTATACAATATACAAAGCAATTTCTCAAAGCAACTTGCTGAAAGGAAAATTGTGCAAAAACCATTTCTTAAGTGCAGTCTGTCTCACCGTTGCGTTCCCCAACACATGCATTTCATTCATAATCTTCTCGGTGTTGAGGTATTTTAACACTGTGTGTATGACTTGGTCTCATCAGTGAGTCCAGTATCTTGGTCCTGCCATGATCCTTCTACTGGGGTGTGTAGTTCCCTTGGCCAGTGCTTCATCAGACGAAGATGCTTGTCTTACCGATTCAACAGAGACAAATAAAAAAATGCAGATGCTGGAATCCAAGGTAGACAATTCAATGTCTTTGCTGGGTTGGTGATTTCCAGAACATGTCGGATTTTTGTTGCTAGTTATTTGATTCTAAAGAAAGCTGCTTTTTTTAAATTGTGTCCTAATACACACTCAGTATTGAGCTTGGATCAAGGACTACACTCTGATGAGAAAATTAGGTATCTTTGCAAAATAGTTCACAAATTCAACAAAGCATTGCACTGTTTTCACCTTTTCTGATTGCCAGATCTCTGACACAGCTCTCACTTTGCCAGAATCTGGACAAAGTCATTTCACTGTCAGTAAATGTCCTATGTACTTAACTAAGACAACATCAATTGCAACCTTTTCCTTTCTTATCCTGATCAGGCTTTTCTTCTGCTGTCCTGTGCTAACGCTCATTTTGTATCTACTTGCTTATTATCAGCTACCAAGTCCGCAAAGAATGATTTTGTGCTTTTTTTTAATCTTTGTTTTATTTCTTTCAGAATTGGCAAAATATTTAAAGTGTGCCAGAATACAATGACGAGGAGACAACACAACAGTTTTAAACAGCATTAACCAGCTTCCATTTAGCCTTTGGTCGCAGCAACTTAAGAAGGAACTTTGGAGGAGATATAATACAGATTCACCCAGTATGATACCAAAGCTGAAGTGGTGAATGTCAAGGTTTATATTCATAACGTTTGGTTACCTTACTTTAGAAGATTGAGAATTGATCTTGTCGATGGATTTAAAATACTAGAATTAGTTGAAGAGAGTGAAGCCAATTAAGTATTCCTGTCAGGGGTTCCAGAAGATTAAAGGGATCATTAAATCAAGGTGCCAGAAATTTGCAGCACACTTTTTTCAAAACATTGTGGATACTGAACTAATTGAAAATTTCAAACCAAACATTGCAAGGCTGTCAAATGATATGGATCAAAGGAGAAATGTGTTCAGATACAGATGAGCCAGGATTAACTTGAATGGGGGAGCCAGGCTTAAGGGATCGAATGGCCTCCTGCAATTCTTACATTCTATTTGTCACAGTACCAAAGTCTCTTTGTGAATTATTTTGCAGCTGAGAATGCTTTCATTTGGCATCCACTTGATTCACATTTATCTTGATTTGGAAATATTAAAATAAAGGTACATTGAAAGCACTTGATAATGTATGCACATCCAAAATCATGTATCAAAATGTACTTACAATGGGTAGGACACATAAACAGTAGAATTTCATATTTCAATTTCCACTGACATTTGACACCTAAAAATAAATTGCACCATCATATAAGTTGTTCATCTCAATGTGATTGTGGCAGAATGACTGTACTCATGTCTACATAGCCAGTAATGCATTAAAAATCATTATGTTGAACACCAGAGAACTTAAATGGGATAAGATGCAAATCATTCTTGCATAGAGTGAAAAAAAGAAATACTCCTATCTTGAACACAGATAAAATGTCCTCTCATGTTTGATAAATAGATGTCTATAGATTAGCACAATGGGATATTTCTAATGTCTATCCATAATGTATCACTAAGTCATACATACAAAATAAACCAGGCTCAATTTTATGTAGCATTTTTAGGTAGCAGTTTTCGCACCTTTTTTAAAAAAAATCATAAAATTAAAATTAAAATGCTGCTGTGCACATTCTTTCCACTTGATTGACTTTTATTTCTGATATTTACTTTCTCAACATAGAGTCAGAGAGATGTACAGCATGGAAACAGACCCTTTGGTCCAACTCGTCCATGGTTGGAATTAAGTTGAAAATCAGGTAAAATCAAATGTGCAGCGCCAAGCTTGGTATGATGGGGGGGAATGCTTCCATTTTTTTTTAAACTCAGCTGTGGATTTAAGGTAGTTTACACCTCTACATCCTTTTCAAAAAGAGGTCAAGCAATTTTAAGATACTCTATTTCAGCTTGTACATTCTGTGCAATAATTGGTCTGACACAGTTTGCTATGTCAATTGATCTGATTTGTAGGTTATCCTATGACTGACTCAATCATTCACAAAGAATGCAAAATGCTTTTAGCATGAAAAAGGAAAACCTCACTAAAATTTGATACCAGTGGCACTAACTCCTCATTTATCACATGCATTGCTACAAGGGCTTTGGCTCTGTTTAGTAATACCATCCGAATAATGAACAAGCTTATAGCTGTACATGAGGACGTAAAGAACAATATTCACCCAACGAGTCAGCTTTAGTTTTATAGCTAATACATGCAATCACAGAGAGCGATATGTAACAAAATGCAAATGTGTTGTAAACTTGGCATTGAAGTTCTCTAGATGATTAAGTTCAAAATGCAATAATGTCCTGTGTTTCAACAGGTTGGAGCAAATACCCAGCCTGGCCAGGTGACCGACAGAATAAGCGACTAGGCCCAACATACAATTGACTAACGAGCTTCTGCAAGCAAGACCTAAAAAATGCAAAGAGACCATGATTACCACAGGTCAAAAGATCCAAAGAAGGATCAGCCCAGACCTGTGTTTCATACCGAAGAATGGGAAAGTTGTTATGGCCCAACACCCAATATGGCGTACTCAGGCAGAACAATAGGGAGAGACATTATGTTTGTGTACCTCCCCAGTTTAAGACAGACCCTTTGGCACCTAGGAGTAATTACATCTTGGGAAGGGGACGGAAGCACCTAGAATGACCTGGCCTATCCTCAAAGGATGCTGGGACCACTGTGCTGTGACTCCATTGGTTAAAGTGAGAGAACATTACAGAAGGGCTCAGAAAGAGTGGGGTGAGGAGATAAGAAGGGATACCTGGCAGCCATTCCCTTCGTGAAGATTCCATGAGAGACCCATCTTTGCACTAAGTAAACCCTGAGTGCCCTGACAACGGAGCTTAGTGAATCGGATCCAGCAGCCCAATCACATTCATCAGAGTGAGTAGTTTCTTCCAGGCAGTTAGCTTGGTTTAGGAAAGGTGAACTTAATTTATGTAACGTTGTTCTTTTTAAAACTTGTCAGTGTTTTCGTCAAACCAAATTTGGACCTTAATCATTTGTTTGTCTTATTCAGCAAGAGCATCTGAGTAAACATGTTCTGTGAATAATGAACTGGTTGAAGTGTCTGAATACAACATTATACAGGGATTCACCAGGCTTGGGTTGACCAATGCCCTATGTATGTCAGGCAGCAGCTGAGGAGCAGGAGAATCGACGTTTCAGGTGCTGGTCTCCCTACCTCTAAACCTAAAATCCTAGGTTCAAGTCTTACTCACTCCAAAGATATTTCATAACATGTTTGATCAGGTTGATTAAAAGTATCCATAAATATGAGAAGAAAAAAACATGTACAAGGACAAAGGAACCACAGGTTTAAAGAAAAGCAATTAAACCAAGTGACTTGTATTTGCCTTTATTTCAAGTGTTTCTGCACTACAGTTGAGAGGCATACGCAATTGCAACTTTAAATAGGTACTTCCATGGCTGTGTAAATCCAGGTTCTGACGCACAGAAGTGTGGAAGCAGGTAATTCGGCCCATTGAATCTATACCGTCCCTCCGAAGAGCATTCCAGCTAGATTCACCTCCTCCCCTATCCTTGGAACCCTACAGTTCCCATGGCTAATCCACCGAGCCTGCAAATTCCTGGACACCCTGAGCAGTTTAGCATGGCCAATCCACCTAACCTTCACAATTTTGGACTGTGGTAGAAAACCAGAGGAAACCCCTGCAGACGCCGGATGAAAATGCAAACCCCACACAGACAGTTACCTGAGTCTTGAACCTGGGTCACTGGCACTGTGAGACAGTAGTGCTAACTACTGAGTCAATGTGCCACCCATGTCAGGGAAGGACTCCAGAACTTAACAGGGATACAGTCATACATTCAGTTCTCTTTGATATTGCATGCGGGGTAATTCCAGTTCAGATTTTGAAGCTGGTACACTAAGTGGCCTATACACTTGGGAAATCTGCTTGATCTTAATTTCAAGAGTTCTGAGATGATCTCCTCTTCAGGACTGAAATACTGATTCAAATATTTGGAAGCTAGCTTTGCATCCAGATGTATTGATAAATGCAGAATACTTAGTGCTAAAGACGGCATTTCAAATTCCAAACAAATACGAGGAAATATAAATGCAACTACACATCTCAGTTTTTCCAGTACCAATGCATTCTTCATAAAGATTAAATGTTCTTGTCTTAATGGAAAGTTCTCTCTATCTTACCAGGATGATACTGCAGAAAAACACAAACTGCGCTCTATTTAAGTAACAGGCCATTTGGCTTTCAACAGTACTATACTCTTCATTCTCAGACTCTTCATTCTCAGACTGATGGTGAGATGGTTGTTTCACAATATTGTCAGTGGTCTAGTAATTCAGAGGCTAAAATTAAAGGTCTGGGGATGGCATCCATTAGAACTTAAAATTTGATAATAAAATCCAACACCTAAATCAAGTGTCAGTAATGACAAGCATGAAACTAACACTAATTGTTTAAAAACCCATCTGGTTCACTAGTGTTCTTTAGGGAACAAAATCCATCATCCCTACCTCGATCATACATATGACTCTCGATCACAGTGATGTGGTGACACTTAGTGATCTGGTGACACAGCAATGGCCTAACAAATTGTGAAGTTCAAGAGCAACAAAGGACAGGCAATAAATGCTGGCCTTCTCAGTGATACCCCCATTCCATGAAAGAATAAAGTATCTGTGAATCAGTTCACACAAGCCTTGCGAGTCAAAATAAATCAAAGCGAGAATGATACCATGGTCTTTGGGAATTGTTTGACTAATCCTTTTCCCTGTCCGGTCAGGCTTCCTCAAGTTGCTGGTGGTAATGTTCAGAGGGTCCAGGCATGCATCAACACTGGCAGGAGTGTGTTGCTATGAAAACAGGAACATGGCATGCATTGGCATCATTCCGACTTCATCACTGCAGAGAACATGGGCTTTTATTGTGAGGTGCCCTTGATAGAGTTGTCGTGGACAACAAATCCTCTAAAATCCGGCCTGCCTCCATGAGAATTGATGGGAGGACTCAGACATACCTATCCAGCAATGGAGCCAGACAGATCGAGAGTCATAGAGTCCTACAGCACGGAGATAGGCCCTTTGGCCAAACTGGTCCATACTGACCAAAATATCCATCAACACTAACCGCATTTCCCTGCACTTGGCCCGTATCCTTCTAATATTTTCTTATCCATGTATTGGTCCAAATGCCTTTTAAATATTGTTAATGTACCTACCTCAACCACTTCCGCTGGCAGCTCATTCCATATCCATGCAACCCTCTGTATTAAAAAATCTGCCTTTCAGGTTCCCTTTTATTTTTTCCCCTCGAACATTAAACTGATGTCCTCTAGTCCTCAATTCCCCAACCCTGAAAAAAAGACTGAGTGCATTCACTGTAGCTGTGCCTCTCATGATCTTATATACCTCTATAAGGTCCCCAATAGTCTTCTGTGGTCTAACGAAAAAAAGTCCTGGCCTGTCTAACATTTCCTTATTTCTCAGACCATTCAGTCCTGGCAACATCTTTGTAAATTCCTTCTGCACTCCATCCAGTTTAATAACATCCTTCCGATAACAAGGTGACCAAAACTGAACATAATATTCCAAGTGCGGCTTACCAATGTCCTGTATAACTGCAACATAACTCCCAACTTCTCTACTCAATGCCCTGACTGATGAAGGCCAATGTGACAAAAGCCTTCTTCATTGCCCTGTCTACCTGTGACTCCACTTTCAGAGAACCGTGCACCTGAATTTCAAGGTCCCTCTGTTCCACTACACTCCTTAAAGCCCAACCATTCATCATGAAACTCCAACCTTGATTAACTTTCCAAAATGCAAGATCTCATATTTATCTGTATTAAGCTCAATTTGCCATTTCTTGGCCCACTTCCCCAGATGATCAAGGTCCTGCTGCAATTTCTGGTCAGCTTCCTCACTCTCCTATTTTAGTATCACCTGCAAACTTACCAATCATACTTTGTGCATTCTCATCCAAATCATTGATATAGATTACAGACAGCAATGGGCCCAGCACCGATCCCTGAGGCACTCCACTAGTCAGAAGACTCCAGGCCGACAAGAATCTGTCTACTATTACCCTCTGCTTCCTACCATCAAGCCAATTGTACATCCAATTTGCCATTTCCCCGTAGATTCCATGCGATCTACCCTTCCAGACAAGCCTACCATGTGGAACCTTATCAAAGGCCTTACTGCAATTCATATGGACTACATCTACCGCCCTGCCCTCATCAACCTTTCTCGTTGCTTCATCAAAGAACTATAATAAATTGTGAGGCATGTACAAAGCCATGCTGACTATTCCTAATCAAACCCAGTCTTTCCAAATGCATGTATATCTGATCTCTCAGAATCTTCTCAAGTAACTAACCTACCACAGATGTGAGGCTTACTGGTCTATACTTCCTAGGTTTTATTTTTGCAGCCCTTCTTCAATAAGGGCACAACATTCACTACCCTTCAGTCTTCTGGAATCTCACCCGTGGCAAACAGTGATGCAGTATATATGCCAGGGTGCCCGCAATTTCTTCTCTAGCCTCTTGCAGTGTTCTTGGATATATCTGGTCAGGACCAGGACATTTATCCACCTTCATACATTCTAATAGGTCCAACACCTCCTCTACTGTGGTATGGATGGTCCCTGAGATATCACCACTATCTTCCCCAAGTTGCCAAGTGTTCACATCTTTCTCCATAGTAAATACAGGGGAGAAATATTCATTGAGAACCTCGCCCATCTCCTACACCTCTACACATACATGACCACTTTGGTCCTTAAGTGGTCTCCTTCTCTCTCTCTAGTTATTCTTTTTCTTTTAATATACTTAAAGAACCTCTTTGGATCCACCTTAATCTTGTGGGCTATCTTGTGTTCTCTTTTCACCATCCTGGTTTACTTCTTCAGTAAAACTCTTGTATCCCCTATATACCTCCAGGGATTCCCTTGATCCCAGCTGCCTGTACCAGGAGAGATAAGTGCAGTCTCAAAACACAATTCAACCCAAAAACAGTACGGTGTATTGGTTCATCCCGCAATGGGGCCGGGATTTTAGAATTGATCCAGGCTGCCAGTTCTTCCTTCCAAAGAGTCTCCCTGATTCCATGAAAGTGGATGTCCTTTTCCACTGTGTCTCTGATTCCAATGTACAACCTGAGGCCAAATTGCCCACTTTTGTCAACTACAAGTGACTGCAGTATTTCAGCATGATATTAAAATTTGATAATAAAATCCAGCACCTAAATCAAGTGTCAGTAATTACAATCCTGAAACCATAATTGATTCTTTCAAAATCCCGTCTGGTTGACTAATTTTTAGGGAATGAATATAAAAACGTGTCATACAGGAACATTCACAACATGAGCTGAGGTAGATTATTTAGCCCAAGTTTGATCTATCATTCAATAAGACCATAACTGATCTTCCTGTGTTTCAGTTTTAACATTTCGTTCTACTGCTGCTAACCTGAGTTCTCTGCCCAACAAAAATCTCTCCGCCACAGTATTTAAAATATTCAATGACCTGTTTTGACCACCTTCTGAGGCAGAGAGTTTGAAGGTCACAAAACCCTCAGAGAGAAGAAAAATCTCCTCATCACTGTCCTTAATTTTAAAATAGCGCCCATTAGCTCTGCACTGACCACACATCTAAACTCAAGTGGAAACCTGCCTTTACAACTAAGACAATCTGCTCAGGCAGCAATCTAATAAGTTACCTCAGAGCTGCTTCCACTTAAGTCCTTTCCTAAACAGGGAGACTAAAACTGGACACAGAATTCGAGAATGCAGGCTCACCTATGAAAAGTGAAGCATAATATTCTCAAATTATGTTCGATTTGTGTACTAAATGATCGTAAACCATTAGTCTTCTTGGTTACTTGCTGCACTTGCTTACTAAGTTATTGTGACTCGCGATCTTGGATAACCAGATCTCTCTGCACCTCGGAATTCTGCAGTCATTCTTTATTTCAGTGACATTGTGCTTTGTTACTCTTCCTGCCTAAGTGAACAACTTCACATTTTCTTATGTTATTTTCTACTTGGCAGAATGTTGCTCACTCATTCCATTTATATATGTCTGCAACTTCCTCATATTTTCTTCACAACATAACTTTTATCTATCTTGTTGTCATCTGTGAATATGGCTAACATGCCTTCGCACCTCTCATCAAAGCAAATTGTCAAAGATGAGACTCCAGCACAGACTCCTGTAAAATTTCATTCATTCCATTCTGCCAATCAGACAAAGATACATTTATGTATTTCTTCCTGTTTTCTGCCAGCCAATCTTCTACCCACGCTAATATATTCTGGTTTACACCATCAGCTTTTTTTTTCTGCAATAACCTTTGATATGGCAGCTTAACAAATGCCTTCTGGTAATCCAAATACAGTTGTCTATAGGCTCCACTCTAGCCACAATGTGTTACTTCTTCAAAGGACTCCAGTATATTGGTTAGAAAAGATGTTCTTTTAACAAAACCATGCTGACTTCATGATTACCTTGACTACATTCAGGTATGTAGCTACAATCGCTAATGATCGATTCTAACACCTACCAGACATCAAGCTATCTGCCCTATAGTTTTAGCCTCCCTCCTGTCTTTAATAAAGGACGAATACTTGCTACCTACCAGACCATTGAAACTTTTATTGAGCATAGGCAATTTTGGAAAATTAACACCGTATATCAACAACCTGATTACCACATCTTTACAGACCAGAGGATGAAGTCTGTTGGGATCCAGAGACTTGTTAGTCCTCAGCAATCAGTTTGTTGATTAACTCTTCCTGCAACTGTAATTACAGTAAACTCCTCTTTCCCTCCGGTTTGTTATTACTGCAATTTTTTTGTATCCTCTGTAGTGAAAGCAGAAGCAAAATCTTTTTTCATGCATTCACTATTTCCTTATTATCGACAATTAACTCTCCATTCTCACTCGCCTGACAACCGACACACCTAACGTGGTGCCACTATTTAAGAAAGGTGGTAAGGAAAAGCTAGGGGACTATAGAGCCTGATGTGAGTGGGGGGAAGTCATTGGATGAGATTCTGAGGGTCAGGATTTACATATTGTTAGAAAGGCAAGGACTGGTTAGGGATAGTTAACATGGCTTTATGCATGGGAAATCGTATCTCACTAACTTGATTGCATTTTTGGAAGAAGTGAAGAAGATTGATGAAGGCAGAGCAGTGAACATTGCCAATATGAACTTCAGTAAGGCACTTGATAAGGTTCCACGTGGTAGACTGGTTAGATCACATGTATTACAGGGAGAGCTAGCCATTTAGATGCATAATTGGCTCAAAATTAGGAGCCAGAGGCTGATGGTGGAGGGTTGCTTTTCAGACTGGGGACCTGTGACTAGCAGTGTGCCTTAAGGATCAGTGCTGGGTCCACTGCTTGTTGTTATTTTTAAAAATGATGTGGATGTGAATATAGGAGATCTGGCTTGTAAATTTGCAGATGACACCATTGGTTGTATATTGGGTAGTGAAGAAGGTTACCTCAGAGCACAATGGGGCCTTAATTAGATGGGCAAAGGGCTGAAGAGTGGCAGATGGAGTTTAATTTAGGTAAATGTGAGGTGCTGCATTTTGGAAAGGGCAAATCAGGGTAGGCCTTAGATAAACAATGATAAGGTCCTAGAGAGTGTTGCTGAACAAAGAGACATTGGAGTGCAGGTTCATAGTTCCTTGAATGTGGAGTTGCACATAGATAGGATAGTGAAGGTGGCGTTTGGTACGCTTGCCTTTATTGGTCAGTGCATTGAGTATAGAAATTGGGAGGCCATGTTGCACTGTACAGGACATTAGTTCAGCCACTTTTACAATACTGCATTCAATTCAGATGTCCCTGCTTTGGTAAAGATGTTTTAAGACTTGAAAGAGTGCAGAAAAGATTTACAAGAACGTTGCCAGGGCTAGAGGGTTTAAGTGATAGGGAGAGACAGAATTGCCTGGGGCTGTTTTCCCTGGAGCATCAAAAGGTGAGGGGGTGATCTTATAGATGTTTGTGAAATCATGAGGGGCATGGAGAAGGGAAAACAGCCAAAGCCTTTTTCCCAGGGTAAGGGAATTTCAAAACGAGAGGGCAGAGGTTTAAGGTGAGAGGGAAAAGATTTGAAGGGGATCGAAAGATCTGTTTCCATGCTATAACTTTATAAGAAGGAACATTTCCTGAATGTAAATTTTGTGGAGAAAATATTCATTTTATAATTTATGCAACATCTCATTTTAATTGTGTTTGGTTTTAATTTAGTTATGATTTTTCGAATAAAAGTTTGATATTTACAGCTACAGTTAGCTTTCAGAGTTTGGAAGATGTTGTACTGGGTTCAGAATGTTAACTCTGTTTCTGTCTCCACAGATTCTGTCAGACCTGCTGATTTTCTGTACCATTCTCTGTGTTTGTTTCAGGTTTCCAGCACCCACAGTAATTTGCTTTTATTTGAGTTTTTCTTCCAGTGTCTTATCAGCTTTTGAGGAGTGCATACATCATGTGGATACAACAGACCTTAATTTATTAGGAGTAGATTGGCTAATTAGTGTTTATATAAATTGTGTTCAACTTGAATTATTTTTAATAAGTGACAAGACACCAGATTGTTGGCTAGAAAAAGATAACCAGGGTCAACTGTGTATAACCAATCACAGCTGACTGCATCAACTGATTAGAGTCATAGAGTCATAGAGATGTACAGCATGGAAAGAGACCCTTTGGTCCAACCTGTCCATGCCGACCAGCTATCCCAACCCAATCTAGTCCCACCTGCCAGCACCGGGCCCATATCCCTCCAAACCCTTCCTATTCATATACCCATCCAAATGCCTCTTAAATGTTGCAATTGTACCAGCCTCCACCACATCATCTGGCAGCTCATTCCATACATGCACCACCTTCTGCGTGAAAAAGTTGCCCCTTAGGTCTCTTTTATATCTTTCCCCTCTCACCCTAAACCTATGCCCTCTAGTTCTGGACTCCCGATCCCAGGGAAAAGACTTTGTCTATTTAACCTATCCATGTCCCTCATAATTTTGTAAACCTCTTTCAGATTCCAATCAGTATTAGCTGATCGGTCACAACCATTGTCATCTGTTACCAAAAAAGGGAAGTCATAACTGCCTGGCAACTAAGATCAACTTTTACAAATTGAGCTCTCATCCTGGTTGGCAACTTCTTCAGCCAGGGAGAAAGTGAGGACTGCAGATGCTGCAGATCAGATTCTTATCCTTGCCCAGAGGATAAATGGCTTGACCAGAATGGCTGAAGAAGTTGTCAAAAAGTGTGGTGCTGGAAAAGCACAGCCAGTCAGGCAGTATCTGAGGAGCTTGAGCTTATGCTCGAAACATTGACTCTCCTGCTCCTCAGATGCTGCCTAACCAGCTGTGCTTTTCCATTCTGGTGAAACCATTTACCCTCTGGGCAAGGACAAGTTGCCTGCCAATCGTGAAACCAACTGAGGGTAGCGGAAGTGGACAATAATGGAACAAAAGACTGGCAGCTGACAGACGACTGACACTGAAATCCCCATATCACTGCTTACCAATGTTAATGTACTATAATAAAGCTGGCCAAAGTTTTTGATATGCTGATTTGTTTGTCACTGCTTTGTCTTCAGCTCTATTGCCTACCTTTATCCAAATTGTCCTTTATCCTGAATCATTTGTGAAGCTGACTCCACAGTGATAAATAACTAAGGCAAAATGAGGACTGCAGAAAAAAAAATGGCCAGCTTTAGTGCTATGTAATAACACATTGCCATACAAGTGGCATCAGAAAAGGCCAAAAGACAAGTCTGTAAATGTTAATTCAGATTTCTGACTGTACAGCGTAGCAACCAGCACCTCAGCAAGATTTACCGAGTCAATTAATGCCTTTGAAAGTTCAGTCTGCCATCTATCACCTTCCAGGTAAGTAGATTCAAAGGGAAGGGTCTGTATGAAAAACCATTCCACAATCTTATTTTAAACATATAGAAAATTTGCAGAACTATGGGACAAGAAGGTGGGAGCAGGTTTAATTTAAGACTAGTTTCCAAGAACTGGTATTGGCTTAACAGGCTGAATTTATGCTGCATGATTCACAACTTGATAACAGTAATCATATTAAACATATCAAGTACTGTAACAGTACTATTGTAAAAGTTTGCATGCTCTTTCTCTCATCTCAAATGATTGCAAACCATCCTTCATTAGATTCTGATCTAAAGAATGTTTATCCTTAATAATTTTACCATATTTATAAGTGCAATTCACTAACTTTGAGAGCATATGGAGCCCATTCTAGTAATTTAAAACCTGGAAAGGTGCAGAGTCTGAGTGCAAATATGTTATCACATGCTCAGGGTCACTTCTTTGACTTCAAGGCCAATATTACATCGCTCAAAGCCAGAGAAATTCTGTCAATACTTATGAGACCCTCGGGATAAGCTGAACAAAATTGGATTAAGGCTTTCAATTATTTTTGGCTGCCTTCAAAATTCCAAATAATTTCCACCGTGGGACATTGACTGGAGATGTCAGGCAGCAACAGCCTTTGAATTATTGCCTTCCCACATCACTGACAGAATAATATACTTCACTGAAGTGAAATGCCAAGCAACGGTGAAAGCTGGTTGTTATCCTCTTGAGCTACTCATTTTTCGGGTGTTTTAGCCTCAGGGTTACCAGTGTTATTTAATTCAAGCTTCAGTTGCATTAATTATTTTACCAAGAGAGAACATTTTTTAATAACATCGCAGACAAACATAGTGAATTATTCTAACTGCCCTGATTAGAAGAGCAAGTTACCCAATTAGCTGCCATTCTCATGGTGATAATTACATGCATAACTTATAATGTTACGGATTATACTTTTAAGTTCATTTGAGCTGCTGGCCATGCAGTGTTGTGCGGTACTGATGAGGCTAGAATCACTGAGGCATCGTGATAAGTTTTGTTTCTGGTCAAAGATTATTAAGAAATTCTAACCGCAGTTCTGCGATTTACGATGATTGAAACAGATTCACTGAGTACAATTTACAGAAGCCTCACAACCCAAGGAAGTCTTGGGTTCAATCCCATGCAGGAAGAAGGATATAACGTAAAAAAGGATCTGTACTGTGCTTGAAATACTACAATTCCATGACACCTGTCAGCAGGCTTCTTTGGCCCAGTTTTATTTCTTGGTTATGTTTTTTTCAGGAGCCTGAAAATTTAAATTTAGCACCATACGCAATGACTTCCTCTTTACAGAATAATTCTCATCATGCCGAAGATACATTTTTTTTAACAAGTTAAAATTTCATGTCTTTTTTTTTCACTAATCGTGACCTCTGAAGGATTTCCTCACCCCAACATTTGGACTGACACACGGACCAGCTCCCAAACTTCAGTCAGTGCCACTTAAAATTGATTACGGCTGTTCAATTATTCCATTAGTTTATTCAAAACAGCACCAGAAATTTTCAAAGTAACCAAGCCCCAAATTTGATTTCTGGTGGGTGGTCAAAAATATGATCATTGTCATGACCAACAGTAAAGATCTTTAGGCTTAAGTTCTTGAATCACAAAGCATGCAATAAAGAACAATTAACACTTTTATTACAGTCAACTGAGCTCTACTATAAGATGGCTCCCTAGCACTTGTTTCTTTTCCATTCTACAAGAGCTACTTGGCTCTAAAATAATGCTGCATAAGAGGTACAGTTAGTAAGTTTGCAGATGACACAAAAATTGGAGGTGTAGTGGACAGCGAAGAGGGTTACCCCAGATTACAACAGGATCTTGACCAGATGGGCCAATGGGCTGAGAAGTGGCAGATGGAGTTTAATTCAGATAAATGTGAGGTGCTGCATTTTGGGAAAGCAAATCTTAGCAGGACTTATACACTTAATGGTAAGGTCCTAGGGAGTGTTGCTGAACAAAGAGACCTTGGAGTGCAGGTTCATAGCTCCTTGAAAGTGGAGTCGCAGATAGATAGGATAGTGAAGAAGGCGTTTGGTATGCTTTCCTTTATTGGTCAGAGTATTGAATACAGGAGTTGGGAGGTCATGTTGCGGCTGTACAGGACATTGGTTAGGCCACTGTTGGAATATTGCGTGCAATTCTGGTCTCCTTCCTATCTGAAAGATGTTGTGAAATTTGAAAGAGTTCAGAAAAGATTTACAAGGATGTTGCCAGGGTTGGAGGATCTGAGCTACAGGGAGAGGCTGAACAGGCTGGGACTGTTTTCCCTGGAGCGTCGGAGGCTGAGGGGTGACCTTATAGAGGTTTACAAAATCATGAGGGGTATGGATAGGATAAATAGGCAAAGTCTTTTCCCTGGGGTCAGGGAGTCCAGAACTAGAGGGCATATGTTTAGGGTGACAGGGGAAAGATGTAAATGAGACCTAAGGGGCAACCTTTTCACGCAGAAGGTGGTGCATGTATGGAATGAGCTGCCAGAGGATGTGGTGGAGGCTGGTACAATTGCAACATTTAAGAGGCATTTGGATGGGTATATGAATAGGAAGGGTTTGGATGGATATGGGTCGGTGCTGGCAGGTGGGACTAGATTGGGTTGGGATATCTGGTTGGCATGGAGGAGTTGGACCGAAGGGTCTGTTTCCATGCTGTACATCTCTATGAGTCTATATGCGACTGCAGTGCATTGCAACAAATGCCATTATGCTGGGGCATCAGTGAGAACTTGGAGAAAGTGAAGACTGCAGATGCTGGAGATCAGAATCGAGAGTGAAGTGCTGGAAAAGCACAGCAGGTCAGGCAGCATCCGAGGAGCAGCAGAATCGACGTTTCAGGCATAAGACCTTCATCAGGAATGAGGCTTATGGGCCGGGGAGGGGGGGAGGGGTTGCTGAGAGATAAATGGGAGGGGGGATGGGGCTGGTGGGGAAGGTAGCTGAGAATGCAATAGATAGATAAAGGTGAGGGAGAGGTTTTAGGTCGGTGGAGTGGATAGATGGGAAAGACGATGGACAGGTCAAGAGGGCATCCTGATGAAGGACTTATGCCTGAAGCGTTGATTCTCCTGCTCCTCGTATGCTGAGCTTTTCCAGCATTAGTGAAAACCTATGGACCAGCTCCCAAAAGGATATGGAATAAGACAGATTAAACTTGACTTGATGCCAGGACTTCTATTTTCAAAATCAATGCTCCAGTCAATCTCCTCTCGCAACCACACAAAGCCGAGACTGTGGTCCTTAAGGAGGAGATCATCAAATTAGTCGCTAATTGATTTTGACTGACTCTTCCGAGAATTGTAGAAGTCGTTGGTGATACTTGGAATTCTGATGAAGTCCACGTTGAAGGACCTGGTATTGATTTAAGGACTCTCAACAACCATTAGCTTTCAGGCATAGGCGCAGTAGTGCACATACTCCTGGAGTGCTGTTTGACAGTGTGACTGAAATGAGGTGACACAGAGCACGATAAGATAGTGGAAGAATGAGAAACAGGAGAAGAGTTGTCTTCAACAAGCCAAATTTAACCAGTTCCTCATTGTGAAGTTCATTGGGGAGGCAATGGCATAATGGTAATGTCATTTGGCTGGAAATCCAGTCAGATGTTCTGTCAGCTTGAACCCCATCACGATAGCTGGTAAAACTGGAATTCAGTAAAATCTGGAAGTTTTTTGAAAAGCTAGTTTAATGCATTTCCTCTAACCAGTATTGTCAGAAAGCTCACATGACTCAGTAAGAGCTTTTAGAGAAGAAAATTAGTCATCTGGGCCTGCACCACATACGACTCCAGATTCACAGAAATTCAATAGCAGTTAGGAATAGTGGTTATAATAGTAACATCCACATCCCATATGAGACTAAGTAATCATGTGTAGGATATCTGTGCAGCATTAAGGATTTTTTTACCCAGTCTGCCATCACCACAACCACAACACCAACCCCAACCCCAACCGTGAGGGCAGGGCGAGGACATCGTTGCTGGTGGGTGTGAAGGTAACATTGGCCATGAACTTGGATGCATTTATCTGTTTCCAGGTTGAAGCAGGAGAGATTCGCAACACCTCAAGTGTTGCTCATTCCCTGTTGCACATGCAGCATCATGGACGTTCTGAATCAAACAGCGCTGCCAGGGAGCGACACTGGTGGAACTTGCACAGAACTTTGCAAGAACCATAGGCTTTTCCATTGTGCAAGGTACCAGTGGCTGTAGGCCCCTTGTCTATTGACTGCAGCAAGTCAACTTTGATGATGTACTGCAACCAAGAGGAATTCCACACTCTAAACATTCAGCTTGTGTGCAAATGTACATGTCATCGCACCAAGGTTGGTGCCCAGCCAGTCATGATGTCTTCACAATCTGACAGGTTGAAATATCATCTGGATTTCAGATACAAAGAGTGGCTACTGGGCAATGAGGATTAACCTTTAGCAACATGGCTTATGAATCTGGTGTGACTTGCAAACATGGGAACAAGGAAGAAATGCAAAGTACTGAAGGAGGCCATTAACATACAGAAGTAGCTTCCACAGTTTGGACCAATCTGGAGGAGGCTTGCATTATTCAGCACACGTTATGATTCATGATGATCTGCTACAAACTGCACAATCTCAGTGTCACAAGTGCACATGCCTTGCCACCAGTTTTTTTTTATTATGAAGTAATTTTCTGTACATTTAATAACCACTACATCTATTGTTGGCAGCTTATCTTTACTTCCATCTAAACAGAGCGACAGAGCATTTTACTTTGTACTTACAGCGTTTGCTTAACAGATTTTAATGTGCCGCCAGATATGCACAGCTAAGCAGCTGGAGAAGGAAATTAACACAGCCACTTTCTGGCTTGTTTATCCACAATCACTTCATCAAATTGCAGTAACCACAAAGCCAATTTCCTCATTCTACAATAGTCCCACATTTTATCGCCCTCATATTATCACAGGGTCCACTTGACCACAAATTAAAAATAAAAACCCAACATGAAACAAACACTACAATCCAAACTGAATAATGTCAAATTGTAGTCACAATCATTCATGTACAATCCTTCATTGCTCACCTTCCACACATCTTCAGTTTTCCTATAGCTTCCACATTAATGGTCCACTGGTTAGAGTTTGGCTGATGGATAGCTATTGACTTCAAACAGTTGCCTTCCTTCCGCAAAGATTTCCAATATTTTCTCCAGCCAGAATGTACCTCCACATTTTTAAAAAGTGCAGTGTAAGGTAACGCAGGCCAGTTTTAAGTTGTGTGACACTCATATGAACCTGGCATCCTTGCTAAAGCACGCAGCCACTCAACATCACACTGGAAACAGATATAGTATCTAGCATTAAGTTTGCATGCTGTCTACATTGAAAACAATGCATTGCCATCCCCATGCAGTGTAATTTGCTCCCTCTTGTGCTTAAGCAGAACTGCAACATCGGTCAGCAGCACATCCAAGCCAATACTGAATGGCAACTTGGATGATGAATTCGATGGTAAATTGAAACAATGCAACTATATTAGAGAAGGTCAGTGCCTTCAAGAAAGAAGGACAGAGAAACAAATGAGTTTTGAACTGATAAGGATGGATCATCAGAAAAAATGTTCTTGGGATGCTTCATGAGTGGGTGGATATCATCCCACTGCTTGGTATTTCTGAAAGTACCGACAGTTGAGAATGCCATGTGGAGAACAGGAAGTATGAATGCAGATTGCAATGTCAATGTGAAGTGCAACACAGCACTCTTCCAGACTCAGCTCAACATTGTTAATACACTGCCACAGCATAAATATGCATTTTTGAGGGGAACCAGCTGAATTCTGAATTCAGAATGTTACCAGAAAGCAAACTTTGTCAATTTTCATGCCATCAATCTTTTGATCAGTGGTTAATTCAGATAAAATGTTCCAGTCGCAAAAACATGAAGAAACACTTGCATTTATATAGCGAATTGCACATCCACCAGATGTCCCAAAGCAATTTATAGCAAATTAAATAAAAACCAAAAGCACTGAGAATCCTCTAAATCAGAAATGAAAACATAGATCGCTGGAGAAGCTGAGGAAGTCTGGCAGCATCTGTGAAGAGAAATCAGAGTTAACGTTTTGGGTCCTCAGATGATGAGTCACTGGACCCAAAATGTGAACTTTGATTTATTTTCACAGATGCTACCAGACTTGCTGAGCTTTTCCAACATCTTCTGTTTTTGTTCTTGTAAATTAAGACAGATCACTTTTGAAGTGAAGACATTATTGTAATGTAGGTAATATAGTAGCCAGTTTGCAAATTCCCACAAAATTCATTGTGACACATAAGTAGGTAATCTGCTTTTGCAACTGCCAAAATATAAATATTGGCTAAACTCACTATAGTTCTTCAAATACTGCCATGGGATCTTTCACATTCACCTGAGAAGTTAGAAGAGGCCTTGCTCTTCCATGTTATCTGAAAGATTGCTACGACAAAATCATAAATGGCCAAATCAAATCATCTCTCCCAAACCCTGTATTTGCAACAATTTAAAATTAAAACAATGATGCACAAAATTGACCCCAATGGTTCCTAAGCAGATTTTGTGACCAATTGATACCAGATACCAAGATTATAGCTTAAATAAAATAATTAACTATTTATTTTAATGCAATAGCTTCAACAGAGCAAAGTTAAAACAGTACAATAATTTGTTTAATGTATATGATTTAAATCCAATCTTCTTTGATTCTAGCACCTATTCACACATAGACAAACATAGTTAAGTGATAACTTTAAAAAAATGAGACAGATGTAAGTGGCCTTTTCACTGAAGCAGCTGACATCATGCATAGTATCACAGACAAATGGGATTATACTCTGTTTGATTTCTGAAGACATTGGTCAATGCAAAACTTCCATTAGGTTCTGAGGAATATTCATTTAATCCTTATAATTGATACACTATTCAGAAATCTTTCAATATGTTGAAAATAGGAGGAGTGACCAGGGAGCAAACAAACGTCCATCCTATAACTTTGGCAGCTACAACCTTCTAATCAAAAGACACAGTTCAAACTTTGGTTCCTCTTTTTGGTTCTTTCCACATTGTCTTTGATAGATTGGTTGGCACTGGATTCTGTGTGATGCTTCCATTAACATCCGTTATGGACCATACCAAACACCCTCAAAATATATTAAGAAAATAACCCATACCCCAACATTTTCTTATTTTTTTTTAAAGACAAGTGTAAGTGTTGTGTTCCTGTATAGTTTGATGGTGAAACCTCCAGGTTTGAAGCAAAACACACTTTATTCTTACACTACAGTTAAAATACAGACTAAACAAAGAAGAATTGAAATAACAACTCTATTGGAAAACTTAACAGAATAATAAATTATTTAACTACTAAATAGCAACTGTTTCAATATAGTAACATCCCATAATCACACCCTTGCTAAAGCAAGTTCAATAAAACAGATTGTTTAATATGTAATTCTAGCAGCAGGAAGAGAACCCTAGCTTTTAGCTGTAACAGAGAGAGGAATAAGAGCTTCCACATCCAGGCTTCAAGACCCCAACAACTACTGAAAGCTAATACTAAAATTGTGTTTCTGTGGGAACTTGACTCCACCCCTTCATGCTGCTTCTATTGTTCCAACCTTTAAAAAAAAACAAAGCTTGCCGGGCTCAGAGATTGATACCTCGTCTGCAGGTTTCAAAGGAAACAAGACAGAACAAGTCTTTCTTAAAGGCACATCTCATAACACATCCAAACATCTGCTAATACTGAAGAGCTGACGCACCTGTAGTGCTCTTTGAACAAAAATCAACCTGCAATAAACTGCTCGACCAGGTCCTATAAACAAATATTGCTTGTTTTCTCTCTCTCTTAAAAAAAATTGCTGTTTACAATCCAAAGGTTATCTTCAGCTCTCAGCTCACATATTCAACCATAAAATATTAAAAAAATAAAGAAAAGCAGTGAGCGTTCTAACAAGACATGACTTCCTGCAGTGTCGCACTCCCTCAGTACTGCATCAGAATGTTGGCTTTGATTTGGAGGCTCAGATCCTGCAGAAGGATTTTAACCAATAATCTTATGACCCAGAATTAAGAATGCTTCTAACTGAGAGAATGAATGGTATCAGGAAATTCCCAGTTAAGTTCCTTTAAAGTAATCAGAATTGAATGTTCATATCATTGAACGCTCCTCATTGTGTTTCCAAATTCAGTGACGTAAAGCATGTCCATCCATTTGATGCCAACAACTTTCCCTAACCTAAGAGCCAGACTCCATTGGGACAGTATCTCATCAATTAAGAAGCAGCTGTGGTCACATTAATTCCAGAGACTTACACATGGGGATTCTTCTTTAGAAATCTTCATGCCTAGCCAAGACAGCCAATGGAATACACAAGAGACTGAAAGACCAGAGCCCTTTATAGATTCGTGCCAGCTGCAAGCCTTAAAGGAAGAAAAAAAAAATTCAACTGCTGTGATTCCAAGCAAATTTCATAGATTTTATCAGCAGGATTCTGAATAAGATTTACTTCCATCGTCAGAAGAGTTTTCAAAGTGGTGAGCCATCAGGAATCCAGCCTAGCAGCTGCTCATCTGTCACTACGTTCACCCAGGAATATCTGACTTGCATAACGATACACAAAGTGGGACGGTATTTGGAATTTGAATGTGGCATTGCTGTGACAAAAAGAAAACAACTCACAGATGGACGAATAACCCATTTTCATTGTCATCAGGTACCTTTGATTAGATTAGATTAGATTACAGTGTGGAAACAGGCCCTTAGGCCCAACAAGTCCACACCGACCCGCCGAAGCGAAACCCACCCATCCCCCTACATTTACCCCTTACCTAACAGTACGGGCAATTTAGCATGGCCAATTCACCCGGCCCTGCACATCTTTGGACTGTGGGAGGAAACCGGAGCACCCGGAGGAAACCCACACAGACACGGGGAGAACATGCAAACTCCACACAGTCAGTCGCCTGAGGCGGGAATTGAACCCGGATCTCTGGCGCTGTGAGGCAGCAGTGCTAACCACTATGCCACCGTGCCGTTGCTGGGAATTCCCCAGTTTCAGAGAATATGTCAGCAACCCTTGCATAGCTTTGGTCAAAATCTATACCACAGAAGCAGACCATTTGGCCCTTTGTGCTTGTGATGGCTCTTTGAAGGAATAATTTGAGTATTAGTCCCCTGCCTTTCTCACCATAGCCCTGCACATTCTTCTATTGTATATAGCAATCCAATATTGCCTTGAATGCCTTGATTAAAGTTGCCTACACCACACTGTCAAACAGGGTAAATCAGATCCCAACCACTTGCCACATGAAAGAGTGTCTCTTGTTTCCAATGCTTCCTCTGTCAATGATCTTAATGGTGCTGATATCTTGTTCTATCCTTCTATCAATGGCAATACTTTGTTCCCTAACTACTTTGGAGAGATACCTCCTGATTTTGAATTGCTCTTCCAAATCTCCTCTAAACTTTCAAGGAAACAGTCCCACCTTCCTCAAACTATGTAACTGAGGCTTCCCATTCCAGGAACGATTCAATCTTTTGCGCACCATCTATAATACATTCATGTCTTTCCAAAGGGGTGCTGCCACAAACTGGGCACAACACTTCAACAGAGGCTGAACTAGTATTCCATAAGAGTTTGCTGACAAACAGGTCAAATGATAAGATCTCTCAAAATCCAATCCAAAGAATTTCCACAGTGTTAGCTGTGGCGTAGTGGTGGCAATCGTGTCTGTGAGAGTTTGAAGGGTGTGGGTTCAAGGACCTAGTCCAATGGCTTGAACCCAAAATCTCAGCCAACGTTTCAATGTAAAGCTAAGACAGTGTTCCCCTCTTGCCTACGCTGTCTTTCAGATGCATTGTCAAACTGAGCAGCATCACGAAACAGAACATCACATTGCAGCTTGTAGAAACTTGCACTATGCAAACTAACTGCCGTTTCTTCCAGAATTCCAACAGTGACTGTAATTCTTCTTCTGAAGAAAAGTCATAATGGATGCAAAAAGTTAACTTTGTTTCTCTTACCACAGGTGATGTTTCTCCAGCACTTTCGGTTTCAGATTTCCAGCATCCATAGCATTTTGCTTTTATTCGAGTGACTGGACTTCATCGGCTTTAGAATGTTATAAGAAGGTTCTCTAAATGCAAGTCCCTTTCTTCCACAGTTTCCTGTCAATTCATTATTGTTCTGTTTATTTAATGTTTAATGTTTATAAGGCTCAAGTATAAATGTAATGACCACTGCAGCTTGAAAAAAATAAAAGAATTGAGCTCATTTCAATTGAGGTCACAGATTCCCTTAATAATTTGTAACTGGGCACCTTAGGCAAATCTCTCAAAAGTCTTCTGTTTTTAGTGTTCATGTAAGGTCATGGTTGCCTTCATCCTCTTGTGAAAATAATTTATTCATTCTCCAGACAGGGCATCAGTCACTTCACCAGCATTTATTGTTCATCCCGAATTTGAGAAGGTGATGGGTAAGTGGCTTACTTGAACCGCTTCAGTCTTTGTAGCTTGGGTACCCCCACAGTGCTGGTAGGGAGGTCATTCCAGCTGTTCCTGGGATAACTGCTTCTCTTATGCATTACTGGGAGCATTGACCATGATGCTCTGGCAATTTGTCATGGCTCATTCTCAGGAAGGCACAGAGATGGTACACTGGAAGTTAGATGATCCAGCCATCTTCAATAGCTGTACATCTGTTTTGTTTTTATTGCCCACCACTCCCCTTGTCTTTCCCCACTTTTACTTTTCTGCAACTGAAAATTTAAAAACTGAACATTAAAAAATTAGCAATGCATTTACATCTTACAACCGAATACTAACAGGCAGCTGTGGGGATTCAGGCTTGAGATCATTCTATTTGCTTGACAAGTCCAGTCAATGGTCAAATAACTGTGTGATTAGATCATTTGCTCAAATGGCTTGGAAATATCTACTGCATTGTAACTATATCATCGTCGTTTAAATATTCAAAACACAACCCAGTCAAGACTTGTCAATAATCAAAACCTAGTTATTTTTCAACATTTGGAAATCCAATTAGGTAATTAAACAGCACTTCAGAATTTTACATCATTAAATGAATGCCTTCGAACTACACCACTCAACCTCATCAGAACTACTACAAGTCAATGAGTCAAATAAACCACAACGGATGGTATCATTTTTGAAGGTCATTTTTACTGAATTATCCCCCCATGAAACGATTTAGATATCAGAAAAAAAACAATTTTAATTAACTTGTGTGTGATTTTCTTGGCCACATTTTATCTGAAGATCAAAACTGCTGCAGTTAGACAACATAGCAAAACATATGCAGTAATTTCTAATGAAGCATTTTGCAGTTTACTTTATAACAGGCAGAATTCAACTGCTCATTACGGTGGATTTGCTTTCCTATAAAACAACTTTATGTACAACTTTGTGCAATCAGCTTTACTCTTTCTTTGCTGTCATTTCTTTGCCTTATCATTGCATGGTCTTGAAGCCTTTGGCCTCTTTTAGCAGCAGGCAACGTAAGAAGTAATTGCCTCATCCAGTCGCGCACAAAGTCCTGATCATCCATTCCCCTAATATTTGATGTTTTGAATAATGTCTTCCCTCCTAACAACTCAAACTTAAAAAAAATTATTCTGTTTAAATTCAACAAAGACCTTTCCATTCCCTGTCCCTATATTATCCTCCAATGCTATACTTGTCTTCTTGGCCTGCACTGATCTTGCTATTCCTAAGACATCAGCTTTTTTTTGCATTTTTTTTCCCACTTCACCATCAGCCCCAGCCTTTGCCCCATCAGTACCTTAGCTCTGCTGCTTGGATGACTGACCTCCTTCCCTAAATTTCTTCATCTCCTCCTATCCTGGAGATTCTCTTTAAAAGCCATTTCTTTGAACACACTTTTGACTGAACTTCCTGATCTTTCTTTCTTTACCTTGAAGTTTATACTTGATGCCCCTGTGAAACACCTCAAGGTGTCTTTCCACATTGAAGACGTATATACATTATTTTTAATATCTTATACAGAGTAAAATGTGCACTTAAGCCAATCTCACAGCAACGTAAATTCAGGTTACACTTCACTGTTACCTCGGTCACACTTTGTTCTACTTTATTGCATGGACACTGGACACTGTTATACACTTGATTATTTGCTTTTTTAGATGATCAAAAATTATCAAGAACATTCCTGTCTAAGAACATACATATTTAATCATAATGAAGTCATACAGTATGGAAACAGACCCTTAGTCCAACCAGTCCATACTGATCATATTCCCAAAGTAAACCAGTCTGATTTGCCTGTGTTGGCTCATATCCCTCCAAACCTTTCCTATTCATATACTTATCCAAATGTCTTTTAAATGTTGTAACTGTATCTGCATCCATCACTTTTGCTGGCAGTTCGTTCCACACACTAACCATTCTCTGTGTAAAATAGCTATCCCTCATATCCTTTTTAAATCTTTCTCCTGTCACGTTAAAAGTATGCCCACTAATTTTGAACTCTGCCTCCTGAGAGAAAAGACCTTTGCTATTCACCTTATTTTTGCCCCTCATGATTTTATAAATTTCTATAAGGTCACCTCTCAATCTCCTACACACCAGTAGAGAAATCTCATTGGCCTAACACACTATAAAACAAGGGTTGCTACTCAGAGTCGTCCCAAAAGTTAAAGATTTTGACAAGTATGCAGAGTTGCTCAATTAATCTGTCTTTTAGAAACAGATTAACAAAAAGTATGGATTATATTTCTATACTAAAGAAGAATTACTGTTTATTACAAATAAATAGACTCTTGCTACAGGCAAATAGTTAGGAGAACTGTCAGCATATAATTCTAATAATTAAAGCTCTAATTCCCTGATAAACTTGCCCTTACACACACAGGAAAAAGATGGGTGGTATAGGCACAGGACAAAACTAGCAATGTAGTTCATTAGTTCCAGATGACTTTTATGCTGCTAAGAATAGTGCTTCACAATGTTCCTTCTCTGGATGCTTTAACTTGATTGAAGGAGGCAGAAGATGACTAGTTTCACACATATAAAATATCTCTGACTTACCACTTAAAAGTCATATCTTAAAGCATTCACTGAAGGAAATATAAACTGGTTTTCTTCAGGATTAAAATATTTCTTACTGCAGAAAACAGAAACAGCAAGAGAGCCTGTAGAGAGCCTCTCCCTACCTTGTTCGCAGCCCCAAGCTGTTCAGCTATCTGAGTATCAATCACAGAGTTCTTGACAGGTAGAATAGCCTTGTCATCAACAACTGGTTACTTGTGCACAGACCATAGAATCATAGAATCCTTAGTGTGGAAACAGCCACTTTGGCCCAGCAAGTTCACACCAACCCTCTGAAGAATAACCAATGCCCCTACATTTACCCTGACTAATGCTGACACATCCATGAACACTATGGGCAATTTAGCACAGTCAATTCACCTAACCTGCAAATCTTTGGACTGTGGGAGGAAACTGGAGTACCCAGAGGAAATCCACGTAGACACGGGGAGAATGTGCAAACTCCACACGGACAGTTGCTTGAGGCAGGATTCAAATCTGGGTTCCTGGTGCTATGAGGCAGCAGTGCTAACCACTGAGGCACTGTGCCACCCTGTGCCACCAATCAGCTACTTGTTGCAAGCTGAATCTCAATTTGTACACAGCCCTTGGTTCTAGCACATCTGCACACTCTATTCTATCACTTGAAACAGCAGCACTGTATATAACACACAAAATGAGGGTCAAGTTACATGCATTCAAAAATTACTTTAATCCACCAACCATCAATGGTTTTTTCAAAGTTCCCATTTCAGTCCACAATCTAAAACTTAGAAAAATATGATCTTAGAACAATGTCAATACATTTACAAATAATTTCAGAAAGTCACATAATGTAAGCACAGTTTGAAAAATTGAAATTCCTGGCTCAAAAATGATGGAGGAGAGAGGACAAACCTTACAGATGTGAAATATAACCATGCTGTGTTCGTGCCTGTGTTCAGACTAATTATGCACTGAGTTGTGGCTTGGAGTCTGAATATTTTAAACAACCTCCCACTTTTTCTTGGCAGAACATCTGAAGGTATCGCATAAATGAAATACCTGTCATGACGGTCCTACCAAATCGAGAAACCCTAAAAAGGCAGAACTCAACAAGAGAGTGAAGTCACAAAGAGCCAATCATCTCATTTCTGTCACGTGACTGGCTGGTTACAAACCGGCTGTCATATTTCCTGCATTAAAGCCTACACCAAAAACAGATAGATTCACAGAGTCATACAGAACAGAAACACAGTCTTTGTCCATGCCAACCCAGGTTTCCCAAACTAAACTAGTCCCATTTGTCTGTATTTGGCCCATTCATGTACCTGTCCGATGTATTTTATATGTTGTAACTGTATCTGCATTTACTTCTTCCTCTGGAAGTTTATTCTACATACAACACCCTCTGTGAGAAAGGTCTTTTCTAAATCTATTGTCTCTCATCATAAAACAATTCCCTCTAGTTTTGAACTCCCCCACCCTAGGGAAAAGACGTTGCTATTCATCTTATCTATGCCCCTCATGATTTTTTAAATTGCAATCTTCCATCCTCCAGGGAAAAAAGTCCCAGCTGATCCAGCCTCTCCATACTACACAAACCCTCCAGGCCCAAAAAAATCCTTGTAAATGTCTTCTGCACCCTTTCCAATTTAATAACATCTTTCGTTTAGCAGGGAAACCAGAATTTTACACAGTATTCGAAAAAGGGCCTCGCCAACATCCTGTACAACCGCAACATGATGTCCCAACTCCTACACTCAGTAGTCTGACCAATGAAGGCAAGTGTGCAAAACGTCTTCTTCACCAGCCCGTCTACCTGTGCCGAACTTGGAAGGAATTATTTACCTGAATCCCTACTCGACAACACACCCCAGGGCCCTACCATTAACTGTGTTAGTCCTGCCTTTGCCCTTCTCACCAAAATGTGACACTTCATATTTATATAAACTATATTGCATCATTAAATTTTCTTTATTATTTATAGGAACTAGCTGCATGCAAATTAAGAGTTGTATTTCTTACATGATGGCAGTATCTACATTTGTACAGCATTGACTGTGATGCGCTTTCTGATGTCCTGAAAGGTGTTGTGCAAATGTAATTATTTTTCTCATTATAACTTGACTTCACTTTAACAATATTTAATTAGCTGTAAAGCACAGCACAGGAAGATCAGAATAGGAACAGGGCCTTGGATCTGTTCTGCCAATCAGTGAGATCACTTTTAATCTGCACCCCAAGTGTAAGTGCCTGCCTTTGCACCACATCTTTTAATAAGTTTGGATAACAATCTCCGATACAAGATATGCAATTGAAGTCTTGCTTTTGCTGTGGTCTTGTTCAAACCTGTACGGGCGCAGGTTATCAGGTGAAGTGGTTACGTTTGTGAATTTAGAAATGCAACACCACTGGCACTCTAATAAATTATAGACCAGGAGTAAATTCCTAGCACATGACAGTACAGGTGAAAAAACACGGCAGGCTCCAGAGTCACTTAAATATGTTAGCTGAACATCCGGAAGATGATAGGAGCAGGTCATTGTAAAAAGAAGTTAGACAGTTTGTGTGCGAAATAATTTGACAGAGGCCAGTATCCTGTCACTAAGTTACCCTTTATTTGTACTTGGACTCTGAATCCTTGGCACTGATCCAGCTTCTTCACAGTGAGCAGAACCTCTGTCACTCCTGTTTATATCTGTCAACCAGGGCTTCCTGATTGGACAAGACTAACAGCCCCAATCAGGGAACTTATCTTCTACGAGGTCCACCTGGCTGACTTCATTACAATCACAAGTGAGAGTCTTAGGCTGGAGGGTATAGTAGACACAATGATGGCCAACGGACTTGTGTGAAAGGACCATAGAATCCGTATAATATGAAAGCCGTCCATTTGTTCCGTCATGTTCACACTGACTGTCTGAAAAGTATTGCACCAGATGACCCCCCCCCCCCCCCCCCCCCCACCCCCACCCCAACCACTCTATCCCTGACTAATCCACCTACCTTGCACATCCCTGGACACTATGGACAATTTAGCACGGGCCAAAGGTCCAATTCTTGTGTTGTACAGTTCTAATCCACCTAACCTGCACTTTTTAGACTGTGGGAGGAAAGCAGAGCACCCAGAGGAAATCCCATGCAGATAGAGGGACAGTCATCTGAGGGTAGAATCCCGGGTCCCAGGTCCCTGGCACTGTGAGGCAGCAGTGCTAACTACTGAGCCACCATCCTGCCCAGAGTAACAATAGTATACATGTTAATCTAGATTCACTGGCTTTTGAAATTTGCACTGTTTGCTGATCTACAATCAAATGTATATAAGGCAAATCGAATAGCATGTCGAATTCAGAAAAATATAGGCACAAAGATAAGTGGCTAATGGAAGTTTTGCTGAACTAGATCGAGATTAAGAATGTTTTTTCCTCAGTTATCTGTGTATTAAGTATTACATTTTAAAACTGGTAAGCAGATCACAACTTTTTATTTCCATAACTCATGTTGGTACTTGCCAGTGACATAACTCATTATAAACCTGTCAACATTTAACTGCAGTACCTGAGACATCATGAAAAGTTTTTCTAATATTAATGTCATGTAACATTAGCTGCTTAAACACCTGATTCTACATAATATATTGAGAATGAACAGTGGGAAAAGAATGTTTTGAGTCTATTTGTAGTTTCAGCCTTTGGCTACTGATTGGCGGTGCTGAAGCAGCTTTAAGAGTTTCAGCCCTTATCCTTTCAATCAACAGACATAGTCACAGAAGAGATATGTATTTAAAGTCTATATATAACTTAGCAAAATATATCACTTCTGTACAGCTGTCCAATGCTTTCTCTCAATACTTCGGCAGCACCTTCTGCAATCCTCTTAGTCAGACAGTAATCTTCAAACAAATTGCAATGCAATTAATCACCTTGCCAGAAAATTACAGCCCACTTGGGCAACCATTCAACCTTTTCATATTTATTTTGTTTCTCAGTCATTGCTGAATTCCACCCCATTATATCCCCACAACAACCTGACCCCATAGGTACATTAATTCTCTGTTAGGCCCTAGCCAAGCTATTCCAACACTTAGAACACTGGCGTGGCAATGTAGCCAATCACCCAGCTGTGCCCTGCCCAACAATGAAAAATGAAGGGCATATCCACCTTGGCCAATTACTGCCTCATTAGTCTACACTCTGTCAAAAAGCAAAGGGTTGCGCAATATTATTGGCAGTGCGTGCAACACTTACTTAACCTGCACAATGACTAGCTCACTCAACTCACAACATCATTAAAACCTTGGTCCAAACATAATCTAAAGGGCTGAACATGAGAGGAGAAATGAAGCTGAACATTCTTGACATCAAGGCAACACTTGACCGTGTGAGGCTTGAGTAAAACTAGAGTCATTGGGAATCAGTGGAGAGATTTTCCCGAGGCTGGAGTAATGACTAGCAGAAATGGAAGTTAACTGAGGTTGCTAGAGGTCAATCATCTTAGCCAGAGCGTACAAACCAGGAGATTCTCAGGCTCAAGGACTAACCATCTTCAAATACTTCATCAGAGACCTCCCTCCATCATAATATCAGAGGGAGGGAAATTCATTGATAATCACAGTGTTCAGTTCCATTTACAACTCCTCAGTGAAGCAGCCCATGTCTCAATGCAGCAATGTGGGCGGCACAGTGGCACAGCGGTTAGCACTGCTGCCTCACAGCGCCAGAGACCCGGGTTCAATTCCTGTCTCAGGCGACTAACTGTGTGGAGTTTGCACGTTCTCCCTGTGTCTGCGTGGGTTTCCTCCGGGTGCTCTGGTTTCCACCCACAGTCCAAAGATGTGCAGGTCAGGTGAATTGGCCATGCTAAATTGCCCGTAGTGTTAGGTGAAGGGGTAAACGTAGGGTATGGGTGGGTTGCGCTTCGGCGGGGCGGTGTGGACTTGTTGGGCCGAAGAGTCTGTTTCCACACTGTAAGTAATCTAATCTAATCTAAGACAACCTGGACAACATGGACTGTTAAGTGGGAAGTAGAAATTGCACCGCACAACTATCAGGCAACGGCAATCTGACTGATGGGCACTACATCCAGCGACATTCACTCTCTCCGCCACGGACACACAGTGGCAACATCCAAACGATCCAGACGATGCACTGCAGCAACTTACCATGGCTATTCTGACATCGCTTTTCATGGAATCATAGAATCCCTACAGTGTGGAAGCAGGCCATTTGATCCATCAAGTCCAGACTGACCCTCTGTAGAACATCCCATCCCGACCCAGACCCTATCCCTGTGACCCTGCATCTTCCACGGCTAATCCCACTGAGCCTGCAAATCCCTGAACACTATAGGCAATTTAGCATGACCAATCTACCTAACTATCTTTGGACTGTTAGAGGAAACCAGAGCACCCAAAGGAATCCCACACAGACACGGGGAGAACATTAAAATTCCATTCTTTGTGTGAGGGTGGTATCAAACCCAGGTTCTTGGTGTTGTGAGGCAGCAATACTAACCACTGTGCTGCCCATAGGTTTTCAGACCTATGATTTGGGAGATTATGTTGTGGCTGGACAGACATTGGTTAGGCAATTGGTCAATTCTGGTCTCCCTGTTATAAGAAAGATGTTGCGAAACTTGAAAGGGTTCAGAAAAGATTTATAAGGATGTCGACAGGGTCGGCACATTTGAGCAATAGGGAGAGGCTGAGTAGTTTGGGGCTGTTTTCTGTGGAGCATCGTAGGCTGTGGGGTGACCTTATTGAAGTCTATAAAATCATGAGAGGCATGAATAGCATGAATCACCAAGAGTAGGGAGTCCAAAATTGGAGGGCATAGGTTTAAGGTTAGAGGGGAAAGATTTAAACAGGAACTGAGGGGCAACTTTCTCCACTCAGAGGATGGTGCGTGTATGGAATGAGCTGCCAGAGGAGGTGGTGGTGGAAGCTGGTACATTTACAACATCTAAGAGAGATCTGGATGGGTATCAGAAGGGTTTGGAAGGAGATGGTCCAAATGCTGGCAAATGGGACTAGATTAATTTAGGATCTTTGGTTGGCATGGATGGGTTAGACCGAAGGGTTGGCTCCGTGCTGTGCAGCTCTATGACGTCTACACCGAGAAGGACAAGAACAGCAGACACACGGGAATACCACTAGCTGCAAGCTCCCCTCCAAGACAATCACTATCCTGTCTTGAAACTATAATGCCACTCCTTCACTGTTACTGCCTCAAAATCCTGAAACTCCCTCTGGGTGAACCTACACGACGTGAACTGCAGCGCTCAAGAAGACAGTTCACCATCTTTTTGTCATGGGGCAATCAAGGATGAGCAACACGACACCCGTCTCCCAAGAATGAAATTTTAAAAATGAGAATTATACTGCTCCTCAAAAATAAAGTTAGTCCATCACAATTTCCATCACTCAGCCGAAATTCTTAAAGTTACAGAAGGAACATTGCTGGGTTCGGGCAACTTGTCACTTCTATTTATATGAGATGCGTACGATTAATCAAACAGTTAAATCAAATGCAACACTTGCCTTTGAGCCACAGGGTATGGGGCTCAAGCCCACCTCAGCACATAACCACAAGATCAAGGCCACCACCAGTGCAGTGCAGAGCAAATGCTGCATTTCCAGAGGTACCTGTCTAATGTATGAAATTTAAAACAAGACCCCAACTATCCTCTCAAGTGGATGTTACAGTACTCAGGGCAATTGGTCAAACATTGGCCAGGAAATTATCCTCCATGTCCGGGCCATTATTTTTCCCCCTTTCAACATTGCGAAAACAGATTATTTGATCATTAATATATTGCCAGTTGTGACAGTAACATTTTGCGTGGTGGCTACCTTGGTCCAACATTATATTGGTGACTATACTTCAACAGAACTTGGCTACAATGTTATTTGGTGAGGCCAGTGATGTTGAAAGATTCTATGCAGCTGCAAGTTTTTAGAATATGTTACATTCAAGGGTACAAGGAGTGAGTAAAACAGCGAGCTCAGATTGCAAGGTCTTGCTGTTTTTCTACTTGAGTTACCCCTTTATTTAAGATGTTATTTCTTTCCTTATCTGTTTTGTGAAGACAACCAGAACAAACTGAATGAGTTGCAGGACTTGTTTCCGCTATGAAACATTTTACAGGCCCACAAATCTACGGTTGTAATGTGGTGCCTAACCTTTACTTCCAAACTGACTCCAAATCAGTTTCCTTAAGCATAATATTTAGCCCTACACTGATGTTGAGGAACCTGAATAATTTGGCAGTGTCCTAAAACCAAAGTTATCAATGTAGTGTTCCTCTTCACAACGTGCCTCTCCAAATCCTATTCACTTATAGTTAATCTGTTCATCGGTTTAGGGTTTGTGCTGTCAAAAGCACATAAGAGTCACAGTCGTTGAATTTAAACCTTCCAATCCAACTAACTGGACAATAATAATTGATTTCAAATGAAAATATCAAAAGTAGGTACATGGATCGTCCTTGTCAAAGCTAATTATGATTCTTAATATGTGACACATTTTCCCAGCAGACCACTCCTGGCAACTCATGGCATTTTGCCACAAGAAGCATTGTTCTTAGACAATAAAAAATGTTCATTGCATAATAGTAATAAGTACAACCTAATTTGGTCAGGCACAATTACTCAGTCCTTAGAGAGATGGCACAGATGTAACATAATTTAAAGACTTGCAGCTGTATAGAACCTTTAAAAATCGCTGACCACATCAAATAACATTGCAGCTAGTTTCCTTCGAAGGATGGAGAAGAACTCCTGGTCTCTACCCACAGACTGGTAGACCCAATGTAATAAAAACATTAATCCCTTCAGAACCTATCTTATGCAACAGAATGCACAGTATGAAAAGATAATTCAAGCAAGTTCAATAGTAATGTTCAAAAGAGAATTGGATAATTCTGAATGTAAGTTTGCTCGCTGAGCTGGACGGTTTGTTTTCAGATATTTCATCACCATACCAGGTAACATAATCAATGGGCATCCGGTGAAGCTCTGGTGGTATGGCCTGATTTTTATTGATATGTTTAGGTTTCCTTAGGTTGGTGATGTCATTTCCTGTGGTGATGTCAGTTCCTGTTCTTTCTCTCAGGGGTGGTAAATGGGATCCAAGTCAAGATCCTAGAAACATGGCATTCCAACCAGAACTCGATCAACAAATGGATTGACTTGGATCCCATTTATCACCCCCTGAGAAAAAGAGGAAATGGCATCACCGCCGGAAATGACATCATCAACCCAAGGAAACTTAAACATGTAAATTAAAAAGTGGGCCATACTATCAGTGCTTCACCAGAGGCTCACTAATGATGTTATCTAGTATGGCGACGAAACGTCTGAAAACAAACCTTCCAGCTCAGTGAGCAAACTTACATCCAGAACCTCAATTTGAGCTACAAATTTTCTCAAACTTCACTAGAATTGAATAATTCTTCTAAAGGAAAACCTTGCCAAGCTAGGAAAAGAAATGGCAAATGGGACTAATAAATTAGCTTCAATAAAGAGTTGTGAGATTTTATGATTCTAAATATTGTTTTGAATACCTTACATTATTTGCAATGGCATAGATTGTCACATTTGAAATCATAATCATAGTATTTATTATTCCTGTCTGCTCAAATTTGATTCCTGAACATTCTGAAGAAAGGTTTAAAGGCCTGAAGAAGGGCTTATGCCCGAAACGTCGATTCTCCTGTTCCTTGGATGCTGCCTGACCTGCTGCGCTTTTCCAGCAACACATTTTCAGCTCTGATCTCCAGCATCTGCAGCCCTCACTTTCTCCTTTAAAGTCATGTTACCCCAGATTGCATTTAGAACAGAGAACAGGACAAGAGCATAAAGATTTGATTTAACATTTTGCAGTCACGTCATTTCATGTAATCTAGTTCAAGGAAGATTGGGTTCTGTGATTCATAGACCTTCTGTCTTTCTCATACGGCAAAGGTGTGTGGTAGCAGCAGCCACAAATGGGAGGGTGAAGGAGAACATAAATTCTAACATTAATATGATAGATAGCTCCGAGTGATTTACTGCACTATAAATCAATCATGTGTGCTGGCCAGTTGCTGGAACTCCCTTAAAGAAAATCGTCTGAGTTTCAGCAATAGAACTGATTCCTCATATAAGCTGTCAGGCTGCAGCTTCATCAAAATAAAGTCTAGCATCTGACGCAAAGTTCTGCAAAAGAAACAGCAAATTATTCATCACGATCCATACCTTTTCATCGTGTTTGCTTATTAATCAAATAATTGAATGTCAGCTCAAACAATCCATTTCAAATGCCAACCATACTTTCACATAAAAGTTGCAAGATTTTGAAATAGTTACTTCTGTAATACCTTTTCCCAGAGAAACTGATGGATTCCATTTATTAGGTGGCCACACAGCTTAATAGAAGATTTGATCGACATGCTCAAAATTATGAAGGGTTTTGGAACAGCCTAGAAGGACAATTAAGTAATTGACAAAATAACCAGAAGGAGAAGGGAGGAGAACTTTCCTCCTACTGTAATTTTTAATGATCAGTAGCGCATTTCCTGAAAGCGACCTGGGAGAAGATTCGTTAATAGCTTTCAAGTAGGAATTGGATAAATGCTCGAAAGAGAAAAGAAATACCGTTTTTTAGATTAGATTTCTTACAGTGTGTAAACAGGCCCTTCGGCCCAACAAGTCCACACCGACCCTCCGAAGAGCAACCCACCCAGACCCAATCCCGTACATTTACCCCTTCACCTAACACTACAGGCAATTTAACATGGCCAATTCACCTTACCTGCACATTTTTGGACTGTGGGAGGAAACCAGAGCACCCGGAGGAAACCCATGCAGACACGGGGAGAATGTGCAAACTCCACACAGACAGTTGCCTGAGGTGGGAATTGAACCCAGGTCTCTGGCGCTATGAGCCAGCAGTGCTAACCACTGTGCCACCGTGCGGGTTTTATAGGTAAAGAGGTTGAACAAGCACAAAGGACTGAATGGCTCCTTTTATTGATCTAAAGTGCTGTGATTCTATAAAAATTGTGTACATTATGATCCTTAGAAATATGGAAAATACGAGTAGGACCTGGCCAATCAGCCCACCAAGACTATAGCATCATTCAATATGGCCACAGCTGACCCTCCATCTCAATGCCTTCTCTCTCCTTGATGCCTTTAGTGGCTATTCTATTTCATTGCCATGTAAGTACACCCCATTCTGAGAGGCGTATTTATTTTAAACAGATGGTAGTGGGAGCCTGGAACCTTCAGCCTGAAAGAGTGGTTGAGTCAGAAATTTTCATAACATTTAAGTAGTGTTTAGGTATTCAGTTGCATTGCCACAGCCTCCAGGGCTGAGAGCCGAAAAATTGGATTACTGCGGTCAGATCTTTGTCGACTGGCGCAGATACAATGGGCCACATTGGTCTGCTTCTGGGCTGCAAATATCTCCGAGTTAATTCTTTTCTAAAAATCTGGACTAAAATCTGCACTCACTGCACCTTTCTGGCAGTGCATTCCAGATCGTAAAACCTCACCGTTAAGGAAGCTATTTTCTCATGTCACTTCAAGTTCTTATGGCAATTATCAAAAATCTATATCCTCTGATTACTTGCTCTCCTGTAGTTGGAAATAGTTCATCCTTATTTACTTAAACAGAACCCTACGTGATTTTAAACACCTCTCTTAAATCTTTGTTCAACCTTCTTTCTTCTAAGTTTTCTCTTGTATTTTCATTGAACTGAAGATTTACATCCTTGTAACAGCTTAATTGCGTACACTGAGAGGATGAAGACAGGATACTGAGAGAACTTTTACCCTGACTAGATAAAATCGACTAGGCTGACTATAGGAGCTGACCCATCCAATATGAAAAACAATCATCCACCTTTCTCTCAAATTTTTGAACTTTCACTAATTTTGTCCAGTTTTAATGCAATTGACTGTTCTGTGATATTTTGTTAACAACGTACAACATTAACTCATCACTTTCATCGAGCATCTGTGATGTTTCATGAAAGAACACAATCAAATTAACTGAGCAACATTTATCCTTAATAAATCAATCCAGCTTTCATTTCTTCGCCCAGATATTTCCATTATCAAGTCTATAAAGTCTTCTCACCATCAACGTCAGATGGGCTGAATGACCTGATTTCGTTATCTCTTTATTTTTCTCCTTATTTCCATTCGACTTGGATGCAGACTACTTTTTATAAGTCTGAAAATTTTCCTGGACATCGATCAAGCTACAATTCTTCTGATTGGAAAGTAAATGTCTTGATTCTGCAGATAATTGTCAAATTAAATTTGTACTGTTCCCCATTCAATACAAAAATAATTTTCAGGCCTTAAAGACATTTGTTCCAACAGAAATCCTGAGTGAATGAAAACTTATTTATGCAGTGTGAAGTAAAGATGTATTTATTTTCTGAAAGCATTGTATTTCAGATTATCTTGCATTTGCTCAGAAAGAGTAGCTTGACTACCTACTGAGCAGAAAATGGTATCCACTTCAGGCGAAGCGCTGGGTCAATCAGTGGTAGAATGACTATCGGGCATAAAAGCTAAACCTTTCTCTGGTTTGCAAACCCAACATGGGTCATGTCAGATCCAAGACAGTCACAAAATCTGCTACAGTGTTATACTACATCTGCATTGGCAATGATTTCTACATTAACATGAGGGCCTGACTGAGGTAATACCAAACAGCTCAAGAAACAGGCAGAGACTGATTGTCAAGCTTGGTGCAGCCAGTATATCCATAACCAAGAGAATCACCAACAAAAACAGAAGATCATGGTCCAGAATTATTCTTACCAATTTCTTTTTTATATGTAAAACAACAAGTCCATGCCGACCATAATCCCAAACTAAACTAGTCCCGCCTGCCTGCATTTGGTCCACATCCCTCCAAACCTTACTTATTCATGTGCTTATCCAGATGTCTTTTAAACATTATAACTGCACCCACATCCACTACCTCCTCTGGTGGTTCATCCACACACGCACCACTCTCTGGGTGAAAAAGATTGTCCCTCACGTCTTTTTAAAATCTTTCTCCTCTCACCTTAAAACTATGCCCCCCAAATCTTGAAATGCCCCCACCCTAGGGAAAAGACACCTACTATTCACCTCATTTATGCATCGCATTATATTACAAAACCTCTTTGAGGCCACACCTCATGGACACTTGCATTAGAACATACTGATACAGCCATATTCTTATGTAGTTAAAAATCACACAACACCAGGTTATAATCCAACAGGTTTATTTGGAAACACTAGCTTTCTGAGCATTGCTCCTTCATCAGGTAGTTAACCAACTGACGAAGGAGCAGTGCTCAGAAAGCTAGTGTTTTCAAATAAACCTGTTGGACTACAACCTGGTGTTTTATGATTTTTAGCTTTGTATACCCCAGTCCAACACCAGCACCTCCAAATCATATTCTTATATGCTATTGTCAACTGGAGCTCAAAACATCCTTGAAATTGCTAAGAATTGTAAAGGGAGCTGAGTTGAGAAGACATTTGTTATTTTGCCTTTTGCAGAACCATAAAATATACTGAACACTGGGCGGGACAACTAACAGGCACAAATGTCTTACATTTCATGTTGAAAACAAGTTTACACAGTAAGCCCGAGGGGCTAGAAAACGCATAAAGAAACTTCGACAATACTGCCAGAAAAAGCAGATGCAGTTGCCACAATAAAGTTTATGTATTTGTTTACGTTGGGTTCATTATTGAAAGTCTGAATTACAGCAGGAAAGGCCTTGGTTTATATACTCAGTCATTGAGAATATACGTTGAAACTATGCCTTGTGTATATTTAGGCAAAAAGGCAAAACCACAGACTGTAAACTTGGCAGATGGGCTCAAGATTTCTTCTTTGCCAATAATACCATGAAAAACCAGTGGGGGAAGCTATGACTTTGGGCAATACTATAAATCAATTTCAGATTGGAAAACTAAAGAGCTGTGTGTCAAGGTTGAATTTTATTTTGATTGATGCAAATGAGTAATCAGGAGAGATCTAGAATGGGCAGCTGAGTCACTATCAGCAGTTTCACAACTGCACTCTAAATTAAAATAACCACCAGCCAGTTACCGAGAGATCATTTCAGTTGCCTTTGAGTGAGCCCTTTGATGAGAACTGACTTTAAGAACATAAAATATATTTTATAACAGGAGTCAGCCCTTTGGTCTTTTGAGCCTGGTATGTTACAGCGCAAAGAGAGGCAGAATTAGAAAACAATAGAGAGAAAACCATTGGGGAGAATATGGAAGAGGACATGAGAATCATTAGCAGTACGTCAATATATCCTAAAACAAAAGCAAACTCGCTGTTCATGTGACTCACAACAATTAAAGTATGTAACAAAAACAGAATTTGCAGGAAAATCTCAATAAGTCTGTCAGCATCTGTGGAGAGAAATCACAGCTAACATCTCAGGTCCATTGATCATTCCACAGAACCTTCACTGGACCCGAAACATTAACTCTGATTTCACTCCACACCTGCTGCCAGATCTGCTGAGATTTTCCTGCAAATTCTGTTTTTGTTTCTGATTTCCAGCATCCACAGTTCTTTCAATTTTTAGTTAAAGCAATTGATGACAATTTGTAAACAAGTCGGCAAGGTCAAAATCTAGATGGTCCAATGAGCATGGATGCATTACATTCTTGAGACTTTACATGTACACCCAGATTAGGATTGTAATTAGAATTTATTGTATGGGTAGAGGAGAAGCATTCGTGTAGATTGCCAAACGGTTTGTTTCATGCCCTTACCTACTTTGATGTATTGGTGATAAAAGGAAAAATACAAGTTTGTATTTTTGTCACACTTTAATGACTTCAACACTTCAGAAAATCCATTACCATCAATTGCCTAATAGGATGTACAAAACCTGGCAGCCAATTTGCTCACAACAAGGTCTCATTAAAACCAATGAAACAACACATTTTTTTCTTAATGATAGTGGACAAATAAATATTGGCCAGAGCAGAATTCCACTACTTTTCTGAAAAATAGTATTCTGGGATCTTTTATACTCTCCTATGAGGGTGGATAGGGCCACAACTTTCTTACTCAAGAGGTGAAAGTACTAACATTTCAACTAAGGCTGGAAAGCAAACATCTTTGAGAGTTGGCTTTAGTCGGATGCAAACAACATTGGACATTTTAAATAATTGCAGCACAATTTGTTTGGACATTTCCTTGTACTTTGTGATACAAGTCATAACTGCAATTAGATCCTCCACTACAGCTCCACCACATGTCATATGCTTTCTTCTTAACTCTGACGTTTTTGTTTGCAAATTTCAACAGGGCAATGGTCTCCAGCTGTGGGCAAGCTAGCCAGCAGGCATGGTGTATTGTATTTCATATGGTGAACGTGTGCAGAAAGCCTGTGGGGAAGAAAAGTTAAGTTGACACAATGCACATCTGATTCATGAGTTTCATGAAGAAAATAAATGGATCCATAAAGTGTACATGGAATCTACAGCATAGAACCATCATTTTGTTCATCTGGTGTTTTAATTCTATATCAGTCAGTGCCCAATGTTATGATCTGTCCCTGTGTATTCCTCTTTTTTTCATAGATACATTAAGTCGCACAGTGGTAGCAAGTTCCACATCACATGACTCTTTGTGTCAATTTCTCCCAAATTCCTCACTTTGTTTATTAATACCTTTTTTTAAAATATATGCTCCTTATTTTTGCCTCACATGCAGAGGTGATCTCTCCGCATTCACCCATTTAAAAACTTCTATGATCTTCAAAGCCCCTTTCAGATCTCCTCTTCGACTTCTCTTCTCTAACGTTCATATTGAATGAATGGGTTCTTGGAAATGAATATCTATAATTAATTGTTAAGAGACAGCAGCTCAGTCACTGCCCACCTCACAGACTTGTGTCCTCATTGGATCTAACCAGTTCACCAACTGAAACATTTTCCAATGTTCAAACACATATTCGAAACAATGGAAAACAATGACAGTGAAGTAAGGGAACATTTCAGAAAGCAATCCTATTGCCACCTTCATCAGGCTGGACTCTTACAACAAAATACTATGAGAGTAGCGCACTAACAGCAACAGGCAGGATTGGCTACATAACAACCAAATTTACAGCAAAACTACAGAATACTTAGAAAGTTAAAGGGTCAGTGAACAGACAGGAAGATCCTTAGTCGCAGAATTCTGTGTTCCTTTAATAAACGCAGTCTTGATCCTGAAGATACAATCAACTATGTTATGGTTTTTACAAAGTAAATAATTTAAAAAACTATGTCTGCTTCAAACAGTTTGCTCATCACTGTAATCTTTTATTCTGTTTCCTCTTAATTGACAGTAGAATATTTGATTATGACCTGCAGAAAAAGCATCAAATGAATTAATGCCTGAGGGAATGGTTAGACTATTGACAAAATCTGAACAAATGTATCATTCCTAAAAGAAATGCTTCCTTGATGTGACATTAATAAAAAAAAGATTTGAAATATATTTAAGATATTGATACATCTGCTCACTCTGACTTACTCTTTCAAAATCCATTGGAATACTTCCCCATTTGTTTCAGAGACATTGTTATGTCAGAAGTTTCAAACTAAATGATGCATTCTCGAATCCATTTGTTACAGTATCCTACTGAATATCAATAATACTAATGAAATACTCATTCATATTGCACTTTTTATTCAATAATGGGATGTGAGTGTTAACTGCTGAGGCCAGTATTTAATGTCATTCTCAACTGTCCTTGTGAAGGTGGTGGTGAACTGACTTCTTAAAACACAGAAGTCTTTTTTTATTATTCATTCACGTGATGTGGGCAGCTCTGGTTAGGCCAGGATTTATTGTCCATCCCTAATTGATCATAGAGCAGTTAAGAACCAACCACACATTGCTGTGGGTCTGGATTCACTTGTAGGCCAGACCAGGTAAGGATGGCAGATTTCCTTTCTCGAAAGGGCAATAGTGAACCAGATGGATTTTTTCAAGAACCGACAATGGCTTCACGATCATCAATAGACTCTCAATTTTTTATTAATTCAAATTCCACGATCTGCTGTAGTGGGATTTGAATCCAGGTCCCTCAAATATGAACTGAGTTTCTGCATTAATACTGGGCCATTGCATCCTCTTGTAGTGTAGATACACTCACAATAGTATTAGGTAGGAAGTTCCACGATTTTGACCCAGCAATTGTGAAAGAATGGAGATACTCCCAAGACAAGATAAAGCATGGCTTGTAAAGGGGCTTGCAGATTGTAGCCTTCCCAAATATCCCTTGCCAATGTCCTTCTAGTGGATAGAACTAACGGGTTTGAAAGGTGCTATCGAAGTAGTTTTGGTGAGCAGCAGCAAGTTACCAATTAAGGGCATTATTGCTTTATAAGTGCCTTCTTATGGATCAAACTGACATCACTAGTGCTCAGCTTCCTATCACACCAAACCGTCAACCAAGTGAGACATTAAGGAAACATGAGGTGGATCTCGTTGCTTTCTCTGAAGAACCTCTGCACTGGTGCAACATCTCACGTCACGTTCAGAAGGCAGAGTGGGAAAGTGCCACTGCCTTCTCCCTACCATGCTCGATGTTGGGCCAGATGGCTGGGATTGCTTTAACCTTGGTGGCAAACTCGGACCATGGTCCTCTGTTGTTCCTGGGGAAGAGGAAGTCCTGCCCATGTGCCATCTCATCCAGCTAAATCCTCAGATTCGGAATTTCAAAATGGGCACCGATAATCCTTTATCTGCCTTACCTCGGGCAAATGTAAGGAATCATGGAAGACAGCTTTGGAGTGACAGAGCTTGCCTGTGGACACAAAAAGCTTTAAAGGATGGCGTGGTGAGAGGGATGCCAGTTAACTCCGGGATATTCCAGCAGTAGCGAGCCATTCTGGTAACGGTGTGTGGTAAGATGGACCTGGACTTAGACATGAGGAATGCCATTGGGGCAGGCTAAGTGGGCTAGTCTGATAAGCAATGGTGGGAAATCTTGCTAGGTCTCACAGCAAAATCCCTCAAACATTTCAATGCAACTTTGTTTTCAACAAAAAAGAATGTAAGATTCAGCCCTTGGAGTCAATTGAAACGCAGGAAGTAGTGATTTGTATCATTAAACCTGTACTATTGTCATGTCTCTGCAAAAAATTCATGCAGTCCTTACTGCAACATTATTGATAACACAGAAATGGTCAGCAATATCACGAGTGTACAGTTGTCAGATATTAATGTTTTTCGGTTAAAGTCACAGCTCTTTTCAAATCCAAATGATAACCTCTTCCTTGCAAACGATTGAAGTGAAAGCACAGCCCCCACAGAACTGGTCATGGTGACGGCCTTGAACAGCCATCCAAATTAACAAAAGGAATCCTGCTTTAACACGTGTCACAACTGAAATCATTTACTGCTTCTCTTGACAAATGGTTTCATTTCCCTTCAGGCAGTCACACAACCTAGTCAATGCTTCTTATCCTGCCTCCTTTTTGCTGTGCTGTCAGAACTCCCCCCAAACTTGAACAGTAAATGAGCCAAGTGTTCAGAGTTTCAAACAGCTACACTCAGCAACGGAATAGCAGGCTTATTAGCTGAATTCATGCTTGGCCTCAATTCCACAGCAGAGAAAGTTTTTCTTTGCAAATACCACAATGAAAGGACTGTATTTTGGTTGAAAAGTACAATTATTATTGCATTTGAATTCATAGTAAAACCCTAGATTACTGAGTAGTGGGATTTATTTGTGACATTTTAAGATCTAGGATAGTTTTATTTTATTCACTTGTGGGATGTGGGTATTGCTAGCTATTCCAAGATTTATCACCCTGACTTGCCTGGCCATTTCAGAGAGAGCTATGAGCCAAACACATTGCTGTGGATCTGGAGTCACATGTAGGCCAGACTGAATAAGAACAGCAGATTTTATTCCTGAAAAAGCATTAGTGAACAAGGTGGCTCGCTTGTCAACAATTGACAATGTTTACATGATTATCAACATAATATTGTCCTACTCTAGCAGGAGTGAACTATTCCCAGCAGTCAATGTTTCTTTTTTACAATTATGATATTTGATGTGTAACTTATATTTCCTGATTGCAAGGGGCATGGAAGCAGATAGGCATGGAATTTTGTAGATATAACAGTTGCATGGCTCAGTCTTGCCTTGATGAAGGACTTATGCCTGAAACGTCAACTCTCCTGCTCCTCGGATTGCTGCCTGCCCTGCTGTGCTTTTCCAGCACCACACTTTTTGACTCCAACTCTCCAGCATCAGCAGTCCTCACTTTCTCCTCCTTAATCTTGGCTTAGCCAATTTGCTGGTTGCTGGATGAGTATTGGAAAGGTAGCTTGCCCGTTGGTAGCAGTTTATACTAGTTAAAGGTTTAAGGGCAGAGGCCTGCAGACAGGATCCATCAAGCAACTTTGCAATTCTAGCAGCTTGGCCGTATCAAAATCACATTTTGAGTTCCACTAGCTCAACAACTCTAAGATTTTGACCACCATCTTTCATTGGATGGTAAGCAAGTGCTCTTTCTTGTTATGACACAGCAGTAAACCCCTCTGCTAATCAAACCAAACACGCAGAAAAGTTCATCTCGCTTAATCTGTTAGAGCATAAGTGACAGAGAACTCTCCAAATTCCACTTTTTAAAGAAAAAAATAACAATTTTATTCTTTAACTCTAAAAGTGAACATTAAACAACAACTATTTACAACTCTAAACTTCTTTTCCCTTAAACGCTTGTTATCTACCTTCTAGTCTACAACAATATACTGATCTAATAAAACTACATCAACCTAATTTTCAAAAACCAGACAGCAGCTATCATCGTCCGTGTCAGTCTTCTTCTGCTGCAGATCTCCCTGCATCGTCTTTGGTCTTTTGCTGCAAAGGTGTTTCATATGAAAAAGGAACCGTTGATAGAGAGTGATTTGGATGGCAGTCTCTCTCTCTCCAGATGGCAGGTTGTAGCTCTCTCTCTAGCTAACTCTCAAAATGCTGGCTTGTTTATACTCTAAACATCAGATCATCTCATTGGTTCAATGTTGTCAAAACAGTAAAATTCAAAATAGATTGGGTTTTATCATCCTGAGGCATAATTTAAACTGATTGGTTAAATTCAAATGGTGGTAAAAACAACTGAAATATCTAGTTTATAGCCAAATGTTACATATTTTTAACTTTCCAGTATACCCTGAGACTGCTAGTCAGTCACATGACAGTTGCCTGCAAATGTTCACTGCCAAAACAGCCTTCACTCTCTCTCTTTCAGGTACAGTACAAATCTTCAACTTCATACCATTGTATTAGTTAATCACTCACAGAATGTAGGCTTTGCTGGTTGGGCCAACATTTTATTCCCATGACCAGGTCTTTGACCTTAGACCTTGAACGATGGGAGTGAGCTGCTTTCTTCAACTGCTGTAGTCCATTTGGTGCAGGTATAAACACAATACTGTCAGGGAGGGAGATCCACAATTTTGATCCCACAACATTGAATGAATGGTGTTATGTATCCAAGTCAGGAAGGTGATGTGTGCTGATGAATTTCAGGGTGACTTGATGAATTTCAGCAGTGCATCTTGAAAAAGGTGCACATTTTGGCTACTGAGCATCATAGGTGTTTGTGAATGTTTGATGCAAATCAAATAGACTGCTTTGTCCTGGAAGTGTAAAGCTTTTCTGAGTGTTGTTGAAGCTGCATCTATTCAGACAATTGGGGAGTATTCCTCAGATTCCTCACTTGTGACTTGGAAATGATGGACAGGCTTTGGGGAAATCAGGAGGTCGGTCATTACTGTAGAATTTCTAGTCTGTGACCTGCTCTTGTAACCACTGCATTTATAAATGGAGTTCAGTTCAGTTCCATTTCAATGGTAACTCCCAGGCTGTTGACAGTGGGGAATTCAGCAATAATTATGTCATTGAACATCAAGCATAGTGGCTTATCTCATGGAGGTGACCACTGGTTGGCATTTGTGTGGCAGAATGTTACTTGTCACTTGCCAGCCCAAATCTGGATAGTATCCAGGTCTTGCTGAATTTGGGTATGGCATGTTTCAGTATCTGAGGAGTTGCAAACAAATCTAATTGTGAATCATCAGCGAACATCCCCACTTCTGACCTTATGATGAAGGGGAGGTCAGTGATAAAAAAGCTGATGAGGATTGCACATAAGCCTGAAGAACTCCTGCACAGAGCAAAATCCACAACCATTTTCCTGGCCACTCCAAGCCTAATTCACATTGACTCTAGATTTGCTGAAAGACCTTGAAGCTATACTCAATCAAATTCAGCCTTAATATCAAGGGCGGTTATGTCTCACCTCCCCTCTGGGGTTCAGCTTTTTGGTCCATGTTTAAACCAAGGTTGAAATAAAATCAGGGACGGAGTGGCCCTGACTGAGTCAAACCATGTGTCAATGAGCAGGTTATTGCTAAGCATGTGCTGTTTCAGATGACACTTTCCACCACATTACTGTTGATGATGAGCAGATTGATGATCCAAGATAGATTTGTGCTCATTTAGATCTGGGCTGGGCAATTTTACACATTAATCTACAGCTACCTGTGCTGAAGTTGCACTGGAACAGCTTGGCTAGAAGGCTGGTCTGTTCTGGCAGAATCTTACAGAACTATTGCCAGATGTTGTCAAGGTCCATGTGCCTCCAGTCTGTTTCTTGATATGACATGGATTGAATCAAATGAGCTGAAGATTGCGAAGATCTGTGATTGCTGGGGATCTCTGGAGAAGGCCAAGATGGATCAGACCATTAATTGACTAATTTGGGGAATTTCACAGTTGAGTGACTGTGTCACACAGAATGTGGACTTTTGACCCTTACTTGAACCTGGTGACAGTGTCTGTCCTACAGGAGGGAAACTCTTAGCCTCGAATTCATTTTTTACAACACAAACCATCTCTTCCCTTCCCCAATACGGTTTCATTTGGTGTGGTGGGAAATTATTGATAGCTGCAAATGGATCCATTATATATGATACACAGATGAAAAAAAACGATCGAACTGAGTCAGAAATCACCTCTTGACACAAACAAATTGCACATCAATTTCCATATCTGTCTACTTCTCATAACCTGAGATTTCCCTGTTGGAAACAGAGACCGGTCTGATCAATCAAAGCACTGGCTTATTAGTTTTATGTGCTCATACACAAATCTAAGGCTGAAGTTTGGATTTTCCTTCAGTGTTTAAAATTATGTCACGCATTTAGAAATCTTTAGCTTTGTGCCTTCTTAACCTGGTCACAACCCAATAAACAACGCTCTCATTTAAGAAACTTTTGTAAAATCTATAACCCCAACTCAGGCTGGGAAGGTTTTTGAAAGGGATTTAATTCAGCAAAATCCAAGATTGTGCTGTCACGGGAATTAACTCTGTACCTCTGTTTCCATCTCTGTTTACAGCATAACCATGGGATGATGTGGGGAAATAGTGTTTAAGCTCAAGGATGACTTTCTGCAAATCAAAGTTTAATCAATCATTCAAACATGCCAAGCAAGCAGAAAACAGAATGAGACAAATGTCAGGGAGCTTTAAGCTGCTTAAGGAGGATTTTGCACATTCAAACGTCCATATTTGAGTGAAGCTGCAAGTCTCAGTTAACAAGCTATTGTGCTTTACAATATATGTGTATATAACCCAAAATATTTGAGTTATCTTTGAGGAATTAATCTGCAATTTCTTTTTGCCAAAATTCGTCAAATTCCAAAGTACTTCAACATGCTGAAGCAAACTAAACCTGTGCAGCTACAGGTGGGCTAAAACTAACAGGGAAGATTAAGTAATCTAATTCATTTTGATTGCCAACTTTGAGACATCTCAATCCCAAGTACCATGATTACTGAAGTTTAAACAACTTGTTTGATTGTCTGCTTGTTAAGAGTAACTGAACACTATCAGTTTTAAATCTCAACGTTATCATTGCTTTTGATGTCATCTTTGATTGTCATAAGTCTAAAGGATATTCAACTTGAAAACTGAAGGGAGCCTGTTATAAATCAATCTTGCTTTGCACTAAAGAAGACAGAATTATCCAAATATTTTAAAGAGGTGATGTTAGTAATGCACCAGATTGTTCTGCAGAAATCATTATTGGACTAGCAATGATTTCTGATGAAGGGCTTATGCCCGAAACATCAATTCTCCTGATCCTCGGTTACTGCCTGACCTGCTGTGCTTTCCCAGCACCTCACTCTCGACTCTGATATGCAGCATCTGCAGTCCTCACGTTCTACTAGCAATGTTAACTCTGTTTCTGTCTTTATGAAGATTGCAAGACCTGCTGAGTTTATGCAGCTCTTTCTGTTTTTATGACACAAATTTGTGTTGCAAAGCAATTATTAGGTCATTTGAATACACTGTAATGATTGCTGCTGGACATTATTTCCCAGTTCTGTATCTTTGTCTGCACTGGTCATTTATGTGGACAGAGGTTGGTTAGTGCTTTTATAATACTGGATTGCAAGGAGAATGCACTCCATGCATTATCATGTGTCAAGAGAATGAACTACTCCCCTCAGGGATAAGACTTTCAACTTTCAAGAATGGATTTTGTTATTGAAAACTAGTTAGAGTATTTTGCCATTTTTTTTTCTAGAAGTTATTATCTTGCTGCTTGGATACTTTTCCAGGGATGCAATGATTCCTTCAGTACCTCAAGCCATTTATCATGGTGGAAGCTTACACAATGGGTATTGACCATTCTGTAATAACCGAGGCAATTTTTCTTCCTCACCTCATGCAGCCCTTTCTGCACAAACACAGTCCAATAGTGTTCAGCAAAAATCATTGAAAAGCTCAGTCACATCTCATTGCTGTCCCTGATTGACAAAAACAATGAACTCCTCTCATCAGAGGCAGAGGCAGGGAAGGATAATTGTTTACTCTTTTGAGTGAGCCAAAAATGAAGAGGTACTATCTTTAAAACAGAGGTCACACTTTTAGGAGAGAGATGAGGAGAATTTATTTTTGCTTTCAGAGGATTGTACAAATTTGGGACTCTCTCCTTCAGAAGATACTGGAAGTCGAGGGCTGGTCAGTAAATATTTTTTAATACAGAAGTATTTAAATTTTTGGTAGGCAGGGGAATCAAACCATGTCAGAGCAGATGGGAATCCAGAGTTTAAAACACATGAAAATCATCTATGATCTTACTGAATGGTGGAACAGATTCAAAGGGCTGAATGGCCTTTTTTGGCCCCAATTTTTTTTTATTTCTATGTTCCGATCCACAATCTTCCAATCTGTATGGTTTGTGCTATACTCAAGTACTCTTCACCCACTATTTTCTCACAAATCTCTGTACCTAGTTCAATGAGAATGTATTTGAACAGCACAAAACATCTGTGTACATGATAAAGTGCAAGCATGCAGCTAAGAGAGGGATTGCTGAAGTAGGACTTCTTTTCCCTGTTTTGGCAATTACCATAGGTTTTTCGATCATTTGCTGACATTGTACTTACAAAAGCATATGAAGGATAAGAAGAATTTGCTCAGTCAGCTGTAAGAGAGGCTGAATAATCTAAATCCATTCTTACTGAAAATAAAGTTGAGAAAGGGTAAAGTATAGGTTTTAACTGTGAAAACTGGACTTATTTGAGTTGAATATGTAAAGGGAATTCATGCAACCAGCAAACAGGTAAAGTAGAGAACTAACTGAAATAATTCCTGGCTGAGCAGTGCTGAAGAGGGAACTGCTTACTTAGCTTATCATGGCAAATATTAACTTGGCTGAAGCACTCCACGGGAGATCAGATCCATACTCGAATAGAAAGGTTATAACTTAAAAGGTTATAGCTTACATGACAGGAGAACATGTAGAATGGCCAATTGTATACGCTGATGGCCTTTTCTGTAAAAGGAACACATTACTCCAGGATGTTACCATCAAACTTCAAGGAGCAATTAGTTCCTGTTGCACAAAAAGTCATCAGCGCATCCAACAGACCTTGATTGCAATATATGAACAACAATTAATCTATTGATATTTGCCAGCATTAAGTGCAGTTGTAAATTGTGTACTGATCCCACATGCACAGTTAAACACAGAAATCAGAAAGTTGTTAGGAGTTGTCCTGCTCCATCAAAAGCTTTACTCAAATGGTAATTAGTCAAATGACAAACATTGAATGACATGCAACGGGGGTACTTGAGTGAGAGATGCTTACTAAATATGTCAGGAAAAGTAAGGTTTGACCATTTAATTATAACTGAATTTTTAGTACTGTACTGAACCTTACTAGACATTGGTTAAGCCATTTTTGGAATACTTCGTGCAACTCTGGTTTCTCTCTGAATGTTGTGAAACTTGAAAAGGTTCAGAAAAGACTTAGAAGAATGTTGCCAGGGTTGGAAGGTCCAAGCTACAAGGAAAGGCTGAATAGGCTGGGGCTGTTTTCCCTGGGAAATCAGAGACTGAGGGGTGACCTTATAGAGATTTATAAAATCATGAGGGACATGGATAGGGTAAATAGACAAGGTATTTTCCCTGGGGTGGGGGAGTCCAGAACTAGAGGGCATAGGAATAAAGTGAGAGGCGAAAGATATAAAAGGGACCTAAGGGGCAACCTTTTCATGCAGAGGTGCGTGTATGGAATGAGCTGTCAGAGGTAGTGGTGGAGGTACAATTACAACATTTAAAAGGCATTTGGATGGGTATTTGAATAGGAAAGATTTAGAGGGATATGGGCCAAGTGATGGCAAATGGGACTCGATTAATTTAGGATATCTGATTGACATGGACGAGTCAGGCCAAAGGGTCTGTTTCTGTACTGTACATCTCTGTGACTCTATGCCTTTAACTCATATTGAAATAATTATTCGAACTTAGGTATACTACATCCAGACTCTCTGGCTTGGATTTTCCTAAGAAATGACTTCAATACAGGAATACAGTCAGGAAGACCATGTTTATTGTATGTGATTTGGTTTCTAGTTTAACAGCTCCTATATCTTTTGTCACATTCCCTCCCAAAGCTTGTCAGACCTGTGTGGAAGGGACAGACTGTTAGGCTAGTCCTGATCCAGGTGAGGGTAGGGACAATTGCTGTACTGTGATCAGTTCTGGGAAACCCAAGGAAATACAAAAGCAAAAATAGAGTAAATCTAAACACGAATGCAGGCAATCTCATCATAATATTCAAAAACCAACAAGCTCTCCACACGTTAATTAGTCATCTGTGCCTTCTCTACCTGATTTAAAGCCAAAAATAGGCAGGTTCAGTTACTGGTTTAAACATTTGACATTTTAACCTCAGACATGACCACACAACATCTGTTTTTGGGAATTAAGACCCAGTCCTGCTGTTTCAGAAAGGATCCTTCACTTCAGTTTATGAGACATACAGTGGCTTAGTTTGCACACTGGAAATCAAGCCCCCTGGAGTCATCACATAAGTTAAAGATTTTCTTTAAATATGCGGAATTCCCCAATTTAACTACCTTTTGGACTCAAACTGACAGAAAGCATGTCTGCACTCAACAGAACTACTATTTATTACAATTAAACAGACTTTAGACACAGGTAAACATTTATGAACTCTATTAACAAAAACTCTAATTCCCTTTGAAACTCCCTATTAAACAGAAACATGGACAGATGGAAATAAAACATGGTGTTCTGGATGGAGGGAACACTAGGGAAGCAGTTCAGATGTCATCATTCACAGAATCTGTTGACATGATACTCATGATTCTTGTACTGGTCAGAACTCTGCTTTGCAGTTGCCATTCTCCAGAATGCTGTCACTGCTTTGCAAAAGGCACAGGGTGGTTGGTTCACTTCTAAAAAAGCTTTCTGACATGGCAATTAGTAGACTGAAGGGAAAATAAAATGGCTATCTTAAAGTGGTTTACAGCAGAGAACAGAGAGAGTGCTCCTAAGCTAGACACAGTCCAAAAGCTCCCCCCTATGTTCTTCAAAGCCGAAGCTGTTCAGTTATCTGAGTAATCACAGGGCTGTTGCAGGCTGAAGGTACTAGTCAGTAGCCAATAGATCAATCAGCTTTTTGTGGTCAACCAAAGCTCTATTGGTACACAATCCCTTGGTTCCATCTCAACTCCAAACAACATTACAATTTCTGGTTCACAAGCAGCTGTGTGAATGGTGCTTGCAAAGACCATCAGGTTAGAGAAAGTGAGGTCTGCAGATGCTGGAGATCAGAGTCGAAGAGTGCCGTGCTGGAAAAGCACAGTAGGTTAGGCAGCATCCGACGAGCAGGAGGAGTTGAACACTTTAACTGCCCCTCCCACTCTGCCAAGGACATGCAGGTCCTGTGCCTCCTCCATAGCCAAATCCTAACCACCCAACGCCTGGAGGAAGAACGCTTCATCTTCTGTCTTGGGACACTTCAACCACATGGGATCAATTTCACCAGTTTCCCCATTTCCTCTTGCCACACCTTATCCCAGTCCCAACCTTCCAACTTAGCACCACCCTACCTGTCCATCTTCCTTCCCACCTATCTGCTCCACCCTCCTCTCCGGCCTATGACTTTCACCCTCACCTTCATCTACCTATTGCATTCACAGCTATCTTACCTCCAGCCCCACCCTCCCTCCCATTTATCTCTCAGCCCCCTTGGCCCACAAGCCTAATTTCTGGTGAACGGCTTATGCCTGAAATGTGGATTCTTCTGATCCTCGGGAGCGACCATGAATGTCAGGTTACTTACTTTCAAGCATGCAGCAATCCTCCTGCCTTCACTGATTTTTCATTTTCTGATTTCATTCCACAATTACAAATACAGGAAAAGTAAAACATACCGTCATAACACTACCCAATTTACACAGGTTACAGAGTTAATGAGTACCAGCTTGAATTTTACCCAACATTGAACTGTAACATGAAAAAAAATCGCTGAATTTACTTGTTTCTAATCTGATGCTAAACTTTTACTGATGTAAAATCAAGAGGCACTGAAACCATGAGATCCTGTGCTGAATTCAATTCTCAAAAGAAAACTACATAGGCTGAATCCATCAGGAAGTCCTTAGTGCATTTAAGAAGTATCAAATGGGTAAACATTATTCACTTTGAATTTCACCAGAGTGAGGAAACTCAGCAGGGAATTCAGAGTACGATGAGCTAAGTCTACAAATCTGATCTGCATGTCACTTTGGTTCTTAATAGAAGCTGAGAAAAAGCAGTAGTCTTGGCGACCTGAGCTTCACTGAAGCGATGCACAATTTGAAAGGTCCCATCTCCATCACTGAGTGCTGGAAGAGATATGACAAGTCTGAATTCGAACCCCTAAAGCCTTACAATTCACTGATGTCAGTTGTTGTCTGGCTCAAAGAGTGTACAATCAGACTGGACAAACCAGTACTGGGTACGCAATCAAGTCGTATTGGTGATGGAAAAGTTATCAATTAGGAAATGTGCTTTTAAATTATCTATTAGTGGTACAGGTGAAACAAAGTGACATCAGACAACAGACAAAAGTAAACAGCAAATTACTGACACCATAAGAAGAGACAAAACTACTTAAAATATGAAATTCATAAATCAAGATAAGCCTCAAATAAATAAAAAGCAGGATGTCTTGCTTTATTGCCTTTCATCCTATCCCTACCTACACTTCTAAATCCAAATAAAATTCATCAATGAAAAGAGCAGCAGGAAATGAAAAATTAAAAGCAGTGAAAAACTAATTGTGAGCATTCAGCATTAATGGCACAGTGATTATTCTGTATGCAGACAATTATTTTAACAGATAATTATGACTGAAGGATGATGAGCGTGAGGGTTTCTGCACCAAAGTTACTGTAATAATTGCCCAACAGGATCCCTGCCTAAGATGAGTCTTGTGATTGAGACTCAACACATTTCACTTGCTTGCCCTGTTGCACGCATCAATCAGCCCCAGGTCCATCAACTCAACCGAATGACTGCAAAGCTGGACAACTCCAGCAGTCAAATCCTAATTACTCAGTGTCCTGCCCTTGTTATGCGCTGCCAGTCCAACTTCTGTGCATTTTACTTCCAAGATGAAATAAAATGGATGCTCAGAAAGTATTGGTCCAAGACTCTCATGGTTATTTTAACTCGGGGCTTAAGTGTAGACAAATGCAAAATATTGCAGATGCCGAAACAAAAACAGAATTCTGCAAGTACACAGTACACCAGGGAGCATTACTGAAGTGAGCAGAACAGACTCAACATTTCATCGTGGTGGCCTTTTGATACAATTCAAAGTTCTGATAATATGGCATGAGGCTTGATCTTACTTTGGTTTTGACTAAGTGCGAATTGCATCAATTGTTTTTGGAGGGATTTTCACTGCAAAGCAAAGAGAGATTTCTCACTGCGTCTTAGCAAAACTACATCATTAACTACCAATTCTAGTCCTATGAAGGTCTCTCATTTGATTATATTCCATCTTACTACATGCTATTCCCAAAACAGCTCACCACTTAGCAGATACCTACCAAAAGACCAGCATCGCTACTGCCTACACCATATTTAAAAGCCCATTGTGTTCTTGGATTAACACTGGCATTTCAAAGCTGTCTTGCTAAGTGATGAACATACAGTAAGAAGATGGCGAAGAAGGAAAAGACGGTACCACTTTCTTTGGTAGAGGAGGTGGCACAGATAGGGGAGTCATCTTGCAGAGAAGGAGAGACCTCTTCCCTGAGGACAAGCAGAGGAAGCGACATTGGATTCTGATAGTTGGTTCGAGTCAGTGTGATCTCCACCATGCGGACGATCGACCTGGTCCAATCCATGCACTGTGTGCTTGGCTGTGAGAGTCCATGGTCTTGCAGCAGTTTTGCAATGCTAGTTGCAACACAGCTCCATGCTTTTAAGCTGCTTGTAATAGTAATGGAGAGAATGGGGACGGTGAGGGATTGGTAAATGTCTGAGGGGTACATGCACAAGTGCCCGTGGAATGTGCGCTGAGATGACATCTGGTGGTGAGCAATATCAGGACAAGCTGAAATCGCCACATTGAGAATTCTTGCATCTAATGTGTTCTATGGGTTTTGTAAGATAGGAAGTTAAATATTACGGAGGTAAGTCATGCTGCTAATAAGACCTTTAACGAGCTATTTTCCCCTTTAATTAGCAACTCACTACTGCCTGGTGAGAAACTCCCCACTCTTCTCGGCAAAAACATAAAAGGTGCCGTGAGATACTCCCAATGTCGGGAGTGGCCTCAATAGACATCTTGTGAGATTCTGCCACAAATCCCACCATAGTGCACATTGTTCAGGCCCCTGTAAGATTCTGTCCACTCTAACCTGAAACATTAACTTTTCCTTTCAGTAGGGCGCTACCTTATCTACCTACTTTTCAGTATTTTCAGCTTCTCTAATTCACACAGATGTTTATTACAATGTGGAATTTTGGATTGTGCATTAGGATAAAGACAGAGATTGCAGCAACATTTGTAAAGGAATTGATGAAGTATTTGAAAAGCAAGAACATGATACGTGAGTGGAGCTCAGGAAATGAGATTCAACAAAACAAATCCATCTAAAGAGCTATAGGCATCACACGCTCCAATTTCTTTGATTTACTGGAATGCAAATCTGTTCTGACCCTAGAAAAAAGATGAAGTGCAACTTTAAACACTTTACAACCATTGATGTCAATGCAAGGTACATGGATCATTCTATCTTATCTCTGCACACTACAATGCATTTCTACTGTTTTGTGGAATATAAGACGCATACTAAAATCAGACCTTTCTAATGCACTGGTTCCTACAACCTGAAGACTAACCAGCGAAGATGAGCCAAGGTTGATGGCCTCTATTTTTGAACAGTTCAGATTCTATGTGCCAAATTGTCCTTTCATTATATGTGAATAAGGCTTTTTTTTGTCATTATAAGTTGCACTGTTTCACATCCATGAGGTTTTTTTTATCCTCTCCATTCGACCCAGCATCCCATGGTCATCAATCTCCCCTCTGAACTGGGAAGGTGCACGACTACACAACAATCTGAAACACACCGCACAGTGCACTGAACAGACCGCACAGAACAGTCACACACAGTCCCTTTAAGATTCACATGTCTACAAATGCCTTGGAAATTTAGTGGGACTACAGTGCAATAAACTGGAAAAAAAACAAAGAAAAATCCAAGCAGATGCGAATAGCCACTGTATATAACATGGTCTGCTACATTTGAACAACTACTCCATTTTATAATTGGAACCAGGCATTGTTCAGCTTTCTTTCATTCAGGGCAACACAATGACAGCCGAAACAGTCTCTGAGCATGCACCAAATAAAAACTGCCCTTTCTCACAATATTTCACCTAACTCACCTTTTTTTGGATTCTCATATAATCATTTTTTTTTAAATTAATACCTACCTTTCCAAATTGTCTATTTCACCTTCAATTGCCTTTTGACTGTCCAGGGATCTATAATGTACTCACAATTATGTGACTGTTCCCTTGTGATTCCTTAGCTCAACCCAACAGGAATTCCAATTAAGGCACATTGATTTAAACCCAAGTGCTACAATGCCACAATTTTGTCTCTAGTTAATAGCATTGCCCCTTCCTTCTCCCTTTCCTCTGTTTCCCACAATTGTGCATATTTTAAATTAGCAGAGTATGTCAATTATCAGTTACAACATTTATGCAACTATTTCCAACTTCAATCAGTATTTATTTTTTCCCAAGAGATCCAGACTCAATTTTAGTTGAGGTCCATCTTACAGGTGAAATGTAAATCCAAACAATAAAGATTAAGAACTATATTGCCTCCCTGAACCTATGCCTTAATCCAGATGTTACTGAAATAGGGTACAAATTTGCATTTAAGGAACACCTTCCACATACTTAGAACAACTCAAAACTCGGAATGGCCATTGAGTTTGTTTTAAAGTCTGGATCTAATTAACAGGGCAATAGATGTGGGTACGGCAGAAAAAAAAAACATACTGGTTCGTTTGATTTCATGGTCAGAGTGGTGAATGAAATCAGAATTCTCTTCTCTACTTTAAAAATGCATTAAGCAAAACAGCTAGACACTACTTTCTTGGAACATGAAGCTTCTCACAATGAGCAACTCCCTCACTAATGTACTGAGGTGTCATATTACATAAATCCTGAAGCCAAGGTGAAACCCATATTCTGATTCATAAGCAGACTGCTACCCTTGAACTATACAGTGAGAGGTATCTGAGCTAATAAAAATGCCTAATTAACCTACTGTCAATTGTATAAATTGTCAAAATGTAATGGTTCAACATTTCAGCCAATCCTCTTCATCGCACGAAACAATAACATTGGACATTGTATTTTGTCTCTCATCCTTCAAAATTAATCTGTAACCCTTGGTGTTTGTCTTTCGCTGACACTGTTCCATGACTTAGATCATCCTTAAAATGCTCGAACCAGCTCTGCCTAATATTCAACATGCTGAGAATCTCATGCTGGGGGTGGGAGGGGAGGTGATGACACACCAATAAAGCTGCTGTAGTAGTAATCCAGACAAATGCTTTAGCGCTCAGGTTCAAATCCCACCACGACAACTGGTGAAATGTGAAAAGACAAAGGAATATTATTGTAGGCCATTAAACCAGTAATCCGGTCACTTTGGTAAAGTTTCAAAGAAAAATCTCACATTCCTGACTGAAGGACCTCAAATGTCACTGAAGGAACATTTCACTGATGGGTTTGCTTGATTATCCTTCAACACCTATCCATTGCCCTCTGCCAGATTTCTATTCCTTGCACTTAAAATCCATAACAAGCCAAAAGCTTTCATAGAGAGAAATATCAATACGTCCTCTGGAACTGAAATGATGCTCAGCACAATCACGAGACAACTTTCAGCTATTGAAATTTTAGTACATAGATAGGTGAAGTACTTGCTTTTACGACAGTGTTTTTCTACAATGTAAGACTTACGTTGACCAGGATACCATTTAATAAATTGGTCACATTTGATTTGAAAATCAAACATTTGCAACCAGAGAGAGACTTAGCTTGTGAATTGGTCAGAAATTGTAAATTCACTGAAGCTGCTCAAAATCAGTGAATTAAACTAATGGATATTAGCAACTGCAAGCAACGCCTTGGGATCAGAATCTAATTTGTTCAGTCACCCATCATGACTTTAGAAATATTTCCTTGCGGTAAAATTTTTATTTGTGCAAGTTTAATAATCCTTGATACAAAAAAAAATATTTGCTGCCCAAGGTACAATGAAAGACCTTCTCAAATGAGAAGTGTTTGTCTTCAAAGTGTAATGCACACTTTTCTCAACAATACAGCCGTTGCAGTATTGTGAGATAGCCACACATGCAGAGCAACAACAATGTTTTGCCTAGATGGGCAAATCTATTGGCATCAGGGAAGGGGTTATTTGGGCTCCTGGACCACCTGCTTCTTATCACCAGGCATGCTACACCCTTCTCTTTTTTTCTCTCTTTACTTAATTTTTTTTCGAACATCAAGTTCATCTTACCTTCTTTTGGCAGCTTTGGGTGAGGAAGGAGGTTCCAAGAGGCTTCGGTGGCAGTCGAAGATGAGGTGGGTCTGGGCCCGGGTTTCCTTGAGGCTTCTGCAGTGTGTCTGCGGCGCCACATTTGGTCTGCACCAACCTGGGACTCCTTTCTGTTTTCATCGGCATCGATCCGGGTCTCCTTTTGATGGCTGCAGCCAGACTCTGGCTCCATGTGGCATTCCCTTCAGCATTGTGGTGGAAGCAGCCCAGGATCCCAATGGGAAGATTGGGTCCTTGAGCCTTGATCCATGAAATACACTCAGTGGACTTGGTCTTAAATTCTCTTTTATTTTCTTAGAATCTTTTCATATTATATTATTTCGGAAGTACTGCTATTCAGAACTTTTTAATTTCTCTATTTTTCAAATTTACTACCATGATCTTGTACTTTTGAACATCTGTGATATTGGACTTTTTAATTTCTTTTATTTTTCTATATTTTTTTCCCCTCAGAATTTGTTATCAAGAGTCTGCCTTTACAGCTTTGTACCCAAGATGCCATTGTACCTGAGTTGGCACCATAAGTAGTGACTTATAAACTTTTTACAGCACTCACGTAGTACGTGGCGATAAAGCTAATTCGATTCGATTCAACTTGAATTTTTAAGTCCCTTTAATATTGTAAAGCACTCTAATACACATCATGGAAACATTAGCAAATAAAAAAAGGATAGATACTTGAACAGATGATTAAAAGCTCCATTAATTAACTAGCTCTTAAGCAGCATCTAAAAAGGGAAGAGAGCAAGATTCAGAGGCTCTGAAAGAGAATGCAAAATCTTAAAGGCTACCTGAGTGGAGGCATTCCTTCCAATTATGGGGCAATGCATGCTGGGGGTGTGAAAGAGGGCAGAACTGGATCACGGAGGGGTATCAGGCTGGAGGAGGCATTAATATACATCAGTAAAAACTGAGAGAATGAAGACAGTGGAAGTTCGGATATCAGGAACGGCGTTTTAGTAGAGGTCAGAGATATGGAGGGTACAATGTGGCAGGTCAGCCTGCAAAACACTGCAGTAGTTTAGATGAAATCAAAATGGATTAAAGGCACAACTGCAAATAAGCTGAGACATGTGTGGAATTAGGTGATGTTACAGAGCAAGCAGTCAGAATGATGGAGAGATTATTGGATTGGAAGCTCAACTCAATAGGAAACCAGCAGTAACAGCAATTTGTATTGGAAGGCAAGGCTGCAAACCATCTGAGTGAAAAGCCACGGAACATGTCCAATGCTGCAAACAAAGGATGAAGAAACAAAAGATAAAAGAATCACAGTGAAAAAGAAAAGTAAATGAGACAAATGATGGAAATATTGACACAACACTCTGAGATAATTCCTTCCAAGGAAACAATACAAACTCAACAATTCAGGCCAGATAAATATACCAGTCACATGATAAATCTAAAATTGTAAGACACACACATTGACGGACTAATAATGCACTCATGTCAAAGAAATTAACAATTAATGTTTGCATTTAGATGGCAGAATAAATTATGTCTTTAGGGTCTTGACTGGAGAGCAGGAAAGAGACCAGTCCTGGTTCTGCCAGAGAAGATCTGCTGAACTCTAGTGTGACCAGATCATGTGGTTTACCATAGTCCAGAAACTGAACTGGACTCGCCAAGTGCAGGTCAGAGGCTTGGGTTTCACAGTGAATAATTCAATACATGACTTACCAATGCTCCCATTACACCATTTGTGACTCCGCAGATAGGAAGGCAGTCCATGCCCAATAGCAGAAAGATGTGGACAATATCCACATGTGGACGTTGTGGACAATATCCACAATGTGGACAAGTTACATTCTGCCATACAAATGCCAGTCAATAAACAACACCCAAACACCCGACTCCCACCTCCACCACACACAAACTCCTCCCTCCCACCATTAAGAATATAACTATCTCTCCATGGCATTCAATTATGTTATCATCACTGAATTCCCTCCCCCCCACACCAAAAGCCCCCCAGCCACCCACCCACCCATCAACATCTTGGGGTTACTATTGACCTGAAACTGAACTGGACAAGTCATATTAATTCTGTGTCTACGAAAGGAGGGAGGCTAGGAATCCTGGAGTGATTAGTTCTCCAAAGCTTTTTCACCAGCTACAAAGTACAAGTCAGCAGTGCGATGGAATACACCCCACTTGCCTCGATGAGTGTAGCTGCAAAAGCATTCAAAAGGTTTGACACCATCCAGAATAAAGCAGCCCACAAATGATTGGCACCACATCTACAAAATACTCACTCCCTTTAGCAACAATGTTCAGGAGCCGCAGTGTGTACAATCTACAAGAAGCACTGCAGAAATTCACCAAGGCAGCATTTTCCAAACCAATGACTGGTACTAGCTGGAAGGGCAAAAGGCAACAGAGACATTGATGTGTCATCACCTGCAAGTTCCCCTCCGGGCCACTCATCATTCAGACTTGGAAATACATCACTGTTCAGACAGTGTCACTGGTTCAAAATTCTGTGATTCCCTCCATTAACAGCATGGTAAGTATACTTAACCAAATGGATTGCTCACAACTACCTTTTAAAGGATAATTAGTGATGTGCAATAAATGCTGGCCCAGCCAGCAATGCCCATATCCCATTCATCAAACTTTAAAAAATGCCAATCAGGATTTTTTTCTGAGGCCATCTGCAGGCCCTCATTTGGAAACAAGATGCCAAGGGCAGAAACTATACTCTGTCTAATGTGCCAGCAGCTATTGCCTTCAGCAAGGTTATGGAGCACCGCTTGTGGTGGGAGTTGGAATCAGTCCCTATGTCCAGTCTTGTTGATTAGGATCGTTCTCTCCGCTGCTAATATGATGGGCTGTCCACACAGGTTGACCTACTGGACATGTCACATGGTATCAAGTCCACTTGCAGCTAGGCTACATACAGTAGTTGGGCATGGGGAAAGAGAGTGCTGAAATCTTTATGTGATCCATTATTGTTAGCCTTGAGGGCAGAACCTGCGCCCACACCTCCTCCCTCACCTCTATCCAAGGCCCTAAAGGAGCCTTCCACATCCATCAAAGTTTTACTTGCACATCCACTAATATCATTTATTGTATCCGTTGCTCCCGATGCGGTCTCCTCTACATTGGGGAGACTGGGCGCCTCCTAGCAGAGTGCTTTAGGGAACATCTCCGGGACACCTGCACCAATCAACTACACCGCCCCGTGGCCCAACATTTCAACTCCCCCTCCAACTCTGCCGAGGACATGGAGGTCCTGGGCCTCCTTCACCGCCGCTCCCTCACCACCAGATGCCTGGAGGAAGAATGCCTCATCTTCCGCCTCGGAACACTTCAACCCCAGGGCATCAATGTGGACTTCAACAGTTTCCTCATTTCCCCTTCCCCCACCTCACCCTAGTTCCAAACTTCCAACTCAGCACTGTCCCCATGACTTGTCCAGACTTGTCCTACCTGCCTATCTCCTTTTCCACCTGTCCACTCTACCCTCTCCTCCCTGACCTATCACCTTCATCCCTTCCCCCACTCACCCATTGTACTCTATGCTACTTTCTCCCCACCCCCACCCTCCTCTAGCTTATCTCTCCACGTTTCAGGCTCACTGCCTTTATTCCTGATGAAGGGCTTTTGCCCGAAGCGTCGATTTCGCTGCTCCTTAGATGCTGCCTGAACTGCTGTGCTCTTCCAGCACCACTAATCCAGGCTATGGGTATGCCTCTACCCACAGATTTAAGAGCACCTCTCTCTAAGTTCACTATCTCTAGAAGTAAAAGATACCACCAAAAGCTTCAAAACAGAAATGTCACTGGAGCTTATTCTAATGTTTATAGACACTGATTTTGCTCTTGTGACTTCCAATCTTCAATCTGCTGTGCATTTGCCCTGCGTAATCATTTTATGTATCTCTAATTCTCCAGCCAATATGTGATATCAATAAGGAGAGGTTCTCCAGATAATAAGACTGATTTTTCTTTCTTTCTTCTACACACTCCAGCTGCACTGCAACTCCATTTACTGGCATGCGTAATAGCAATATAAACGTATAAAGGGCGATATGCGTTCTCAGGAAAATGGAGAAGTAATGAATTTAGTATCTCGGGAGCTCTCTGCATGGATACCTAATCCTCTTTCAATTGATAATAAAAATTGCAAAGCTGCAGTATGCTATTCAACTTGTCCACATCAGCTGCTGCCTCAGCTGGCAAAAATGCTTCATACAAAATCTGCTCTCAACACATCATTCAGCTTCTCCTGCAATGACTAAAGTTCTGTGTTGACATATTAAATTCTGTAGATGACAAACACCCCTCAGTGAATAATGGCTTGTTTGTTCTCAAAATCTTTAACAGCAAGTGCATATTCCATAACAATGTATTTCATTGGGAAACAAAGGAAGAAATCACCAAAAAAGGATATTTGGAAACACTTAGAGACAGACACTCCGACAATACTGATGGAGCCTGTTATTTTTTATGATTTCTTTACCCCTCACTAAGGTCAGTGATATTTTATTGCTTTGTTGCTCAGGGACTCTGGCATGCTAGTGACACAGACAGTTCCCCAAGTGTCTCACAACAACTGCACTAATTTGCTGGGGGGTGGGAGGGGGGTCATATTTGCCAGCTGATAGTCTGTCCCTATTTGCAAGAACTGATGTCATTTTTTTCCTGATTGATACAAAAAGATAATCAAGCATGCACTTTAATTGGTACATTTTGGATTGACAAACAGAACTCCTAGTGTACAAAAAAAAGCACTCACTGTAGATTTTTATTATCCTTTATCGATTTTGAATACTGTACAAGAAAGAAATGAGCAAGCAAACTAAAGTGAATAAATTCAGACTGTCTGTCCTTGTGAAAGAATGGTTTTTGCAGGTCCCTCAGCTTAATCCACTTTCACATTCGATCTGGTCTGGATTTATCTTCTTGAAAATACAAGCTTCAAAAGGTTCCTTCAGTGTCATTGGGTCAAAATCTTGGAAATCCCTCCTTAACGGCATTGTGGATCTATCTACAGCACATGGGCTATAGTATTTGATTTTCTTAAGTGCCAATAGGAATGCGCAATAAATGTTGGCTCAGCTCATGATGATCATGTCTCAGTGAGATATTTAAGAGTTAAGTTGCTTTGCTGACCTGCAAGAAATTGAATGACCCGGGAGCAGGATGGGACATCTCTGTTCTACAGTAGAATGTAAGTTATTTTACATGGCCATTTCCTTGCCATTCAGAGCCATTTACATTGTCATCATCTCCTATTCAGAAATCAATAAGATTAGATTAGATTCCCTACAGTGTGGAAACAGGCCCAACCAGTCCACACCGACCCCCCGAAGAGTAACCCACCCGGACCCATTTCCCTCCGACTAATGTACCTAACTCTGTGGGCGATTTAGCATGGCCAATTCACCTGACCTGCACATCTTTGGATTGTGGGAGGAAACTGGAGCACCCGGAGGAAACCCATGCAGACATGGGGAGAATGTGCAAACTCCACACAGACAGTCGCCCAAGGCTGGAATCGAACTTGGTGCTGTGACGCAGCAGTGCTAACCACTGAGCCACCATGCCACTCCAGCTCTATAAGAACATTATAGTTTGAATTCAGACTACTCCTTGTAGTTAAAAAAAAACGATTTGCAACAGATTTGACCATTAAGGGATAATTTGCATTACATTGTGTCTGGAGATGAAGTGATCACTGCATTGTGACTTGAGTGGCATGTTACTGAGGGAGTGGTTGGGGGTTGTCCTGTGGACATTACTGACTGTGATGTAAAGATTTTGTACAAAGGAAAAACTGTCACTTTGTTCAGAGAAATCTTTTGACACGCTTCGCAAGCATGGCAAGAGTGTTAAGAGTTTCTCCAAAGTTTCTACGTATTTGCACAATAAAATGTGATTGTTGTTCACAGAAGTTGGCGTGGCACAGTTACATCAAGTTGCACCCTGTAAGAATCTCAGGAAAAAGAACTTAACACCATGAATGAATAAAAAGCAGGAATAAATTGCTTTCAATGAGAAAAAAAAACATTTTGTCTTAGCAAACGCTTGAAAATTATTGCGGAAAAATGTTAAAACTCCTACTCACCATTGAAGAGTATGAATATTGCTTCCAAGTGAAGCTTCCAAGTGATTCACTTGTAATTCTTTCAAATCAGTGTATGGCATTTCTGCTTAAATTGAGGATTAAAAGTGGCGTGGATCACTGCTTTAGGGAACATCTCCATTCAGTCCATGAACTGACCCTGTGCTTCCAGTCACTTGGTATTATCCTTCTCTAGCTGAAGGGCTCACACGGTATTCCGTGTTCTCAAACACCTGCACTGTTCCAATGAAATTCAAAATTAACTTGCCATAGTCCTACCAGACCATAGCTCTGCTCTCTGATTCGAGAGAGTGAGAGAGATGATCGGTAATGGTTTACTGGTGACAGTTTAACCTGAGAGTCATAGGGCTGTCCTTCATTGGTAGCCTCAGCCAGTGCAGGAGTTGAACCCATGCTGTTGGCATTGCTCAGCATTGCAAAACCACATTCAGCTAACAGAGCTAACCAACCTCTCTAACATGTGGTGGACCAGGACCTCATCTTTCAATGGGTCACTTTACAGTATTTTGGATTCAATATTAAGTTCAAAAGTTTTACACCATAACTTTTGCCTCCATTTAGTTGCCCTTTTCTCCACGTTTTTTTCATTCTCTTCCTTTTCAACTATCATTTGTTATGGACCAGACCAGACCTGCTCTAAATATATTAAGAAGGTAGTCCACACCCTAAACTTTTCTTATTTTAAAGGTAAATGTCAGATGCTATGTTCCAGATGCAATTCGATTTGTCAAACTACTCAACATTAGGCAAAACACAAATTTATTCAAATGCTATAGTTAAAATACAACCAAAGAAAGAATAACTTGTAATAACTTAACTCTATCAGAAAACTTAACAGAATAATACATGCAGTAACTATTAATAATGAACTATTCCAATATACATTCCATAAACCTGTGGCAAAAAGACAAATTCACAAAGCAGATTTTGTCTCACATGCAATCCAGCAGCTCAGAAACAGAAACCCCAGCTTTTGGATGTAATTGAGAGAGGGAAATAACTTCCACTTCTTCAAGACCCCAACAGTAACCGCTAAAAGCTAACCAAATCTCCTGGATCTGTGAGAGCTTGACCACACCCATTCAGGCTGCTTCTATTGTTCCAATTATAAATAGAACCTCACAAGTCCTCACAAGTTGTTTATCTTCTCACAGACTGTTTGCCACCTGTCCCCCAATCTCTCTCTAAAAGAAATCATGACAAAACATATCTCTTAAAGCCTCCGCATTATGACAAATTTTATTGATGGTCCAGTGGTTCACACCTCTTCTAAATATATGGCTTCTTTATTATATTTCCCATTAGCATCCCCTTTACCTCTGCACTGTGAATCATTTTGGCATTTAATCTCCCCTGTAGTCTATGCTATGAGAAAGCGAACATTGTGGCGCTGGAGGTCAGAGTCGAAGAAGATGGTGCTGGAAAAGCACAGCCAGTCAAGCAGCATCCGAGGGTCAGAAGATTGACATTTCAAGCATAAAGCTCTTCAGCGGGAATGAGGGGATGGCCCAAGGGGGCTGAAAGATAAATGGGAGGAGGTTGGGCTGGGGGGGGAAAGGTAGCTGGAAATGCAATAGGTAGATGAAGGTGGGGGGTGAAGATGATAGGTCAGAGAGGAGGGTGGAGCAAAAGATGGACAGGTAGGACAGTTCAAGAGGGCAGTGCCGAGTTGGAAGGTTGGATCTGGGATAAGGAGGGGGTGGGAAATGAGGAAACTGGTGAAATCCACATTGATCCCCTGTGGTTGGAGGGTCCCGAGATGAAAGCTGAGACAATCTTCCTCCAGGCATCAGGTGGCTAGAGTGTGGCAGTGAAGGAGGTCCAGGACTTGCATGTCCTTGGCAGATAGGGAGGGCGGAGTTAAAGTGTTCAGCCACAGGGTGGTGAGGTTGTTTAGTGTGCATGTCCCAGAGATGTTCTCTGAAATGTTCTGCAAATTGGCGTCCTGTCTCCCCAATGTAGAGGAGACCACATCGAGAGCAACGGACACAGTAGATGACGTGTGTGGAAGTACAGGTAAATCTCTGTTGGATGTGGAAGAATTCTTTGGGGCCTTGGACGGAGGTGAGGGAGGAGTTGTGGGTGCAAGTTTTGCACTTCTTGCGGTGGTAGGGGAGGGTGCCAGGAGTAGTGGGTGGGTTGATGGGGGGATGTGGACCTAACAAGGTTGCTCCGGAATGCAGATAGGGGTGGTGAGGGAAACCATGGTGGTGGAGTCCATTTGTAGGTGGCAGAAATGGCAGAGGATGATGCAATGTATCCTGACGTGGGTGGGGTGTAAGGTGAGGACGGGGGAGGTCTGTCCTTGTTGCGATTGGAGGAATGATTAAGCCAATTCTTAAACAAACCCAAACCAAGTAGACACAATACGCCCAGAAATTCTAGCCATACCACTATACATCAAAGGCATCTCAGAGATGACTGCCAGGCTATCCAACCCCTGGGCAATTTGGTAGCCCACAAACCTACCAACACACTGAAACAGCTACTGATGAACTGAAAAGAACCCAATACTAACAACCAGAAAAAGGAATGTCATTTACAAAATACCCTGCAAGGACTGTAACAAACACTACATTGGACAGACAGGCAGAAAACTAACCATCAGGATACACGATTACTAATTAGCCACCAAAAGACAGGACCCACTATCGCTAGTATTCTTACATACAGACAAAGAAGGACACCACTTTGACTAAGAAAACACATCATTCCGTGAACTGGCTAAACAGAGACCAACACGGGAATTCAGAGAGGCCTGGCATTCAAACTGGAACTCCATCAATAAGCACATTGATTTGGATGACATTTACCAACCTCTGAGAAAAAGAACCAGAAATGATATCACCCACTTTAAGAGACCAAGACACGTCAATAGAAAGCAGTACAGAACACCAGCACTTCACTGGAGGCTCATAATGATGTTACCTAGTATGATAACAAAACGTCTGAAAACAAACCTGCGATCTCAGTGAGCAAAATTACAACATGAACTTCTACCTGAGCAACAAATCTTCTCAAAAATCGCAAACCACTAATCACTGGTCTGCTCACTCTCTCTCGCTCTCTCTCTCTCTCTCTCTCTCTCTGTTCCAAGTATTTCTTCCATTTTCCTCAATCTACTCAAATCCTTACCTCAGATTCCAACAACCCTGAGGGAATAAATTTCTCTCTTTAACAGTTTTCCCCTTTCACCTCATTTAAAACCTTCACAACTTCATCAGATCACCCCTCAATTATCACGGAATTATTCCCAAAATCTCAAATCTTCTTCAGAAACTGCGGTTCCGCAGGCCTAACAACATCCCAGTGAAGCTTTGCTACATGCACTGCATGATTTTAATTTACTTTCTGTAAGGCTCTGCTCAAACCTGGGTATCTTTCTTTCATGGTGGCTTACTGATTACCTAACTCACACAATTGGTTTCAAAAATTAAAATACTGTGGATGCTGGAAACCTGAAACTAAAAACAGAAAATGTTGGCAAAACTGAGCAGGTCTGGCGACATTGGCAGAGAGACAAACATGTTTAAATTGTTTAATGGTTTAAATATGTTAATGTTTAAAATTCAATACATTCCTTCTTCAAAGTTGTAAAGAAGAATTGCAATGGTCTCAAAATGTTGATTATATTGCTCTCTCCACAGATGCTGCAGTACTGTTCTTTTTTTATCCCTTGTTTACTCTTCTAGACTCTGCCCTTTTGCTCTGGCCTTATTGCTTTCAGGCATCAATAATCATATTTGAAACCACTGATCTGTCCTATTTAATGGCGGTGATCACTCCTGAGTGTTTTATTCTTTCTGGACAAATTCTTGGACCTATCAATTCTATTGGCACCTTAACAGTTTCAATTGGCCAACACTCCACAATTGTTCTGAAGACATCAAAGACTAGCCCTCAACAGACTACAGTGAGCAGTCTAAGAGAAGAGTCAATTGACCACTAGCAAAACCGTTCACTTCACATTTTCTGTGTTTCCTTTTATTATTTATAGTAAAGATATTAGAAATAAAAACAATTAACTGATTAGACAGTGCAATGGGAAACAAGAGGCCATGTGATGGAACCTCCAGGAATGCATCCTATCAGAATTGATGAGTGAGTTTTACTTTTATGTATAAGTCTGAATGGCATCACATTTTTTTGGAGCATTTTAAATCTCAAGATTGAGCTAGATTTCTTACTGTGTCTAATCATCTCATTAATGACCTACCCTGCCTCCATGGCATCTGAGAGATCTGATTCCAGCCCCCTTTTACAATGTGCAGTTTACCAAATAACTCGACATCAGCAAATTTACACCAAGAGACCAGCATCTCTTGCACCTGCTACAGCTTTGAAAGGTCACTGTGCACCCAGAGAGACATAGGCAATCTGACAGTGCCACTCACTAGCAAAGAAATTCAAGTACAGTGAGACATATTGTACACCATTATGTTTCCATCATTCATTCAGCTTCAGCCACAGTATGTCAAGGTGGCTCAGTGGTTAGCACTGCTCCCTCATAGTGTCAGGGACCCAGGTTCAATTCCAGCCTTGGGTGACTATCTGTGTGGAGTTTGCATGTTCTTCCCACGTCTGCGTGGGGCTCCTCCTGGTGCTTTGGTTTCCTCCCACAGTCCAAAGATGTGCAGGTTAGTTGGATTAGCCATGCTGTAAGTGTCCATAGTGTGTAGACTAGTTGGATTATTCAGGGTAAATGTAGGGTTACAGATATGGTGTGGAACTGTGTCTGGGTGGGGTGCACTTCAGAGGGTCAGTGTGGACTCAATGAGCTGAATGGCCTGCTTGTGCACAGTAGGGATCCTATGAAGCTGGAGAAGCTGAAGTGCCAGCTGAAGGTATCCAGAACCCTTCTTGCCCAAGACTGACATAATCAATCATTTATCATCTCAATGCATTCAGGTCAAGCCATTGTTAAACTTACTTGACACGTGAAGCAGTGATGATATCCAGCTCACAAAGTACCCTTTTTATCATCATAGAATCCCAACAGTGTGGAAACAGAACCGTCAGCCCAACAGGTCCACACCAACCCGATGAAGAGTAACCCACCCAAACCCATTCCCCTATCCTATATTTACTCCTGACCAACGCACTACCCTACACAACCCTGAACACTATGGGGAGAAAGTGAGGTCTGCAGATGCTGGAGATCAGAGATGGAAATGTGTTGCTGGAAAAGCGCAGCAGGTCAGGCAGCATCTAGGGAAGAGGAGTATCGACGTTTCGGGCATTAGCCGGAAGAAGGGCTAATGCCCGAAACGTCGATTCTCCTCTTCCCTAGATGCTGCCTGACCTGCTGCGCTTTTCCTGAACACTATGGGCAATTTAGCATGGCCAATCCACCTAACATGCATATTTTTGGTTTGTGGGAGGAAAACGGATTGTGGGAGGAAACCCATGCAAACAAGGGGAGAATGTGCAAACTCCACACACTGTCGCCCGAGGCTGGAATCAAACCAAGGTCCCTGACGCTGTGAGGGAGCAGTGCTAACCACTGAGTCACAGTGCCACCCCTAAGTTTCAAGGTACCCTTGGAACCTGGATGAATAACTAGTTACCTTTGGTCAGCACTGGTCATTTTTTCCTGTCATTGCTGCTCCCTTCATCATTATTTACAATTTGCAATCACTAATGGCATGGTCTAAATTGCCTTTTACCAGCCTCTAACCCATAAGCACTTTCAATCTGCATATGTAGCAAACTGACAATGAAATGACTGGAAACCAAACATTGTTTGTTTTGCAAATGGCTGCTTCATGTCTTTGGCCCTTCAAACACCTGGAATGCAGCAAATGTGGATCCCAAATTGCACCCAGCTAACTGACACAGACTCTCACCATCTTGGACATTATCATGGACATTCTGGAGTTGCGTTTTGCATTCAGAGAATGGCAGGTGATGGCAGGGAACACAGCTTACAGTGGGCACCATCAGCACTGGGCTTGCCTGGTCACCAGGAAGCACCCTCAAGAGCCTCCACCTTTACCTTGCAAATTTGACCTCGCATCCCATCTGGATAAATCATAGCATGGTTTGGCAACTGGTCTTCCACAGACCACAAGAAACTATAAAGACTTGTGAACAAAGCTCAGCCCATCACACAAACCAGCCTTCCATCCATTGACTCCATCTAATCTTTCCGCTGCCTCAGGAAAGCAACCAACGTAATCAAGAACAGCTTCTTCCCAGCTGTTACCAAACTTTTGAACAGACCTCTCAACTGTTAGTTCTGACCTCTATTGCTCTTTGCACTTCCTGTGCAGCTGTGACACTGTATTCCGCACTCTGTTCTGCTACCCTGTTACACTTTGCATGGTACAATCTGCCTGTATAGCAGGCAAAACAACACTTTACACTGTATCTCAGTATATGTGACAACAATCAATCAATCAATCCCCCAAACAGCTCATTTCTATCTACACCCGCCCACTTGGAGAACCACTACATTTAACTGGCCTACACCTATCCTCCCTGCCCCTTAATATTACACCCTTATTGATATTCCTCCATGTTCCCCCTATGGAAGCCATGAGTGTGGTTAGTGCCAGTACCCTCCCTTCTGCAGTCTACTGTGCCCTTCAATGCTTTCTGCAATGGTGTCCCCTCAGTTGGTAACTTGCCTGGCAAGAAGCTCACCACTCTATTTATGAAAAGCATCAAAGGTGAAGTGAAATTATCCCAATACTGAGATTGGCACCACTGGAATTCTTGCCTGATTCTGCAACAAATCTTGCCAGAGCCCATAGCATTCAGGCCTTTATAACATATTGCTCTATATCTCTGCTTCTAACATAGAGTCATAGAGATGTACAGCACAAAAACAGACCCTACGGTCCAACCCGTCCATGCCAACCTGATATCCCAGTCCAATCTAGTCCCACCTGCCAGCACCCGGCCCATATCCCTCCAAACCCTTCCTATTCATATACCCATCCAGATGCCTTTTATATGTTGCAATTGTACCAGCCTCCACCACTTCCTCTGGCAGTTCATTCTATACACATACCACCCTCTGAGTGAAAAACTTGCCTCTTAGGTCTCTTTTATACGTTTCCCCTCTCACCCTAAACCTATGCCCTCTAGTTCTGGACTCCCCCACCCCAGGGAAAAAGCTTTGTCGATTTATCCTATCCATGCCCCTCATAATTTTATAAACCTCTATAAGGTCACCCCTCAGCCTCCAATGCTCCAGGGAAAACAGCCCCAGTCAATTCAACCTCTCCCTACAGCTCTCCAGTATCTGCTATTGCCCAAGCTTCTGATGCAGCAGCTGAGTTGGTGCCATAGCATGTGTTCTTACACAGATGTTAATCATATTGAAAGCTCAAAAGGACCTCAGCTTACTCCTGGAACTCAAAGGTTTGACACAATCTTTGGAAAAACTGCTAAATTTTCTTCTTACGTTGAAGTAACACACACACACACACACTGCTGAGATAATGAACTTGGTTCTATTCTGTGTTTGGGTCTATTATCTGCCAACAGCTTGCATTAGAGAATGTGTCAAGACCAGGGAGCTGCTTGGAGTTGATGCAAGATGACATCCATGCAGGAGTATTAAATATTACAGCATAATTACTGTTCATGTATCACTGAGGAATACAAGAGACTTGAGAACAATTAAAGTTCATAACTGGTGTCACAGAAGTGTAACGACCTTAAATTTAAGCCAATTTTTAGTTCTTTACAAGTTGTGTCTTTAATGGTCTGACTCGATAATGAAGCTTGTGTTTTGAAAGGGCTTTTTATTCCCCTCTCAATCTAATCAGCTCTTTCTTCTGCAACAGGAAAGGTCACACACATAAGGAACAGGAGTAGGCCACCACCCAGCCCTTTGAACCTGCTCTGCCATTCAATGAGATCATGGCTTAGCTGATTTTAACCTCAACTCTATATTCCTGCATACTGCCGACAATCTTTCATTCCTCTGGTCATCAGAACCTATCTATCTACCTGTGCCTTAAAAATATTTAAATATTTTGCATCCAAGATTACAAGATTACAATCAGAATTAAGAACAGCTTCTTCCGTGCTGTTTTCAAACTATGAAATGGATTTCTCATATATTAAGAGTTGATCTTTCTCTGCACCTTCTGTCTATCTGTAATACTGCATTCTGTTCTATTACCCTGATGTACTTACATATGGTATGATTTGACTGATTAGCACACAATACAATACTTTTCACTGCATTTTGGTACATGTGATTGTTATAAATCAAATCAAAACAAATCACAATCCTCACAGAGAGAAAAAAATGCTTTTTTGTCTCTGTTTAAAATGCGTGAGCCCTTATTTTCAAACGATGACCCCTGGTTCGGGACTCTCACACAACACAAAATATCTTTTCACCATCCACCCGTCAAGTCCCCTCAGGATCTCATATGTTTCAATTAAATCACCTCTGGCTTGTCTAAATCTCAGAGGTTTCTGGATCAGTGGTGCTGGAAGAGCACAGCAGTTCAGGCAGCATCCAACGAGCAGCAAAATCGATGTTTCGGGCAAAAACCCTTCATCAGGAATAAAGGGAGTGAGCCTGAAGCGTGGAGAGATAACTAGGGGAGGGTGGGGTGGGGAGAGAGTAGCATAGAGTACAATGGATGAGTGGGGGAGGAGATGAAGGTGATAGGTGAAGGAGGAGAGGGTGGAGTGGATAGGTGGAAAAGGAGCTGGGCAGGTCGGACAAGTCCGGACAGGTCATGGGGACAGTGCTGAGCTGGAAGTTTGAAACTAGGATGAGGTGGGGGAAGGGGAAATGAGGAAGCTGTTGAAGTCCACATTGATGCCCTGGGGTTGAAGTGTTCTGAGGTGGAAGATGAGGGAGCGACGGTGAAGGAGGCCCAGGACCTCCATGTCCTCGGCAGAGTGGGAGGGGGAGTTGAAATGTTGGGCCACGGGGGGCGGTGTGGTTGATTGGTGCGGGTGTCTTGGAGATGTTCCCTAAAGCGCTCTGCTAGGAGGCGCCCAGTCTCCCCAATGTAGAGGAGACCGCATCGGGAGCAAAGGAAACAATAAATGATATTAGTGGATGTGCAGGTAAAACTTTGATGGATGTAGAAGGCTCCTTTAGGGCCTTGGATAGAGGTGAGGGAGGAGGTGTGGGCATAGGTTTTACAGTTCCTGCGGTGGCAGGGGAAAGTGCCAGGATGGGAGGGTGGGTCGTAGGGGGGTGTGGACCTGACCAGGTAGTCATGGAGGGAACGGTCTTTGCGGAAGGCGGAAGGGGGTGGGGAGGGAAATATATCCTTGGTGGTGGGGTCTTTTTGGAGGTGGCGGAAATGTCGGCGGATGATTTGGTTTATGCGAAGGTTTGTAGGGTGGAAGGTGAGCACCAGGGGCGTTCTGTCCTTGTTACGGTTAGAGGGGTGGGGTCTGAGGGCGGAGCTGCAGGATGTGGACGAGATGCGTTGGAGGGCATCCTTAACCACGTGGGAAGGGAAATTGCGGTCTCTAAAGAAGGAGGCCATCTGGTGTATTCTTTGGTGGAACTGGTCCTCCTGGGAGGCAGAGGAATTGGGAATACGGGATGGCATTTTTGCAAGAGATGGGGTGGGAAGAGGTGTAATCCAGGTAGCTGTGGGAGTCGGTGGGTTTGAAAAAATGTCAGTGTCAAGTCGGTCTTCACTAATAGAGATGGAGAGGTCCAGGAAGGGGAGGGAGGTGTCAGAGATGGTCCAGGTAAATTTAAGGTCAGGGTGGAATGTGTTGGTGAAGTTGATAAATTGCTCAACCTCCTCGTGGGAGCATGAGGTGGCGCCAATGCAGTCATCAATGTAGCGGAGGAAGAGGTGGGGAGTGGTGCCGGTGTAATTATGGAAGATCAACTGTTCTACGTAGCCAACAAAGAGACAGGTATAGCTGGGGCCCATACGTGTGCCCATGGCTACCCCTTTGGTCTGGAGGAAGTGGGAGGATTCAAAGGAGAAATTGTTAAGGGTGAGGACCAGTTCAGCCAAACGAATGAGAATGTCGGTGGAAGGGTACTGTTGGGGATGTCTGGAGAGGAAAAAACGGAGAGCTTGGAGGCCCTGGTCATGGCGGATGGAGGTGTAGAGGTATTGGATATCCATGGTGAAGATGAGGCTTTGGGGGCCGGGGAAACGGAAGTCTTGGAGGAGGTGGAGGGCGTGGGTGGTGTCTCGAACATATGTGGGGAGTTCCTGGACTAGGGGGGATAGGACAGTGTCGAGGTAGGTAGAGATGAGTTCAGTGGGGCAGGAGCATGCTGAGACAATGGGTCGGCCAGGATGGTCATGCTTTTGGATCTTGGGAAGGAGGTAGAACCGGGCAGTGCGGGGTTCCCGGACTATGAGGTTGGAAGCTGTGGGTGGGAGATCTCCTGAGGTGATGAGGTTCTGTATGGTCTGGGAGATGATGGTTTGGTGATGGGGGGTGGGGTCATGGTCGAGGGGGCAGTAGGAAGAGGTGTCCTCGAGTTGGCGTTTGGCTTCAGCGGTGTAGAGGTCAGTGCACCAGACTACCACTGCGCCCCCTTTATCCGCTGGCTTAATGGTGAGGTTGGGATTGGAGCAGAGGGATTGGAGGGCTGCGCGTTGTGAGGGTGAGAGGTTAGAGTGGGGGAGGGGGGTAGACAGGTTGAGGCGATTAATGTCCCGGCGGCAGTTGGAAATGAAGAGGTCGAGGGCAGGTAATAGGCCAGCGCGGGGTGTCCAGGTGGATGCAGTGTGTTGGAGGTGGGCGAAGGGGTCCTCGGAAGGTGGGTGGGAGTCCTGATTGTGAAAGTAAGCTCGGAGGCGGAGGCGATGGAAGAATTGTTCGACGTCACGGCGTGTATTAAATTCATTGATGCGTGGATGGAAGGGGATGAAGGTGAGTCCTTTGCTGAGGACTGATCGTTCGTCCTCAGTGAGTGGGAGGTCTGGAGGGATGGTGAAAACTCGGCAGGGCTGGGAGCTGGGATCTGGTGTGGGTGTGGAGCTGGGAGTGGGGTCGGAGCCAGTACCTGGAGTGGGTGTGATGGTGGGGGGAATGGGGGTGGAGTCATGAGCAGGGGTAGTGTTCCCCTCGGGGTTCTGAGGGGTGGGGATAGTGACAGTGGGGTCTGTGGGGGGCGTGTCAGCAGAATGCAGGTGAGTGGCGCTGGTGGGGGCGGAAGTGGTGGTAGACATGGCAGTAGGGGTGACGGAAGTCACTGAGCGTGTGACATCAGCGATGATGTGAGGGCCGGAAGTGACTGTGGGAGTGGCCATGATGGGGGCGGAAGTGACATCATCAATCAGCGTGGAGGTGGTAGCTGCATCAGCCGCATTGCTAATGGCGTTTCCGAGGCCAGGGGAATCTTCTGAAATGTTTGAGGAGTGCTGGTTATGGAGGTGGGTGGATAAAAGTTTGTTGTACTTACAGTTTTTGATTTTTGAAATGGAATTGAAATACTGTTTGTTGAGAGTATGAATTCTCCTGAGGATGTAGTACAGAGTGGGTCCTTTGCAATTCTGAGAGAGTGTGGCCCTCAGCTGAGGCAGGGCTGACTGTAGAGAGGTTAGGTGCCGGCGCATTGCTGCAAGCGTGGAGCGGAGGATCTTGAAGGAGAACTGTTGCTGGTGTTTTTGAATCTGTAGTCTGTACTGTTTGTCCTGTTCGGGTCCGAACTCTGCTGGTTTAAAGGTGGTTCGGAGTCCGTGTGGGATGAGTTGGTTACAGAGGCATGCACTGAGGAAGCAAATGTGGCTGTGGTACCTCGTTAAATCTCAGAGGATACCAGCCTGGTCTGTTTAGCCTTTCCTCATAAATATATCCACTCTTCCAGGTATTAGTCCAATAAACTTCCTTTCTCTGAACTGCTTATGGAAAAACCGAAGGAAGACAGGTCGCATATCCCATTCATAGTGAATGAATGGCTCTAGGGCTGAGAATGTTGCATTGGATATATTTTGACAGATTGTTCTATCTCACTGCAACAACAAAGTGAATGGGATTTGCTGCTGACAACAATGAGAGAACAGAAACATCGGTGAGGCAAGAGATTTTTCAGAAGTAACATGCCTCAGGAAAACATGGTGAATCTCCTTTGCAATCCATCGAATGCAATCACATCCTTCCTACAATGAGGAGACTAGAACTACACACAAGAAATGGCAAGTTTATTTCACAAGGAGAGATTGAGAAGACTGGGTTTGCATTCCCTAGAGTTTCAAAGAATGAAGGAAAACAGCATTGAAAGTTACAAAATCCTTGCAGCAAGCAATTGGAAACACAAGTGGTATGTTGGCCTTCATGGCAAAGGTGTTTGTGTACAGGAGTAAAGATGTCTTAGTGCAGTTGTTGATTAGACAAAAGTATCATGTACAGTTTTGACCTTTATCTTAAGGAGGAATGTAAGTAACAGTGAAATGCAGGTTCACCAGCTCAATCCCTCAGACCATAAAGTCATACAATACAGATGAGGCCTTTCAGCCCATCAAATCTGTAGTGCCAATGCTACATTAAATCTACACTGGTTGCGTTTTCCAGCACTAGAGCCATAACCTCGACCTCTATGACATTTCAAGTGCTCATCCAAGTATTTTCAAAAGGTTGTGAAGTTGCTCGCCTGAACTAGCCCCCCAGGCAGTGCATTCCAGACCCTCAACACCTCTGGGTGAAAAATCTTTTCCTCAAATCCCCTCTAAGTATTTTGCTTTTCACCTCAAAATTCTGCCCCTTTGTTATTGATCCTTCAGCTAAAAGGAACAACTGCTTTGTATTCATCCTGTCAATGTTCCTCACCCTCCACTCCTCTGAAGAAAAGGCTTTTCCAGTCTCTCTTCAGGACAGAAGTGCCCCATACTAGGCAGCATCCTGGTGAATCTCCTCTGCACTCCTTCCAATGCAATCACATCCTTCCTATAGTGAGGAGATGAGATCTGCACCAAATAAATGGCAAGTTTGTTTCACGAAGAGAGATTGAGGACATTGGGTCTGTTTTCCCTAGAGTTTCAAAGAATGAAGGAAAACCTCATTGAAAGTTACAAAATTCTTTCAGTCATGACAGCACAAACACAGAAATGATGCATCTCCTGAGACAAAATCCAGGGAACATTATCTCGGGATTAAGGGATGGGTCATTGAAGTTTGAGATGAAGAGGCATTTCTTCACTTAGTGGGTAATAAATCTTTGGAAGTTTCTTCCTGAGAGGTTTGTGAGAATTCAATCAATGAGAAGGAACAAGACAGAAACCGCTAGGTTTCTGGGGAGAAATAACATCAAGGGATATGAAGATGGTGTAAGAAACTGTATGATCAGCTGTGATAGGATTGATTAATGGTGCAGGCTTGATAGAACAAGAGTCAGCTACTGAACCTATGTTCCTAAGGATGAGGAAGAGGTCATGGATTAAAGAGGAATAACAATCCCTTTGGGCTGAAGTTTATTCGGTACTCAGGAGTACGACAGCAGATGGGGAGAGCACTAAGTTTAGGCACTGACCTCCCCCCTTCCCTCAGGGGAGAAATATCAGTTGGAGCATCTGCCTAAGGGAGCGGATCTGGAAAATTGGCTGGGGACATGGGAAAAGCTGAGGGAAATGGAGGTGGACTCCATCATTAATCAAATCCACATTAGCTTCGAAAGTGATGAGAAATCCTACACATATGCTTAAACACTTGTATCCTCCTAAAGTGAAACACAGATTAAAAAGGAAAACAAGTGTTACTGCATATTGAGAAATGAACTCCATAATCTCACAACATTTGTAATGACTACACAAAGCAAGAGGAAGAATGTGACTCAGGCAGATAGGATGGGAAAGTGTGCATGGCGTGTAGAGGTACACACAGCAGTCCGAAGTGATTAGGATCAGCTATTCTTTCCTCATTGCCACCACTGACATCCCAGATGATGGATAGCTGGCGGGAGGTTACGAGGGAATAATTAAGATGGGCAGTTTACCTCTGCACATTTGTTCTTCTTTATAAGGTATGCACAGATTGCATTTTGTTTGAATTGTATGCTGAGGTTGGGTTCCCATCACTCCAGCTCACAGTCTGGGGGAGGGTCACCTCCATTTACACGGCAGCCTTTATTTTCAGTTTTTAGGCAATTGCCCTTTGTAAGTACGATGCGGATCTTCCCACCACCATTATTGAGGGCGATCCTACATCATGGAGCTGCCAAACAACTGGGGGCTACCAGCTCCATATCACAACAGGATCAGTGGTCACTGCTGGCATTGCAGGAGGCCCTGGATAGAGAGGTACCTGGTGAGGAGCATTGTGCATATGGCAGTGTAGACGTACAGAGGCCCAGATTTATCAAAGTGTAGTGGTGGGGAGTGTCATGGATTTACACAGGGTGTCCAGGAAGAAGCCACCCAGTTCACGTCACCAGCTGACTGCAGAGTTCAAGATGCCAGCCAACACTGTGGGCGCAGGCCTCACCCACCGCACTTTAAATGGCAGCAGCAGTGACAGAAGGTCTATGAAGTGGGCACTAAATGCCATTTAAGGGTATCAAGTGGACCATGGTTGGGCAGAGTACCCAATACTTTCCCAACACCCTTGATCATCACGGCCCAGCCTGAGGGAGGAGTGGGGGTACTGTTTAAACTTAAAGCTCTCCCCATCTGCTATCCTGCTCCAGAGTGCCAAATAAATTTCAGCCCAAAGGGATAGCTATTCCTCATATTCAAGTGAAATTAAAGACAAAAAAGAACTAAGAATTATGATATCATAGCACCTTATGAGCACAGGATGTTACTTGTATGTGAGTATTCAGATATGTTTGCTCCAGTAATTGTTTTAGCCAGGGTGATTACTGGATAATATTTGCATGTACAGCTCATGCCAAGATGATTCCTGGCTCTTCATGTCATAAAACATGAGCTTCACATTTCTCATGTTCAACATTAAATCCCTCACGACTTTTGTGACATCTTTTTGTTGAAAGGGCCTTCATAGTGCTCTGATAATGACTCATTTCTCACATTCCTACTCTCTGAATGTCAGCTGTACTCCTTCAGCTGTGACCCACCTGTTTCCTGAATGTCCCTTGCTCAAATATTCCTCTCTATCACCAATCTACTGGCAGTTCTCTTGAACAATGCGCTCCTCCACCCACTTTCTTTCTCTCACTTCTTCTGTTTCGACTCATTCTCCATAATTTGACTGCATTCAAAATGCAGGTCAAATGAGAGCCTGAGTTTCTCAAGTTGTTGGTGCACCTTAAAGATGGGGGATGGGCTCCCAATCCTTCAAGCCCATTCAGAGGAGAAAGTGAGGTCTGCAGATGCTGGAGATCAAAGTTGAAACTTTATTGCTGGAACAGCACAGCAGGTCAGGCAGCATCCAGGGAACAGGAGATTCGACGTTTCGGGCACAGGCCCTTCTTCAGGAAAGCCCATTCAGAGACCCTGCACAAAGACAGGCTGGTAATCCCAAATAGGGATGTCGGGGGACCAATTCAAGAAGGTTAGAGCAAGGGTGCCTCAACATGAAGTTGTTCTCAGCTCCCTGCACTGAAACTATAAACTGAAGAGACTCAAAGACAATTGGGCCATCATGCTGAAAACAAACCTTCCAGCAAATCTATTCTCAGACAGTGCTGTGGCCTCGCTGTCATATATTTCATAAGACTCTGGATGGTGCAGAGATAACACCAATTTCTATGTGTACAGGAACTTAATTTACATGTGTTTTACACAATCTATTAAAATGTCTACTTCATGCTTCAGCTTCAACTTTCAATGTTTATCAAAGTTTGTTTCCTTGTTCTCTGAGTCCACATGCATACTTAACCAATCAAATACAATGCACGTTCATTGTAAACCAAACTGTCACCTAATCAAATGCAGGAGAAATGCACATTATACTTACCTCTTCACAATATAGTGGGAGGCCACTCTAGTACTGATAAAATACCAGCAGAAAATGACCATGAATTGGACCCTTAATGATGCAAATTAGCTGACCCCTTTCTCAGCATGCATTTGGAATAATCATTAGATTTGGGAATGCCTCAGTCAGCTGCACCAAAGTAGTTCCTTTCTCCAGCACCATCTCCACTTCCAATCCCATCTCCACAGACCAGTGGGCGGCACGGTGGCACAGTGGTTAGCACTGCTGCCTCACAGCGCCAGAGACCCGGGTTCAATTCCCGCCTCAGGTGACCGACTGTGTGGAGTTTGCACATTCTCCCGTGTCTGCGTGGGTTTCCTCCGGGTGCTCCGGTTTCCTCCCACACTCCAAAAATGTGCAGGTCAGGTGAATTGGCCACGCTAAATTGCCTGTAGTGTTAGGTGCAGGGGTAAATGTAGGGGAATGGGTCTGGGCGGGTGCACTTCGGCGGGTCGGTGTGGACTTGTTGGGCCGAAGGGCCTGTTTCCACACTGTAAGTAATCTAATCTAACCAGGGAAAATGCAATTCAGTTCACCGTGTCCGGGATAACTCTTTGTTCTTCCCCACAGTTCTGCAAATGTTTCCTTTTGAAGTATTTATCCAATTTTCACTTGAAAGTTATGATTGCTTTCACTGTCCTTTCAGGCAATGTATTTCCAATTATAACAAGTCATTGCATAAAATATATTCCGCTCGTTCACCTCTATTTAGCTTTGCCAATTATCTTAAACGTGCAACTTCTAGTTATCGATTCTCCTGGCAGTAACACCGATTTTCTTAAATTACTCCATATAAAAATTTAGGACTTTGAACACTTCTGTCAAATCTCACCTTAAATATCTGCTGGAAGAACAGCAAGTCCAACTCCTCTAATGTTGCCACATAACTGACATATCTCATTTTGGTATAATGGTTGCAAATCTTTTCTTCATTCTCCCCATGCTCAAGTCTTTGTATTTGGGAGCATTTAAATCTGCTATTTATAAATGACTGCACAAGAACTGACTGATTTTGGCTCATATTGCATCAAATATGAAGTACACCAGCAAATTAATGAAATCAAAAAGACTGTCCTGGCAATTATAATCTACTAAAATTTTATCAGTACAGTTCTCTACTAACTTCTCAATTTATATGCATGCTGAGCTTCCCTTAAATAAATCTATTTACATCAAATTCCAACATTAAGGGCAGTTAAATGGTCATTGGATAAACATATGGATGAAAATAGAATGGTGTAGTATAGAGGGGCTTCAGATTGGTTCCACAGGTTGGCGCAACATCAAGGGCCAAAGGGTCTCTACTGCGCTGTAACATTCTATGTTCTAACTACTTGCCATTGAAGCAAAATTCATGCCCTCGCCAATCTCTGGATGAAGAGAATTCTTCTAAATTCCCTCTTGGATTTCTTGATGGCTATATTTTGGTGGCTTCTGGTTTTGCTCTTTCCTCCAAATACAAACACTCTTGTGTCATTCTTGTAAATTCTTTTTTCATCATCTCCAGTGCTACGGAAACCTACCCCCACATGCTATTGAACCTCAGTGCACGATAGCACATGCCACATCTTGGGGTCTGTAATTTTTGCCAAATTCCAAAGAACAGGAGACAGCCAAACTCAAGGTAGGGGTTGGGGGGAGGTGTGGGTGGGAGGAGTCCTCTAATGTTATGTTAACTCTTGTGGCAAAGTGGGTAGCATCCCCTTCTCTGAGGCAGAAGTTCCTGGTTCAGCTTCTATCTCAGGCCATGCATTTATTATGTGATTAAGCACGTTGAGTGTCAACTTGAAAAACCTACCAACTTATATCAATGACAGGCAGTATGAGATTATGAAATTTGGAGCATCTATTATCACTCACTGTAGCTCCTGGTGTGACACTGGTCATACCAGCCAGCAAACTAAAGGTAGTACGATGTTTCAGTAAAGGAGTGTTCACATGGAATATGCTTCAGCAAATTCAATGCCAGGAAAGCTTGCAGTTTAGCATGAAATCACTCGTGGCATGGACAGGGTAAATAGAAATTAGAGGGCATAGGTTTAGGGTGAGAGGGGAAAGATTTAAAAGGGACCTGAGGATAAACTTTCTCTACACAGGAGGGTAGTGCATGTATGGAATGAAGTGGTGGAGTCTGGTACAATAGCAACATTTAAAAAGCATCTGGATGAGTGCATGAATAGGAAGAATTTAGAGGGATATGGATCACATGCAGGCAAATGGGACTAGATTAGGTTGGGATATCTGGTTGGCACGGACAAGTTGGACCAAAGGCTCTGTTTCTGTGCTGTACATCTCTACAACATTAAAATGTTGTTTTTTTTTATAAAAATGTGAACATATTTTGAATACATCTTTGCATTATTATTGCAGTGAGGCTGAAGTGTATTTTCAACAACAAAATAGACTAACAAATTGAGTTTTCTCCTTCAAATGCCACTTCATGTTCTGATGACATCCATCGAGTTGATGCAAAGTAGTTAATTTGATCAAAGTTGATTCCTGACATATGACCAATTATTTCAACCTTTCAGTCTGTTGTTTTTTTTTTTGCTTGCATATTTCAAGGTAGAACTTCCAATGAGAACTGGCTGCCAACCATAGCAAATGTAAGTCTCATCAAATAGGCCTCATTTCCTCATAGTCTCACTAAGTGTTTTGATTTTGTGAACCATGCTGAAGCTACTGTATAAGTAATGAATACAGCCTGCCAAAATAAGTTAAACATTAATGCCAACACTCATGAACAATTTGTTTTTATGCTAAAATGAGTTACCTGGCGAGATGCATTACTGTACCCTTCAAACAATGACATCTACTGAATGCATGGGTCATGAACTGAGGAAACCTCATTAGGAATGAACCATGGGCCTGAAAGTTGGTAAAGACTGAGGGGTTCTCCAGCTCATAAATATGGTGTTGTCGAGCCAATTTCGGAAGTCCCGGTGAAGCTACGAGATGCTTTGGGGGTTGCCAGACATGTGAAACACTGGTCAAAAAGACAAATCGAATATTCATCTTCAATTCTGAGTGAATGCCATTAAAGATACAAAAGGCTGAATGACCAACTCCTCTTCAATATTACTGATGCACTTGCCTTGAAAATCCTTGGGCAGTCACACCACCTGTCTCATCAGGATAGTGGTTCAATGCCCTGCAGTTCGGATGCAAGTTGATGTTGCAGGGATGGACAGAGCAAGCAAATGTCCTTGTCAACATGGTGCTCAGAACCTTACACACAGCTTCATCAAAGCACTTGTAATGGGACATATATACAGATAACCTGTTTTCAGCAATATTGATTGAGGGCGAATATTAACTCAACGACCAAGAATAACCCACTTCTTCTTCCTCAAAAATGCCACTGGACCCATAAATTAATTTAAGTTATGTCAGAAAAACAAAGTATAGCATTTGCTAATAAAAAGTTCAAGGAACCCTGAAGATTGCGAAAATTATTATTGGATAAATGCCTGCCCTTTCTTTGAATTTTATCAAATCTATTTTCATTCATTAATCTCCTTTCTCCTGAAGATGGCGTCTTCATGCTGACATGGAGTTCCACATGCCCCAGGTGCCCTCAGGTGTCATACCCCATGGACCGTCACTTATTGGAGTCTGGATAGTGAACATGGGCAATGTCACTCAAAATGGGGGGGACATGACAACCAAATCCAGCCTCATTTTCATTCATTGTCCACACACATTATATTCAGTTATCCATGAACCATGGAAGCCAAGCTGATTTTTCTCATCCCTATTTAAGGATGGAAGGACAATTGTCGCATCAGTGTCCAGATACAATCAACAGATATAGCAAAGACTTGAATCCAACCCAGGACCTTTCTGTTCAGCTCAGCTGTTCACCAGATTGGCTGGCTGAGTCAGGTTTATTTTGAATTGGGAAAAAGAGAAGACACTGTTACGAGTGAGAGGAAGAACAGCTCATGTTTTTTTTCCTCTTTGAAAGCACAGCTGTTGATAGCCCACAAAGAAGCTGTTCAGCTTCTTTTCTTCACACACTCCAAGTCAGGTTAAAAATGAAAGCATTACAATGTGATTGCAAATATCCAGATCTTCACATTCCATGGTAACACACGTAGAAATGCTGAACTTCAATGCTGCTGCAAAGTTTTGGGTCAAGTGTACACTGGAAATTTAGAAACCTTTAATTAACTCCAAAATCTCTTCCAACAACATTTGATGTTGTCACATATGTCTGTACATGAGTTGTTAATAACCTTGTATGAAGATCTATTCACCAGCACCACTTCTTAGTCACCGGTTATAAAGCAGAGGTCGATCCCCCTCTGATAACTCAAACTGAAACAGCCAGAGAGGCTCACTTCGCCCCATAATCTGTTAAAAGAAATGTGATAAGGGTATAACCTACCCCTCACACTCCCACGCCCTCTGCCGCCCCACAATCTGTTATAAAGGAGTGGTTGAATGACATGAAACAAAACCTTTTCACTCATTCTATAATCAACAAGTGACAATTTATTTACCCACCTCCAACAGTGAACAAATGAACAGCACTACTAACCAACTGAACAATTCCTAACTATTAACTATTCGCTAATAGAACAAAATCCTAATGATATGCTGTTCCAACAAAATACACGTTCCACTTACATAATAAAACAATGGAATTTAGTTTCTCAAGATTACAGCAAAGATACATCTTTGGGAATACTCTGCCCCCTCTTCGCTGATCTTCTTTCAGGAATGCCTTTCTCCATCAAATTCATGTGACAGGAATGTTCTCTCTGTGAACGCTGCTGTCTGGAATATTAGCTAAGAGTGCCATAGTACCTTTATTAATTAGCTTTCCCGGACAGCTGGAAGTTGCTATTATTTCAGATCGCAGTTGGCTCTGACTGATTTTCTAAATGTCCTCATCTTTTATACCTAGATAACCTATTGATACTTTTACAATTGGATTGGTTCTAGTTTGTCAAAACTATCAGATTTAAATGTAATAGGTTCTTGGTAGGTAAGTGTTTGGTTTAAGTTGATCGGCTAAATTTGAAAAGACTTGGTAAAAATGTTGCTTGTCTGTTCCATACAAAATGCTTTAATGCGGCGCTGAGTAGCTACACTTTAAACTGCTGTTCAGACATCCATTTTAACTCTAAGCACTGAAACAAAAACACCATCTTTTAAAGGGACCACACGATGCTTTCCACCATTTTACCATTTTACACACACCAACTTCGCAATACACCACATTCTAAACCCAACTCGAACACACAAACCGTCTGCCATGAGCTTAAATTATTGTCAGGTTAGGTCTCTGATACTTCCTTCCTCTGTCTCAGCTACAAACAACTTGCGAAATCTTCTTCAAAACTCACATCTGGAACCTAAATCCCTATAAGTTATCAGCTGTGTCCTCATTTTCCACGTGAAAGTTTTTGGAATGTCTTTCTTTGAATGTTATGTGCAGTAGAAATGGAAATGATGGCTCTGCTTGAGATGGCAACTTATACTTCACAGTCCCAGGTTAAAGTGGCATCAGTGGAGTCAGACTCAAATCACTACTCCTCAGGAGAGCCCCTCAGGTAGCCTTCCAGGTGAAAAAGGAAACCTTTTTACAATAGATTGGCAATTATATCAAATGGTGGCTCACCAATCTGTATGGTTAAAGGATCACAACTATCTGGACAACATCAATTTATGATGAAAATTCATTAATTAGCTATTTTTACTGATCACATCCCTTACGTTTCTTAGAAATTTCTTATTTACATACAGGAAGTGAAGATACTTATTGATATATATTGGATTGCTCCTGTGTAACAGACGCTTAGACCTCAGTATGTAGTGGGACAAGTTTCAGAGTAGATGGAGTAATTCCATTATTTCCTTTTGAACAGATTCCTATCTAGAAGCCAAGTTGATTAACTGGCTTGGCTGTTTATCAGGCACAGGACAGTCACAAGAAAGCACCCAAGATCGCAAGATCAAGATTCGTCAGTTATTGAGTAGAAATCATGGTGGATGGAATCTACTTGGGAGAATCCAAGATGATCATGGGGGTTGGAAAATCAAGTGGTGTCATGTCAGAGTGAGATTAGGGGGAGATGAGGGATGAAGGAGAGGAAGTTAGATGTTTCTGATGGGACTGGGTAGTCACAATGGTATCGCTATGACAAAATGGTGCCAGGCCATATAGTGAAAGTGAATGGAATGGTTGTGAATAAACTCATTGACCCTGGACAAAATGCACCTCTGGTCCACAAGCAGTGCCATAAATGAACCTCCCAGCTGGATTTGCCTATTCATTATCTGCCAGATTTCCTGATTCCTTAGTAATTACCAATATGGCAGAAGATTAGAAACCTTGTTGATAGGAACATATACAGCTTCCTTCAAACGTTAATTGGTATTCTGGGAACAGATTGATTGACCATCCCTTTTTCTACAGTGAAATGGCAAGTCTGTTAATTTGAGATGAGTTAGATTGTCATTTCAGAATCTTTTTTTTATTTTGGCTTCCTCATTGGACACAATGCCAGATTCTCTCTTTTAGTTAGAACCATCCCTTTAATGCTAATCACGAGTGCTTTATGCTAACAGTCAGATTGTCAACATTTTTCTCAAACAGTGACAGGATTGAGGGTTGTTGGTGGTGAGCAGAGGTAATGCAGTTATAAATTCATTTATTTGGTGTGGTCCACTAAATAGACTCAAATCAAGTGCATCCTTGAAAAATTTTCATCCCAAAGAAACCCATTGGAGAATGAAGACTGGTGCATTGGATAATTTAAGATGAATGTTCCCCAGGCTGATTGCTTCACTTGTGAACTTTTTAATCACCGCATTCCTGGAAGTGCTAAGGTCAAAGGGAGTCACTGGATGAATTTGGCTTTCACTCAAAATAATAAATGAGCACATTTAGCATTGCAATGCGGTGAACTGCACAAAGTGCCTGAATCAAACAATTGGCCACTTTCTTGCTGCACTGACTAGTCCAATCATGTTTTGCAACTTTACTTAAGCAGGCAGTCAAGTTAACCTGAGTGACCAATTCAGCCATCAGATTTTCCACATCCCATTTTTTTGTCTCCTAAAAAGATAATTGTAGTAGGTCACGATTTTATTGCCATTGAAAACAAGTCTTTGTGACAGGATTAAGACAGGATCAAACGTATAAATTACTATGATGATAGTGGTGGTCAAAAAGCTTTGACTTATAAATGGTTGGATAATAGGTGGATGCCTGAAAAGGGAGTCAGTCCACAAATCAACATGACATATTTGCGGTTAGACTCCCAGTGAAAGAATGCAGCTGCTGCTGAGTTAATTTGAAGCATTTTGATACACAAAATAAAATCTCGAACATCTTCAACGCTTAAATGAATTTCAACCAATTCCAAAATCATGGGAAATGTATCGAATGATCAAATGCAAAGTTGTCTAAAGGGGCTGAGGGAAACTAAGGCACAGGCTTCAAATCCTTCTCTCTTTAAAAATAAATTGATGATGGATGCATATTCCACATTGCATTATGTTTGTTTCATTTTTCCACTCCTCAAAGTGAGCAATTCTTGGGTAAACCAGTAAACAACAATTTACTTCGCTCTGACATTTTTAATGTAACTACAAATTTTCAAGTGTCTTTTAGAATCTTTGCCAGGTTGAGCTGCCAACTTTTTTTATTCCAGTTTCTCAGATTTCCTTTTGCAAGGCTGAATGCATGCAGACACTAAGCTACTGCACTCAGTTCTAACGACTCAGTGCACATTGCTGCATCTAAATCCAATTTAGAAATGCATTAATCACAATAATGCATGTCATCAAGTTCTTAATTATGACTGTACATCGCCTCAGAGTATCTAACATTGATTTTAGAAGAAAAATTAAAGTGTGTAATGGAGTAACATTAATGAATGTCCAGCAGGTATGAATTTATAACTGCAAATGTCAGGAGTATAATTATCACTCCATTACTTTACTGGTAAGTGGTTCTTAAGCCACTTATTCTGCAGCACAAATCTCAAAGTTTTGTCCTCTGCCTAAACAAGAATAGGATTGCTTTACATTTTCAAACCAGTTCTAGAAAACTGTGTGATTTCAGCTCAGTAGTTTATCATTGGGTACCACATAAAGTATTCTCACCATCAGCAAACTCTCATAATATCAACGGCACATGTTCAACAAGAGCTAAACTGGGCAGCTGCATAAATGGGTGTAGAGAATGCAGCGTAGAATTAACCAGCACCTTTTGATTCAACTATGACTGTACTTAAATGTCCTGCAATACCTGTGCAATATAGTTATACAGCTGTCCTGACCATATTGTTCATTCACTGCATGAATTAGCGGATGTCCAAAAGTTAGGCTGATACTCTTTATGTTTACAAACAAGCGGGCAATGTGGGCTGCATTAAGTGCTAAATGGTGTGCTGTGAGTCAATCTGTCCTAGGAAACAGTCAGAAATGGTATAAGATACAGCTCACTCCCATTTTTGGAAGTACCACACTGGAGGTCTCAACGGAGAAAATGCAAAGAAGCAGAGATATTCTTTATCTACGAATTGCGGGCGTGGTGGAGGCTGCTGGAGAAGCTGGCCCTCCAACCATTGGTTGAAAAGCAGAAACAGAGCAGAGAGCCAAGGATGTCATTGCCAGGAGTCTTGTCCTAATGACTTTGATGCAATGCTGAAAGATATTCAATGACCTTGCATGAGTGATCAAGGTCAATGAACATATCTTTAAATGTCATATCCTACTGATTGCACCTCTCATCTCAGCCTCTGTTTAATGCACCATTTCCCCAACATTCACCTGTCAACCATACCTATCAATCAAGACCTGTGGGCTGCTCATCAGCCTCTCCTACGAGCACTGTAGCAAGCATCAGACATCTCTGAGTTTGTGTACGTGACCAATTAATCAATCAAGATTGTATAACTCTCACTGAGCAGAACCAGAACAACAGTAACTGAGGGGGAAAGATACACCTGCACATTCTAACTCCTTTGGAGGAAGAAGCACTGCACGCTACTGGAATGGTCATTGATAACTCCATAACCAGCACCAATCTTGAAAGTATAGGAGATGATCTCATCTGAAGTTGGATCTGCATTTTCATGTTCTACTCTGGTTGTCATATGCAACTCACACCTTCAACACCCTCCCCAACCTTTTCAGTTGTACCATTTTCCTTTCAAATTCCCATGAGATGTCATCTGGTTTCATAGTGGCTGAAGTGCAAAAAGACAGCAATGATGAAGACATAGCACCACAGTGAGATTTCATATGTATGGCCACGAAGTCAGATATCGATACATATCTGTGTATTTATTTTAAACAGGTTAGAATAGAATTAGGATCTGCATGTTTTGAGGTATTCAGAACTGTTGTCAGGGTCAGAGGCAAGGGTAATGCTGGATACTGAGACTGGACATGGGTCCTGCTGCAAAGGTCACAGCTGAGGCTTTTGTGGGATAACCCAGAGACAAATGATTAATGGCATTACACAACTCAATGTCTAGGGTATTGGCAAGCTGGCAAGAAAGCCTACATGCATTATACAGGGAAATGGATGAGCCCAGCACAAACTCAGTACAGGGCTTTACACCAAGCTTGGAGCCCACGAAAGTTCAAAGATCTGACACATTGTTCCTCACTGGGAATCAAGTAGGAGAACAGTCCTGTCAAGAATATGGAGAATGCGACCTCCTTCTGAGACTCCCTCTACTTCTAGCATCTCATCCTACGTTGTGCAACCTCTTTCTATTCTGCACTTTGCACTGTACCTTCTGAGCAAAGCCTACTTGCATTCTCAAATCTTATAACATCTGTTTGTGCAGGAGCCATGGAATAAAGAAATATTGGGGGTTTGATACATCCAGCAGCTTTACTCCTGTTACGTTGTTAGGGAGAGCACCAGCTATAGGTATGAACTGCTAAATGGCACAGCTGGTGTCACATCAGTGATGCATATTAATAGATGTCATGATCCATTTGCTCGACAAAAATGGTGCCCAAACAAAGTGTGCTCCTGAAACCACTTCCGTGGCCTCAACTTTGTAACAGGATCCAAAGCCAAAACTCGCAGAAGTTCTACAAAACACTCACTGCCAAATGGGATTGTGTTGGAGCAGGAGTTGGCAGCAAAGCATAATCCATGTCACGGGATTAGCAACTAAACACCTTGGTTAATGCTCAGGGGACACAGGTTTAAATCCCACCATGACTGCTCGTGGAACTTGAATTTAACCTCAAACATCATCCCAGGATCTTTAACTTTCTTTTTTAACCCTCTAAGTTTTGCTCTAGAGTTTCCAGGCATTTGAGATTAAGACTAGATCCTCCAGCAAGCAACCCGAATCAAAAGCCTTACGGGTATTGATTTTTTTTTTTTCTTTTTACTTCATTTAATACTTCCATTACTTAGTTATAGAGCTTTTGAAGAAAATCAAAATAGAGAGTATTTTAGTTTCGGATGGTTGGAGGTAAAAATATCTTTTAGTGAAGCAGCCACATCTAGGTCCAATGAGATTCCCAGATCGTTTAGGTGCATGCGAATCCAAAGCCATCATCTTATTTTCAGCATCAATAAACAAAAAGTCCATTGCCTCTGTCTCTTCCATGTTCTGCAGTATAGAATCTTTGTCACCTGAGGTACTCAATGAACTCAATTCAGAATTAAAATGTCCAAAATCAAACTGGGATCCCGGGGCCTGCTTAGTTCCCGTAGATAAGAAAACACATCGCCTCTTAGGTGATATTGCATGTTTTTGTTTGTTCATTCACCTTCCCTGCTACATCCCAAATCCAAGGGCCTGAAATTATACTTCTGAAAAGAAGAGTGATTGTCCTCAGAATTTCTAATTGTAAGTCCGGGCAGCCAGCACTCTGATACTGCACATCCATTCTTCATATCTGCCGATTTTCCCAACTTCAAAAGAATTCTTCATTACATGTGTGAAGACATAATTGACAGCTCCCAGATTACTTGGATTTCTACCCGATAGTTCAATCTGATGTTGTTCTGTAAACATTGATTTCCAATCACAAAACAATGATTCAAAGATATTTGACGCAAAACAATTGAATTTTAAGCAAATCAATGGGCATTAATGTCTAGCCCATGAAAACTAAACTCTGGTTTCAAGAAGATCTACTCCCACATGTACATTCTCCAGAAAAACTGCACGTTCTGCACAAGGCTGACGAGCACACCACCTAATGGTTAAACTGGTATTGCAGCACCATGATCATAACGCACAAACGTGAACCAGAAAGACCAAAATCAGTTGCCCTATCTTGTTTAATCCCCATTTCCTCAATCAGTTTGAAAGCTAAACCACAGGGCGGCCTGGAACAGAACCTCTAACAGAGGGTCAATAAGCTTACATTCATTTTGTCACTACAGAACTTTGAGAAGTGAAAATATCTTTTGAGAACTTGTGAACTATACAAGAGAACTCACATTTCAGTCATGTCCTTACTGCAACTGAAAGGCTTAATGTCCAAAGGCTCTCATTCAATCGGGCTTCAAAATGTAAAGGGTAGCTAAATTCACATCAAATGGAAGTAAGGCTTTTGGACCTTTTGACCAATGGTTAGGGTTTGGGGCACAACTGTCCCACCAAAGATTCCTGAAGAGAATCTCACCCCCTGTTTGGGTCAGAGAGCTTGCTGGATCTTCAATCAATCAGGCCGCTGATTGGCTGCTGGGGTTTTGTTGCCAGGATTACAAACCTGCCCTTGTTGGAGCTCAGGTGTATCAGAATCTCCAGACCTTGGCACCACCACGGACACTATGGCTAACGCTAGGACATTATCATGCCACCTCCACTCCCCTTACCGACCCCTGAACCTCAGATAGAGGGTCTACACAGACAATTGTTGGTGTTGACTAGGGGCGTAGGATGAAGGTCATAGGGACAGAAGAGGCAGGCTGTTCAACAGCAAATGTAGAAGAATGCCCGAGGTCCAGTTCCCAAGCCTTAAACCAATCAAGTGATCCCACCCCACCCCATAATTGCTTTGTATACCCTAAAACCAACAAACTGCCCACAATGGGTGACCGGTTGGTTAGGCCAACTTCCTGTAATCCCACCTGGAGCTGTAACTGCAGCCTGAACATCTAGGGCTCTGCAGTAGGCATTATTTACCTCTTGAGGGCTTTTACTGGGAATGAGGCAGCAAAGTCACCCATGGCCTGTCTTGTTTAGAACTTCAAAACAGGAAAATGGAGAGTATATTCCCAATGCCAACCCAATGATCCATCCTATCAATCACATTCCTCACTGTGGGTGCAAGAGTCTGTTGTTGGAATGCTGTTATTTAATGCTGACACAATAATCTATTCAAGCAATGTCTAACTGACTGTAACAGTTGAAATATATTCCATAAACCAGCATAAAATTTTGCTTATAACAAAGTAGATTTTGTTTTTTTGGCAAGAAAAAACAACAGATTGCTGTGGTATCTAAAATACTACAAAGATAAAAGCATGAAGGAATATGTGGAGTCTCAATTTTAAAATGGTGGCTCCTGGCAATATTTAAAAGTAATAATTAGAGTTTGTTGTGCCTACAGTTTCCATAAATAAAAGTGCTCATTCTATACAAAATGGATGCCTCTCATACACTGCCTAACAATCAAACATCACACAAACAAGGTAAAGTTGTAAAAATTACCTATATATTTTATATCTGGTTGTAAATCCTTGACGATATCTTTCCACAAAGGATAAATATCCCCTCGAGTTGTGGAAAGGACCTCTGTCCGATATAAGCCAATCAAACTGCTTGGTGGCATGGTTCTGGGTGGCTGTAGGATCCTGGTGGGAAGGCTTTACTGTTATATGATCCCATATAAACAGTAGGTAGATGAATTCAATAAACCTCCAGTTCATGCTTTTCTTTCAGCCACTTTCTGTTCATTCTTGCTCCATTCTGTGGAGTCCTGGAGGGGAATAACAGAAAGCATTTTTAATACATCTCTCAATGCATGAACATCAAAGAAAAGATGGGGATGAGCAAAGGTCATTTCTATCACATTTACCTTGTTTATTTAAGCTCAGCAAGCAGCTGCATTTGAACTCGCCCATTTTCCTTCCAGACCACATACCCTTAAGTGACAGCTTAGGTTTGTTTTATCTTTACTATTCAATATTTCACTAACCTCAATAACACCCCTAACTTTTAGCTGCTCTAGGGATTGTAGAAATTGAGTTTCTCAAATCCTCACCAGTGATTTTAGTGAGGGAGAACTGATGGTAATAAGTTGGTCCAGCAAGGGAGAGATCAGAGCAGTCATGTACATGGTATCATGAAATTATAGAGTGGCATAAGTAAAGCCCTCAATCATTGACATAATTAATTACTTGGGTAGAGTAACAATGTGTAACAGGAATATATGATCACATTAGAGTAGACATGGAGGGCGACATGGCTTTGTTCTATACCAAAACAATGCTGCAATTCTGTGATCTTAATGACAACATCCAACTTAGGTTACATATGGCGCTCTTAGTTCACCAGCTACACAGGATCACTGTAAAAGTGGCTTTAAATGATAACAGCCACCACTTCTCAAGATGATGCAGCTCCTGATACATCACAATGTCCCAAGCCTGAAAGGTTCTTTTACTTGAGCAGCCAGGAAGATCCAGTAGTCAGAAATGAAAATCCCCAATCATCAAATCTGAAAAGAAACGGCGCATTGAAAACACACAGTGGGATTGGAAATAATGGAGATGCATTTTCACTGGGACTCTTTCCAGTGAAACCATGCTGGTCAAATGGGGATTGGGTAAAGCTTTTATTTTGGACTTAATGAAGAATTACGATTCTGAGGGAAAGACTATTTCCTCTGGTTGAGGAATGAGTGATGAGGGGGTCATCAATTTAAATCTACATGAAGTGAGATGGCAGGATGCTCAGGAAAATCTTTCTTCACGCAGAAGCCTGGTAAAGCAGAAACATTTATCACACTGCAATTGGTTGAAGACACTGTGGTTTTTCAGTCTTCTTTGTTGCAGAAAGATGCATTCTGAATTTCTACAGATATGTTGGGCTGATTGGACTCCTCTGTTGTAAAGAACAACTATAAGCTTCAACATAGAACTTCAAAACCTTCCATAAGCAGCTGTATAATTTATTTACCTACACACATGCATATAGGAATGTATTTTTAAAATAATTTCCCCTCCCTGGTTACCCTGCAGAAGGTAGGCAGAAAGTGAGCTGTCTTCTTGAACTAGTAAAACGTAGTTTTTGGTATGTTAGGCGGGGAGTTCCAGGATTTTGACCCAATAATGATGAAACAGCAACATTGTTCCAAGTCAGAATGGGGTCAGACTTGGAGGAGATTCTGCAGGTTGTGGTGTACCTATGTATTTGTTGCCCTTGTCCTTTAAAGTGCTAGACGTCATGGATTTGAAGGTGATGTTGGAGGAGTCTTGTACATTACTGCAGTCTATCTTGTAGATGATACACACTGCTGCAATTATGCATTGATGATGAAGGGAGTGAATGTTGATGGTAGTGGTGGTGGATGTGGTGCCAATTAATGGGCAGCTTTGTCATGGACAGTATCAAGCTTCTGGAGGGTTGCTGGAGTTGCACCCATCCAGGCAAATGTGGAATATTCTGTCACATTCTGGATTGGTACCAGGTAAATAGTGTATGGGCAATTGGGAGACAGGAGTTGAATTCTGACCTGCTCTTGTTCAGTATTTATATGTCTGGTTCAGTTCAGTTTCTGGTCAGTAGCAACACCTCAGATGTTGACTGGGTAGTAATCAGCAGTGGCAACATCAGTAAATTTCAATGGGCAATGGTTAATGTTTTGCTGTTGGAGATAGCCGTTTCTCTGGCACATGAATGGTGAGAATGTTGCTTGCCGCTTATCAGCCAAACAGCGCATTTTCCAAGACTTGCTGCGTGTGGATACGGACAACTTCAGTATCTGAATAATCAAGAACCACTGTGCTAAAAATTGTGCAATCATTAGTGATCATCTCTATTTCTAGCCTTATGATGGAGGGAAGGTCATTGATCAAACAGCAGAAAATGGTTGGGCCTAGGACATTACCCTGAGCAACTGCAGTGGTTGAGATGACTGACTTTAACAATCAAAACCATTTTCCTTCATGCTAGATATGACTTCACCCAGCAGAGAGTTTTTTTCCCTATAATTCCCATTAATTCCAGCTTTGTTTCAGGTTCCTTGAAGCTACATTCAGTCAAATGGGGCATTGATGTCAAATGCGGTCATTCTCATCTCTGGAGTTCAACTCTTTTTGTCCATGTTGGACCAAGGTCAGATCAGGAGCCTATTGGTCCTTGGTTGAATCCTAACTGAGCCACAGTGAGGTTACTTCTTTGCAGGCGCTATTTAACAGCATTGTCAATGATCCCTTTTCGCACTTTGCTGATGTTGGAGATTAGGTTTAAAAGGTGGCAAATGGCTGGGTTAGATTTGTCTTCCTTCTATGCCCAAGATATACCTGCACAATTCTCTATATTAGTGAGTGAATACCAGCTTTGCAGCTGTATTGGAACAGGGTGTAATTATTTTTGAAGCCTTTTTGTACACACTGATTTATAATTAAGATATTGCTTTGACATATTGACATGCTAGTATGAACTCGCAAGCAACAACTAAATGTTCAATTCCCACCCGAACACCCCATACAGTGATCTCCCTTAGCCAAAATAAAGTATTGCTTTGGAGTATTTCAACGACTTGGCTCTCAAACAGTCAACCCTCAATTCCTCATTACGAAACAAGTGAAAGCATTAAAATTATCTTTTGTTGCATTCCAGTAACATGTGCAAGCCCCAATTATGACATCAAGTCAGGGGGTGAGAAAGCCAAGGAAGAGGCTGGCCAAGAATTTTACAGGTTGACAATTTTAACTTTAATGAGCGCAGCTAACCACTGTCGCCTCTTATAATGGGTTACAAATCCATCAGACTTATTCATTCTGACTGTCAAAGACAAATCCCAACTGTCCAATTAGAACTTGTTCCCACGTCAGGACATTATAGTTTTGAAGTCGGACGTTGAACTAATGATTAGATCTGAGCAGAAAGGTGGCTTTGTACCAAGTGATCACTGATTCAGAAGTAGCTTGGTACAAAATGCCATCTGCAACCAGGCAAGTGACAGATGTAAACAGACAAAGCACATACTGACTGGGTAACATAGCAAAGGCACAGATCCTTTTTTAAAAAAAGGCAGCGATAAAATAAATTAAAATTACATTCAAAAGATCTACAGGTCCCCAATGAACAATATAATTGTGATCCATTCCAGGTGTAAACATTTTATCACGGTGGTAAAACATCTTGCCTCCTGGAAAATCTTAAATCATTTTTCGCCCTAAATTCCTCTCCTGCTGGAGGCAGGAAAGATTTCAGCTTCTCCGGCCTGGAAGTGGAACCTCATTCCGACACTGCTGGAATTGAACCAGCAGTAGGTGGGAGAGTGGCCTGAACAGTAGGGGCCTTTTTTCTGAGTAGGTGGGAGAAAGGTGGTACCTGGGGAGATATAGGGGCCTGGTTGCTGTAGGCATAATCTTCATTCAAAGCCGCTCAACAGCTGAATGACAGACTGAGCAGAACTTGGAGGCTATTAAGATCAGGACACTTTGGTTTCTTTCAACTCCTTGTCTCGATTCCCTCTCATTCCCACTCACCTGTGATCTAGATTCTGTGTTGATCCCTGGCCCCACTACCAGCAACAACCAATTCCCAACGTAGCTGCTGGGTCTTGGAGAGATACCACCTTTGATTGGCTGCCATCTCCTGGGGACAGGATTTACACCTCTGGACTTCAAAATCCTGGGAAGGCCCCACATGCTGGCTAGCTATATACCTGACTTATATATCTACCCCAACAGATACAACATGGGGACTCTCACCATCTCTCCAACCAGCAAATAAGAAACCTGAGGATGGCATTATATTCTGTCTTGTCTATGGGCAAATGTGGCCATCACTTTGCTACCCGCAAACATCCAGGAGAAGCATAACTAGAAGAAATCTCAAATCCTGGAAAAGCATGTATCCCTACTTCTTTCTGATTCAGCAATGACAACTGATCCAAACTGACACCTTCATTCATACTGCGTCCCGATTTTCCAATGTATCATTGAAACAATTCCTGAATTATATGGCGTTCCACCAAAAGTGACTGAAATGCAGTAACTTATACAGAATCATCCAGCATAGAAGGAAGCTATTTGGCCAATGGTGGCTCAGTGGTTAGCATTGCTGCCTCACAGCGCCAGGGACTGGGGTTCGATTCCAACCTCAGGCAACTGTCTGTGTGGAGTTTGCACATTCTCTCGGTGACTGTGTGGGTTTCCTCTGGGTGCTCTGGTTTCCTTCCACAACCCAAAGATGTGCAGGTTAGGTGAATTGGCCAAGCCAAATTGCCCATAGTTTTCAGGGATGTGTAAGTTAGGTGTATTAATCAGGGTAAATATTGGATAATAGGGTAGGGAAATAGGTCTGGGTGGGTTACTCTTCAGAGGGTCGGTGTGGACTCGTTGGGCTGAAGGGCATATTTCCACACTGTAGGGATTCTATGTCTACCAAATGATGCCCGAATCAAGATTTCAGATTAATCCAATGCTATCACTCTCCTTGTTAGTCCAGACATTCTAAGTTGCAGACAGTGGCAATCAGCATTCTCAACTTCCCAGGGTGATGCAATTAAATGAAGATGCGACTATGCAGCCTCACACATCACTCCATAAGCTCTTGACTACTCAGGATATCGGACTCAGTACCTTCTGGCTGATGGTAAGTTCTATTTCTAGTATGCCATTTTCAAATCAACCTGTTCAGAAATATTTTTACACACCTCTGGAGCAGGTGGGACTTGACCCTGGATCTCCTGGTTCAAAGATAGGGACATGATCACTGCACAACTTGTTATGAATATACCCTGAGGTGCATTTAACTCAGTGACTTGTGCAATCAAGGATAAATCCTTTCAGCGTGTGGATGCAATCATCTGTTGTTTGACTTTGCCAGCTTTAAATGTGTTAACAGGGAAGAGGCGTTTTATTGCCTGATGATATGTTCAGACAGCCCTTCAATGCAGTAAAGCCATTTACTTGCTGTAGAAGCCTATCTGCAGGTGCAGTAAATCTGAACAAAGCCCTCGTGTTTGTTCTGGTGAAATTGTAAGAATCTTTCTGCGGAACAAATATTGACTGATTTATCTCCTCCCTTGAAGTGCTAGTGTTTCAAGTAATCCATTAAAAAGAATAAGAGATTTTGAGACAGATGAGACTGGGCCAGGCTTAAAAGGGACATAGCAGCAGTGACAGAATTACACAGGTTCAGGGTTAATATAGACTATAATTCATTGGTTTAAGGTCATATTTAAAAGGGAAATAGCCAGGAACGGGTAGAGCAGCTCAGTTTGGAAAGTTACCAAGAAAGGTCTGGAAGAAGAACATATTGGATTCTGCTTTGTTCAGATCATTGCGAAAGTGCACTTGCAGTACCGACCCTGAGACATCTAATCTTCATGGCAATTAGAATTATGTCAAAACCTTATTTAATCTCATATCTGTCACAGGCACCTGAATCTTTTGGACTGAGAACTTTTAAAATATCAATTCTACCATTTCAAATGCCCTCGCACCAGCTATTACTTAAGGGTTCAGTGCCCTGTTTATTTCCACAGCCCCCTCATAATTAATTCAAGTTGATAATCATCAGCACGGTGGCTCAGTGATTAGCACTGATGCCTCACAGCACCAGGGACCCAAGTTCAATTCACACTTGTCTGTGTGAAATTTGCGCATTCTCCCTGTGTCGACATGGTTTTCCTCTGGGTGTTCCGGTTTGCAAGTGAGGTGGAGCTTTGCGCTTAGCAAGGACCCAACCAAAAGGAGAAAGGTAAATTATGAGTCAATTAATTGGTTGAGATTTAAACACTGACTTCTCACTCTTCAATCAGTACAAAGGAATCATTACCATTCCTGGCAGGGAGACCAAACCTCGATTTAACTTCATTTGAACAATGTTCAACTCTCTCAGTACTGAGCTCGGGTATTAGCCAACATTGCATGCTCCAAAACCTGGCAATAGAGCATCAGAAATAAAACTAGGCAATGACCGTCTCTAACAACCATCGAACCACCGCCCCTTGACATTCAATGGCATTTCCATCTCTGAGTTCCCCACTATCAACATTATTGGGGTTACTATTGACAAGAAACTCACTTAGAGTCATAGAGATATACAGCATGGAAACAGACCCTTCAGTCCAATTTGTCCATGCTGACCAGATATCCCATACTAATCTAGTCCCACTTACCAGCACCCGGCCTATATACCTCCAAACCCTTCCCATTCATATACCCATCCAGATGCCTTTTAAATGCTGTAATTGTAACAGCCTCCACTACTTCCTCTGGCAGCTCATTCCATACACGTACCACTCTCTGCATGAAAAAGTTGCCCTTCAGGAAAGATTACCCAAGATGTCACTCTTTTATCTTTCCCCTCTCACCCTAAACCTATGCCCTCTAGTTCTGGACTCCCCTATCCTAGTGGAAAGGAGAAAGTGAGGACTGCAGATGCTGGAGATCAGAGCTGAAAAATGTGTTGCTGGAAAAGCGCAGCAGGTCAGGCAGCATCCACGGAGCAGGGGAATCGACATTTCGGGCATAAGCCCTTCCTGAAGAAGGGCTTATGCCCGAAACGTTGATTCTCCTGCTCCTTGGGTGCTGCCTGACCTACTGCGCTTTTCCAGCAACATTTTTTTCAGCTTCTACCCTAGTGAAAAGACTTTGTCTATTTATTCTATCCGTGCCCCTCATGATTTGATAAACCTCTGTGAGGTCACCCCTCACTGAAAACCAATTACTCCTACCAAGCCAAACCAGGTTGTCCTATGGGAACACAATGTTATGCAGCCAGTGACCTATTGGAGCCCAAGATCAACTAAAAGGGCAGGGCTGCCAGGTTATAAAGACAGGAAAGAAAGATGGCATTATCACATCACAAGTCTGACTTGTTGCTGAATAATGATTTTTATTAATTAGGACTGATCAAAGTTCAGTCAATTCAGAATAAGTTGTGCTATGGCAAATATTAAGACTAATCATTGTGAATGTGGAAAGTACAAATCCATGTTATTCCTAAATGAGCAATCACAAGGAATACCATTATATTTTCAAAGCTTATTCAGCTTATAGATCTTGACAACATCCTTATAAATCTTTTCTGAACCCTTTCAAGTTTCACAACATCCATCCTATAGCAGGGAGACCAGCATTGCATGCAATATTCCAAAAGTGGCCGAACCAATGTCCTGTACAGCGTAACATGACCTCCCAAACTCGTAACATAAACACAGCTGTCACAAAAGCAGGTCAGAAGCTAGGATCCTGTGGTGAGTAACTCACCTCTTGACTCCGCAAGGCCTGTCTACCAGCTGCAAGACACAAGTCAAGATTGTGATGGAATCCTCCCCACTTGCCTGGATGGTGCAGTTCCAACACTCAAGAAGCTCGACACCATCCAGGACAAACCAGCTCACTAGATTGGCATTATATCCACCGGCATCCATTCTCTTCATCACTGATGCTCAGTAGTAGCAGTGTGTACAATCTACAAGATGCACTGCAGAAATTCACCAAAGATCCCTCGGCAGCACCTCCCAAACCCATGACCAGTTTCATCTAGAAGAACCAGGGCAGCAGATACACGGGAATACCACCACCATCACCTGCAAGATCCTGACTTGGAAATATTGCTGTTCCTCCACCGTTGCTGGGTAAAAATCCTGGAATTCCATCTCAAAGGGCATTGTATGTCAACCTATAGCACATAGACTGCATCGGTTCAAAAAGGCAGCTCACCACTACCTTCTCAAGGGCAAGTAGGGACGGGCAATAAATGTTGGCCAGCCAGTGAAGCCTACATCCCACAAATGAATAAAAATGTATTGTCGCTTGGACAAGCTGACATTGGTGGAATTGAGTTGATCCTACCTTTTAGAATTTAAGATATCATAGCAGGAGTAGGCCATTCTACCTTTTGAGCCCACTCTACTATCCAATGGGATTGTGGTAATCTTCCAATTATGACATCATTTTCCTGCATCTGTATACATTTAATATAATCCTTTTATGTACATTTCTAACACATAGAAATCTATTAGATTAGATTAGATTAGATTACTTACAGTGTGGAAACAGGCCCTTCGTCCCAATAAGTCCACACCGACCCGCCGAAGCACAACCCACCCAGACCCATTCCCCTACATTTACCCCTGCACCTAACACTACGGGCAATTTAGCATGGCCAATTCACCTGACCTGCACATTTTTGGACTGTGGGAGGAAACCGGAGCACCCGGAGGAAACCCACGCAGACACGGGGAGAATGTGCAAACTCCACACAGTCAGTCGCCTGATGCGGGAATTGAACCCAGGTCTCTGGTGCTGTGAGGCAACAGTGCTAACCACTGTGCCACTGTGCCGTTCTAGTCTCAATCTCAAATATTCTTAATACTTGTGCATCCACAGCTCTCTGGGGTAAACAAATTCAACAATTTATCACAGAATCATGATGGTTCAGAAGGAGGCCAATTAGCCCATTGTGCCAGCACCAGCTCTATTACCACCCTCTAAACGGGGAGATTCCCTCTTAACCATGTCTGGAATGGCCTATTTCTTATTGTGATATTGCATCCACTGCCCCTAAAATCTCCCAAACCAGGAAAACACTCCTCCTGCATCTAACCTGCCAAGGATTTTAATCATTTGAAATGGATCACCTTTCATTTTCCTAAATTCAAGGAAATAAAGCATCCAGTCTATTTAAACATTTCTCATAGAACAATCCATCCCAGTAATCAGTTGGTGAACATTCAGTACACATGAGAAGTATATCTTTCATTGATAAGGAAACCAAAACTGTACACATTCTTCAGATGTGGCCTCACTAAGCCTCTATATAATTGTAATAAGATGTCTTTACTTCTATACTCAAATCCTCTTGCAATAAAGGCTAATACCAGCTTGTTTTTTTTATTGTTTGCTGAACCTGCATGTTAACTTTCAGTGAGTCATGAACAAGGACACCCAAGTCCCTTTGAAGTTCAACACTCCCCAAGACCATTTAAGAAATGCACTATTTCTGTGTTTCCTATCGAAGTGGAGAATCTCACATTTTACCATATTGCATTGCATCAACCAAATGTTTGTCCACTCACTTGGCCTCCACAAGGTCCCGGAAAACATCTTTTGATTCTCCTCACAACTCTCACGTAGTTTTGTGTAATCTGCAAATTTGACAACGTTACATTTAATATCAACATGCAAATCATTAATTTAGATACTGGATGGCCAGAGCTGAAGCACTAATCCTCGTGGTATTTTTTCATAGTTTCTAAGATGGCATGGTTAATACTCTTTAATTAGAAAGAGTATGAGAGGCTGCTACTGACACACAATGATGCCTACAGCAGGAAAAAAAAACTGGAATTCTAGATAGTTCAGGTTCTGGGGAATCAGAAGGTCTGATCTTCATGGTCTGTAAAAAGCTGAAAACAGACAATGCCAAAAATAAATCCTAATCATAGAGTCAATGAATCATAGAGATGTACAGGCTGGAAAACAGACCCTTCGGTCCAACCTGTCCATGCCGATCAGTTATCCCAACCCAAGCTAGTCCCACCTGCCAGCACCTGGCCCATATCCCTCCAAATCCTTCCTATTCATATACCCAGAGCTGAAAATGTGTTGCTGGAAAAGCGCAGCAGGTCAGGCAGCATCCAAGGAACAGGAGAATCGACGTTTCGGGCATATGCCCTTCTTCAGGCTTATGCCCGAAACGTCGATTCTCCTGTTCCTTGGATGCTGCCTGACCTGCTGCGCTTTTCCAGCAACACATTTTCAGCTCTGATCTCCAGCATCTGCAGTCCTCACTTTCTCCTATTCATATACCCACCCAAATGCCTCTTAAATGTTGCAATTGTACCAGCATTCACCACATCCTCTGGCAGCTCATTCCATACACGTACCACTCTCTGTGTGAAAAAGTTGCCCATTAGGTCTCTTTTATATCTTTCCCCTCTCACCATAAACCTATGCCCTCTAGTTCTGGACTCACCAACCCCAGGGAAAAGACTTTGCCTATTTATCCTATCCATACCCCTCATAATTTTGTAAACCTCTATAAGGACACCCCTCAGCCTCCGACACTCCAGGGAAAATAGCCCTAGCCTGTTCAGCCTCTCCCTATAGCTCAAATCCTCCAACCCTGGCAACATCCTTGTAAATCTTTTCTGAACTCTTTCAAGTTTCACAACATCTTTCCAATAGGAAGGAGAACAGATATGCACGCAATAATCCAACAGTGGCCTAACCAATGTCCTATACAGCAGGAACATGACCTCTCAACTCCTGTACTCAATACTCTGACCAATAAAGGAAAGCATACCAAATGCCTTCTTCACTATCCTATCTAGCTGCGACTCCACTTTCAAGGAGGCTATGAACCTACACTCCAAGGTCTCTTTGTTCAGCAACACTCCCTCGGACCTTACCATTAAGAGTATAAGTCCTGCGAAGATTTGCTTTCCCAAAATGCAGCACCTCACATTTATCTGAATTAAACTCCATCTGCCACTTCTCAGCCCATTGGCCCATCTGGTCCAGATCTTGTTTTAATCTGAGGTAACCCTCTTCGCTGTCCACTACACCTCCAATTTTGGTGTCATCTGCAAATTACTAACTGTACCTCTTATGCTCGCATCCAAATCATTTATGTAAATGACAAAAAGTAGAGGGCCTAGCACCGATCCTTGTGGCACTCCACTGGTCACAGGCCTCCAGTCTGAAAAACAACCCTCCACCATCATCCTCTGTCTTCTGCCTTTGAGTCAGTTCCGTATCCAAATGGCTAGTTCTCCCTGTATTCCATGAGATCTAACCTTGCTAATCAGTCTCCCATGGGGAACCTTGTCAAACGCTTTACTGAAGTCCATATAGATCACATCTACTGCTCTGCCCTCATCGATCTTCTTTGTTACTTCTTCAAAAAACTCAATCAAGTTTGTGAGAAATGATTTCCTACGCACAAAGCCATGCTGACTATCCCGAATCAGTCCTTGTCTTTCCAAATACATGTACATCCTGTCCCTCAGGATTCCCTCCAACAACTTGCCCACCACTGAGGTCAGGCTCACCGGTCTATAATTCCCTGGCTTGTCTTTACCGCCCTTCTTAAAAAGTGGCACGTTTGCCAACCTCCAGTCTTCCGGCACCTCACCTGTGACTATCGATGATACAAATATCTCAGCAAGAGGACCAGCAATCACTTTTCTCGCTTCCCACAGAGTTCTCAGGTCCTGGGGATTTATCCACCTTTAACCGTTTCAAGACATCCAGCACTTCCTCCTCTGTAATCTGTACATTTTGCAAGATGTCACCATCTATTTCCCTACAGTCTATATCTTCCATATCCTTTTCCACAGTAAATACTGATACAAAATATTCATTTAGTATTAGAGTAGATTACTTACAGTGTGGAAACAGGCCCTTCGGCCCAACAAGTCCACACCGACCCGCCGAAGCGCAACCCACCCAGACCCGTTCCCCTACATTTACCCCTTCACCTAACACTACGGGCAATTTAGCATGGCCAATTCACCTAACCTGCACATTTTTGGACTGTGGAAGGAAACCGGAGCACCCGGAGGAAACCCACGCAGACACAGGGAGAATATGCAAGCTCCACACAGTCAGTCGCCTGAGGCGGGAATTGAACACAGGTCTCTGGCACTGTGAGGCAGCAGTGCTAACCACTGTGCCACTGTGCTGCCCAAAAGTATCTCCCCCATTTTCTGTGGCTCCACACAAAGGCCGCCTAGCTGACCTTTGAGGGGGTCCTATTCTTTCCCTAGTTACCCTTTTGTCCTTAATATATTTGTAAAAACCCTTTGGATTCTCCTTAATTCTATTTGCCAAAGCTATCTCATGTCTCCTTTTTGCCCTCCTGATTTCCCTCTTAAGTATACTCCTGCAACATGTTCAAAGAAACAATGGACACGAGGGGTTGCTATCAAATTTAGGCAACATTCCAAGATGTTAGGTTAATCTTTTGCACAGGATAATTTTCCTCTGCCTGAGTATCATTGAGTGTTCCTGTAAATTAGCTCTGGTCATCTAGGAGTGTGTCTCAATTAACACAACAACTAAGTAACTGCCATGGGCACATCTCTAAAAGCACAAAGCACTTGTCTTTGAGTCTTTGCCTACCTACTACCATTTGCTTTCTTAGAAGTTGGAAGGCAGAGAAGTAAACATCACCAGACCGTGACTTCTAAGCTACTAGACTGACATATTGAGAAAGTAAACAGATGAACGAACATTGCCAAGAACAAAGAAAAGATCTACAATAACGAGAAACGCAATTATGCCATCTCTGGGTGCACGAAACAATACATCTCTTTCTCCTGAGCCAACAGCTGATACAAAATTCAACCCAAATTAGATCCCCAGCTGCCGTTATGTAATGTTTACCGATTAAGTTACAATCAACCTGAGATCATAAATTAATAATCATTCAAAAACAGACTGACATCAGGGAAATTTTTTAAAATACCTCTGAAGAACTTGGACAGAAACAATCAGACATTTATTTTATGAGCAGTCAAAAGATATTTATATTTGAATCACATTAATTCTTGTTAAGTTTTTGTGCTGATCAATGAGGTGTGCTGTCGCAGGACAGCAACAACAGACACAAGAGAATGGAATCTGGGCAGAGAGGCCTGTGATCATGTTAGGATGGAATTGTGGGTGCGAGAGATTACAAGTGATAAAGAGGAGGCCAAAGGCTTCTTTAAAGGAATGAGGGTGGAAAGATCTTTTGTCAAATTTAGGTTTACAAGAGAGCTTTACAAGGCTACACAGATTAGGCCTGTGTGTCCACTAGAAGAGTCAAAGGTGATTAAATTGAAACAATATGAGATCCTGAACAGACTTTGGGAGAAGCTAGAACTAGGACTCACAGTTTAGGAATAATGGGTTGTCTGCATAAAATAGCGATGAAGTTTTCTTTCTCTTTCAGAGGTTTAAGAGTCTTTGGAATTCCCTTCCTAAAAATGCAGTGGTGCAGGATCTTTAAATATTTTTAAGGCTGAGGGAGGTAAATTCTTGGTTACTATGGGAATGAAAGATTATTGAGGACATGCAGGAGTATCAAGTTGAGGTTAAAATCAGATCAGCCATGAATGGGAGAGTAGGTTCAAAGGGCCGAATAGCCAACTCTTGTACCTTGCTCGCATGAATATTTATTATGGATCCACCTTTTCTTTTTTTCCCCATCAGTTAGGCTATTATGAAGCCTTTATCCCTGCCTGTTTTGTGTGGTTGTTGCTAGATGTGGTCATTTTCCACAAGTGAACTTGGGGTTTTATCTTTTATGTAAAGAAATGAACTGAATAAGCTGTGAAAATATAATGTAAAGTTGGTATTCCCTGGGATTGCTTATTTAGGAATAACATGGATTTGTACTTTCCACATTCACAATGATTAGTCCTGATATCTGCCACAGCACTACTTGTTCTGAATTGACTGAACTTTGATCAGTCCTAATTAATATAAATCATTATTCAGCAACAAGTCAAACTAGTGATGTGACAATGCCATCTTTCATTTCTCTCTTTATGACCTGGCAGCCTGCCCTTTTAATTGATCTTGGGCTCCAATGGGCCACAGGCTACATAGCATTGAGTTCCCATAAGACAACCTGGTTTGGCTTGGCAGGAGTAATTGGTTTTCAGTGAAAATCGATAACGGTGAGAGATCATAATGAACCATGTATAAAATTTTTAAAAAATCCTTCAAAGAACTGAAAATTAGAATGAGATTAACAATAAGCAATGAGAAGATAAAGCAGGGATTTTACAATGAGATGGATTGAGGAGAATAGGACAGCTTAGAAGAAGCCATTGCTGAACTTTTAAAATGAGAATAGTATGAATTCACACATGGAGTAGATCTGCGTGTGGTGTTTTTATATGGCTTCCAAACCAGACCGGCAGTGTACCTTTAAGACAGTTAGACATCACAGTGTGTGATGTCCCTGTATAAAAGATCAATGCTTCCAGTCACTCTCTGCTGTATGCAATGGAATCAGTGCTGTGAGCTAAGCCAGTTAAATATATGCAATGTAACAGTAAAGATATATCAGCATAAGATGCAGTTTATGTGCAAGTCAGAGATACTGAAACAGTAAATAATTTTGTTAATAAAGACATCTGTCGTAACAAGAACCCAAACTTTACGATTTGATTTTATGTAAGCTAATATGGAGGGAGACACTCACAACATGGGGCAACACGGTGGCTCAGTGGTTAGCACTGCTGCCTCACAGCACCAGCGTCCTAGGTTCGATTCTAGCCTTGGCGACTGTCTGTGTGGGGTTTGCACATTCTCCCTGTGTCTGCATGGGTTTCCTCTGGGTGCTCCGGTTTCCTCCCACAGTCACAAAGATGCGCAGGGCAGGTGGATTGGCCATGCTAAATTGCCCATAGTGTTAGGTGCATTGGTCAGAGGGTAATGGGTCTGGGTGGGTTACTCTTCAGAGGGTTGGTGTGGACTGGTTGGGCCGAAGGGCTTGTTTTCACACTGTAAGGAATCTAATCCAATCTAAAACAAAACATAACAGCTGACATTGATAAAGAACCATGGCCAGCTCTGACACTGAGGCCACAAAGGCTTCAGCGTCGGCGGTGGAGGAGACCGGAGCCAGGAACTTGGTGACCAATGACTGGAGAGAACGTCGGTGAGGAGAGGGGCAGAGCAGGAGGTATGAGACCAGGTCCATGGTTGCAGGAGTGGCAGCAACGTGGAGGCAAATCTGCACCAAGCCCGCAGAGCCCATTATAGAGATCTGTGGCAGATGTCCAGCAGTGAATGGAGGAGTACTAGAGGGTAACAGGAAGGAGAGGGAAAGATGAACTCTGTTGAAATAAAATCTTGCACTCTATTCAATGTTTCAAAGATGGTGCCAGGGCATGGCAACATCTTTCTTTTTGCATGAGAGGAAACACTTTTCACCGTTCATGTGACAATAAAACTAAATCTAATCTGATCTAAATCTCATCTAATTATCATTATTGATGTTTGACCCAAGTAACCATGTCAGTGATTGTGGAACTAACAGCTCTCTAAAATACTGTTGATTAGAATACTGCTCTTTCAGCCCTCAAGTTTTGCAGGAAACTCATTCTAATGCTGTGCATGTGATATTTGACTCATTCTCTTCCATCAGCAACAGTTAAAGGTAGAGACTCCTCATACAGGTTCAGTGCAGGTAGCTCCACTGCCTCACCATAATGGCTACTCTTCACCAATGCATTTTGGGACTACATGTGGCTAGGCCATTGATCATGAGGATGATGGAGCCAACTTGGTCACCTGAAGAGCAGCTGACTGTTCAAACACAGATACTTTCCGGCAAATCACACAGAACAGCAGACAAGCAGACAATCTTTGGGTCTTTTTTTTTGGCATTAGATCAGCCAACTAGAATATTATTAACGTGGCACTGAACGAATGAATGCAGGAGCTATGGTTATAAACTCAGATTGGCCCTAATCCAAGAGGTTTCATCACATAACCTCTCAGCTCTGATCACCGACCCAACCATCCATCGCCCTCCCGTCATTGTCCAATCCCCTGACTTGCTGCCTTTTCCACAACTACAAGGTGGACAAACTGAATAGAATCCAAAGAAAGAAAGAACAAATCAGCACAGGAACAGACCTTTTGGCCCTCCAATTCTGCATCACCACATTTTGTCTTTCCAGACTGTTTTCAATTACACTATCTGCATCTCCCTTTTCCCTATTATTTTCCATTCATGTACTCGTCCTGGTACTTCTTGAATACTTCTACCACCTCCTATGGTAACACGTTCCAGGCACTCACCACTCTTTGTATGAAAAACTTGCCTCGCACATCTCTTTTAAACATCACCTTCACCACACCTTGAACCTATATCCCCTAGTAATTAACCCCTCATACTTTCCCCTGTATCTATGCCATTCACAATCGTATGATTTTCTATGAGGTTGCCTCTCAACCTCTTGCATTCCAATGAAAACAAATCCAGTCTATTCAACTTTCTTCGTAGCTAATACCCCCCACACCAAGCGACATCCTGGTAAACTTTTTCTGTACCCTCTCCACAGCATCCATATCTTTCTGATAGTATGGTGACCAGAACTGTATGTAATATTCCAAATGTGGTCTAACTAAAGTTCTAAATAGCTGCAGTGTAACTTGTCCACCCTTATACTCAACGCCCCTTCCAATGAAGGCAATCATGCCATAAGCCTTTTTCACTCCTTTATCTATCTGTGTTTTCATCTTCAGTGACCTGTGGACCTGCACACCAAGATCCCCCTGCATATCAATACTCTTAAGGTTCTGCCATTCACTTTGTAATTTCCACCTGTACTTAACTCCTCCCCCAAAATGCATCAGCTCACATTTGTGTGGATTAAACTTCATCTACTTTTTTTCCTGCCCATGCCTCCAACTGATCTCTATCCTGCTGTACCCTCTGATAATCCTCCACACTGTCCGCATCTCCACCAATCTTTCTATCACCTGCAAACTTATTAGTAACACACACACATATGCACCTTTCTGCCATAGGAAAGGATGATCAAACTGTCCTCCTGTAATGAAGAAACCAAGGCATGTAAGCTGATTGCTTAGCACACAAATCCTCCATGCTGAATAATAGAGGCATCTGGAAAGACAAAATGTGGTGGTGCAGGGTTGGAAAGCCGAAAGGTCTGTTCCTGTGCTGATTTGTTCTTTCTTTTTTTTGGATACTGTTCAGTTTGTTCACCTTGTTGTTGTTGAAAAGGCAGCAAGTCAGGGGATTGGACAATGTCAGGAGGGCGGTGGATGGTTGGGGCATATAGGTGATCAGAGCTGAGAGGTTATGTGATGAAACCTCTTTATTAGGGCCAATCTGAGTTGATAACCATAGCTCTCATCCATTCATTTGTTCAGTGCCACGTTAATAATATTCTGGTTGGCTGATCTAACGACAATGTTGTACAAATTACGGCAGAATTCCTCATGGATTAAGTTCCCTGTGCAGCTCTGCAAGGTCCTCTCTCACTGTCTGTGGAACTGAATGTTTGGTGAGGTAAGTGTGGCTGCAACATGGAAGAAAGCAACCCCATTTGTCAGAACTAAAAAGTGATAAGGTCAGGCAAGAGAGCTCCTGTTCTGACCCAACAGTGAACCTGAAGGAGCAGCCTGACATTGTCAGATTTCCACACATTTTGTTCATTATACAGAAATCCGACAAGTTGTCAAGTGTTGTTATTCTATGCTGCCTCACTCGTAATTATTCCCCCAAAACAACCAATCTTATTGGATTGCATGCAACAGCTAGATACAGTTTGACTGTCAAAACAGGGCAGATGTTATAGAGCACACATATATTTGATTTATTTGCCCTCTGCTGACTTTTTTTCCTTTAAAACATTCACTGCTTGCTAGAATACAGCTGTACAGATATTAGTCACTGTCTGGTCCATTCAGTGTATGTAAGCAGAGGCAGAGAGGAAATACATTTAATCTAATTTGCTGGTGGGAAATCCACAGGAACAGGTTGAAAAATGGGTTGCCATTCCAACCAATGTAGGTCTATTGAAATCAGCATCTTAATTCTAGCAAGATGTGGTTTATTGCATGTTAGTTGTTGTATCAGGCATATTGGACCATGACAGCCATCGTGGAATAAGATCCACCTAATGGTTAAAAAAAAAAAGGACTGTTCCTGGGCATAGCTGAGGACCAGAATGTACTTTCTCTGAAGTTTGAATCCAACAAAAGACAATCAGATACCACAAACTTAATGTAACTAGCTATTAAGTAATTTGTCATAAAACTATTCTATTTGTCAAGATTGAGCGTCCCTTCTGCTAAAGACTTAGAACTGGCATTCTTTTCCACTTGGTAACAGCAATGGATTTATTCCATTAAGAACTTCCCGAGGAAGTGGTGGATGTGGGCACATTTATAGTGTTTAAAAGACATTTGGATAAGTTCCTGAAATAGAAACGTTTGATGGGGTATGGGCCAGGAGCAGGTGGGCAGGACGTATTGAGTTTGGGATTATGTTTGGCATTGACTGATTGGACTGGACGGTCTGTTTCCATGCTGCATGACTCTATGACACTAAGGATTAGTGGCAGTAAAAATACCCAGATCATCTCAGATGGTTCTACTGGACATAACCACAGCATATCTCATGTTCTAATACTTGAAATAGAGCATTAGCAACTGTATGCTAGACTGATATGATAAGACATTGTCACAGAGACTATGAATAGACTCTGAATGGCAGGTTTCACTCTCTGAGATTCAAAGCTAATCTCAGCAAATGCACCAATGCATGCACAATTTAAAGTTAAATCAATGTAACGTGAAATTTAAAGATGAAAATCACCTTCACGCTCTCAGTGCATCAGATGTTACTGCCAAAGAGGTGTGGCCATGATACAGAGCCTCACTGTTAGCCAGGGAGACTGGTTTATAGTCCATGCTGCAAAGTCAGCTAATGACAGTTCTCCCCAATTAAAAAAATCTCCCCCACTTCAAGACTGTGCATGCCATAGCACCTTAAATTTTAATATGAATTATGTGGGAGCAAGCAAAAAGTGAGAGAGTGGAATTGTTATCCACTTTCTGTTCTGTCATCAGGAACAGTGCATGGGGTTAAAATTCTGCCAATATGATAGCAGCTGGAGGTGTTTTATGAAGCACTGACACATGGGCAGAGAGGGAAGTGTGTGCTGGGATGGCAGGGTGGAGGCTGCTACTGGGACAAGATTTCAAATGAGAAATGTGAGTGGGAGACTAACGAATAATTCCAGGAGAATTCCAATTGATCCTGGTTGGTTGTCAGGACCCAACATCATGACCTGATGAAGGGTCCTGCCCGAAATTCCGACTCTCCTGCTCCTCTGACGCTGCTTGACCTGCTGTGCTTTTTCCAGCTCCGCATTTTATCGACTCTGACTTGCCAGCATCTGCACTCCTCACTATCTCTTGGATGGCTGTCAGCCCTGCTTGACCAGATTAACTTTAAGAGAAATGTTTCAGGCAGGGCAGAACAGGAAAGCTGCAAAGGGACTGAGAGTCAGAAATCAAATTGATGATAGAAGGCACTCCAACTCAGCATTCAATCGTACTCAACAACAATGCCTTGCATTTATGTAGCACTTACACAATGTAAAGCATTTTATGGTGCTTCACAGGAATACGAGGGGCCATAACTCAACACGGAGGCAAAGACAACAAATGAACAGATGGTTGAAAGGTTTTATAAAGAATTAGGTTTTGAGCAACACCTTAAAGGAGAAGAAAGCTTTACAGAGGAAATTTCAGAGTAGCTGCCTCATGGCACAGTGGTGATTAGATTATTAATCATATGGAAGGCTGAGTTTAGATACATTTTTTAGGAAGTCTCAACCAGAATGGATCGAAGGGAACACACAGAGATGGGAGCAGCAGAGTCCTTATGTATATTTAAGGCATGTTATAGTTGGACTTCAGAAGGTGTTTGACAAGGTACATCACATAAGGTTAAGTCACTAGGTAAGAGTCCATGATATTGAGGTAGCATACTGCCATGGATAGAGAATTGGCTAATGGTCAGGAAACAGTGAGTGGGAATAAGGGGTTCTTTCTCAGGTTGGTAACGTGTAACCAGTGGGGTTCCACACAGATTAGTACTGGAACTGCGACTGTTTACAATATATGTTAATGACTTGGAGGAAAGAAGCAAATGTACTGTACAAAAGTTACAAATGGCACAAACATAGGTGCAAAGGCAAGTTGCGAGAGGGATCATAACAGACACAGAGAGGTAATTAAGTGGTCAAAATGTTGGCTACTGGAGTATAATGTGGGAAAATATGAAGTTGTTAATTTTGAAGGGAGAAAAAAAAACAGAATATTATATAAATGGAGAAAATTGCGCAAAGCTGCAACACAAAAGCTGGTACTTCTGCAGAAAACACAGAAAGCTAGCACACAGGTGTAGCAGACTATCAGGAAGGCTAATGGAATGTTGGCCCTTATTTCAAGGGGTTTGGAGTGTAAGAGAAGGGATGCCTTACTTAACTGTACAAGGTATTGATTAGACCACATCTGGAGTGCTAGGAGCAGTGTTTAAGGTAAGATATCATCCCTCAGTAGCAGTTCAGAGAAGTTCATTAGGGTGATCCCTGGTATGGAGGGATTGTCTCATGAACAAAGGCTAAAAATGTTGGAAGGGCAAAAGTGAGGACTGCAGATGTTGGAGATCAGAGTCTAGATTAGAGTGGTGCTGGAAAAGCACAGCAGGTCAGGCAGCATTCGAGGTAGCAGGAAAATTGACGTTTCGGGCAAAAGCCCTTCATCAGGATTCCTGATGAGGGGCTTTTGCCCGAAATGTCAATCTTCCTGCTACCGCAGATGCTGCCTGACCTGCTGTGCTTTTCCAGCACCACTCTAATCTAAACAAGTTGGAACTCTACTCACTGGAGTTCAGAAGAATAAGAGATGATCTCATAAACACATGCAGGATTAAGGGGTTTGACAGGGTCAATGCTGAGAGCATGTTTCCCCTCATGGGAGAATCTAGGACCAGAGGACATTGTCTCAGAATCACGGGCACCAATTTACGACAGAGATAAGAAGGAATTTCTTCTCTTGGACGGAGATTGGAACTCCTTACCACACAGGGTTGGGAGCAGCAGGGTCCTTATGTATATTTAAGGCTGAGGCAGACAGGTTTTGGATCAGTTAGGGAATGAAGAATTATGGGGAATAAGCAGGAATGTCAATATGGAATGTCAAGTCAGCCATGATTCTATTGAATGGTCGAAGGGAGTTCAGGGTTATGAGAAGGGCTGTCAGGAAAATGGAATAGAGACTACAAAATAGATCAGCCGTGATCCTTTTGAACAGCAAAGCAAGCTCGAGTTCCAAATGGTCTACTTCCATTCCCAATTCCTATGTTCTTGTGTTCTTGCGCTTCTGCAGTGTCTCAAAGGCTGAAGACATGACTAACAGCAGTGGGATGAAAGATGCTGAGTTGTAACAAAACAAAAGTCTAAAGCATCAGAGGAGGTAAATACTGCAAAAATCGAAGAAAATGCATAAATTCCTTGCATTGTGCTGCACTTGACCTTCTCAGATTATAAAGTGTTGACAAGGTCTTGACATTCCATTACATCTTATACACATCTTTCCAATTTCATAACAGAATGGATCATTCGCAACACAAGGGAGGAAAACATTGCAATGGTTGTTGAAACATGTATGTGGTTATATGGAAAATGCTTATTTCCAATTGGGCATGTGCTATTCTAACTCTTTGGAGCACTAACACTTTTTTGTGCAGACTCGGGAGAGTCTGATTTCATTTTCCCAGCCTCACCGAAATGCTGAAGGGAAAATTTCCCAGCGGGCAGTTTCGAGCAGTGCTGACAGTTGATTTGACAGTCAGCACGAAGTTATAATTGTCAAAGGGTTGGGTGGACTGGCGGGGGGTAGCCAAGAGAGTTGGAGATGAAGTAAGAAGATTTTATATCTGAAAAACAAAACATCTATCCACATCCCATTAATGCAGTCCACATGAATGAAATATGGAGGTTGTGTGGGATGCAATTTATATCCCATTGATGCAATGATGCATATGAGTTCAGACTACTAATAACACATAAAAAACATGTCTCTGGGGTTGTTGTAATGACTTTCTACTTTCTTTGAACAATGTAACTTCTCTTCCATTAGATCTGACCTATCCTTTTCACTCATTTTGATTTAATTTTACTTCTGGATATTATTTGGAAGTCTTGGTTGCTTGTTGAGGCTAAGCTGTTGTGTTGAGAATGAGGCATGGCTGTCTTCAGAACCAAATACCCCCTTTTGTCCATTGAATCAGCCATGAAAATATTTTTTGCCAGATTCCAAAAGAAACAAAAGAAAGAGCTTCTTCTGCAAAAATCCCAGCTGACACTCTGTCGACTTATCTGTCATTTAGCTCATTTGCTGTGCACACACTGGCTGCTACTTTTGTCTCCATGATAAACCTTATAAAGGTCTGGTTACCTGTCCAGCTGCAACTGTGAAAGAGGTTGGCCTTTTTCGTCTGCACAGTGAAAGAGTTTGCACCTTGGAATACACTAATTTTCCCTTCCCCAGTGTATAACAGGTTTACTACAGTCAATTCAAGGGAACAGGACACATTATTGAACTGGAAGAAAATTTAAGGCAAGAGAAAACTGCACAGCCTCAGTGCTACAAAAGTAGGACTAATCCAAGAGCTCCTTCAAAAAGCAGGCACGGGTCCTATTAGCTAAATCATTACCTTCTGTGCTGCAAAATACTGTGTTTGCTTGAATTTGACCAGAGTCCATCTTAGCCTGGCTGAAGTTAGCTAATGCAGCTCACGCCGGCTTTCCAACCTTGGATTATCTGCTTGGTGTGGATCAGACAGTTCACTGAATAAAATCAGTAAGTAGAACCAACTTATATTTTAAAAAAAAGTCAGAGTCTGCAGCTCTCCAGTATAGAGTGTACTTCAGGAAGTTTCCCAGAAGAAAGAGCATTGCCAGTGTTTGCATTAGGCAAAGCAGCCTCAAGCACCTTAACTTACATGCCGAGTGGGTGCTAGGTGGCCTGCCAGGATGGCAATGTCCTTTCCTCTCCTTGCTATTGAGTATTGTAAGGAGAGACTGCGGCAACGTTAAAGGTTTTAGGTAAGGTCAAGCGAATAACGACTGTTTACACTTGCTCATGGTTTGTAAATAAACACAACAAATGCAAACAGAAAGGTTCAGATATTATCTCCTGAGAGACCACACAACAAAGAGAGAGCAAAACAGTTATCAAACTGAATTTCTTTTGCGAGCGCGATTGATTTGCAAACTGCATATTAACTCCAAGCAGTTACTACCCTGGGAGGTCATAAACCATGTGCTGTAGAAAAGCAGAGCTCTTAAATGAAATTGAAATGTTTCTTATGTGTGAGCTTCCAGCTGTGGGTGGGAATTGTGTGAAGGCAATCCTGACACTTTTCACAATCTGTTTTAATTTGGTGTCACTGCAGACTCTTGCCTCGAGTTTGCACAGGAGGATTCGCAGTAAACAATGACACACATTCATTGAGAGGATCGAGCTGCCCCAAAGCTTTTCAGCTACTCACAAAGTCAAATTCAAAAGAGAGGGTGCACAGGAGATTCACCAGGATGTTGACTGGGATTAAAAAGTTTTAATTATGATGAGAGACTGGGTTTGTTTTCTTTGGCATAGAAGAAGTTGAGGAAGGATCTGATTGAGGTACTGTATACAAAATTATAAGAGGCAGAGACAGGGGAGATCATGAGAATCTTGTTCCCATGATTGATGTGTCAAAGACCAGAGGGCATAAGTTTAAGGAAAGGAGTAAGTGGCTCAGAGGAGATCTGAGGAAAACTTTTTCACCCAGAGGCTGATAGAAATATGGAAGCCACTACCTGAGAGGGCGATGGAGCCAGGTAATCTTGTAACTTTTAAGAAACATCTTAATGATGAGCACGTAAATGGCCAGGGCATAGTTGGCTAAGGGCCAAGTGCAGATAAATGTGATCAGTGTAGTTTGGCATTTGCTGGTCAGTTGAGACACAGTGGGCCATGGGCCCATTTCTGTGCTGAATGATTCTATATCTCTAAAGGTGTGCAGTTTAAGTCTCCTTAGTTAGAGTATAAATGCATTGGAGGTAGTTCAGATTGCCTGGAATGTGTGGGCTATCTTCTGAGAATAGGTTGGACAGGTTGATTTTGTGTCGATTGGATTCTACAAGAGTGTGGGGTGGCTTGATTGAAGTTTATAACATCCCAAATGGTTTAGGATGTAGGTTTGCTTGCTGAGCTGGAGGTTTGATATCTAGACATTTCATTACCTGGCAAGGTAACATCATCAGTGACGACCTCCAAATGAAGCGAAGCTGTTGTCGTCTGCTTTCTATTTATATGTTTATTCTGGATGGGGTTCCTGGGGTTTGTGGTGATGTCATTTCCATTTCGTTTTCTGAGGGGTTGATAGATGGCATCTAGATCTATGTGTTTGTTTATGGCATTGTGGTTGGAGTGCCAGGCCTCTAGGAATTCTCTGGCATGTCTTTGCTTAGCCTGTCCCAGGATAGATGTGTTGTCCCAGTGAAAGAAAAACACCATTTCGACTGGGACAACACATCTATCCTGGGACAGGCTAAGCAAAGACATGCCAGAGAATTCCTAGAGGCCTTGCACTCCAACCACAACTCCATAAACAAACATATAGACCTAGATACCATCTATCAACCCCTCAGAAAACGAGGCCTTGCACTCCAACCACAACTCCATAAACAAACATATAGACCTAGATACCATCTATCAACCCCTCAGAAAACGAACAGGAAATGACATCACCACAAACCCCAGGAACCCCATCCAGGAGAAAGATATAAATAGAAAGCAGGAGACAACAGCTTCGCTTCACTTGGAGGTTGCCACTGATGATGTTACCTAGCCAGGTAATGAAACGTCTGGATATCAAACCTACAGCTCAGCGAGCAAACCTACACCCTAAACCTCAACCTGAGCTTCAAACCTTCACAAACCTTGCAAAAATCCCAAATGGTCTGAACAAGGCGGACATGAAAATGATGCTTCCTCTTGTGGGTCAGTTTCGAAGTACGGGGCATTGTTTAAAAATTTGGGGTCATCCTTATAGGACAGAGACGAAGAGTTTTTAACTTTACCTCCAAAGGCTGTGTAACTTTGGAAGACGACCTCAGAAGATGAAGTCACTGAATACTTTTAAAGACAGAAGGGATTCCTGTTCTGTAGGGAATCCAGTGTTATCGGGGTTAGATAGGCATATGGAATTCCAAAGAGACACAGATCGGCCATGATTTTTTTGAATGACAGAGATCTTTGAGGCATTCAATGATTTACTTCTGCTTCTATTCCATGTGTTCATGTAAAGGTCATTCTGCTGTAATGTGAGTTTCATTAATGTAAATTCACTGTAACCCGATTGATAGATTGGGGACACTGTTTCTAAAGCGAAAACTTTTAAGATGTGTGTTGGCTGTAACACAATTACATCACCAATACTTTAAGCGCTGTTTCTAAAGGGCAATTATACTATAATGCAGGGTTGCACAACCATCGTGTTATAGAAGAACTACCTCTATCTGAAACTGCCACACAGGCAACTGAAGGGGAAGAGTGAGATCATTATTGTAATATTGGCCAGGATTTGACATTTTCTATCGCATTTTTTGTGCTTGCATTAATCTCTTTGAAACCTGCCATCTACACGTTCCCCCTCAAAATCACTAATCTTTGACCTCGCCACCCTTGCAAATTGCCATTGCATCTCCAAAGCCAATGAATGCATTGTTGCCTGACAAACCTATTCCCAACTTTCCTGGAGTTTCATGTTCAAATCCGTGCATTGTGGTTTTCACCTCTGCCACAGAATCGGAACAGCTCTTCATACCACAAGTTATATCTTACGTGACAAAGGTAAACTAACCCTCCTCATCCTTCTGAACCAGTCTGCAGCTTTTTGATATGGCTGACCATACTGACCTCCTCCAATCTACCCCTCCCTGGTGTTGTCCCACTGGGTGAAATGCTCTCACTTGGTTTCATTCTTATCTATTTTACTATGTCCGGAAAATCATTTGAAATTGCTTCTCTTGCTCTTCCTGCACCTTTGCCCCTGATGTTTCACGCAAGGCTTTATCCATTGCCCCCTCATATTTATTACCTACAAGTTGCCTCTAGGTGATATAATCCAAAGGCGCACGTACACACACACACAGTTTACTCTTACCACTCCTGCTATCAATTCCTTCATTATGGCTAAGTTATCACCCTGCTTAACTGGCATCCATTGCTAGGAGAACAGAATTTCTTCAATTTTAATACTGAGTAGACTGAAACAACATGATCTTTTTTGGATTTCCAGAAGGCCTTTGACATGTTGCTGCACAGGAGGCCTCTCAGTAAAAATAAGAGTCCATAGTGTTAGGCATGGATAAAGGATTGGCTGACTGGCAGAAGGCAGATATTGGGATAGAGAGGTCTTCTTTAGGATGGTAGCTGGTAATTAGTGGAGTCCCACAGGGAAATGAAAAGAACTGTGGATGCTGAAAATTAAAAACAAATATAGAAATAGCTGGGAAAACTCAATGGACCTGGTACCACCTGTGGAGGGCAAGTAAAGTCAAGTGACCAGTCTTCAGAATTGAAGAAGGGTCACTGGATCCAAAATGTTAATTCTTTCTCTCCACAGACGCTGCCAGACCTACTGAGTTTCTCCAGCTGTTTCGTGTTTTTGTTTCAGATTTCCAGCATCTACAGTTCTTGTGTTTCATCTTGTTTTTCTTATGGCTTCATCAACCGGGCCTCATGTGTCAGTCTGTCCAGTGAGTGGGGACCGTCAGACAATGGAAGGTGGTGTGACTGGAGGGGAGTTCAGTGGGCTTTAAAACCCATTGACCCTCTTCACCACCAAGATAAGGGAACTGAAGTCTAATGCAGTAGAACTAACTGTGAGAATTATACTAGGAAATGCTTTTAATTAATGCAAAGCCACATCCAAATCGACTGACACTTTTCTTTCTTTATTCCGTTCGATTACCAATCTATTAATGTGCTGAAAGTTTTCACTACAACAATGGCAAAGACCCCAATACGTGTGGTGGGAAAAGGATACTGCTGCTTGTCAGGCACAGTCATATATACTTAACCCTACAGTCAGGCCTCAATTGCCAGTTCAGCAGGGAGTGCATGCAAATGAGATGATTCTCTCCACTTGGATTACCAAAGCAAAGTCATCAGTTTAATGTCAGCAAACATCTCCAGTTAGCAGTCAAGCAGCTAGCACTAACCAGCACATTGCATTCACTTGTCAGTGATATCCACGCCTGGCCATGGCTGAAATCTGAACCTTCAATCAGAAAGACATGAGGAAATATTTAACACAATGCCAGTAAGTGAGACATGCTGTCTCTTACTCAGTTACATTCACTGCCCTTGAAGCATCGCCACTACATGCTTGTCATACAGTACAACTTATATTGGCAAGATTGAGAGGTGCAGACAACAATAACTTGATTTGTCTTGCATCCTTTAAAAATGCAAAACATCTCAAACACTTCACAGAACTATAAATCAGACAGAATAATTGACACCAAGGCAAGGAAGGACTTATTAGGATAGGAGGTGAGTATCTAGCTCCAACAGGTATTCTCTCTCTCTTCTTTTAAGGCCCTGCTTAGACAATACCCGTTGTAGCTAGATGTGTAAAGAGTGAATGGCATGACAGATGGGGCAACAGAGAGGGGAAACAGAAAGTAAGGGGGAAGGAAGAAAGAGAGGGGGAAGAATGAGAGAAGCAAGAGAGAAAATGGGGAGAAGAGGGGGAAGATGGAGAATGTGAAGGAAGAGGAAAAGAGAGAGAAGTGGAAGAGAAAGAGGCAGGAGACAGAGAGAGAGAGATGGGATGGGGGCAGAGGGGGAGGGGAAAGAGAGCAGGAAGAAAGAGTGGGGAAGACAGAGGGGGCAAGATAGAGGGGACAAGATAGGAAGAGGAGTAGGAGAGATGGGTAAGAGGGAAGGGGGAAGACTGTGGCGGGAGAAGAGAGGGGTCAGGGGAAGACAGTGAGGAAAAGGAGGGGGATGAGGGGGAGGGGGAAGGAAGAAGAGAGAGGGGTGGAAGAGGGGGAAGAGAGTGGGGATAGAGAGAGGGGGAAGTGAGAAAATGTACACAGGACAGGTAAAGAGGGGTAGAGAGAGGGATAGGGTAGAAAGTTTGGGGGAAGTAGAGAGAGAGTAGGATAGAGGGGAAAGACAGAGGGGTGCAGGTGGGCATTCAAGTGTGGGAGCAAAGGTGAGGGGAGGTAGGGGAGAAGGGGAGAAAGAAGGAAGGGAGAGAGAGAAAGATGTTATAAGAGAGCACAAAAAAGAGTGGGATGGAGACTGTAGGAAGGAGAGAAAGGGATCAGTTGGGGGAGAGAGACGGGGCATAAGAGAAGGGAAGAGAGAAAGGGGATAAAAAGGCTGATAGATTTGATGGGGAATTTCAAGGCTCTGAGCTTGGATGGTTTACGGCTCAGCTTTTAATTGCATAGTCCAAGTTCTGGGAGATGCAAAGGAGATGAGCGCCACAGGATTCACATTCTCAGATGGATGTAGGACAGGAAGAGGTTGCAGAGACACAAGGTTGTTATTGAATAACGGAGTTTTGACCTGAAATTTCTGAACTAAAATCCATTTGTCGATGCAATGTCAGAAACAAGGTGACAGGACACCAGCACCTTCTCAAAGCTGATGAGGAATGGGAAATGAATGGTGGGTGGCTTCACCCATGCTGCACACATCTCAACAAAATTCAATGATTAAAGTCAGGCAAAGTCTCAAGAAATCAGAATTGGAGGAGCATAGAAATCTCGGAGGGTTGAAGGATTGAAGAAAGGAACAAAGATAGAGAGGAGCAAGGCAATGGAGGAATCAGAGGAAAATAATTTTCAAATCAAGCTCATGTAAGTTAATAAATCATGATAATTTAATTGGGCTTTCACTTACTTACTAACCTGATTAAAAACAATGAGAAAATTGTTAAGAAACAATCACCTTGGTGAAGATCTGTCCAGTGTGACACTGGGACTGTATAACTGAGGGATAACTCAGTTCAGTATACCTGGGCTCAGAACAGAAGGAGAGAGCAAGCACAGTGGCTCAGTGGTTATAACGTACTGCTGTCTCACAGTGCTAGGGACCCAGGTCTAATTCCACTCTCAGGTGACTATCAGTGTGGAGTTTCTTCCCATGTCTGCTTGGGTTTCCTAAGGGTGCTCCGGTTTCAGATGCATGCTCCAGTTTTCTCCCACAGTCCAAGGATGTGCAGGTTAGATCGACTGACCGTGCTAAATTGTCTGTAGTGTCCAGGGATGTGTAAGTTCGGTGGAACAGCCATGGGAAATACAGGGATGAGGGCTGGTGTGGACTCAATGAGCTGAATGGCCTGCTCCCATACTCCCTGGATTCTATGAAGAGTTCCAAAGTTGCTGATTATCACTCCTAAAAAGGTGGGAGTTGATCAGAATCTCCTGTGATCAAGGTTCCTCAGTCCACTGAATGGCAGAGGAGAAAACACTCATTACAAATGAACCACAAATCTGAGCATACTGACACTTGCACATTACTTCTTTTTATGAAACTGCAGCCAACTTATACTTAGCTGCTCAGACCTGAATTCACCTTTTCTGGTGACAAGTAGAGGGCAGAAACTAAGCTGTGTTCAAGAAACCCACATCCTTCCCAATTCAGAGAAAAGATGAACTTGCTTACACAGGGGGAGGAAAAAAGAGTTAATTCCCTGCAGCTGTCATGGCAACAGCAAATGACCCATTATGACTTCCATCAAAAGCAACATTGAATTAATACAGTTGGATTGATATAATTTTCCTTGTAATTTGCTGCAAATTATTCTTCAGTGCTAGTTTGATAATTATGTCTCAAATAAAAAATAACAGCTTCCAACAAAATGTCAAACATTGAAACAATGGGACATGAAACTCTTCAAAAGGGTACAAAGAGGAGGAGGGTGGGTATAAACTCGGAGGTGGGGAGGGCGGGGGAGTTGGATTTGACATTGGGAGACTGGGAAAATTAGAATTCTCACTGACCCTGACGAAAGCAGTATCTTACTATTTGATGCAACAGTCAGCCAGTTTTAATGACCGGGCCACACATTTTACCAGCCCCTGAGCTACATTCAAGCTGAACATTCTCTAAGTCAGCAGTACCCAGTCCCCAGTGCCCACTGTTGACCAGCAGCTTATCATTGTCCAATAGCGTACATCACGTACAGGCAAGCAATGGGACAAATACAAACACAAACATGAGACTTCATTTACAGAATTGAAGGAGAACAGAAATAAAGCCAGCAGGGACTGAACTTCACACCACAAGACCACCCAGATTTTTGCATCGAAACATTTTACAGTCCATAGCTTTTAATTTTTATTCACTTATGGGACATGGGTGCCAACATGTATTGCCAGTCCTTAGATGATCATGAGAAGGGGGTGAACTGTCTTTTTGAACCACTGCAGTCCATGTGCTATAGGTTGGCCCACAATGCCCTTAGGGAAGGAACTCCAGGATTTTCACCAACCGGCACTAAAGGAATAGCGATATATTTCCAGGATTCTGAATGGCTTGGAGTGGAACTTACAGGGTGATGGTGTTCCGCGTACCTGCCACCCTTGACCTTTGAGATGGAAGTGGATGGAAGGTGCTGTCTGAGGATCTCGGATGAATTTCTGCAGTGCACCTTATAGATAGTACACACTGCTACTACTGAACATCAGTGGTGGAGGGCTTGGATGTTCAGGGATGTGGTGTCAATCAAGTGGGATGGTTTGTCCTGCATGGAGTGAAGCTTCTTAAGTGTTCTTGGAGATGCATCAATCAACACTAAGATGCACAAACTCAATTTGCAAGCACCCCTGGCAAGGAGGAAATCGCTTTGACCTGAATCTGATACGGAAAACACCCTCACTCTGAATACATATGAAATGACCAATGACGTGATTGCAAATCCAATGTAGCCACACTTTTGCAAAAGGCCGCTTCAAGTTTTTGTCAGTGCAAGGATGTGGCATCCAGCAAACGTGGATCAAGTGCTTTTGCCAATCAATTGACATTTACGTTGCTCATCCTGGATGTTGTTCAAGCCATTTTTAGGAAGCACTTCCCACCTCAAGATCGAGGAGTGTACACCATCAGCATCAGACCTTACCTACTCACAAGGATCTTCCCAAGACCCTGTAACCCTGCATTACACTAGCAGCTCATTTCAATTCATGCCTGTCATGTGGAGACCCAATACATTGACCTTCATCTTTAGTTGTCCTCCCAGCGCCCTGAATTACATTACACTAATGCCGTCTCTGCTTCTTTATGCCCCTACCCCCATATGGAACCCAAACCCCACCGGCCTTCTGATTCTGTCCCATATGCTGCCCATTGAAATAGAGATCCCTCCCTACGCAATCACTATTCTTATCCAAACCACTATAAATGCCCCTGTTTTCCCTTCCTATAGGCTTCCTCTATGAATCTTCTGTAAGAAACAGCGATGGACAGATACCCAAGACAGCAGTTGCCCGAGTCCAATGACTGACTTTAACGAACAGCCTCGAGACATGACTGGCCAGACTGCTGTGCTCAATGCTCCCTGATCTGGTGACACATGATTTGGCTGCCTTCAGGAGTGACCACTGCCTACTCCCTGGATTGTGGTCAGGCAGATCCCTGACCATAAACAGCTAAAACTGAAAACGTATTGCTGGAAAAGCGCAGTAGGTCAGGCAGCATCCAAGGAGCAGGAGAATCGACGTTTCGGGCATGAGCCCTTCTTCAGGAATGAGGAGAGTGTGCCAAGCAAACTAAGATAAAAGGTAGGGAGGAGGGACTTGGGGGAGGGGCGTTGGAAATGCGATAGGTGGAAGGAGGTTAAGGTGAGGGTTATAGGCCGGAGAGGTCAGGAAGAAGATTGCAGGTTAGGAAGGTGGTGCTGAGTTCGAGGGTTGGGACTGAGACAAGGTTGGGGGAGGGGAAATGAGGAAACTGGAGAAATCTGAGTTCATCCCTTGTGCTTGGAGGGTTCCTAGGCGGAAGATGATGCGCTCTTCCTCCAGCCGTCGTGTTGCTATGGTCTGGCGATGGAGGAGTCCAAGACCTGTATGCTCTTGGTGGTGTGGGAGGGGAAGTTGAAGTGTTGAGCCACGGGGTGGTTGGGTTGGTTGGTCCAGGTGTCCCAGAGGTGTTCTCTGGGAGATATTCTCCGCCGCATCTGCTCCCAGGAGGACCAGTTCCAATACCGAACAACCCAGTTGGCCTCCTTCTTCAAAGACCGCAATTTCCCCCCAGACGTGATCGATGATGCCCTCCACCGCATCTCCTCCACTTCCCGCTCCTCCGCACTTGAGCCCCGCCCCTCCAATCGCCACCAGGACAGAACCCCACTGGTCCTCACCTACCACCCCACCAACCTCAATATACATCATATCATTCGTCGTCATTTCCGCCACCTCCAAACAGACCCCACCACCAGGGATATATTTCCCTCCCCTCCTCTATCAGCGTTCCAAAAAGACTACTCCCTCCGTGACTCCTTTGTCAGATCCACACCACACCAACCCAACCTCCACTCCCGGCACCTTCCCCTGCAACCGCAAGAAATGCAAAACTTGCGCCCACACCTCCCCCTCACTTCCCTCTAAGGCCTCAAGGGATCCGTCCATATCCGCCACAAATTCACCTGCACCTCCACACACATCATTTATTGCATCCTCTGCACCCGATGTGGCCTCCTCTATATTGGGGAAGACAGGCCGCCTACTTGCGGAACGTTTCAGAGAACACCTCTGGGACACCCGGACCAACCAACCCAACCACCCCGTGGCTCAACACTTCAACTGCCCCTCCCACTCCCCCAAGGACATGCAGGTCCTTGGACTCCTCCATCGCCAGACCATAGCAACACGACGGCTGGAGGAAGAGCGCCTCATCTTCCGCCTAGGAACCCTCCAACCACAAGGGATGAACTCAGATTTCTCCAGTTTCCTCATGTCCCCTCCCCCCACCTTGTCTCAGTCCCAACCCTCGAACTCAGCACCACCTTCCTAATACGCAATCTTCTTCCTGATCTCCCCACCTCCTTCCACCTATCGTTTTCCCAACGCCCCTCCCCCAAGTCTCTCCTCCCTACCTTTTATCTTAGCCTGCTTGGCACACTCTCCTCATTCCTGAAGAAGGGCTCATGCCCGAAACGTCGATTCTCCTGCTCCTTGGATGCTGCCTGACCTGCTGCGCTTTTCCAGCAACACATTTTCAGCTCTGATCTCCAGCATCTGCCGTCCTCACTTTCTCCCATAAACAGCTAAAGCCATGACTGACCATGTTAAAGCCACTGGACTATCTGCAAACTGACAGCACCACACCACCCCCTCGCCATCCCAAAACCCCACCCCTGTTTTACCAGACCAGGATCCCCTGATGAAGATTGGGGGTCCTTTTTGACTCAAATGAGGACAACTCACCTTCACTATCCAGCAGTCGATTTGGTTGTATAAAAGTGGGTTTGCAGTGTAGGCAGCTGACATATGCTGTAGATTTTAGATTGACACCTGTGGTGTAAAATTATGTCCCAATACATGTGTGAATCATAATGTAACACATGTATTGGGCCAAGCAGTGGAATGTGGTGAAACGGTTAAAAATTATGTCCCAATACATGTGTGAATCTAACCGGAATGGAGGTGTTGCTTAGTCCCGTGTGAATCTTATTACACACCTCCCCGTGTGAATCTTCTTATCTGTATGTAACCAGAATGGAATGTGTTTTTTAGCCTTGCTCTGCTGTTCACATGAATGTTTATATCTGGAAAAGAGTATATCAGCTGGAAAAGTCTCCAGTTCGGTGAGTCTGCTCCGGGGTTACGTTTAACCGCCGAGCGTGGGTTGTTGGCAACCGCTCTACGAGAACTGACGGCTCCCAGTTCCGGTAACATGTAGAGTGAGTATAAGCCAGACCCGTTGTAAGTATGAGACCTGGTTGTGGCGACGCTGCGGGGAATAAAATGCTCATATTCTAGCAGACTCGCCTCTTGGTCGTTTGTTCTGTGTCAGACTACTCTCCTACGAACCTGACCTTGAGAATTTTTTAAAACATTTGGCGCAGCGAGCAGGGTCAATCGCAATTGAGGAGAGATTTTGATACAGAACAATGTTTTGGAAAAAGACTAAGAAACCAGAAGAACAAACTGTGGAGGTCCCGACCGTCCCGGGATGGCATGGATGTGGGCATGTACGTGGCAGTTTGTTTGAGAAATGGTGGGGGGCGACCGGAGGAACCCCAGGGTCGCTGCTGTCCACCCTTGAGAGGATCCCAGTCCTGCCGAAGAACCCCTTGCCTGGGGTACAGCGGAGGATGTGGGCATGTCCAAAAAGCTGAAGCGGAGTTAACAGAATTGAATGGGATTGAACTGAACTGAACTGAGTGGAACTGAAGTGAATCAAATTGAACGGAACAAAATGGAACTGAGCTAAATTGAATTGAAATGGACGGAACTGAATTGAACACAATTGAATTGAACTGAACAGACCTGAACTGAGCTGAATTGAACTACACTGAATTGACTGAACTGAAATTAACTGAAACGAATTGAACTGAATTAAGCATAATGTAACACATGTATTGGGCCAAGCAGTGGAATGTGGTGTAAAATTATGTCCCAATACATGTGTGAATCATAATGTAACACATGTATTTGGCCAAGCAGTGGAATGTGGTGAAACGGTTAAAAATTATGTCCCAATACATGTGTGAATCTAACCGGAATGGAGGTGTTGCTTAGTCCCGTGTGAATCTTATTACACACCTCCCCGTGTGAATCTTCTTATCTGTATGTAACCAGAATGGAATGTGTTTTTTAGCCTTGCTCTGCTGTTCACATGAATGTTTATATCTGGAAAAGAGTATATCAGCTGGAAAAGTCTCCAGTTCGGTGAGTCTGCTCCGGGGTTACGTTTAACCGCCGAGCGTGGGTTGTTGGCAACCGCTCTACGAGAACTGACGGCTCCCAGTTCCGGTAACATGTAGAGTGAGTATAAGCCAGACCCGTTGTAAGTATGAGACCTGGTTGTGGCGACGCTGCGGGGAATAAAATGCTCATATTCTAGCAGACTCGCCTCTTGGTCGTTTGTTCTGTGTCAGACTACTCTCCTACGAACCTGACCTTGAGAATTTTTTAAAACAACACCTCAGTGTGCCAATACAGCAAGGTGTCCCTCCTCCCTTCAAATACACATTCAAGATCTTTTGAAAGCTTCACTGGAATTAGATTCAACTATCTCTTCAGATTGTGTTTCAGATCTTTTCAGCCTACATGCCCTTCAATTTCTCATTTCCCCTTCAGCTTTTGCCAATCATTTTCAGTCTATGAACTCCAACTATTACCCACTTGGCAGAGGATACAGCTTATCCCTAATTACTCAATCAAAACTCTCAAAATATCTGTCCCACATACTTTAACATTCTGTGTTCCAAGGAGAACCGAACTGCTCCAATCTCTCCACATAACTGAAATCATTCATCCATGATATCATTGTCGTACAATTGCTTTCCTTAATGCTCTTGTTTTCAGTTGTATTCTGGATTAGATATTTGTCATAAGCTTCCTTTCCCATTCTGTTTCTATTCCTCCATCTTCTGCCAGCCACCAAGATCTCACTTTGGATGTTCCACCTTTTTTCCTTGCGGGAATATGTTTGCCAAATCTCTGCCTTCAGGACTTGCCATTGCTCACTTGCCAATTTCTTAGCCAATCTCGGTCTCGGGTTTATCCAAACAGATTCAATCTTCAATGTGCTGATATTCCTGATCAAGGGCTTATGCCCGAAATGTCAATTCTCCTGCTCCACTGATGCTGCCTCAGCTGCTGTCCTTTTCTAGCACCACGCTCACAACTCTGAACTCCAGCAGTCCTCACTCTCTCCTAGATTCAGTCTTCAAACCTATTAATGTAGCACTCTTCTATTGAACTGTGATATTATCTGTTCTTAAAATTGTAAACTCTCTCATGTTTATTTTTCTTTCCTATGCTGAAATATGTTACACTTAACAGTTTGTAATTCTGTCCATGGTTAAGACAGTTCTCAGGTACAACTATAATCTCATTAGGTGCCTTGAGACTTTAACTCACTAACCTTTTGTCTTGTTAAGGTCAAAGATGTCCAGGTCAGCCATGGTGAACAGTGTCTGAAATATTAACACTCTCAAAGGCACTATTTTCTCCATCTTGCCAATGGAGGGTCCCAGGCTGAGAATTGACATGTTCACAAAGAAAAATTGAGAGGAAAGAAAACAGTTGAAACAGTGAACTGCCCACAACTGGACTTATGATTTTCCTTAGACACAGCTCAGAGACACTGAAGCTAGCTACAACTCTCCCTAAGGCAGAGAGGAACAAGATTTTACTTTGTGCCTGGCCTGGACTATCCTGATCGATAATTACCTTCAGTCCACAGAGGGAAAAATAAGTATTCCTGAACTAGCTCTATGTGTGAAACAAACCAAGAGGCATTTCCTTGAACTGACAAGTAGGTAAATAGGTTGGTATACTTGAAGATAATTTTCTACATAAAAGTCACCATTTATCTGTAAATTACAATTACTATACATCAATTTAAATATATTATCTTTCACATATTTACATGAAAACCTCAAATGGCAAAAACATAATCAATCTTTTACAATGTACAAAATCATATGCAGCCATGTTTTTTTTTTGGACTTAGGCACTGTATTACACATAAGATACCACAGAAATGGGCTTGAAATATTTCTGTACTTGGGAAGCTGAATATCTTTCTTCAATTCTGCATGATTCTATGACAGGAAAGGCCAGCATTTTGTCCATGTTCTAACTTGCTGCCTGAATTCATCAATCCTACCCCATCTCCAATCCTCCCTCAGAAGGAGAAATTGCACTCTACTTGGTGGGATTAAATGAGTATGTGATATCGCGGATAGTTCAGAGAATTGGTTTAGTAATAGAACAAGTATCGACATCCTAGACATTTCAAAGTTTAGTGTTCATGCTTGCAGAGCATTCACTATTGAACTTCGCACTGGAAAGACTGATAAAGACATCTAAACATGTTTGAAATAAACATTGTCAGGCACCATTTGACCACTTTTACTTGCAGAGTGAACTCTCACATCTCCTGCAAGTAAAATATTTAGCTCAAAAATGAATTTAACTCTAAATAGTGCATCCAGTGACAAGAAGGTGGGTCAACAGACTGGTTTCACTTTCAGGCTGACAGAAGAGTATATAATATCGGTACCATGAAACTAGTTAACACTAATAGCAACAAAATCAATGAGAGCAGCCAGAGAAGTCATCATCACACACCACCTTTGGTTTTACTTCACTCAATATTACTTCATCCTTGCTTCACACTCTTTACTCTTTGTGTGCAAATTTTGTGTCTCTGTGTGTCTCTGTGTGTGTGTGTGTGTGTCTTATTTTTCCATATTGCACAATAACAAAAATAAACTCTTCTTTATAAGAGCAAAGAACTTCAGAAAACCTGTCTGATCACATACTTTATGGTCACAATACTGAAGCAATTCAATTCAATATTCCTTCTGTTTGACAGTCAGTCAAGCACTTTCAATAAAAGAAAACACCCGAAGAGAAGGAAAACAAGAGGAATGTTTGACCCTTCCTCATTTGTTTGGAACACTAAAATAAGACTAATATTTGAGAGAGATACTGAGAGAGGTATGACATATTCCAGGAATTTACACAAGTTGCATTTTCTCCTGAAGTAAGAGTTTTGCTTTCGAACAGCACTCTCATGCATTTCAAATCAATTAACAATCAAACTAATTTTGAAGTTCAGAATAAAAGTGATTGAAACATCAACTGTACAAACGATCCTTCACCTGTTTGCTGTTCATAGCATGCCTGTGATAAAATTACCGACATAGCAGCAATTACTACACATCCAAAGTACTTCTCAATAACATGAAACATTTTAATGATATAATCAAATGCCATATAAATGCAAGTAGTCTGTCACCTACAAATGCACAATTGTAAGAATGATCGCATTCATATTGTTCAGAATTTGAATCACAGGGAGATATTAATATACAAAATGTTGTCATTTACATCTAAATTACATTTCTGCACAGTAAGAACATGGCTTCTTAGAATCTCCATAAATTCGACAATACAATATTTTTCTAATCTGCATTGCTGACACATTAAGAGAAAACGTATATCACTCTGAAGCTGTCACAGATTGCCACTTTGTAAATATTAACTTGAACATAGTTAGAAAGATCCAGGGTTTTACAGAGGAATGGGGTCAACACCACCTCAGCCAGTTACGGGGGCCCTCACCCAATATAAAACGCAACAGGCAAGTTGTCCAGCATCAGTGTTAACAGCTCTTTCAGAGGCGAGATCGCACCCTTGAAAGTGCCAGCTGCTTCCCAATCGCCACAGTGCCTTCAGAAGCAATGGCCACTGTTGGAATTGCAACCAGATGGCAGCAGCAATGATGAAAAATGTCCCAAAACCAATGTGAGTGAAGTTAGGGCTCAGCAGTGTCACTGTCAACTATCACTGTAAAGCTGCAGCAAGGATACGGTGTGCTCAGGGACCCAGACCCAGCTCTTGGACAGGACCAGGCTGTGTCTCCAGGCTCTTGCTTTCTGAGTGATTAGTGCTTTCAGAACACTCACTCTGAGCCTCCATGGGTGCTCTCAGTATCTCTATCTTGCATGGTTTTGCTTTTATAAATTTTGCTTCTTCGGCCACAAGTGTTAGGTCCATAAATCTGCCGTCGTGGGACCAGAAAGCTTTTCACAGTTGGCAGCAGGCTGCAATCCAGTCAAGGGAGACAGATTTTACAAAGGCAGTCTTAGTATGGTCAGTCGAGGGCAGTGTCCGATCCCAGTTCAGGCCCTCCTGACAGTCAGAATCAGGACCTTCTCCTCAATAAAAGTAAAGAACCAACCAATGGGGAGCATACTGCCCACCTGACTCTACCTGCCCGATTCTGGATTGATTTCCTCCTGGCAAATATTACTGTTGGTGCATGTGGGGAGGTGTCACAAGAAGTTGAGTGGGCAGAGCAGATGGCGCGCAGGCTTTGTGGTGGTGGGGCTTGGGATGAATGGCAGCGAGTGGGGAAGGTGTTGCAGGCAATGGGGAAGAGTGGTAGAGCATGAACCTTAATGGGAGGTGGGTACAGGAGCAGAGATGGAATGAGTGTGAGTTAGCAGAGAGGAGATGTGGCACTCATGCTGGTAGAGTGGAGGGCACTGACCTTCTTCCTACAGCGCTGGGCATTCCTACAGCCAGCTGGGAATGCTTTGCCTCAGGTGGCAACCCCAAACCAAGCTGACGTGGTCTTGTACTGTAACATCCACTGCTAGTCCTGGGGGAATAGAAAGGTCTGTGATGGCACTAGCCATTCACGAGGAGCTCTGGGATGCTGCCCGCTAAGCAGGGCACTGATTTACCCCTACCTGTCATGTCTGGGGCAAATATCAACAACTGAGCAGGGCAGCTCTGGACTGAACTTGTCTGGGACCACAATGGTTTTTTAAAGGTGGCATGGGTGACAAGGATGAAGGTAAATTCTGAGGTATCCAACAAATGGCAAACTATTCCAGGAACAGAGCATAGCAAGGTGGATCAGACATCAGGTATGAGAGACACCACAGGGTATGCAATGAACGAGGTGAATTTAGCAGGAAAGTTCATTTGTCCTCCTGAGGAGAAACTCTTAAAAAAAACTCACGTAACCCAGATTTATCCAAAACAAAATTAAAGGTACAGCTTAGAGTGCTCCACAAGGATCAGTGGTCGGTTCACTGTCATAGAGTCGCACAGATGTACAACATGGAAACAGACCCTTCAGTCTAACCTGTCCATGCCAACCAGATATCCCAACCCAATCTAGTCCCACCTGCCAGCACCAGGCCCATATCCCTCCAAACCCTTCCTATTCATATACCCATCCAAATGCTCTTAAATGTTGCAATTGTACCAGCCTCCACCACATCCTCTGGCAGCTCATTCCATACACCTACCATCCTCTGCTTGAAAAAGTTGCCCCTTAGGTCTCTTTTACATCTTTCCCCATCGTTCACAACTTATAAAAAGGATTCAGGCTTTGGAACCAAAATGATTTCTAAATTTGCAAATGTTGCCAAAAGGTTGAGGAGAACCAACACTGAGCAGAATAGTAACAGATTACAAGACTTTGAGAATTAGCTTATATTTGGCAAGTCAGTTTAGACAGAACTAAGTTTGAGGTATTTCCAGTTTAAGACATTTACACTTTGAGAAAAATATGAATGTTACATATAATTTGGAAAATAGCAATCTAAATTGGGTCCAGCAACAAAGGAATTCGGAGGTACCATCTTAGGAATCACTAAACATTGTGACATTGGCAATACAGCTCTAACAAAAGTAGTCTATTCACTTGGGACTATTTCTAGAACAAGAAAATTGAGAAGTAGCAAAGTTACTCTTAACTTGCTTTGTTACATGGTTAGACCCCACACAGTTCCAATCCCAATATTATAAAAATAATATTGAGGTAATAGAGAGGGTTAAATAAAGATTTTCAACCAGGATGAGATAAAAGCTCGCAGAAAAAGGTGAACAGACAGATGCACTTTTCTCATTGAAAAGAAAAAGTTGTGGTTTCCCCTAATAGACATCTTTAATATCATTAAAGCTTTTGTTGGACACAGAGAGAAATCAGCAAGAAATCCAATAGCGGATTCAGAGGAATCTTTACCCAGAGAATAATGGGAGAATTGATTTCCCATAACAGAAGTATTTGAAACAAATAATACATATATCTTCCAGGGGAAGTTGTGTAACATGAGGGAAAATGGATTCATGAATAACAGTGAAAGAGATAGATGAAGTGGAATGGGAGGGGTTTTGAGTGGAACATAAACTCTGGTTGGGCTGAATAACCTGGTCCTCTGATGAATAATTGATTTAAAATGATAACTAATGACTCCCCGTATGTCAGGCCTGACATATGAAGGGAGACTGGGCTTGTACTCACTGGAATTTAGAAGAATGAGGGGGGGATCTCATAGAAACATATAAGATCCTAATGGGACTGGACAGGCTAAATGCAGGAAGAATGTTCCTCATGTTGTGGAAATCAAAAACTAAGGATCACAGTCTAAGAATAAGGGGTAAGCCATTCAGAACTGAGATGAGGAAGGTTTTCTTCACTCAGAGTTGTGAACCTGTGGAATTCTCTCCCACCAGGAAAACTTTGGGGCCAGTTGTTAGATATATTCAACAGGGAGCTGGATGTGGCCCTTGCAGCTGAGGGGATCAAGGGTTTTGGGGTGAAGGCGGGAATGGGATACTGAGGTTGCATGATCAGCTATGAAGATATTGAATGGTGGTGCTGGCTTGAAGGGCCGAAGGGCCTAATCCTGCACCTATTTCCAAGGTTTTGTAAAGTAGCTGTTATTAATATTTCTAATTGAATTAACTATCCTCAAAGCTGGTGCCTTTCTCTGTGTTAGATATTTAATAAGCTGAGCTTTGAACCAAAAAGACCATCAGAAAGTCAGGATCTTGGGGAGATCAATACTTCTTTCCTGTTAGTGCTGCTTACAGGTCACAGGGACTGGTGCCGTTTATTACCTAAGAAAATGACAATTGATGCAAACTCTTCAACACCCATATTTTAAAAACACCTTAATCGACTACCTAGGCATTTTAAGAAGTGGCAAATTCCCTACATGGTACTGCTGTGGGGTCAAAGGTTATCACAAGTGACCATGAATTGCATTGAAGTGCTGAATTCTCTCCAGAAGTATCTGTGTCTGGCCATTTCTGTTTCCTCCTTGAAGACATGATTTAAATCCTTGCGTTTTCACCACACGGTTAGTCATTTGGGACTGTGAGTTGTGAGGAGGGGTTGAGGAAAACTGAGATGGATCGCGAATACCTGAGTGTATGAGCAAACACACAGCAAATATAGTACAATGTGATTAAATGTGAAGTTCCACTTTAGTGTTAAAAAACAGCAAGGCAGAGTATCATTTAAACAGTGATATATTGGAAAGTGTGCAAAGGGGTCTGGGTGTCCTTGTACGCCTCTCAATTAAGGTAAACAGGCAGGTGCAGCAAGCAATTAGGCAGGCAATAATATATTGAACTTCATTGTAGGAAGATTTGAGCTCAGAGGAGGGGATGACTTGCTGCAGGGCCTTGGTAAGATCACACCTGGAGTATTGTTTGCAGTTTTGGTCTCCCAACCTCCTTGCCATAGTGGGCGTGCAGCAAACTATTCCCTCGGCTGACACCGGAACCTCCAGGGCTGTCACATGAGGCAAGTTTGTTTTGATTGGGCCTCTACTCACAGGAATGAAATGTATTGATTGAAATTCTGACAGGGCTAGATAGGGAGGATGAAAGTCTAGAACTGAGGGGACACAGTCTCAGGACACAAGTTTGGCCATTTATGTCTGAAATGAGGAAATATTTCTTCATTCAGAAGGTGGATAACCGATAAAATTCACCATCATAGAAGGCTGGTTCACTGTCAAGAAATATATTTTTAGATTTTAAAAGCCAAGGTTATGGAAAGAAAGGGGGAATATGACAATGGGGTAGAGAAGCAGCTTGAAAGTCCTACTCCTGTTCCTAGTTTCTATGTTATTAACCGCCTCAATATAAAATTTTATTTGCTAATAACCCTGTTAGAGGTTACACAAATGCAAGGCGCTGTCATTCCATGATAGGTTAGGACACACCAGTCTTCAGACTGTAACTTCAGTCATTATAACTTATTACGTAGTCTAAACATCTTTCCTTCAACAAGTTCTAGGTTTGCAATCTTTCAATCATCCCACAAAATTCCCACATTTAAATCCACACATCTCCTTTGGCTGCCTTAGCTAACTATGATGCTGAAGCATTGTGAAAATGGTACTCATGTCACACATATATTTGTAATGGTGTTTAGGTTCTCACATTGCAAACTCTTGTACTAAAGTGCAGAGTAATACCTTTGGAAGTAAATGATGACAAATATTTAATGTCCTTGGCCAGGGGGCCACTTTGTCTTGTTTTAATAAAATCAGTAACCTAATGTTAAATGAGAAAGCTATAAAACCTTATGCAGCTAATCTTGGAGTTTTGCTGCTTAAATAAATCCCTGAAGGAATAACCATTTAGCAGTATTCAGTATTCTCTCAGAGAGATCCAACACATATCACAGTTTCAGAGCCTTTGATTTGTAGATCCCTGATTTTAACTCTGGAAGAGAAATTTGCTTCAAACAAATTGGTCTTTACAAGTCTTCCATTTTCCCAACTCAACCTTCATGAAATATGGGCAGCTTTAATCAGCCTCTGGAGGCTTAGCATTTCATTAAAAGTACATCTCCATGCCAACCTTCAAATAGAGACTCTCCTCAGAGATATCTTGCTTGTCTCTCCCTGGGTTCCACTCCCACACTAAGAACATGTTTGCATCTTTACTTGTGAAGTCGGCTGTCCTCATTAAGTGCCCACATGATTTCCCTCTGGTGCAGCAGTTACAGTGTATATCAGGCGTTGATCATCCCTGTTATCATTGCTACCCCACTGACTGCTTCTGGTTACAGTCTGGGAAAAATACCACTGTCAGTGTAAATGAGAAGCACAGACAGAACTGTGAATCAAAAGACCTGGCTGCAGATTTCTGGCCGATTTCCCACAGCTTCGACCCTTGGTTCTTAGCTTTGACGCAGTCACCAAATTAAAATGAACAAGCTTGTGCTGATTAACTCACAGTACTCAGTGTCTAACGGAACTGTGGTGAGCTGGCCATCGGAGAGTTTCCCAGTGCAGAAAGTAATTGCATGCAGGTGATGAGTAATTGCTCCCATCACAGCCATGGCCTCAGATGGATGAGCTGGGCAGTCGTAATGGTTTACCACGTCCAATTTAATGAAAGTGGTCCAAACCAGCAGCAACACACAGTGACATTAAAATAGATCAGGCCATCTCCACCTTTATCTCCCGGTGCGTTTGAGTGTTTGAAGGTGGAAAGCAATCAGGGTTGTCTGCCAATTACCCTCAAATGGAAGCAGGCCGGTGTGGACTGATCATGATCTATTCCTTATCCTGATTTAAACTGATGATCTGAACTAGGGCAAAATGTTAAAGAAACACCGTGTTGATGAATTGCATTTACTCACCGGAAAACCTAGTCTTCAACTGAATCAATCACACGCATAGGGAGGGAACATAAAAGTGAAGGTCAGTTCACAAACGACTGGTTTCAACTCTGGAAAAAAAAATCATTGGATCGATTTGGCTGAATATTTTCCTTGTTGAAACTTTATTGCTGGAACAGCACAGCAGGTCAGGCAGCATCCAGGGAACAGGAGATTCGACGTTTCGGGCACAGGCCCTTCTTCAGGAAAAAAGGGCCTGTGCCCGAAACGTCGAATCTCCTGTTCCCTGGATGCTGCCTGACCTGCTGTGCTGTTCCAGCAATAAAGTTTCAACTTTGATCTCCAGCATCTGCAGACCTCACTTTCTCCCTGAATATTTTCCTCCCTAGTTTAGGCTTTGAGACTGTAGGATTGAGAGTGTGGTGCTGGAAAAGCACAGCAGGTCAGGCAGCATCCGAGGAGCAGGAGAATCAACATTTTGGACAAAAGCCCTTCCTAATGAAGGAACGCTGTGCTTTTCCAGCACCACATTCTTGACTCTAATCTCCAGCATCTGCAGTCCCCACTTTCACCTTTGAGATGGTAGGTTTAAATCGTACCACAGCTACTGGTGGATTTGAAACTTATTTAAATGTGGTTAATCATTTTGGCCTGGCAAGCCACTCTGTTGTATCACTTATGGATAGGCAACAAATGCTGCTGTTTCTACCAATATCCACATCCAATGAAAGAGTCAAATGCACGACACGATATCGTGACGTTTCTTGATCCGTATAGATACAAGGTATACCTGTGCTTCGCACCCCAAAATGCTTTTGTATCCAATGTTATCACTGATGTAATGTAGGCAGATGTGAGAATGAATTATGCTCAGCAGGATCCCATGGTCATTAAACAAATGAATGACTACATTCACAATGGGTGATGTTGCTTGAGGTAAGAGATGTTAAGCAGAACATCGAGAGAAGGGACACTGTTCTCTTTCAAATCAGAATATGGGATCTTGTACATGCACTTCAAGAGGTAGGTAGGCCCTCCAATTCAAACCATACTGATAGGGATTCACCTTGTGACAAAGAATTCACTCACATCAGCATTAGTTTGAGAGTTCAGTGGTTGGTCTCTTGTGAAAGAATGGTCTTTGTCCCTTTGCTGCTCTCCAGGGAAAGAAAGTGGGCAGGTTCCCAGGTTGGTTGGATTCGGCTTTGAGATTTTCAAGTCTCCATACGAGCAGAACCCATCAAACCTCTGACCTCAGGATATGTGCTACCAAGGGAGCTAAGCAGCTACAGGAACTGTGTGAGGGATCTGTTCATTGTCAGTGAAAAATCAAAATATCATCCCCAAGTAGAACACTATAGCATACAGTTCCACATGGTGAAAGCTTGATTTAAGCCATCTGTTGTTACAGGATGACATTAAGAGAAAAGCTTAAAACGCATAAGAGTAAAAACTTGAATTAATGACTTCCGCATCCACAGGCACACTGGCTAGCACATACAGAATCCCTAGTGTGCAAAGCAGGCCGTTTGGCTCATTGAGACCACACCAAACTTCTGAAGAGCATCCCACCATATCCCTGTATTTACCATGGCTAATTCACCTAAGCTACACATCCCTGGATTCTGTGGGCAGTTTAACATGGCCAACCCACCTAAACTCCACATCTTTGGACTGCAGGGGGAAAAGCAGACTTGCAAAGAATATGCAAGCTCCACACAATCAACCAAGGGTGGAATCAAACCTTGGTCCCTGGCATTGTGAGGCAGTAGCATACTTTCATTCAATAAGGAAAGCAATCACGTATATGGGACTAATGTTGGAATGAGATGAAAGTACTATTAGAATTAAGAAACCCAACATTATTCTTTATATGTCCAGTTAAATTGCCAATAAATATTTGAGCATATGTAAGATATTTTGGAACTATTTATTGGAAATTTGAATAGGGATGATTCACATGACAGCACAGTGATTGAGTTTGCCTCTGTCCTCTGCTTCCTGTAAAGACTTTAAACCACTTTCTCCATCGCATCTGTTCGGATGATGCCATCTTCCATAGATGGATCTCTGAAATATTCACCATTTTTCTCAACTGAGGATTCCCCATCATTGTAGTTAACAGTGTCCTCAGCCATGTTCGAGCCACTTCCCACACTTCAGTCCTCACCCCTTCTTTTTCCTCCCACAACAACGATAGGATCACCTTGGCTCCCACATTTGACCTCACCAGCCTCCGCATCCAAAGGATAATAAGTTGTTATGCCAGCTACAGCAGGATGTCACCACTAGACATATATTCCCCTCCTTCATCAGCATTCCGTAGGGACCGTTCCTTCCTTGACACGCTGGTCCATGTCTACTCCACTTTCAACACCTCCCACATGCCCACAGCATCTTCACATGCAATCACAGACAGTGTAACACCAACTCCTTCCTCTAGATCCAAGGTCCCAGACATACCTTCCAGGTAAAGTAGCCATTTACCAGTACTTTACTCAATCTAGTCTATTATGTTCAATCCTCTAAATTGAGGAGACGGAACACAGACTAGGTCACCACTTTGCCAAACACTTCCACTCTATTCATAAAAAAAAACAAACTTCCAGTTACCTGCTTGTCCAATACACCACCATGTTCTCAAGCCAATATTTCTATCTTAGGCCTGTCTCAATGAAGCTGAATGTAAGCTGAAAGAACAAAGGCTTGTCTTCTGCTCAGGTACCTGACAGCCGACAGGATTCATTGTCGAGTTTAAAAATTCAGAATTGATATATCTCCTCCTATGTCTACGGTCTACCTCCACAATCCAAGTCCTGTCTGGAAATGTGCTGCTTTCAGCCCAGGCAACCCATTTTCTACGACATTATCACCTAGCTTCTCTTCTCTCCTGGCCTAGTATTGTCTATTTATAATTTTTCCACACTCTGGGCTCCATTGTTATGAAACTGCTCATACTCCTTCTCTGCTTTCACTCCCTGCCATCAGCAGAAAAAAGTACCTTTTCCTAGGGGCCATCAGTTCTGAAGAAGGGTCACTGGACACAAAACATTAACAGTTTTCTCTCACAGAGAGTTTGGGCCTGGTATTAATAGTTAGCCTTTTCCCATAAGACTGTAAGGAACAGGAATAGGCCATTTGGCCTCTCAAGTCTGCTCCACCATTCAACAGGATCATGCCTGATCCAACATTCTTAACATCCACTTTCCCTGTAACCCTTGATTCCTACACTTATCAAGAATCTATCTCAGCCTTAAATATATTTAAAGACTCTGCCTCCATAGCTGTATGGCAACTATTTCTAAAGACTCTGAGAGAAGAAATTCCTCCACATTTCACTCTTAAATTGGCACCTCTTTATTTTGAGGCACTGCCCTCTGGTCCTAGACTCTCCCATGAGAAGAAACATCCTCTCAGCATTTACCTTGTCAAATCCCTATAAGTTTCAATGTGATCACCTCTGATTCATCACTCCCATTCTCCAGGGAGATGAAGTCAGCATTTTCCAGGATGGCTGGACACCCGTTTGAGATTGTTTAAAAGACATTCTATTCCACCTAACCTAAACTCATTAACTTTGGGGTTTAAAAGTCCTTATAATGTTTCTCTGGAGAGCTTTTCAATTAAATACTGTTGTCACCTCATGAAGCGATGTCCTCTAATCTACTGGAGACCATAGTCACAAAGCCTGGAAAGTCAGGAAAGGGAGAGTCTGACCTGCATTTGACCTGCATTAGATGAGTACTTTTAAATTTAACCCAGAAGGTTATCTGGAACACTTAGAATTCACCAGCACTTTCAACACTTATTCTGAATGACTTGCGTGGGATGCTTTTTCAAAGAATTGATGCTGTCTATTATATCTTTAGTGTGCCACCATGCCACCAGGAATAAAAAACAATCCTAACTGATCTGCATTATTTGCCTCCTTGCTCTACTGGAGGAATGGGAAGGGGAGATGAGGTCATGTGAAGCACCAGTTCCTGCAGAAGAGAGAGAAAGGACAGTCAGGTGGATCTGTTCCCCCTCCCCACCCCTTTCCCCTTGCAGGTACTGAACTTCCTCTTTATTTACCTCCCTGCATCTATCGCTCTAAAATAATAGAGCTTTCTAAAATAATAATGAGGACGACATCATTGATTGAGTCAGTAAGCACGTCACCTGATTTTTCCACTAAACCCATATAAACCAAGTTCCCTGGTTTAATTTTTGCTCAGGTAATGAATCTCAAATAGCTTGCTTTAGATATGCTGCAATCATCCACAATACAGGGTCAGCTCACATTTAAACTCTTAATCGTCATCTATTTTCATTCCTACTTGAAAAACAAACCGTCAAGGCATCACTTCAGGACAAGATTTAGAATGACAGTAAAGGACTAAATATTATGCCTTCACCTTATTAAACCATTTCCCTGTCAATACAGGAGAAAACAGGTGTTAAATTGCTGTAATGTTAAGAAGACACGATAAGGAAAATTTAGTTTTAGCCAACAATTGTGATGCTCATTACAGATTACCATAATGCGAGTTTGCCTGGAGGAGCTAAAACAGAAACTTGCAGGTCTCATAGTCAAGCACTAATTTGAAGCTGTTTTTATTGCACAATTATGTCTGTTCCACTCGCTCACTTTGAAGGTGTGGGCTGCACTGTTTAGCACACTGCCACATATTTCAGGAGGGTTGAGAGGGCAAATGAGTGGGCATGCTGGCTCTCAGAATAGACTGCACCTTCCAAACCCATGACCACTTCCATGTAGAAGGACAGGGGAAGCAGACACATCGGAACACCACCACTTGCAAGATTCCCCTGCCCCTACACACACACACACTCACGCCACTCACCATCCTGATTTTGAAATATAACACCATTCCTTCAGGGAGGTAAATAAAGAGAAAGCTCTGAACCTGCAAGGGGAAGGGGGTGGGGAGGGGGAACAGATCCACCTGACTGTCCTTTATTTTTCTTCTGCAGGAACTGGTGCTCCACATGATCTCATCTCCCCTTCCCATTCCACCAATAGAGCAAGGAGGCAAATAACGCAGGTCACTTGGGATTCTTTTTTATTCTTGGTGGCCCAATAAAGATATAATAGACAGCATCAATTCTTTGAAAGTGAATCCTTCAGAAGCCATTCAGAATAGATGTTGAAAATGCTAGTGAATTCTAAGTGTTCCAGATAATCTCCTGGGTTTTAAAAGTACTCTTCTAACTTCCAGCAACAAGAGGACAGTAAAAGGTAATCTATCCTTAACACTCAAACCGCCGATTAACGCTAGTTTACACCCAATTAGTAAGTCACTCTTAGAAGAAGGGGACAGGATATGTCCTATCCACTCACATATAACCTCCCGAATGATGCAGGCAAGTAACTTACAATCAGACCCTAAATGAACCACCAGTCAGTCAATCCCAGTGCAATCTTTGACTTCTTTATTAAAATGGGGTCTTGCCAAAGTGCAGGGTAAATTCGCATTTCCATTTTAGACCCCCATCTTGGCCACCCCACAGGTTCTCTGGTTTATGAAACAGCCATTGCAAGTCAGCCACATTCACAAGACAGTGTCAAAATAATAAAATTGGGTAAAAGAAAATCATTAGCTACCAAAATTTATTTAATAACTGATAACCTTATTCTGCAGTGAAATCACAACCATTTTCAAGACAACTTTTGTTTTTATTCAGTAATGGGAATTAGGCATTGCTGGCTGTTGTGCAATTGTTGCCTGTCTTTAGTTGTCCTTGAGAAAGTGGTGGTGAGCTACCTTCTCAAACCTCTACAGTGCATGTGCAGTAGGTAGACCCACAATGGTCTTAGGAAGGGAATTCCAGGATTTAACTCGGCAAGCCTGAAGGAATGGTAATATATTTTCAAACCTGGATGGTCAGTGGCTTGGCGGGTGGTGATGGGCGGGGGGGGGGGGGGGGGGGTGGGGGGTGGAATCTTGCAGGTCGTGGTGATCCCATTACCTGCTGCCCCTATCCTTCTACGTGGAAGTGGTCATGTGTTTGGAAGGCGCAGTCTATCTTGTGGATAGCACAGTGCATCTACTGAGTGTTGGTGGTGGAGGAAGTGATGTGTGTGCATATGGTGCCAATCAAAGGGGCTGCTTTATCCAGGATGGTGTCAAGCTTCTTGAGTGCTATTGGAGCTGCACCCATTCTGTAAATGGGCAGTATTCCATCACACTCCTAACTTGTGCTTATCATTGACAGACAGGCTTTGGGGAGTCAAGAGGTGAGCAACTCACTGCAGTATTCCTAGCCTCTGACCTGCTCTTCTAGCCACTGTGTTTATATGATGAGTCCAGTTGAGTTTCTGGTCAATGGTAACCCCCAGGATGTTGATAGTGGGGGATTCAACGTTGGCAACTCCATTGAGTGCCAAGGGATTGTGATTAGATTGTCTCTTATTCAAGATGATCATTGTCTGGTATCTGTGTGGTATGAATTTACTTGCCGCTTGTCAGCCTGGATGTTGTCCAGATCTTGTTGCATTCAAACATGGATTGCTTCAGTATCTGAGGCGTTGCGAATGGTGAACATTCTGAAATTATTGATGAAAATGCCCACTTCTCACTTAATGTTGGAGGGAGGGTCAGTGATGAAGAAGCTGAAGTTGATTGGGCCTGGGACATTATCCTGAGAAACTCCTGCAGAGATGTCCGGGAGCTGAGATGACTGATCGCAAACAATGACAGCCATCTTCCTATGTGCCAGATATGATTCCAACCAGCAGCTTCCCAACCAGCAGCTCCTTGATGCCACAATCGGTTGAATGCAAGTGTTATTCCCACCTCACCTCTGGAATTCAGCTCTTTTGTCCATGTTTAAACCAAGCATATACAGAACTGAGTGGCCCTGGTGGAATCCAAACTAGACATTAGTGAGCAGGTTATTGCTGAGCAGGTGCTGCTTGACATCTTCCATTATTTTATCGATGATCGAAAGTAGACTAATGGGGTGGTAATTGTCTGGGTTGGATTTGTCCTGCTGTTTGTTTACAGGACAAACCTGGACAATTTTCCAAATTGTCAGGTAGATGCCAGTGATGTAGCTGTATTTGAAGAGCTTGGCTAGGCAAGTCTTCTGTACTATTGCCAGAATGTTGCTGGAATCCATGGCCTTGGCAGTATCACTTGTAGTGAATTAAATTGGCTGAAGACTGGCATTTGTGATGCCGGAGACCACTGGAGGAGGCCGAGAAGGATCTGATCTATTGGTTGTGGGATCACTTAGCTCTGTTTATCGCTTGCTCCTTAGGCTGTCTGGAATGCAAGTAGTCCTCTTTGGTAGCTTAACCAGGTTGACTCCTCATTTTAGGTATGTCTAGTGCTGCTCTTGGCATGCCCTCCTGTACCCTCCATCAAGCCAGGGTTGATCCTCTGGATTAATGGTAATTATTAAGTGGGGGGGAGTTGCCAGGCCATGAGGTTGCAGATTGTGCTGGACTAAAATTCTGCTGCTGGTGATGGCTTATACCACCTTATGGCTACTCAGCCTTGGAGTCATTAACTGATTCATACACAAGACTTGACTAATTCACAATTGAGAGGGTTGAGCTGTGACCACTGATGGGAGCCATTCCTCTCCCAACAGCTATTTAACCAGCACTTTGCAATAAGATGCATCATTGATACAAAATTATGAACGGAGAGACCGATAAAGGAAAGGGAAAGTTAACAGAGAGATTGTGCTACTTGTTATTCATAGGTCTGTACAAGATAGAGAAGATACCAAATGTCTAATGAGCCACTGAAAATTCTTACCTCAAGGAAGGCTGATGATTGGTTCATTTATTTTGGTTGACCTCGAAGCAAGGGAGTCTTAAATGATTTCGCACCTTTACTGAAGCAAAATCCCATTGCGGAATTTACAAGTGGAATTTCTGCTTGAGTTTCATGTTCATTGGGTAACGTGCCAAGACGATGCTGCCATAAACAACTGCACTGATGGCAGATCTGATCAAATTCAACCTGGTAGCTACCATTAGCACAATGAGCTGAGCATTTGTGCTGGGTGCCCGGGGCGAATCAGACTCTCACACAGTCAACTACATGTTTTAACAGCTCAGGCTCAGCAATAATTGCGAAACGTGACTCAATCTCTACCTCGAAGATACACATTTCAAATTCATGACACGATTTGGAGGGGGGCAGGGTGCAGGGAGAGAGAGAGAGTGAGAGAGAGATAGAGAGAAAGAGAGGGAGGGAGAGAGGAATTAGATGTGTGGCATACAAACTTCAAACTTCAGCTCATGATATTCCATGTGGGACATTTTATTTACTCACTGCAAGTCAAGAGGGCAGCTGTGGTAAGCTTGAATACCCAAGTCAGAAGTGAACGCCTTGCTTGAACTCCACCCTTTTCCTGCAGTCCTACATCAGTCTCAGTGATGAAGCTACCGACAGCATCTAGATCGCATCAATAATTGAGGAGGGCAGCAAATCTTTGCCAAGGCAGTCAACATGAGCAATGCTGCAAACCAGTTTCAACAATCGCAAACAACGTGTCTGTACTGATGAATCCCGCACCCTTCAAAGCAATAGGAACATGTTGGGAAAGGGTGACTCATGATGTGAAGAATTATTCTGCATATTAGAATGGGTCTTCAAATAGCTTGACATGTAAGTCCTACCACCATCTGATTTGAGCTTCAATGCTACCAAGGTCGAGGAAGATCTAAATAATGCCAAAATTATTGTGTTTATGAATCAGAGTCGAAAAATTGCTTCAGCTTTGCAATATTTCAGAGGACTGCCAGCGGACAGAATCTGACTGAATCTCCAATTGCTATAGGGAACGTCCCTAATATTCCAGGCCATGGATACTGGGGATGAACTAAGATATCACAGTCAATGCCTGGAAATCAGGACTGGTATGGCACAGGCATCTTTATAATTTATAAATGACATCTCTTAGAATTAAAGGCAGGGTATAGCTATTTCAGGACAAGATTTTAGCAGAAACTTGAAGCAGGTGTTAGGCCACTTACTTGCACAAACAAAGGCCCTAACGTAGGCTTCAGGCATTGCAAAAGGATGCTTTCACTTTCTCCCACATGAGCAAGGTTCTTCCAATTGAAACTGCTGTACATACTTCCTGACAAAAAGAAATGGTTTTGTGGTCTTCCAGTGTCAACAGAACAGGCACTGCAGAGCTCAATTTATACTCCATTGTTGGAGTAACATTGGTCATAAAATCCCTATAGTGCAGAAGTAGGCCATTCAGCCCATTAAGTCCACACCAAGTCTCTGAAGAGCATTCCACCCAGACCCACAGCCCAACCTGATCCCTGAAACTCTGCATTTCCCATTACTAATCCACCGAGGCTGCATATCCATGGACACTCTGGGCAATTTAGCATGGCCAACCCACCAAACCTGCGCACACACACACACTTGCCCAAAGGTGGAATCGAACCCAGGTTGCTTGTACCATGAGGCTGCAGTGCCAACTACCGAGCCACTGTGCTGCCCATGACAAGCACCTGAAATGCTGAATGTTGACTCTTGATATCCAAATCATAAATCATGTGTGTAAAGAAAGAAGAAATTTTTTTAAAAAGCCACAAGAAAATTGGCTTCACACCATATTTTGCAAATTTTACCACGTGCTTCAGATAACACAAACTATTTCAAGATATAATCTATCACTGCTAGACTGGAAAAAATGTTTTGTAACCTTAGTAATGGAGCCAAAGTTACCACCCCTCTTTTGATTGGCTTCTTTCATACGTTGCCAAGTTCTGCCTCCCCAGTTGACAATGTGCCTGTTGGTTGACCTAAGATTTTGCTTGCTTGCTCTTCATTGTTAATGCCATCACTCTGCAAAACTGGCATATCTAGAGGAATATCTGTTAACGTTAGTGTACACATTCAAGTTGGACATAGGAAGATTTTAAAAACAGCATGACACTCAATTTTGTGGGTTGAAGAAGGAACTGTGGCAGAATTTGAAATATTTTATCTCATGTTCAGCAAATACATTTTCAAGTCTCCTTTCTCTACTTGGCTTTGCCCGTTGCAATGTCACTTACAGCTTTATACTGGAATCAAGGTCTGAATCTGCGGCGGGACTTAAAATAAACAATTGGGAATCATGTTCAGAGAAAAATCTATGGAACTGGAACAGCACTTTCATCAAGCCCCCCTCATGCTCATAATCTACATTCATAACTTCTTTTCTGCAGGCGCTTCAGAAGAAGTCATATTTACCTTGAAACATTAACTGTTTGCCTCTCCACAGATGCTGCCAGACTTGATGACTTTCTCATTTAGTTTCTTACATTTCATAACTTTTGTATTGCCTTGTGCAGAACTAGTACTCCATCATTCTGCATTCCTGGTCTGTATTTTGCACTCCAGCATATTGCATTTCCTCAGCAGTGACGCACAATATTCTGAAACTGGCAGAGAGAGAGGGGAACCATCTCTATTCTACTCACACAGGCTCAAAAGATAACTGAACCTTTCATTTCTATTTTCTTGGTAATCTCTACAGTGCTGCTTCTATGGTTCCATTAAAATATTTTTTTTTATAGCAGACAGGTCACTTATCTTCCTTAATGCTATCCAGGGCTCAAATTGCTTCTCTAAAGCATCAAAGAATGCAAATACTTTGAAAATTTAATCAAAAATACCTTTTGGACAAAACAAAAGTCCTGCTTAACAGAACAAAAAATGCATCACAGTTGACAACAATAAACAAAAAAAAAATCACACTCTACAGCAACCAGCAGGTGAAAATGAGTTTCACTGTAAAGCATAAATATTATCTCCTCAAGAGTCTGGAAACGAGAGAATAAAACCAGTCTGACAGGGACACACAGCGAATCACAGAATCACATGTTGTTGGAAACAGCGGCAATGCTATCAGACCCTCTCAATTACTGATTGTATCTCACTGCCAACCATCTGTTATTCTACCTCTAAATAACTCCTTGCAAAATTCAGTGAACCCAAAAAGACCTGCTGTTCCAATTGTCAGAGCTGAATGTCCACATAAGCCAGAATATAGCCTCGCATGCAAACATTACCCATGTACTTTAACCCAATAATCCAAATAAATGGAACTAACTATCCAAATTTGGGTTGCAAGTATGATTAAATGCACAATTGGAAAAGAAATACTTGCACTGGACCCCTGAGGCCTGAAGGCGACAGAGATCTTGTCTGAGGTTGCTGGCGGTTAATACAATTTTCACACACCTAATGGCAGGAATAAATGAGAACTTAATCAAACCACGAACTGTAGTCAATAGAAACCTAAACTGGGTCTTGACAAGTAAACTATAATTAAACCAAGAACTGTGGATGCTGGAAATCAGAAACAAAAACAGAAAACTTAGCAGGTCTGGCAGTATCTGTGGAGAGAAAACAGATTCAACATTTTGAGTTTAGTGACCTTTCATCAGAACACTATGTTATTGTGTTTTATCCTCAAAAATATGCAGAGATGGTATACCAATTTCTACATGTTAGAAGTCTATTTACAACACTTGTTAATGAGCTGCACTCTCATGCTTTCTGCTGCTTCTCATAGTATAACTTCTGTTTCTCTGTGACCAGACACAGAAACAAGTCTCTCTCTCACACACACACACACACACACACACACACACACACACACACACACACACACACACACACACACACACACACACACACACACACACACACACACACACACACAGAGACACAGTGAAATACTGAACAACTGAATACTACAGTGCTAGTCACATGCATGGACCTTTGCAGTAAGTGACAAGAGTTTGATATTTATCTTCAAATGAATATGTTTAATCTAGAAATATAATTAACATGTTTGTAACAGATGTGCTCAAGTGCAGGGTTACAATAATGTTGATGGTTCATTACCATTTCAAAATTTACAAAAACCTATGGTTTTCATTCCATTAAGTAAACAAGTCAGTGACAGTAAGAATTGATGGCCACTGTTCTCTTATGGACAAGTTAAATACTAAAACTTCAGTTTCAATATTCCATGTTTTGTTTTAATTTACACATTTCTACTTGTATTTGAGCATTGGGAAGTATTTCTTTGGAGTAATAGCTTCGCTGTTCACTGTCATCATTTATGAAGATTACAATGACAGAATTGGAGGATTTTAATTTTAGATTAGATTAGATTAGATTACTTACAGTGTGGAAACAGGCCCTTCGGCCCAACAAGTCCACACCGACCCGCCGAAGCGCAACCCACCCATTCCCCTACATTTACCCCTTTTACCTAACACTACGGGCAATTTAGCATGGCCAATTCACCTGACCTGCACATCTTTGGACTGTGGGGGGAAACCGGAGCACCCGGAGGAAACCCACGCAGACACGGGGAGAACGTGCAAACTCCACACAGTCAGTCGCCTGAGTCGGGAATTGAACCCGGGTCTCTGGCACTGTGAGGCAGCAGTGCTAACCACTGTGCCACCGTGCTGCCCACCAAATTTTAAATTTGGCACAAGTGATGAAGTTAAAAGTATAATGCTGCAGGTGTTTTTAAAATGGTTTTAAAAACTGAGCAAACAGATTTGGAATGGGAGGCTCGATGCCAGCATGGGATGGACTGGGGAAACTCACAGCGTGGCTGTAACAGAACAGAAGGGAAAGTTGGCCTCTCTTTAAGTTGTTTTGTTTTAGATTACTTAATTCTAAGTTAATATGAATGCCACCTCTGTATGATGACAAAGATACACACTTTTCACTGTATTTACTTTGAATACACTTGATAATAAATGATTCAATTCCATTCATACTTGTTTTATCTTCAACTTGCAAATCTGCAGAAGAGCAATGGGTGAAACATTTTAGCCAGGATCAAAGCCCAGGGGAAAAAAAAACATTCCTTTAAAGCACAAAAACAAACTGAAAAAAGAATGAAAGACCATGGATTAAAAAAAAGCATGAGAAAAATTGAGAGAACACAAAGGGACTTAAACTAGATATATACACAGCTGGGAGAATGTGTTAAAGGATAATTTGAAGGGGCTTGGAAAGAAGTCAAATAAACTGGAAAAAAATAAAGTAAAACTGAAATTAAATTATAAAGGAACATAAAACAATCATAAAATATTCTACAGGCACATTAATAAAAATGAAAAACTCAGGAATGTCAGAACAAAATCACAGGTAATTATAGTGCAATGAAAGAAACATTAATTATTTGGCATTGATATTTACCAGCAAGACAGATCATGTGCATAAAATGAGATTAGAGATAATATAACCTCATTAATAAAAAGAGAAGAGAAATGTGATGGATTTTGCCTTGCAGAACTGGGACCAAATTTCTTGCAGGGACGCTATTGTGGTTGGAGTTGGAGGGAACCAAAACCAGAGTACAGGGGTCGAAAAGAGGGATAGAGTGCAGAATAGTGAGCTTGTTGGATTGTACTAAAGAAACGAGTAGTTCCATTAGTCAATTATAAAAGACTACGGGAAATGCAACGACAATCTATAAAGGGAAATACACAAAGTGTGAAGAAGGAAGTTAATTAGCTACAAACACAAATAGCCACATGGGAATATTATGCAGTAAGAGAGAGTGAGGACTGCAGATGCTGGAGATCAAAGTCGAGAGTGTCATGCTGGAAAAGCACAGTAGGTCAGGCAGTATCCAAGGTGCAGGAGAATCAATGATTCGGGCGTCAGCTTGATTCTCCTGCTCCTAGGATGCTGCCTGACCTGCTGTGCTTTTCCAGCACTACATTCTCGAATACAAGGCAGTTGCGAAACCAGAAATGTAGTTTAAAAGTAGTAAGGACTGGTGACTTAATATTCAAGAATATAAAGTATTCAGGAAAAAGACAGAATGAAAACAAGGTGGAGTGGTAGTAGTGATTAGGAAAGATTTACCAATGTTCTAGGTTGGTAAAAGAAGATGTCTTTGCAAGGATAAAAACAAATGCATTTGGTTAAAAAATTAAAAGCAAAATGGCTATGATCATGCAAGGCTTCTCTGCTTCCTGAATATTGAGTAAAAAAAGAGATACATGTGCAAGGGAAATCACAGAGATATACAAGAACAATGCAGTGGCAATACACAACTGATGGAGAAACTCAACAGATTTGGCAACATCAGTTAAAAAAACATAGGATGGAATCTTACTAGGCTGAGCATTGTGTGTGCTGAAGTGATTTGTAATCTTGATTTGCACAGTATAATCTATGTAATTCTACACAATCCACATCAAGGGAATGTAACTAGAAATGGACTGTGCAAAACCAAATTACAATTTCAAAAAAACATTAAACACTGAAAATGTTGATCACACTGTCCAGAAAAATCACAGCTTCAGAATCAACTTAGGAGTTTAAAATGGAACCAGTTTGTAACTTGGGAATAAAGTTATTAAGGAACATAGAGGAAGAGTAGAACTGGAATTAAAAATACCACCAGGGCTAAATTATTTAACATCCAAATTTGCTGTTTCATTATTATATTAAATTTTCGCAGTATGCAATAGCAGTGTATGATAAAACAATTAGCTCACTGATTACCAAACTGTAAAAATATCTGAAATGAAATGGGAATAATTACTATGGATTGTTGATTTGAGATTATATAGGTCACAGGAAACAATTATGTTCTTGGTGAAATGGAGATAGGAGGACTGGGGTAAGGAAAGAGAGAATATTAACAGGAAAATATTCCAGAGTTGCAGCATTAAAGTATTCACATTCATTATACCATAGGTTCACTGCATCAAACTGAAAATAATTTCAGCACTGCACTAAGGAAAACATGATAAAGCTATTTTGCCATATCAGTATAATAGAAGTAATACTGGATTTTGATTTTAGAAGTTCTGAATGTGACTCAAAGAAATTGATTCCATGCACATTTTATGAAAGCAATGCCCTTTTCTGAGTGAATAAAGTCCTGTGTTGGAAGTGAGGGGAATTTAATTACAAGGTAATATGGCATGATGCAACCTTAAATGTGATCTAATAAAGCCTCTTAAATTCAGGCCTTGCCTATAATCCAACTACAACAGGGTCTGCTCAGCTACAACAGATTTTTCAATTCTTTTGCACATATCATCACAAATGCAGATTCAAACACTCTCATTTACACCACTGAAATCCATATAATTATAAGCTAACCCAGTCGGTGTGAACAAATAAATTTGTCAAATGTTCATTTTAAATTTTTCCTGAGTTTGTTTTCCATGGAATTTTACAGGACATAAATTAGGATGCCTAACTACAAAACCTCAGCATAACAATGACCATAAGAACAAGGAAATGTCTTGTAATTGTTTCTTGTCTTATTGTATGACGATAAAGAGAAAATGTGGTCTGAAATCTACAGGATAAGCTAAGGTCTAAAGATTGAAGTCAGAGATGTCATGAGAAATGGAAGTCCACCCAGAAAGATAAAGTCTCTGCGATACAAATCATCAGAAATTGTTTCACTGCCCATCACTCAGCTTATAGTTCACTAAAGTAACATTAACAGTAACATCATAGTTGTGGACTATGAGGGAAATTGCCCTTTATATATGTACTTATCATTTAAAAATGGACTTTTACTGATGAAACAGTCTGACTTCATGAACTATACCTCAACTTGATGTCTCCTTCAGTTAAAGTGTGTTGCATGATATTGTGCACCATTGAATATACAAGGTACATAATTTAAAGCATGGAGTAGCATCATTTTCTCAAGGAGGGAATCCCACATTCAGTTGGGCAATTATTTGTACCAATTTTTCAAACTGGCATGGTCTAAATAGTGAATGAGAAAAAGTTCCTGTGTGTTTATCCCTCTTAGATGTCTTCACACAGTCAGAACATGTGAAGATATCAGCGTAAGGACTTGTCAAAGGGGTACTGTCTACCCACAGTGTTGTGAAGTTCAGCTGAATCTAAGCAATGAAGTGATTTGATAATGTCACTGATGGTGCCTATTCTGCCACATCATTGCAGGATGTAGTAGTGAAGGTTAGCCCTAGCTCCCCCAGAAACTATCCATTTAATTACTCCAGGATGTCAAATATGTTGACAGGTGTCACAGATCATCATACAGAAGGTGCATTCAAATTATAATGAACACAGCATTGATTTCAGCCACCAATCAAATAGCATAAGACAACAAGATGCAAGATCAGAAGTAGGCCATTTGGCCCATTCTAGTCTGCTTCATTTTTCAATGAGATCATGGATAATAATCAATCTGACTTTCCCACCTTTCCGCATGACCCTTGAATTCCTTACTATTAAAAATAAGTATCTCAGCCTTGAACTTACGTAATGACTCAACCTCAACAATCCTCTGTAGTACAGAATTCCGCAGATTCACTAACCTCTGAAAGAAAATCTCTTCTTATTGCTCACTTAAATAGGTGACCCGTCACTCCAAGCATATGCCTTCTGGTCCTGGACTCTGCCACAAGATGAATCAAATAAGCAAATGATCTCTGAACAAGCTCTAAATGTCAGTCTATCTTTCTTTAGATAAGGGGACCAATTTTCACAGCATTCCAAGTGTAGTCTGACTAGCCATTGCATAGTTTAGCAAGTTGTCCTTATTTTTATACTCTGTTCCTCTTGAAACAGAGGCCAAGCACTCCCCTACCACTTAATGCACACGTATGTTATCTTCTGTGACTCACACACAAAGAGCCCAAATTCATTTGTGCTGCAGCTTTCTGCGGTCTTTACCTCTTTAAGTAATATTCAGCCTCTCTATTCTTCCTGCCAAAATGCAGAACCTCACATTTCCCCACATTGGTATTCATCCGACAAGGTTTAGTTAAACACAAAGCCTGTCAAAATTCCTCTGCGATGCTTTGTCTAATCCTCACTACTTGTCTTGTCACCTACTTTTGTGTTATCTGCAAACTTTAGCTCTCTCGCCCATGTCATGAAGATATACTGTAAAAATGTATGCTCCCAACACTGATCTCTGTGGCACTGCACTAGTCTATTTTGTATTCATTCATGGAATATGGGCCCCTCTGACGGGGCCACCATGTGTTGTTCAGCCCTAGTTGCTTTTGTAAACCACAACCATCTTCTTACATGTTAGGTGTGACTGCAAGCAGTGGAAGGTTTTACCTCTGATATCCATTGAATCCAATTTTGCTAGGGCTCCTTGATGCCACAGTCAGTCTAACGCAGACTTAATCCCGAGGGTGTCCCTCTCACCTTCTTTCTGATGTGGTGTTGAGCTCTTTTGCCCAAGACTGTTATGAGATCAGAAGCTGAGTGGCCCTGGCAGAACTCAAACTTGGCATTATTGACCAGGTTTTTAGTGAGTGGGTGCTGCTTGGTAGCACTGTTGATGACTTTTGCCCGAAACATCAATTTTCCTGCTCCTCGGATGCTGCCTGACCTGCTGTGCTTTTCCAGCACCACTCTAATCTAGACTGTTGATGACATTGTCCGTCAGTTTACTGATGATCGAGAGTTATCTGATGGGCAGGGTTGGATTTGTCCTCACTTTTGTGAATAGGCTAAACTTGGACAATCTTCTACACTGTTGAGTAGATGGCAGTACTATAGCTGCATTACAACAGCTTGGCTGGGGGGAGGGGGTTACAAGTTCTGGAGCATACATCTTCAATATTATTGCTGGAATGTTGTCAGGTGCTATGTTAATGCAGCGTCTTGTGCCTCAAAACGTTCCATGGTATGAATGAAATTGGCTGGAGACTGGTATCTGTAATACTAGGGACCATTGAAGGAGGCAGAGATGGATCATCCACTTGGTGCTTCTGGCTGAAGATTGCTGCCAATGCTTCAGGCTTATCTTTTGCACTGATGTGATGGGCTTCCCATCATTAAGAACGGGAGTATTTATGAAGCCTCCCCCTCAAATTGTTGTTTAATTGTTCATACCATTCCTGACTGGATGTGACAGAACTACAGAGCTCATCTGTTCCATTGGTTGCAAGATCACTTAGTTCTGTCTAGCACTTACAGCTTGTGGAGTTTGACATGCAGGTTGGCCTATTTTGTAGCTTCACCAGGTTGACATCTCATTTTTAGGTGTGTCTGGTGCTGTTCCTAGAATGCCCATTTCCTCTTCATTGAACTAGGGTTGATCCTCTGGCTTGATGGAAATGCTAGAGTGGAGAATATATCAGGCCACTGGGTTGTGGTTGAATGCTGCTGATGGCTCATAATACCTCATGGATACCCAGTCTTGAGTTGCTCGATCTGTTTGAAGTCTATCCCATTTAATGCAGTGATAATACCATGTAACATAATGGATGGTATTGACAATGTGAAGACGTGATCTCCTGTCCACAAGGACCATGCTGTGAACACTGTTACCGGTGCTGTCATAGGCAGATGCATTTCTGGCAGACAGACAAGATAGGATGAAGTCAAAAATTGTTTTCCCTCATGTTGGTTCCCTCACCACCTACTGCAGACATGATCTGGTAGCTACATCTTTTAGGACTCAAACTGCTTGGGCAGTAGTAATGCTGCCGAGCCACACTGGTGGTGGACTTTGATATTACAGATTGCCATCCTGAAAATGTACCAGCTGTCTGTTATCCAATCGCCTATCACCCTAATATACTATCCAGACACTGTAAACTCGTATCTTCTAAAGTATCTTATGTGCTGTCCCTTATCGAATGCCTTTTGGAAATCCAAATACATTACACCACTGACTCCTCTTTATCTATCCTACATGTTAACTCTTCAAAGAACTCTAATAGTTTTTCAGCCATGGTTTCTCCTTCATGAATGTGAGCTGACTCTACTTGATCTAATTATGTATTCATAAATGCTCTACTTATACATTCTTTATAATAGACTCAGATTGATTTCCAATAACAAATATTAAACTAACTAGCCTGTAGTTACCTGTTTCTTGTCTCACACCACTGACCCTGTTATTTGAATAAGGCAGTTGGCAGTTTTCCAAATTGCTTGAAAGCTCACTACCAGTGCGTCCATTATCTCGGTAGTTACATCATTACTAATTCTAGGATGGAACCTATAATGTCCAATGGTCTTCTTAGCCTTTAGCTCCATTACTTTCCTTTGTACTTTTAAAAATGTAATAGTTGTCGTTATTTCCTACTATCCCGCCTTGATTAGTTTGTATATTTTGGAATGCTATTAGCGTGCTCTACCATGAAGACTGATGTAAAATATTTATTCAACTCTATTAGTTCGCTGCTTTTATTTTCCCAGCCTTGTTCACTAAAGGGCCTACTTTCAGTTTGGCCTCATTCTTCCTTTTTATATATTTAAGAAGCACCTACTGTCCATTTTTACATTACCTGCTAGTTTGCCCACAAAGTTTATTTCTCTCCTTTTGTTAGTTTTTGGTCATCTTTTATTGGCTTTTAAAACTTTCCAAAACCTGTGGCATACCACCAATTTTTGCCAGTTTATTTTTTTTCCCTTTCATTTGATGCAATCCATAACTTCCTTGGTTAACCATGGTTGCTTTTTCTCCTCAAAATCTGTCTTCCTCATTGTGGTACTGTGAGTCATGAATTATTTTCTTTGTCATCCACCAACGTTCCTCAACTTCCTTTTCTGCTAAACTCCTTTGCCAGCCCACAGCAGCTGACTTTGTACTCACCTCAATGTCATTAACCTTAAAGCTTAGCACAGTTGTGGTTTCACTATATGGTTTCAATTAATGTTCAAGTCTGTGTTGACTAGACATGTAATGCATTGGGTTCTCAGCACACTTAATGTTCTCTCAGTGTGACTCCTGCCGCACGATCTCATGGCAGAGTGGAATACCTTTACAATTAAACTCCAGGTCAGTGAATATTACCACAGGGTCTACACTTGACAAGGATTCCAGCTGTTATAAACTGCTTTGTGACATTCCTAAGTCCTGAAAGGCACACACTTCCTTTCATTTGGACAACTCATTAATGTTTGCAAGCAGTGTATATGCATTTATACTCTCTGACATACATATCTCAGAAACACACATGCTGTGTCAAACCATCAGTTGCAGAAATAGGGTGAACCCACATTTGGGAGCCTGGACAAAATTACCAGGCAGTCGGGCACTTACCTGAGCAGACGTGGGCCTTCAACGCAACCCCCAGCTGGATGTATATCCCAACCACTAAGAGCTGCCAACCAATCAGAGGAGTGTAAGATACAAGGAAGTGGGCAGATTCAGAGTCATGGGAAAGGTGGCTATCAAAGAAGAGAGATGTTATTCAAAGCAAGAGCACAGGGTCCACTGTGCATAGAGCACAATGAGACCTCTTCTCATGATGCCAGGTCCTTGAATTGGCACAAAGAGCTGAATAGCAAGGGAATGACACTTAATGGGGCTGCAGGCCAACCCTGTGAAAAGGTTACTACCCAGATGCTGAATTCACTGCCCGATGATTGAAAACCAATAGCTGCAGGCTGCAGCTTTGAGTTTATTTAAGGATGTGGGTTGTGGTCGACAGAAGGTTGGTAGGGGCACATTGGGGAGGTTGAGCAGATGGCAGAATGGTCGATCCATGCCACCCGACTCAAATTAAATGGTGGGGTGCAGGGCTTACAGTTCCATGCCTAAAATCACTACTGCACAGGAGGAGTTATGGAAAATAAAGAACATGAAAGCTTGGGAAGGGTTAAAGCATGAAGACCACTGACGATCTGTGGTCTGTGGAGGCAGGATGGAATAACCATACTGGAACATTCTTACACCAATTAGCAGAGTAAGGTTAAGGCTGAAAGGTCACTATGGCAAGATGAGATAACACAAGTAGTAAAGCAAGTTTCTCTGTTAAGTGTTAGTATGACAGGATTGGGACTGTAAATATTTGGGACATGACATTAAAATATCTAATTAATAGTCAGTAGAGTCAGCTTGAGACAGGAGACTATTGTAACAGATGGAATAGCTAAATATCTATCATGATAGGTTAGTCTGCAATTGAAGATCACTGTAGCACAGTTAGCAATAAATATCTAACCGTGACATTAGAATAATATTAAGTAGAATGTACAACTAAAGAGATAATGGTAACTAACATCACTGGTTTATTGTGTAGCTAGAGTGAGGTACTTTGATTAATATAGTTGGACATGCTGATAAGCTAACAGAAACATGATAAAAAAGATTTAAAAATCCACGGACCCTGAGGTTTGGGGGCATTCAAGAATCAGCTTTCTCAGTGTCACGGTTTTTTGTTTGCAAATAAAAGACCTATTTCTTGAAGAACTCTCTGCGTCTCCTGGTGGTTCTCTATATTTTCTTCACAACAGAGTCCGTTCAACTCATTGAGTCCCTGTCATCTTATGGTGGAACTATCCACAAAGTTCCACTCCCATACTCTAGCTCCATGGCACTCCACCATGTTGACTTTATTTTCCTCAACTGCCTGTCCAATTGCTTTGTGCAATGATTGTTCATTTCGACGTTGACCACATTCCCAGGCAGCAAGTTCCTCGTCATTTAAACTTACTATGTAAAATCGTTCTTCTTGTTATGGATCAGGCCAGATCCCCTCAAAACATTTCAAGAAAGTAGCCCAGATGCAAAATTTCCCAGTTGTTTTAAGCAGGTATGAAGTGGATATTCCAGGAGTGATGCAACTGACCCAACCACTTAGTTTCAAACAGAACAGAATTTATTTGCAAAATTACCGAATGAAACACAAACAAAAGAGAACAGATATAAAATAACTTAATCTCTCTGAAAACCCAACAGGTTATCCCAACTTAATGATGCTGTACCAAATGTCTGCAACAATTCCCATTAACATCCCTTGGCACAAAAGGTAAAATCCAACACAGGGTCTTACAGGAGAGAGAGGGATGGCAAAGAGATTCAGCATGGAACAAGTTCCTCCATGTCGCTGTTTTTTTTTGACCAGCAGCTTCAAAACTAACTGACTGCTTTCTCTGATCAGCCATACTGCTAAAGCCCAAACCAAACCAGAATAAAGCTGAGTTCGGAGAACTGAACACGCCCCTTTCATTGTACAAGTGTTCCTTTTAAAACTTAAAAGCTTCCTCAAGTAGACCAACTCTAGACATTTTGGAGCCTGTGTCTGTACGACCTCCTGAGAAAAGAAGAAACAAAGACAACCTAACCTTGTTAAAGGAGCAGCTTTATCACATTCTTCTCTCTCACACACGCATGCACAGCCCAAAGACACATATATGCAGACTTGCATGGTCAGGCACAAAAGCAGGTCGATACAACTTTGAATCCTGGGTTAGATACCTAACGTTGGGTTATACAGGACCTCACAATATTATTTCTAAATACAGATGTCCTAATTAGAGCCACGGGTGACCTCAGTGCCCAATTAGTAGCACCAAGCCGTGCCAGAAGATCCGAACCTTCTGCTGAGCACAAACAGCAAAGCCAAGTGGCAACCCTGACCAGGCCCGTCACTGACCTGCACAGTACAGGAGGTAACTCAGCAAAAGGTTAGGATCATCACTGTACAGGCAAATGGCCAATTTGGCCACCTGAGAGATATTGATCTGACCCGGATAAAACCTCCCCAGGTGGCAATTAAAATAACTTAACTATTCCCTAATTGGACCCAATAACTGTTTACTAACATGCACCAAACTGTTTTTGTTACCAGAAGGGAAAACAAAACAGTGAAACCTGCAAATGATCCATTCTCCTCTGATTCACCCAAGGTGCAGTTCCAGTCTAACCTCGAGATTCAATTCTAATTATTAATGGGCTTTTTCCCCTCTAGTGATTCAGGCATTGAACATTATTTCTTGGCCTTCACAGAAGCACACGAACAATTTTCTCAAAGTGCTTCATGATGTGAATTCACCGGAAACAAGTGAGTTGCTAATTCGTCTCTCCCAAACCCGAAACTTCCAAAGTTCCAATGCATCCAGTGGTCTTGTGACATGGACATGCCATCAGGCATGCTATTTTCAAAACTCACCTCCACATGCAAGTGAAAAGCATGACAGACACAGGGGTACAAGGGTGCAGAAACACAAAGATTTATACATCCACAGATACACATTCACTTCAGATCCTGAAGAATATCTTTCATTAACTGCTGAACTTAAAATTTATGTCAAAATACAAACTCACTAAATGGCAAGTTCTTGCACAAAATTCTTAATCAAGATTTTGTTTCGTCCAAACAAATTTTACTTTTATTTTCCACCATTTACTTGAAAAATTCTTTCTGTACTGGTTGTTTCTGTAGAGATTAGAGTGATGCTGGAAAAGCACAACAGGTCAGGCAGTATCCGAGAAGCAGGAAAATCAATGTTTCAGGCAAAAGCCTTCATCAGGAATGAAGGGCTGATGAAGGGCTTTTGCCCAAAACTTCAATTTTCCTGCTTCTCGGATGCTGCTTGACCTGTTGTGCTTTTCCAACACCACTCTAATCTTGCCTCTAATCTCCAGCATCTGCAGTCCTCACTTTCTCCTAGGTTATTTCTATATCCCACTGTATGAGTAATGTCTAACCAATGTGTGCTTAGATACTAAGTCTCTGTCTACAAAGTGATTGAGATATCATGCCTAACTGCTATCAAAAGCTTCTGTGTGCTCCTGTACCAGTGTACAAAATTGAAAGTTAAAAAAAAGAACATCTGCTGAAATTTGGATTACACTTCAAAACCTTGACACCACTGAAGCTTCAAAGCAATAATTGAAAAGCTTTAGCAAGAATCACAATAAAACACAATTTCTGAGCATATCCCCTATCCCAGCTGTGACAGCATAGCTTGGCTGCTTTTTCATTTCCTATATAGGATATCTCTAATGGAGCTCCACATTGGAAAATACAAAGTAGTGGATCCAGAAGGTGCTGAGGTTTTAGAAGAGTGTAGGAAATTAAAAGAACAAGTGAAGAAATGCACTTTTAAAAGTGTTTGAGTTAAATGCACAGAAGGTTGTGAGGAATCACTATGACGCTGTAACTAAATGAAAGCCATGAATAATGAAGCTTTGTGTTAAAAGCATCAAGAGGAAGCAAAAATTTGAGAATTAGACCAAAATGCACGTCAACTAACTCAGACACATCATGAACTGAGAGAGTGAGAAAGTATTGGTGATGGTACTCCACTCATGTCCACAAAGGTACTTAAACTCCTAAAAGAAAACAAAACAAGGGAAGCTACAGGGGTTTTACAAGTTCCTTCAGTTTTTGTTTGGTTGGATTATCAGAATGTTATGCATCAAGACTTCTGCTTCACAAATCTTGACATATAACTGTCAGTTAAATGCTCCTTTATATTTTTGATCACTTTCCAACTGATGACTGAATGGGTCCTGTATCCATCTCTTAGACTCAGTTATGAAATATTGATGTTCAGTCAACGTCAATGCAAACTTCAATTGCTGCAAGAATGCACCAGGTTTTGTTTATGCCTTTCCCAACCTTTCCACTTGGACTTTCTCTCTGGCGGTGCTTCAATCTTGAGATTCTGAAGTCTGTTTTCGAATCCCTCTTGAATCTCACTCCTGTCCATCTCACTATTGTCCTCTTGCCTTACAACTCTGAGAACTCTGTACTCCTCCAATCATGCCTTCTTGCATATCCATTGGCAGCTATGCCTTCAGACTAATGCTCTCCAAGCACTGGAACTATTCTCTGCTTCTTTTCCTCCCTCTGCTCCTTCAACACAACCCTTAAGCCACAGACAAATCTTCTGGCCAGCTGCCTTAGTATATAATTTTGTTCTTTTGTGTCAAACACCCCCCCTTAAAGCATCTTTGCTTTGTTAAAGGAAAGATATAATTGCATGCTGTTATTGTCTTCCTGCATTTTTCTAGCTAGGTTCATAGGGTGGTCAAGGTAACCTTTATGCCTGACTTAAAGTGCTTCCTTTTTGAGAAAGAAAGCTTCGATCTTGGGCCTACAGATGAAAAAGTAAGATGCAGGACAGCCATGATAAGTGGTCTTGTGTTTTGCATCTCATACAAGGAGATACAGAATTGAATGCCTCCAGCTGCAATGAAATTACTCCTCACCTTATGGTTTAGCTTTATAACAGTTGTTGCACATCAAGGTAATTGATTACACATGAAAGCATTAAAACATGTTTCTGGAAGTTGTGATAAGCAGTTACGTAAAGAAAGAACTTGCATTAATATAGCATCTATCACACCTCTCTGGGCAATCAAAAGAGTTTCACACCTAATTAATTATGTTTTCAAATGGAGGCAATGTGGGCTAATATGCAGCTAGCTAATCTCATGAAAGCAATGTCCAACAAACATCAAATCAGATGACAGAGCCGTTAACTCGTTATGGTGATGTCAGTTGTAAGAAAGACATTGACAACTTAACAGGAGAGTTCACTGTGATTGATAAAAACCTTTAGATTAGATTACTTACAGTGTGGTAACAGACCCTTCGGCCCAACAAGTCCACACCGCCCCGCTGAAGCACAACCCACCCATACCCCTACATTTACCCCTTACCTAACACTACGGGCAATTTAGCATGGCCATTTCACCTGACCTGCACATCTTTGGACTGTGGCAGGAAACCGGAGCACCCGGAGGAAACCCACGCAGACACGGGGAGAAGGTGCAAACTCCACACAGCCTTGATCTTTAACATTCACTTAAACTATCAAAATTGACAGATAGGACCCTAAATCAACATCTGATTGAAAATGTTTGTTTCTTTAGTCAATTCTATTTCAGAAGTGCCACTTCTTTTTAAACCAGTGCTCAATGGAGGAAAACTGATCCCTATTTTATTTCTCCTCTCTACTCCATGACATCACAAACAAACATAACCATTAAGATTGCAAGATAGTTCAGGCAGGAGAAAAACAATTGGGTCATTTAGTCTGTGCATCCAATCATGTACTTTATTATTTATAACATTTAACAATCTTGAATTGCTTCAGATGGAGAAATAATCGGTTTTATTTTTGGAGCATTTAAAGTTTCTCAGTACAATCACCCAGAGAGGCACTTGTACATCAATAAGCTTTGTGCTCAAGAGATTTTATCTGAATTACCCATTCTCATACGTTTCCTCATCTTCAAACTAACAACCCAGATATTGCAATTCTCTAAGTACAGGAAAGCCTCTTTGGGTCCAATTTTTCAAATCCCTCAGCGGCCTCAAAACTCAGATCTTCTCTCTTGAGTGCTCAATTTTGCAGTACACAAGCTTTTCGATCTGACTCTGCCCTTGAAACTCTTAGTGGAATCTCCCTTCAAAAGTACTTCTTAATCAGAATTTGTCTGATCTGAGATAATTAATATTTTGTAACCTTCAATGAGCTCCTTCCTTACCAGCTTCGCCTTATGCTGCAGAGTTGGCTGTTTACCAGTGTTGCTGTTTGTACTCACCTGTGCACTGATCCTCTACATGTGCCAGATGGTGTCAAATTAAATTAACCTGCATGACACAGGGGTTTGGTCATTCAACAGCAGCCTGAGAGTCACTTGCCTTTCGCATCTGATTATTTCACACCAGACCAACTTACAACATTTTAACCTTCTTTAAATTCCAGGTATATCTTGTCCCTACTATTCTGGTGCAACTGCTGAAGTGCCGAGCTTTGAATGGGAAGGACTTCCTTTCAACTGGAGCATTGTCAAGACTCACAACCCCAATAGTCACTTTAAACAAACTTGTATATTGAAATAGCTCATGTGGGATATGGGAAGAGATCCGAATTGTCTGACATTCAAAAATGTTTTTTTTCCTGCATATTAGTCTTTTGATGACACAGTATAACTTTACACTATGATATACGGATGACACTTGTATTCAATTATTAACTAAGTGAGTTTTGTGGGTAGGGGAAGGAAGGAGGTTGTTCAAATATTTTGATATGAAACCCAAGAGCTCGGGTTTTCCCTGGATAGTACATAAGTTTAACTTTTTAGCTTACGCCTTGCACAGGTTCACGTTGAGCAGAAAGCAGAGAGTGAAGACAGAACCCAAATTTTACAAAATCATATTCTTTTCATTAGAGCACTTCAACTCTCCAAAATGCCACAGGGCCACCTATGGGCCACCAGCCTTGGAGGACGGGCTCTCTGGTAATTGGAATCTATGTATGAGTTGGAGAAAAATGGTGAAAAATGTCAGGGAATGCACTCATGTTGTGAAGGAACTTACTCTCTCCCAAACCCACCCCCATCTTGCTTCAGCATATAGTTTTCCCCAACCTCTACAAAATCCAGTTGACCCTTTCCAAACCTGTCGTACTGCCCAGCACATATTTGTAACACCAATTCACTAAGAGGCAGCAGGTTGGCTCCCTGCCCCTGTCCTAACTCCTCATGGTATTCAAAGGCATATATAATCAAGGACCGTAGACAGAACTCACTTGATCTTCCTTAGTATCTCGGGACTTTCTATGTCACATAAGACCACCAATAGATCAGCTCTGCACTGTTCAGATTTGGGACTCCAGTATCTAGATTGAGGTTTGATTCATAGCTGGTACCACCAAAGTGATGGATATTAGCATCTTTTTCAGGCATCATTGGACACCATATTTCACTGAAGATTAAAGTTCTTGCTTCATCCACTCCTCGAGGTGATGCCCCAATCTCCTCGTGTTCATACAGTCACAGAAGTCCACAGCACAGCAAAAGTTCTTTTGTCTGTGTCGGTCAAAGACCAACTAAATAAAAGATGTTAAAGGAGCTTTGTTTATTCTCGCTCCTGGCCTTTATTCAGATCTCCTGGTTCCCTGATACAGATTAGAATTCTGGTGTCTCGGGGGTGAGATTGTAGCTTTCAGGGTTTTTGAGTTGTGGAAATGGAGATAGGCAAGGCATTATCCACAAAGCAGCCTCAAACCACAGCTGAGCTGATCCTGTATTAGCTGCACTCGAAGGAACCAATCCATCTCAACACATATTCCAAATAATTGTGGACAAACAAGATGTTATAGATACATTTGTAATTCTGCACATGGCAAATGTAATCCTTTTGAGCTTCCTCCCTGGTAGCAGATCAAAGCAGCAAATATTAGTTGGCACCTAACTCATAAAATGCCCTTTATCAGACTGTAGTTAACTGCAGTCATGGCAAACCATTTTGAAGCCACATAAACCCTTGTTAGGCTGCATTTGGAGTACTATGTGCAGTTTAGTCACTACACTACAGAATGACATGAAAGCTTTGGAGGGAATGCAGAGAAGGTTTCCCAGACTCAAGGGTGTTGGCAATGAGGAAAGGTTAAAGAGGCTAGGATTGTTTCCACTGGAAAGATGGCGGCTGACAGGAGACCTGATAGAGGTCTACACACTTATAAGAGGCATTGATAGGGTGGATAGTCAGGGACTTTTGCCCAGGGTTAAAGTTTCAATTACAAGGAGGCACAGGTTCAAGGTGAGAGGGGGCAAGTTGAAGGGAGATGTGCGAGGGAGGCTTGTCAGTGCAGAGAGTGGTAGGAGCCTGGAATGCACTTCCAGCAGAGGTGGTGGAAGCAGGTATATTGGCAACCTTTAAAAGGCATCTGGATGGTTACATGATTAGGGAGGGAATAGAGGGATACAGATCTAATAAGGGCAGAGGGTTTACTTTTTAGTTTAGTTAGGGCATGATGATCAGCACAGGCATGGAGGTCCTGTTCCTGTGCTGTATTTCTCTTTTGTTCTTGGTGGGGATGCTCCAATTTTCTGCATCAGTGTCTGACCAGTCCCCAGTTAGTCCTCGGAAGGTATTTAGAACCAAAGGTCAATTGGAAGTCACCATAGTACGAGAGAACATACTGACTGCTCTTTCATTTGAGGGAGTCAACTGCTGCTGAGTTTAACCTGAAGGTCATTGTACTTCTGGCATAAGAGAAAGTATATTCTCTTCAACTTGTCTTTCCTTTAAAGAGATTTGACTCATTTGATCTTTCAACTTGAAATTTGCATTATTCAGGCAGTGTTGCACACTACATTTCACTTTAAAATGAAGTTTTTACTTCACCCACTCTTAAGAGTTTATGTCTCCACGTGTTCGAGGAACTTTGTTTATTTTCGTTCCTGTCCTTCATTCTGAGCCACGTCCCCTCCTACCGATTCCAGCAAAAACAAACGGAAGCCCCAAAGGTTCACTTCTCCAGATGGATACATCACCACGTCATCACTTGTAAATGTGAGCTGGCAGGTTTTCACCAACAAGTGGAGGTTTTGCTCAGCTCAGCTATTTCGAATATTCAGCTGACACTGCGCAATGTAACATAATGCCTGCTTGAAAACCCTGAATACAACAACTCAGCATTGAGTTATAGACGGGGAGGCCAGAGATTCAATCATACTGTATTAATGATTGGAAATTAATGCAGCCTGCCCACCACCAACCCTCCCCCCAAACCTTCCCCCCCACCCCTCGCTCCCCCCTCCCCCCCCCCCCAACACAGGAGCAAGCTTTTGAGAAAGATTTTGGGAGTAGGGGAGAGAATCCAGTGGTTGAGGTGGGAGCTGAAAGATCAGCTCTGATTGTGGGACATGCCTTCCCTGTTGCCTGCCTCCCCCCACCCTTGGGCTCACTGAGAATAGCAACTGGTTTATTAATAGTCACTTGGAAAGTGTCCTTTCCTTCCCCACCTGAGTTTAATAATATTTTACCAGTGGGGTGAGAGGGCGGGGGCAATCCACACAACAGGGTTAGCATGGATACCCTCATGGCTGGACTGGAGGCCTGGAAAGGGAGTGAATCCCTCCACTAAGATTCTTCATTTGCAGACAATTATCCATACTCCCATGGCCTCTCAATTGGTTCTCCTGACCCCAATCCCTGTCAGGCCCACCCTCTTGCCTTCACTTCAAGACTTCCGAGCTGCTCCCCATCCCAGGCCTACACCTGGTTTCAGGCCCACTCCATTCCTTGGCCTACTCCATTCCCAGTCCCAGGCCCAGGCCCAGTCCCAGTCCCAGGCCCACATCTGGCCTGAGACCCACTCCAGCCCCTGGCCCACTCCAGCGTCAGATCCACTCCAGCCTCAGGCCTAGGCCCAGGCCCAGTCTTAGGCCAAGACCCACTCCCAGACCCAGTCCCAGTCCAAGGCCCACTCCCAGTCTCAGGGCCACTCCAGCCCCAAGCTCAGACCCACTCTCTGTTCCATTCATCAGAAGACTATAAATAAAACTTAAAAAACATAAGCATGAGTCTCTACTCTAATGCATCTCTTACCAGCCCATCACGAGCACTTGAATAATTGAAAAGTTTGCAAGAAAGAAAGCCAAGTGATTCACCCGAGGTTACTGGAGAGATTAACAAAGACTGAAAGCAATAATTACTTCTTGCTGTACTCAAAAAATATTCAATGTTCTCTTATTGATCTCCAAGTTATCCCTCCATCAACTGTCCAACAATAGATTCCCTCTTTGTGATCATTTTACTTCAGTTGGCCGGGGCATTTTAAGTTGAGGTCTCTGAGTGCTGAGTGCCCATCTTTTTAGAACTGGCAGGTATCCAACCACCTCTCGGGAATGGATAACTGAGTTTAAATGACGATTGAGGTTGAAATCCAAATCCATGACTGGGAACAGTTGTCAATCACTTCGACTGTGCTTTCAGTGAATAGTTTCAGTCTGTGAGTTCCCTGCTGCAATGCAGCAAAAGAAAAGAAAAAGCCAGGACCCTTCCAGTGAGCACGTATGTCTGAATAGTGCTGCTGGGGTAAAGATCTGAATCTGATATCCGCTACTTGCAAAGGCTGACAGTTCACAGAATATTTGTGGATATCTCCTGAAATATTTTGTACAAAGAACAAACAAAGCTGCTACAAAATGCTCTTTGTCATACCTTCAAGGTATCTCCTTGCAACTAGACGTTTGCTTAACGTATTGCTGCTTCTTTTTAGGGGACTTGCGTGTGGAAAGAAAATATCCATAAATTAACAAATGTCAATGTAACTTGCAAAAGTTGGAGGGACAGATAGTTCAATTATGGGATTATTCATTCAATGAGAGGGTAGTGTGTAGAATAATGCCAACTGCACAACATCAAGCCCATATGGCTGAGGGCCTATCCACCCGTCTTGCCACACAGCAGTCTCCTAGCATGAGGCATGGTTAGCAAACTCTTTGCCAGACAGCAGCAAAGCACCAAAGCAGAGAATCAATCACCCTGTATATAATATACACAGCAATTTTTCAAAACAATCACTGAAGGGATGTGGACATCACAGTCTATTCTACCGCAATCCAATCTACTGCATTCACTGCTCACAATGTAGTCTCCTCAACACTGGGGAAACAAAGAGCAGACAGGATGACCACTTCACAGAACACCTACATTCTGTCCACAAAAAAGACCCTGAGCTTCCAGTTACCTACCACATCCACACACCGACCTGTTCCCTGGCCAACATCTTGGTCTTAGGCTTGCTGCAGTGCTCCAGGGAAGCTCAGTGCCAGCACCTCATTTTCCGCTTGGGAACTCTACAGCCCTCTGGGCTCAATATTGAGTTCAATGACTTGAGGGCCTGAAGCATCTTGTCCCATGTCTTTATCCCAACCCCCACAAACCAGCCCTTGTTATCACATCATCTAGAATTATTTAGAACCTACTGTGAGCCGAGAATTGTCTCCTATGCTGATCGTTACACAATCCTTTGTCTGACTGTTCTTTCCTTGGGCTCTATTTCCAACCATCATTTATTCCTTATTCCCTCCCTCCAACTTAATTCTCCAAAAAAAATCCAACTATTTCCTAGCTACCATCAGTTCTAAGGAAGGGTAACTCGACTCGAAAGGTTAACGCTGATTTCACTCCAAAGATGCTGCCAGACCTGCTGAGCTTTTCCAGCAATTTCTGTTTTAGTTTGTGTGTGGTCATCACTGGTTCAGCCATTATTGATTGCTCATCTCCAATTGACGAGACGGCAGTTAAGAGTGGTGTGGGTCTGAAGTCACATGTAAGCCAGACCAGGTAAGGATGGAAGATCTACTCCTCTAAAAGATATTATACAGTCATACAATCACAGAGTCCTACAGCATGGAGACGGGCTCTTTCTCCCAAACTGGTCCATCCACGTTAACCCCATTTCCCTGCACTTAGTCCATATCCTTCTAAACCTTTCCCATCCATGCATTTGTCCAAATGCCTTTTAAATGCACCCACCTCAACCACTTCCACTGGCAGCTCACTCCATGTATACCACCCTCTGTGTAAAAAAGTTTCCTCAGGTTCCCTTTTATTCTTTCCCCTCTAACCTTAAATTGATGCCCTCTAATACTCGATTCCCCAACCCTGGGGAAAAGACTGAATGTAATCACCCTATATATGCCTCTCATGATCTTATACACCTCTATAAGTTCCCTTTCATTCTCCAATGCTCTAAGGAAAAAGTCCTAACTTGTACAACATCTCCATGTAACTCAGTCCATTGAGTTAATTGTAAATTTCTTCTGCATTCTTTCCAGTTTAATAACACCCTTCCTATAACAAGGTGACCAAAACCGAACACAATACTCCAAGTGCAGCCTCACTAATGTCCTGCATAGTTGCAACATAACTTCTCAAATTCTATATTAATGTCCTGACCGATGAAGGCTTGTGTGCCAAAAGCTTCTTCACTGCCCTGTCCACCTCTGACTCCACTTTGAGAACTGTGAACCTGAACTCCAAGATCCCTCTGCACCAGTACACTCCTTAAGGTCCTACTAATAATCATGAAACTCCTACCTTGATTTGACTTTGCAAAATGCAAGACCTCACACTTACCTACATTAAACTCCATTTGCCACTTCCAGGCCCACTTCCCCAGTGATCAAGATCTTGCTACAATTTCTGAGAATCTTCCTCACTGTCCACGATACCACCTATTTTAGCGTCATTGGCAAATGCACTAATCATGCCTTGTACATTCTCATCCAAATCATTGATATCGATATTAATGAACCATTTGACACTTACATGGTCACCATTCGAAAAACTTTTTTATTAAATTCTAATTTCACCATCAACCACACTAGCGTTGTAGACTGTTAGTCCAGTAACATTACCATCACACTTCTACTTCCCCAGATGTCTTGGATTTTTCTTATCTCTGGGATCACTCAAAAGCAACATGAAAAGTGATGGCAGTAACATAAACCCTTCTCCAACTATAATCAAATTCCTTAACCTAAATTCAGTTGTAATCTTTGTGACTGATGAAATCATTTCCACTTCAGATGTATTTAAATAATGGGGACATCGACCACAACTACTGGTTGAGGAAGCAGCTTGTATAGATCTGGAGAGTGAGAAAGCTTCTAGTTCTTCCCAAAATGTCAAGGATTTGCTTTTATATTCTACTGGAGGGAGCATTACGTCTTCAGTTTAAATGCTTATCCAAAATCTAATAGCTCCAACACTCTCATCTTTCCCTGCAGTGTTAGATCAGATTATAATCTTCACCAAATTTCAATCAGCGCTTGTTGAAACTTAAATGAACTTTTTTTTTTCCAAAATTTTAACCTGTGTGGAAAATTCCCCACCATTTTGTCTTGAGCTGCATGCTACATTGCTTGGGATTTTCATGCTTTTGTTTTTCTCCCCCGCATTTTTCCATGATTCCAGAATTCCTGCAGTGCCACATGCAATTAATGAAGCAATAAGTAGCCAGAGGAACTTGAACCAGAACCAACTGAGACACGCCACTGTGAAACGACTTGACTCATTCTCAATTCTTCCTGATCTTGTCAGCGTCACCAATGTTGCAGATTGCTATCTATCTGATGACTTACATACTTCAGGAAGCAAACTGTGCACAGTTAGCTGGAAGGACTACTATCGCTGCATGTATATAATACTCTTACAGCATAAATACAACATAGATGTAGCATTTTCACAGTGCATTATTCCTGTTTAACTGTCATTAAAAGCACTAACTGTGGAAGAATATCACACTGTTCACACTGTCAGTCATGATCTCAGATTATCCCAAAACACTTTAAATCCAATTAAGTTTAGTATCGTTTCTATTATACTGCAGGAAAACATGGAAAGCCAATTGCTCACAGCAAGTTCCATAATCAGTACATAATCAATAAACCATAAAATCAAACGTTTAAAGGTCATGTTGAGGGCTCCAAAGGACACCCCATCTGATCTTTTTCGTATTGTGTTATCAGACCGTTCATGTCTCACTGAGAAAGCAGACATCTCTCCGTAGACCTGCTGAGTTTTTCCAGCATTTTCTTCTGTTGTTAAAGAGGCCAGGATCTTGTCTTAGGATCTGATTTGAAAGATTCCACCTCGAAGAGCACAGCTCTCCTGCAGTTTTGCATGTCAAATGCCTGTAATCACTGGAGTGGAAACTTGAATCCACAAATTTATAGACTCGGAGGCAACAGCGCTATCTCAAAGCTAAGATTACAACAGCAAGGCTAAACCAGGAGTACTTCATGACCTTGTTTTCTCTAATTCTGAGCAGAGCAAGGAATTCATAAGACTGACTTCTTGTCTAAATTCCTGATGAAGGGCTTTTGCCCGAAACGTCGATTTTCCTGCTCCTCGGATGCTGCCTGACCTGCTGTGCTTTTCCAGCACTACTCTAACCTTGACTTCTTGTCCAACTTCTCCACCCAATGAATAGAACATGTTGAAAACATACAGATATTTGTCTACACAGCAGAACATGCTGCTCCAAATATCTAGGTCATACAATTTCTTCTAAGAAACTATTTAATATAACAGAGGAAATGTTAACCAGGAGCAAATTAGCAGAGTCATTAGGGACATTTAAGCAACTGCTGGACAGGCACATGGAGAGCAGTGAGTTGAGGGGTGCATAGGTTAAGTTATTATATTTTACATTAGGATTAAACCTTGGCACAACATCGTGGGCCAAAGGGCCTGTTCTGTGCTGTACTTTTCTATGTTCTATGTTCTATGGCTGATGCTACAATCTATACTGAAAGCAAAAAATGCTGAAGATCACAACGTGTCAGGCAGCATCCGTGGAGAGAGAATAAACTAATGTTTCGAGTCAAGATGACTCTTCATCAGAGCTGACATGAAGTATGGAGGAGGCAGCATTTATGCAGTGGAGGCGTGGAGTGCTGGGGGAGAAAGGATGTTGATAGTTTAGATTAAGTGATCACAATGTGAGAATGCAGTCCCTTCTGGATTTAATATTGAGTTCAACACCTTCTATCTGTAAACTCCCTGCCTTTTCTTTTAGCTTCACTTGTTGCATTCTCTGTCACCATATCCCTCAGCTCCCCCCACCTCCCCAACCCGAGTGGGACTGTCTGTTCTTTCCAATCTGGCAGTTAGACACATCATTGTTCTGCCATTCTCACATTTCAATCACTTAACTGACAATATCCTTTCTCCCCCAGCACACTGCGCTTCCCCCCCCGCCCCCAACTATAGCATAAATGCTGCTCCTCCCACACTTCACATCAGCTCTGATGAAGAGTTATCTGGATTCAAAATGTTAGCTTGCTCTCTCTCTCCATGGATTCTGACTGACCTGCTGTGATCTCTGGCATTTTTTTTGTTTTCAGTGGAAACATTAAAATGTGTGACCATAAAATTCTCCCACTCCACGTTACTATTCTCACCATGCAAAGTTTTGCAAGTGTGAACTATGCTTTAGCAACATCCTGTCTTACTGCAGTTGGTGGTTCTTTCTGAGTAAGAAAGTTGCAAGTTCCAACTCTATTACAGAACCAGAAAATGGGGATGAATGGCTTAATTTCTGCTTCTTTGTCATCTGGTCTTATGGTCCAAAATGGAGTGACATTGTGCAGCACGGTCAGAGTTTTGTCCTTCAGATACAACATTTAGAAGTAATTTGGACAGGTACATGAATAGGAAATGTTAAGAAGGATTTCCGCACTGTAGGGAATCTAATCTAATCTAAAATGGGCCAAATGCAGACAGAAGTGACTGGTTTACTTTGTGAAACTTGGTCAGCATGGAGTTGTCCCAAAGGATCTGCTTCTGTGTTGTATGACTTTATAAGCTAGTAAAGTGTGGGCCTCTGTGCACTCAAATCAATGTGAAAGGTTCCATGATGTTCACAAGGAACAAAGAATGAGCTGTACGAGATTATTTATTTCATAGCAACGTTCAACTCTGAATGTGACCACTTCATCCATCATACCTATGCCAGTTGATTGAAAGTGTCATCCAATTAATCTCTTCCTTACTGCTCTCCAATTATTACTGAAGACTTGCATTCTAGAGTTAGCTCTGCCCCGGCTAAGTTGGTCTGGTAGAGCTACAATAGTGGCAACTATCCAAATATGTGGAAACCAGGCACATCCTGTACACAAAAAAGCAAAACAAAACCAACCTGCACAATTACTGCCCCGTCACTTAGTCTCAATCAACAGCAATGATGGAAGGTTTCATCGACAGTGCTATTAAGCAACACTCACTCCACAATGATCTACTTGAAGATGCTCAGTTTGGGTTCCACCAAGGCCTGTCAGCTCCAGATGTCATTACAAGTTTGATCCAAACATGGACAGAAACGTTGAACTCGAGGGTGAGGTGAGAGTGACTGCCCCTAATATTGTGCCATTGAGGAGCATAAACAATGCTTAGAAATCAGGTTTTTTTTTAACTATTAGTCTCATATTTAGTAAAAATAACTTCACAAATGCTGGTAATCCACAACCAAATCACCCTTTATTTACACATGGTGAGCCCTTAACATGAAACAGCTCTCTCAGAAGATGTCTGACATTCCTGTTTATATCTATCAGCCAGGGCTCCCTGATTGGACCTGACAAATAGCCCCAATCAGGGAACTCACATTCTAGAAGGCCCACCTGGCTGACCTCATTACAATCACTAAATCCCCACCCTCAGAGTCTGAGAACATAGACTGGTTCTATTTTCAGTAGCTCCTTCTGAGGCGTTTTAGCACTAGCTCAGCTTCCTCCGACTCTGCCTCTGATACGAGCAGCGTGTAACACACACAGTAGCTTGTCTCTTGTACCCGAAGAGTCTTGGAAGAAGATTCATTCTCTTCTTCAGGTGGCAAAGGCATTGACGTGGCAAAATCCGCTACATCCATCTCAGATTTTGAGGCATCTTCACTGCTGGATGGAGAGGGAGACCACATATTGTGCGAAACAGTTGAAAGGGCTGTTGAGGAGTCGGGCACATGTTGCTCCCACGCTGCTTGTGAGTTTGCAGCCTTTATATTGTCCACATGCTTGTTCAGAAGCATCATACCTACACAAACTTTATATGTCACTGGACCTGACATGTTGACCATGCCTCTTACCCATGCAGGGCCATTTCCATGGTTCCTAAACATCGTCCCTCGAGGTAAACTCTCACTTTGCAAAGTCTTGTGTCTGGCACTGATGTTTCTGATGCCATTTCATCCTCTACCCCAGGACAGGGCAGATCAGATTTAACTTGGTGCAGAGTCTTCTCCCCATTAGCAATTCTACTGGAGCTATCCCTGTATTTGCATGGCAGAGGGTGGTATCCTACAATCAAACAGGAATCTAGAACTTCACTAGTTGGTATCTAATGATGTTGTCGGCAGTTTCTTTAAGCCTGTCTTCAAAGTTTGGACTGATTTTTCTGTCAGACCATTGGATGATGAATGGTATGGAACTCTCTTTATATGTCAAATGTCATTCGATATTAGGAAATATTCAAATTCTCTTTTGGTAAACGAGGGCCTATTATCTGTGACCAACACATCTGGGAGTCTGTGTATGGCAAAAGATGTGTGCAAGTTTTTTCTACTGTTGTTCCCATGTTTAATGAATTAACTCTCTGCATGTCCAGCCACTTGGGAGTGGGTAACCACAATGACTAAAAACATGGAGTCCATGGAAGTACCTACATTGTCGGTGTGCAACTGAGTCCAGGGTTTACTTGGCCATTCCCACAGAAGTGGGGGAAGCTGCTGCTGGTCATTGTTCTCCTTGCTAGCACTCTAGACACTGGCACCACTAACGTGGCTCGGTCTGCACCCAATTCTGACACACATAACTTCTTGCCAACATCTTTTGAAACCCCTGGATGACCCTGGTGGGGTTTCCTCCATATCTGGCAGTGATGTTTGTTCAGAACAAGCATGCTTGCTCCCCATAATAATATGTTGTCCTCGACTGTGATCTGGTCTCTCTGGGTCCAAAATGGTTTCAATTCTGGTTGTGATGGCTCTTTGGCTTCCCCCAAAGCAGCTGTTTCAGTTTTGCCAGGACCGGATCTTTCTGCATCCAGAGCGTGCAGCTGTGACGGGAAGCGCGTCCAGAAAATTTAAAACCATCACAGAACCTTCCAGTGGTGGTACCACTGGGGGTGTATCTGCCAGTGGGAGGCGGCTCAATGCATCTGCATTTACTACTTGTGTATTGAACGGTGTTCCAACTTGTAAATATATGCACTTAGTATTAGAGCCCACCACTGAATTCGGCCTGAAGCTATGGGCGGCACTGCCTTGTCCTCTTTAATCAGACCTAGCAGAAGTTTGTGTTCAGTTATCATTACATCATAATGGTATTAGTGGAATTTTTTGATTCCAATCCTTCCTTTCGTATCTAGGCATATTTACGCTCTGCATTAGCCGAATTCCTGGATGTACATGTTGCTGCACATTCCTCTCCATTGAGCCACCTATAAGCTAATACTACTCCAATGCCATACGGAAGGCATTGCACGTAAAGACCAGATCTCGGTTGGGATCACAGGGTGCCAACACCTTCGAAAGAGACAGTTGTTTCTTCACTTCCCTGAAAGCTGTGGCTTGCCTATGCATCCATTTCCAATGTTGAACTTTGTTTTAAAGAGTTGATGCAAAGGTGCCAGGATGGAGGCCAAATTTTATATGAAGTTTCCATAATAATTCACCAGCCCAAGGAAAGACTTAAGCTCACGTAAAAATGTGAAGAGCTAGGGCACCTTTAATCACCTTCAGTTTATCTTCCAATTGGGTGGAAGATCCAGTCTTGTTGAATCTGTAGACCAAGTATGTCACTAGGAGAACCTTCAACACGTTATTCCTTCTTAGGCGTATACCCACCAGCAAGAAAGGTAGGTTCTTGAAGTGCTACCTATTGGTCTTCCCTGTTATTAGCACATCATCTAGATACATGGTGACCTAGGGTAGACTTGTAAAATATTCTCCATCGTCTGCTGAAAAATTACATAGGGCTGACAATACCCCCAATGACAGTCACATATGTTGGTACAAACCCTTATGGGTATTAATTGTAGGATGCTTCTGGGAATCCTCATCTAATCACAATTACAGATACACATGGCTTATTTCCAACTTCGTGAATAACAGTTCCCCCTGCCACCATTGCGTGTAAATGCTCTTTGTGAGGGATTGGGTGTTTATCCAGCTGCAAAAAGCAGTTTACTGTTTGTGTAAAATCACCACCCAGCGGACTTCACAATCAGTATGACCAGTGCTGCCCATTCTGCAAGCTGGACTGGTTTGATGATTCCTTCGCTTTCTAGCCTTCTGATTTCTGCAACTACTTTTGCCCGTAAAGTAAATGGCACTGGGGAATCCTTGCAGAATTGTAAAATTGCTTCCTGGTCAACATACAAGGTGGCCTTGGCTCCCTTCATCGTCCTCAGACCTTCCAGAAAAACCTCCAGGTATTTAATTAGGTCTTCACTCAGGCAGCCATTTTCTAACCAAAAACTGTTGAGCCAGTCAAGGTGAATCTTTCTCAAACCAATTTCACCCCATCAAGCTCGGGCCTGAGCCTTTTACGACAATCAGTGGGAACAGAACCAGCTGCTTCTCATAAGAGACTGGAACTAAAATTGTACCTTTAATCTGGAAAGGTTCCCCAGTATAGGTCTAGATTAGAGTGGTGCTGGAAAAGCACAGCAGTTCAGGCAGCATCCGAGGAGGAGTAAAATCGACGTTTCGGGCAAAAGCCCTTCATCCTGTATTCCTGATGAAGGGCTTTTGCCCGAAACGTCGATTTTACTGCTCCTCGGATGCTGCCTGAACTGCTGTGCTTTTTCAGCACCACTCTAATCTGGACTCTGGTTTCCAGCATCTGCAGTCATTGTTTTTACCTAGTTTTTCCCCAGTATAGGTTCTCAGTCTAGCCTAGGTCTTATGCAAACTTGAGGATTGGAGTCCAGAGCTAAGTTTGTTAAAGGCTGGTTCTACAATCACTAACATGGCTGTGCCAGTAGAGACCATTTAACCAAATGTTGATTTAGATTGGTCCTGATTTGGATGTTTCTAAGCAATTTAACTGTTCCAAACCTGATGCAGGTAAACTTTCCAGGGTATGCACTCTCTTGGATACTGGCCTATGAGTTTTCTTACTCGATTTAGATCTAAATGAGACTGTTACTGACTCAAGTCCACATATTGGCAGCAACTACAATGACTTGCTGGCCTGGATCATAAAGAAATAATTATCCATCTGGATGAGATTTGGCTTTGTTTTGGGGTTTTGCAGCTGGCTGACATCGAGTCCCTCTGTTCAGGATATGTCCTGACAGTGAGGCTATGCAATTGCCTTCACCCAAGTGGTATTTCCTAAGCTCAGTCGGACTGGCGAGGGTTTCCACTTCCATTGGAATACCCTACAACTCATAAGCTCCATTTGCCACATTTTCCAATGATAAAGCCAGTTGTAGTGCCTGTTTGAAGTCTAGTTGGGCTTCAGCTAGTAGGCACTTTTGCATGGTTACATCATCAATCCCACATACCAAACGGTCTCTCAGCATCTCATTAAGGGTTAAACCAAAGTCACATGCCTCAGTCAGCTGTCTTCATCTGGTCAAAAATCCCAATACAGATTCCTCGGTTCTCAAAGTAAAACTGATGTAACATCTGAGAATTAGGAGCCTTGGAGTCATCATATTCCTTAATTAAATCTGCCAAATATTGAATGAATTTAGCATTTGGTGCCTCAGGGCAAGTTAGGCTCCTAGTAACCAAACAAGCTGTGGGTCTACAAGCTGTTGGGAGAATTAATCATTGCTTTTCACCTGCCCCAATCTCATCTGCCCAGAAAAGATAGCGCATTCTTTCCACATACTGGGCCAAGTCTTTGGCAACAGGATCGAATGAGTCAAGCTTCCCAAATAACGGCATGACACAAGAAATGCTCATATCAACTCAAAGAAAACTCAAATTTCTTCAGGAGCATGCTTTTGGCTCATTGTCATTGAATAACTCCACAGAGGCCAGTATCCCATCACCCTCCATTCTTATCTGTCAGCTAGGGCTCTCTGATTGGATCAGATTAAAAACCCCAATTGGGGAATTCATATTCTATGAAGTCCACCTGGCTAACCTCATTACAATGTGTTGCTGGAAAAGCGCAGCAGGTCAGGCAGCATCCAAGTAGCAGGAGAATCGACGTTTCGGGCATGAGCCCTTCTTCAGGGTCATGCCCGAAACGTCGATTCTCCTGCTCCTTGGATGCTGCCTGACCTGCTGCGCTTTTCCAGCAACACATTTTTAGCTCTGATCTCCAGCATCTGCAGTCCTCACTTTCTCCTAACCTCATTACAACCATTACGTCCAGTACCAAGGAAGATGGGTGTGGAATTTTGAGGACATCACAACAGGAGCTCCTCGGGTTGTGTACTTTCTAGTTGACCTGTTTAGAGATATTTTTTACACAACTCTGGAGCAGATGGGACTTGAAACCAGACCTCCTGGCCTAGAGGTAGGGACACCACCACTGCATCAGAAGAGTCTTCAGTTCCTCAGGGTAGTGTCCTCGCTCTAACCACCCTTAGCTGATTCCTTAATGATCTTCTGTCTTCCATTCTGGCATAAACATGTTTGTTTGCTATTGGTGCAAAGCATTCAGCATCATGCACAATTTCTCACCTTTATCATGCAACAAAGACATGGACAACATCTGGGCTTAGCTGATAAGTGGAAACTAACAATTGTGCCAGGTAATGCCCATCTCCAACAAGAGAGTCTAACCATATACCCTTCAAATTCAATCATTGAGCCCCGCTCACCCCCCCCCACCCAATTAACATCCTGGCTGTTATTATTGGCCAAAACATACAAAGACTAGTCATTTAAGCATTGTGGCTCTGACAGCAGATCAAAGGCTAGGAATTTTGAGCAAATAACTTATTGCCTCAAAGTGTGTCCAACATCTACAAGACACAAGTAAGGAGTGTGATAGAATACCCTCTATTTGCCTGGAGGAGTAGTGTTCCGATAACACTTGAGACACTCGGCACCACCAAGGAGAAAGCAGCCCACTGATTGGCACTCCATCCATCACTTAAACCTTCACTGCCTCATGAAGCAGTAGTGTGTACCATCTACTCTCCAATTATTCTGAGACTCTTGACAGCCCCTTCCAACCCATAATTTCTACTACCGCGAAAGTCACGGACGACCGATGTATGGGAACAACGCAACCTGCAAGTTCCCTTCTGATCCCCGCACATCAATGACTTGGAAGCATTTCATCATTCCTTCAGTGTCACTGGGTCAATATTCTGCAATTGCATTTCTAACAGCACTGGGGGAGCTTCTTCATGGACAATATAATTGAATGCAACACAAGAACAAATAGAACTGGGCAAAAAGTGCAGCCCGAGATAATAATGTCCACATCTCATGAACATACAAAAAAAAGCCAATTATTTTTGTTAAATCTACTCTACCACCCAATGACAGTGCATTCTTGATTGTAAAAACACGCTAATCTAAGAAAAGTTCTTTGCTTCACTTTTTGACCATTTATCATAAATGTGTGATCTCGGAGTATTGATGTGCTTGTCAACGAAACTGGTTTATCCACACTGTTTCAAATACTTTATGAATCTGAACACTTCGATTGAGAGCACCTCAAAATGAAGATCACAGAAGTTGGGATGATTTGCTTTGAGCTAGAAAAGCTTACAGTGAGACAAAGGTTCTGCCTTGCTTTTCCATCAGGATAGACCAGCAGTCTCTCCCATTTCTACTGTCTGCCACTGGCATGCATTGGAAGGAATTGCAGGTTAATAACCAGCATGTGTGGATTTGTTATTAATGCACCTTCCATGGTTACTCAGTCCTGTGGTGTGTCTCAAACCTGCAGACTCAAAAGGAGGGATGCTGCTCAAGTGCTACCCTCTAAAGCTCTTAATTAAGACACAAAAAATGCATTTCTAAGGCACCTTCAACCATCTAAGGACATCCAAATTGCTTCACTGCTGCTGGAAAGGAATCACTATTGTAATGTAGGAAATATGGCAACCAAATTACACACTGTCAACTCCCACAAGCAGCGATGGATAAAATGCCCAGGTTTAAGAGTTGGTTGAAAGACTAACGTTAGTCAGAAGACTGGGAAAAATCTTCTGAACTCTTCCCTGAGTGGGGCCATAGGGTCTTTTACATCCATCTGAGGGAGAGATAGACATTTGGTTAACTGCCATATATAAAAATGTGGCTCTTCCAACAGAGCAGCTGTCCCTCAGTACTGCGCCACCGTGTCAATCTACATTTTTGTGCTCCTGTCTCTGGAAATAGACATGGAGCAACTTGACACTTAAGACACAAAAGCAACACTGCTACAAACTGAGACACTGCTCACAATCAAGTTAGGTTCTAAAAGTAAGTGTAGCAACTAAAAACAAAAGATAGTTCACTACGTGACTAATCAAGCCTCGAAAAATCCATACTCCATCATTACTGCTGACTGCTAAGCGAGCTGATGTCAATTAATTTTACTCAATATATGAGTCTCATATTGCAAAGGTTTTCCTGTGCTCCCTGCAGTGAGAACAGTGAGCATTTTATTCACACTTACTAAATTAGGCTGCACTCAGAAGCCCTACAGTGCACGTGTTGTTGCTTGGATACACGGATACCTCTAATTTAGTAATAATCAGTCCTACTTTTACATTTGAGTTTGTGTCGAGACGTGATCAGATTAGTCTTCATAGAACAGCTGAGGATGAGAAACTGCAATGAGACAGACCCTCGGTTTGCATTTGAGAAACTTGAAGAATTTATCCAGCAGGAAATCAACTGCCCGTTCCACAAGACAAAGCGATTCAGTGTCGCTCAACATCCCACGCTGCACCACATCAAGTCCTGCACATTAATACACAGCTTGGGGTCTGAATTCAACCACTTTGCGTTACAAGTCCCAAGACAGTGAAGAGCCCAGTTTCTAGGTGGATCACTGTGATAACAAATCACTTGCCCTAATTATCACTCCTTTGAACATCTGTCTATTAATGACAGCTCTTGATGTTAACAGTGAATGATTATGTGTCAGAATTTAAAACTGCTGTTCTATTTGCCAATTTGATGAATAAGCATCAGCACCATTTTATTTGAGCAAAATCAACATGACTAATTACTACAATGGTGCACTTTGTTTTGTTCAGACAATATTATGATATGCAAGCGCGCCGGCATGGATGCCAATGACACTACAGGATTTTCAATTAATATTTGTACCATAATGTACATTGTGAATAAATTGCTTGGTCACACTCTGCTTGGAGAATAACATTCATTTTTGGACATCACAACCCATGGAAAAAATACGGACATGTTTAATCCACCTGTCCAAATGACAGTCTCTGGCATAGGTAGGATTTGAAGCTAGGCCTGTTTGGCTCAGATGCAGGACCTCTGTGCCACAAGACCTCTCCAACAAAGGATATATACTGATTTTTAAAGCCGATGCAACAACGATTCATTCACCAGAATAATAGTGGATTTCAGGGATTAAATTGGGTTCAGATGCATACACTTAGCCAGTATTCCCTTGTGGATCAGAGACTGTAAGGTCTCCTAATTGAACCGTTTAAATGTCAAAAGAATTCAACAGGATAGATACAGAGAAGTGAATTCTGCTGGGAAGGAGTCAAGAACATGGAACATGTTCATAAATTTAGAGTGAGGCCATTTGGGAGTGAAACCAGCGAACACGTCTACATGGCAAACCAGCAAACACGTCTACACGGCAAACTAGTAAACACGACTACATGGCAAACCAGCAAACACGTCTACACGGCAAACCAGCGAACACGTCTACATGGCAAACCAGTAAACATGTCCACACAGAAAACCAGTAAACATGTCCACACAGAAAACCAGCAAACATGTCCACACAGCAAACCAGCGAACACGTCTACACGGCAAACCAGCAAACACATCTACACGGCAAACCAGCAAACACATCTACATGGCAAACCAGCAAACACGTCTACATGGCAAACCAGTAAACACGACTACATGGCAAACCAGTAAACACGTCTACACGGCAAACTAGTAAACACGTCTACACGGCAAACCAGTAAACACGACTACATGGCAAACCAGTAAACACGTCTACACGGCAAACCAGCAAACACGTCTACATGGCAAACCAGTAAACACGTCTACACAGCAAACCAGCAAACACGACTACACAGCAAACCAGTAAACACGTCTACACAGCAAACCAGCAAACACGTCTACACGGCAAACCAGCGAACACGTCTACATGGCAAACCAGTAAACACGTCTACACGGCAAACCATAAACACGTCTACACGGCAAACCAGTAAACACGTCTACATGGCAAACCAGCAAACACGTCTACACGGCAAACCAGCAAACACGTCTACATGGCAAACCAGCGAACACGTCTACATGGCAAACCAGTAAACACGTCTACACAGCAAACCATAAACACGTCTACACGGCAAACCAGTAAACACGTCTACACGGCAAACCAGAAAACACGGCTACATGGCAAACCAGCAAACACGTCTACACGGCAAACCGGCAAACACGACTACATGGCAAACCAGTAAACACGTCTACACGGCAAACCAGAAAACACGTCTACATGGCAAACCAGTAAACACGTCTACACAGCAAACCAGCAAATACATCTACATGGCAAACCAGCAAACACGTCTACACGGCAAACCAGCAAACACGTCTACACAGCAAACCAGCAAACATATCTACATGGCAAAACCAGTAATCACGTCTACACGGCAAACCAGTAATCACGTCTACACGGCAAACACGTCTACACAGCAAACCAGCAAACACGTCTACACAGCAAACCAGCAAACACGTCTACACAGCAAACCAGCAAACACGTCTACACGGCAAACCAGCAAACACGTCTACACAGCAAACCGACAAACACGTCTACACAGCAAACCAGCAAACACGTCTACACAGCAAACCAGCAAACACGTCTACACAGCAAACCAGCAAACACGTCTACACAGCAAACGAGCAAACACGTCTACACAGCAAACCGGTGAACACGTCTACACGGCAAACACGTCTACATGGCAAACCAGCAAACACGTCTACACAGCAAACCAGCAAACACATCTACACAGCAAACCAGCAAACACGTCTACACAGCAAACCAGCAAACACGTCTACACGGCAAACATGTAAACACGTCTACACAGCAAACCAGCAAACACGTCTACACGGCAAACATGTAAACACGTCTACACAGCAAACCAGTAAACACGTCTACACAGCAAACCAGCAAACACGTCTACACGGCAAACCAGCAAACACGTCTACATGGCAAACCAGCGAACACGTCTGCACAGCAAACCAGCAAACACGTCTACACAGCAAACCAGCAAACACGTCTACACGGCAAACCAGCAAACACGTCTACACGGCAAACCAGCAAACACGTCTACATGACAAACCGGCAAACACATCTACACAGCAAACCAGCAAACACGTCTACATGGCAAACCAGCGAACACGTCTACACAGCAAACCATAAACACGTCTACACGGCAAACACGTCTACATGGCAAACCAGCAAACACGTCTACACGGCAAACACGTCTACATGGCAAACCAGCAAACACGTCTACACAGAAAACCAGCAAACACGTCTACACGGCAAACACGTCTACCTGGCAAACCAGCGAACACGTCTGCACAGCAAACCAGCAAACATGTCTACACGGCAAACACGTCTACATGGCAAACCAGCGAACACGTCTACACAGCAAACCAGCAAACACGTCTACACGGCAAACCAGCAAACACGTCTACATGGCAAACCGGCAAACACATCTACACAGCAAACCAGCAAACACGTCTACACAGCAAACAGCGAACACGTCTACACAGGAAACCAGTAAACACGTCTACACGGCAAACTAGCAAACACGTCTACACGGCAAACCAGTAAACACGTCTACACGGCAAACCAGCAAACACGTCTACACGGCAAACCAGCAAACACGTCTACACGGCAAACCGGCAAACACATCTACACGGCAAACCAGCAAACACGTCTACACAGCAAACAGCGAACACGTCTACACAGGAAACCAGTAAACACGTCTACACGGCAAACTAGCAAACACGTCTACACGGCAAACCAGTAAACACGTCTACACGGCAAACCAGCAAACACGTCTACACGGCAAACCGGCAAACACATCTACACGGTAAAACCAGTAATCACGTCTACACGGCAAACCAGCGAACACGTCTGCACGGCAAACAGCGAACACGTCTACACAGGAAACCAGTAATCACGTCTACACGGCAAACCAGTAAACGCGTCTACACGGCAAACTAGCAAACACGTCTACACAGCAAACCAGCAAACACGTCTACATGGCAAGTGGCATCAGAATTCTGGAATCTCGTCCAGCTTCAGGCATCAAATTCTGGAGTAATTTGAGATTTCAAAACTGACACGGCTAGATTTTTGCCAGATAAGACTACCAAGGAATATGGAGCAAAGGCAGGCAAAAGCAGCTGGCATACAGATCAGTTATGTTCTCGCTGAACAGTGCAGACTTCGGCAGCAGAATAGCTTACTCCTGTTTCCAATCTTTCATGTTACACTCAAATGCAATTTTTCCCCTCACTGATTTCATCACCTTCTCACTCTCACCTGTAATCTGACCGACCTGCATTGACCAATTCTTTATCTATTATACTGTGGTTATCCTTTTATCTAAATGTTAGACAAAATCAAGTGACACACTTCTCTTTTCCTGTTCTTCCATGCCCCTGGCTCTGACCAGATCTTTCCTTCTGACAGCTTTTCCTTCCTCCCATAAAGGTTTAACTTGGCATTTACTATCATGTTCTTTGCCTTCTCTTCTACGTTTTTAGCCTTGGTGTGGTTTTGTCATCTGGAACCTGAGAAAGTCCCACCTGACGAGCAGGCACTGGGTCATATGGAGAAGGGGACGAACCCTGTCTCAAAGTCTTCGTGATATTTGGGATATCAAGACATGCAAACTGCTTGGTGAATTGATTCATCCCATGGAACCAAGATTCTACAAAAGAAGTTAGCATCAATGGAACTCTAACTGTAAAGAATAAGAGCTAAGAACATGGTGGCACAGCGGCTCATTGGCCAGCTTGGTTGCCTCACAGTGCCAAGGACCCAGGTTCAATTCCAGCCTCAGGTGATGGAGTTTGCACGTTCTGTCTGTGTCTGCATGGGTTTCCTCCGGGTGCAACGGTTTCCCCCAACAGTCCAAAGATGTGCAGGTCAGGTGAATTGGCCATGCTAAATTGCCCGTAGTGTTAGGTGCATTAGTCAGAGGGAAATGGGTCTGAGTGGGTTACTCTTAAGAGGGTCAGTGTGGACTTGTTGGGACGAAGGGCCTGTTTCCACACTGTACGGAATCTAATCTTAAAAAAAAACACATTATAAACATTACCACATGATTCAAATGTTCAGCACAGCCTGCATGCCAAAGATATCAAGGACAACTGATATCTCAGTTGTCTTTTCTTTCCCCCGACATCCTCTCCCCTTCCCATCCCCTACCTCAAACTTACCTCATTAACAAACTCTCCCTGACAGCACAGTGTTTCTCTACATTAATCACAAAGCTGTTGTTCCTAACAGTTTGGATTGCCTATCGGGATTGCTAATTAGCATTGGTCCAATCCCAAATTAAATTGTTTTAAATGTCAATCACAGACTAAATTAGGGGAAATTTTACTTTTCTTCACTTAAGGGTTATTAAATGAGTCAGATCACATCACCATCTGATCCCTTAAACCAGCATGCAGCAAGCTTCCAGCTCCCCTCCCAACCCCACCATAGCCCAGAAATGTTGAATTTCTACGCAGGCCATGTGTACAAAATAAAGACATGCACTTATATATAGCACCTTACTGAATTGTACAAACATATATACACAACACATTACATATCTCTGAACATACTGGTAACTTGGAAATAGCCAATCAGCAAACAGACCACTACATTGTTGTTTTGCACGTCTCAGATGAGACAGAGTTATGGTCAGGGCTCAGAAAGGAAAGTTCCTTGAAGAATGAAAGTAAACACTTCTGAATTTATACATGGTTTTTAATGGCCTCTCAGAATGCGAAAGGGGTTTAGACACAATACAGAATTTTCTTACATGCCACTTCTGCTGTACTGTAAATGTGCCAATTTGAATGAAATACCAGCTATATTAGTGATGGTTATGAGACTACGAGATCTTTGAAGAAACCCATTTGGTTCACAAATGTGTTTCAGGAGAGGAAATCAGCCATGACTTGGTCTGAGCGACATGTTGACTTCAGACCCACAGCCATGCATTTGAGTCTGAACTAACCTCTGAAAACAAGGCATTTGGAGGGAAATTAGGGCTGAGCTATAAATGCGCACATCCCACAAGTGCATAAAAATTAAGATATGCACAGCAAGGTCCCACAACAGCAAACAAAATAAATAACCCCAATCATCTGCTATTTTCTGGAGTTGTCTGAGAAATAAACATTGGCCATGATATCAGAAGAATATCAAAACCAGTAACTACATCTACCTGAATAAACTCAGTTTCATGTCTTCAAGGAACCTGAGGGCAGCTGAGAACAGGGATAAAATGCACACAAATCCAACTGGTATCTCATAATTCAATGACGTTGCATAATATGAGAGCACAGGGATTGTGAACAGGCCTGAGTTGTCCGAAGAAGTGGGACCCCATTGCGGTACTCGGGTTTGGAACACCACAGGACAGACATTGATCGTCCAACATGCCTCAACTTCTTTTGAAAAGCAGGTCAACAAGTCATTTCTGATCTTCTGCTGGGCCCTTCTGTTTTCCTACAGTTTTATCCTCCACCCTCACTATGTCCCTATCTGAGGGAATTTCAAGTCCTGCCAAATGAATGTGGGCTTCTGCAAGTGTTATGAAAATGATGGCGTCCTTCTTTCTGATCCTCACATCCATCAGCGTTCAACGATAAATTCCCAGCAGATGCAACCCAACATTAAGTCTCGTTTTATGATCCCTCCCTCTGCAGCTACTGTCTGATTTTACCATATGCAATGCATACAAGTTTGAAGCAACGTGCTCTGATGGAGCCATGCGTAGTAATCACTGATAACCTGCCAAATACTTTATCACGTACAAAATGACTGAAATTCTCGCTTTGTGAACTTGTGAAAATGATAGCTGGGATAAAGACCATCAAGGAGGAAGTGAGAACTGCAGATGCTGGAGATCAGACTCAAGAGTGTGGTGCTGGAAAAGCACAGCAGGTTAGGCAGCATCCGTGAAACAGAAGAATTGATGTTCCTGATCGATAAAGACCATCAAGCATGTCCCACACATACTGGCTTAAGTACCATGTCAAGACACTGCAACCAGAACTTCATTGGCTTTTCGTGTTCACACCCTCCTAGACACAACATTCTAAGTTCAATTAATAATTCATGGAAACTACAAGACTTGTAATATTTAACAATGAATATACGCAATATTGTTAAAGTGTTCTGACAGCTTATCCACAGCATAAATTATGTATATGTATGGCCGTAAGCTCTTTTCATACCTCCAAGCGCTCAAGTTAAACGATTGCCAGTTGTCTCGCTCTCTCTCTCTCTCTCTAATGAGAGAGCAACCCTATCGCCTGGTAAGACTATTGTGATTCTTTACAACTTCAGCCACATACCAAGAAAGGGAGAGATAAAGATAATGCACTGGGGTATGATGTATGTTGCAAAATGGCCAATCCCTTGGACAGGTCAAAAGCTCTTTAAGATTAGCATGGTGAGAATAAACAAACAGTAAACGCTGGGATGAATACTGGGTTAAAGGCACTGACGGATGGCCAGTAAAATAGGTACACAGTCAATGGAAAGCAGTTTGCAGTTTTATAAGCAAAAGTGTTGGCCAAATCCAACACTTGGTAAGATTTGTAGATACAGTCGCATAGAGGTTGTCTTTGGACTAATAACCTAAACTGTGACTAAAAAGTTGGAAAAACAATGAGCCCAATTTTAACTGTGCAAGTGAATTTTTTTTCATTCATGGGATGAGGGCATCTCTGGCTAAGCCAGTGTTTACTGCCCATCCCTAATTGCCCAGAGGGCAGTTAAGAGTCAACCACATTGCTGCGGGTCTGGAATCATATGTAGGCCAGACCAGGTAAGGATGGTAAGACAGTCATGTGTATTCAAGATGGCAGCTCATCATCACCCTCTCAAAGACAATAATGGATGATTGCTGGTTCTGAAAATGTAGTGACGTAAATTGTGAATAAACAGGAAAGTGAACATCAGCATCTGCAAATCTCCATCCCAGTTACACATCATAGCAGTTTGAATATACGTTGCTGCTGTTCCATCACTGTCACCAAATCAAATCTTGAAACCATCTACAGAACAGTACTTTGGGAGTGCCAGCACTGACAGGGACAACAGCACTTTAGGAAATTCTTCTCAAGGGAAACTGGGATGGTGAATGAATATCGATCTTGCTCATGACTTTCGTATCCTGACAATGAACTAAAATAAAACTACAGATGCTGTAAATTGGAAACAAGAACAGAAACAGCTCAAACTGTGCAACTGGTCACTTAGCACTTCCAGAGAGAAGGGATGGGTTAATGTTACAAGTGTGGTTCCATTATCTAATCATCTAGTCAAAGAGAAGGCCTACATCTGAAATGTTAACTGGTCTGTTCTTGAGGAAATTGTCGGCTGAACCACATTTCTGTTCCAACTCACTGATAATCCAGAAAGACATGAGAAACTTACAACATAGTAACGAAGTGGGAACAGCGTGGCTAATACAAAAGCTCAGAAACTTGAGCAACTCAGATCAATAGAGTGATAGGAGTGGTGGGCAATTAGAAATACCGGAGAACACACATGCTGGTAGTGTGTGATACACAGGTTTCAGAGTGGAAGAGTACATTAAACTGATCAATGGAATCATTCATTCTTACATTAGCATCCAAAACACTCACATAGGACTTTTAGAAATAAAGTAACGATATCAAAGCAAATGCTATCCAAAAAAATCTCAACATACGATTATGTACATGGAGGAATACTGTGGAAACGACATAACACAGTTGTTGGGGGTCCAAAAGTGCAATACACCTGGACTGTATCACAATCAAAACACTGAGACTGGGAATCTCACATTTCACCCAGTTCCTGGGAATCTCTACAACACAAAAGCAAACTCACAATCGCCCAGTCAGCCTCCCCCATCAACCAGGTTGGGATAATGGCTCCCATCCTCAGCAATGTTCACTCCATGCCCTCCCACTCCTGCCAATGTTCATTCCCGCATCCCCACCCCCACCCCGTAGCTTCCTAATTGAACAGTGTCCACTGAGCACCACCCCACTCACCCGATTCATCTTCTGGACTCTCTGACCACTGTCTGGCTGGTGTCTAAAGACCCCACACTGACACAGAGTAGCAGAGAAGGAAGGGATTGTGCTTTGTCATAAAGCGACAGGGAGCATAGGTGTAAGTGGGGTAGGTCTGAGAGACAGGGTAAAACAGCAAGAGATATCTCCCCACTATGCTTGACTCTGCATCTTTACTGAGGGAAACATCAGGATATTGAAAGGCTCCATTACAAAATGGCCAGAGGACAACTTAAATAGTAGGCAATATCAGAGGCTCACTTTCTGTTGCAGATTGGAATTCTGGGTACCAATTTGGGGGCCAGGACATCCAAGCGAATTTGCTGTATATCAATCAGTGTTATAATAGACTTTGATGATATTGGCACAGATTTGAGGAGGCCTTTTAGCCCATTGTGTCTGTACTGGCTCTCTGAATTAACACTTCACTTAGTGGTTTTTGCTTGTCTTTTCCCGATAAGTGCCCTTTTTTTTTCTGCCCACAAAAACCCACTTCAATTGTGAACGTGCCTGCCCCTGCCACGCTCTCGGGCAGTGAGATCCACTTGCTACACGAGGACGTTTTCATTTCCTTTTGATTCTTCTTTTAATTATTTCAAATTTGTGCCCCAGGGAACAGCACCGTAATCCCAGATTCTAAAACATCTAAGCACTGTGGCTCTGTTTTTGCACAAGGAACAATGTAAGGAATTGGCTCTCTGTGTCTCCTGTGCACCTGAAAGCAGCGCAATAAATACAATACTGAGACAAAGCCAACTGAAAACCAACAAACTGTTTTATTTTACATGCAACGCAAGAGTGAATAGAGCACCGTTTTTGGAGTGAATTTGATCCATGTTCCTGTGGCTCTTGTAACATCAAAAATAATAAACAATGCAATCTTTGCCCTTGATATGAATCTATCTAATTTTAAAGTATACATGACAGATATTCATTATGAAACAAAGCCTCTACCTCAGACTCTCTGCAGCACAGTTTTGATGATGTAAAGCTGAATGTTAAGAAACTGACCCCCAGATCATCGGAGGGAGTGAACTAGAGTTAGGTCATTCATCCTCTAAGTCTTATTCCCCAGTCAGAGCTCATGTGTAGTTGAACTCCATTTTCCTACCTTAGTTATATAACATCCAGTGTTCTTACCAAACAAAACAAACAATCAATTCCAGTCTTTCAATTTCTGTGCCATTTTGAAATTGTTCCAAATTTTGATTAATGTAGGCAAAGCATTGCAGATGCTGGCAATCCGAAATAAACACAAACTGCCTGGAGAAACTCAGCATGTCTGAAAGCATCTGTGGAAAGAGAAACAGATTAACATATCTGTAGAACACTGTTTTGTAGAAGAATCATACTGCCCTCAAAACATTAACTCTCTGTTTTGCTCTCTGCACAGACATTGCCAGACCTGCTGAGTTTCTCCAGCATTCTCTGTGTTTGTTTGCAGATTTTAACTACTCTTTGAAAGAAAAGCTACTCATGTCACTGCTAAACACCTTGATTTTCATTTTAAATGCAATGCCCCTTTGATAAGTAACATCACCGCAAGAGGAAATACTCCCCCTTCATTCACCTTATCAAATAGTTTAATCACCACAATTAGATCAGCTCTTAATCTGCTGTTCTCAAAAGGAGAGTGCAGATACAAAGATGGAGTGGTAGGTGATCTCGGGGTACTGCCGCAGGCACACAGGAGGCGTTTGTGACATTAGGGTTGAGTTGGCTCTGTTGTGGTCAGTGGCAGTGACACTGATTAAGAGCAGCTCCCTTGAAGGTGAGTCAATGGGGAAGAGAAGACTGATCAAATTGAATGCTCTGGGAACCCTGGACAGGACAAGGACAAATAGAGTACCAGAGGCACGATTACAGCCTCTCTCACTGGTGCTTGAATAAATTCTGTGAACTAATTGATTGAAGAGACTTGACAGCCCCTATAATACTGCATTACAAAGATGCATATTCACATGACTCTCTGAGAGAAATTAATCCAAACCTCTGTCTATCAAACAAAACAATTTGTGCAAGGAAGTAGCACTGATTCTGAATAAACGGCAAAAACTGAATCGTTAAATCCTGAAGTAGCTGCTGGTCTCTCGAATTTAAGCCACGACATTGTGCCAACACAGTGACCGTAGACCCACTGAACCCAGGGCTATTTTAAGTCTGGCAAGGTTCCACTGTAACAGCCTGGCTCTGATGGCATCACCCATCAACTTGCTTTGTCAAATCATCTCCAGGGTAGTAACCAGTGATGCAAAAAATGATTTTCTAACAAAAAGGAAAAATTAGCAGTCAAATGTCACCCATTTAAACCATCTCAGGAGCACTCAAATACTTGTTCATGTTGCTGGCAGTGTCTGTATTTCATCTTTAAGCAGCAGAAGTTGCTAATAAAGTGACACATTTTCAAATGCAAATTTTCAATACAATAGCTGTGTAATGGCAATGTCACTGGACTAGTAATCTAATGCAGAGAGCCAGGCTAATTCTCTGGGGAGATGGGTTGAAATCCCAGTGGTGAAATTAATAAAGCACGAATTTAAAGCTAGCTTCCATAAGGATGCCATGACAGATATCACTCATTGCTGCAAGAACCCAAGGAAAGGATCTTTAGGGAAGAAAATCCACGAATCTTACCCAATCTGGTTTATGTGGGAATCCCGACCCAGAGCAACCTGATTGACCCTGAACTGCTTTCTCAAGTCTCAGCAAGCCTCTCAGCTCAAGGATTGGGCAACAACTGATGGTCTTGGCAGTAACACCCACATCCCATGAAAGAAAGAAATAAAATAAAATGTAACAACCAGAAAGGTAATATTCTCCATCACTGCATTGAAAGCTAAGATTTCAGTAATGTGTTCACGTTATTTGAGGATGCATGCTTGTTACTTTTTTTCCAATTTTATGGAAGCTGAATTTCTTTGCCCTGCTTCCAGTTGGAGGCACTGAGCCATTTTAGCTGCAGAACAATAACAGGTTTCCTGCTCCATACATTCATTAAACTACCAGTGATGTAATTGTGCGTGCTGCCTGTGTTGGGAGTTCGTGACGTGCTGTGAAAGGTTCTAGTTTCAAGTACCTACTCCAGACTAGGCCGACACTACACATCAGGAAATAGGTAACGAGAAACAGGCTTTCGGTTGCATTCTCTTGTCACGTTCAACATGCTGTGGTTGACCTATGAATCAAACTATGCACTGGGTACTTCACAAAAGACAATTTCACCCAAAATGCCACACAGGTTATTGCATTTTTAAAAATACATGAGTCTCTATTTATGCTCACAAGTTTCCAGTCTCACCAAAGCAACTTCCCAATGAGAGATGCACCTTATGCGGGGAGTTTGTACAGAGAAATGCATACATGAGTAGATCAGGACAAAATTCTGCATTCATTATTTTTCACCCATGTATTCGTGTAAAGAAAAATACTAAATTGTGCAGTGCTAGGGATGGAGGCACATCTTTTTGATGAGAAACTGAACCGAAGACGCAACTACCCTCTCAAGGGCTGAGGAATGACAGATGGAGATTAATTTAGATAAATTTTGGAAAAGCAAATCAGAGCAGGACACATACACTTAACAGTAAGGTCCTGGGGCGTGTTGCTGAACAAAAAGACCTCGGAGTGCAGGTTCATAATTCTTTGAAAGGAGAGTCACAAGTAGGTAAGGTAGTGAAGAAGGTGTTTGTTATGCTTTCCTTTATTGGTCAGTGCATTAAGTATAGGAGTTAGGAGGTCATGTTGCAGCTGTACAGAACATTTGTTCGGCCACTTTTGGAATACTGCGCAATTCTGGTCTCCCTGCTATAGGAAGGATGTTGTGAAACTTGTAAGGGTTCAGAAAAGATTTTCAAGGATGTTGCCAGGGTTGGAGGGAGAGGCTGAATAGTCTAGGGTATTTTCCCTGGAGCATCAGAAGCTTATAGAGATTTCTAAAATCATGAGGGGCGTGGATAGGGTAAATAGACAATATCTTATTCCTGGGGTGGGGGAATCCAGAACTAGAGGGCATGGGTTTAAGGTGAGAGGGGAAAGATTTAAAAGGGACGTAAGCGGCAACATTTTCACACAGATCTGTCACAGGAAGTGTTGGAGGTTGGTACAATTATAACGTTTAAAAGGCATCTGGATGGGTGTATGAATAGGATGGGTTTAGAGAGATTTGGGCAAAATGCTGACAAATGGAACTGGATTTATCTAGGATATCTGGTCAGCATGGACGAGTTGGACCGAAGGGTCTGTTTCCGGGCTGTACATTTCCATGACTCTATTTTGAGCTTGGACAAAAATACGGGGTAAAGGTAATGAGTCTAATCATATTAGAACATCTGGAGTCAACTAACTTTGCATATAGATATACAGAAGCATCAGGAGTGTTGAGAAATTGCCCACAGAATATAAAATCCTGCAACAGCTTGAAGGGACTGCATATTCAATTTGGAGATCGGAAGCAAACCTTGAGAGGAAGGTGTGATCCAATTCTGGAGAAATAATTAGCACCCATGGGTTGCTTATGAGGCTTTTAGCAGAAATTGATTGACAGATTTTGAAAACAGTCATCAACAAGGCAGGCAAGTAGCAATAGCAGCAAAAGAAAGCCCACTCAGGTAACAACTTTGCTACCCCATTGGTTTCAATGGGGTAGGAATATCAGAAGTGGTGGCTAATAAGTGGCCAGTTTTATACAATCAGTTCTGATATAACATCATGGTTCTGTTCCCACATTATAAGAAAATGGTGCAATAGCAATGCCATTTAAACTCATGGGACCAGGATCGTATTAAAGCCAATACAGGACAGGAAACTTTGCCTTCGACAAACACTGGTCTAAATTCATCAGTCGTGTTATAGCCAATTCACATTGGAGAAACGTGCATTATAGCGGAACCGACTGTATTCCACTTGGTTAGGCTTCTGCAGAACATTCCTTGGTGAGTGTGCTAGCTAACACCAGCTTTTCTGATTACCATTACCCTAATGTGGCATGTTCCCAGCCAATTGTAACCTCTTGACGTACAACAGATGTGGTTCCCTCAATGTCACATGTAACCCTTTGGCTGCAGCTGTCCAGAATGGCAGCATGCCCCAGAACAATCCGTACAGCCTTGTTCCACTCACATTCCATTTTGAAACACACAGAGGGAGGGGTAGTCCAGTAAAGTCACTGGACTAGTAATCCAGAACCCCAGACTAATACTCGACGAGATTTGAATTCAATATAATTCTAGAATACAAAGCTCATCCAATAGCACCCAGGTAAGCACTACGGAATATAGAAGAGCACAGTACAGACCCTTCGGCCCTTGATGTGATGTCGACCTCTAAGATCAAACTAGCCTACACACCCTATGTTTTACTATCATCCATGTGCCTATCCAAGAGTTGCTCAAATGTCTCTAATATATCTGATTCTACTACCACTGCTGGCAGTTTCTTCCACACGCCCACCACTCTCTGTATAAAGAATCTACCTCTTGCATCTCCCCTAAACATAGCTCCAATTACCTTAAAATTATGCATCCTCATGGTCGCCATTTCTGCCCTTGGAAAAAATCTCTGGCTATCCACTCGATCTATGCCACTCATCATCTTACACACCTCTATCAAGTCAAAATGATTGGCTGTCATTAAAAAAAACATTTGGTTCACTGATACCCTTTCAGGAAGTAAATTCTCCATCCTTACATGTGACTGTAGACACACAGCAATGTGATCCACTTTTAACTGCATTTAGCTATAGGCAACAAATGTTACATCCCACAAACAAATCAAAAATAAAGTCGCCCTAGTTCCAGTGAACCATAAGGCTGCTCTCTCATTAGAGAGAGCTATCTGGTGGTGAGTTTAATCTGAGGACACAATAGTCTTTTCAGACAAGTATGAAAGTTAAATTGAGCAATGTCTAGAATCTACCACTCATTTTAAATAAGAGAATTGCTCCTATTCTCACATTGGTGCAATACAGTTGCCACAAACTGGTTATCTTTGCAATGCAGTGTGTAGACTGGGTGCAGCGGACTCGTGTGGGTAAATCTCACATCAGTGATCTATTCTCTAATGTTGACGAAATACAATCCTGCAAGCTGGGCTTATCAACAAGCAGCAGAACCCCTCGCAGATAAAGAAAGTCTTATGCTTGTGTCAGTTAAGAACTGAAAAATGTAATCTCTATTCGGAGAAGTGAGTGAGTGGTGGGTGAGCAAAGGTTACAGGGAATCTCTTTGAAAGAAATGAAGACTTAACATTGCAGCTTGGGAAGCCTTACTCTGCACAAATGGTCTACATTCCGTCAGTGACTACACTCATTGGCTAGAATGCACTTTAAGATGTGCATTGTCTAAACTCCCTTTATCCTTTAGTACTCTCCTTTCACAACTAACAATATAATTCTAACCACTCTCTGTATAAAAGAATTGTTCAAACCTTCATTGCTGTGGTGATTATGTAACGTTCTCTTGAAGTTCAGCACCTGCCCAAGCAGTGGAAATGGTATTTGATGTTTATCCAATTGAACCAGGTTTTACACTGCTTTTTCGAATCCCCATTGTGACCAGCTCTGCAATTGTATTACAGCTGGCATCCTGGCCTCCAAAGTGAAGAACCTACTCTCTTGAACACTGAGCCAGCAGTTCCTGAACCACAAAAGAAGAGGGCGCTCTTCAAGGAGGCTTTAAACATTGGGTCAGCCTTATCATGGAGATTTCCTCATGGAGGTTAAGGACAAATTAAAATTCAGAAGGGAGAAGGACTCATGATTTCTGCGCAAACACACTGATGGGGGTGGTGGGCCAGTGGGGCTACAGAGATTAACCTGTCCTGGCCCCATCCTGAGGATGTGGTTTTACTTCCCATTGAGTGCCCATTTGGAAGTTCCCTCCATGAGGATGGTGGTCTCTCCACAAATGGGGGCAGAGGGGAACAACGACCCAGCCGTCAGCAGAAAAATTGATATCAACCGCTTCAGACTGACATGTTATCCACATCAGCTTCAGGTGGGAGCTGAACACAGATCTTCTGGCCTTGAGGTACGGCCGCTACCACTATGGCACACAAGAAGACAACCAGCAGGAACAGGCATGCTGAAAGGGCTGGCCCAGGATTTGAAAGGGGGACCTCTGGCATACTCAGTCAACAAAAGGCCCAGAACGAGAGTCATGCCCCTGGACCAGTCAGCTCTACAAATGGTAAAGATTTATAAAATGATTGCAAAGTTGAAAAGTGAACCAAATGCTAAGAGGTGCCAGTGAGTGCTATCAGCAGCCTCTCTCGGTGGGCCAAAAAATTACTCAAATCGGCTGATTATTAATCAATTTCACAATCTTCTGGTGGGCAATCTCCCAAAGAGTGAGATTGCGTTGGACAAATAATCCTGGGTGCGTCTTTCAGTTATTTTGCTGCAAACCACACTCCCCACCCACCTCCCCACACACCGTCCCCACCCCCACCCCTCCACTGCCGACCTCCAGCCTCCTGATGGCCAGTAATATTCCTCCCATTGTAGACTTTTGTCATCATGAAGGACTCCATGAGGCCAAGATTTCATCCTCTCACAGAAAATTTCAAACTTTATGAACTCACCTTCACCGTCGGAACCTTGTCATTCAGCCTTGCTAACATCTCCATAAGTAGAACCTGCACATTTTCCAATTATTTTCATTCCCAAGGCGCAGTTGCCTTCCCAACTCCTAAAATGTATCAATGGAGAAGTGCAATAAAAATAAATACTTTCTGGCAGTGAAAGACTGGGTTTTTTCACTGCCTGATCAAATGTCCTAACAAGCATTACTCAGTGGGCATGCGCGCGTGTGTGCACGCGTGTGTGTGTGTGCACGCGTGTGTGTGCGCGTGTGTGTGTACGTATGTATGCATGTGTGCATGTGTATGTGTGTCCATATGTATGCGTGTGTGTGCACGTGTGTGTGTATGTATGTATGCACATGTGTGCATGTGTGTGTCCATATGTGTGTGTGTACGTATGTATGCCTGTGTGTACGTATATGTGTGTGTGTACATATGTATGTGTGTGTGTGCATATGTGTGTGTGTCCATATGTGTGTGTCTCCCCTCTATGGCGAATGGGTGAAAATTTTTGCAAATAATTACAGACTTTTCAAAGGGATATATATAGTATTATAGTTCGCAGAGTATGTTTGTCGGCACTGCTGAGGAGATACAACTAAACCACAGGATGAGGTAAACGTTTGGTAACTGCGTGAAACTATGATTCGGAGATGCCGGTGTTGGACTGGGGTGTACAAAGTTAAAAATCACACAACACCAGGTTATAGTCCAACAGGTTTAATTGGAAGCACACTAGCTTTCGGAGCGACACTCCTTCATCAGGTGATTGTGACAACATCCCTGACAACATCCAATTGTTGATTAAAATGGCTCGAGTGTCTTGACTTCAACCAATCTTTTTCATCACCTGATGAAGGAGCGTCGCTCCGAAAGCTAGTGTGCTTCCAATTAAACCTGTTGGACTATAACCTGGTGTTGTGTGATTTTTAACTGCGTGAAACTAGTTAGTCAGGTCATAAGTTAGTCTAAGACCAAGAAGGTCCTTCAAGTCCATTTGATTTGACATTGCAATTAGTGACATTTCCATCATCCAAATATATTGGACAGCGACTTTACAAATAAATCTAACGCCCCGGCTTCAAATATATTTTTCTCACAAACATTTCCAACTTCTAACCACCCTCTAGAAAATGAAGGAAACCTCGTTGGTAAAATGGTAGTGCCAAAGATTACTAAATTTGACTCTCATGTTTTTGTTTCAGCAATTTAATTTAATTTTATCCTTCATAATGTCCATCAAACTCAAGGTATAGTAAATGATCCAAATTATTAAACATTATCTTCATAAAAAGCAGTAGATTTTCATTGTCTGCAATACAACTGTATATTCAAGAGGATATTAACACCTGCTATCATTTAAGTAGTTGAACAGTTTGGTATTGTTGTACGTTACTTCCTCAACTTTGCATGTATACATTCATATAGTTTAACTATTAAGATCACTATTCTCAGGCACAAGTTAATTTCTCTCCCTTCTCTCTACCTCAAAGGCTCCCAATCCTCAATAATATTCTCCAATCTCTTTCAGGTTCTCTCAATGTCAAGTTTCAACCACTTGAAAAAGAACAAACACTTGCACCCTTAGCAACAATTGCAACTTAGCACTTTTAGTATGGCTATATATCCAATAGTGTGAACTAGGAGCATTATCAGATTGAGCCAAATGTGGACCAGTAGCAAAAATCTTGGTTTTACTGAGTATAACAAAGGATGAGAGATCAGTGATGGCAGACCAGCCGAACATTTTAGATTAGATTCCTTACAGTGTGGAAACAGGCCCTTCAAGTCCACACCGACCCTCTGAAGAGCAACCGACCCGGACCCATTCCCCAATATTTACCCCTAACTAATGCATCTAACACTACGGGCAATTTAGCATGGCCAATTCACCTGACCTGCACATCTTTGGACTGTGGGAGGAAACCAGAGCACCTCGAGGAAACCCACGCAGACATGGGGAGAATGTGCAGACTCCACACAGACAGTCGCCCAAGGCAGGAGTTGAACCTGGGACCCTGGTGCTGTGAGCAGCAGTGCTAACCACTGAGCCACCGTGCCGCCCCACTGATGGGATTTCAGAGCTTAGGACCCCAGCAGCTGAAGACAATGTTGCAGCAATGAAAACTGGGAAAGCAAGTCGTTTCAGAATTTGCGGAGCACGGATTTCTCAGTAGACCTTAAGGAGGTTACATAGTTGGGGTAGGTGAGGCATTACAGGGATTTGAAACTTCTAAGAGATATTTTTAAATCAACCTGTTTAGACATCTTCTTACATATGTCTGAAGCAGATGGAATTTGAAGCCAGGCCTGCTGGTCCAGAGATGGGGGCATTACCCCCGAACTGTCTTTGTTTTAAGGTCAGCAGAGAGAATAGAAACTGTCTTTCTTTAATCCATTGACTTATTCCAGTTTTTTTTTCAAATCAACCTGGTCAAACATATTCTGAAATACATGCAGGGCAGATGAATTCGAACCCATTCTACTGGTTATGAGGTATGGAGGCTACCACTGAACCAGAAGTTCTTTACACTTTTAAATGGGTGTTAGCTTGTTGATGGATACTTCCTATACAACATCAGCCTCATGTTGACATTCTTAACAGACCTACTTGGGATAAAATGATGGCGTTGAAAGTCCAGAAGATCAATTCAGGGAGGGTCATGCCAACCTGAATAAAATGGCCACTTTTTAAAAATACAAAACCCATTAGCAAGTGCTAACACTGAACACCACCACCACCATCCCCCCCTCCACCACCACCACCCGGCAAAAGAAAAATCACTTTTATTGAATCCACTGACTTGTTATAGTGATTTTTCTTTTTAAAATCAACCTGGTCACACATACTGTGAAATACCTGTGGGGCAGGTGGATTTGAATCCAAACCTTCTGGTTAAGAGATAGAAACACTACCTTTATGCAAGGTAATTGAAAATTTCAAAATTGAATTCAATAGATTTTTATTAGACAAGCCTTTTGTGGGCTGTAGAATCAAGGCAGATGGATCGACTGAAGATACAGATCACTTGTGATCTAACTGGTTAGTACAACTGATGCAAGTCACTGATTGGAGTGTTGAAACTAGTTGAGGGCAATCAGTTATCCTCTATTATACACGTTTTCAGTCAGACATTTAGAACAGAAACATAGAAAGGGACGAGTCTACTAATCCCTTTCTATGTTTCTGTTCTAAATGTCTGACTGAAAACGTGAAGATTCCTGAAGAAGGGCCTGTGCCCGAAACGTCGAATCTCCTGTTCCCTGGATGCTGCCTGACCTGCTGTGCTGTTCCAGCAATAAAGTTTCAACTTTGATCTCCAGCATCTGCAGACCTCACTTTCTCCACGAGTCTACTAATGTCTAGTGTGGTGCATGAAGTGATATCTGTCACTCATCAGTTAGAAACAGTAGTGACCTTAAGTTCCTGCACTCTTCCAGTTAATCCCACCTTTTAAAACTTACTGATAATTAAACATTGTTTTGCAGAAATTAATCCTACCCGCTCTTATTGTTAGAGTTTAGCACAGACACTGTGTGTTAGAAACATGTGAATGCTGATTCATTAATTCATCTGGAGCTCTTCTGGTTTACATCAGAGATATTAACCCAACCACAATAAGTAGGTTAATGCCTATATTAAACAGGCACCTTTAGTTTGCAGGAGCTAGCAAAGGATTTGTACACCAGCAGTAAGCAAAGTTTCTAGATTCACCTCCTCCCATAGCCAAGATCTCAACAATAATCTCTCTAAGCCACTTGTACTGCAAGAGCCCCTACCTAATTATACAACTTGTATTTTTTTGTTGAGTGAACTAAGTTTCTTCACTTATTTAACGACTGCCTCTTTAAAAAATATACCTGTGAGTATTCCTCCTCCCTGCCAAAAGAGGGATAAAGAAAATGCTTCATTTTTCAAAGGCATGTATTAAGTAACAGAACCGCCTGATGATTTGCATCCCTGATTTTTGACTTGGCAGAAAAATTCTGCTCTGTGGCATCTCTCCGAGGGATGCCAAGTCGCACGTCTTTGCAGCCTTACAGTTGACACTGCTGACAAAGCTTGCAGGCTCCCTACGCTCAGCTGTGTGGGCACCAAGCGCCACCGTGGCAAAGCAAGCCGCCTGCACTTGCCAATCTGAATGCTAGAGCCACACACGCGCAGGGAGGAAATGAAAAAGCAAAAAAGCAAAGGTCATAATGATCGGGTTTGTGATTAAATTACTCAGAGGATACGATGACAGGTGATGTGGTTTTGATGGTGGTGGAGGGGGTTTGTGTTACATTTTAAGTCTCTAATCGTCAAGAATAGCTATCAGATTGTCCCACTTTCTTTGGAGAAAATAAGAAAATGACATTGGACAATTGGCTAGTTAATGATGTGGGATTAAACTGCTGGAGTGAACTCGCAGCTGAATGCCCATTCTGGTTATAAATCGAGGACGGTGAGCAAGGAATCTATTTGCAAGTCTATCTGCACCAGCCACATTCATCACTGCTACCTGAATAAATTCTCGCAGCAGCTTGCTGCTGGTTTCTGTGCACACAGCATTACTCAGTTTCTGGAAACTGCAAGGCTTGTCCTCCACTGCAAGAGCACCAGAACCATACACACACAAATTTAAAAAAAAGAGCGTTTCCCAAGGCCTATAGTGAGAGTTCAGCATCTAATACAGCCAAAGATGGATTTCCATCAAGTCACTCCTTCTCACTGATAAGCAATAGACTTACCTCTGGTGTATATCACTTGTCTTATTCTTCACAGTCCGGTCAATGTGTCCTCAAAGTGACTAACTAGACCACAGAACTGTCAGAGTGCTCACAGAGCAGGACTGGACCAGATGTGGCAGCCAGCAGTCTGTGTTTACTTGTCTCTCCTCCTCCTCCTCCGCTACTGCACCCCCACCCCCACACCCCCTCTATTCTGAAGGACAGTTAAACTTTACAACATCCGTAAAACACACGCTGGGCTACAGCTCCCGGTGCATTCCCCGGCTCGTTTTCTCTGTGGCTACGAGGGATTTCACAGTCACAACGCTGCTTTCCAATTCAGGAAGTCCATTCACCTCCGGGTGCCCTCACAACCATTCTTCCCCTTCCCCGAGGTGCATGGCCGCCAGGTTAAAAGCAACTAACCCCTATGTTTGAAAAGGAGTCATTTCATGATTAGAAAGGAGGAAGGGGTAGATTGCTGATGAACATGGTACCAGAGACTGGAATTTGCTGTATGTTTATTCTCTGTTCATTTTGATCAGAAGCTTAAAAAAGGCTAAGAATTTACTGGAGCCATGTAAGAGGGGAATTGAAAGCATTACCAGGCAAAGGCGGGCGAGCAGGATAATATTAGGGAAAGGCAGGGGCACAGGACAGTATGAGGGAAAGGCAGGGGGGACAGGACAGTATTAGGGAAAGGCAGGGGGACAGGGCAGTATTAGGGAAAGGCAGGGGGCACAGGACAGTATTAGGGAAAGGCAGGGGGCACAGGACAGTATTAGGTAAAGGCAGGGGCACAGGACAGTATTAGGGAAAGGCAGGGGGGACAGGACAGTATTAGGGAAAGGCAGGGGGACAGGGCAGTATTAGGTAAAGGCAGGGGCACAGGACAGTATTAGGGAAAGGCAGGGGGGACAGGACAGTATTAGGGAAAGGCAGGGGGGGCAGGATAGTATTAGGCAAAGGCAGAGGGACAGGACAGTATTAGGGAAAGGCAGAGGGGGACAGGACAGTATTAGGGAAAGGCAAGGGAACAGGATAGTATTAGGGAAAGGCAGGGGGGACAGGACAGTATTAGGGAAAGGCAGTGGAAGAGGACATTATTAGGGAAAGGCAGGCGAACAGGACAGTATTAGGGAAAGGCAGAGGGGGACAGGACAGTATTAGGGAAAGGCAGAGGGGGACAGGACAGTATTAGGGAAAGGCAGGGGAACAGGACAGTATTAGGGAAAGGCAGGAGGACAGGACAGTATTAGGGAAAGGCAGGAGGACAGGACAGTACTAGGGAAAGGCAGAGGGACAAGATAGCATTAGGGAAAGGCAGGAGGACAGGACAGTATTAGGGAAAGGCAGAGGGGTCAGGACAGTATTAGGGAAAGGCAGAGGGGACAGGACAGTATTAGGGAAAGTCAGGGGAACAGGACAGTATGAAGGAAAGGCAGGGGGACAGGACAATATTAGGGAAAGGCAGGAGGACAGGACAGTATTAGGGAAAGGCAGAGGGGGACAGGACATTATTAGGGAAAGGCAGGGGAACAGGACAGTATTAGGGAAAGGCAGAGGGGGACAGGACAGTATTAGGGAAAGGCAGTGGAACAGGACATTATTAGGGAAAGGCAGGGGAACAGGACAGTATTAGGGAAAGGCAGAGGGGGACAGGACAGTATTAGGGAAAGGCAGGGGAACAGGACAGTATTAGGGAAAGGCAGGAGGACAGGACAGTATTAGGGAAAGGCAGGAGGACAGGACAGTACTAGGGAAAGGCAGAGGGACAGGATAGCATTAGGGAAAGGCAGGAGGACAGGACAGTATTAGGGAAAGGCAGAGGGGTCAGGACAGTATTAGGGAAAGGCAGAGGGGACAGGACAATATGAGGGAAAGGCAGAGGGACAGGACAGTATTAGGGAAAGGCAGGGGTCAGGACAGTATTAGGGAAAGGCAGAGGGGGACAGGACAGTATGAGGGAAAGGCAGGGGCACAGGACAGTATTAGGGAAAGGCAGAGGGGGACAGGACAGTATTAGGGAAAGGCAGTGGAACAGGACAGTATTAGGGAAAGGCAGAGGGGTCAGGACAGTATTAGGGAAAGGCAGAGGGGGACAGGACAGTATTAGGGAAAGGCAGGGGAACAGGACAGTATTAGGGAAAGGCAGGGGTCAGGACAGTATTAGGGAAAGGCAGAGGGGGACAGGACAGTATTAGGGAAAGGCAGGGGAACAGGACAGTATTAGGGAAAGGCAGAGGGACAGGACAGTATTAGGGAAAGGCAGGGGGACAGGACAGTATTAGGGAAAGGCAGAGGGGTCAGGACAGTATTAGGGAAAGGCAGAGGGGACAGGACAGTATTAGGGAAAGACAGGGGAACAGGACAGTATGAAGGAAAGGCAGGGGGACAGGGCAGTATTAGGGAAAGGCAGGGGAACAGGGCAGTATTAGGGAAAGGCAGGGGGACAGGACAGTATTAGGGAAAGACAGGGGAACGGGACAGTATTAGGAAAAGGCAGAGGGGACAGGACAGTATGAGGGAAAGGCAGAGGGGACAGGACAGTATGAGGGAAAGGCAGAGGGACAGGACAGTATCAGGGAAAGGCAGAGGGACAGGACAGTATTTTGGAAAGGCAGGGGGGACAGGACAGTATGAGGGAAAGGCAGAGGGACAGGACAGTATTAGGGAAAGGCAGAGGGGACAGGGCAGTATGAGGGAAAGGCAGAGGGACAGGACAGTATTAGGGAAAGGCGGGGGATAGGACAGTATGAGGGAAAGGCAGAGGGACAGGACAGTATTATGGAAAGGCAGGGGGGACAGGACAGTATGAGGGAAAGGTGGGGGACAGGACAGTATTAGGGAAAGGCAGAGGGGACAGGACAGTAGAGGAAAAGGCAGGGGGACAGGACAGTATTAGGGAAGGCAGGGAACAGGAAAGAGGAAAAGGTCAGGTCAACAATTCTGTGGCAGGGAAAGGCAGGTGAGACATATAATGTGGGTGTTACTTGGGGGTGTGGGGAATGAGTCGTTTAGGGCGAACCAATATTCGAGTTTAAGAATAATTCCACCTTCCTTGACATCGATCGGTTTGTTCAGTCAGGCCTGTCCGTGGTAGTCAATGATGTGGGGGATATGGTTTGCTCCTTTCTCAGCCCATCAATCATTAACTTGTAAACGCTGAAAGGCAGGAGGTTCAGAACAAACTGTGCTGTCTACATCAATCTGTGGGATCGCCAGAGAGATTGGCATTTTACATAATCCGCATGTTGCCGGGATAAATCGTACCTTTCACGTGATGACTCAACAGAATAAAGTATAGGTGTGTTTTCTCCCCCCACCCAATGTTGTCACTTAAAGAGACACTAACAGTTTATCTACAGCAAAACCCCACTGTACTCACAGGTTGGTTGGATAGAGTAACGGCTCCCCCTAGTGGGAAAACATTGCCTTTCTGCAGATCCCTGTCCTTGCCTCACATTCAAGAAAACTTTAAAAAACGACTTTGGAAAAATTAAAAAAAAAACACCCAGTTTCTACAACAGCGGAAAGTGGTAGCAAAATGTTTCGATCAAAAAAAAACAGCATTTTTTTAAAAAGTGCATGGTAAGTGAGACACAATCAAAAGAAAGACTTTTTTTTAAAAAAGCAGAATATATAAGGAAGAGAACTTCCAGTGAATGCATCCTTCATATATAAAACAAGAACTGCTTGCTGGATTGCAAAGTTTCCATAAGACGCACGTATTTAAAATATTGTTGACATTTTTCATATTTTAAATCGAACTCCGAGTTTGCATTTCACCTTCAGAATATCAAACAGTCAGCAGTTTCCTCCATCGCTTCTTTTTTATCCCCTCTTTCCCTTGCACAGTGTTCTCCCTCCTCCAGCCGAGAGCAGGTTTCTGTCATACCTTGGCCGTACATTATAAAACACCATTGGGTACCAGCTCCGCTCTGAAATACGCAGCAGACACGCAGGTTAAGGAGAAAGGCAGGGGTTGTAGGTGACTGGGATTCAGAGGGAGCACTGCAGGTTACTCACATCCTTACCCTCGCCCCTTGGGTTCTCAGCAACATTCCTGAGCCCAAATCCAACCTGGAAAGGGATGTGTTCATCGGGGAACACAGGCGCAGCTACACACACACACACACACACAGTTTGGCTGTGGTGTGTTCAGCAACACTGCAGCTCTCAATCTCAAACACTGACCATCCCCCCCAAAAACAAAAACTCCCCATCAAAATATTTACCCCGTACACACAAATCATGTTAAACATGTTCACCTCTCCCTCCTTCCAGTAGCAGCAGCGGAACTCTCTCACCTAATGACGGTTCTCCTGGGCGGCTGTGATGCACAGAGAGCCCGTGTCAAGGCAGCTCAGTATAAAGTTGCAGCCGACCCTGTCGTTCCAGCTCCGGTTCGGGCAGGGACCTGCCAAGCTGAAGGCGATTGACGAGGAGACACAGAAATCCCTTCTTTTCATGCCGGAGTGATGAGACTTTAAGGTGGGTGTTGAGTCTTTTCCTTTATATATTTAAAAACAAAATTAAAATGAAACCAAAAGGGGGAAAATCGTTCATTATCGACCGTCCGCCGAGATTTCACAGATCAGGAGCAGCATATGCAGCAACATTATCGAGTGTGTGTGGAAAGGCTGTTGGGATTGGGAGCTCCGAGCGTGTGAGAAGAATCTATAGTGAATGAGAAAGTCCTGTACTGTTGGAGGCACAGAGAGAGAGAGAGAGAGGAGGGACTGAGATGGATTGAATGAACCAAGAGCCACAGAGAGAGAGAGAGAGAGAGAGGATAGACTGAAGGAGGAAGGAGATTGCAAAAAAAAATGATGAGCAGAATGAGAAAAGGAGGTGGAGAGAAGGGGCGGGGTGGAGGGAGGGGAAAACTGCAGACTCCCTCAGACACAAGCTGGAAGCAGATGCTGATTGGCAGCTCGGATCAGGGAGCTGTGTTTATTCTGTCTTTCCCCTCTCTACGGGTTCATGGGGAAATGGTGTGTGTGGGGAGGGGTGACTTACTTTAAAGAAAGCGGGACATAAATCGAGTGAAACAATCGTGGGGGGGTGGGGGGGGGAGAGAGATTAAAGTGATTGTGAAATCCATAGGAGAAGCAGGAATGATTTTGTTTTCTCTCTCAAATCGTGCTGGGGGAGAAAGTTAGGATCACGCAGGGACGGGAGAGACAGGTGGAAATTGCATAAGGTATTCTGGAGCGGGATCCAAGGAAAGGGGGAATGGGTGGGTTTAGAGTCTTTGTCATTGTAGGTTTTTTATATAAAATAGAGAGCCTGCAGTTTGAAACGATATTGCTCTTGGTTGTGGGCTGGAGCTGATGAAGGAGGGAACAGCAATGGATTAGGAGAGAGAGGGCGATGGGGACGCAGTGTAGATCCTGGGAGGATAAAGGGACAGGACTGCAATTTAACATGAAACGATAGGGAAATCGATGAAGCAGATTAGAGAGGGACAGAGAGACTCCGGGTTCTGAATCCAATTCCGAAAACACATTAGGCGTCTGTGCCCTACTGTGAAGGGGATCTTTGGAAATTCCAACTGATCCTCAGTCACCAACATACGAAGTTTAAGGGGGTGTGTGTTGCCTTTTTAAAAAAGATCTCTAGGATTGCTCTCACGACCTGTCCAGTGTTTCAGTGATTGAAAATCAGAATTGCTGGCACTGACAGAGATTGTGTGTGTATGTGTGTGTGTGTGAGAGAGAGAGAGAGCAGGTTCTGTCTGCAGCCTGCAGTTTCCCGTCAGTGAAGTGCCTATTACCGGGGAGGGGAGTGTGTGAGCCGGTGAAAGTTCACTACCTCTACCCCGGCGCTAGGAGAATGCAGTTTAACACCCTCCGACCACCCCCCGGTCCTGGCTGGGTGGCTGCAGGCTACATCTCAAGGATCAATCTAGATATTATTGGGAATTTATCAACACTGACCTAACTAGTGAGTCTGCATCCACAGTTTTAAATATATATATATATTCACCTAACTGTTCCCCTCCGCATTGCACTGCCGAGGTTTGCTCGCGTGGAACGATTCCTGAATGAATTACTCTTTGCAAAACGAAACCTTGCCATTTGCAGGGAGGACTGTTTCAGTATTCCGGTCAGAGAGACAGAATCCCTGCACATACACCCACCGTGCACAACTCCAGCCGGGCTAACTGCTGGATTGTTTTTTGGTCACAGATCTGGTCCTTTATCCCAGACAAGGTCTCCCTCTGTAAAGCGAAGCAACATAGCGACTGGACTTGTCCCGCCCCCTTTCACAGATGCAAAATGCAAACCCGGGGTTTTATATGAGATTTCCCCCATCCCTGATGAAGGGTTTCTGCCTGAAACGTCCATTCTCCTGCTCCTCTGATGCTGCCTGACCTGCTGTGCTTTACTAGCACCACACTCTTCGTCTTTAATATGAGATTGTTTATAGGCTGAACCCTATAGAATATAAGTCTCCTTTTCAGATTACCACTGGCAAAGAGGGAGTGCTGGCTGACAGATACGAACAGGAAAGTCAGATACTAATAGACAGGATAGATGCAGGGAGGATGGTCCCGATGGTGGGTATGTCCAGATCCAGCTATTACAGTCTGAGGATTAAGGGTGCACCACTTAGGACGCAGATGAGAGATTTCTTCACCCAAAGAGAGGTGAGCCTGTGGAATTCATTACCACAGGACGGAGTTGATGCCAGAATATTAAATGTATACAAGAGGTGGCTAGATATAGCATGTGCAATGAATGGGATCAAAGGATATAGGGAGAAAGCAGGATTAAGAAGCAGGCCTTTCTGAAGAAGGGCTCATGCCCGAAATGTCGATTCTCCTGCTCCTTGGATGCTGCCTGACCTGCTGTGCTTTTCCAACAACACATTTTTCAGCTCTGATCTCCAGCATCTGCAGTCCTCACTTTCTCCATAGAAATTGAGGACCCCAATTATCTGTGGTACCAAACCTCCATGCTAATTCAGCATAATTTTATTCTCGAAGAGAATCCAATTGGTTGTGGTAAATGGAACAAGCAAATAAGCTATTACAGTATTGCTGTGTGGTTATTGTAGATGCCAAATATTGAGAAGGAAACGGAAGGACAAATCTGTAGCAATAGTAAATAGTAAGTGATGAATGTAATAGAAGAGAAATTTGAGGGTTTCTGGCACGCAGTATAGGAAGGGGGAAGGGTGCAGTAAATGGCAACATGTGAGGAATTTTATTTTAGGAGAAAGTGAGGACTGCAGATGCTGGAGACCAGAGTTGAAATGTGTGGTGCTGGAAAAACACAGCAGCCCATGCAGCATCCCAGGAGCAGGAGAATCGACATTTCGGGCATAAGCCCTTCTTCAGGAATGAGGCTGGTGTGCCAAGCGGGCTGAGATAAAAGGTAAAGGGGAGGGCATTTGGGGGAAGGCATTTGGGGGAAGGGCGCTGGGAATATGATAGGTGGAAGGAGGTGAGGGTGAGGGTGATAGGTCAGAGAGGGGGTGGGGGCAGAGAGGTCGGGAAGAAGATTGCAGGTCAAGAGGGCGGTGCTGAATCCGGGGGTTGGGACTGAGATACGGTGGGGGGAGGGGAAATGAGGAAGCTGGAGAAATCTACATTCATCCCATGTGATTGGAGGGTTCCTAGGTGGAAGCTGAGGCGCTCTTCCTCCAGGTGTCATGTGGCCAGGGTCTGGCGATGGAGGAGGCCAAGGACCTGCATGTCCTTGGTGGAGTGTTCAGCCACAGGGCGGTTGGGTTGGTTGGCCCCATGGATCCATCCATATCCGTCACAAATTCACCTGCACCTCCACACACATCATTTACTGTATCCGCTGCACCCGATGTGGTCTCCTCTACATTGGGGAGACAGGCCGCCTTCTTGCGGAACGTTTCAGGGAACACCTCTGGGACACCCACACCAACCAACCCAACCGCCAAATGGCTGAACACTTTAACTCCCCCTCCCACTCCACCAAGGACATGCAGGTCCTTGGCCTCCTCCATCGCCAGACCCTGACCACATGACGCCCGGAGGAAGAGCGCCTCATCTTCCGCCTAGGAGCCCTCCAACCACATGGGATGAATGTAGATTTCTCCAGCTTCCTCATTTCCCCTCCCTCCACCTTATCTCAGTCCCAACCCCCGGATTCAGCACCGCCTTCTTGACCTGCAATCTTCTTCCTGACCTCTCCCCCTCTCCGGCCTATCACCCTCACCCTCACCTCCTTCCACCTATCATATTCCCAGCGCCCCTCCCCCAAATTCCCTCCCTCCTACCTTTTATCTCAGGAATTTTATTTTACTCAGTATGTTTCTAGACCAATGCAGAATGAAACAGTTAGATGGGGCAAATGGAATAGGTTGTTAAGGGGAAGCATCTAGACAAGAGTGATCATAATAAAGTTAAGGAGATGAGGAAAGCAACAAAGGGGAAAAAAAAGACAAAATTCATGGTTGAGACTGAAGTTCTATGAATAAGAGCATCAGGGGTTATGGGAAAAGGCAGGAAAGTGGAGTTGAGGATTATCAGATCAGTGATAATTACAGTGAATAGTGCAGCAGCCTTGATGGACTGAATAGCCTACGTCTGCCCCTAGTGTCTTAAAATATTACATTTTTAAAAATCACAATTTGCGAGGAGAGGTAGGTTAAAGCTAAAGATTGCACAGGAAAACAGCAAATGAGCAGTGACAAATCATGAAGCTGGAGAAAGCTCAGGCACAAAACAAGGATAAAAGATGGCACTCCCAGTGCAAGAAGGTAAATAAGGGCAAGTTTCCTCACACACAGTTGGTACAATTTGGAACGCACTACTTGAACATGTGTGAAGTAGATTCCATTGAAAGCCAAATGGATACAAATTTAGAGAGAACTCCTTTGCAGGGTTAAGAGACTAAGTTCAACAGTTGTTACTAAGACAGAGCACAGAGAACTTGGGAGAGTGGCCCCTGTAATTTTTGCAATTACATGTTCTTCAGCATAGAATTGTCGGCATTGTTATTCTGGTGCAGTTCTCTGGAAAAATACAGTTACGAGTTGTAATTTGGAAAGTAAGTGTCAAATATCACTGTGGCACACAACAGCAAGTAGCCATCTCCTAAACAGATGGACATCAAATCAGAATAAGGGTTCATTTATCAACCAGCTCTTAGCCCTGCCAAGAAGATAGTGATGATATATTTGACTGCCTGTTCCCCAATTGAGCAACAAACTGAGAGATGCTTCACATCTCTCAGCTAGCCTTGGAGTAGAACTGATGGTGTTTTGGCAACCCCACATTATTCTATCAAAAGGGAAAAAAATAACAATGTGGTAATGAGCAACTCCTTTCATTGGTTTCAGAAGAAATGTTAGTGCGATGCAGGGCACCAGATACTTACATAGTCAGGAATAAGCTCTCTCTTCCAATGTTGCTTGGGTAAAGGACAAACTGGCAATGAATGAACAAATTGGCAAGGAGTGAACAAACAAAGCTTTCAACCCTGGCACTTCAGTTGGAATCCAGTTGTTATTAGAATCAAAGAATCCCTACAATGTGGAAACAGGCCATTCAGCCCATCCAGTCCACAGCGACCCTCCAAACAGCATCCCATCCAGACTCACCCTCCTATTCTATCCCTGTAATCCTGCATTATGACTGGAATGATGTTTACCCCGCCCCACCTCCAATCTGTTTTGTAGCCTCATATGGGAGTAAGTTTGAAAAATGTTTTGTCACAAATGTTTTTTAGCCACATAACAATGTTTCTCATATTATGGAAGATATTGAATGCATGTGACAATCTCAGTGGCTACAGATTGGTGACATGAGAACCAGTTAGAACAATAACATTATCTTGTGCCCGAGGAAACTGGGTGTTACTGCAGCTGACCCATTCCTGTTTCTGGTACCCAGAAAATAGAAGATTGCCAAATCCCTCAACTTGACAAAAGTAACAATTTATCCAAAAATGCAAATTAGATCACAAAAAAATAGCCAGAATGTTTTGTCATATCAGGACAAAGCGCATTCTAGTGCAAATTATTGGTGACAATTTAACAAAACAAAAATCTATTGGGTTATCCATTGAACTTCTTCTGGCCACAGTACACAAACAGCTAAACTTAGTTTACTGCTACCTGTTTTTGCAAGCTGTAGAGAATACATACTATGATCTAGTGCATTGGGAGCTCTAAATCATATATATCAATTGCTGTAATGTAACTTTTTGTCATAAAAATTTAATTTACATTAAGAAGAAAATCCGCCATTTTTAGCTCGCTTGGCCAATGTAACACCACAGATACAGTAATGTGGTTGGCTTAACGTCCATCAGAGCAATTCAGTATGGGCATCTATCCCATCTATCCACTCCCCCCTCCACTCTGACCTATCACCTTCATCTCCGTCTTCATCTAACTATCGCATTCCCCGCTACCTTCCCTCCAGGCCCACTCCCTCCAATTAATCTCTCAGCCCACAAGCTCCCCAGTCCACAAGCCTCATACCTGATGAAAGGCTTATGCCCGAAATGTTGATTTTCCTGCTCCTCGGATGCTGCCTGACTTGCTGTGTTTTTCCAGCGCCACACTCGACCTTTAGGAAAAGTCACCCAAGAGGAAAAAAAATTCCATAGGAGTTTAACAAGACAGGACAGTCACCTGGAATTTGAATGTCAAGTCTTTTTGTTCTGAGGTGTTTAGTAAGTACAAGCGTAAAATTGTCTCTCTGAAATTCTGTTATTAGAGTTCAGAAAGAAGAAATTTGTAAAGAGCCAAGTGGAATGAAAGGAATCATCTCAGCAAATATCAAAAGGGTTGAGTAAATTATATTAGAGTCAGATTAGCAGGAATGCAGATAAAGTAGCAAATGAATAAAAGCACGGTTGGTCTAGTCACCTGTGAAAATATTTCACAATCACACACAAATAATCGTCCTGTCCCAGATGGACTACAGGTGCTGCCTATCTGTGCCATCTTCACAGAGACAGGAGATAATTAGGATGGCAAGTTAGGAATTCCATTCAATTACAGGTGGCACCCAGGATCCACAGTTGAGAACAGAAATGCAAGTGTCTGAGTTATTCCTAACACAAAGAAAGATAGCTGTGGCTGTCAGAGGTCAGTCATCGCAATCACAGGATGTCACTGCAGGTGTTCTTCAGGGTAATAAAGTAGGCCCAACCATGTTCATCTACTTCAACCATCCACCACAATGTCAGAAGCAGGGACTTCTGCTGATGATTGTCCATTGTTTAGTACCATCCATAGCTCCTCAGGCACTGGAAGCAGTTTGTGTACATAAGCATAAAGACCTGGGCAACTTCCAGACTTCAGCTGGGAGGTCCTCTATCTGTCCAGCATCTGCACGACTCCAGGAAATTAAGGTAATAATTTCTACTTGCTTAGTAGGGTGCAGCTCCAACAACACTAAAAAGCTTTGACATCATGCAGACAAAGCAGCCTGCATGGTTGCTGGGCTGCCCACACCCCCTTCCATATTCATTCCCCTCCCCACCAATGCACAGTGACTGCAGTGTTTACCTTCTGCAAAATTCAAGATTATACAAGATGGAGTAAGTGACCAAGTCACCATTACCACCATTTAAACCTGTATCCTGCTCGACAAGGACAATGTCAGAAGATGCATGGAGATACCACAACCTGCAGGTCCTGCTCCAACCCACACATCATCCCTGACTAGGAACTGTATCACTTTGCCTTTACTGTCACTGGTTAAGATCCTGGGACTTGCTCCCTAACAGCACCAACGGTTTCTTTAAACTTCATGGACTGCAGTTGTTCAAGGATGCAGTTCATCATCTCCATCACAAGGGTAATCGGAGAGAGGCAATAAATACTGGCTCAGCCTTTGAATGAATCATGTAGGAAGCTTTGTCCACCAGCAGCCTTACTGGGATAGCTGGGTCCTGCCAAGTGATAGCCTGCAGGGGTGTCTTATGATGAAGGCACCCTCTGAAAGCTTTAAAAATATTTAAAACTAAATGTGGCTACAGCAGCTGGGAAGACTCTATCTATTCTTGAACAATGAAGGACAGAGTTGATCAAGCCCTAATGGTCTTTGAATAGAGCCACAATTGCAAGCAGTATCGAGTTATCACCAAATTGAATAACAATGAAACTCATGGAATCTCTATAGTGTGGAAACAGGCCATTCAGCCCACAGCGACCCTGCAAACAGCACCTCACCCAATCCCTGTAATCCTGCATTTCTCATGGCTAATCCACCTAGCCTGCACATCCCTGAACACTATGGGCAATTTAGCATGGCTGATCCAAGTAACCTGTACCTCTTTGGACTATGGGAGGAAACCAGAGCACACAGAGAAAACCCACACAAACTAGGGGAGAATGTGTAGATTCCACACACAGACAGTCATCCAAGAACCGGGGTTCCTGGTGTTGTGAGGCAGCAGCACTAACCACTGAGCCACCGTGCTGCCCTAAAACCAGTGGAGGACAATCAAAGTTCATCATCACATGGAATAGTCTGCACCTCAAGTAATATGGGTAGTTCTGTCACTGAAGCTTAAGGATATTCGAGATCAGGCTGCAAAATGCTAAAAAGCCAATCCTCTGCTTTAGTGATGAGGAAAAATGAGAATATGTTGTATTTATCTGCCTTGAAGGAAGCCAGTTGAGGAGCAATCTTACAGACTGACAAAGGATACTAAATAACACGTAAGTATCAATGATGAAATTAAATGGTGATAAAAAGCCACAAGTTTATTAATCAACTGGTAACTTTAAGGCTGTCATCAGGAAACTCTACACCCAAAGACTGATCGCCACCCAGTATCGACTCCTATAGAGAATCGGAGAGGTGAAAACCTTGGAAATATTTAAGGATCAACTGGACCAGTTGGTAAATTGTAGATGAATATATAGACTCTCCTTGACTGGGTAAGTAAAGATGAACCCAAATGCTTTCCTCACTCAGAAATTCTTGCCTCCTGCAAAGTCTTAGATGCAGAAGGCAGTCAACAGGAAAATTAAGTTTACTGTCATGCCACAAGGGAAAAAATGGCAGTTATTAAAAGGAGCTAAAAGGATAAGCAAAACCTTTATGTGCCACCTGCATAGTGTCTCAGTGCGGATACCACAAGGATTAAGGCTAGATTAAAAATGACTTTTTTTGCTAAGTTAAGAACAGACAATTGGGCAGAGATAAAACCTGTCAAGGATACCTCACATGTTCATCCCCACTGGGAAAATCGAGCTTAGAGAAGCTTCAAATGCAATTGGCTACTTCCCTGTGTCTGCTTTTAAAAAATAACTAGACAGAAAACATTTTCAAAATATCAACATAAACTATTTGCATATGGTAATATGAGTATTGGCCCAGATACAAATATGGAAACAAGTTGACTGTGGACGATAATTTAACCACTTGTAAACAGTCATTAAAATCACCTCAGCTTAAAGAGAGCTCAAGGAGACAAAAATCTTTAATCTGAAGAGAAAGAATATGCTGAAGCTAATTGCTATGTACAACAGGAAAGATGCCAACTTTGCAAGAACCTCCTCTTGTAAGTATTGTATTGTGAATATAAAAGCAGAAAATGCTGGAGGTGGTAGTCATATTTTGATAGCAAAAAACGAGTTTGACTGACACACCGAAGCAAAATACTGCAGATACTGATCATCTGAAATAAAAATTGAAGATGCTGGTAAGAGTCAACAGGTCAGGCAGCCTCGATGGAGAGGGAAACAAAGTTAATGTTTTGAGCTGATGACCTTTCAGCTGAAACATATTCAGGTTATAGCAAGAATAAAGAGAGAGTGTGTCAGGGAATGAGTCAAGGCAAGTATAAAGCAAAAGGGAAGATTTCTGATCAGCAAATCATATTCATTGATAAAAATGATGGTGGTGAAGGGAAAGGGAATCTCATTCACCCCTAATTTTGTGAAACAATTGTTTGAATTCGTGCAATCAGGAACCTACTCAGCCATAATATTAAAACAGATTTTATCAAAGTCACAAGTTACGTTCTTTGTGACGATACCAAAAGTAAAGATTTTCTCCTCATCCTTCCTGATCTGCCATCAGTCTTTGATGTATTCGACCACACCATTCTCAAAGGCATCTCCATCTGCTGTTGTCTGGCTGGGCAAGAATGTTCTCACTCACTTCCATTCTTCTCTATCTAAGTTTAGCAAAGGCCTCTGTATCTGCTCCAGTACTCAGGCATCCCTCAGAGGTCAATGCTTTTCTCATCTACCTGCTGATCCTTATTGATATCAACTGACAGCATTAGTTTTCACATGGGCATTGATGAACTCAGTTCCACCATACCATCATCAAGTCATAGAGTCATGGAGATGTACAACACGGAAACAAATCTTTCAGTCCAACCTGTCCATGCTGACCAGCTATCCCAACTCAATCTAGTCCCACCTGCCAGCACCTGGCCCATATCCCTCCAAACACTTCCTATTCATATACTCATCCAGATACCTTTTCAATGTTGTAATTCTACCAGCCTCCACCACTTCCTCTGGCAGCTCATTCCATATACGTACCATCCTCTGCATGAAAACGTTGCACCTTAGGTCACTTTTATATCTTTCCCTGCTCACCTAAAACCTATGCCCTCTAGTTCTGGACTCCCCCATCTCAGGGAAAAGACTTTGTCTATTTATCCTATCAATGCCCCTCATGATTTTATAAACTCTATAAGGTCACCCCTCAGCCTCTGATGCTTTAGGGAAAACAGCCCCAGTCTATTCAACCTCTCCTTATAACTCAAATCCTCCAACCCTGGCAATTTCTATGTAAATCTTTTCTGAACTCTTTCAAGTTTCACATCTTTCTGATAGGAAGGAGACCAGAATTGCATGCAATATTCCAACAGTGGCCTAACCAATGTCCTATACAGGACTCACATCTCTCACAACAGCTTCACTATTGCTAAGTTATCCAACTGCTTATCTGGTATCCAGTGCTGTGTCATAGACAAGAGAGAAAAGGCAAATTGAATTAGTATTCCTGTCCATAACAGACCATTTTAATTTGCATTTTGTATTTTTCTTTCTCATTGTAAATGTAAGCAGCAGAGTGTTTCTCCAGACCTGATTTGTGAAATCCAATTTGGAAATGACCCGCACCAAATTCATTAGGGTTGAAACAAAATATGGTTTCTGACTGCATTCAAAACATGAGGTGTCATACATTCACTTTCACATTTGCATCCAAGCAAGAAAAATGTAGAAAAAATGTAAATTACAGATTATTTTGAGTCATAGAGTCATAGAGATGCACAGCATGGAAACAGACCCTTCGGTCCAACCCGTCCATGCCGACCAGCTATCCCAACCCAATCTAGTCCCACCTGCCAGCACCGGGCCCATATCCCTCCAAACCCTTCCTATTCATATACCCATCCAAATGCCTCTTAAATGTTGCAATTTTACCAGCCTCCACCACATCCTCTGGCTGCTCATTCCATACACATACCATCCTCTGTGTGAAAAAGTTGCCCCTTAGGTCTCTTTTATATCTTTCCCCTCTCACCCTAAACCTATGCCCTCTAGTTCTAGACTCCCCGACCCCAGGGAAAAGACTTTGTCTATTTATCCTATCCATGCCCCTCATAATTTTGTAAACCTCTATAATGTCACCCCTCAGCCCCCGACGCTCCAGGGAAAACACCCTCAGCCTGTTCAGCCTCTCCATGTAGCTCAGATCCTCCAACCCTGGCAACATCCTTGTAAACCTTTTCTGAAACCTTTCAAGTTTCACAACATCTTTCCGATAGGAAGGTGACCAGAATTGCACGCAATATTCCAACAGTGCCCTAACCAATGACCTGTACAGCCGCAACACAGTGTCCCAACTCCTGTACTCAATACTCTGACCAATAAAGGAAAGCATACCAAACGCCTTCTTCACTATCCTATCTACCTGCGACTCCACTTTCAAGGAGCTATGAACCTGCACTCCAAGGCCTTTTTGTTCAGCAACACTCCCTCGGACCTTATCATTCAGTGTATAAGTCCTGCTCTGATTTGCTTTCCCAAAATGTAGCACCTCGCATTTATCTGAATTAAACTCCATCTGCCACTTCTCAGCCCATTGGCCCATCTGGTCCAGATCTTGTTTTAATCTGAGGTAACCCTCTTCACTGTCCACTACACCTCCAATTTTGGTGTCATCTGCAAACTTACTAACTGTACCTCTTATGCTTGCATCCAAATCATTTATGTAAATGTCAAAAAGTAGAGGGCCCAGCAGTGATCCTTGTGGCACTCCACTGGTTGCAGGTCTCCAGTCTGAAAAACAACCTTCCACCACCACCCTCTGCCTTCTACCTTTGAGCCAGTTCTGTATCCAAATGGCTACTTCTCCCTGTATTCCATGAGATCTAACCTTGCTAATCAGTCTCCCATGGGGAACCTTGTCAAACATCTGACTGAAGTCCATATAGATCACATCTATTTCTGTGCTCTCATCAATCCTCTTTGTTACTTCTTCAAAAAACTCAGTCAAGTTTGTGAGACATGATTTCCCACGCACAAAGCCATGTTGACGATCCCGAATCAGTCCTTGCCTTTCCAAATACATGTACATCCTGTCCCTCAGGATTCTCTCCAACAACTTGCCCACCACCAAGATCAGGCTCACCGGTCTATAGTTCCCTGGCTTGTCTTTACCGCCCTTCTTAAAAAGTGGCACGTTTGCCAACCTCCAGTCTTCCGGCACCTCACCTGTGACTATCGATGATACAAATATCTCAGCAAGAGGACCAGCAATCACTTCTCTAGCTTCCCACAGAGTTCTCGGGCACACCTGATCAGGTTCTGGGGATTTATCCATTTTAACCGTTTCAAGACATCCAGCACTTCCTCCTCTGTAATCTGGACATTTTGCAAGATGTCACCATCTATTTCCCTACAGTCTATATCTTCCATATCCTTTTCCACAGGAAATACTGATGCAAAATATTCATTTAGTATCACCCACATTTTCTGTGGCTCCATACAAAGGCCGCCTTGCTGATCTTTGAGGGGCCCTATTCTCTCCCTAGTTACCCTTTTGTCCTTAATATATTTGTAAAAACCCTTTGGATTCTCCTTAATTCTATTTGCCAAAGCTATCTCATGTCCCGTTTTGCCCTTCTGATTTCCCTCTTAAGTATATTCCTACTGCCTTTATACTCTTCTAAGGATTCACTCGATCTATCCTGTCTATACCTGACATATGCTTCCTTCTTTTTCTTAATCAACCCCTCAATTTCTTTAGTCATCCAGCATTCCCTATACCTACCAGCCTTCCCTTTCACCCTGACAGGAATATACTTTCTCGGATTCTTGTTATCTCATTTCTGAAGGCTTCCCATTTTCCAGCCGTCCCTTTACCTGCGAACATCTGCCTCCAATCAGCTTTCAAAAGTTCTTGCCTAATATCGTCAAAATTAGCCTTTCTCCAATTCAGAACTTCAACTTTTAGATCTGGTCTATCCTTTTCCATCACTATTTTGAAACTAATAGAATTATGGTCGCTGGCCCTAAAGTGCTCCCCCACTGACACCTCAGTCACCTGCCCTGCCTTATTTCCCAAGAGTAGGTCAAGTTTTGCACCTTCTCTAGTAGGTACATCCACATACTGAATCAGAAAATTGTCTTGTACACACTTAAGAAATTCCTCTCCATCTAAATCTTTAACACTGTGGCAGTCCCAGTCTATGTTTGGAAAGTTAAAATCCCCTACCATAACTACCCTATTATTCTTACAGATAGCTGAGATCTCCTTGCAAGTTTGTTTCTCAATTTCCCTCTGACTACTGGGGGGTCTATAATACAATCCCAATAATGTGATCATCCCTTTCTTATTTCTTAGTTCCACCCAAATAACTTCCCTGGATGTATTTCTGGGAATATCCTTCCTCAGCATAGCTGTAATGCTATGGAGAGGCAGGTAGTACTGAGGAAGTGGGGAGGCTACAGAAGGATCTCGACAGGTTGGGAGAGTGGTCCAGGAAATGGCTGATGGAATTTAACGTGAGCAAGTGCGAGGTCTTGCACTTTGGCAAAAAGAATAAAAGCATAGACTACTTTCTAAATGGTGAGAAAATTAATAAAGCCAAAGCACAAAGGGATCTGGGAGTGCTAGTCGAGGATTCTCTAAAGGTAAACATGCAGGTTGAGTCCGTGATTAAGAAAGCGAATGCAATGTTGTCTCTTATCTCAAGAGAGTTGGAATATAAAAGCAGAGATGTACTACTAAGACTTTATAAAGCTCTGGTTAGGCCCCATTTGGAGTACTGTGTCCAGTTTTGGTCCCCACACCTCAGGAAGGACATACTGGCACTGGAACATGTCCAGCGGAGATTCACACGGATGATCCCTGGAATGACAGGTCTAACATATGAGGAACGGCTGATGATACTGGGATTGTATTCGTTGGAGTTTAGAAGATTAAGGGGAGACTTAATAGAGACGTACAAAATAATACATGGCTTGGTAAAGGTGGATGCTAGGAAATTGTTTCAGTTAAACGAGGAGACTAGGACCCGTGGACACAGCCTTAGAATTAGAGGGGGTCATTTCAGAACAGAAATGCGGAGACATTTCTTCAGCCAGAGAGTGGTGGGCCTGTGGAATTCATTGTCACGGAGTGCAGTGGAAGCCGGGACGCTAAATGTCTTCAAGGCCGAGATTGATAGATTCTTGTTGTCTCGAGGAATTAAGGGCTACGGGGAGAACGCTGGTAAGTGGAGCTGAAATGCGCATCAGCCATGATTGAATGGCGGAGTGGACTCGATGGGCCGAATGGCCTTACTTCCACTCCTATGTCTTATGGTCTTATGGTCTTATGGTCTTATCAAAAATGCCACTCCCCCTCTTCTCTTGCCTATCCTGGAACATTAAGCTGCCAGTCCTGCCCATCCCTGAGCCATGTTTCCATAATTGCTATGATATCCCAGTCCCATGTTCCTAACCATGCCCTGAGTTCATCTGCCTTCCCTGTTAGGCCCCTTGCATTGAAATAAATGGAGTTTAATTCATTAGTCTTACCTTATCCCTGCCTGCCTTGACTGTTTGACTCACTTCTGTTCTCAGCTGTACCCGTCTTAGACCGATCTCTTTCCTCACTATCTCCAAAGGCATCAGAATTAGTTTACTGGAATTGGAGACTTCTATAAGTTAAAGTCCACTTAACATAGAAATCCCTTTTATAGAAGTGCACATAAAGTTGAATTGTTGAAAGTTTAGTAGTTGAAGCCCAGGAATTGGTTCCCTTTGCAGGTGAAACATGGGATTCTTTTCAGATGTTAGAATTCAGAGAGAGACTGAGATCAGAGACAGGCCTGACACTAAACAGAGCTCATTCCTGATGAAGGGCTTTTGTCCGAGATGTTGATTTTCCTGCTCTTTGGATGCTGCCTGACCTGCTGTACTTTTCCAGCATCACTCTAATCTTGACACTAAACTGAGCTGCTTACTATCCTGGTGTTACAGGTCGATTAATAAGCAAAAGTCAAAGCTGCGCAATTAAAGGTGGTTCAAATAAACCAGCAGTTTTAATCATATAACTGGAGCTTTGGTGGATTTGATGCTCCTCAACAGAAACCATTGTGTTTTGTCATTGATAACTTTAAACATCTGAACCAAGTGATAATGGTGGTCCCCTTGGCTGGGAATTTCTGCGAGTAGTGAAATTACTCATTCTGTGTTCAAGAACAGCCATATGAAATCCAGAAAATATCATTAGAAAAATCACAACATAATTTTTTTAAATAAAAGGGCTACTCTCTTTTACATTCTAGGTGATACATTTCTACAACTATCAGAGAACAATTATGATTTTTCTTTAGATTTGTTCTGATGAAAAGAAGTTGATGTGTGAAAAGATATTCATTCATTTTCCTCTTCATACTAAATAGTCATAAACATGTAGTTATTTATAGCAATGTAATGTCTGATTCTGTGGTAAGGTTTATTTCTAGTGTTATAGTGGGTGGAGTGAATTTCTTGCAGGACTTTCTGCAGATCTGCGTCTCCACTGTCTCTTGAGAGACTGAGCTGCATGGCTAAGGCTGATAGGGAGAGCAGACCAGCTGCTTAAATCAAAGGTCGTGGTTCAATGGTTAGCACTGCTGACTGATAGTGCCAGGGACCTGGGTTTGAGTCCAGCCGTGGGTGACTAATTTCAGTTTGTACGCTCTCCCTGTATCTGCAGGGGTTTCCTCCCAAGGTCCAAAAATATACAGGTTAGGTGGATTGGCTACGTTAAATTATTGTGGATTAGCCGTGGTAAATGTGGGAGTGGGTGGGATGCACTTTGGAGGGTTAATGCAGACTCAATGGACTGAGTGGCCTCTTTATGCGCTGCAGGTTTTTTTCTAACTCTTCAGTTCAAAGCTCAGCTATTTGAATTTCTGAGGGCTTGAACAAGGTGAACTCAACCCTTTGAGATTTTGCAACCCACCCCCGCAGGATCATTGAACCTTGTCCAGGTTCCTGCAACTTTGGAGAACCTTGCTGAAGTGATTCATTCTGAAGCATCTCCATCATTTCTCTGGGAATCACATGCAATTCCCTTTCCTCAGTGCACTCCTGTTTGCCCCATACATTTTGGTTTGGTCCCCATGACCTTATTTACTTTCACACTGTATAGCTCGGCCTCCCTCAATTTCTGTAGCTCCTTTGTGTTAGTCTCCTTTGTGGTGCCTTTCTGACCTGGGTCAATAATTGTATACCTGTAAACACTAGCGTTGAGACAATTCCAACTCTTACAGGACCTAAGACTAAACCACACTGTAGGTGACCCCAATGGAGGTGAACAGATATGTGGCCTCCCCAGCTGCCCTGATCTAGGCCTTGGTTTGCAGAGTGGTCTCACGGTGAGGGAGAACAGTATGGTTTAAAACATTTACTAACCTTAGAATTGACATGTTTTGTTTGATTGAGTTCTTGCAAAGCATCTTGGTATGGTTTGTTTGTTACTAACGCTACATAGTCGGTTCTGATATAACGCGATAGTTCCATTCCCATGCTATCTCATGTAATAAGAAAATTGTGCAATAGCCATGTCATTTAAACTAATTGGGCCAGAATTGCATTTTGGGAAATACAGGTAAGGCAAGTTCACGTTCTACAAATAACAGTCTAAATTCTTCAATTGCGTTAAAGCCAATAAGCGTTTAAGAAACACGCATTGTAGCAGAACTTACTGTAAATAAAAGTGTTTTTTGTTGTTTAATTATTGCCATATTTCTACTACATCAACAATCTTCCCTTCTGTTCTTTCATAGTCAGGGAAAATTGGGAGGAGAGAAAATTGCTCAAAATACATTCTCCACTTTTTTCTGATTTGTTGAAAGGTGAATATCCAGAATTGCTAACTTTGTTTCTCTGTTCACATGTGCTCATTGACCTACAGAATATTTCTGTTTGTTATGAAGAAGATGACATTGTGGACTGTTTTCTAGTCCATAGCATTGTTTGTCTGGGAAGCAAAACAATTTTTGTATCTTAAATATAGAAAATAGCAACAAGCTGTTTTGCAGTTACGTTTTAAACCGAAAACTGACTGAATCAAATGTGCAGATATGAGAAAAAGAGAAAAAGACAATCCATTTCAAACAACATCGGAAAATCATCAGCCAGTTTTTGTACTCATGCCTATTTGTAAACATATATGAGAAATTCATTTGTTTTTGTTTTAATGGTTGTTATTGTAAATCTATCATTCTCTTTGTATTTTGTCTGGTATACTTCAAATGCCTATCCAATAACATTGTGGTTTTGAACGTGAGTGATGCTGCTTTTGTGTGACCGATGTCTAGAAGCAAAGCAGATGATGGATCTGTTAGAATAGTACAATGAGTAAGGTGTCAGTGTGATTTCTATGTAATGATTAAGTCAATTGTAATACAGCAAAAGTGATCGTTGGGATGCTGTTTAACATCCCATGTGATACACCCATCGCTTTATGTTGACAGATCGCTGTTAAGAACATGACGACGTAAGAAACAGGAGCGATAATAGGCCATTTGGCCCCTCAAGCCTCCCAATATTTCAAATATTGATCTACTTTTTAAAAACTTGCAATGATCTCACCTGCAGCAACTCTCTGGGACAGAGAATGCCAGATATTCACTAACTTCTGGGAGAGGAAATTAATTTGCATTTCAGTTTTAAATGAGTGCTCACCCTACTCTGGAAGTATGTCCCCTAGTTTAGGATTCTAAGAACGAGGAACAATACAGTAAATGAACAGGCCCTTCATCCCTTCAAGCCTGTGCTGATACATTTTGCCCTTCCATACTAAAACTGTCTTCACTTACAGGATCCGTGTCCCTCTATTCCCTTCCTATTCATGATTCATCCAGGTGCTTCTTGAATGCTGCTGTTGTGTCTGCTTCCACCACCACCTCTGGCAATGCATTCCAGGCACCACCACTCTTTGTGAGAAAAACTTGCCTCACATGTCTCTTTTAAACTTCCCCCTCACACTTTGAACCTGTGTCCCCTAGTAATTGTCCCCTCCACCCTGGGAAAAAGCTCATGAGCGAAAACATCTTCTCAATATCTACCCTGATAAGCCTCCTCAGAATCTTGTTGCAATTACCTCACATTCTTCTAAACTCTGATGAATAAAGGCCTAATCTATTGAGTAATATTTGATAAGTCAATCTCTTCATCTCAGGAATCAAGCGAGTGAATCTCTTTTGAACTGTCTCTAATGATAATATACTCTCTCTTAAATATGGAGAACAAAACTGTATATTTTATCTAGATGTGATCTCACCTATACCCTATACAGTTGTAACAGGATTTGCGATATTTAAACTCTGATCCCTGTGCAAATTCCATCATAATTACTTGCTGAAACTGTGTGTGAACTATTTATGTTTCATATGCAAAAGGAATCTAGGTCCTTCTTTGTTGCACTTTTTTTTGGAATCTGCACATAAATAATAGTCTGCATGTTGATTCATCCTAGCAAAGTACGTGGCTTCACATTTTCCTACATGACATTCCACCTGCCAGGCTTTTGCCCATTCTCTTAACTTATGTTTTGATGAAGAGTCACTAAACTCGAAATGTTCACTCTGCTTTCTTCCCAAGGATCCTGCCAGACCTGCTGAGTTTCTCCAGCAATTTCTGTTTTTGTTTCATATCTCCAGCATCTGGAATTCTTTGATTTATTATCAATTTGCCCTTGCAGATTCTTTATGCCCTCAGCATAACACATCTTCTCCCACCTATGACCCGCAACTTTAGATAGATTACACTCTGTCCTTTCCTCCAAATTATTAACATAGATCATAAATAATTGAAGCCTTAGGGCTGATCCTTGTGTCACTCAACTAACTAAGTCTTTCCAACCTGTAAAAGATGCATTAATTCCAACTCTATCTTCTGCATGTTAAATGATCTTCAATCCATGCTCATATATTACTCCTAGAGTAGTAGAGATGTACAGCACAGAAACTGACCCTTTAGTTCAACTCACTCATGCAAACTAGATATCCTACATAAACCTAGTTCCATTTGCCAGTAGTTGGCCCACATCCCTCTAAAACTTTCCTATTCATGTACCCATCCAGATGCCTTTTAAATGTACCACAACTTCCTCTGGCAACTCATTGCATACATCCACCACCCTCTGCATGAAAAGGTTTCCCCTTAGGTCTCTTTTAAATTTTTCCTCTTTCACCTTAAACCCATGCCCTCTAGTTTTGGACTGCCCTATCCTGGGCTATTAACCCTATCCATGCCTCTCATTATTTTATAAACCTCTGTAAGGTCACCCTTTAGTCTCCAACGCTCCAGGTAAAATAGCCCCAGCCTCTCCCTTTAGCTCAACAGCAACATCTTTGTAAATCTTTTCTGGACCCTTTTGAGTTTAAAAGCATTTTTCCCATAGCAGGAGAACAGAACTGAATGCAGTATTCCAAAAATGGGCTAACCAATGTCCTTCAACATGACATCCCAACTCCTATACTCAATGCACTGACCAATAAAGGCAAAGGTACCAACTGCCTTCTTCTGTATACTATCTACCTGAGACTCCACCTTCAGGAAACTATGAACCTGCACTCCAAGGTCTCTCTGTAGAGTGAGACGGCAGTAGTGGAGGGTTACTTTTCGGACTGGAGGCCTGTGACCAGCAGAGTGCCACAAGGATCAATGCTGGGTCCACTGCTGTTTGTCACTCATATAAATGATTTGGATGTGAATATAGGAGAAATAGTTAGTAAGTTTGCAGATGACACCAAACTTGGTGGTGTAGTGGACAGTGAAGAAGGTTATCTCAGAGTACAATCTGATCTTGATCAGATGGGCTATTGGACCAAGGAGCGGCAGATGGAGTTTAATTTAGATAAATGTGAGATGTTGCATTTCCGCAAGGCAAATCAGGGCAGGACTTATACACTTAATGGTAGGGTCCTAGGCAGTGTTGCCGAACAAAGAAATCTTGGGGTACAAGTACTCTTAATATCCTTTCTTGTGCAACAACCTTTTATTTAGCACCATATCAAACGTTTTCTGGAAATCCAAATACACTACATTTTCCAGATTCCAAACCTGTCAAACATGATGTCCCTTTCATACATTATATTGATTCTGTTTCACTGTATTAAGATGTTCTGAATACCTTGCTATTTCTTCCTGAAGAATAGACTCTAGCATTTTCCCAGCAATTGATGTAAGGCTAACTCGCTTATAGTTTCTTGCTTTCTGTCTCCCTCCCTTCTTGAGCAGTTTTCTGACCTGCTGGAATCCTCCCAAAATATGCTGATCAATGCCTCCAGTCCTCTGTAGCCACTTCCTTTAAAACCCTTGGATGCAGGCCATCAGTTCCTGATGACCCTGTCTACCTTCAGTCCCACTAGTTTGTCAAATTCTTTGACCCTCTTGTTAGAGGTTGTTACAAGATCTTTTCTTCTGTTACTATCTGAGTTATCACTTATCTTTGGGGCATTTATTGTATGGGAAGGAGCACAGCCTGGACCACACTGGGAGCAAGTATCTTGTATTTATTCAATAAAGACATTGGCTCGGGATCTTCATTTCTGCCTCATTGGCAGTCATGTCCTCCTGTCGCTGAGACTGGACCAGATTTGATGCAATTAATCTAAGGAGTGTAGCTGGCTCCTGAAACAATATCTGGCTCCTCTCCCCTTGCCTGACGTGTTGTTGCAGCTGCAGTTCAGACTCCTGCTCATCCACTCTCATCCAAAGATCCTTAAGCAGCCAATACTTGTGGTAGGTGTGGTTACCATTATTCACACTAGCATTCACAGCTCCTACATACCACAGCTGCAACACATCATCTGTTCAGCCATCTCAATTCTATGTACTGAATTGTGGATGTTAAATCTTGTAAAAATGAATTTATTAACTGTAGTCTTCAGTTACAATGAAATCTCCTGATTTAAGTCACTCAGAAATAACTGATTACCTATGATGCCATATTTTGACTTTGTGGGGTATAAACAGATTGAAGGGGCTCTCTATTGCTAGTTTTTATCTTGCCCACTGCTACCCTTCTCGCACTTCCTCCTTCTGAAGCTGGGCTACGGATTGGCTTGAAAAGAAAATGATGGAACAATTGAGGCTCACGAAACGGTTAAAAGACTGTGACAATGGCTGCAGATCCAACTAGTGAAAAAAAACCTCTTAAAAACAGAATTCTCGCATTGTTAAATTAGATAGCCTAATAGACGATTGAAAGATAAATGAGTCAAAATATAGCCTAAAGGTGCCTCTAATGCTGGGGTATAAAATATGTAAAATGAATGAAAGCCAGCAGTAATTGAACTTAAATGAGGATGTTTAAATTAAATATATCAGAATTCGGAGCAAAAATAAGATTGAGAACCTCACCATTGTCAATTACAAAGGCTGCAAGAAATATTAATGCTGCTAATCTTTTGTTAAGACACACTAAGTAACAAATTGAAGACATGTGTTACATGGTTAGCATAGACCATTACACTGTCAGGGAAATGTAGGTATCAGCATCTGACATCCATGGATCAAGAAAATTGCTGGAGTGAACATAGTAGGTAATGAAGGTAATTCCTTCAGACCAAGTTGCATGAACTAAATGGCCCACTCAGTTGGTACAGAAAGGAAGCATTTTCAGTGGTTTTCTTATGATTAGATATGGTTTATTGTTATCCATTTTCAGATCCTTAACAGTGTGAGTGTATGAGTTGCACCAAAACTTTATATGAACAAAGAATAGTATAGCACATGAACAGGGTCTTCAGCCCAGCAAGACTACACTGACACATGTTGCCTTCCTAAATTAAAACCTTTTACCTCAAAGTGCTTCATATTCCTCTATTCCCTGCCTATTCACATATCTACCAAGATGCCTATTAAACATTTGCTATTGTATCCACCACCTTCTTCTGGCAATGCATCCCAGGCACTTATCACCCTCTCTTTAAAAAAATATGCCCCTCACATCTACTTTAAACTTAGCCCTTTTCGCTAGGTCCCCTAGTAATTGACATTCATAACCTGGGAAAAAAAACTCCAACTCTCCATTCTCTCCATGACTCTCGTAATATTGTAAACTTCTGTCAAGTTGTCCCTCAACCTTCTACTTTCAAGTGAAAACAAACTGAACTTGTCCAATCTCTCTTGATAACTAATACCCTCTAAACCAGGTCACTGTTTCTGTACCTTCTCCAAAGCATCTACAGCCTTCTAGTTGTATGGCAACTAGAAATGTACGCAATATTCCAAATGTGTCCAAACTGAAGTTCCACACAGCTGAAAGATGACTTGCCAAATTTTATACACAATTTCCTGACTGATGATGAAGACAAGCATGCCATATGTTTTCCTGACCACCATATCGATTTGTTTTGTCACTGTTAGGGAACTATGGATCTGTACACCTAGATCCATCTGTGTATTGATGCTATTATTGCATACTTCTCTCCTGCATCAGATCTTTCAAAATGCATCATCTTGCAATTGTCCAGAATGCAGATTCAACTCCATCTGCCATTGCTTCATCTCAGTCTCCAGCCTATCCATATCTTGCTACATGCATTGGCAATCCTCTTCACTATCCGCAGTTCCCCCAATCTTTGTGCCATCTGAAATCTTACTAATCAGACTACTTACATTCTCCTCTATTACAAACAACAGAAGTACCAGCCCTGATCCCTGTGGAACACTATTGGTCACAGATCTCCAGTCAGTAAAAAACCCTTCCACTACCACGCTCTGTCTTACGAGGTCACCATGGATCCCATATGACTTCACCTTTTGTATCAGGCTGCCATGAATGACCTTGCCAAAGGCCTTGCTACAGTTCATATAGAGAACATCCAATGTACTCATATCATCATAGAGTCTTGGAGATGTACAGCACGGAAACAGATCCTTCGGTCCAACACGTCAATGCCGACCAGATATCCTAAATTAATCTAGTCCCATTTGCCAGCACTTGGCCCATATCCCTCTAAACCCTTCCTATTCATATACCCATCCAGATGCCTTTTAAATGTTGTAATTGTCCCAGCCTCCTCTGGTAGCTCATTCCATGCATACACCACCCTTTGCAAGAAAAAGTTGCCCTTTAGGTACCTCTTAAATCTTACCCCTCTCAACCTAAACCTGTAGCCTGGACTCCTCCACCTCAGGGAAAAGACCTTGTCTATTTACCATATCCATGCCCCTCATGATTTTATAAACCTCTATGAGGTCACCCCTCAGCCTTCAACATTCCAGGGAAAGCAGCCCCAGTCTATACAGCCTCTCCCTTTAGCTCAAACTCACATATCTTTGTCACTTCCTCAAAAAACTCATTAAAGTTGGTGAGCCATGATTTCCCCCCCACAAAGCCATACTGCCTATTGCTGATGCCCATATTTTTCCAAATGTGACTAAATCCTTTCCCTAAGAATCTTCTTCAATAATTTACCTCCCATTGACATACGACTCACTGACCTGTAATTTCTTGGATTATCCCTGTTGCCATTTTTAAACAAAGGAACAATGTTGGCTATTCACCATTCCTCTGGGAACTCTCCTGTGACTAAAGAGGATACAAAGGTTTCATGCAAGGTCCCATCAATTTCCTTACCTGCCTCCCTCAGCATTCTGGGATAGACCCCATATAGTACTGGGATTTGTCTACCTTAAAGCTTTTCAAAACACCCATCACCTTTTTATATTGACATGCCCTAGAATATCAACATACCCCTGCCAAGACTCGCCATCTACCATGTCCTTCTCTTTTGTGAATACAATTATTTTGTTAGGGACCTTAACAACTTGCTCTGGCTCCACGGATAAATTTCCTCCTTTGTCCTTGAGTGGACCTACCCTTTCTGTAGCTCCCCTGATAAGTATAAAAGGCCTTGGGATTTTCCTTAACCTATTTGCCAATGGCTCTTTTTAGCCGCCCTAATTCCTTTTTTGAGTTCTTCCCTGCTATCTTTGTATTCTTCTTTGTAGATTGGATGTGTCAACAGTGTGCTTTCGAAACATTTGAATCATCCTTTTAATGTGGAATGTGTGTAGAAGTTTGGCTAAACAATAAGTGGAGTATTGTGCTCATTTTCATATCACTAAAAGTTGATAGAGTTACCTTTGAAGGATCAACACAGGATGAGGGTGTCACCAGCTAGGCCAGCATTTATTGCCCATTCCTAATTGCCCAGAGGGCAATCAAAAGTCAACCACATTGCTGTGCATCTGGAGTCACATGTAGGCCAGACCAGGTAACAGCGACAGTTTCCTTCCCGAAAGGACATTAATGACATTAAGAACCAGATGGGCTTTTTCCAACAATCACCAATGGTTTCATGGTCATCATCAGACTCCCAATTCTAGACTTTTATTGAATTCAAATTCCGCCATCTACCCTGGCAAGATTCGATCCCAGGTCCCCAGATCATTACCTGAGTCTCTATGTTAATAGTCCAATACTAATAAGACTCAGCCATTACAAGAATTGCAGCAGAGCTAAGAGGCTGAAAATGTCGGTAAAAACAGAACAGGCAGCAACATTTATTTTTATTCTCTCTATGAAAGAGATGGCTAACAAGTGACTGGTTAGAAATCTTATACAAATATTTGATGGGGATGACATGCAGGTGGCGCGGTTGGTTTTCTTTCCCCCATTTTGGGGGAGACCAAAACTAGTAGCTAGAATTATAAAACAGTCACCGATAAGTTTAACTAATTTACCCTGAGAATGGTTAAAATGTGAAGTGCACAATTGCAAAGAGTAGTTGAGGTGTTCATACATTCAGAGAGAAGCCTGACTTACAAAGGATGGAAAAAGACTAAGTTAATGCTGATAGAGTTAAATGAAGTGGAGTTACAGCAGGCTGTGTAGGGTATAAACAATGGTCTCGATCAAGAAACTCAAATAGCATGGACAGCACAAAAAGAGACAATGTAATTTCAAGTAAGCATTTTCTAAGGAACTTGATAGAGATGTAATTTCTTTTTGTTAAGAGTATTTGAAAGAGCATCTTATAAATACATAAAATGTTTTCAAAAATCAGAAATAAAATGATGCAGAATACTGATTCTAACTGTAAGACCAAAGGAGGAGAAGCAGTTTCAAATTAGAACTTTAAATTCACAGCTGATATTTGCACTCAGAAAGAATGATTAGTTTGTGAAACAGAATAAAAGACGCATTCAAAATACATTACAAAGATACATTGTTAATCTTGGAGTCACTTCAGAAACAATTGGAATTTACATTGGAGTGAATGTTAAGGTTTCTGGCTGGATTAAAGGTGGGCTGAATAACATCCAATGTAATTATTTTGAGATGCTCTGTTATACCATGTTAAAAAAAAGAAAATTGAATCATTAACTTTTCAACTTTTTATTTACCTAGCTTGTACACATCCTGCATACATACTCATTCAAAGCGTGAAACAAATAGTCAAAGTTGACAGCATTGTATAAGTTCTGCACTTGTGTAACTGGCTTATGTTTTTCATAAAATTGTTCATGGGATGTGGGTTTTCCTGGCTAGGCCAACATTTGTATTTCATCTTGAATTGCTCCAAAGACAGTTAAGAATCAACTACATTACTGGGGATTTGGAGTCACATGTAGACCAGATCAGGTAAGGATGTCCTTCCTTGAAGGATATTAGTGAACAAGATGGGTATTACAACAATAAAATGATTACATAGTCACCACTAAATAGTTTAATTTATTACAGAATTTTTAAAACTGAATTTCACAATATGTCATGTTGGGAATCAACCCCATGTCCTCAGAATGTTAGCCTGGGAGTCTGGACTATTACTCGTTGTGGGTGTGGTGCTGTGAAAGCACAGAAGGTCAGGCAGCTACTAGGAGCAGGAGAATTGACGTTACAGGCATGTACCCGATGCTCAAATGTCCAGCACCACAGTCTTCACTCTGATCTCCAGCACCTGCAGTGCTCACGTTTTCCCAGTCTGGACTATTAGTCCAGTGACATTACCACATTGCCACCTGTGATCATGAACCTTTAGGAAGGAAGTCCTTTTCGATTTGTCTTGTAGTAAAAATGCACTCTTGACTGCCATACCGAGGGATTGGAGAGTAAATTATACTGTAATGGGAAAATAAGTATTATTAAGCACAGAAATAAAAAAAATTCAATAGCAGCCGAGATTTGGCTTGTAGCTCAAGCGTCTCCCAAATGTATCTTATGCTCTTGTAAGATTTTATGCAGCTATCATAAATCCAACTGCTTTGGAATATAAAAACCGAAAGAACTGTGCATGCTATAAATCAGAAACAAAAAGAAAAATTGCTGGGAAAGCTCAGCAGGTCTGGCCGCATCTGTGGAGAGAAATCCGAGTTAATGTTTTGTTTGAGTGACCCTTCCTCAGAACTGACATTAGCTTTGATTTCTCTCCACAGATGCTGCCAGAGCTGCTGAATTTTTCCAGCAATTTCTGTTTGGAATATATGTGACTTGATAACTCAGAACTTGAGTATGCTGCAACAGGACACATTTTGTAAAAATCGTTTGTTTACAAGCCATCAGGACAATTCACAAAATTTCAAAACCAACACGTATAGAGTATGAGAGGAGAGTGTATATTGGTAGTGATGTTGCCATGGAGAATACATCAGTTAATGATGATTGACAGTTAACCACCAAGCTTTAAGGTGGTTTTTTAGAAGATAAAGCATCCACAAAAGAGACAGATCAATTCATTTGCACTCGGGGTTATAAAGTAACTTTTTTTTAGAGACAACCAATATAGTTCCAAACTTCCTCAGTTGAAAATAAGATGTATCAGATGAGATTCCTGCTTTGTATACTATAAAGTCATTGTTTCAGGTAAATGGTCAGGTTTAACTGCACCAGCCGCTAACCTAATAGTGCATAACTGGTTAAGCAGCTGGACATAGGGCGGAGACATTTGAATTTCACAGAAACAGATGACAACATAAATGAATGAGAGGGAGGTACAGCAGCATTCTGTTTAACATTACTTGAAGTAAAGAAATAAATTTACATGAGATCTGCATGAAATCACACTCTGTGCTGAAAAATTCAGCACATTAGAGAGAGAAGATGACAACCAGTTGTTAGATTTGATTTATAGGCATAACTTAAAGTGAAATAAGAATTGTCTTGTATTGCCAAGCCTGAATACGCTGAGACCTTAAAGGTATGTAAAAAAGACAACTTGTTAATTACTGATATGGGGACCTATTGTAATGCATTCCTTATATAGTTGGAGAGTGATTTCTTAAAGTGTAGTTACTTAAACTACAGAACCCAAATATTGTTGAGATGAACTAAATCATAGTGGGAAAATAGTATTTTCTTAGCAATAGAATATTTTGAACAGGATCCTGCTTTGAAAGAGATGAAGATACCATTCTCAGAGAGTCATGGTTCAAATGTATAATACTACAGTTTTCAAAAGACTGAAATACCCACATAGCCAGCTAAGTGGTCACTAGGACTAGAAACATTTATTTAAGAGGAAACATCAGATAGACTGAAATAGTATTCCTTGGAACAAAGAGACTGAGGGATGACTGAACTAAGGTAAACAAAATTATGATCAGCTTGATTAGAATAAAAAGGATCAACTATTTACCATTGCAGGCCAATCATTATCCAGGAGTATTGATTTAAAATAACTTGTTAGAATAATTAGAGGGGAGATGAGGTAATTTTTTTCATGCATATGATGCTCGGAAACCTGGAGCTCCCTGCTTGAAAAGCTAGCAAAGGAAGAAACACTGGTCATAGTTAACCAGTGTTTGAGCATCAAATTGAAGAACAGTGATCGATGGAGGTGAAGTCCTCATGCAGGAAAGTGGGATTAGGCTGGGTGGGTAGCTTTAGCAAGCATCATCAATATGTTGGCCCAAGTGGCAACTTTCTACATCATAAAGTTTCTGTAGTGCATCATTCCACATTAAAATTATAAGGTGCAGTTTGATTTCCTGTGTACCCTCTATGACAATGCATCAAGAAGCAGAAATCTATGTGAAGATTAATTTTGTTCATCAACCCATAATATTTGAAACATTATGACATCTCTTGCTTGTGCCCTTTATACAAAAGCTATACATGTGACAAAGTAGGTCAACTTTAAGCTTCTATCATGTGATCAGTTTTTGTTTCCATATTTAGAACTTCATATATTTTAGTTCAGGAGATTACAAGGATAATATTTCAAGTGCAGATGATGCCCAATTAACTGCTTGCCTGATGTCTGTATGAGAGTTGAATGGACCAAACTGTTTTCCAATCCAAGCAATGACAACACTCTGAATGGATCAAACAGCTTCCTATTGGGTTCTGAAGAAGGGTCACAGGACCTGAAACAACTCGACCGTCTGTCCTCAGATGCTGCCAGGCCTGCTGAGTACATTTTCCAGTATTTTCTGATTTTGTTTTTGATTCCCAGGACCAGTAGTTTTTATTTAGCTTCCTATTCATCATTATTGCAGACAATTTTGGACTCCAACCAAATGACAAAAATACGCAACTACAATCCCAAAGGCTGTTTTGTTTTATTCTGTCTCCTCACTGCTGTGATTGATCCATTACTTAAATAAAATTTCCAAAAATCTTACATATCATACATCTTGCAGTTTCAATAGATTTAGTGATCAGTGAAGACATTCTTGGTGATAAACATGGATTTGTACAGAACTGTCATGGTGATGGCTTGTACTTTTAAAAAAATGACATTAAAGACGACTGCTTTGCTATTGTTTATGGTTTACCTAAAATTCCAAATCTGTGGACTCCTGAATTCACCAGCTCTGATGTTGTATAGCACACAAAACAACACTTTTCACTGTATTTCGGTTCATGGGATTACAATAAATCGATATTTGACGAAGAACCTCAAAAGTCAATAAAGCCCAAGTACATGTGAAAGACCACCATCTAAGTCCCATTGTGTAGCAATGACTTCAGACTTCCAAACCATTTCTGGATGGAAAATAGACTTACTTATGTGACCAAAGTCCCTCTGGTCACAGATTGTTTTATTCCAGAGGCAGAGAAGTATTGGGATACTGGCTAGTCTACACAGAACCACCAGCTGCAAAAGTAACAGCAGTTTAAAAAGCAGTACAACCTATGTCTTTAAAATCTGGAGACGGCTACATTTTTAAAAGTTCCTCACTCTCTGTTCTTTTTGAAGCCCATCAGTGCAGAATCCTAGTGTTCTGGTAAGAAAACTGCAAGTAACTCACTTTGTAACCTGCTGAATATCCATCTCTTCAAGTGATTTAACAAAACAAATCATGGGATGCGGGCATCATTGGCTCAGCCAACATTTATTGCCTGTTCTCAGTCATCACTGAGAAGGGGTTATGTTCTTGAATCACTGGTTCTGTTAGGAAGGACATTCCAAGATTTTGGCACAGCAACAGTGGAAAAGAATGATGATAGGATGATAGCATCCAGGATGTTGTGTACACCCATTATCTACTGCACTTGTACTTCAAGGTGGACAATTTCACTGATTTGGAATGAGCTAATAGAGGAGACTGAAAAGTTACTGCAGTGTATTTTGTAGATAGTACACATGGCTGCCACTGTACATCAATAATGAAGCGAATGAACATGAAATATGGTGGCTGACGTGACAAGTGAGCTGGCCTTGTCCTGGGTGATGTCAAGCTCGGTGAGTGTTTCTGGAGCTTCACTCATCGAGGAAATTGAAAGAAATTCAATCACACTTTTAATTTGTTGCTTGCAGATAGTGGGCAGACTCTGGGAAGCCAGAATGTGAGTTACTTACTACATAGTACTTAGCTTCAGAACTACATCTGCACCCAAATATGTATATGGTTGGTCCAATTCGGCTTTGTGAATGGTCAATCCCTGGATATTAACAGAGAGGGTTTCAATGTTTGTGATTTAATTAAACATCAAGGGAATCCTGCAATAATCCTGACAAATCACCCCTACTATTGACACCACATAGACCTTCCGAATGAAAAGCTTCATTTATCAGGCACACAACCTGTGTCATAGAACATAGAAACGTACAGCACAGAACAGGCCCTTTGGCCCACGATGTTGTGCCAAGACTTAATCCAAATGTGAAATATAGTAACTTAACCTGCGCACCCCTCAACTCACTGCTATCCATGTGCATGTCCAGCAGTCGCTTAAATGTCCCAAATGACTTCGCTTCCACCACCACAGCTGGCAACACATTCATGCATTCACAACTCTCTGCGTAAAGAACCTACCTCTGACGTCTCCTTGATACCTTCCTCCTAATATCTTCAAACTATGATTCCTCGTACCAGTCAATCCTACCCTGGGGAAAAGTCTCTGGCTATTGACTCTATCTATTCCTCTCATTATTTTGTACACCTTAATCAGGTCTCCTCTCTTCCTCCTTTTCTCCAGAGAGAAAAGTCCGAGCTTATTCAACCTTTCTTCATAAGGCAAGCCCTCCAGTCCAGGCAGCGTCCTGGTGAACCTTCTTTGCACCCTCTCCAAAGCCTCTGTATCTTTCCAATAGTAGGGCGACCAGAACTGGACACAGTATTCCAAGTGGTCTCACCAGGGACTTGTAGAGCTGCAGCAAAACCTTGCGGCTCTTAAACTCGATACCCCTGTTAATGAAAGCCAAAACACCATATGCTTTCTTAACAACCCTATCCACTTGGGTAGCAGCTTTGAGGGATCTATGTACTTGCACACCCAGATCCCTCTGTTCCTCCACACTACCAAGAATCCTGTCTTTAATCCTATATTCAGCATTCGAGTTCGATCTTTGAAAATGCATCGCTTTGCATTTATCCAGGTTGAACTCCATCTGTCATTTCTCAGCCCCGCTCTGCATCCTGTCTATGTCGCACTGCAGCCTGCAGTAGCCCTCTATATCATCAACGACACCTCCAATCTTTGTGTCATCCGCAAATTTACTAACCCACCCCTCAACCTCCTCATCCAAGTCATTTATAAAAACTACAAAGAGCAGAGGCCCTAGAAGAGAGCCCTGCACAACCCCACTCAACACTGACCTCCAGGCAGAAAAGTTTCCATCTACAACCACTCTCTGCCTTCTATCAGCCAACCAATTCTGAATCCAGATGGCCAAATCTCCCTGTATCCCATACTTCCTGACTTTATGAATGAGCCTACCATGGGGAACCCTATCAAAAGCCTTGCTGAAATCCATATACATCACATCCACTACCCGACCTTCATCAACTTGTCTTGACACCTCCTCAAAGAACTCAATAAGATTTATGAGGCATGACCTGCCCCTCACAAAGCCATGCTGACTGCCTTTAATCACACTATGCTTTGCCAAATAGTCATAAATCCTATCCCTCAGAATTCTTTCCACAATTTTGCTGACAACTTTGTCTTCATGCTAGGCTCAGCCAAACTTGAACTACTCTATTTTTTGTGCTCTTGTCTGTAATTGTCTAAGTATGCGTGAGTGTCTGAATAGAGACTTTTTTTAATCTAAACCCACAAAAGCATGCTGCTGCTTTTTAAATTGATTAAGCATTCGAAGAAAGAAACACAAATATCACCCTTTTCAAAGAGGCACTGACTGCAGACAGCAAAGAAGTGGAATTAGAGGGTAATTTTTTTCTGAAACCCTGATCATGTTATTGCTAAAGAAAAATCCTGCATTTCCTTCAAATAAAGGAATTTCAAGCTTTAAGTGTCTTTGCTTTGAAATTCATTTCTTGTCCACTCTAAATTTGTCTCTCGATACCAGAATGTTTTAGAAATCTAAATCAGTCTTGTGTAAAATGTGTGTTTGTGTTACTTTATCTGTTTCTTTGTTGATCGAATTGCTGAAGCAATGAACAAGTGACCGTGATACAAAGAACTGCAAATTGGCTTTTTAAAAAAATCTGTAGTTCATAGAAATCCTTATCAAGGCATAATCCTCATTCAAGCACATTTGTCACCAAAATGCCAATGTTTATCATGCTTTAATGTCACTGAAATATCATTGGCTGGATGACTTCAGGAACTGAATTGAATTTATTGTCTTGTGGACCGAGGCACCTTGAAAAGCTTTATCTTGCGAGCAATACAGGCAGATCACAGAGTTGAGTGGTATAGATAAGAAATAATAGGTAAAGATTACATTCCCTACAGTGTGGAAACAGGCCCTTCAGCCCAAACTGATCCGCCAAAGCGTAACCCACCCAGACCCATTCCCTCTGATGAATGCACCTAACACTATGGGCAATTCACCTGACTTGTACATCGTTGGACTACGGGAGGAAACCAGAGCACCTGGAAGAAACCCACACAGACAGAACATGCAAACTCCACACAGGCAGTTACCCGAGGCTGGAATTGAACCAGGGACATTGGTGCTGTGAGGCAGTCGTGCTAACCACTAAGCCACCGTGCCGACAGTGGCAAAAACAAAAACAAAAACAAAAACACAGGTACGGGTGAATGCTAAGAGTTTGTGAGTTCAATCAGTATTCTAACAACAGTAGGGTAGAAACTGTTTCGAAACCGGCTGGTGCATGTATTCAAGCTTCTGTACCTTCTCCCTGATGGTAGAGGTTGTAGAAAATCATTGGCAGGGTGGGATGGATCTTTGAGAATGCTGATGGCCTTTCCTTGACAGCAGGCCTGGTAGATGGATCTGTCATTGTCCATACAAATAGAGCAACCTGTTTTGAGATTGTTCCCCTTGTCTGCTTCTGAAAGTGCTAATATTTACTTGATGGTGGTTTCATTCCAACAGCAACTCTCTAATACCACAGACAAGGTGATGATTTTGCACTTGGGAACCAAAGTATGTGGGCTGCTTGACTTGATATAGAATCACAGTTGAGCTCAGCTCAACTAACTTTGCTTTCAAATGCAAATCACTGGATTTTGATCAGGAGAAGGAATTTACTTTCCCTGTGCCTCGTTCAGTGGACACAGAGGGCAGCTTTCGTGCCTCAATCCAAAGCTTTAACTAGGATTTGTTTTAAATGACTTTGGGTAGATGGTGAGTGTGAAGAGAAACATCATTCATCAATGATGTGGAGGTACCAGTGTTGGATGGGATGGACATAGTTAGAAGCCATAAAACACCAGGTTATAATCCAACAGGTTTATCTGAAATCACAAGTTTTCAGAGTGCATGGTGCTTCCCCTCCACTTCACCTGATGAAGGAGCAGAGCTCCAAAAGCTTGTGATTTCAAATAAGACCATAAGAAATAGGAGTAGAAGTAAGGCCATTCGGTCCATCGAGTCCACTCTGCTGATGGGCATTTCAACGCCACTTACCTGCACTCTCCCCATATCCCTTAATTCCTTGCAAGATTAAGAATTTATCAATCTCTTCCTTGAGGACATTTAATGTCCCGACTTCCACTGTGGTCAGTGCCAATGAATTCCACAGGCCCACCACTCTCTGGCTGAAGAAATGTCTCCTCATTTCCATTCTAAATTGACCCCCTCTAATTCTAAGGCTGTGCCCATGGGTCCTAGTATCCCTGCCTGATGGAAACAATTTCCCAGTGTCCACCCTTTCTAAGCCATGAATTATCTTGTAAGTTTCTATTAGATCTCCCTTCAATCTTCTGAACTCTAATCCCAGGATCCTCAGCCGTCCATCGTATGTTAGGCCTACCTACCATTCCAGGGATCATCCTTGTGAAACCCTGCTGGACACACTCCAGTGCCAGTATGTCCTTCCTGAGGTGTGGGGCCTAAAACTGGAAGTATTCTAAATGGGGCCTAACCAGAGCTGTATAAAGTCTCAGTAGCACATCACTGCTTTTTATATTCACACACTTTTGAGGTAAATGACAATAGAACATTTGCTTTCTTAACCATGGACTCAGCCTGCAAGTCACCCTTTAGAGAATCCTGTAGTAGCACTCCCAGATCCTTTATGAAGTTTCTCACCGTTTAGAAAATAATCCATGCATATGTTCTTTTTTTCCAAAGTGCAAGACCTTGCATTTGCTCACATTAGATTTCATCAGCCATTTCTTGGACCACTTTCCCAAACTGTAAGTCTTTCTGCAGCCTCCCCACCTCCTCAGAACCCACCTGTCTGTCCACCTAACTTCATATCATCGGTGAACTTCTCCAGAATGCCCCTAGTCCCTTCATCCAGAGCATTAATATATAAAGTGAACAACTGTGGCCCCAACACTGAACCCTGCGGGACACCACTTGTCACTAGCTGCCATTCCGACAAAGAACCTTTTATCCCAACTCTCTAACTTCTGTCAGACAGCCAATCCTCAATCCATGCCAGTAACTCACCTTAAACACCATGGGCCCTCACCTTACTCAGCAGCCTCCCGTGAGGCACCTTATCAAAGGGCTTTTGGAAGTCTAAATAAATTTGTCCAAATTCCTTTTGGACTTCCTTTTGTTGGTTTGTCATAAACATAGTAGCATTTTAACATTGATACTATGCATCTTGTAGATAACACAGATTCTTTGTCTCAAAGACCTGCAACAGTTCTGGTATATCAATATGAATCAATTGCCAAGATTTTCAGTGAAACAGTTCATAGATTGAGAAAGATAAAAAAATTCACAGCAAAGCATGAAATTGTTCACAGAGAATTTTAAGCTATAGGGAGCTGTTGAATCGGCTGGGGCTATTTTCCCTGGAGTGTCAGAGGCTGAAGGTGACCTTATGGATGTTTATAAAGTTGTGAGGGGCATGGATAGGGTAAATAGGCATCTTTCCACTCAAGTGGGGGAGTCCAAAATTAGAGGGCATAGGTTTAAGGTGAGAGGGGAAAGATTTAAAAGGGCTGTAAGGGGCAAAATTTTCACACAGAGGGTGGAATGTGAATGGAATGAGCTGCCAGAGGAAGTGGCGGAGGCTGGAACAATTACAACATTTAAAAGGAATCTGGATAGGGATATGGACTAAATGCTGGAAAGTGGGACTAGGATAATTTAGGATATCTGGTTGGCATGGATAAGTTGGATGGGAAGATTTGTTTCTGTGCTGTACATCTTCATGACTCTATGACTCTAAGCAAATTAGAACTTTGTTCACAGGTTTCACATGTATTCTGTAACTTTATTATCGGTGTGTGAAATGCACATTTTTCACATTGTGAAAATAGTCTTTGCTAATCCAGGTGCAAGTATTGAGGGGGAGTAGAATATTTACCAGGGGTAAACAGACTGCAACTTTTCAATTCCATCCAGGCCAACGTCTGTGGTGAAATCCGACAGTACACAGATTTTTGGAATAGATGAGACAGCACTGAAAACTTAAGTCCCGTGCCAGGACTTGTTGACCACAGAAGCTTCATACGATTATAGCAAAAAAATGAATTGTCAATATTCAATACCTATCATCTGATCATTAAATGGGAGACCTTTAAAGGATTTTAAAAAAATAAATGGACAAACACTGTCTTCAAATGGCTCCCATGGTGATCTGACCATAGATTGAACAAGTTCAGAAACTCATGCTGAATAAACAAATCTAGCTACTTTGAAATGACCATGTTATCTAAAAACTGAAACCAGCCAAGTGAATTCAAGTCAAAAAATTTCCATCTCATGTTTAATTTACAGGTGCATGACAAATTCACATATTGGAAGATGAAAGGCTATTGCAGACTATTCTGTTTGGAGGCACACAATGGAGCAGACTCCAGAATATACAAATAGATTTGCATCAACAGCTGGATTAAGTAGACAGTAAAAGTGGATTTGTAGCAAGAATTGGAAGATTCTTCCTCAGCATTTTGTAAACAATCCCTGTGAAAATATTACTTGAGAAAACCACTATTCACTGAGACACAAAGAAATCTATAGATCCTTCTGCCTGTGGATATGAGTCAGGAATTAATTAGCTGTGGTCTCAGGTTTAAACGCTAACACCTCCGAAATTCTAAGTACTTCTCGACATGTCCAGCCTTACTTCTCCCATCTGTACCAGACATACTCCCACAAAAAAACAAAAGTGACTATGGATGCTGGAAATCTGAATGAAAAGCAGAAATTGCCAGAAATTCTCAGCAGGTCTGGCAGCTTCTGTGGAGAGAAATCAGTTAACGTTTTGAGCCCAGTGACCCTTCTTTAGAACTGAAGGGTTCTCAAGAAGGGTGCTGAGATGTTCCAGCAATTTCTGTTCTGGTTTCATACTCCCTCATTAAAAAACTTATTTCCTGTGTTTATATATGCATTTTTGTTGCATCTTTATTAATATTTAGTGATCCCATTTACCACTGGATAACACAATGGGCAATTTTCCATGGCCAATTCACCTAACCTGCACATCTTTGGACTCTGGGAGGAAATGGAGCACCCGGACCAAACTCTCCACAACTACCCTTTTATCTCGTATGACCAAGCCAGTTCTGTACCCAACTTGGCAACTTTACATTGGATTCTATGTGATTTAATCTTCTGGACCAACCTACCATAAAGGCTCCTTGTCAAATGCTTTAGTTAAGTCCATGTTGATCACACATGCTGCCCTCCCCTCAATTATCTATGTCTCTTCCTCAAAAAACTCAGTCAAAATTGAGAGAGACCTCCTCCACATAAAACTGTGCTGACTATCCCTAATAAGCCCATTCTCTTCTAAATACTAGTAAATGTGGTCCCTGAGAATCTTCTCCAATAATTCCCCCATCACTGATGTAAGTCTCAACAACCCATCACTTCTTGGATTATCCCTATTGTCCTTATTAAACAAAAGAACAACATTGGCTATTCTCCAGTCTTCTGGGACACCCTTGTGGCTAAAGATGTACCAAAGATCTCTGTCAAGGCCCTAGCCATCTCCTCCCTTGCCTTCTTCAGTATCCTGGGATAGATCCGATCAGGCCATGAGGACTTATCAATTTTAATGTTTTTTAAGGCACCCAATTCCTTCTTAACATTGACATGTTTGGAAAGAATCTTGTGCAGAAGGAGAGATTCTCTTGAACATTCAGGGTGTTGGAATTGATGTTGATCACTTGACTGGATTACTTGCTCGATGGCCTTATTAATGGCAGAACAATGTTTGGATTCATGCATCAATCTCATAGGATTTCATGTGGAGTCTACAGAATGATAACTTGTTTGCCTTTCAAGATTACATTTGAGAGTTCTAGTTCACCTCTGAATAACCACAATGAACATACTACCTCAGGGAGCAGTTGGATGTATTCAGGCCAGCCACTGGTGATCTTCTTGTGCTATTCCTGCTGGTCAGCACCTGATATAGCTTGGCTGCTCTGCTCTGCTCTGCTTGGCCGTAATGAAAATGTATGAGATTGATGTTGTGGACTGGAATCTTTGGTATTGCAAATGCGTACTTCCATCTTGCAGAGTGATAATCTGTAGATTTATGTAAACTGGCAGAACAATGCGAGAATGTTTCAATAATGTAAATGGTTTCAGCATCCATCCCAAGGAGCTATATTGACTGTTAAAATGGATAAACATTCAGCTTATCTTGGATGTAGGTTTGCTCGTTGAGCTGGAAGGTTCATTTCCAGATGCTTTGTTACTCGACTAAGTAACATCTTCAGTGGGCCTCAGGCGAAGCAATGCTGAAAATTCCTGCTTTCTATTTATATGCTTGGGTTTCTTTGGGTTGGTGATGTCATTTCTTGTGGTGATGTTATTTCCTGTGGTGAAGTCACTTCCTGTTCCTTTTCTCAGAGGGTGCTATTACTGGAACTCTATCAACAAACACATCGAGTTAGACCCCATCTACCACCCTCGAGAAAAGGAACAGGAAGTGACTTCATCACAGGACATGACATCACCAGCCCAAAGAAACTCAAACATATAAATTGAAAGCAGGAATTTTCAGCATTACTTCACCTGAGGCACACTGAAGATGTTAATTAGTAGGGTAACGAAACGTCTGGAAATTAACCTTCTAGCTCAGCAAGCAAACCTACATCCAAAACATCAACCTGAGCTACAAATCTTCTCAAAACTCATTCAGCTTATCTTGCGTGAAATGTACAATACTGTGTCAGTTTCCTAAGTAGATTCTATTTAAAGTGCATAAAGGGATAATATAGGCACTAGCACCAGCCTCAATCTTGGCAATTATAGAGCAAATTGCCTGTTCTTTTTGGGATAGATCACTGGAATAGAGGCAAGCCTTTAGCCTCTTGACAGTGTACATGTGGTGTGTTCCATATTTATCATATGCACTGTTTGATTCATCTGCAAGCTGCCCTGTTGCAGTCAGCTCTTGGACATTACTGACATGTTTCTGTATCACAGCTGGAAATGTGAAAGTTTCTTTGGCATTATTTCTTGGTTGGCTCTTTGTCACATGTTGCCGTGATGCAAGTCTTTTGCACTTTGGGTTTGTATGGCACTTGGATTCCCCACATATTTTAGCCTGGTGTTCACTGGTAGAAAATAGCTTGCATACATCACAAAATGCTGGTCATTTGGTTTGGTGGATGAGACAAGCAACATCTCCTCTTGGTTTTGGATGTTCTATCTAATATTGCAGTAGATCAAGGTCTTTTAGATGCCACAGGCCTCCCTACCACTTCTGTTTACCTATGTCCATTTGTTAGCTGCGTGTCAATGGAATATTCTTTCATCTTGTGTAGAAATTTTTAGGAATGTTTTGATGGGTGTAGATGCAATAACTGGTTTATCAGCTCAGCTATTTACTAATCATTAACATGGATGACTCTAATCTTGATGTCGATATGGCTGTTCAGATTGCCAGATGTAGCATGGAGGAACAATACAGAGTATTCAAGACTGTTGCCTCAAACAATATGCTGTGGATCCAACTAGGGATCAGGCAATTTTGGATCCTATGATGTGTAATGAAGCAGTTTTAATAAGCGATCTTAGAGTAAGAGATAATCTAAAAACAACAATAAGGTCATTTAGCATTCAGTTTGAAAAGGAAGAGAATGGGTTAAAAACTACTATGCTAAACTTAAATAAGGATAATCATAGGAATGAGGAAGAGTTAGCCAGAGTGGACTAGGGAAGGAGTTTGGAAGCAAAGACGATTGAGGAACAATGCCAGTCATTTAAGAAAATAGTTCATGGCACAGAGCAAGGATATATCCCAGTGAGAAAGGAGGATTCATGGAAGGGGATAATCCAAACACAGTGAACCAGGGAAGTTAAGGACAGTTAAGGAAAGAAACAGACAATATTACAAAGATTAGTGGTAAGCCAGAGGACTGAGAAAGTTTTGAAAACAACAAAAGACGACCTAAGAAATAATAAGGAGGGAGAAAATAAACTCACTGGGCAAATTCGCAAGTCAAAGAGTCATACTTATGTACAGTATGGAAACAGACCCTTCAGTTCAACTCGTTCATGCTGACCAGATATTCTACATCAATGTAATCTGACTTGCCAGAATTTGGCTCATATCTTTCTCAACTCTTCCTATTCCTATACCCATACAGATGCCTTTAAACGTTGTGATTGTACCAGCCTCTACCACCTCCTCTGACAGCTCATGCCATACATTATCGTGATCTGTTTGTATTTCAAATTCCACATTATCATCCATTAACGTTGATTTCCTTGCCAATCACAAATCTTTCTATCCTGCAAATCACTAAAATCCTAATTTAGACTTGAAGGTGATTTCCCAAATCTGAAAAATGCTATCAGATTTATTGTTGTCATTGTCAGAAGATTTTGTTCTTTTTGACCCTTTAGTGCCCAAAGCATTGTCATCCTTTGTCAGTTATTTGCTGATGCAATAAACAAAATTGATGTTGTCCTTCAATAGTTAAATCTCTGATGGAATGTCAAAGGTGTGCCAATCTATTGCTAGGTGCATTTTGTTTTTCAATTTCTCTTTCATGGTTTTATGCTGTCCAAAATACATGTGTAAGAATGGGTTTGAGAGTGTCATGTATTTGTGTTCTTTTTGCCTGCGTTGCCTTTCCCAAAAAAATTGTTGCTGTCCCTTTAAGAAGTATAGGCTAATAGCACGTTTCTTGCCCATGGTATCGTTCATGAAGATGTCATGTGGACTTTTCAGTTTTGTGCTGATTTGAAATAAGGTAATGAAGGAATTGCCTGGTGCTTGAATACAGGTAAGCCTTTTTTAATGTAGAAAGCCACTTTTTAAATTAGTTTTTTTTTCCCCAGAGCACTTCTCTCAGAAGACATAAAATTAAATATTTTAAGAAAGCTGAATCAGTCGCTTCTTATGTTTGCTTCCTTATAAGTGAGAAAGGAAGAATAGCGGTAATGCCAGTTTGGAAAAAAATACTTTTCATATCTCCCTCAGTGCTATTACCTTTTTTCAGCCTTTAGCACTCACTTACTGTCACAAACTAGGTTTTTAGTGTCTACTTGATGTCATTATTTTCTAGCACTTATGTACTGCCAGCATGATGCAGTTTGTGGTTTATTACATGTTAGTTTGTATAACATATACCACAAATAGTTGGGTTCTTCTTGAGTCGGATATCTGACATTTACTAATGACATTAAGTATTTACAAGACTGCAATGTCACAGATTTATATACAGTTTAGGTTCTATGATTACTGATGTCACTGTATACTATACACACACAGCTGGTTGACGACATGAACATCATTACACAGAGGTCATCAAAGGTAAGGTTGGTACCTTTATGTGGGAACATAATCTGATGTGAGGTTGTTTAAAAAGATATTTATAAATGTTGCGACACGGTGGCGAATACTTCTGTTAAACAGAATTACTTCTGTTAAACACCCAAAAAAGCCCACCTCGCTTCATAATCTGTTAAAGTATGAATGACAGAGAATTCTAAATTCCACTATTGAAAGCAAATAATATCAATTTATTCTTTAACTGCAAAAGTTAACATTAAATAACTATTCACAATTCTAACTCCCCCTTTCTCTTAACTGCTTATTACCTGTCTCCAACTCTATAACAATATACTGTTCCAATAAAACACTTATTAAATTTACATCAACTTAATTTCAAAACCACACAGCAGCTATCGTCTTTGGTGTCTGTCTTCTTCTGGCTGAAGATCTCCCTGGGTCATCTTCTTTCTTTTTACTGTGAAGATGTTTCATATGAAAAGGTACCTGTGATGGAGAGTGTTTCAATCTCCTAGGGGTCTCTCTTTCTCTCTTCCTCTCTCAATGGCAATTACTCTCTTGATAGCAGCTCTCTGTCTCATTTTCAAACTACTTGTCTTTTCTTATAACCCCCCAATATTTGATCATCTCATTGGTTCAATGTTGGCAAAAGAATCAATTCAAACTCAATTGGGTTTTAGTATCCTGGGCCATAATTTGAACTGGTTGGTTAAATTCAAATTGTTGTCAAAACAACAACCACTCATATCTATTTCACAGAGCCAAATTTTACATATTTTCAATTTTCCAGTACCGTCTGAGACTTCCTGTAAACTTCGAGGAGAAAGTGAAGACTGCAGATGCTGGAGATCAGAGCTGAAAATGTGTTGCTGGAAAGGCGCGGCAGGTCAGGCAGCATCCAAGGAGCAGGAGAATTGACGTTTTGGGCATAAGCCCTTCTTCAGGAAGATTCCTGAAGAAGGGCTTATGCCCGAAACGTCGATTCTCCTGTTCCTTGGATGCTGCCTGACCTGCTGCACTTTTCCAGCAACACATTTTCAGCTCTATTCCTGTAAACTGTCAGTGTAAAACAGCTTTCACTCTCCCTTAAAGGTAGAGTACACGCTTTCAACTTCAGAACATAAGCATGGCAGTGGAGTAACAGGGCTCAGCCCAGTGCTCATTTGCACCCGTCAGCCTTCTTATCTTTTTCCTTTTCTTCTTTTTATGTTGGCTCTTTTTCTTCTCTTTAAGGTACTTTGCAGCAATTCAGTGACATTGGCGTGGCAGCGAGAGCAGCCTCTGCATGGAATGGTGGCAGGCCCTTGGTGGTTGGTGGTGGTGACCAGATTGGAGGCAGCAACCTCCTAGGCTGCTCCTGGTGATCGGAGAAGGTGGCAGCATCGCATCGACAGCGGAATAGCGGCAGCCTCCCTGGCATCCCAGTGATTGGAGGCAGCAGTGGCATCAATGGCAACAAAAATGTGACTCCTCCTGGTGGTCAATATGAGACTCGCAGGCTGACATTGATTGCAGGCCGTGGCTAGGCCGAGGTCTCTATATCAGTGGTAGAGAGTTCCAAACACCTTTATGGAGTTAAGACCATAGACATTAAGATTTAGACATTTTCTGACCTTTGGCTCTTTTTTTTAAGTTTTCTCATTTAAAAAAAAAATTTGGCATACAGTCAGTTCTAATATAATGCGATAGTTACGTTCTCCTGCAATCTTATATTAAAATCACGCAATAACCTCACCTACAGGCGTTAGCGAGTTTTGAGAAGATTTGTAGCTCAGGTTGAGGTTCTGGATGTAGCTTAACGAACCTTCTAGCTCAGCAAGCAAACCTACATCCAATAACCACACCATTTAAACTAATAGGGCTGGAATTGTGTTATAACCAAAACAGATATGGGAAGTTCGCATTCAATAAATAACAGTTTAAATTCTTCAATCGCGTTAAAGCCAATTCACGTTGAAGAAACACGCGTTATAGCAGAACTGACTGTAATAACCAAGATGGTGCCAGACAATGGCAACTTTGTCCACTTTTCAATGTAATCATGTATACAGTATACATATATTCCTGTACTTGACTACACGTGACAACAAGTTCTAATTCTGATACGCAAAGTAATAATTTGGCCATAAAATTCCCCTTTCTTTCACACAAGAAAGCCTTGTAACTGTATCTGCACCTCTTCATGAGCTACATTTTAATTGTGATAACTGCATGCTGGGCTTTAAATGGGAAAAAAATTCTTGCGATCAAATTACAAGGGAGAGAAGCTGACCACTCCTCACCTGGGTGTTAACAAGTGCATTTGTGATGTCGCCAAACAGATTGATTGCTTGTCTATTAAATACAAACAAAAGAACAAGGAACAATACAGCACAGGAACAGTCCTCTAAGCCTGCACCAACACATTTTGCCCTTCCACACTAAAACCATCTTCACCTACAGGATCCGTATCCCTCTCTTCCCCTCCTTTCCATTCAGCCTAATGACAAGAGGTAAAGGTAGCAAAATCTCTTGGTCAGCCATCCTCCTGAAGGCAATAGTGAACCTGTAGTAGTTTGCTGATAAGTGCGGACCAAACCAAAAGAACTCCACAACCTTAACAAAAAGGGACATGAGAAAAGATTGAGGAAGACTGGCTCTTTTCCCTTCTCCCATTTCCTTACCCCAACCTCCACACACCAGATCTTGTTATCACATGGTCTGCTATCACACACAAGCCAACCTTCCATCCATTGACTCCATCTACACTTCTCAATGCCTCAGAAAGGCAGCTAACATCACCAAGGACTTACCACAGCCTGGGTATAAACTTTCCAACCTCTTCAGTCTGGCAGAGGATACCAAAACTAAACACATGTACCAACAGGTTCAAGAACAGTATCTTCCACGCTGCTATTAGATAGCTGAATTGACCTTTCAAATTTCAAATCTAATATTGTTCTGGCTTTTTGTACATCTTCTTTGAAGTCTTAACATTGTATTCCTCACTCTGTTAATCACTCTATAATCTTTGTATGGTATGATCTGACAGTACTGCATGCAAAACAAAACTTTTCACTGTACTTAGGTATATGTGACAATAATAAATCAAATCAAATCAAAAGATGCTGGCAGACCTGCTGAGCTTTTCCAGCAATTTCTGGTTTTGGTTCCCTTACCAATTGTGTTCAGTCTATGAACTTTGGTTACCTCGCCTCATGCCGTGAGTAACATTTTCACTTTAGTGTCTCTGTTAAAATTCCTTATGATCATAGATACCTGTTATTGCCTTCATTTTCTTAAAGAATCATCATCTAAACATAAAGTGGACTGATTTCTTTCTTCTCAAAGTATTTCCTCTGAATTTAGTCAAAAGATATTTTGTTTACCCTGATCAAATGAGATTTTGTTTCTTATTTAGTTCTGCACTTACCTTCATTGCAAAGCAATTTCAATCTTTCAAGAAAAAAAAATCTATGCATGGGATGAAACAATGAGACAATTTATGAGTTTCTACTTTCCTTGTGTTGATAATGATGTGATTTGGCAGCTACACTCAACTTACTGCATATTCCAAGAGTGGAAGAATTCATATCCAAAATAACTGGAAGGAAGGAAGTCATTTGAGAAAATATATGTAATAGCTCTAGTATTTTTATTGAGCCATGGAGAGGCTCTCTGTTTGAAATATTCATGGGTGTTGTTCAATATATACATATGTATGTGCTTGGACTATTGAGGGCAACTGTCTAGCAAGACTTTTTACTCAACAAAATATGGCAACAGAATGAATATACAGAACTCAGCTGGATAAGTAAATTCGATAAGCAATTTTTGTTCATTAATATTAATTTAGCCATGTTTAAACAAAATCATTCGGTTCCAGGGGCCTGATTGCAAATAAAAATGAAAGAGGGACAGAACATAAAATCAATTCTTCTATTGGATACTAAGAGAAATTCTCAATTGAATCTTTCCAACACACATCTCAGTCTCCCACCTTCTATCAAACAGACATATGAAACAGAAGTAGGCCATTTAACCCTTCAGACCCATTTGGCCATTCAATAAGACCATAGCAGATTAGGTGCGTTTTGAATTTCACATTCCCATCAACCTCCTCCCCCCCACAAATAACTTTCAATTCCTTTACCCAACAAGAATCCATCTACTACACGAGGAGAAAGTGCTTGTGAAACAAAATAGGTCTAGCAGGATTTTTAAAAGAGGAAAGGAAAAAGTTAACATTGAGTCCATCCTCGGAACTGAAAGCAGATAGGAAGGGATGCTATCTGTGCTAGCAAGAAGTGAAAATGGTTGTGTTGGGAGTACCCACACAGAACAGGACCTGGTGGGGGTGGGTGACAAATATGGAGGAGGGTTTACATGTTCTGAAATGGTTAAACTTGGTTTTGAGACCCGAAGGCTGTAAGGTACATGGAAGATGAGGTGTTGTTCCTCTGCATTGAGTTTCACTAGAATACAGAAACATTGGTCAGGGAACACAGTGGTATAGTGAAGGGGTAGACAACTGGAATCTTGGGGTCAGTTTTACCGATGGACCATAGGTGTTCTGCAAAGTGGTCATCCAGTCTATGTCTCATCTTCTCAATGTAGAGGAGACCATATTGTGAGCAGTGAATGCAGTAGAGTAGATAAATCTCTGCTGCACTTGGAAAGGGTGTCTAGGATTATGAACTCTGAGGAAGAAAGGAAGGAAATGGGCAGATGTTAAATCTTCTGCGATTGAATGGACAGGTGTTATGGGGTGTGTGAGGAGATGATGGAGTAGAGAAGGAGTAGACCAGAGTGTCCCAGAGGGAACAGTCGCTACGGAATGCTGACAATAGAGGGGAGAAGGTTATAAATCTGGTGGTGGAGGGGACCGTTGGAGGTGTTGGAAATTGATCCTTTGGATCCAGAAGCTGGTGGGCTGGAAGTTGAGGATGGTGGTGGAGGGGACATCATTGTTATGGGAAGGGAGGGAAGGGTGACAGCAGAAGTGCAGGAAATGGATCTGACATAGCTAAGGACCCAGTCAACGTCAGTGCCCAGACACCTTGGTTTAGGAAAAAGGTGGACATATCTGAGGCCTTCTGGGGAAGGTGGCATCCTCAGAATAGACCCGACAGAGGTGGAGAAACTTGGAAAATGGAATGGAGTCTTTACAAGCAGCAGGGCATGTGGATTTATAGTCAGGTAACTGTGTGAGTCAATGGGTTTGTAGTAGAATTTGGTGGTCTGTCTATTCTCAGAAACCGATGTCGAGGAAGAGAATGGAAGAGTCAGAGATGAACCAGTTAAAGATGAGAGAAGGCAGATAGGTTCTACTTTCTCAGTAAATATATTCTGTCTACCTCCAACTTTAAAATATTTAATGGCCCAATTTCCACCACTTTTAAGAAAGTTCCAAAGTCATACAACTCTGAGTTAAAAAAAGGAAATTCTCATCTCCATCCTCCATAAAATTGAGGCCATTAAAAATTCACTTTGCAGGGCCAAGTCCCATATACACATTAACTGTGTGTTGAATGATATACAATGGCTCCTGGTTAAATAATATGTAAATTTTGAGATTCTCATTCATGTTTAATAATTGCAATATGGTAATGCTCCTCCCAAACTGTTCAATTTTCTTGTCACACAACACTCTTTATTTCTTTATTTTGTACCTAAGATTTGTATGTAGGTACTTTGTACTTAATATGGTGCAGTGAGGGGCAACTTGTAAACTTTTCACTGCACTCTTGTACTTGAGTACATGTAACAATAAACCTAATTCTAAATTCTAATTCTGGCCTTTTGAGCCACTTGACTTTAAACGTCCAGTATCCATGCCTTCAACTACCAAGACTCAAGTCTGAAATTCCCTCACAAAAGCTCTCTGTTTCTTTAAGTTTTTCCTCTTCTTAAAAATGGTCCTTAAAACCTCTGTCAATGACCAAGCTTTTTTCCATTTGCCCTCAAATGTGTTTATCAATGCCATATGTTGTTTCATAACCATCTCGTGAAGCATTTTGAAATACTTTCCTACATTAAAATTATATATTAATGCTAATCATTGTTTCAATTGCAAGGTTTCTTTGGCTGCAAAATCATCATCTGCACACCAGGAAATATCAATTATTATGTGCGGCTTGCTTCTTAAAACAACAGCATGTTTCCTCTCCTTTTTATTTATCAAAAACTTTGAATTGTTTTTGGATGAAAGCAAATAGTAGTCACCAGTGATAACCTATCCTGATAATGCCTGTCAGTCTGTTCTTCACTTTTCCTGGCACCAATAGTTGACCTTGAAGGATTGAGAGAGAGAGAGATGGTGTTTCATCAATTCCACATTCCCTTGTTGTTAATAGTGCACATTTTTGAATGTTTGAATTGCCCAACTAGACAGGAATAGTAAAGTAGAAGCTAGAAATTAGAAAAAGGAGAAGACAGAATAGAGATTCCACAGACCTCGAGTTTGCTAATAGGTATGTAGTAATCAAGTCTAACATTGCAGCACTACAGAAGTTTACCAATGAGTAAAAGCAACACACTGGCCATGAAAATAGAAATTTGTAGCTGTGGGAGAATTCTATAATTAGAGGAATAGATCTGATTTGTAACAGTATGTGAAATGTTGCTTCAGAGAAGATACACTAAGGGTGGAAAAACCTTCTGAAGATGAAACGTATAAATTTGTGACTCAGATAGAAATCCATGCCATAGAAGACAGCAGCTGGAGTCTTGCAAAGCACAAAAAAAGGTTGTCTAATCATGTTTTGGACTGTAGTGAATATCTCAAGTACAGTCATCTCCAAACACTGGAGAAGACAGGAAGAAGCAAATTACCTGGACTATACATCCATGTACCATGCTGCCTGTAAAGACTCTATTCCATTTTCCAGCTCTCTCCATCTCCATATCATTTGTCCTCAAAATGTCACCTTCATGTCAACTCAAGGGATTAATCTGATGAAAACTTAGCAGTTAAAAATTGGCCAAGTGATTAATCTGCCAGTGTGGCCTCACTGTTGTGCTTTATAACCCTTTATATATGCAGAGATGATACACTCCATATTATATGGTTTAACAGGAATGTTATGCAAGGCTTCAAAACGTCGGCTTTCTTACTTCCAGCTGCTTGGCCCGCAGTTTTGTTTTATTCAATTAGACCGTTATGGGCTCGGCCAGCACTTATTGCCTATCCCTAATTGCCCAGAGGGCAGTTGAGAAACAATTACATGGCTGTGGATCTGGAATCACGTGTCAGCCAGATTAGGTGAGGATGGTAGCTTCCTTCCCTAAAAGCACATTGGTGAACCAGATGGGTTTTTATCAATAATTGACAATGGATTCATAGTCATCATTAGATTCTTAATTCCAATTTTTTTATCGAATTCAAATTCCACCATCTGGCCATGGTAGGATTTGAACCTAGGTCCCTAGATCTTTTACTTGGATTAACAATTCAGCAATAATACCTCCAGCTATTGCTGCCCTTTAGTTCAGTTTCTCTTTCTCAGTCAACACACCCAGGTTTAACTGATCATACACGGTGATTCGTCAATACACATACATGTCAAACATCACTACATTAAACTTTCATTTGCTAATCTGACCAAACATTAAACACACCTACCTGAGAAATGGTTGGGTGAGATACTTGGGCTCTGATTGGAATTTTATCTTCAGCCTGACTGGAGAAGGTTTTGTGGCTTTCCAGTCACTTGAACTAAGCAGAAGGAGATGTTGAAAGTCATGGCATGCACCCAAGTGCATCTCATATTGGACGTTGAGCCACATTACCACTGAGCCCATAAATTATGGAGGATAACTGAAGAGGAACTGCAGGGGGTGGGAGTGTGGTGCAGGAGGGAGGGTTAATAATTTGGTGGGGGTCTGGGTAATGGTAATGGACCAGGTGGGGTATATCTATAAAAGACCTATTGTCTGTTTTAGGAGTAGGCATTACTCACTGACATTTGAGCATTTCCAATGTGTGAGACATTGTATTTCCAACTCATAGTTCAATTACACTTTTTGTGCACTATATTGGAGGTTTGGGCAGCAATTTAACATCTGAGAAATGAGCACAGATTGGGAGAAACTTCGGGTTCTCCTTTCTCTTCTATTCAAGTCCAGTGTTTCTGAGACAAACTAAGAAGGCCCCACTGCGGTTCCAACAGTCATCAGTTCAGACCAAGAATCAGCCTTTGAACCTTCTTGGTCTGCATGAACCATGTAGGAAAACAAACTTCAAACTGAATCAACGCAAAAGCCATAGGTCATGTCTGTGCCCCATTGAATACAGCCCTTTAATACCCTTTTAATATTACATCAGGTTTTCAAACCGAAATGCCATTTGACAGTAGCTTTCCAAAACCAACACCAACAGCTTGGTGCCCTCAAACAGCAACCCAACAGAAGTTGACAAATTTCAAATAACAAGTCCGAATTGTCGAAATGTATTTAGATTGTGAGCAGTTTTGCATGAAATAATTAAATCCAAATCAGAATACTTTACAGTAAACGTTTCTCTACATGAATGGAGGTGCAAGATATTTTACATTGGTTCCTCAAAACAGCCTTGTTTCATGACAAGAGAATTATTGTCACATGAAACGGATCTGTGCGTGAGAGATTCAGGTCAGATTTAATCCGGAACTCAGTCACTTCAAAAGTGAAAGCCATTAGGATGCCCAGAGGAAAGAAACAGAAAAAAAGTCGAACATAAATGCAAAGAAATGATTTGGTTGGAGCAGTTTAGCTATGGAGAGATGCTGGATAAGCTCAGGTTCTCTTCTTTGGAGCAGGCAAGGCTGAGTGTGGACCTGATAGAGCTGTATACATTCTGAAAAGCACGGACAGGATGGGATTGGAAGCAACTCGTGGGAGGCACGGTGGCACAGTGGTTAGCACTGCTGCCTCACAGCGCCAGAGACCTGGGTTCAATTCCCGCCTCAGGCGACTGACTGTGTGGAGTTTGCACATTCTCCCTGTGTCTGCGTGGGTTTCCTCCGGGTGCTCCGGTTTCCTCCCACAGTCCAAAGATGTGCAGGTCAGGTGAATTGGCCATGCTAAATTGTCCGTAGTGTTAGGTAAGGGGTAAATGTAGGGGTATGGGTGGTTTGCACTTCGGCGGGTCGGTGTGGACTTGTTGGGCCGAAGGGCATGTTTCCACACTGTAAAGTAATCCAATCTGATCTAAAAAAAAACTGTTCACCAGAGGTGAAGGGTCAATAATGCAGTAGAGCATGACTTTAAGGTGAAAGGTAAAGCAGTTCGAGGAAAGTATCCTTCACCTAGTCTGGGAGCACTGCTGAAGCAGGAAACCTCAACCTTTCAGAAAGTACTTGGATGAGCACATGAAATGTTATAACATTCAAGGCTAAAAGGCCCAAGCATTGGAAAGTGTGGTTAGTGTAGATTTAGCCTTGGTCAGTGCAAACTCAATGGGCTTCGGGGCCTCTTCTAACTGTACAATTCCATGGATTGAGCATTGTGGTCATACAGGAGCAGTATCCTGAGGTATACAAGACAAGTCAGACCAGTATGCAAGCTTTATTGGGCAGAATCTTGTTGAGGTGTTAAGGGTCTCATCTGCCAGTGGAGAAGATCTAGCAAGAGACTCCTGTTGCCCTTTAACAGGAAGCCCCTACTAAACCATACGCCAATGGAGAGGTCAACAAGATCCCATTAAGAAAGCCTTGCCCATTCTGTGGTTGTAGCCAAAGGCTGGCACCCCCATACTCAGCAATGCCATGGAGGCGGTTACTGCTTCTGCCAGGCTAAGAGAACTGCAGATTCAGGATTGCACACTGTTCCAAGCCACAGGTAAGTAATGGGAGAGAATGGGTGGGAGGAGTCTTGAGGAGAGGAGCAGAGGTTTGGAAAATGGGCAGGGGGGATCTAATGATGTCTAATCCCTAAGTCAAGCACAGAGCACCTGCGATTGAGGGACCCTTCCCCACTCCTCCTCCACCCTAAAAAATGACTACCTAATGATATTCTGTTTGGCACAACAATTAAAACATGGCGCTGAGTTAGATCCAGCAGCAGTAGACGAAGGCCCTTAGGTCAGGTCTCCCTGCTTTGGGGAGTTAGGGACAAGAAGCAGGATCACGAGCTGAAATTTCTGGGACAGCAATGGCTGACATTTCCTTGCCTGTGTTCTAATAGTTCCCTCTCCACCCCCTACTGCTCGACAATAGCTTAAGCCTTAAAATGGCTGACAGTGGAAAATGGTGAACCACAGTCTCATGTAGCCAGTTAATGATTAATTAAAGGTCTCTCAGTTGGTGGCACAGCAGGAAGATTGACCTAACACTGGCAGATGAGATAGGCAGGTGAGAAAAGATGATGCTGGAAATCAGAAACAAAAAAAGAAGAACTAAAAAGGTCTGGCAGCATCTGTGGAGAGAAAGCAGGGTGAATGTTCTGTACTCTTCTTCAGAGCAGGAACTTGGTACGGTTCAGATACTCCATTTTCCTATTTTATTCAGTGCCCTTCCTGCCTCTAAGCCCACCACCAGAGAGCACAGAAGATCCCACATGCTGTCATTTCTTTCATTTAATAGCAATGATTGAAAACTGTTGGGTTTAGGCATCATTAATATTGTTTTGCTTGCTCTTCTTGATGTTAACATTTTGAGTGCATTACACCCTGGTTGCTGAACAATTCTACAGCAGCAACATGAATACGGTGCAGCTCCAGAGAGCAAACATGTCCCAGCTTATGCAACTGACAAATAGACCAGTGAGCAAAAGATCACGCAGTGTTGAACAAATAGATTTTCACTTTTGTAAAAGTATATGGAGACAAAAAATACTGTTGAGAGACTGAATGACAATATTCTCCATTTCCTTTGTAACAGGAAATAAAAGGTGCTGTATAAATAAAAGGTGATGTATAAATAATTAACAGCATCAATTTTGTGACTCTTCTCCTGTTAATATGTAAGTAGAAACTGAGTTTGTATATGTACTCTGCTTATATCACTGAGCAGATAACGGGTAGAGATTCATGTCTTTCTCCAAATAATCAGAATTCAGGTTTCAGATGTTTCATCCTCTGTCTAGGTGACATCCTCAGTGCTTGAGACCCTCCTGTGAAGCGCTTCTGTGATGTTTCCTCCGGCATTTATAGTGGTTTTAATCTGCCGCCTCCGGTTGTCAGTTCCAGCTGTCCGTTGCAGTTGTCGGTATATTGGGTCCAGGTCGATGTGCTTATTGATTGAATCTGTGGATGAGTGCCATGCCTCTAGGAATTCCCTGCCTGTTCTCTGTTTGGCTTGTCCTATAAAAGTAGTGTTGTCCCAGTTGAATTCATGTTGCTTGTCATCTGCATGTGTGGCCACGAAACAACACGACCAGCTATCCTTAGTAGCCACACACGCAGATGACAAGCAACATGAATTCGACTGGGACAACACTACTTTTATAGGACAAGCCAAACAGAGAACAGCCAGGGAATTCCTAGAGGCATGGCACTCATCCACAGATTCAATCAATAAGCACATTGACCTGGACCCAATATACCGACAACTGCAACGGACAGCTGGAACTGACAACCGGAAGCGGCAGATTCAAACCACTATAAATGCCGGAGGAAACATCACAGAAGCGCTTCACAGGAGGGTCCCAAGCACTGAGGATGTCACCTAGACAGGGGACGAAACATCTGCAACACAAATTCCCAGCTCGGCGAACAGAACCACAACAACGAACACCCGAGCTACAAATCTTCTCACAAACTTTGAATCAGAATTCAGTTGCAGTATTCTCTTCAATCTGAGTTTGTGGAAGGTGAACCAAATCAGATATATCCTGAATTTTATGGGATGCCCAAATATCAAACAGTTTTCAGCAGGAGGCTGGGACAGAAAGTTGAGAATTGTATGAACGAAAGCAAATATTGTGACATGTAGCCTGCTGTTACCTGTCAAGAGCATGGTCAAATTATCAACAATTGTGATGCCAACCATTGTGATGTTTTTTGTGACTTAGGTGATTGCAATGCCAATTAAAGAAGGTGTACTTTCAGAAGTTATTTTGATTTGGAAGTCTGGTCCAAGGGCAATCCTGGGAGATACCATTCTTGAAAAGATCCAGAGGGTGAACATTTGTAACAATAAACTTGGATTTTTATAGAGAAAATGCAACAAGCAAAATGAACTTGGCACTTCATTAGTTAAGGATTTCACAACTGGATATAAACCACATGGGAAAAGTGACTTGCTCTCTTTTTCAGTGAACTGGCATCTGCCCCTTTTTGATAGACAAAATCATTACATTCATCAGTACTTGTTGCAAATGTACCTCACCAAGGTAAAAAAGGGTACCTCAGCCGTTATCACAATTCTGGATTTTGCACTGGATTAAATTTACAGGCAACATGCTTTATTAAGGCTATCGTTTAGATAAAGTAATTCAACACACTTTCCCATACACCTATACTGGTGATTAGTCACCATTTGGAAAAGTGGTCACTTTAAGATAATATTATTGTCAGCGCCATATATTATATTGACAGGTATAGTGTGGATACCATGGATTGGGCTGTCTGTCTCTTCATGGATTCTAAACTCTATTCAATAACAAAGATGTTGTGTATCGACACTGTTTCTTTTATTCACTCATAGGATGTGGGTATTGCTGGCTGGACCAGCATTTAGTGCTCATCCCTAATTACCCAGAGGATAGTTAAAAGTTAAAAGAGGATATTGCTGTGGGTCTAGAGTCACGTGTAGGCCAGCCCAGATAAGGATGGTAGTTTGCCTCCCTAAAGAACATTAGTGAGCCAGATGAGTTTTTTCCAACAATCAATTGATGGCCATTAGATTCTGAATTCCATTTTTTTTATTGAATTCAAATTCCACCATCTGCCACAGCAGGATTCAAACGCAGTTTCCAGAACTTTACCTGGGTGTCTAGCAGTACAGTCATAATACCACTAAGCCATCAACAGCCCTAATTGTACTCTTGCAGCTGCTCTGTTCTACTGGTCTGTTCTCAATCTCTAGCACACCTAGTTAATCCTGATCCTAAAGTAAGGCTCTCACATTTATCAGTACTATAAACTCGATTTGCTCTTAAATGTAGATGTTACTGATACTGATCTCTCGGACAGCACTTCCCTCCTATTCCATTACATCCCTCTCTCTTGTCTGCTCTTCTGATGTTAGGATAGTGTTATCATTGACATCACTCGCATATTTTCATCCCAATATATTGCAAAGGTGTGACACAATATATAGCTCCATTCAGGAAATAACTTCCTTCAATGGAATTAGAGAAAAGGTTTTTGAGAATGTACATGTTGTAAATGTTGTGCCTAATTTGCTAAAACAACAATTTGTACTCTGATAAACCAGGAAAAATATGAAGAAGAACAAAGAACAAAGAAAATTTACAGCCCAGGAACAGGTCCTTCAGCCCTCCAAGCCTGAGCCGATGCAAATGTACTGTCGAAACCTGTCGGTCAATTCCTGAGCATCTGTATCCCTCTGCTCCCCACCTACTTGTGCATCTGTCCAGATGCATCTTAAATGAATCTACCGTGCCTGCCTCTACCACCTCTGCTGGCAACACTTTCCAGACGCCTACCACCCTCTGTGTGAAGTACTTACTGCGTGTATCCCCCTTAAACGTTCCATGTATCACCTTGAAAGCGTGACCTCTCGTTATTGAATCCTTCATCCTGGGAAAAAGCTTGTCTCTATCTACCCTGTCTATATCCTTCATGATTTTGTAAACCTCAATCAGGTCCTTCCTCAGTCTCCTTTTATTTTAATTTAAAAGCTTAACCTACTCAACCTCTCTTCATAGCTAGCACCTTCCATACCAGGCAACATCCTCGAAAACCTTCTCTGCACCCTCTCGAAAGCGTCCACATCCTTTTGGTAATGTGGTGACCAGAACTGTATTCTAAATGCGGCCGAACCAATGTCTTGTACAATTTTAACGTGACTTGCCAGCTCTTATACTCAATACGCTGTCCAATGATGGCAAGCATACTATATGCCTTCTTGGCTACTCTATCCACCTGTGCAGCAACCTTCAGGGTACAGTGGACCTGCACTCCTAGATCTCTCTGCCCATCAACTTTTCCCAAGGCTCTTCCATTCATTGTATTTGTCGCTCTAGAATTAGTCTTGCCTAAATGCATCACCTCACATTAGTCTGGATTGACATCCACCTGCCACTTTTCCACCCAACTCTCCAGTCTATCTATATCCTCCTGTATTCTCTGACAGTCCCTTATGCTTTCTGCTACTCCACCAATCTTTGTGTCATCTGCAATTTTGTTGATCATACCAACAGTGCCCTCTTCCAGATCATTTATGTATATTACAAACAACAGTGGCCCCAACATTGACCCCTGTGGAACACCACTGGTCACCTTTCTCCATTTCAAGAAACTCTCTTCAACTACTACTCTCTGTCTCCTGTTACTCAACCAATACTTTATAGACCGAGCTAAAACACCCTGCACACCATGTGACTTTACTTTCTCCATTAGTCTACTATGGGGAACCTTATCAAACGCCTTACTAAAGTCCATATATATGACATCAACAGCCCTTCCTTCATCTATCAACTTGGTCACTTCCTCGAAGAACTCTATTAAATTGGTAAGGCACGATCTCCCCCGCACAAAACCATGTTGCCTATCACTGATCGGCCCGTTCTTTTCTAAATATAACTAGATCCTATCCTTCGGTACCCTCTCCAGCAACATTTCCACTACCAGTATCAGGCTCACTGGTTTGTAGTTCCCCGGAATATCCCTACTACCCTTCTTGTACAGGGGGACAATGTGAGCAACGTTCCAGTCCTTCGGTACCTCACATTTGTTTAAGGATGCCACAAAGATATCTGTCAGGACCCCAGCTATTTCCTCTCTCGCCTCCCTCAGCAACCTGGGATAGATCCTATTCGGTCCTGGGGATTTGTCCACCTTAGTAACCTCTAGTTTAGCCAACACATCTTCCCTACTTATGTCAACGTGATCCAGACTAATTAAACTTCTATCTCTAATCTTAAGATTCATCATGTTCCTCTCCTCAGTGAACACTGATGCAAAGTAATCATTCAGAATCTCACCCATTCTCTCAGGTTCGGCACACAGCCTTCCTTCATTATCCTTTAGTGGACCAATCCTTTCTTTAGTTACCCGCTTGCTTCTTATATAAGAATAAAATGCTTTGGGATTCTCCTTAATTCTGCTCACTAAAGCTATTTCATGACCCCTTTTAGCCCACTTGATTCCTCGTTTAAGACTTGTCCTACTCTTCCGATATTCCTCCAGGGCCCATATGAACAGTAGCTGCCTAGATCTTATGTACACTTCCCTTTTCCTCTTGGCTGGTCATAAAATTTCTCCTTAATCCACTCTTCACGAATCTTGCCCTTCCTATCCTTTGCCTTCAATGGGACATGCCTATCCTGCACTATCTTTAACCTACCTTTTAAAGCCTCCCACATATCAAATGCAGACTTCCCTTCAAATAGCTTTGTCCAATCCACATTTCTGAGCTCCTGCCTAATTTTGGTATAATCGGCCTTGGTCCAATTTAGTAGTCTTCCCTTAGGACCACTCTCATCTTTATCTATGAGTGTTCTAAAACTTACAGAATTGTGGTCACTGTTCCCAAAGAAATCCCCCACTGCAACTTCTACCATCTGTCCTTGCTCGTTCCCCAGTACCAGGTCCAATATGGTCCCTTCCCTCGTCGGACTATTGACATACTGCTCTAGAAAACTCTCCTAGATATTTCTTACAAATTCTACCCCATCCAGACCTCTGACGCTAAGTGTATCCCAGTCAATGTTGGGAAAATTAAAATCTCCCATCACCATCACCGTGTTGCCTCTACATCTTTCCATAATCTGTTTACTTATTTGTTCTTCTACCTCACACTCACTTTTGGGAGGTCTGTAATACAGCCCCAACAATGTACCTGCACCCTTCTTGTTTCTCAGCTCCACCCATAATGCCTCACTACCCAACATCTCCATAGTCTCCTCCTTTAGCTTAGCCATGATACCATCCCTGATCAACAATGCAACTCCACCCCCCTTTTACTTCCCTCCCTATCCTGTCTGAAGTGTCCTATATCCTGGAACATTTAGTTGCCAATCATCATGCCCTTCCTTCAACCAAGTCTCTGTGATTGCAATAAGATCATACTCCCAGGCACCAATCCAAGCCCTCAGTTCATCTGCCTTACACGCTATACTCCTTGCATTAAAGTAGATGCATTTCAGGCCACCAGTTCTTTTGTGCTCATCCACTCTCTGCCTACTCTTTCCTTTGTTAATGCTATCTTCATGAATCTTACAGTCTCCAGTCTCCACCTCGCTGCCTTCTTGTTTTCTCTTCTGGTTCCCAGTCCCCTGCCACATTAGTTTAAAACCTCCCCAACAGCAGTAGCAAAAACTCCCCCAAGGACATTGGTTCCAGTCTGGTTCAGATGTAGACTGTCCGTTTTATAATAGTCCCACCTTCCCCAGAACCGGTTCCAATATCCAACAAATCTGAATCCCTCCCTCCTTCACCAAACCCCAAGCCACGTGTTCATCCTGCCTATTTTTTCATTTCTACACTGGCTAGCCCGTGGCACTGGTAGTAATTCCAAGATCACTACCTTTGAGGTCCTCCTCTTTAACTTCTCTCCTCGCTCCCTGAATTCTTCTTTCAGGACCTCACCTCATTTTCTACTTATATCGTCAGTGCCCACATGCACCAAGACAACTGGCAGTTCACCCTCCCCTTTTAGAATGCTCTGCAGCCAATCGGTGACATCCCTGACCCGAGCACCTGGGAGGCGACATACCATCCGGGAGTCCCATTTTCGGCCACAGAACCGCCTATCTACTCCCCTCACAATAGAATCCCCTATGACTATGGCCTTATGAGTCTTCTTCCCGCCCTTCTGAACCGCAGTGCCTGCCATGGCGCCATGATCTTGATAACTGCTGCCCTCTCCTGGTGAGCCATCTCCCCCAACAGTATCCAAAATGGTATACTGTTTTGGATGGAGATGACCGCAGGAGACACTTGCACTGCCTTCCTACTCTTCTTCTGTCTTTTGGTCACCCATTCACTGTCTCCCTCAGCAATACTAACCTGCAGTGTGACCAGTTCACTAACCGTGCTATCCACGACCTCCTCAGCATCGTGGATGCTCCACAGTGAGTCCATCCGCAGCTCCAGAGCTGTCATGTGGTCAAACAAGAGCTGTTGTGGACGCACTTCTTGCAAGTGTAAGAGTCAGGGACGGCAGTCACGTTCCTAAGCTCCCACATCAAGCAAGAGGCACATGCCACGGCTCTGAGGTCCCCTGCCATTGTAAGCTTAGCTTTATATGAACTAACTAAAACCAAGCAATGCACTTAAATAAATGAAAAAGAAAGATAAAGAAAGAAATAAAAGCCTTACCTTATAGAGTCTTTTTCTTCCGGTTAGAGGAGGGGGCAGGAGGGAGATACTACACGTGTTTAGCTACTGCCCAAATATAAATTAAGCCCTTACTTTCCCGGCAGCCCTCGTTTCACTTCACCTTCTCTCCTCGCCGCTCTGTCAATATTTGAACTTTGAGCCTAATTTGTTCCACAGGCCGAAATTTACAAACATCATGGAACAAATCATCAGAATATTCATCCCCACTTACTTTTCAATGTTCAGTTCAGACTGCTTACCTTGCAGTTTTGCTTCCCATCTTCCTCTGTCCTATTGTGTCTTAACTGTTATTTTGTCACCTCTTTTCCTCAACTCATATGGATCTGAGAGGGTTAATACCAGGGAGTGCCATACTCACCACCCATGATAACAGTTAAATGAACTTGTGAGCAGAATAACTTTGGACCTCAAAAGACTAATATTTGACGTTTGATCCTCTTCCTGTGTAGCAGTGTGATTCCCATCAATATTGCTTGTACCTAGTTTAATTTGCAACAAGGTATCACTCACTAACTAAAGAGCAGGAAGTGCATTCCCTCTACCTCACTAGATAAGCTGGCTTATGAATTATAGAATCTCTATGGCGTAGAAGCAGGCCCTTAGGCCCACTGAATTCACACCAACCCTATGAAGAGCATCCTACACAGACCCAGCTCCCTGCTCTATCCCTATAACCTTGCATTTCCCGTGGCCAATCCACCTAGCCTGCACATCCCTGGACACTATGGGCAATTTAGCACAGCCAATCCACCTAGCCTGCACGTCCCTGGACACTATGGGCAATTTAGCATGGCCAATCCATCTAGCCTGCACATCCCTGGACACTATGGGCAATTTAGCATGGCCAATCCATCTAGCCTGCACATCCCTGGACACTATGGGCAATTTAGCATGGCCAATCCACCTAACCTGCACATCTTTGATGGGAGCAAATCAGACCCCCCAGTGGAAACCGGCACAGACACTTGGAGAATGTGTAAATACCACACAGACAAACAGTTGCCCAAGAGTGGAATTGAACCTGGGTCCCGAGCATTCTGATGCAGTAGTGCTAACCACTGAGCTGCCATTTTGTAGTTTTCTTTTATCAAGAATGGTAGAAACACCGTCGTCACAAACTGCAGCTCATACAGCATAATAAGCTGACATGACCGTACAAAATTCACCATCGATAGTGCATGTCATGTATAATGATGTCGAACTCACTTTCCCATTCCCATCCTGCAACAAGTTGGCACTCTTTGGAAGCTCCTTCTGATATCTGCTGTTACAGGTAAGGATCACAGGCAGTGAGATAGCTTGGAGCACAATCTCAGAAGGAACAGATCGATTAATTCTAAACCAGATATTGCACAGCCTTTGCAACCCTTTGAAGAAAATTGTCGCCCTCAGAAAGCAAGTCTCACTTCATACACTAAGTACTGAAAGTTCATGGATTCATCATAAGTGTCACTCACAACATGTAATTTACCTTTCGCATGCTGGGGAAGGATTCCTTTGTGTACTACCTTAATGAAATCAGAGACATATTTGTAAATCACTGCAATTAACACACAGAAGAAACTCCTCTGCCTCCATAGTAATAATTCCAGCAAAATGTCACATGTGTAAGTTTGCACTTTTTAAACATTGACTAGGTAACTTTAGTACCTAACTAACTTAATATGTGCAGCACATCCCAATTCATCTTATTCATAAAGACTACATAGTACACAGATAATACACTTAGGCTTTCAGTAACACAACATTTATACTTCATGAACAGTGTCAATAATGCTCCTAGTTGAATTTATTAAGCAAATACTGATGAAGCATCTTTTGGTTTAACATAAACCCTGAGGTTAACTGTAATGTTGTAACATAATAGACTCAGATGGTTTAAACATGCAATTTTGATCTTCAATGAGTGATTAAAAGCCTGTAAACAAATCAACAGATTTTAATTAACTGAAAAAGCAAGAACCCCTGTGACTGAAGTATGGTTTGATCTGTGGGAATCATATATCGTCCTCAAACTTGCCCTATGATCATATCACACAATGTTTGCATGTTGCAACATTTAGGAATTACATCATCTGCTTCAAAATATTATCCAGATTCTTGAACAGAAATGCTGAAATTTGATGGTCAACACTGCAATACAGCCAAACGCTTATTTGGGGTGAAACATGTACAATTGCAATATCATAATACATTTACAGCCCACAAGCTTGTCATTCAGCTTGCCAAGTGATCTTTGATCATATCTTGGATGAGTTATTCCCACTCATCATTTTCCAAACCGCAGCAGTGTAACACCATCTTCCTTTTCTCCCTCATTTGTAAAACTGAATTCCTCTTAAATACATCCATGCTATTCCCTCAAGCATCTCTTTCAGTTCCACATCTAACTAAGCCAGGGTCTCAAAATTCCTCCCATATTCCCTATTGGATTTACCAATGCCTTTTGTAATTTACAAACATGGAATCCCACCAGACACAGAGTGAAAATGTTATAACTTGGACAAACCCCACTCGAATTGTCTCAGTAACATATTTAGGTTCTGCCTTTTCTCTGTATGTGCTGCAACATCACCAAATAACTCCTCTACAACTACCGAATGCCAACTTGCCATTTTTTTTTCAGACATTGCAGTGAAAATGATATTTTTCTTTCGAAAACAGACACATCTTCTCAGACAGCTATGCTGAAAAAAAATTTCATGCTGTGCAGAATTTTCCATTTTTGCATGGCAATATCTCAGAAGGTTTCTTGTAGCATAACTTTTGCTGAAGTTACCTTACTGAAAGGAGATAGGCACACAATTCCACTGAAAGAATAGGAGAAATAAATTTGTAAATGATCCACGCAGAGCTGAGAATTTAAATCATTCCAATAAAGCAATATATGGTCTTTTCCTTGCCAACTAAATAAATCTCTGCATATTGTATAATGGAGTAGCTCTTTAACTTAGAACACTGTAGACTTTAAATAGTAAATATTACATAGTATTGTTATAGAGATATATTTGAAATATTAATTTAGAACATAATTGACTGATCATATATCCTGATCTTGGAATGATTAAAAAAAAATGCTTTGTGTATCAAAGGAGACTGACTCCAGCAAGCAAAATTATTGCATTAGCAAAAAACATAAGCTGCTCAACTGGAGTCACAGAGACTACAACACTTTTTGAAAGAAGTTACATGATTAAATTTATGCGTAACAAAGCTATTGACTTTTAACACAGAAAGTCAGGTAACTTGCCTGAAAAACAATTTTCCCTGAGATCTCACTCTTCAAATTATGCAAGTTAGAAACCAATTGGAATCCTTAATACCACAAGTTAAGAGTTCTGAATGGAAAATTTAAAATCCACACCACCGTCTCCAGAAAAGCAATGTCATCCAGCCATATTTGATTCAAAATGACAGCTCAGTACAAACAGCTTGTATGCAAAGTGACCTTAGCTGCAGATCAACATTTGAGTAATCTATACATAATTCTTTTCCCCAAACTTAGCTGTTACTTGACCAAAGTACTCTTCAGGTAACATTCTGTACAGTTCTTATCTTTTTTTCCATGACTTAGAGGTTCTGTGTGTTTTTTTTTCCCCAAGATGGGTACTCTGAATTTAGATATTTTTAGTCAACTATTCTAATGTGTTATTGCACATCTGGGGATCAGTTGAGGCTTGAACTCAGACCTTATGCTTCAAAGGTATGAATACTACCAAGGTGCCACAAGGGCCCTTATGGGTACCTGGACATGTATTTGCATTGTTTTTGCCTTTTGTTAATAAAACTTACATACTTGCTGGAGGATTTTGTTTGCAATAGAAGAGTCATAGAGTAACACAGCAGTCCATGCCAAATATAATCCCAAAGTAAACTAGTCCCACCTGTGTGTTCCTGGCCCAAATCCCTCCAAACTTTCCTATTCAGGTACTTTAATTGTTGTGTTTGGACTCACATCCACGACTTCCTCAGGAAGTTCATTCCAGATGCAAAAAACCCTCTGTGAAAAAAGATTGCCTCTCATGCCTTTCTTAAATCCCTCCCTCCTCACCATTAGAATGTGCCCTCTCGTCATAGAGTTATACTGTCAGAGAGTCATAGAAATGTACAGCACAGAAACAGACCCTTCCGTCCAACTCGTCCATACCAACCAGATATCCCAAACCAATCTAGTCTCACCTGCCAGCATCCAGCCCTTATATCTCTAAACACTTCCTATTTATATATCTATCCAGATGCCTTTTAAATGTTGCAATCGTACGAGCCTCCATCACTTCCTCTGACAGCTCATTCCATACATGTACCACCCTCTGCATGAAAACATTGCCCCTCAGGTCTCTTTTATATCATTCCCCTCTCACCCTAAACCTATGCCCTCTAATTCTGGACTCCCCCACCCTAGCGAAGAGACTTTATCAGTTATCCTATCCATGCGCCTCATGATTTTATAAACCTCTGTAGGTCATCCCTCTGCCTCCAACGCACCAGGGAAAACAACCCCAGCGTTTTCAACCTCTCCCTATAGCTCAAATCTCCAACCCTGGCAACATCCTTGTAAATCTTTTCTCCATCCCTAGGAAGGAGACTAGAATTGCACACAATATTCCAACAGTGGCCTAACCAATGTCCTGTACAGCCACAACATGACCTTCCATCTCCTGTACTCAATACTCTGACCAATAAAGGAAAGCATACCAAATGCCTTCTTCACTATCCTATCTACCTGTGACTCCACTTTCAAGGAGCTATGAACCTGCACCCCAAGGTCACTTTGTTCAGCAACACTCCCAAGGACCTTACCATTAAGTGTATAAGTCCTGTTAAGATTTGCTTTCCCAAAATGCAGCAACCTACATTTATCGAAATTAAACTCCATCTGCCAATTGTCAGCCCATTGGCCCATCTGATCAAGATCCTGTTATAATCTGAGATAACCTTCTTCACTGTCCACGACACCTCCAATGTTGATGTCATCAGCAAACGTACTGAACAAAACCTCTTATGCTCCCATCCAAATCATTTATATAAATGATGAAAAGTTGTGGACCTAGCACCGATCCTTGTGACATTCCACTGGTCACAGGCCTCCAGTCTGAAAAACAACCCTCCACCACCACCCTCTGTCTTCTACCTTTGAGCCAGTTCTGTATCCAAATGGCTAGTTCTCCTTGTATCCCACGGGATCTAACCTTGCTCACCAGTCTCCCATGGGGAACCTTGTTGAATGCCTTACTGAAGTCCATATAGATCAAATCTACTGCTCTGCCCTCATCAGTCCTCTTTGTTACTTCTTCAAAAAGCTCAATCAAGTTTGTGAGACATGATTTCCCATGCATAAAGCCATGTTGACTATTCCTAATCAGTCTTTGTCTTTCCAAATACATGTACATCCTGTCCCTCAGGATTCCCTCCAACAACTTGCCCACCACCAATGTCAGGCTCACTGGTCGATAATTTCCTGGCTTGTCCTTACCGCCCTTCTTAAACAGTGGCATCACGTTAGCAAACCTCCAGTCTTCCGGCACCTTACCTGTGAATATTAATGATGCAAATATCTCAGTAAGAAGCCCTGCAATCACTTCCCTAACTCCCCATAGAGTTTTAGGGTACATCTGATGAGGTCCTGGGGATTTATCTACTTTTATGCGTTTCGAGACATCCAGCACTTCCTCCTCTGTAATATGGACATTTTGCAAGATGTCACCATCTATTTCCCTACATTCTATATCTCCCATGTCCTTTTCCACATTAAAACTGATGCAATATACTCATTTAGTATCTGCCCCATCTCCTGCGGCTCCACACGAAGGTCACCTTGCTGATCTTTGAGGGGCCCTATTCTCTCCCTAGTTACCCTTTTGTCCTTAGTTTATTTGTAAAAACCCTTTGGATTCTCCTTAACTCTATTTGTCAAAGCTATCTCATGTTCCTTTTTTGCCCTCCTGATTTCTCTCTTAAGTATGCTCCGACTGCCTTTACAGTCTTCTAAGGATTCATCGATCTATCCTGTCTATACCTGACATATGCTTCCTTCTTTTTCTTAACCAAACTCTCTATTTCTCTCATCATCCAGCATTCCCTATACCTCCCAGCCTTTCCTTTCACCCTAACAGGAATACTTTCTCTGGACACTCATTATCTCATTTCTGGAGGCTTCCCATTTTCCAGCCATCCCTTTACCTGCGAACATCTGTGCCCAATCAGCTTTTGAAAATTCTTGCCGTCAAAATTGGCCTTCCTCCAATTTAGAACTTCAACTTTTAGACCCGGTCTATACTTTTCCATCACTATTTTAAAACTAATAGAATTATGGTTGCTGGCCCCAAAGTGCTCCCCCACTGACACCTCAGTCACCTGCCCTGCCTTATTTCCTAAGAGTAGGTCAAGTTTTGCACCTCTAATAGGTACATCCACATACTGAATCAGAAAATTGTCTTGTACTCACTTAAGAAATTCCTCTCCATCTAAACCTTTAACACTATGGCAGTCCCAGTCTATGTTTGGAAAGTTAAAATTCCCTACCATAACCACTCTATTATTCTTACAGATAACCGAGATCTCCTTACATGTTTGTTTCTCAATTTCCCTCTGACTATTAGGGGGTCTATAATACAATCCCAATAAGGTCATCACCCCTTTCTTATTTCTTAGTTTCACTCAAATAACTTCCCTGGAAGTATTTCTGGGAATATCTTCCCTAAGTACAGCAGTAATGCTATCCCTTATCAAAAATGCCAGGCCCCCTCCTCTCCTGCCTCCCTTTCTATCCTTCCTGTATCCTGGAACATTAAGCTGCCAGTCCTGCCCATCCCTGAGCCATGGTTCTGTAATTGCTATGATATTAGATTAGATTAGATTAGATTAGATTACTTACAGTGTGGAAACAGGCCCTTCGGCCCAACAAGTCCACACCGACCCGCCGAAGCGCAACCCACCCATACCCCTACATTTACCCCTTACCTAACACTTTGGGCAATTTAGCATGGCCAATTCACCTGACCTGCACATCTTTGGACTGTGGGAGGAAACAGGAGCACCCGGAGGAAATCCACGCAGACACGGGGAGAACGTGCAAACTCCACACAGTCAGTCGCCTGAGGCGGGAATTGAACCCGGGTCTCTGGCGCTGTGAGGCAGCAGTGCTAACCACTGTGCCACCGTGCCGCCCACAATATGCCAGTGCCATGTTCCTAACCATGCCCTGAGTTCATCTGCCTTCCCTGTTAGGCCTCTTGCATTGAAATAAATGCTGTTTAATTTATCAGTCCTACCTTGTTTTCTGCTTTGTCCCTGCCTGCCCTGACTGTTTGACTTGCCTTTGTTCTCAACTGTACCAGTCTCAGATTGAAATCTTTCCTCACGAATAAAACATATGAAGAACCCACTCTAATCAATACTGCAGAATTATTTTAAGACCACGCTTAAAATCCACTTATCTGCTTTGGTGCAACAGCCTATAAAACAGCAATTGCTGTTCCTAGAATTCAAAGAAATCACCTCAAAAAAGGAGCAGCTGTTAGAGCCAGAAACTTTTCCCATCCTCCATCTTGGATTACCCTAGTTTTGAAATCCCCCATCCAAGGGAAAAGACAACTACCATTAACTGTATCCATACCCATTATTATTTTATAAATTTCTATCAGGTTGTCTCTCAACCCCTATGCTCCAGTGAAAAAAATCCCACCCTCCTTTATAACTCAAATCTTCGATACCCAGCAACATCCCAGTAAAACTCCATTTTGTTGCTTCTGAAACTTGACCGATTTATTTCTGACACTGAGCTATATAAATTATGATTCATTTGATAATAATCATTGCCCATGTAATTTCAAACATTGATTATGACAGGTAGAGGAGGGGTAAAGGAAAGGAATTAGACCACTTCTCCTAACTCAGTTCTAACTACACAATACCAAATAAAAAGTGTCATGATTTGGAAGTGTCAGTGTTGAACTGGCATGGACCAAGTTAAAAATCACATAATACCAGGTTATAGTCCAACAGGTTTATTTGGAAGCACTCCAAATAAAGCTGTTGGACATTAACCTGGTGCTCTGCAATTTTTAACTTAATAAAAAGAGGATATTGAATTACACAGAACCTACAGGATAAAAACAGTTCCTAAAAGTTCACCAGATTAATACCAGTACTTATTTTCCACACATGATGTTGAAGGAACATGATATTGCTAACTGTGTCAAAGTTTGAGAAAGCCCAGTTTTTAAAAAAAATCACGGGATGAGTGCACGGCTGGTCAGGCCAACATCTATTACTCATCCCAAACAGCAGTTAAGAGGCAACTACATTGCCATGGAGTCATATGTAGTACAGTCTGGGGATGGATGGCAGTTTCCATCCCTAAAGGACATTAAGAATGAGATGTTTTTTTTCTGACAACACTTTCGCGATCACCATTAGACTCTCCATTTCACATTTGCACTGAATTCAAACTTCACTATCTGCCTTGGAGGGAATCTAACCCTCGTCTCCAGAACATTATTGGTCTCTGGAGTAAGATCCTGGCAATAATACTACCATGTGATCACCTCCCCTTTAACTTACACTGAGCGGTGCTTTACCTTTATTATACCCAACTCAAATCAAGATGATAACCTATTCCCTTGTTCACCCAAGTCTTCATTTAACGTCTCCTGAAAGGCATCCTCACCAATCTTATGGTAGTGAATCTAATTGTGAGGGACAAGACAACCTTCATGGAAAGTCCATTGGATTTATTCACAATTATCTTTATAATTACACAGTGATTGAAACCAGGGCCAGATGGATCTCATTGGTTCTGAGATCCTTGATTGGGATTTTTAACCTGGGCCAATCAGGGAGCCTTGGCTGATAGATATAAACTGGAGACTGGAGAGGTGGGCGCCGCAGGGAGTGGAGTGCATCATTTCTCCCTCCAACTCTATTTTGATTTAGTCCCTACCCTCCCCTTCACTGTTTTGATCACACAGCACTGCCCTTTGATGTGAAGGGCAGTGTTTGTCACTGGCCACCCGGGTGTTTTTCCTATCTTCCTGGTGGTGGAAATTGAATAATGATTCGTGCACTTTGTGTCTTCCACTGTGTCTCACACCTGCACACACACACCATGGGTGCGGGGGATAAAATAAGCACTACCGCAGTTAGGTGGTAGTGTGGGGATTAAAATAAAAAAATAAAAAGAAAAAAGAAAGGAAAAAAAAGAAAAAAGAAAAGAAAAAAAATAAACTGGAGACTCAAAAGGTCTCCTCAGTCTCATGACTGGCTTGGAGCTAGCTGGCCAGAGGCAATGTACTGTGCTCTTTTAAATAAAGGGTAACCTGTTGATGGGGTACCAGCCTCTGTGCAGTTACTTCAGATGACAACCTCTAGTTTTGGTCCATCTAAATATGGAAATATCAGCTGTCTACCTTATTAAATAAACTTACATCTTTCCTGCTACACTGAGCACCTCTGCAAAGACACATTATTAGAAAAATAAAACACTCCTAGGTCTTTATGCAGGTAAAGCCAGACGTTGTAATTTAAAAAAAAAAATCCTGCCTGCTTTCAAATATTATCTTGCTGACCAGGCTCATGAATGAAGCCTATTTTCCCCTGTGCCAGAGGAGAGGTGTTCCCAGCACTAACATTGTGCTCTGATATGGGCAGTAACCAATAAGTTTCCTTACCACTCCTTCTCAGAAATATTAGCAATGAATGACCTGGAGTCTTCTGGTCACCCAGGATGCATCTATGCTCTGAAACCAATCCCAGCTACTAAAGTGGCATTAGCCCCAAACCCTCCCTTGTGGTTATTTGCCAAGTTGACTAGCAGCAATCAGAAGTTCTCACTTAGCATTGCTTATTCTTAACATCTTGTATGAATATTTCTTGCATTGGATAACAATGCATACAACTATTTCACCAAGTTTGCACACCTGACACTGTTGTTCTTAATGCAAAATCTTTTCAGTTAAATGTCAGGAAAAGCATAGATATCTTGTTAATTTATATACACATGGGAGACATGCAGAAGCAGCACACTGATACCTCTGCTGTAAAACCATCACAGTCACTTTAATGCTTCCTGTGATGATATATTTCTTTGCTGGAGGCACCATTTGATGTTATGATATTGGTTATTAGACTCATAACTCTTTCATATACTGATGTCCCTGGAGAGTTTATTAACATTTTCTATTGTCTAGTTTTTTCCCTTCTTACTTATGATTTTATTATTAAAATTGTAACAGGTAAAGCAAACTCAACAGGAACCAATATGCAGAAACATTTGGTCTGCAATTCTGTTAAATAAGTGCTGTGGGGCTTCAATACTTCACTACATTGGCCATTTTTTCATCTGTTTATCACTACAGTGAATGTCAGGAGGTTGCTGAACAACAATGGATTGAGCCAATCCTGGTCTCAGTACAAGGCTTTCTCAAGTGTCACTGGACCATGATTTCTACTCGAAATACAGAGGTCAATACTGATGGCAGATAGAATCTTATCAACTTTCTGATCTCATTTAACCACTGGAGAATCTTGCTGAGGGACACGTACAGAAGGATAAGAAACATGCATTAAGGCTTCTCCATTGACATGACACCAAATCCACCAGCTTTCTAGTTGTTTTTTAGCACTTCAATAATGTATTATTCTGTTAAATTTTCCAGTTGAGTTAAAATTAGATCAATTCTTCTTTTATTTGCATTTTAACTATAGATTAATAATAAAGTGTGTTTTGCTTAAAGCCAAGTAGCGTAACAATCGAATTACATCTGAAATACAGCACCTTACACTTACCTTTAAATAACTCCTGTGTATATTTGAAGGGGGGGCTGCTTGGTCTGGTCATAGCAGTTGCGATATAATTTAGGAAGGTAAACTGCTACTTCATCATACTTTGTGATGAGTGTTACTTGATGGCAAGAGAAACACTGTTACTGGATCTGGTTACCTTTTTACTTCTGAAAGTAGCCTTTACAAACTTACTTCCAAAGTCTTTCAGTGGGAATGTTTTTCCATCCCTTTTCAGCAAAACAGTTTCTAAAAATCAGGAAGAGGAATGCTACAGGGAATCTTCTGTGGTATTAAAGGCATAGAGACAAATATGGATTAAATATAGCCAGTCCAGACCTCTTGAGGGAAAATCATGCTTATCTAATGGGGTGGATTTTTTATGACATAACATTAGAGTTGATCAGAGTATAGTGTTGTTGTTTGGTGCATGTAGACTTGCAGAAACCATTTTATATGGTGCTGAACAACAGACATGTTAGCAACCATACAGCTCAGGGAATAAAAGGGAGATTAGCAACATGGATACAAAATTAGCCTAGTTTTGAAAACAGAAAATAATTGTTAATGGATATTTTTCAAGCTTGAGAAGGTTTATATTTGCCAGAAGGTCAGCCTTGAGACCCTTGCATTTACTCCGTTCATCAGTTGATAGCATCGGTTGTGCCTCCTCTCAGGTTTTGTTTCTTCAGAGTAAATAATCTGGTGCTAGACTACACAACTGCAGGGCAAAAACATAAACAAGTCTAGTCAGCTCATAATTTTCAACTTTAAGCCTCATAAAAAGGAGTCAACCTAAAACTGCTCCATAGCAGGCCACCTTGCCTTTGATGAGACCAGATGCTGAGTGGTCATGACAGAACCCAAACTGAGCATCAGCAAGAAAGTTATTGATGAGTAGTTAGCATTTACTAGTTACCTTTAAGATTCCTTTCATCATTTTGGGGGAGGTTGTTTTATAATAATAAGCAGAATGTAAAAATATCCTGTTGCATGTGGAAGGACATATCTGGATGATCTTCCACATTGTTGGGTCGGTGTTGATGACATTGCTATCTTGCAACAGGTTGGCTTCAGGAGCCGCTAGGTCTAACCAACAAGTCTTCAAGGGGATTCACTGTCCTTGCTGTTCATTATGATTAGCTACTTCTTAATATCACATGGAGTGAACCAAATTGAAATGTTCCATTTGTTCACATTTTAGACTCTAGTGTAGGAGAGTTCAAATTGCCTTTTTGGAAAAAAAAACAAATTATACCATGAATTGAGGTATCTACAGTATTTCAAAGAGAGAGGAATATAGGGATTAGGAGCAGGAGTAGGCAATCCAGCTCCTTGTGTCCATTCCACCATTTAACAGGATCATGGCTGATCTTTCCTGATTAACATCATATCAGCCTTGATCTTATTGAGTGTTAGAATAGGCTTGATGGGTCATGATGGCTCAGTGGATAGTACTGCTGCCTTAGAGCAACAGGGAGCTGTGTTTGATTCCACTTTTGGGCAATTGTGTGTGGAGTTTGCACATTCTACCTGTGTCTTTCCTCTGGCTGCTCTGGTTTCCTCCCATTGTCCAAAGATGTGCAGGTGAGATGGACTGGCCATGCTAAATTGGACAAAGTGTCCAGAGCTGTCCAGGCTAGTGGATTAGCCATGGAAAATGCAGAATGATAGGGTGGAGGCTGGTGGTCCTGGGAGGGATGCTCTTCAGAGAGTTGGCATGGACTCAATGGGCTGAAAAACCTGCCTCCACTGTAGGGACTCTATGAATTTTGCAGACTAGATGGAAATAATAAGGCTCACAACCAATGCAATGTTCTGTAGATTTAGCCAGGAATGATGGTTGATAATGACAGTAAGCTGCAACTTGCTTTCCCATCTTTAACCTTGGTAGAACGCAGGAAAATAAAACAAGTCTTTGCACATCTGCAGTTAAAAGTATTGCTAATCCTACCCTAACTCCTAATGAGGTCACCATCATCATAGATATCAGAATCGAGTAATTTAGTTCATGGGCATCCATGCCAGCATTACCCATATCTCGAAAACAAATAATAAACATTTAAGACTGACGATTGATGAACAAGATATTAACATCGCTCACGACCAAATAAGTATTCTTCCTGTTTTTAGAGAAATGAGAGAAGTAAGAGCAAAACAAACAAAAATTGTTACAACAGCATGAGGAGGAGGGAAGACGTTTCCTGTGTTACAAACTCCCCGGTTGGTAGCAGCAAAGCTACAAGTTATTTTTAACATGCGGTTATGCCTCTCCCCAGTTAAAATGGCATTCACTGTGTTCGTTTACTGTAGCAGAGAGGGACTGATTACTGGATTTTCATGAGTGAAGAAAGAAAGAGTAATTTTATCACTTGCTAACTCTGACAAAATTATTAAAGACATGACATCACGAACCTTGGGATTATGACCTTAGTCACTGGCGAATTGGCATAGGGGTAAAACAAACAGTGTTAAACGTGTGGGAATATGTTCAAGTAATGATCAGAATCAATGAGTGGTGAAAATGACCTCTTTATTCAGCAATCACAGCATAAGTTCGAGGCAGCAATGGAATTCCAAAATACATTTCGTGCAAGAGCCCCTTTATACATAGTTCTTACATATATCAAAATTTTATTTCTATGGATGTTACATTTTTTATCTATAATACACAGAAGTTTGAGGGGCTTCTGTCCTGGGAGACAGGAGATTAGTTAAAAAATGTGCAAGTGCTGACTGTTACTTCTGATGGGATTAAGAGTGTCTGTCTGCTCTATTTGCAGGTGTTAGTCATTTTGTCTTTTAAGCTAGTAAATATTAGTAAAACTACTAGGCCTATATGCTCTAAATAAGTTAGAAACTGTATCAATACTCAATAAAATAATAAAGGATATTTAATTGATTACTGCAGCTGAGTTGAGATTTGTTTACTATTTGCTGATGTAAGTTCCATCCATTCATGCAATTTCAAGGAAGCGCTCTTTTGTCAGTTAGTTTCTCAAAGGGAAAATGGCCCAGTTAAAAAAGTATTTAACGGGCACTTACTAATTGGGGAATCTATTCAGGTTTAGGAGATGGTTGGTAAGGGCTGATTAATAATATAATATTTTGTGGAGACTTGATGGGGACGGTATTGCTCTGTATGCTACACTAATTTAGAGGCAAACACTCCTTGTAGCAAGGGCTGATCAGGTGTGAAAACACAGTAATGGGTTTGAAAGCGTTGCTTTGATTAGAAAGGGTTGTTTTAAATTTGGCCTATGTTATGACAGTATAATATAATGAATGAAACTGTATTATCGTAAATAACGGGTTAGCAAAGGGCTTTGAATGAATGGGAACCCGGTATTAATGAATATAGTGAGTTGGTGAGTGAGTTGATAAAGAGAACCTAAAACACAATATCTCACAAATGCATGGCATAAAGATTAATGTAGGTGAAATGGGTTTCACTTGAATTGCGGCAGGAGAAGTGACATGGTGAATTGAATAGCTCGAGCTACTTTACCTGTTTTGGGTTTGAATCATACAACACAGAAACAGACCCTTCAATCCAACTCATCTGAATTGATTTTATATCTTAAACCAATCTAGTCCCATTTGCCAACATTTGGCCCATGTCCCTCTAAACCTTTCCTATTCAAGTATCCATCAGGATCCCTTTTCGATCTTGTAATTGTACCAGCCTCCAGAGGTGGCCAAACGTCACCAGTGCCCTTAGGCTTTGCATGGGCAGTTGAAGTGTCCAAACCCATTACCCTGATGGGACAAGTTGTGCTTCATACCTCACATAATTTAATGACTTTGTTGGAGAGAGAAAAATTATAGGATATATAAGATTAAGATCTGCTCGCACAATATCGCCATGTTTCTGCGCCATTTTTTAATCTCAAATTTTAAATATAATGTTGATCTTGCTTTCTATACACCTTCTCTGCAGCCATAACATTGTATTCTTTGCTCTTTCAATGACCCTAATGCACTTTGAAGAGTATGACCTGCCTGTACTGCACGCCAAACAAAACTTTTCACTCTACTAAGGTACATGTGACAACAATAAATCAAATCAAATCAAAATTAAGGGCAGTATCAGATAGTTGTAGAGTAAAAAGGGCAATTTGTGATACTCCCTGCAGTTAAACACATACAAGTAATCAAGGATAGTTTAGTAGATCTGGCAGGATTGATGGTGAAGGAAGGAAATGAACATGAATGTGTGATTGTGTTTACTCTTGTTTTTGTCGTTGTGAGTCAGAAGGCTTTCAACTAATTCAGAAGGAAGGCAGATTTGGGAGAGGAGAAATGTGGACTTACAAAGCAAATGGATTTGGTAGCTTTGCAGGGCAGCTATTGAGGCAATGACATTCAGAGTGGAACAGGAAAGGACGGAGTATAGAAACATTGAAATACACCAGCAAATACGGTCAATGGGTAGAAAAAAGGCAACATTTCTGCCTCTTAAATGCACATAATGTTAAAAAAAAACATTAATGTCAAAAATAGAGGCAAATTGGTATGATCTCATAGCAGTATAGATATATGGCTACAAGGAGTTCAAAACTACAAGCTAAATATTCAGTTGTGAAAGCACGAGCAGGAAGGAAAGGGGGTGCGTAACTTTGTTAGCACGGGATGGAATAAATACAAGAACAAGAAATTATCTTGGATTAGAATGTGTAAAGTCCAAATGAGTGGACATAAGAAATATTTCAGAGTCAGAAAAGATGTGGAAACAAGAATGAAAAGAAGGCCTTGATGAATAAAATTTCAAACTGTACCAAACTGGGATAAGATTATTAATCCTTGAGGGGGTGAATGAGACATGAACACCATTAACCTATGGCTTAGAATAGCCATCTTTTTCTTATGTTTTTATGAAGCAAGATTGGAATTCAAATAATGAGGTGTTAATTTGGCTAAAAATGGGAGTAAGATATTTCATTTTCCTGTAATCTGGCTCATCTGGGTGAACCTTCTGCCTGTGACTGCTTGAATAAATGATCAAAAACCCAAGACTCATGTGGTCAACTTTTGGAAGTGAAAGACAACACGGGAAAGATTTTCTTTTAAAAAGCAGATTTATCAAATGATGTCAGAGTGAAAGAGTCCCTGGGAAACAGAGATTTTCTGATCAGTGAGGGTGAGAAAAAACTTGAGCAGAAATATTGTAAACTTTGATAATGATAATCACAAAGGAATAAAAGCAGAGTGAGCTAGAATGGATTGGGAATGGAGTTTAGCAAAAAAGACATTTGACAACAATGACAGAGTCATAGAGTCATAGAGATGTACAGCACGGAAACAGACCCTTCGGTCAAACTCGTCCATGCCAACCAGATATCCCAAACCAATCTAGTCCCACCTGCCAACATCCATCCCATATCCCTCCAAACCCTTCCTATTCATATACCTATCCAGATGCCTTTTAAATGTTGCAATCGTACTAGCCTACACCACTTCCTCTGGCAGCTCATTCCATACATGTATCACCCTCTGCATGAAAACATTGCCCCTCAGGTCTCTTTTATATCTTTCCCTTTTAACCTTAAGTCTTTGCCCTCTAGTTCTGGACTCCCTAACCCCAGCAAAGAGACTTTTTCCAGTTATCCTATCTATGCGCCTCATGATTTTATAAACCTCTGTAAGGTCACCCCTCAGTCTCCGATGCTCCAAGGAAAACAGCCTGTTCAGCCTCTCCCTATAGCTCAAATCCTCCAACCCTGCCAACATCCTTGTAATTCTTTTCTGAACCTTTTCAAGTTTCACAACATCTTTACAATAGGAAGGAGACCAGACTTGCACGCAATATTCCAACAGTGGCCTAACCAATATCTGGTACAGCTGCAACATGACCTCCCAACTCCTGTACTCAATACTCTGACCAATAAAGGAAAACATACCAAATGCCTTCTTCACTATCGTATCTACCTTTGACTCTACTTTCAAGGAGCTATAAACCTGCACTCCAAGGTCTCTTTGTACAACAACACTCCCCAAGGATGCAGCACCTCACATTTATCAAAATTAAACTCCGCCTGCCACTACTCAGCCCATTGGCCTATCTGATCAAGATCTCCTTGTAATCTGAGGTAACCTTCTTCGCTGTCCACTACACCTCCAATTTTGGTGGCAACTGCAAACTAAATATACCTCTCACATCCAAATCATTTAAATAAATGACAAAAAGTAGACAACTCCACACCGATCCTTGTGGCACTCCACTGGTCACAGGCCTCCAGTCTGAAAAACAACCCTCCACCACCACCCTCTGTCTTCTACCTTTGAACCAGTTCTGTATCCAAATGGCTAGTTCTCCCTGTATTCCATGAGATCTAACCTTGCTCACCAGCCTCCCATGGGGAACGTTGTTGAATGCCTTCTGACATGAAAAATAGTTTATGACTCACAACAAAGATAGATTCCAATGAAAAAGTCGGGTTCATTTAAAAAAAAAATCATTCACAGGATGAGGGCATCATTGGCTAGACCAGCATTTATTGCCCATCCCAGGGGGCGGTTAAGAGTCAACCACATTGATCTGGAGTTACATGTCGGTAAGGATGGCAGTTTCCTTCCTGAAATGATATTAGTGAGCCAGATGGGTTTTTTTCCCAACAATTGACAATAGTCTTATGGTCATCATTAGACTCTTAATTTCTGATTTTTATTGAATTTAATGTTCCACTATCCGCCATGGTGAGATTCAAACCCATGTCTCCAGAACATGACCTGGGTATCTGGATTAACAGTGCAGTGAAAATAACACTGTACCTTCACCACAGAGGTTAAAGCTAGCATTAAATTAAAAGATGAAAAAGGCAATAAACATTAGTGGTAAACCAGAGGATTGACAAAGTTCTCATAACCAACTGAAAATAATCAAAAACAGCGAAAGAAGAAGCTTAAGGTAAACCAGCAGGTAATATCAGAATAGATGGCAATAGCTTCTTTCAATATCTGAATAAGGAAGAGAGAGAGGCTAAAGTGGCCATAGGCCCCTGAGAGAATGAGGCTGTGGAAACAATAAGGATGAACAGAAAATGGCAAAGGAGTTGAATAAACCCTGTTCATCAATCTTCACAGTAGGAGACACAAATAGCATTAAAATATTGAATAATCAAGAGGCAAAAGGGAGAAGAGGAAACAAATACAATAACTTTCACTAGAGAAAACATATTTGGGAAACTAATTAGATTAAAGATCAATAAGTCACCTGGACCTGATGTGTTCACTTAGGATATTAAAGGCAGTTCCTAAAGAGATAGTGGATGCACTATCTTCTAGTAATTCTTAGATATTGAAAAAAGATTGGAAAGTTGATACTATGACATCATTATTTATAAAAGGAACATAGACAGAAAATAAAATCATGGAACTTTAGGCCAGTTAGCTTAACATCTATCATTGGGAAAATGTTAGAGTCTATTATAAAGGACATAGCTGTAGAGTGTTTACAAACACATACTGTAATCAAGCAGAGTCAGAAGATTCCATGAAGAGGAAATCATGCCTGACTAAAGTATTAGCATTCTTTGAGGAGCTGTCATCAGGAGAGACAACAGGGAACAGATGAGTGTTGATGTTTTCTAATCAATTTAATCAGGGATGTTATTACATAATCTGGAGCAGGTAGGACTTAAACCTAGACATCCTGGTTCAAAAGGTAGAGACACAACCACTATGACACAAGAGCACTCAACTAGGAAGCAATTGACCTAATATATTTGCCTTTCCAAACAGCATTCAAAGTAATGCGAGGGTAAGGCCACTTACCAAGAGCTTTATGGTGTTGGAAATAGTATATTAGCAGAAATTAAGTTTTGATAGTTAAGGAAGAATAGGAAGTTGGTATAGGAACTATTCTCAGAATGGCCTGCAGTTAGTGGAATGCCACCACGATCAGCATACTTGCATTGGAGACAATGTAGAGAAGGTTCACTAGGCACGGAGATTTTTTAAAAATAAAAAGTTGAGTAGATCGGGTTTAAACTAATTGGAATTTAGAAGAATGACATATGACCTTGTTGTATCATAGATGGCTATTGGGAACTTGACAGTTGAGAGGTTTCTTTCCCCCCTTGTGGAAGACTCTAAAACCATGATATATAATTTGGCTAAAGGGGTGTTCCAGTCAGGACAGAGATGAGGAGGAATTTCCTCTCTCAGCGAACAGTGGATCTCTGGAATCCTTTACCGTGGAGATTCTGGGTTGTTCAGTATCTTCCATGGTGAGATAGAGTATTTTAATCAGTAAGACAATCCAAAGTAATTGGAAAAAGGCAGAAAAATAGATTGGGGAATATCAAATCGGCCATGTTCTTATTGAATGGTAGAGCAAACTCAAATCGGCTAAATGATCTGCTCCTGCTCTTACATTTGAAAGTGTCTAACTAATACTCTCTGTAACTGAAGCATGTAATGCAACTGTCTTAAATAAAAGGGACAGGTTTGTCTGGGCTGGGATCTGTGCCATAATAAAACAGCTTATTGGGCCCTTCTTCCTACTGTTAGATGGAACAGATGTTCGAAGTGACTTATGGGTGATTGGAAAGTTTTATTTTTTACAACGTCCTAATGATACCAATGGATTTGGTTTACCTGAGCAAAGCATAATGTGCAGCTGGCATTGTAAGTTACCAGGGTCAAGCATCGATTTTAACGGTCAGTGGTACAACAAATGATAAGCTCACAGTTCTGTTGCTAATAATTTGGGGCTAATTGTGTATGTGTGCTGCAAGTCTGAATGAGTGCCTAATAGTGCTAAGGATGAATTACAACAACAGAAGCAGTCATTAACTATTCATTGTTGAGCGGCAGTATCATCACCACTAATAATGTTAGAAGATATTAGAATTCTAAATACTTTATATCCTCATGGTACAAAGTGTTTCTCCCTCTGTGTTTTACTCCTTCATAGCTGACTCATCTTTCCTTTTAGTCCATTATATCTGTCATCCTGAGACCTATCCTCCTCTTCTCACTCAGCATTGCTCCCTTGTGATCTTGCAATGAGCATTCAAGAATACTTTTGGATTTATAGAAAGAGGTAAACTTCCAACGTTATGGTTACTTGCACTCTCTTACGACATCACAGACAATTGATTACTTGGAAATGCATGCAGACACATAACAGCCAATTTATATTCAATATGGTCCCAAAGTAGCAATGAGTTACATAAGAACATCAGAACTAGAAGCAGGAGTAGGCCATCTGGCCTATCGAGCTTGCTCTGCCATTCAATAAGATCATGGCTGATCTTTCTGTGACCTCAGTTCCACTTATCCGCCTGCCCTTAATTCCTTTACTGCTTAAAAATCTACCTTTGTTTTAAAAAAGAGCTAACGAGGTAACCTCAACTTCCTCATGAGGCAGGAAATTACAGAGATTCACAATATTTTGGGTGAAGATGTTCCACCTCGATTCAGCCTCAATATAAGGGGGAATGGATTTAGGACTATGCTTCTTAGTTCTAGTTTCACTTGCCAGTGGAAATAACCTCCCTGCTTCTCTCTTACCTTTGAACATCTGTTCCATTCCCTTCATAATTTTATATGTTTCTCTAAGATTCCCCTTCACTTTTCTAAATTCCGATGACTATCTTCCCAGTCTACTCAGTCTCTCCTCATAAACCAACCCTCTGAACTCGGGAATCAGCCTAGTGAACTTCCTCTGCATCCCGTCCAGTGCTAGTACATCCTTTCTTAAGCAAGGAGACCAAAACTGGACACAGTAAACCAGGACAGTTGCACATAACCTCCCTGTTTTAAACATCATCCCTCTAGCAATGAAGGACAATACTCCATATGCCTTAGCTACCTGCTGCACTTGCAAACCAGCATTGTATGATTTATGTACAAGGATACATAGGTCCCCCTGCACAGTAGCATGCTGTAATTTTTCACCATTTAAGTAATAGTCCATCTTGCTGTTATTTTTACCAAAATGGATGATTTCACATTTACCAACATTGTACTCCATCACCAGTTAATCCATTCCATCAAAAAACAAAACTGAGGAAATATGTTTTATAGGGTACATTGTAAAGGAAATATGGAGTTGTTAAAACTGTGGATCAAAGTACATGGAGGGAAAACACAATTATGAATTCTTCATTTATCATACCTCACACATCAGTTCTGCACCATTCTGTTTCTCTGATAAAAGTGCTGGAAAATTACTGTTCAAACAGAACACTGAGCTGCAGCTTCAGTCAACTTTGTTTTCAAAATAAAGATTTACATTTTGTCGGGAAACAAGATTTCATTAATTCAAAAGCTGATAACATTCATTTAAAAATCCATTAAGCTGAGTGCATTAACAGTATACACTTTGAAGTACTTACTTGAAATACTTATTTGTATTCATGACTTCAAAAAAAACATTTACTTCGATAAAGACTTCTTCCAACATGCATCAGAATGTGTTGAAAGTTGTAATTATTTACTGTGAATTTCCTATGCTTCTAGTTGCAATAAAAGTTCTGCATAAAAGCACGGTGATGGCAAGACATACAAGCGAACTGCTATCGAAGAAAGGGTTTCAAAATCAATTTGAAAAAGATGTGAGGAATTTAGTATTCACACATTAAATAAAATCTAAAAAAACTGAAACTTCTCTGTATAAAAACACTGGATGCAAGAAACATTTACTTTTACCTCAATAGTAGGCAGCTATGAAATTCAAAAAGACAAATTCCATTTGAAAGATTTAAAAGTGCTGTATCCTGCACTCACTTTGCCAACCTATTTTCAATTCGTGCAATGAAGCAGGGGCTGTCCCAAGGAGAGGAATAAAATGTGATTTAATGTCCTCCATGGGAGGAGAGTTCACAGGTTGGAAAGACCATTTGATTAGAAGGAGCAGGAGAGGGATCCTACTGTCTTCCCAGAAAATGACCTTCTTACCTGAAAGTCTATTGAGATTATGATGGGTTTGGGAAAGATGGACCAGAAAATTCTTCTTCTTTCACTAACAGAGCTCAAGGATAAGGAGAGACAGACTTAAACGTTATGTGCAAGAGATGCAATGTGTGGTAAGGTGAAGAATACTTCACACTGTGTGGGGTAACATTAGACCTGTGACACCCTGTTTTTGGAGGGAGCAGTGAGGCTCTGAATTGCCTCTTACACAGAATGAAACACCCATTCTGGCCATGCAGGTACCCAATGTCCACTGCATTTGTGGCTGGGTTGGGACATGAGGAACTTTGAGACCATTTGAACACAGGTACAAATGTAGGCCATTTGCACATTTGAGCTCACTTGCACCATTCAAAACCATTATAGCTATTTTGGTTGTTGCTGCATGTCCACTTTCCTCTCTAGATCCTGTAATCCTCACCACCCTATTTGTTAAAAAAAATTATCTGTCTCAGCTGAAAATAAATTTGAAGACATAGCCTCTGCCACCCTATGGGAAGAGAATGCTGCATAAATTGACCCTCAGAAAGAAAACCTTTCATTTCTACCTGAAAAGGGAGACTATTCTTAAACTATGTCTTCAAGAATAGTCTCCTCATGAGTGAAAACATTATCCACCCTATTCCATTCCCCTGTTGGGTGGCACAGTGGTTAGCACTGCTGCCTCATAGCGCCAGAGACCTGGGTTCAATTCCTGCCTCCGGCAACTGTCTGCACGGGATTGCTCCGGTTTCCTCCCGTAGGTTACGTGAATTGGCCATGCTAAATTGTCCATAGTGTTAGGTGAAGAGGTAAACGTGGGGGTCTGAGTGGGTTGCTCTCAAGGGGTCAGTGTGGACTTGTTGGGCCGAAGGGCCTGTTTCCACCGTGTAAGTAATCTAATCTTTTGGGTGGCACAGTGGTTAGCACTGCTGCCTCACAGCGCCAGAGACCCGGGTTCAATTCCCGCCTCAGGCGACGATCTGTGTGGAGTTTGTACATTCTCCCCGTGTCTGCGTGGGTTTCCTCCGGGTGCTCCGGTTTCCTCCCACAGTCCAAAAATATGCAGGTTAGGTGAATTGGCCATGCTAAATTGCTCGTAGTATGGGTGAAGGGGTAAATGTAGGGGACTGGGTCTGGGTGGGTTGCTCTTCGGAGGGTCAAAGTGGACCTGTTGCACCGAAAGGCCTGTGTCCACACTGTAAGTAATCTAATCTAATCTTAAAATATCTCATTCCAATTAGATCACAGCTCATTCTTTGAAACGCCAAACAGTAAAGGCCCCAAACTGTTCAAAACGTAACCCTTTCATCATAGGATTGAATCAAAGGTTGGATTAATTCTCATTAAGATATTGTAACCACAAAGCAGATACTAGAGTGATGTGAAAGGAACAGTTTTGTTGACAGCCATCTGTTTTCCATAGGCAGCTTGTTCCCCTGCTCACTGCATGATACTGACTCCAGCTGGATTGCAGCTTTATGGACCACAACTCATCACTCAATGTCTCTGGCTGGAAAGGAGGTCTGACAGAGAAATAGCAATGGTAATATAGAAACTAAGTACATTGGATGCTGGAGATCTGAACTAAAACCAGAAAGTGCTGGAAAACCTCAGAAGGTCTGGCAGCATCTGTGGAGTCGAGAGAAGCAACGTTAATGCTTCAAGTTTTAAAATGAAGCGGAGTCAAATTGGACTTGAGACACTAACTGTCTGTTTCTGTCTGCACAGCTGCTGCCAGAGTTCAGGTTTCTCCAGCAATCTTTGTTTTTATTGCAATGATAGGATGTCCATTTTTGACCCACACTTTCTCCCACATTCCATTCTAATTAACAGAAATAGACTTTGTATTCTCCACTGATTATTCATAGTTAGTGATTTGCTGGAGAAAAATAATGGCTTTCTCTATCCACAGACGACATGGTGGCTCAGTGGTTAGCATCGCTGCCTCACAGCACCGTGAACCCGGGTTTGATTCCAGCCTTGGGTGACTGTCTATGTGGAGCTTGCACATTCTCCCCTTGTTTATTTGGGTTTCCTCTGGGTGCTCCTGTTTCCTCACAGTCCAAAAATGTTTAGTGCAATGGCCATGCTAAATTGCCTATAGTGTCTGGGAAGTGCAGGTTAGATGGAATAGCCATGGGAAATACAGGGCTAGGGTAGGAGTGGTAGGTCTGGTGGAATGCAGTTAGGCAAAGGGTCAGTGCAGAATCAATGGGCTGAATGGCCTTCCCCCTTCCCCCACCACACCCCCATTATAGGGATTCTATGACATCCTGGAGCTTTATGGCTTGTACAGTTCAGCAGCATAGGAGGATCATGTTGGCTTTGTGGAACTTTCTGGTCAAACTAAGTTTTTATCAAATGCTTTTTACAACTTCAGCAAATTCCATGGCAATTTTCAGCCAATCAAGTTCTGCTTAAAATGTAGTGCATAGTAAGGTTCTACATTCTGCAGTAAGTAACTCACTATCTGACTCTCCAACCCTGCCCACCATCTACAAGGCACAAGTCAGGAATGTGATAGAATACTCCCCACTTGCCTGGTTGGGTGCTGCTCCAAGAAGCTTGACACCATCCAGGATAAAGCAGCCTATTTGATTGAAACCCAATCCACCATCTTTAGCATTCACTTGCTTCACGACAAGAACACAGTGACAGCAGCATGTACCATCTACCAGATGCTGTTCAGTAACTCACTGAGACTCTTGGTCACCACCTTCCAAACCCGTGACCTCTCCAACTGAGAAGGACAAAGGCAGCATATTCGTAGGAATACCAACACATGCAAGTCCAACTCTCACATCAATCTGACTATATTAATCTTTTTATGTCACTGTTTCAAAATTTTGGAACTCTCTCCCTTCTAGCACTGTGGCTGCATCGACTTCATCACATGGACAGCAGAAGTTCAAAATGGAATCTCATCCATCTCCTCAACGGCAATTCAAGATGGCAATAAATGCAAGTGTAGCAAGTGTGCCCACATCCCATGAATGAGTAAAAAATAACAAGGCAATGATAATCAGGCCAACTGTTTTTTGGTTTAAGTTAATGGCTAACTGTTGGCCAGGAGGGAGAATTCCCCTTCCAGTCTTTGAAATAGTACCACGGAATCTTTTATCCTCCTGGGACAGAGAAGGTTTAATATCTTATCAAAAGTTAACTCATCCAATAGTACAATACTGCCTTCATATTGCAATAGATTGTCACAATAGAACTTGAACTCTCATGATCTGACACTACTAGTTTGTGGGGAATACAAAATACAACATTCTAATTATATTGTCAATATGTTACCACATGAGAGAGACCATACAGGCATCCAAATGATCTGTAACCAAATACTTATGGTTTGACTAACAGATTAAGTACCTTACATTTTTGTCACCACTGCCATATTCCAAGGATCATTCCAGACCTTGAAAGGTCTTTGAAAATTAGATCATTTTATCTGAAGAAGTGTTGTCTGATCTCATTCTCAAATGATTTTTATCAGGTAAGAAATATTGGCAGGAATAGGCCATTCACCCCATTGAGCTTGTTCTACCATTTAATAGGTTCATGGCTGAATGACTACTTCAATGTTTTTTACCCACACTATCCCCATAATCCTTTATGCATTTTGTAAACCAGAGATCAATCAATCAGTTTAGATTCCCTACAGTGTGGAAACAGGCCCTTCAGCCCAACAAGTCCACACCGACCCTCCGAAGAGTAACCCACCCCCCTCTAACTAATGCACCTAGCACTATGGGCAATTTAGCGTTGCCAATTCACCTGATCTGCACATCTTTGGATTGTGGGAGGAAACTGGAGCACCCAGAGGAAACCCACACAGTCACAGGGAGAATGTGCAACTCCACACAGGTAGTTGCCCAATGCTGGAATTGAACCTGGGACACTGGTACTATGAGGCATCAGTACTAACCACTGAGCCACCTTATACACAGTCAAGGGTTGAGCTTCAATAGCCCGCTAGAGTAAAGAATTCCAAGAGTTATAACTCTCCGAGTAAGAAAAGTTTCATCTCAGTTCTAAATGGCATACCCTGAATCACTACAAGTAATTTGGAGTGTAGGGAGGTTAGGAACATGGCATCAATCTCAAAGGAGGGTGCCTGTAAACAGGAAAGTGGCTTGAAGTGTGTATACTTCAATGCAAGAAGCATACGAAATAAGGTAGGTGAACTTGCAGGGTGGGTTGGTACCTGGGATTTCGATGTTGTGGCTATTACGGAGACATGGGTAGAACAGGGACAGGATTGGCTGTTGCAGGTTCCAGGATTTAAATGTTTTAGTAGGGTCAGAGGTGGGGGTAAAAGAGGGAGAGGTGTGGCATTGCTTGTCAAAGATAGTATTACAGCGGTGGAAAGGACGATGGATAAAGACTCTCCATCTGAGGTAGTTTGGGCTGATGTTAGGAATAGGAAAGGTGAGGTCACCCTGTTAGGAGTTTTCTACAGGCCTCCTAATAGTCCTAGAGATGGAGAAGAAAGGATTGCGAGGATGATTCAGGAGAAGAGTGAAAGTGATAGGGTGGTTGTTATGGGGGACTTTAACTTTCCAGATATTGACTGGGAAAGCTATAGCTCGAGTTCGTTAGATGGGTCGGTGTTTGTCCAATGTGTGCAGGAGGGTTTCCTGACACAATACGTAGACAGGCCAACAAGAGGTGAGGCCATACTGGATTTGGTTCTGGGTAACGAACCAGGCCAGGTGTTAGAATTGGAGGTAGGTGAGCAATTTGGGGACAGTGACCACAATTCGGTGACTTTTACTCTAGTGATGGAGAGGGATAAGTGTGCACTGCAGGGCAAGAGTTATAGCTGGGGGCAGGGAAATTATGATGCAGTGAGGCACGACCTAGGATGCGTGTCTTGGAAAAGTAGGCTTCAAGGCATGGGCACAATTGATATGTGGAGCTTGTTCAAGGAGCAACTATTGAGTGTCCTTGATAAGTATGTACCTGTCAAGCAGGGAGGAAAGGGTCGTGTGAGGGAGCCGTGGTTTAATAAGGAATTGGAATCCCTTGTTAAATGGAAGAGGGCGGCCTATGTAAAGATGAGGCGTGAAGGTTCAATTGGGGCGATTGAGACATATAAGGTAGCCAGGAAGGATCTGAAGAGGGAGCTAAGAGCAGCAAGGAGGGGACATGAAAAGTCCTTAGTTGGTAGGATTAGGGAAAACCCTAAGGCTTTCTATAGGTATGTCAGCAATAAAAGAATGACTAGGGTAGGAATAGGTCCAGTCAAGGATAGTAGTGGGAAGTTGCGTGTGGAGGCTGAAGAGATTGGGGAGACACTGAATGAATACTTTTCATCAGTATTCACTCAGGAACAGGACAATTAATTAGAATGGACGGCTTTGAGGTATGTAGGGGAGAGGTGTTGGAAATTCTGGAAAGGGTGAAAATAGATAAGTCCCCTGGGCCTGGTGGCATTTATCCTAGGATTCTCTGGGAAGCAAGGGAGGAGATTGCAGAGCCATTGGCCTTGATTTTTATGTCCTTGTTGTCTACAGGAATAGTGCCAGTAGACTGGAGGATAGCAAATGTGGTTCCCTTGTTCAAGAAGGGGAGTAGGGATAACCCTAGTAACTATAGGCCGGTGAGTCTCACTTCTGTTGTGGGCAAAGTCTTAGAGAGAATTGTAAGGGATAGGATTTATGAACATCTGGATAGGAATAATGTGATCAAGGATAGTCAGCATGGTTTTGTGAAGGGCACGTCGTGCCTCATAAACCTTATTGAATTCTTTGAGAAGGTGACTAAGGAGGTAGATGAGGGTAAAGCGGTAGATGTGGTGTATATGGATTTTCGTAAGGCGTTTGATAAGGTTCCCCATGGTAGGCTACTGCAAAAAATACGGAGGTATGGCATTGAGGGTGAGTTGGAGGTTTGGATTAGGAATTGGCTGGCTGGAAGAAGACAGAGGGTAGTAGTTGATGGTAAAGGTTCATCTTGGAGTGCAGTTACTAGCGGTGTTCCACAAGGATCTGTTTTGGGACCATTGCTGTTTGTCATTTTTATAAATGACCTGGAGGACGGGCTAGAAGGTTGGGTGAGCAAGTTTGCGGATGATACGAAAGTCGGTGGAGTTGTTGACAGTGAGGAAGGATGTGTCAGGTTACAGCAGGATATAGATAAGGTGCAGAGCTGGGCAGAAAGGTGGCAAATGGAGTTCAATGTAGGTAAGTGTGAGGTGATTCACTTTGGTAAGAGTAACAAAAAGACGGGGTACTGGGCTAATGGTCGGATACTTGGTAGTATGGATGAGCAGAGGGATCTTGGTGTCCATGTACACAGATCTCTGAAAGTTGCCACGCAGGTAAATAGTGCGGTGAAAAAGGCATATGGCGTACTGGCTTTTATTGGTAGAGGAATTGAGTTCCGGAGACCTGAGGTCATGTTGCAGTTGTATAAGACTCTGGTGCGGCCGCATCTGGAGTATTGTGTGCAGTTTTGGTCGCCATACTATAGGAAGGATGTGGAGGCACTGGAACGGGTGCAGAGGAGGTTTACCAGGATGTTGCCTGGTATGGTAGGAAGATCGTATGAGGAAAGGCTGAGGCACTTGGGGCTGTTTTCATTGGAGAAAAGAAGGTTTAGGGGTGACTTGATAAAGGTGTACAAGATGATTAGGGGTTTCGATAGGGTTGACCATGAGAACCTTTTTCCACGTATGGAGTCAGCTATTATGAGGGGGCATAGCTTTAAATTAAGGGGTGGTAGGTATAGGACAGATGTCAGGGTAGATTCTTTACTCAGCGAGTCGTGAGTTCATGGAATGCCCTGCCAGTAGCAGTGGTGGACTCTCCCTCTTTATGGGCATTTAAACGGGCATTGGATAGGCATATGGAGGATAGTGGGCTAGTGTAGGTTAGGTGGGCTTGGATCGGCGCAACATCGAGGGCCAAAGGGCCTGTACTGCGCTGTATTTTTCTACGTTCTATGTTCTATGTTCTAACTTCTAGGTTCAATGAGCTCACCTCTCATTCATCAGAACTCCAGAGAAAACAGGTAGTTTACTAACCTCTCTTCATGCAACAGTCCTACCTCTCCAGCCAAAAGTCTGATGACACTTTCTGGAAGGCTTTAAGTCCAAAACTGCACACAGTACTCCAAATACAGTTGAACCAAGCTCCTGTACAGTTCAAGTAAGATTTCACTACTGCTTTCCACAAATCCTTTTACAATAGTGTCTAACATTCCACAAGCCTTTGTAATGGTTTGCTGCACTTGCATGTTAGCCTTCAGTGACTGAACAACAAGAACAACAAGGTCATATCTACATTTTGCAACCTCTCACCATTTAAGAAATAGTCTGTAAACCTGTCCCTCCAACCAAAGAGGATAATCTCCTATTTTTCACATTATATTCCATCTGCCATGTTCTTGCCTATTCACTAAGCCTGTCCAAATCCCCCTGAAACCGCTTTACATAGTGTTCACAATATATATTCCCATTACATTTTGAACAGTTGTGCATTGCAAAATATTACATTTGGCCCCCAACTTCAAATCATTGATATATATTGTGAACAGCCCAAGTATTGGTCCTTGAGGCACCCCACCAGTCACAGCCTGCTAATGAAAATGACTCTTTTACTCCTATTTTCCATTGTTAGTCAATCCTTAATCCTTGCCAGTAAATAATCTCTCATTTCCTGTGCATTAATTTTGCTACTGAACCTCTTGTATGATATCAAAAACATTCTAAAAATTCAAATACACCACATTTAGTGACACCCTTTTATCAATGTTATTTGGTCTAAGTACCCAGTTATTACATCCTTGCTGATGCAAGGTTGACATCAGCCATTCCCTCATAAAACACAAAAACAATTATTGCTGGAGAAACTCTGCAGTTCTGAAGAAGGATCATCAGGTAACTAGACTCAAAATGTTATTTGTTTGCTCTGCCAGACCTGCTCAATTTCTCTAACAATTTCTGTTTCAGACCTTCAGCATCTGCAGGCCTTGGTTTTATATTCCTTTGTGATGTGCTTTCAACATGAATAATCGTGAGTTGAAGGTGCAATAGTTGTCAATAGTGGCCAAACGAATATCCCATGTGAACAGAATTGAATCCTAGCTAATCTGTCATGTCACTCCCACCCATTGTCTTCATTCTGCATTTGATAGGCTCTGCCCTTTTGCTGACATTTACATTCTCCATAAAGGGATTTAGACTCTTAAGGCTTTTTAATATAAGGATATTAAAATAAAAATCATGCACTTCTGCTAAAATAATAGTCTGAAGATACAAGACTTTCATTATATCTTTTGAGATTTTATAACACACAGTCTGCTGGCTCGAGTAAGAATTTGATATAAACCTTATATATGACCATTCACTGACTATTAGCACAACTAAAATGAAACCCTGTCAGCTTTGAATAGTTGTATTTCTCCAGTTCTGCAGTTTTGAATGAACAAGGCATTCAATATACACATGGAGGAGCTATGAATTGTACCTCTGCTTGTGAGAAACATGGACCAGTTAATTAAATATCTGCACTGCAAGAAAGCATTGCGGAATGTAGGAGGCTAGTGTGACATTGAATAGCAGGGAAGTACATGTTCTGATTCAATCTTCACCTTTATTCTCTGCTGGCTGATCTGGAACAGCAGTTGGATTTCAGCTGTTGATCTCAGCACAATTAGGGTTTGAAAATCAATCAATTTTACCATTATACACTACTATCTTTTGGGGAAATATGATAAGACCTAGCTACAATGCCTCTCATACCTCTTGACAGACAAACCGTTCTCAATGTGAAGGAGATTTTATTTCCTTTCAAAATGTACATGGGGTGGATAATTCTGACTTTGGGTACTACTGGAACATTGGATCAGCTGCCAATTAAGTGTTTCTTCTGATTCAAATTCTTATAGATCGTCTTACACTATCAGAGTTGAAACTAGCTCAATTGTCATATACATGCTCACAACGACATATTGCATATATGTGCTTACCAAATGCTTTCAAAGGATCACAGCATTCATCATAATTCCATTATAAATTGCATAGGTGGGAGCAAAGTGTCAGAGGCATTTTAGGTTCTCATTGTAAGTAAGCTTGACAATTTCAGAACAAAATAGCTGTCATGAGCATATGTGAAAAGCTGACAGATTCAGAAGGTGTCAGACTGGATGCAAAGATCAAATAGTTTGTGGCCATGTAGCATGTGGAACTATCTTCTATGCCAGAAATGAATACAACTGTTCATGCTATCCTTCAGAAATGTGGCACTGAGAGCTGTCAGCTTGGCTCAGTGATCCAGGACACCAGGAGAATTCTGCTACCCCTTACGCAGAATTCCTACAGTGTGGAAAGAGACCATTCAGCCTATTGAGTCCACACAGATCCTTCAAAGAGCATCCCACCCAGGCCTATCTCTCCTACCCTAACCTTGTAACCCTGCATTTCCCGTGGCTAATCCACTTAACCTGCACATCCCTGGATGCTGTGGACAATTTAGCTTAGCCAATCCACCAAACCTGCACTGTGGGAGGAAACTGGAGCACCCGGAGGAAACCCATGCAGACATGAGGGGAATATGCAAACTCAACACAGACAGTTGCCAATGAGTGGAATTGAAGTTATTGTAGTTGAAAGGAAAAGGAAAAAAAAGAAACACACAACAGTTGCTTTGATCTCCACCTTGTTTCCATTCTGATTTAACTGCCCTCAGTCCCCCACTCATCATCACTGTCAATCCCTCCGGAGGAGGAGGAGGACATCTTTGTGCTTTGTCTCTTCTCAGCTGACACAGCAGGCTAATCCAGAAGACATAGGCAGAGAGAGGATAACAGTCACTGTGAAAAAAGGTGAATCTCAAAACAGTTCTTATTCCCTCGCTTCCCTGCTGCTGCTGTTGTTGTTAGCTTGCTGTAGCAGTGGTTTTGTGGTCAATTTCCACCTACATTGTTGCTGGCTAGATGAGGCATGGGCACACAGCATGGTTTGCAACAAGCTCTCACCATGCATTAATGTCAGTTTCTCATCTTTTCAATGAGGCTTAGTGTCCTTGAAAGGGTTTTCTTCTGTCCTCCCTAAGCTATGGGAAAACAATCTGCTTTGGAAGCTGATTTTTTGGCAGTGTTCAGACCAACGAGCTGAATTCACAGGAGTTCAATTGAGATACTCGAGGAATAGGCTTCAGTGAGTTTGTTTACCTGCCTCATTTGTTTTGGAATATACTCTGTAGATACCACTATTTAAAATTATTCAGTGCCCAGAGGTAGCCTAATTCTCCAATCATTTGTTTCAATGCTTCACAATCTTCCAGACTCACTGTCAAGTGTAACATTTGTCCCTTTTCTTTGGCCGGTAGTTAATGGCAATGGACTGTTTTTCCACCTATACCTCCACTAGGGCTCCTGTGGCTCAGTGGTAGTGTCCCTACCTCTGAGCTGGAAAGCCTGGGTTCATGTCTGACCAGTTCCATAAATACACTACAACATCTCTGAACAGGTTGATAGAAAATAATCAATATCTCCACATGATCCATTAAGGCATTAGTTTGTCTTGTATTGGGATCATTTATGCCATTTATTTTGTCTTGCCTTCATTTGAAACACATACGTTCTTTTCTAACCCACCCCATCATCTTCTCTTGTCCCAGCTCAGCAATCACTTGAAACATAAAACATGGTGGCTCAGTGGTTAGCACTGTTGCCTCACAGCACCAGGGTCCCAGGTTTGATTCCAGCCTCGGGTGACTGTCTGTGTGGAGTTTGCACATTCTCCCCATGTCTGCGTGGGTTTCCTCCGGGTGGTCCGGTTTCCTCCCACAGTCCAAAGGTGTGCAGGTTAGGTGAATTGGCCATGCTAAATTGGCCATGCTAAATTGCCCATAGTGTTATGTGCATCATTCAGAGGGGAATGGGACTGGTGGATTACTCTTCGGTGGGTTGGTGTGGACTTGTTGGGCCAAAGGGCCTGTTTCCGTGCTGTAGGGAATCTAGAATGTGCAGGTCAGGTGAATTGGCCATGCTAATTGCCCATAGTGTTAGGTACATTAGTCGGAGGGAAATGGGTCTGGGTGGGTTGCTCTTTGGAAGGTCGGTGTGGACTTGTTGGGCCAAAGGGCTTGTTTCCACACTGTAGGAAATCTAATCTAATCTAATCTAATCTTGCACATGAACAGGCCCTTCACCCCTCCAAGTCTGCCCTGACACACTTTGCCCTTCCAGACTAAAACCATCTTCATTTCTACAATCTGTATCCCTTTATTCTCTACCTATTCATGTTTTTGTCCAGGTGCTTCTTTAATGCTGCTATTGTGTCTTCTTCCACCACCTCCTCTGGCAACACTTTCCAGCACTCACCGCCCTTTGCATGAAAAACCTTCCTTGCACATCTATTTTAAACTCCCCCCCACCCACCCCAATCTGCACCTGTGTCCCTTAGTAATTAACCCCTCCACACTGGGAAAATGCCTCAAACTTTCCACTCGATCCATGCCATTCACAATCTTATAAACTTCCATTAGGTCGCCGCTCAACCTCCTGTGTTCCAGTGAAACCAAACCCACTGTATCCAAACTTTCTTCACATGTTACATCTCTAAACCTATCCAATTTGGACAAAAGGTTGCAACATTTGATTAAGTCTTCCATTTGGTGTTAGAAACCCAACGTTGGATATATTTCCAGGTACCAACCTCATATGTTTTGGATGCATTACTGACAGTCATGTTTCACAGGAGGTACCCAGTCAGCCACACCCACTGTCATTCATGATGATGTGATAGATTCCCGACATGAGGCAGAAAACGACAGCCCAATGCAATGGAGTACCTGTGAAACCAGTAAGAAAGGATGAGACAGGGAATCATTGGAAAAACCATCAGTGTCACTGTAGCAGATGTAAATTAAAATATATACATAGCTATTGGATTTCTATGGATCTCTATGATTTCATTACATAATGTCAAAGCTGTGGAAATGACAGAACAACCTGATTTTTGTTGTCAGTGAGCTCTTCAATAGCTTCATAATCCAGTGTCCTGTTAAATCCCACTGATCAAGAAGCAGGCACAATGAGAGGCCTGTATGACATTCTCAAAATGTTAGCATGTCAAAAAAGAAGTTACTTGCAATGTTAAGTGCCTTAATTAGCTATCTGCCACTGTGATGCAGTTAAATACAGCCATAGGATAAACGTTTTTAGAAAAGAACCTGCCAGATCATTGATAATGGTCTGATAATTTATTGCTTATCAGGGATTAATTAACTTGATCGATTCAATTATTTAAAAACCAGTAAAACATGTTAAAAGTTATGAAGCTGACATTAAAGCAACTGATTTCTGTTTGAGTAGTTTTCAGATGGACACCAAACAAAATGCCATGCAGAGTCACAATGCTGCATACACACATCTTGAAGTCAAGGTACACATGCAACAGAGGCAACACAACATGTGTCACTTTAAATTGTCATGCCTCAATAGTCATCTCTGCAGCGCTGTGGCAATTTAGTCCATTAACTTTGTTTTGCTCTCCACCAGTTCTGCCCAATCTGCATATTTCCAGCACATTCTGTTTATACTTTTGTTGTTGAATATGTTTGCACCCCATGCCCACTCCCCAATTTAAAAAAAAATCTTCAGTGGCTTTTAACCTTAATTACAGCACAAACACACATGTACAATTCAACTGCTATTTCCCCAGAACTTCACAAAGTTTGTCAGAGGCCAGTTTGCTTCTGCATTAAATTCACCAACCTGCTGTGTGACCATCAGAGAGCAGAGCCCACACAAAGTAGAGGATGCAACAGCCTTTTGCTGACATGTCCCCACAGGAGAAAAACCATATAATACCTTCAGGTGCTTAAAATAAACTCATAAGATCTGACAATGTGCAGCATAATGAAAACACACAAGGGAATTCAGTGTTTGAAAGAAAATAAGCTGATAAACTAATAAGTCTGCCTCTGAGATTTTCTTTCTACATTGCTTTATTATTAAGGTCACAAGGTAGATACAGATGCTGGAGGTGTTCCCCGTTTTTGCTCAGCCATCCGTAAAAGATACCAAATATTTTACGCATACTCTATTGTGAATGCTCTGTCAATTTTGCCAATTCAAGAAGAAAATAACATCACATTTACGATACACCTTTTGGGATCTCAGGATACCTCAAAATGTTTAAGGGCTGTTGACGTATTTTTGAACTGTACTCGCTGTCCCATGGTAGGAGAGTGCATTATTGTCCTGATATCCTTTGGTCTGATGGTTAGAAAAGCATATGCTTTGATTTTTGCAATGAAAATCTTACGACAAGGTATTGGTAAGAACTTGTGCCCACGGCAGACACTATATTTGTATAAACTAACAACAGAACAACATCCACCAAACTGCACTCTTTTTTAAAAATTAAAAGTAAAATAATGTGGTTGCTGGGAATCTTATGTCAAACAGAAACTTCTTGAAGTACTTATGGATTGTGGAGAGAGAGAGAAGAAGGTCAATGGGTACTTGATGAAAAACTCAGCCAGTTCCCAAGTTTTGATAGCAGCTTTTCGACTACTTAGGACGATGAGGGAGCAGATGGGTTAGAATAACTTCATCTTCAATTTCCCCTCCAAATCACTCTGACTTGGGTATGTATCACTTTGACTCATTATCAAGGTGTCAAAACCCCAGAAATTTCATGGTACAAGCATTACATGAATATCATAATTCACAACATTGAGTTCTGTACTTCAAGGAAATGCTCAGCATTTTCATAAGGACACTTAGTTATGATAGATGGAATAAATGCTGGTGACACCCACAGTATAAGAATGAAATTTAAAAAAAAAACATTAATGTCACTGTTGTATCACACCCAGGTTATGATGCAGTGGCTTCATTTAAAAGCAGTTTCCGTAAGATCTGTTTACACCCAGCTACCAATCATTTCATTCTTTATAATGGAAATTGATTTCTTTGATATCTACCAGTTTTTTTTTATGGCAGTGCTTTGACCAAGTACTTTTCTGAAACCACCGATGCTCTATTAAGTTTAGAAAATTGCAGTTTCTTCTGCCAATTAAAGTCTGATTCACTTTCAAATGTCCTCACATTGTCCCCCCAACTCCCACTCTATATATTTTGATACATTTTCAGCCTTTGAAATCTCAAGGGCTTTATTGAAAGGTTCATCCAGATTAGCAGCTTCACGATTGTACCTTCACAATACAAATGAGATTACTAAAAAAAGTGAAAGATTTACATACTGAAACAAACACTACAACAGGAATTTTTTTTACACAGCAGATGATTTCATGGGTAGAACGAACTTCCTGAGGAAGTAGTGGATGAGAGTACACTTACAATGTTTAAAAGACATTTGGATGGATACATGAATAGGAAAGGTTTGAAGGGATATCAGTCAGGAGCAGACAGGTGGGACTAGTTTAGCTTGAGACTATGATCAACATGGGATATTTGGGATGAAGGGTCTGTTTCTGTGCTGTATGATTCTATGACTCTTTTTTTTCTAAATGGGTAAAGTTGGAATATCCATTCACTTCAAGATAAAAAAAAACGAGGACTATTCAGAATTCTGGTTTGGAAGAGTGGTTGTAATTGTATGCAATGCTTTTGATAATTGATCTTGTTTTGGTATTTTAAAAACATATTGTGATGGTTTATGGTACTACATTTTCTCCCTTTGAGAGTGTCAATTATACAACTCTGTGTGTCAACTCTCACACAGGCTTGGGAATATGCATGTACTCTAGGCCTGGAAACGTATTAAAGTTCACAAAGATCATTTTGTGCATGATAAAGCAAAAATAAAGTTGCCACAGACTAATCAAACCATAGGGCTATTCATTAGACAGATAACCGGTGGTAGCTTAACCTAAGGATCACCATACCTCCAGTAAGGGAGAAGGAAGATCTTCCATGGTACCCTCAAGCAGTATGGGAATTGAACTCATGCAATTGGCATTATAAACCAGCCTTCCAGCCAATTGAGCTAACCAATTCCCAATATCTCAAATGCTTAAAGATCTCTTCCAAGTTAATGTATTGCTAAGAGTAGTTACATACACCCACTGGGAACCAGGTTCTTATTCCAATGTCTCATTTTTCTAATGCTCTTCTTCTAAGAGATTTGCAGAGAATGCTACTATTCTGGGGTAACCAATGTGTATTGACATCCATAGCACAACGGCAAACCATGAGATTAGACAGATCCATGTTTTACGGCTGATAATGTTTTTGAGCCTGAGTTTGTCTACAGAGGTGAGTGACTCATGTCAGGAAATTTGCCAAATCACCTAGACAACAAGCATTCCAATACACAAAATGTTTGCTCAGATTTGGGGAGGAGGGAATGCAGGATGGAATAAAGCCCATTAATCTCAGGTCAGAAGTCGAGAGTTGATAGCAATTGAAGCATGAATCTACTGAGGCAGGCTGGTTAAAAGCTCAACTTTGTTAGAAGGTGTTACACCCTCCAGCCTCACCCCTTATACTCTACCATCCCCCTACAAAACACTCAAGGCCACTTCTGTCTTCCATACCAATGTAATAGCAACTTGCACTCACCACCAACTCCCATTGGTATTTCATACTCTCCACATCAACTCAATGCTAAGACATGCCCCTCCATACCAATGTTTACATCCAGCTACCAATCATTCCATTCTTTATCTTGGAAATTGATTTCTTTGATACGTACCAATTTTTTTATGCGTATCATTAATAAGGCATACAATCCCAATGACAACTTGGAATTGCTAAGAAAGAAAATATTTTAAAAATTTCAGAAATGTTCCTTTGAAAATAAAACAATAATTCTTACATTGCTACAAAAACATATTATATTTTGAGAGTTTGGATTTTAAAATAGATACATATGGGTTAAGAGTTCTTAGAAATTATAATCAGGCCAGGCAGTCCTTCTGGAACAGTAATCGAATCCAGAATGTGTCAGAGAGTAGGTGTTCTCTGAAGCATTAATGTTGGGAAATGGAATAAGACTTCATTTGCTGTTCATTTTAAGATTAGCACTTTTTTGTTTTCATCTTTTGTGTTCTATTGGCAAAGAAATTCTGCAGCTTCATATGATTTGTTCAATGAATAACCACTACTCTAACTACACTTTCTTAAAAGATCAATTAAGCTAGATTTCATTATGGGATCTCACTCACCAGCAGGGATCATAACGATCAATAACAGAGGCTTTAGATCTCTTAATCTTGTCCAAATAAGCATTGACAAAATATATAATGGAAAGAGAAAATTATAACTCCAGAAATGTCTGCAAGTTATGCTTATTAATTAGGTGTAGAAACATAGAAGATAGGAGCAGGAGTAGACAAATCAACCCCTCGAGTCTGCTCCACCTTTCAATATGATCATGGCTGATCACCAAGTTCAATACTCTTATCCCATCCTGCCTCAATATCCCTTGATCCCCTCAGCCACAAAAACTAATTCTGCCTCCTTCTTGTTTTGGCTTCAACCACTTTCTGTAATAGTAAATTCCATAGACTCATCACTGTCTGGATGAAGAAATTTCTGCTCATCCCGGTTCGAAAGGGTTTGCCTCATTTCCTTAAATTCTGACTCCTGGTTCTAGACTCTCCACCAGCGAGAATATTCTTCCTGTCTCGTCCTGTTTAAATGTTATAGGTTTCTATGATATACCGTCTCATTTCTCTAAACTCCAGTGCATATAATCCTAACTGACTCAATCTCTTCTCACACATCAGATCAATTTGGTAGACCTTCATTGTTCTCCTTCTGTAGCAAGGATGTCCTACCTCACATAGGGAGACCACACAATGTACCAGGTCTGCCCTCACCAATGCCCTGTATAATTGCAGCAAGACATCCTTGTGCCTGTATTCAAATTGTCCCACTATGAAGGTCAACATACAGTTGCTTTCATTACTGCCTGCTGCACCTGTGCTTGTACTTTCAGGAACTAGATTTAGATTAGATTAGATTTAGATTAGATTAGATTAGATTACATTACAGTGTGGAAACAGGCCCTTCGGCCCAACAAGTCCACACCGACCCACTGAAGCGCAACCCACCCATACCCCTACATTTACCCCTTACCTAACACTACGGGCAATTTAGCATGGCCAATTCACCTGACCTGCACATCTTTGGACTGTGGGAGGAAACCGGAGCACCCGGAGGAAACCCATGCAGACACGGGGAGAACGTGCAAACTCCACACAGTCAGTCGCCTGAGGCGGGAAATGAATCTGGGTCTCAGGCGCTGTGAGGCAGCAGTGCTAACCACCGTGCCACCGTGCCGCCCACAGTGCATGGTGTCACCCAGAACTTATTGAACATGCTATTCTTTAATTTTATGTCCAAGTAATAAACTGTCTTTCTATTTTTGCTGCCAAAGTGGATAACGTGACATTTATCCACATTATACTACTTATTCCATGCATTTGCTCACTTACTCAGCCTGTCCAAATTACACAGCAACATCCATGCACCTTCCTCACAACTCACTCTTCCATCCAGCACTCTTCATCTGCAAATTGAGATATTACATTCAGTTCCCTCATCGAAATTATTAACATACATTGTCAATAGCTGATGCCCCAGTACTGACCCCTGCGGTGCCATACTAGTCACGGCCTGCCATTTAGAAAAGGGCCCATTTATTCCTACTCTTTATTTTCTGTCCGCTAACCAATTTTCTATCCAGCTGAATGCACTATGCCTAATTCCACGTGCTTTAATTCTATGCATTAATTTCTTGCGTGAAGAAAGCTTTTTGGAAGTCCAAATAACCTACATCTACAGACTCCCCCAGATCAACTGTACTAGTTACATCTTCAAAGATTTCCAATAGATAGCAACAAAGACTATCAGCAGCCAAAGATGATATACCAGTCCCCATCAGGACCACATCCTAGACAGCTTCTTCTCTAAAGACTGTAACTTTGGGTTGGGTAGGATGTAATGCAGCTTCAGCATCGACATTTTAAGAACTGTTATCAGATACAACATTGTGTACACAGCATAGTTCATTTACGATCTCCATGAATTTCTGATCCAGGTTAAATTGGCATGAAGCAACCATATCAGTGTTCCTGCTAACATATTTGGCAGTGTCCATTACATTTCTGTATTTATTAGAACACTGTTGTAAGTGTAAGTAAAGCATAATATAAGAAAGACTGAGGATCATTATAGTATAAAGTTTTTCTCAGAACTTTAGTGGTTTCTTAACCAGGTTACAAAGATGAAAACAGCAGTGTTCCATCTCACTGCAGCAGCTACTTTTCCTTCTTAGCAATATCCATTATACTTTATAATACATTCCTTGGTCTTCCAAAGTGTTGTTTAAGCATGAACAGAAATATCAAACTGTCAAGAGAACAGTCTGCATTATGTACTATTTCTGCGTCTTTCACAGAATATGCAAGAGCAAGCAAAACAGCCACAATATTAAATATACTGATTAATAACTAATATCATGACACTTTATTACTGAAGAGTAAAAGTTTTATTTTATACATGTGGAAATTCATTAACTGCTCTTTATGTGACTTTAGGTATTAACTTGGAAATGGTATTCATCCATGACAGAGCTGCATAATATAGTAACCATATAATGAAGATTTCTGTTACATTTTGCTTCTGCTCTGATCTTGTCAGTTTAGGCAAAATTTAACTATCCAACAGTAATAGCTGCACAGGAGACAGATTCACAAAAAGAATAATACACATTCAAATCATTCACAGCATAATGTTGCACCTAAATCTTGTTATGTTTACCTCTACCATTGTACCATTATAATTTATTTTTTAAAACCAACCTATTCATACACCTCTGGATCAGATGAGACTCGAACCTAGGCCTTCTACAACACCATAACAACCCTCACTGAAATAAAAAAAAACTGTGGATGCTGGAGATCTGAAACATAAACAGAGAAACTCAGCAGGTTTGGCATCATCTGTGAGAAAGCAGAGTTAACATTTTGACTCTGGCCTAGACCTGCTGAGTTTCATCAGCAGAATCTGTTTTTGTTTCAGCCCTCACTAAAATCTTGTTCTGCTTGATATGAAATCCTTCCTTGGAAATTGAAGGAGTTTGGATTTGGTCTTTGTGTTAATACTCCACAATTAATAGATCATATCCAAGAGGTAGCTGTCACATTAAAGGAGTGAAAAATTGACAAACAATGTTTCTTCTAGGCATATTAGACTTAGACATTTAAGCAATCAACTGTTGGGTGAAAATAATGTTGAGATAATTGTAAAATTTGTGTTACTCTTTGTTGGCTTACTGTTCACAAAGGTCTTTTGAGTAATGCATTTCCACATAAGGTCTAATTTCAGGCAGTAAACATGATTTTATTTTCAAAGGGATATTGGAAGTTACTTTTTTTAAATATAAAGCTTTATACTGGAACAGCATGATGAAGGAGATGGGACAATATTTGTAAATGATAAATGTGTAAGGGTTTTCCAGGTGACTGGAGAGTCCAAAGCTGGGGGAATCACAATTTAAGGATACAGAGTAGGCCATTTAGGACTGAGATGAGAAGAAATGTCTTCACCCAGAGAGTGATGAGTATAGTAATAGGGAGGTCTTGCTAAAACTCTGCAAGGTACTGGACAGGATTCCCTGGAATACTGGAAATCTCTTCCACAGAAAGCAGTTGAGGCCAAAACATTGAATGTTTTCAAGAAGGAGTGAGATCATTTTGAGAACTAAAGGGATCAAAGGGTATGGGGCAAAAGAGGGTAGAGTATAGAATTATCAGCCATGATCATATTGAATGGCCAAATGGTCTACTCCTGTATTTTTTATGTTTTATGTATATATATCTATACATGATGATTTCCCTGAAGTCTTTCTACTTTTCTGTAACAAATTTGAATTGGAGAGAAATTGTTAATGATACAAATAAAATGTAAAGCCCCAAAGACAAACTGAAGTGATATTGAGCCATTGTATGCTGCATAAATAATGGCACTTTTGACATTTTGTTTGGTATAATTAATTTACAAGTCATCCAACATTTTGTGGCAGTTAAATAATATCTTGCGGATTACAAATCACCACAGACCCTGGAAAATTTGCATCACTCTACTGTTAGCCTTATGAAAATGGCAGCTCACCCTCAATATCACTGTCAGTGTTAAGAAAATGTTGAACTTGCACATTAGTTGCCAATTAAAGGCTCCATGGAAATTGAGTTGTGATTGAGTGGACTGAGTAACGTTTTGGTGAGAGGTTTTATGTACTTCCAGAGGCTCTTAAATTCTCACCAGAGACAGAACACTTTAAGCTGTGCAGTATCATTCCGACAGGTAGTTAATAGTTAGATTTATAAAGTTGGAACGTTTAATGTTTTCCTTAGTTCAATATTTCCCCAGTTTAAATAACCAATCTATATCTAATTTATCCTCTTTCCATCTCTGTTGTTACTCTATTACTGTCTCATCTCATAAATCTCTAATTGGTTAATATTATTTATCAAAGACCCAGAGATTTGTTGTTGTTGCTGTTCCTTTATCAGCTTTCACTTACAGCAATAACCAGGGCAAAATGATTTCAAGCTGAAGTACAAGAGAAAATGCCATGAATAATCATGATCCAGCAAACCCTGATTATTGTAATTTTCAGTCGCATAACCAAGTTCACATTTTATATTTGAGGCATTTCAAAATCCTATATCGCAAATTCCAATGGTTACACAATGAATCCGTAGAGTTCTGAATAAACCTTGAAAAGTTCTAAACTATCTGCATTAATATAGTTGCTTTCATCTCACACAATGACACAACTTTAAATAAACAGCAGCAAACCTATTTAACCATAATGGAGCAGTTTTAATATAATAGTATTAATAACAATGCAACTAAAGTAGAGTTAAGGATAGGTTTATTGTTTGCAAGACTCAGTAATTATATTTTCTGGCCTTCTATTCCACCTTTCCTCAGTTATCTCATTAAATCTTCATATTTAATTTTGCTTCAATAACTTTATTTCAATCTAATCCTTCTTTGTATATTTTATCATTTGATTGCATAGGTAATTAAACAATAGACATGAAAAAGATAAACACAAAGCACAGGTGAAGACCAAATTGCCTACTGAACCTTAAAACAGCATACAGCAAGCTATTCACATGATGATTCCAATCCACACTGTCCTCCCACACATACCAGTCAGCCAAGCCAACTGTTGGGAAAGGTAAAAAGCAAGGGAAAAGACGACATCAAGTCAACTTAAGAAAAAAGATTTGTTCAATTACTTCCAGACTCTCAAGTTGATCACAAGAGTTGTAGGCTTCCACAGTAACTTCCAGTCCTTGTCATACCATAGTAGGTCAATGTTTGCTTAACACAAACTTACCAATATCAGGACTGGTAACCTTAATTTATTTGTAAGTATTGTCACAGGAAAGGAGGGTATTTACTCTCATACCGCACATTCTGTTATCTGGATTGTGCTCGGATCGCTGCTCATGTTCTACATCCTGGTTACTTACTCATTTGCATATTGCTCTTTAAAGCAATATGGTGACATCCACATTTAAGGAAATGCTCAATTTGTCTAACAACTAGCTTTGTCATTTGTTTTAAACCAATCTAAAGACTGACAATGTTATACAAAATCTAACAGAACCATTCAGTACATAATCATGAGTCGTTGGAAGAGCTAGTAAATTAGTTGTACTGCCCCGCTCTTTCATCAAATACCTACTATTTGTTTCTTCTCTGTAAACATTCATCATGGTTTCAACTGTGACAATTGAATCCAGGCATAATCAGACTAATGTTTGAAACCCACCTACCAATATAACTGTGGGAAAATGCCAAAGGACCTAAATTACCTTGGCTGAGACCTTTCAATGCATCAAGTGCCATGAACATTTTACTTCAAATCCAGTCTAAACTAATAGAACAAACATCTGCTTGATCATTAATATTCTGACTGAAATTTGTTTATGCCAGCTCAGTTCAGCCCTTAATAGGTGTTGGCTTAAATAACCTGTCGTACGTAGACCGACTGCAGTATGATCTATGCGAAAAGTAGAAAATTACTACAGCGATGCAGCAGCAGATTAATTTCTAAGGCTGGGTCTAAAACTTATTGTTGCGAAAGGATAGAGCAACCTTACTCTGCACTTGTGCTGTACCTGAACAGGGAATGCTTACTTTACAGAAATGTTGCCCAAAATGCACAAAATGGAAAATGGTCCATTACCCTAACATATTGTATACAAAACAAATCATAGACAAACAAATAACAATGAACGATATCCCTCATCCAATATCAAAGGACTGCATAAAGGATCATTTAATCCTTTCCTTCCTCAATTGCCTTAACAAATTAGAAATGAGCACATTTGACAGATTCTATTGTAAAGTAATCACCAAAGCAAAGAGTTCAACCAAAACATGGTTTTGCTACTGTTGAAATCTACTGAGCCGTTCCTGGTTAACACTCTGCCAATGAGAGTGGCACCAGCACTGTATTTTTACACTGTTCATGCACAATTAACTAAAATAGCTGTTCCAACAGCCACTTTAACATAAACATTGCTTCAACGTGCATACTGTTCATACCAATTGCTCTCATTTGGCTATCATCCATCATTATGCCACTACATAAATGTATTTTTGTAAAAGAAATCAATATACAATGTCAATACTATTAAAGATGTACAAAGTACCAATCTCTGTTTTCTTCTGAACTACATGGCAGTGCAGCAGCCCATCTGAATGCACGATTAAACTCCTGTTACAAACTCAAGATGGTCATGCAACATTAAACTGATATCTATGCAAATAGTTCATGATACCTGTTCAGACATGCCATTTTATTCAACATGGAACTTTTCAAAGACAAATTGATTGTTGCTTTGATGTATAAAATATAAATGTTCCTGCTTCAGGTGAAAATGAATGGCTGCTGGCATAACAGTCAATGCATTTCCAACTTAATGTATCATGCGGTTTGAGGTCTGCACTTGGTGCAATAAAGTGTGATATAAATACAGGTGGCATTCACTTATTTAAACAATGCATAAGACATTCTCCAGATCGTTTGCCTTGAAAAAGCAAACTCATCAATGAACCTGCTTAATCTATAGTGGTTCCATTTCTGATTCAAGCAAAATTGTGTAATTTTAATGAATCTACTTTTTAAACATACACAGCAGCATATGTGAACAAAGAAATTTATTTCTCTCCTTTCCTAAAGGCACTGAGTTTTGTTCTACACAATTAGGGACAGTGGCAACTCTTACCAAAATGACCATTTTGTGCCTGATAATAAGGTTTTATTTTTAAAAACTGGTGAACAATTTAATAAGAATTTGCATTCTGAAGGATTTGTGTACATGGTATAATTGCGCATGACAAACAGAAAATTAATATGCAGATTATGATAAGTTCCTTTTTTTAATTGTTGTATGGAAATTGCATTGAAAGAACGCATACTGTGAAAATATCTAGTCTCAGAAAGTTCTAAAGATTTGCCCCATTTGACCCTTCCCAGATTAATTACGTGCAATTCTGCCAAGCAATAGGGGAGGAACTTACTGCAAGTTTTCCAACACATCCAACAGGATCATATAGGCATCACAAAAGTGCAGCTTCACGGCCACATTGAGCTATGAGATGGAGAGAGATGTAGGCTTTATTTTAGAAGTGTGCCAATTAGATTTTAAAAAAATCGGTCATGGGATGAGGGTGTCAGTGTCTAAGCCACCATTCATTGCTCATCCCTAATTACCCAAAGGACAGTAAAGAGTCAACCATATTGCTGTGGGTCTGGAGTCACATGTAGGCCAGACTGGATAAGGATGGCAGATTCCCTTCCCGAAAAAACATTAGTGAAACAGATGGATGTTTACTACAATTGACCTTGGTTACATGGCCATCAAATGGGAAGGCAGCTGCATTGCACAGATATTGTTTAAAGGGACTCAGTGAGGAATCGAGAGCAATTAGATGGCTCTGTGCTGTTTGAACTAATTCAGGATGGAGTTATAGGAATTAATAGGTAGCTAAATGTTGAGGTCAGGACTCGAAAGTAGTCCTGACAAAGAACGTCACTAGCTTTGTGTTGGAGGAAGCTGTGAGGGGCTCAGAAGGAGCTTGTAAACATTAATAATTCAGTCCAGTTGACACAGCAGGATTGACAATCACGCAAGCAGTATTCACTTGATATAATTGGGCAGAATGAGAATTTAGGAAAAAATAAACCAGGGGCAAGACTGACTCAGTGAGGCTAGCTGTCATTATAAAACTAGATTTATACTCATAAATGAGTTTGGGAGTGCAGGTTCAGCGTCCAGGGGAGCATCGACCCAGAAAAGGTAGGCAATTGACCAGATAGGGAGCAGCCTTGACTTCGTCCATGACAGAAAGACACTTGAGTTTCAAGGCCAGATGAGCAAAAGTGAAAAATTGTAATCCCTTGTAAATTTTAATGAGATGCAATGACCCACTATGTCTTTAATGTTTGAAGGAAGATGATCAGAAATCTGTGGGACTTTGTTCTATTTGTTATTTCATATGGACTTTTGGGTGCTTGATCACTGTATATTATTTATTTTTACCATATGTTACTTTGTTTGCTTGAAATATATTGTACACACATTAAAGGTTCATAACAAGGTCCACCTTGCAAGGCAAATGATGTGATGGCGTGTATTGTAAGGAGGTTGGTACACTGGATTAAGGTAGATTTTCTACAAATGCACAGGACTTTGGTAAAACCATACCTGTCTACAGTTTTAGTTACATAGATGAAAAAGAAAGTATTTATCTTACTGGGAGGGCAATGAAGGTTTACATTGATTGCTGGACTTGTAAGTTAAGGAAATGTGGGCCAATGCTTTCTGGACTTCTGAAAGTGTAGCTCTCAATGCCTTTTGTTTTCACTGACCTCTTAATGAGCAGAGTACCAGCCTTCTTCTTTGGTAGTGCAAGCATTCTTACTGCATAGGTGGCTGCTACATTGACCAGGGCAGCCTTGCTGCCTGTTTGTCTATCTTGTTAATGTCAGGGAGATGTCAAACCCATTCAAATCCTTAGCAATATATGTTCATTCTCTCCACCATCTGTGCAGCATTTAGGGCAGACCGTGTATCCTTTCAGCCCACTGATCCTCTCATATGGCAGGAATGATACCCTGGCAAAACTGTGATTGGCTCCCCGATTTCTACCCACTTCCGGCCTGATGACATGTTCCTGAGTACACGAGCAGTCAGCATGTCTCATCAAGAATGTAAACCTGAAACATTGAGGCATCCTTAACAAGTATGTAAACAGATCTGATTAGCGTCTATTGGGAGGTAAAGGTTCAGTAGCAATGAGAATGTATACCCTCTGCTGAAAGGGTAAGCATCAGGACAGCACGTGAAGGAGGGGGAGAAGGCAATGAAGGTCAAACTCCTAACATTGGATCCAGCACCAGAGACAGAGTTACTTAAAGATGCCTGACAACCAGTGCCACCATAAACTACGGCTGTCTCGACAATAATCATTATTGGTTACATCTCAGCACTGCTTGCCTGTGCATTGCCAAAGGTCAACCTGTCACTGTGACCTTAAACACCTGTAATTCAGTTCATTACAAGTACCAGTTGCAGACCACAGTGGCATCTTACAAATGTCTGTCCACCACCACATCTTGCTGACAGCTGATACCCATTTCACGTGACGAAGACACTATATTTCACAATGACATCACAATGACAGTGGGCATTATGTTTCCTCGCACTATCAATAGATGCTCCAAGGTGCAGGACATCATCAATGTCACCCATGAGGCCCCTAAAATTCTCAGTGCCCAACCAGTGTGATCATCAATAGAGATGCCCTCCACACTCTTGACATCCAATTACTTTGCGACCAAAATCACGAGCTTCTCTTGTGAATGAGCTCACTTTCGTGATGGTGTTCATGACTCCTCCATCCTTTGCCAGCCCTGTCTTCCTCACGTCTTCAGTCCAACCCTAAGAGTATATAGATTGATTTGATTCTGTGCAGGAGGCCGAGACTGAGGCTCAGAAGTAACACAACCCATGGTGCCTGCTCAGAAAAACAAATATTGAGCAGACCATTGAATTTTTGATAATGTGATTCTGGTACCTTGGCCATTTGGGTGATTAACTTCAATGGTCCCCTGTAAGAGTCAAGGTACCAAACTTTTCTGCTGTAATTTCCCTAACCCTCAAAGAGATCTGAAACTTGAGGAAAATGAGGATGTGAGTTGCCCATGCTTTGGACAAATTTCCACAATATTTACTCTCTATCTTGATATATCTGTCTGAGAAAGGATATTACACACAATGATCCATGTGTTTGAGCTGGACCAACGGAAATTCCTTCCTCTTTGATGTAGGGCGGGCTCTCTTCCACAAAGATGGGTCTCACAAATCAAGATAGATCTTCTTCTGGGTCTTCTTGGGTTCTTCATGGTCTTCCATCACGAGTCCTGCTGTGAGTTTTCACTGAGGGGGTGGCTTCCAGGTGTGTGCTTTTGTCCCTCTCATCCAGGATCTTCCAAAATGTTCTGTGGCCTTAGGCAATGGGATCATGAATTGGATTCAATTGGGTCACGTCAACACCCCTTCACTGTTGCCACGCTGGGAAAGTGTAAAGTGCAAGCCCTCAGACACAGGATGGAAGCCAAGGTGTCAGAAAGTCTGATCGGTACTTTTCCAACACACAACCCTCAGTTTCTCATCAAGGCAAGGAGGTGAGACAGATGGTGGAAGAGGACGTGGTGGAAATGATGTTGAACTGAAAGATACCATCATTACATGACAAAGTGAACTTTGCCTGCCACCTTCCAGGAAGGAGACCAACCTTTTCACCCTCAGTATTTGTTACAGATTGATTTAGATGAAGCAAAAATCTGCCCTGGGTACAGACTTGTTCACACCCTGCGACATTCCATTTTCTTGAGGTGCTGTGGATGGTTTGACACAATCAGCAGATTTCTTCTCTCGTATAACTAACAGTCTCAGAGATACTTCCCAAGGGATGTCTAAATCAGTTCCACACCTCATCAGACCTCGCTCCATTCCTGCCCTGACTGGCTCAGACCCTTGTTGCCATAAAACTGAAGGTCTTTTAGATTAGATTATCTACAGCATGGAAACAGGCCCTTCAGCCCAACTAGTCCACACCGACCCTCCGAAGAGTAACTCACCCAGACCCATTTCCCTCTGACTAATGCACCTAACACTATGTGCAATTTAGCATGGCCAATTCACCTGACCTACACATCTTTGTGAATGTGGGAGAAAACCGGAGCACTCGGAGGAAGCCCATGTAGACACGGGGAGAATGTGCAAACTCCACACAGACAGTCGCCCGAGGCAGGGATCAAACCTGGGACCCTGGTGCTGTGAGGCAGCAGTGCTAATCACTGAGCCACCATATCTTCTCACATAAAAATCAACATGAACATAATAATAATCAGAGGAGGCTTTCTGACATGAAAACAATTTTGGCTCTTGATTCTTGCCTCTGCAGCTACAATTCAGCTCCAGTATAGTGTGCTTGTAGGTCAGTTCTGATCTCAGTATTAAATGGAACAGGCTCAGGGGGACTCCAGTCCCTCTGTTCTCTTTGTGTTGTTTAAACAGAGGTGCACAAGTAGGAAAAAGAAGCAATTAAGAATCTGTGGTTGACAGGTTTATGATTTGTAATATTGAATTGAAGTGGAATGTCAGGAGCTGTCGAGCCACTGGACAAAACAAATGAAAGAATATAGTATTTTACTACCCAAGGGAAAATGGAAACAGTGACTTTTTTTGTCAGAAAATAAAGCACGAAGCTTCCATCAGGTCTTGGGTCAATAATGTCAACAAGTTCCAAGACCTCCATAGCACACTCAATTGCACTAATGAGAATAATATTGAAAATGATTTAACTATGGTAAATCAAGGCTGGTTGAGAAGAGCAGTAAAGCACAGACTAAAGACTGATTTCAGCACAAATGGTGATAAAACAGTACAGAATTGCCAGCAGTTGTGATGACAAATTTCAATGGCTGCTCATACGGCATACTTTAAATGCGACAATCACTCATTTGGGTTTAAAATTTTAACCCTAAGTTGTCTTATTTGGAATAAAAGCTGCTCCATTTTTAATGTCATCAGTGCCAGTCTTGCTGATCCTGTATGTCACCATGCTTTCAATGGTCCTGGGATTCTTTGTGCACAAAATAGTGAGATCATATGATATGACAACAAGACCATAAAGACAGCAGGAAAATGCCAACCAATGTTTTTTCAAAGAAATGCTTACATTGAAGCTGCTTAGGCAATTTAAAAAAAAACACACAAACATAAATGCTATTCATTTTCAACAAGGTGAAGCAAAGTAAAATGAGCAAGTGAAATTGGTAAAAGCATGAATGATGAACGTGGACTAGTTGCATAAATGGAGGCAATGGAAGTATCTGGTTGTTACTAAATCTCAGGACTAATTTCGAAGTAGCTTCTGAACCATTGGAGAGAAAACCCAAAGAGAAGTTGCTTGCAAGTCAACTGCTGTTAAGATTTCATGGTTCATGTAAGGCAAATGTGTTCATTGACAATTCCAAAACCAAAATTGATTGATTTGTCGTGAGCAACGGTTTTAAGGCTTAACACATCAAGGTGGGTAGATGGAATTAGGAATCAGTCATGATCCATTTAAATGACAGAACAGCCTGAAGTGACTGCAAAGCATACTGTCCCTATATGGTCCCAGAAATAAGTACACTGAGTTCCACTTGTGACCTGAGTTTGACTATTCTCCACCTGCAATCTCCACAAACTATTTGATCTTTAATATAAAACAAGATCTTTCTACCTTGTTGAAAATGAATAGCATTTATGTTTGTGCGTTTTTTTTTACATTGCCTAAGCAGCTTCAATGTAAGCATTTCTTTGAAAAAATGTTGGTTGGCATTTTCCTGCTGTCTTTATGGTCTTGTTGTCATATCATATGATCTCACTATTTTGTGCACAAAGAATCCCAGGACCAATGTAAATTATATTTCACATTATTCATTTAAGCTTTTTGTGATGTTTCTATATCTGGGAGTCTGATCATTAATTTAAAAGTGAATAGACATTTTGATAAACATTTAGAATGAATGATAAAGTGCCAGGTTGTTGGGTTCAGAACCTGTTTTCCATTTTGAACACAACTCACCCAATAGTCTCTCCCCATACAATGTTTGACCCACCATGTGCTGACTGGGAGAATCAGGATGGTATTGGACCTCAAGAAAGAGACTTTCTGGAGTGCCTCCGAGATGCCTTCTTAGAACAGCTGGTGCTGGAGCCTACCAGGGAGAAGGCAATTCTGTATCTGGTATTGTGCAACGAACCAGAATTGATCAGGGACCTCGAAGTGAAGGAGCCATTGGGAAGTAGTGACCATAATACAATAAGCTTCAATCTGCAATTTGAGAAGGAGAGCGTACAATCGGAAGTGACAATATTTCTGTTGAATAAAGGGAACTATGGAGCTATGAGGGAGGAGCTGGCCAAGTTCAATGGTGCAATATCTCAGCAGGGATGACAATGGAGGAACAATGGCAGATAGATTAGATTACTTACAGAGTGAAAACAGGCCCTTCGGCCCAACAAGTCCACACCGCCCTGCCGAAGCGCAACCCACCCATACCCCTACATTTACCCCTTTCCTAACATGGCCTGACCTGCACATCTTTGGACTGTGGGAGGAAACCGGAGCACCCGGAGGAAACCCACACAGACACGGGGAGAACGTGCAAACTCCACACAGTCAGTCGCTTGAGGCGGGAATTGAACCCGGGTCTCTGGCGCTGTGAGGCAGCAGTGCTAACTGCTGTGCCACCATGCTGCCCACAGATATCTCTGTGTATAATGCAGAAGATGCAGGATCAGTTCATTCCAAAAAGGAAGAAAGATCCTAGGAGGAGGCATGGGTGGCCGTGGCTGACGAGGGAAGTTAAGAAACATATAAAGTTAAAAGAGAGAAAGTATAACATAGCAAAGATAAGTGGTAAAATGGAGGACTGGGAAGCTTTTAAAGAACAACAGAGGATTACTAAGAAGGAAATACGCAGAGAAAAAATGAGGTACGAAGGTAAACTGGTCAAAAATATAAAGGAGCATAGTAAAAGCTTTTTTAGGTATGTGAAAGGCAAAAAAATGGTTAAGACTAAAATTGGGCCCTTGAAGACAGAAACAAGAGAATTACAGGGAACAAAGAAATGGCAGAATAATTGAATTGGTACTTCAGATCTGTGTTCACTGCGGAAGACACAAGCAATCTCCCTGAGGTAACAGTGGCTGAAGGACCTGAACTGAAGGGAATTTATATTTGCCAGGAATTGGTGTTGGAGAGACTGTTAGGTCTGAAGGTTGATAAGTCCCCAGGGCCTGATGGTCTACATCCCAGGGTACTGAAGGAGGTGGCTCGAGAAATCGTGGATGCGTTGGTGATTATTTTCCAGAGTTCGAAAGATTCGGGATCAGTTCCTGCAGATTGGAGAGTGGCTAATGTTGTACCAGTTTTTAAGAAAGATGGAACAGAGAAATCAGGAAATTATAGACCAGTTAGTCTGAACTCAGTGGTGGGAAAGATGCTGGAGTCTATTATAAAGGACAAAATTACAACACATCTGGATAGTAGTAACAGGATAGGTCCGAGTCAGCATGGATTTATGAAGGGGAAACCATGCTTGACTAATCTTCTAGAATTTTTTGTGGATGTAACTCTGAAGATGGATAAGGGAGATCCAGTAGATGTCGTGTACCTGGACTTTCAGAAAGCTTTTGATAAAGTCCCACATAGGAGGTTAGTGAGCAAAATTAGGGCGCATGGTGTTGGGGGCAATTATTTACTTGGATTGAAAGTTGGTTGGCTGACAGGAAACAAAGAGTAGTGATAAACGGCTCCATTTTGGAATGGCAGGCACTGACCAGTGGGGTACCGCAGGGATCAGTGCTGGGACTGCAGCCTTTTACAATATATATTAATGATATAGAAGATGGTATTAGTAATGACATTAGCAAATTTGCTGATGATACTAAGCTAGGTGGCAGGGTGAAATGTGAGGAGGATGTTAGGAGATTACAGGGTGACCTGGGCAGGTTAGGTGAGTGGTCAGATGCATGGCAGATGCAGTTTAATGTGGATAAATGTATGGTTATCCACTTTGGTGGCAAGAACAGGAAGGCAGATTACTACCTAAATGGAATCATTTTAGGTAAACGGGCAGTACAAAGAGATCTGGGTGTTCTTGTACACCAGGAGAAAGTGAGGACTGCAGATGCTGGAGATCAGAGCTGAAAAATGTGTTGCTGGAAAAGCACAGCAGGTCAGGCAGCATCCAAGGAGCAGGAGAATCAAAGTTTTGGGCATAAGCCCTTCTTCAGGAATCATTCCTGAAGAAGGGCTTATGCCCGAAACGTCAATTCTCCTGCTCCTTGGATGCTGCCTGACCGCTGTGCTTTTCCAGCAATACATTTTTCAGTTCTTATATACCAGTCAATGAAGGTAAGCATGCAGGTACAGCAGGTAGTGAAGAAGGCTAATAACATGCTGGCCTTCATTACAAAAGGGATTGAGTATAGAAGCAAAGAGGTTCTTCTGCAGCTGTACAGGGCCCTGGTGAGACCACACTTGGAGTATTGTGTGCAGTTCTAGTCTCCAAATTTGAGGAAAGATATTCTGGCTATTGAGGGAGTGCAGCGTAGGTTCACGAGGTCAATTCCTGGAATGGCGGGACTGCCTTACGCTGAAAGACTGGAGCGACTGGGCTTGTATACCTTTGAGTTTAGAAGACTGAGACGTGATCTGATTGAGACATATAAGATTACTAAAGGATTGGACACTCTGGAGGCAGGAAACATGTTTCTGCTGATGGGTGAGTGCCGAGCCAGAGGGCGCAGCTTAAAAATAGACCGTTTAGGACAGAGATGAGGAGAAACTTGTTCACCCAGAGAGTGGTGGGTATGTGGAATGCTCTGCCCCATAGGGCAGTGGGGGACCAGTCTCTGGTTTCATTTAAGAAAGAGTTGGATAGAGCTCTCAAGGATTGTGGAATCAAGGGTTATGGAGATAAGGCAGGAACAGGATACTGATTAAGGATGATCAGCCCTGATCATAATGAATGGTGGTGCAGGCTCGAAGGGCAGAATGGCCTACTCCTGCACCTATTGTCTATTGTCTATTGTCATGCCTGGCCACCGTAAGTTTTGATAGCTGAATTTTGCAATTTGTGCATAAGATCACAAAACTGGCGATGATGTTGAGCTCTGAGAACAATTATGAGAAAATCAACCAATTATTTTAACAAATCAATTGTCCAAACAATGCAGCACCCATCATATTATGCACCTGCTTCACCTACTCAAAGGTTGTTGCTCAAATTTATCTGAGGACCACTTGTTTTATGTGTTGCTTACAAACATCTCTCCAGTTGAGTAGACCTTCAACTCTCAGGCTGTTATCGATCCAGATACAGATGCAATTGGATCCAGTTTGTAAATTAATATTTTTTTGGAAAGAGACTTTGTTAGACGTGAATTTCCTGCAGAGTAAAGAGTAGTGTTGATTGATTGTTTTCCATTTTTTGACCTAATCAGAATATAGTCTTAATTACAATGTGGTAGAGATCAATAAATATGAGTAATGTGCATGTTAACAGGTCACTTCTCCAATCTTTTGCCTCAAACCTCAGTGTGGGTTGAGTTCTTAACAATTCAAGAGAAATTGAACAAAATAAAAAGCAGCAGATTGCATTACAATATTGTCAGCATAATTGCATTTAAGAAAGAAAAGGTATTTCGACAGAATCTTGACCATTCCATATTTTACTCATTCTACCATTGACAGTTACATCTCAACTGCCAAGACCTTAATTTCTGGAGTTTACACTCAAAACGTCTTCCTTGGTCTTACCACTATTTCCTTCTTTGAGATGCTCCTTAAAACCTTCCTTCTTGACCATGCTTAGCCTAGAATTTCTTTATATGTCTCAGTCTTAAATTTTGCTTCTGAAGTGTTATGTGGCATTTTATTATGGGACAGGAACAATATGAGTTCAAATTGTCATAATAATGATTCTTGATCAAGCTGCAGTTTGTAACCTAATATTCTGAGGGCAGGCAACATAGAACTTAAACACTCAGAGATTATGGAAGATCTCTCCTTTGATCTTGGTGTGTTACTTGCCTCATCTCAAGGACTGGTAGTGTAATTATTTTAATAGATTTGGACTCAGAATGGGGATCTGCTTATAAGCACATGCCATCACCCTCATGTGTTCCTCTGAGCCACCCTCCATCCTGACTTGAAAATATGGGAGAAAGTGAGGACTGCAGATACTAGAGATCAGAGTCGAGAGTGCAGTGCTGGAAAAGCACAGCAGGTCAGGCAGCATCCGAGGAGCAGGATAAACGTTGATTCTCCTGCTGACTTGAAAATAGGTCGCATTCCTAACAATGTCGGGGATCAAAATCCTTGACCTCCTTCCCTCATGGCTCTGTGGGTCTAACTCCAGCAAATGAGCTAAAGTCTAGATTTGATTATCTACACTGTAGATAAAAAGTTGAACAAGTCCACATCAATCCTCCAAAGAGTAACCCACCGAGACCTATTTCCCTCTGATTAATACACCTAACACTACAGGCAATTTAGCATGGCCAATTCACCTAACCTGCACATCTTTGGATCATGGGAGGAAACTGGGTTGCCCAGAGGAAACCCACACAGACATGGGGAGAATGTAATCCAAAGCAGGAATCGAACCCAGGTCCCTAGTGCTGTGAGGCAGCAGTGCCAATCACTGAGCCACTGTACCACCCCTAAGCTCTTGAAGGATTTAGCACCAGGTTACAGCCCAACACGTTTATTTGGAAGTATTAGTTTTCAGAACGCTGCTCCTTCACCAGGTAGCTGGTGGAGTAGGATCAGAGGACAAAAAAATTATAGCAAATGATCATAGTGTCATACACTGATACAATATATTGAACAAATCTGGATTGCTGTAAAGTCTTTCATTTTTTAGAATGGGTTGCAAGTCTCAAATCATTAATATGTAAATCCCGAACATAACAGCTATCTAGGTTTGTTCAATATATCCATCAGTTGTATAACACTATGATCATTTGCTATAAATTCTGTGTCCTATGATCCTGCCACATTAGCTACCTGACAAAGGAGCAGCACTCTGAAAGTTAGTGCTTCCATATAAACCTGTTGGACTATAACCTGGTATTGTGTGATTTTTAACTTTGTCCAACACCATCACCTCCACATCATGCTTTAAGGAGGCAGCTCATCATCACTTTCTCAAGGGTCATGAGGGGAGGTACCACATGAATGAATTAATAAAAACAAATTGTCCTTGAGAAATTTATCAATTTTAAAATTAACAGGAAAAGCGACTCTGACAGAGGGTCCTGCAACAACATGGACCTTTTTGTTAGATGCTACAACATGCATCAGAAAGGGTCAAAAATTAATATGTTCAAAATTAAAATATTTGACTGAACAACAACATTCTTCATTTTGTATGTGATGCTAATCTCTTTCAGATTGATTATTTAAAAAGCCTGATAATGTAACACTTCAACAAACAGTTTTCAAAGTCTGAATATGCACAAAATTTTATTCTCAATTCAAACATATGTGTCATTTCAATAATAGAGACAGTTCTGAAGTAATAACAATGTGTTAATTATCAATAAATTAACATTTAATTTTCACAATTACATATTTATTACAGCTTTCTCGTGAAATACTTTGATATTAAAATTGAAATTCATTTTAATTCATATATTTCAAAACTCATATCTCAAACTCTACACCTCAAAGATAAACGCAGATCAAAGATACAGCGTTTGGCAAGTTTAATGAAAGGGCTCCTTGTTAAGATCTGCATCATTCTAAGACTGTTTCTCTGCCTACTTCTCATCTACACACTGTTCCTCAGCACCATGATTCAAAGACTTCATTCAGGTTCCACGTGCATGCTACAAAATCAGACTTTGCCTCTTTGAAACTTCCCTTGGCCAGCAAACAGCCCATTCTTCCATTTCTTCCCTCCCCAAACTCACCCCAATTTGCTTTCTACTACTTTTCCAACATTTAGGACTGGTTGAGCAGGAGTTTATTTCATTTGAATATTTAGGTGGCAGGAGTTTTATTTTAGGTAAAAACAATGACTGCAGATGCTGGAAACCAGAGTCTAGATTAGAGAGGTGCTGGAAAAGCACAGCAGTTCAGGCAGCATCCGAGGAGCAGTAAAGGAGTTTTATATTACACTTATTTCATATTACACTTCATTCAGTAGCCAGTGACTCTTGCACTCATTCTGACAATTGTCTGAAGTTGCTCTATTTCTTGAGGCGCCATTGAACTCTGAGGTTAAGCCTCAGCCACACTCCACACCAACACCAAAATTACCACATAACACCATCCAATGTCACCCTTGCCTTAGCTCATCTGTTGCTGGTGCACTCATCCATGCTTTCACCCCAGACTTGACTATTGCTATGCTTCTCTAACCAATCTCCTAAATTCAAATCTCCATTTGTTTGAACATTTGCAAAAACTCTACTGCTTAAATCTTACCTTGCTCTCTGTTTGTTTCCCTATCTATTCTGTGCTGGTTGACTTGCTGTGATCCTGCAGTCCAGGAACACTTCGATAGATTTGAGCTGGCTGCATTCATCATTCACTTTTGTTCTTGTTTGAAACATAAGCAGTTCCTGGTAGATAAAGCAAAAACAGCTTGCTTTCATTTGTTTACTTATTCTTTATTTTTGCTGTTGTTCAATAAAAGTTGATGCTGTCAACCATTTAAAGCTTGCCAATGCAGGATGCCCTGACATTGAACAATGAAAAGGTGTGATGCTACAACGGACATTCAGGAAAGAATAGCACTCCCTCAAACAGACCTGTAAAATGTTAGAGCTCTCGGGATAGGTTGCCTTTGCAACTTGATTCTTCTAGTTGCAATTACAAAACTAAAGAACCGATGATTGGCTTCAGAAAGAAAGGAGGACAACACCTCCCCATTTACATCAACAGAGCTGAGGTTGAGAGGATTGAGAGCAGCAAGTTCCTCAGAGTGACGATAACTGATAAGGTAGTCTGAACTTCCCAACTTGATGCAACGGTCAAGAAGGCACAATAGAGCCTCTTCTTCCTCAGGTGATAATATGAAATAGCAATACAGCTACAAATCTGATCCTCTATTTGCAATGAAGCGTCATCTGCATGCCCTCGGGAACATTTCCCTCCCATTCCCCTCCCATTGCATGTGCTGTGAAGGGCAAGTCTTCCCTGGCAGCTCTTGTCATGGTACATGGCTACTGTGCTGTCACTGACACGTATATCTGCCACTGCTGAGTAGACAATAATGCAAGGGGGCTGCTATAGAGACATGCTGCATACATAATAAAGGGAGCAACAGAAAACTGCATGAAAAATCTTGCTTGAGCTTACAGAGAGAAACCCTCCATAAAACTCCTGAAATTGACATTGAGCAGTTTTTAAATAAATTTCAGGGCAGTGGTGTGTCTAATTCAGTTTTTTGTGACATCTGCATCGAGTGATTAGGCATAAAGGCAACGCTGGATTTTGATTGTATGCACGTGGAACCTGAATGAAGTCTTTGAACCATGTACTGAGAAGCAATGTGTAGATGAGAAGCAGAGAAGCAGTCTTAAAATGACGCAGATTTAACAAGGAGCTTTCTCTGCAGCCTTTCCATTAAACCTGCCAAACGCTGTGCTTTTGATTTGCATTTTTCTTTGAGGTGAGTAGTTTGAGAAATGATTTCAACTGAATTTCAAACCAAAAAATATTACAACAAACATTATTGAATGCTATTTAAAATGCTTTCAGTCTGGTCAATGAAAATTGTTATTTGAGGTTCCTGCAGCAACAGAGTCAGAATATAATCTTCCCAAGTTTGCAACTGAACTATTCAGGCCTGGAGGTTTTGCAGGGATCGGTGGAAGTATGGAACAATCTTCCACTCATTTCTTGATGACCAATCATCTAAATTCCTTCATGTGATAGGTGAAGCTGCTTTTAGCTGGGGGGAGGGGTGGAAGAGGGTGAGATCATGTCTTTCTGGAGTAGGTAGAGTATTACATGAATCAGGACCAAAATGATCTCTGTACTAGGTTTAAGAACCTAAGAGTGTGAGCGAGATACCTCATAGATTTTTTTGTTTTTTCTGTTGGCCTGGAATTTTATTGATTTATTTTCTTCTGTTTGGAGATGGCTTTTGGATCAGCTAGCGTGCACATTTTGTTGTACCAGGTACTCATGTTGATAAGAAAAGTACAGATGGAGAATGACATCTTTTCCTAATATGCTTTGTTTCATTTCAATCCAATATTACCTTCCTCCACAATAACTCTCAACATTGAAAATCCATTTTCATTGCCTTTCCTTGTACCCTCCCCATCAATAAATTGCCACCCCTCTCCCCAACAATGTACAAAGCTTATTGACATTATTCTGTACAAGTCAAAAATATACCGGCAAATTAAAAGCTTACTTGGTAGAAATGAATTGTTCATGCTAAACACATTTTCTATCTCAGAAGCACAATAGCAGTTCTACATGAAAAGAATTATTGATTTTGAAGTTATCTTCTGTGATAATGATTCAACTTTCAGAAGTGTGGCAGCAAACATCTAAGAACAACACCTCCCAGTCTCCCACATTAATCAATATGGAGAAGATGATCTAAGTAAAGAACAAAACAAAAGAAGAAATAACTTTCATTTATATATCAACTTTCATGTCCTCGTAAGCTTCCAAAGTGATTCACTGCTAATGAGTTACTTTTTGAAGTGCAGTAATTAATGTTTTGTAAGCAAACACGGAAGTCAATTTACTTCCAACAAGGTCCTATAAACAGCAATATAATCAGAGACACAAGCTATAAAGTTACAGTTGTATTTATGGATGACTTCAATCTGCATATAGATTGAGCAAATCAAAACAGTAGCAATACCACAGAGGAGGAATTCTTGGATTGAGTACTGGATGGTTTTCTGGATCAATTCGATGCGGAACCAATTCGGGTAGAACCATCATAGACAGGATGTTGTTTAATGAGAAAGGTATAATTGGCAATGTAGCTTTCTAGTGCCCCTTGATTAAGAATGAGTACAATATGATCAAATTATTCATTATGATGGAGAGTGATGTAGTTGATTCTGAGACAAAAGTTCTGAATCTTGAGGAAACCATGATGGTACAAGGTGTGATAAATTGGGGAACGTTACTTAAAGTGATGACAGTGGATAGGCAATAGCAAACACTTAAAGAGTGTATGGACGAACCACAGCAATTGTTCATTCCTGTCTGGCACAAGAATAAAATAAGAAAGGTGTCATGACTATGGGCTAACAATAGAAATTAGATCTAAAGAAAGGGCATACAAATTGGCCAAAAAAAAACAGACCTGAAGATTGGAAGCAGTTTTCATTTCATCCAAGGTGGACAAAGATATTGATCATTAAGGAAAATATAGAGAATGAGGATAATTTTTTGAGAAAAATGTAAACTGAGTATAAAAGCTTTTATAGGTACATCGAGAGAAAAAGTCGTGTGAAGACAAATGTCGATCCCTTCAGTTATAAACAGAGGGAGTTATAATTGGGAACAAATGGACAGACTAATTAAATAGCTATTTCAGTTCAGTCTTCACAAAGGCAGATACAAAAAACATTCTAAAAATGTTGAGGAACACAGGTTCCAGTGAATGGGAGGAACTGAAGGAAATAAGTATAATTATGGAAATGGTGTTGGGAAAACAGATGGGATTAAAGGTTGATAAATCCCCAGGGCCTGATAACCTACATCTTAATTTACTTAATGGAATGGTCCTAGAAATATTGAATGTATTGCTGGTCATCTTTCAAGATTCTATAGATACTAGAACAGCTAACATAATGCCACAATTTAAAAAAGCAGGTAAGACAGAAAATAAGAAATTAAACCCTAGTAAGCCTGATATTGATAATAGGGACAAAAGTAAGATTTAATAGCAGATCACTTGAAAAGCAGGGACAAAATTGCATAGGGACAGCTTGGATTTATGAAAGGGAAATCAGGCTTGTCAAATCTACTGTAACTTCTCAAAAACGTAACTATTTGAGTTGGTAAAGGGGAATCCAGTGGATGTTGTTTATTTGGACTTTCAGAAGCACTTAATAAGGTCCAACAGAAGAGATTAACAAGTAATATTAAAATTCACAGGATTGGGGGTAGTGTGGATGGATTGAGAGGCAGACAGGAAACAATGATTGGAAATGAACAAGTTTGTTTCTGAATTGTAGGTAGTGACCAGTGCAGTACCAGTGCATTTCGTCCACAGCTATTCACAATATATATTCATGATTTAGATGAGGGAACTAAATGTAATATCTCCAACGTCATATATGACACAAACTGAGTGGGATGTGGTATTGAGAGGAGAATGCAGAGATGCTTCAATGTGGTTTTGACAAGTTGAGTGAGTGGTCAAATGCTTGGCAGATGAAGTGTAATGTAGATAAATGTGAAGTCATCCATTTTGGTAGCAAAAACAGGAATGCAAATTATTATTTGAATGGCCATACATTGGGCAAGTAGATATTGCAACAAATCCTGAGTATCCTTGTACTCCAGTTACTAGCAGGTACAGCAGGCAGTGAGCAAGACAAATGGTATGTTGGCCTTCATAGCGAGGAAATCAGAGGACAGCAGCAGGGATGTCTTGCTATAATTGTCCAGGGCCTTGGTGTGATCATACCTGGAGTATTGTGTTCAAAGTTTGTGTAAAGATTTGTAGCTAGGGTGCCAGTTGTCATATTTGTGGGTATGTTCGCCGAGCTGGGAAGTTGATTTGCAGATGTTTCGTCCCCTGTCTAGGTGACATCTTCAATGCTTTGGAGCCTCCTGTCAAGCATTGCTGTACTGTCTCTTCTGGAACTTATTTGTTTTCATTTCTACTGCTTCTGGTTGCTGGTTCTGGTTGCACATTGTACTGGCTGGGATATTGGATCTAGGTCAATGTGCTTGTTGATGGAGTCCGCGGCTGAGTACCATGGTTCTAAGAATTCTCTGGCTATCCAATGTTTAGCTTGTCTTAATAATTGTTCTGTTGTCCCAGTCAAATTTGTGGTCCCTGTCATCTGTGTGTGTGGCTCCTAGGGACAGCTGGTCGTGGCATTTAGTGGCTAGTTGGTGTTCGTGGATGTGGATTGCTAGTTGTCTGCCTGTTTGTCCTATATAGTGTTTTGTGCAGTCTTTGCATGGAATCCTATAAATTATGTTTGTCTTCCACATGATGCATATGGAATCTTTTGTCCTAGTGAGTCATTGTCTGAGCATGGCTGTCAGTTTAAGGGCTGTCATGGACCCGAGTGGTCAGAGAAGTCTGGCTGTTAGTTCAGAGACTTTTTTTATGTAAGGTAGTGTGGCTAGTGTGTTAGGTCGTAGCATGTCCTCATTGCTTGTCTGTTAGACTGAAGTTGTGGGGATATCTGTCCTTGGTGAATTGGTGAGTACTCTTAGAGTATTGTGTGCAAATGTGGTCTTCTGAGAAGAGGAGACATGTTCTGGCGATGGAGGGAGTGCAATAAAGGGTTACCTGACTGATTCCCTAGGATGTCAGACATATGAAGGGAGACTGGATCAGTTCACATTACATTCTCAAAAGTTTACAAGAACCAAGTGGGATTTTGTAGAAACTTATAAAATTCTAACAGCACCAGACAGAGTATATGCAGGAGGGATCTTTCTGATGATCAGGAAGTCCAGAATGCAGTCTGGAACCAAGGGTCACTTTCTAAGGATATGGGATAGGCCCTTTAGGACTGAGATAAATGAGAATTTTTTTCACCCAGGGAGTGGTGAGCCTGTGGAATTCTCTGCCACAGAAAGTGATTGAGACCAAAACATTTCATGTTGTCAAGAAGGAGTTAGATATTTAAAAATCACATAACACCAGGTTATAGTCCAACAGGTTTAATTAGAAGCAGCTGAAAATGTGCTGCTGGAAAAGCGCAGCAGGTCAGGCAGCATCCAAGGAACAGGAGAATCGACGTTTCGGGCATAAACCCTTCTTCAGGAATCTGGAAGCACACTAGCTTTCGGAGCGACGCTCCTTCATCAGGTGATTGTGGAGGGCTCGATCGTAACACAGAATTTATAGCAAAAATTTACAGTGTGATGTAACTGAAATTATACATTGAAGAATTGATTGTTAAGCCTTTCATCTGTTAGAATACAGTGATAGTTTCACTTCTTTCATGTGTAAATCACAAAACCCTTTTTTTAAAGTTGCATTCTCGGGTTAGCTGTTAACAATGGTGATAGCTAGACAATATGTTGAAGGTGTTAGCCCCCTGTGTTCTCTGTCTATGACCTGATGTTTAGATTGATTCCAATCTAAAAAGTGAGATAACAGAGTTTTACATAAATTCATGCGGTTTTTGAGCTGAGTTCTACATGAATGGTTTTTGAGCAAAGTGCAATGTAACTCTGAAAGTACCAAAAATATTCACCACACAAAATATATGTGTGCATGTGAGTCTTTGTCTGTCTGTGTGTCTGTCTGGAGTGGGGGTTGTGAGTGTGAGAAAGTGTGTGTGTATGTGTGTGTGTAGTGAGTGCAGAGTGTCTTAAGTCTGTGAGGGGGTGCATGTGTGGGGGTCTGTGTGTCTATAAGGGTGTGTGTGGGTGTCTGTGTGCGTGTCTGTGTGTATCTGTGTCCGTGTGTATGTGAGTGTGTGTGTGTAGGAATATCTGTGTGTGTGTGTGTGAAGTGCAATGGTGATCACCTGTAATGTGACATGAGTTAGATATTGTTCTTAGGTCTAAAGGGATCAAAGAGTATGAAGCAAAAGAGGGTACAGGGTACACTGAAAGGCAAAGCAGCTGGAAGGGCAGGATGATTTACTCCTGCTCTCTTTTTTTAATCATCATTAACCAGCGAGTATGTTTTTGTTGCATTGAACAAAAGACACATCTTTTCTGGAACATGCAGAAAACTGACTTGCTCTTCCCTGAATGGTATAATGGAACATCTTATATCCTCCTGAGAAGGCAGTCAGGACCTCGGTTGAGTTTCGTAACCAAAAAAATCACATTAATGCTCAAAGCTTGGGGTAGGTCTGAAACTGGAACCTTCTGAGACAAAGGCATGAGCTCCACTGAAAGTGATTCAAAATTTAAAAGACAAAAGTTCGACAGTAGGATCATTAAAACTCTGCAGTTTTGAAGCAGGCCATTTGGCCTATTATCAGAGTGCACACCAGCCCTTTGAAAAGTTTGTCCGCCACCCTATAACCCTGCATTTCCCATGACTACTTCATCTAGCCTGCACACTATGGACAATTTAACATGGCCAGTGCACCTAACCTGTACATCATTGGACAGTGGGAGGAAACCCACACAGACACCAGGAGAACATGCAAACTCCACACAGACAGTCACCAGAGGATGGAATCAAACCAAGGCCCTTAGTGCTGTGAGGTGGCAGTGCTAACCACTGAGCCACCTTTGATATATGTAGCTTTTTTGGCTTCTGCATATTCTTCATTTCAAATATACTGTACAAAACATTAAAGCCAAGGGAAGGAAGATTTAATTTACACAGCACTTATCATGACCCACCATATGTCTCAAAGTACTTTAGATTAGATTACCTACAGTGTGGAAACAGGCCCTTCGGCCCAACAAGTCCACACTGACCCTGCAAAAACCAACCCACCCAGACACATTTCCCTACATTTAACCTGAGCACTATGGGTAATTTAGCATGGCCAATTCACCTAATCTGCACATCTTTGGACTGTGGGAGGAAACCCACGCAGATACAGGGAGAACTCCACACAGGCAGTTGCTCAAGACAGGAATTGAACCAGGGTCCCTGATGCTGTGAGGCAGCAGTACTAATCACTGAGCCACCGTGCCACCCTTCCAATGAAATGCTTTTGGAGTGTGTAATCACTGATATAATGTAGAAAACATGACAATCAGTATGGTCACAGCCAAAACATATAGTAATGATAGGATTAGCTGATTTGATGATGTTGAATGAGCAATAAATATTTGTCAGGACACTCTTGCTCTTTCTCAAAATATTCAAACATGGATCTTTTACATTCAACTGAGCAGGTAGATTGAAGCTCACTTTAATATCTCATTGAAAACGCAGCACCTTTGACAGTACAGTGTTTCCCCAGTATTACACTGGTGTGTCAGACTTGGGTTTTTGTACTCAGACCTGAGTGTGGGACTTGATGCAAAAACCTTGTGACACAAGACATTACCAACTGAGCAGTTAATTCTCAATTTTGCAGCTGAAAAACATTTTTATATTCTCCAGATGATCATTCAGCCAAATAACAAGGAATTATAAAAGGCTGCTTTTAAATAAAGTAAAATAATTAAGGTAAAAACTTTATGGTCATTTTATATCAAATCAAATTGCTTACATTCATAACAGTCAACAGTTTGCAGTCTCCTACCACATCTCTATTGCTCATTAAGAGATCTTGGCATTATGTGAAATACACACAAAAGGTTAAGAATCATTATGCTGAATGAAAACATATGCGTTTCTTTCATTTGTCCTTGATCATTTTAACTAGAAATATTAGCAATGTCAGAAAGGGTTATGTTATACTCGGAGCTGGAATAGTAATTGTGAGTTGATATGTTTCGATACTATAATTATTAGCCTCCCACATACCATCTGGAGGTGCCACCTGCAAGGAATGTTTGGTTATATGACAAGCTGGGGGTTGATCTGTGCTGAAATTCAAATATGAAAATCCATCTTTGCAGAAAAAATTGTTATTTTTCACTGTTGACAGAAATCACCCTCTTCACTGCTATTGCCAGCACTGATGGAGAAAGCCACTACAGTCCAGAAGAGAAGTGGGCTTGAGGAACCAGTTCAAGGAGCTATGAACTGTTGGTTACTGGCAATGGGCAGAACAGAAAGAGGTTCTTCAAAGAAACTATTTGTGAAGATTAAATGGAAGTCCACAAATCTTTGGTAGAGCAGCTCACCGCCACCTTTTCAAGGGACAGCAAAGGATGGGCAAAAAATGGTACAGTTACAATGTTTAAAAGACATTTGGACAAGTACACGAATAGGAAAAGTTTGGAGGGATATGGGACAAATTATGGCAGGTGGGATGAGTTTAGTTTGGGATTACGGTGGGCGTGGGCCCAGCCAGTGACGCCCACATCCTATGAGTGAATAAAATAAAACACTCAGTAACTGGCCTCTTGTTCCAAGAGGACCAGATTGGCTTAATGCTGCCGCTGATTATATTGATATTGATTCAGATCTTTTTATCGCAATCTGGCTGAAATCAGCGGCTGAAAATTTGAAGCAGCATAGGCATCGACTGGAAACCTCCAAAAATAAAAACAAAATGTCTTCTGTCTAAGTTACTTAATAGTACTGTCTTCAAGTACAACTTCATGTTTACATCATTGACATATTAATGTACTTACACCAGGTTTGAATAACCAAACTAAATCTGTGAACTGTTTCAACCTTTAATGGGTTACTTTGCAGAGGAAGCTTGTCAGGACGTGGTGAAAACCATTACTGACTTGTACTAAGCTGTAATAAGTGAAAAGTATTGGGGTTGGGAATATCCACTCAGCACTATATCCAGCAAAATATTAAACATTCGTCTGGAACTTTTTGGAGATAGTAAACATATTCATGTTTCCACCAGATGATATCAGATTCTGATAATGTCACAGATGAACTCTAATTATGGCTAGATTGAGTGTATCCAAATTTGCTGAGGATACAAAGTTAGGAGAAAAAGTAAACAGTGATGGGGACAGATAGGCTGCAGACAGAGAAAGGGTGGGTAAGTGGGCAGGAACAAGGCAAATAGACCACAATGTTCCTTGGGACTGTGGCACTACACTGATTTGGCAGTGTTGAATGATCTTGAACAGCCTTGTATATTGTCAAGGTTAATCTTAGAGACTATTAGGCTAAATTTGTGCATAAAGATCTCCTTATTGGGAGGGGCTAATGCTGTAGTTTCTTCTGGTGGTCCCAAAGGATCAGGGATAGTCCTCTTTCTCTACCACCCTACCCACCAGGAGGCCCAGGTCCCTGTTGATGAAGCAGGGTCCCAACCCTTCAATATCAACCTCTTCCAAGGAACATCTTCTGACTATGCAACTGTGAAGAACAGCTCCTGACTGGCAACAGTTGATCTGATGTACAGATCGGGTTTAAGTAGATGCCAATAGAGAGGATTTTGGAAGATACCAGCAGTGGCAGATACTTAGAGTCATAGAGTCACACAGCATGGAAACAAACGCTTCGGTTTGACAAGTCCATGCTGACCATAATCCCAAACTAAACTCATCCCACCTGCCTGAATTTGGCCCATATCCCTCCAAACTTTTCCTATTCATGTACTTATCCAAATGTCTTTTAAGCATTGTGACTGTTCCTGCATCCACCACTTCCCCTGGCAGTTCATTGCATTACACACAAACCACTCAGTGTATAAAAATGTTGCCTCTCATGGCCTTTTGAAATCTTTCTCCTTTCACCTAAAAATATGCCCTCTAGTTTTAAATACCCCCACTTGAGGGAAAAGTCACCTGCCACTGACCTTATCTATTCCCCTTATGATTTTATTAATATCTATAAGGTCACCCCTCAAACTCCTATTCTCCAGTGAAAGAAGTTCCAGCCTGTCCAGTCTATTTTTATATCTCAAACTCTCCATTCCCAGCAACATTCTGGTAAATCTTTTGTGAACCCTCTCCAGCTTAATAATATCCTTCCCATAACAGGGTGACCAGAACTGCACACAGTTTGCCAGAATTGGCCTCATCAATGTCCCATACAACCTCAACATGATGTCCCAACTCCTACACTGAAAGGTCTGTGCAATGAAGGGATATGTGCTCAATGCCTTCTTAACCACACTGTCTACCTGTGACTTAAACATAGAAATCAGGAAGAGGAATAGACTATTCAGCCTTTTGAGTCTGCTCTACCATTCAATAGGATCATGAACATCCTACTTTGTACCCTGTTCCTACGTTTGCCCCATGTCCTTTGATCCCTTTAACCCTAAGAAGGATATCTCACTGCCTCTTAAAAACATTAAATGTTTAACTTCAACAGCTTTCTGTGGCAGAGAATTCCACAGGCTCACCATTCTCTGGATGATAAAATCCCAATCCAAAATGGCCTACCCCATATCCTTATTCCATGGCCCTCATTTTTGGACACCCGCATCAGTGGAAATGTCTGCCATTGGCATGTTCAAGATAGTATGAGAGCAGTGCTGTCGAGGAGTAATACATATATACAAAATGGGAACAGCTGTGTACAATTGTAAGAGAACACTTTCTAGGGTTCACAGAAAGAAAATCCCAAATCGCTCTCTAAAATTGACACTGAGCAGATTTTTCAAGCCCATGTGCTTTTACTGCCTGCTTGCCTCTGGCAAGACAGAATGAAATGTAATTAGCTTTCATTGAATCGAAAGATGTAGTGAATTTCCTTAGCCACCAGCATACTGTGAGGTGTTGCAAATAGAAACAGCTCAATCCTGGCAGGAGTGTGATGCATTAAATTCAACCCTCTGATCATCTTCACAGCTACCAGCAGTGTGAAGTTTTTTTTCCTCTTCTTCTGAGATTATGCCAGTTGGCAGATTTCAGTTAAAACTTTCTTCGTCAAGTACAGACATCACATTTTTTTTTGTCCTACTTGAGGTACAGTAGGAAAATTTGCTCCCTAAGTACTTTGGATGGACTTAAACTTCTAGACCTTCCCCTTTCAACACCCTGCCTTGATCAGCGTGGCCTCTGATTAGTATTAAGCCACGCCATTTTCAAAGGGAGAAGCTATTTTCTGGAGCACATTGGGAAAAACTATTTGTGGACAAGTCTTGTCATCAGTTTAAAAAAATCTCTATTTTAATCTTTGTGATTTAAAACAACCACAGAGATTGTATAAAATCAAAAATCAATCAACTGGCAACTAATCTATCAATTGCTTTTGATAAGGCTGGTGGAACTCCTTCATGTTGTGTTAAGTTGGCCAAGGTTAAGACAGGGCATTGGTGAATTCACTGAACTCCACTATAACACCTCTTGTATCAAGTTGTTGTTGCTTGCTGTTTGACCTCAGGATTGGATTGTTCACAATATTTCAGCATGACTACTGTCCTCACCAACGTGATGTCAGGTATAGTTTGTCTATGAGTGCGGATGCCCACTATCAAAACCATTTTGAAACTCAAGGACACATGTAATATGCAACAAAAATAATTAGTGAGCTGTGTCATGTTCTTGTCTCTTTCATCAATATTTGATATGAATCAAATGGAATGAGCAGTTTATAGCTTAATGAAGGTGTTAACATTTTAAACAACCCAGTGTAATATTTGTCTGCCTGTTTATGTGGTGTGTTGGTGCTTAACATGAATGCAACAAATTATGCATTGAAGCACAACATATTGTCAAAGGTTTGTTTTGACAAGATTAACTTTGTTTTGCATGCAAAGGGATTTCTTGTGGGATCAGATTTTAAAATTAATTTATTTTAGAAGGTAAATAAAGATTCAACAAGAAAGGGAATTGGTGCTCATCGCTCATATTACTTGTTTGAAACATGATTTGTGAAGTTGATGGCTTTGGAATGCTGACTCACAAAATCCTCCCAAAGTCCCTGAGTCTCTCCATTTCATTTTTCAGCTTTTCAAATCCTACCAAAAGATTATAGTTTTCGATACATTCTCCATCATCCATGCTAACTCTTTCCATTTCTTGGTTTCAATCTGACTCAAGTGGATTGGAATCAATCATAATCAGGAAGGACAGTAAATGATCAAAGGAAGTTGGTCAAAGTTGAGTTGGCTCTGCATACAGATGAGATGCACATTTCCAGAAGGAGAAAACAATCATCCACAGCTGGAGCTCCTCGAGTGACAAATGATGTAAAGATTAAAATGGGACAGAGAAAGGAATTATTTCATAAATGTCAGCTTTGTAAATCAGTATGGAAGAAAGCTGAATGCATAAGTTACAGGGAAGAATTGAAAAAGGAATGAAGAGGCCAAAGAGAGTACATGGGAATAATGGAGAACACTTAAGAATATACTGAAGCTAAATAAATACACAGCATACATCTTCACAAAAGGAGATCAACATATTAATGTAATTTTATAGGGTGAATTCTGAGAGAAATCAGATAGGATTACATCAAAGCTAGATAGAAAGAAATAAAAAGGTTGGCAGCACCCAAGTGGAAAAGTCACCCAGTCCAGATGGGATGCATCTGAAATTTTTCAGAGAAAAGGAGATTGAATTTGAAGGTGGTCTAGTTCTTATCTTCCAATATTCCCTTTTTGCCAGGAGACAGGAAAATTGAAAATTGTAGATTAAATTTTAATACAGAGAACTGCAAAGTGATGCACTTTGATCAGAAGAACTAGGAGAGGCAATATAAATTCACTGGTTATAGTTTTGGAGGAGTGCATGTACAGACTTTAATGTACACACATACATTTTTGAAGTTGGCAAAACAAGGTGACAAGGCTGTTGAAAAAACTTATTAGATCTTTAGCTTTATAAAAAGAGGCATCCTTGTAAAAACTTACAAGGAAGTGATGCTGAACAATTGTGACAGAAATAGGAGGTATCATTAGTAGGTTTGCAAATGACACCAAAATCAGAAGTGTAGTGCACAGTGAAGAAGGTTACCTCAGAATATAATGGGATCTTGATCAGATGGGCAAATGGGCTAAGGAGCAGCAGATGGAGTTTAACTTAGATAAATTTAATTTAGATTATATTGGTCAAAGCATTGAGTATAGGAATTGGGATGTCATGTTGTGGCTATGAAGGACATTGATTAGGCCATGTTTGGAATATTGTGTGCAATTCTGGTCTCCCTCCTATAGGAAGGTTGTTGTGAAACTTGAAATGATTCAAAAAGGATTTACAAGGATGTTGCCAGGGTTGGAGGATTTGAGTGATAGGGAGAAGCTGAATAGACTGAGACTGTTTTCCCTGGAGTGTTGATGACCTTATAAAGGTTTATAAAATCATGAGGGGTATGGATAAGGTAAATAAACAAGGTCTTTTACCTGGGTTGGGGGATGTCCATAACTAGAAGGCATAGGTTTCAGGTGAGAGGGGAAAGATTTAAAGAGGACCTAAGGGGCAACTTTTTCACGCAGAGGGTGGTGCGTGTATGGAATGATCTGCCAGAGGAAGTGGTGGAGGCTGGTACAATTACAACATTTAAAAGGCATTTGGATGGGTACATGAATAGGAATGGTTTAGAGGGATATCAGCCAAGTACAGGTAAATGGGACTGGATTAATTTAAGTTATCTGGTTGGCATAGACAAGTTAGACCATGGGGTCTGTTTCCATGCTGTACATCTCTGTGACTTGATTATGTAGATCCCTGTGTTGTTCGTTCAATTCTGCGTACTGTACTTTCAGAAGGATCTTGGTGACCTGAGGGTGCAGAAGAAACTAATTAGTACGGTAATAGAGATAAGGAACTTCAGCTATGCAGAGAAACTAGGATTCTGCTCCTTAGATCAGTGCAGGTTAGGGAACGGTTTCAGAGATTTGCTCAACATTCAATGGTTTTGAACAAGGGAATAAGGAGAATCAATTTCCAGTTGCAGAAGAGATTGTGACCAAAGGACTGAGATTTATTGTAATTGACAGAATAATTAGAAATAGCATGAGGAAAACGCAAGTGTGTAGTGTGCTATGATTCACAATGCACTGTCGGAAATTTAAAAATTCGATAACTCTCCAGCAGGAACTAGAAGATTATTTGAAATGGAAGAACTCACTGAGCAATGCAAACAGAACAGTCGATTGGATTGTTTCATCAAAGGAATTGACAAATGTGATGCATTTTCTGGGAGGTCAAATGCAAGAGGAATGTATACAGCAAATAGCAGGACTCTGAGGAGCACTGATATGCAGAGGGATGTAGGGCCACAAGTCCATAGTTCCCTGAAAGTGGCACAAGTGGATAAGATGGTAAAGCATGTTTGGCATGATCTGTGAGGGCATTGTGTATAAAACTTGGCAAATCATGTTGCAGCTATACAAGACTTTAGTTATGGGCCACATTTGGAGAATTGCATGCAGTTCTGGTCACCTCATGATCGGAAGAATGCACAGCCATTGGAGAGGGTGGCAAAGAGGTTTACTATGATGATGCTTGAATTGGAGTGTGTTAATTATAAGGAAAATTTGGACAAACGTGGATTGTTTTTGTTAGAGCATCAGAGGCTGAGGGTGCAATCAAATAGAAGCATATAAAATTGTGAGAGGTGTGGGTAAGCTGGACAGTCAAGGCCTTTGTCCCATGTCAAATGTCAAATAATAGGGGGAATAGGTTTCAGGTGAGGGGAGAAAAGTTTAAAGGGGTAAAGAAAGGTTTTTACAGAGAGTGTGGTAGGTGCCAAGAATACACTACCAAGGGAGATTATAGAACCAAATACAATAGCTACCTTTAAGATGCATTTTGACAGACAGATAATCAGGCAAGGAATAGAGAGGTATGGACTGTGTTCAGGCCGATGGGATTAGTTTAGAATGGCATTATGAACGGTACAGACATGGTGGGCTTAAGGGCCTCTTTCTGTACTGGACTGTTTCTATATTCTATGTTCTATGATGAGACTGTGAGCCTCTTTCTTTGCTGTGCATTCTTACAATACCCGACTCCAGCCCCCCAACACAGCTTTAGTGAAGCATTATGAAACATTTTCAATATTAAAAAGGCAATTTGAATTCAAGATTCTCAAGCTGAAACCATCATTTTCTACAGAATAACTGTGTAACACTGCTTTACGCTTAGAGGTTAGAGCATCTGAAACTCATAATCCAGCTGATCTACCAGGGCTGTAGTAAGGGCACTCCATTGGCACAGTGGTCGAGTGCCTACCAATGGACTGACCGGCCTGAGTGCAAGTCCCATCTGCTCCAGAGGTGTGTAATTACATCACTGAACATGTTGATTAGCAAATATATTAATTTCTTTTTAAAAAATGCTTTACTAAGGAAATGGTGCTCTGCCAGTGGTGTCATGTTTTAAGCCAAGGTCCAGTCTGACATTTCAAGTTGATGAAAACAAGTCCATGAAGATAAAAAGGAGAGCTTTACTGGTGCCATGGCTGATTTTTAGCTCTCAACCAACACCACCAAAAACAGATTATCTGATTGTTGTCACATTACTGCTTGTGGGACCTTAATCTGCATAAATCTGTTTTGTTTCCAATTTTTGTGACTACACATCAAAACATACTTAATCAGCTGTCAAGTCCTTTAGTATGCCAGAGATTGTGAAAAGTGCAACATAAATGCAATATTTTTGTGTTTGAAATACATGTAAATTCAACCCTCTTCTTACTGACTTCAGTATCTTAACCAGAGATCAATGTATTCACAGTCAAAAGAGTGGTGCTAGAAAAGCACAGCAGGTCAGGCAACATCTGAGGAGCAGGAGAATCAATGTTTCAGGCATAAGCCCTTCATCAGGAACATTCCAGTATCTGCAGTATTTGCAGTCCTCACTTTCTCCTAACCAATGTATTCTTCACAGGTTAATTGCACAACAAGTAATGAGCTTTGATATAGATGTTAAATTATTGCCAAAATGAAACTGTTGATAAAAGACAATTAGATCAGTCAAACACTCATGATATTACTTATGGATGGGACATGAATTCATACCCATGGGTTGCTTTATATGCTTATAGTTACACTGAATGTATTGCTGTGTTCAAATAGAGGGCAAAGCCAGGGAATATCAGCGAGTACTAATTGATTGGAACATCGGCCAGGCTGCTGTTGTCATAGGTTCCCTACAACGTGGAAACATGCCATTTGGCCCATCACCAGAATCCATACCAACCCTCAGAAGTGAATTACACCCAGATCCAGCCCGATCCTGTAATCCTGCACTTCCCATGGCTAGCCCAACACACCTATACATCCCTGGACACTATGGGACAATTTAGCATGGCCTGCACATAAAGTCCCAGACTCATTAGAGATGTACAGCATGGTACCAGACCCTTCGGTCTAACTCATCCAAGCCAACCAGATATTCTAAAATAAGCTAGTCCCATTTGCCAGCACTTGGCCCATATCCCTCTAAATTCTTCCTCTTCATTTACTCATCCAGGCATCTTTTAAATGTTGTAATTAAATCAGCATCCACCACTTCCTCTGGCTGCTCATTCTTTACTTGCACCACCCTTTGTGTGAAAAAGTTACTGCTTAGGTCTCTTTTAAATCTTTCCCCTGTCATCCTCAATCAACGCCCTATAGTTCTGGACACCACTACTCTGGGAAAATACTTTGTCTATTTACCCTATCTATGCACCTCATGATTTTATAAACCTCTATAAGGTCACGCCACAGCCTCGGACATTCCAGGGAAAATAGCCCCAGCCTATACAGCATCTCCCTATAGCTCAAATCCTCCAACCCAGGTAACATCCTTGTAAATCTTTTCTGAAACCTTTCAAGTTTCACAACATCCTTCCTACTGGGTGGGGTGGGGGGTTCACACCAGAATTGCACAGAATAATCCAAAAGTAGCCTAGCCAATGTCATGTAGACCTGCAAACTCCCATACTCAATGCACTGACCAATAAAGGCAATCTTTGGATTGTGGGAGGAAACCAATGTATCCAAACGAAACCCACGCAGACATGGAAATAACATGCAAATTCCAAACAGATAGTAGCCCAAGGGTGGAATCAAACCTGGGACCCTGGCACTGTGAGGCTGCAATGCGAATCAGTTAGCCACTGTGCTACATGTAGGCTGACAAACAAAACAAAAGCCAATATCCCAGAGGGTAAACTCACAACTGAAAGAATTGAATGTGGAAAGACTTGCTTTACAAGTTCACTGGCAAAATCTACTTTTTAATCTCCACACTTTAATCATTTGATAATTAATTACTAATTGTGAGTAATTGCCTCATAGAAATACCATTTTTGTTTGAAGCCAACAATTAACCCTCCATTGTTATCACAAAATAGATTGACACATGATCACATTGTTATGTGTGGGACTCTTTGTGCACAAATTATCTGCCATCTTCCCTACACTATTCCAGTCAATACTTGTCATTGCTGTAAATCATTTTAGGATGACTTATAATTGGAATATGCACTCATTTTTCTTTTTAATTGGATAAAACTTTTTGTCTTAGGCGAGAAATTAACTGAAATGTAGAGGGTTAGAGTGTGGGGCAAAGAGTTTACATATAGCTTGGCAGAGTGATGAAAACAATGAACACCAGAGATCTATTCTGGGGTATAAGATTCTCAACATATTCATTAACAAGTTGGGCGCTTATTGAAAGCACTATATGTGGAAGTAATGTTGGTTGTGTGCAAACAAGCAACAAATTAGAAAGGTATATAGACTGATAAATCATTTAGCAGACAGGTATTGAATGCGTCTAAACATGAGACCATTCACTTTGGATCCAAGCAAGATAAATTGGAGGGATATTTTTCTAAATTGCCAAGAGCTACGTAGGCATCAGAGGAACGTGAACATGCCTTTGCATAGAACACAGAATGACAGTAAACTGGCACAAAATTAAACAATGAAACTTTTATATTAAGAATACTTGGGCTTCGCTTTGCCTCCACAGTCACTTGCAACCCCCTCCCCACCTCCTCCCGCCTTCCAACCACCTCCTGCCTTCTTAAAGTGTTGCTTGTCATCGATTAATCTTAAGATAGATCTCCTTGGATATGAATACAAAACCAATTCCTTCGATATCAGAAATAAAAGTGGGAAATTGTGGTGAAAGTTTACATGAAATTAGTTCGGGTTTTCTTCAGTTTAGAAAATTGAGAGATATCCTTATAATAATACAAATTTCTAATACACAAGAAAATTACTGTGTATGGGAATAAGAAAGCACAGCCTTAAAAAAGTTACCATGGTCTGGAGGAGCCGGTGTTGGACTGGTGTGGACAAAGCTAAAAAAAATCACAATCTAAATCTAAATCTAAACACCAGGTTGTAGTCTAACAGCTTTATTCAGAACCCTTAGCTTTCGGAGCGCTGCTCCTTCTTCAAGTGGTTGTGGAATTGGACCATAAGACACAGAATTTATAGCAAAAGATTACAGTGTCATGCAAGTAAAATGATATATTTAACAAAAATTGAAGTTTTCTATAAATCCTGTGTCTTATGATCCTACTCCACAAGTAGGAGCAGTGCTCCGAAAGCTAGTGTTTTCAAATAAACCTGTTGGACTATAACCCTGGTGTTGTGTGATTTTTAACTTTAAAATGTAGTTTGGCTCTTTAGAAATAAGGTCACAGACATTTTCTCATAATGTTTAATTGAAATATGGAGCTTTCTCCTTTAGAAGATAAACAGTTAATTTTTTGAAAGCCCAGAATAATTCTACTTTGGTGGCAGGATGATGGTGATACTTTAATATTCATGTCTTATCCCACAGATGGGAGATCTGCTATACTCAGTTTAATTTTTGACTCAAAGAAAGTAGTTTTAAGAATCGGCAATGGCAAAAATTACTTTTGTCCTCAGATTTACCAGGAAATCCGGAACGGATTGGATTAGAAATTCACCACTTTCCACATAGAATATTACATTGTCATTGTCCAGAAAAAAGCTTTCATCCATATCCCTTATCAAGCCTTGTGTAAGAAATACATTTCAAAGAGGGTAGCTTTACACTTTCTTATTTCACTCTTAGTACTTCTGGTACTTTGTGGAGAAATACAGACTATTGTCCAATCTAAAATTTAACCTATAAGACCTGCTAATGACAGACTGAACGAATGACATAATAATTTTTCACCCTCTGACAGCATCAACAGAAATGATTGCTTCTAATGAATCAAAACCACAATGAAGAACATGTTATTTGTGATGAAGGTCTGTGATATAAAAGGTGAAGTTGCTGTCATCTTGCCCTCTATGAGAGAGAGAGAACTAATAGCTTAATTTGAAGATTCCCACACCACAGGCAAGGGGGGAGATTGAGAAGCAGAATTCTTCAGAGTAATCTCAATTGGAATTAAACCCATGCTGTTTGATATTAGTAACCAGCTGCCCAGCCAACTGAGCTAACTAACCAATAGGTGACATGATGATTATTATATTTTATTATTTGGAAATAGTTGTTTTAAAGAGGACAGAAACATTTATAACAAAACCAGAAACTGCTGGCAAAACTCAATGGGTCTGGCAGCAACTGTGGGAGAAATCAGAGTTAATGTTCACTGTCCAATGAATCTTCATCAATTGCTGTGAGATCTGTTGAGTTTCTCCAGCAATTTCTGCTTTTTTTTTTTCTCCAGATCTCCAGCAACCACAGTGTTTTGTACGGGAGCCATGCATAACTTGATTTGTATTTTATATTGTGTTTGTTCAGAAGGAAGGACACAGTTTAGTTTCATATGTGTTTTGTGAATGTCTGGGATTGTCTTCAGTCTTGTTTAAGCATCTTAAGAAAACCCTTAATATGAACATTCAGTGTATTTGAAATGATGGAATGAGAGAGAAATACACTGATTTTGTCATGTAACCAAGTGTCAAATGGCACAGGAGGCAGAAAAACTTAACCTCCTAGAAGGTCAAACAGAGTGTACAGGATTTTTTTCAGACAGAAGTAGGTCATTTAGAGAGAAAAGGCCTGTAACCACAGCAGTGTTGATACAGTGGCAATGCTCTTAGGGAGAGAATATGGGTTTTTGTCCCTTCGAAAATTAAGGAATTGTGATTATAGCTCCCATTCAGGACAGTATGCAGCTTGCAAAGGGACTTATAAGTGGTGGTCTTCCCATGCATAGGCTATCCTTGTTCTAAGATCAGGAATTAAAAGGTGCTGCACTGTGTCTTGTAAATGACACATACTACTGCTACTGCTTATTGGTGGCGAAGAGAGTGAATGGTGAAGGTGGTGGTGGGTACCACTCAAATGGGCTGCTTTTTCCAGGATGGTGTTAATCTCCTTCAATGTTGGTGAAGGTAAACACATTCATGCAAATGCAATGTATTTCATGCATACGTATATCTTCTGGATGGTGGACAGGCTTTGGGGAGTAAGAAGGTAAGCTAATCTCTTCAGAATCCCAACTCTTGGCTGAGGTTTGTATTTGAATTGATTGGATTTGATTTATACTTGTCACATGTGAAAAATTTTGTTTTGTGTGCAGCACAGGAGATCATAACATGCAAAGATCATTGGATGATCGAACAAAGTGAGGAATGCAAAGAAAGTGCACAAAAAACAAGATCAACATTAGCTTTGAAATTTGAGAGGTTCATTCAGAAGTCTAAAAACAGCAGGGAAGCAGCTATTCTTGGACCTGTTGGTACGTGTGTTTAAGCTTTTGTGTCTTCTGCCTGATGGAAGAGGTTGGAAGAGATTGTAACCAGGGTGGGATGGGTCTTTGATAATGTTGGCTGCCTTACCAAAACAGCAAGAAGTGTTGCTGGAGTGAATGGATAGAAGGCTAGGGATTGAGCGGACATCGAAGAACCCAAACTGAGCATCAATGAGCAGGACTGATGCAAAATATTCTCTTTCTGTGCATCACAGGTCAATTAGAATGAGAAGCATTTTGAGCATATCTTTGTGATTGTAAAACTGCACTGAGAGCCAATTAGGAGACATATGTTCATGATCCAGTATTGTTTGCATTTTGAGGAATAAAGATTGGACTGAAGATGTTAGTGACTTTCTTTGTGATGTAATGCATCAAAGAGTTGGTACATGGGGGATAGCATATAGAGAAAACCTGAGTAAATATTAAAATAATCAGATGTGCTAGAAGTACAGAGTCAGGAAGATGTTGCTGAGTACTGCTATGTGGAATAATTTTAAGGTAGTGATGCGACCAGATGAGAAGGAATTGTTATGGACCAGACCAGACCCCCTCAAAATATTTCAAGAAAGTAGCCCAGACCCTAACTTTGCTAGTGTTTTAAGCAGCTGCTGAAAATGTGTTGCTGGAAAAGTGCAGCAGGTCAGGCAGCATCCAAGGAGCATGAGAATCGACATTTCGGCATGAGCTCTTCTTCAGGAATGTTTCGGGCTCATGCCCAAAACGTCGATTCTCCTGCTCCTTGGATGCTGCCTGACCTGCTGCACTTTTCCAGCAACACATTTTCAGCTCTGATCTTCAGCATCTGCAGTCCTCACTTTCTCCTAGTTGTTTTAAGCAGGTGTGGAGTGGATATTCCAGGAGTGATACAGCTGGCCCAACCACTTAGTTTTAAACAAAACAGAATTTATTTACAACATCACTGACTAAAACAAAAGAGAACAGAAAACCAGATAGTTTAACATATCCAAAAATCCAACAGATTATACCAATTTAATGATGCTGTGCCAAATACTTGCAACAATCCCCATAAATACACTTGACAAAAAAGATAAAATCAAACACAGGGTCTGACAGGAGAGAGAGAGGGAGATGGCAGTGAGATTCAGCATGGAACACCTTCTTCCATGCAGCTGTTTCCTAGATCAGCAGCCTCAAAACAGACTGACTGCTTTCAGTTAACAGCTAGACTGATAAAAACCAAACGAAACCAGAGAAGAGCTGAGGCAGGAGAACTAGCCACTCCTCTTTAATTGTACAAGTGTTTTTGTTTAACTGGAAAGCCTTTTTACTGAGGCTGTACTTGTTAGCAATAATCAAACCTCCCCAAAAACCCATTCAAACCTAGAATTTTCAGAATCACTACTTTCATGACCTCTCTAAAAAATGGCAAGGACAGCATAGCCTTTTTAAAGGAGCAGCATTGTCACAGAATGTATCAGCTCCCCTTTTCTCAGCCTGTCTGGGTTGGTTGATCTCAAAAAATGGTTTCAGTACTTCTTTAAAAAGAGACTGTGCCATTCTCTAATTAAAATGTAATTAACTATGTTCTTGTGCAGCAAGAAAGAAACAATCAAGGTTTCTGCAGCTGTTAAAAAAAAGTTTCTTATCTGATGACACCAAAATAAAAAAGGTAAATTTTAATTTATAATCAAAATTGGTTAGTTATGTTTCAATTCTGCATTCTAAAACATAATTTTCTTTTCCCTGCCAAAGTGAGAATCACTTGAAATAAAAGCTTGTATGTTCCATTGTGTCCAGACTTGATAATTGGAGGCAATGTTCCATCTCTAACATGTGAAAATTATCATGAGTTTGTATATCATATAAGGGCCTTCACAGGCCACACAGTGTGTGCCCTGTTTGGTTTCAATGCCCTTAAAGAAATTGTTAATTTCAGCTCGGGCTGTCTTTTGGTTAATCCATATTGGCCAGCTTTCATGAAACTTGTGTGTGTGGGTTGGATGATGCCTGTGCCCATTTAAGGCAGCTTTTGGTCCTATTTTAAAACCACTTCAGTCCACGAAAGACCCAAACATTAAATTGGCTGATGACATTCAAAAGTGATATTGTTTTATTGTGGCAGTAGTACCGTCATAGGTCCAAATGCATAACATTTGCTCGATAACTGTACACTTTGCAAAATTACAAGAAAATACATAATATATATACATTGTCATTTCATTGCACTCTCTAATCCATGTTCGCTGTAGTTTTCGTATTCATTCCCTGTCAGATTTAGAAGTCTCATAACAAGAACAGCAAGTAATGGAGAAACTCAACAGGTCTGGTAGCATCTGTGGAGAGAAAAACAGAGTTAGTGTTTCAAGTCCAGAAGAAAAGTCATTTGAACTCAAAATATTGTTGCTGTCTTTTACAAATGTTGCCAGACTTACTGAGTTTCTCCAGCATTTCCTGTTTTTATTTTAGATTTCCAGAATCCTTAACATTTTCCTTTTATTTAAGTCTTAGTTGTATTACTTTTCACAAATGCAAATTATTGATTTCATGATTCTTATCTCATTTACATCCTTTATCTTAGTGCTGTACTTAGATGGATTAATGTTGTCAATTTTGTTATAGGTGCTGGATATACATTTCCATTGTTAATCTCATTATGAAGTACTGTCATGTGAGAAATTGCCCATAAGTTGTGTGGATCATATAAGGCATTTCCTGCTGTCTTTGCTATTGTAATTAATTGTGATTTTTAAGAAGATTTGTGGCTCAGGATGAGGTTCAGGATATAAGTTTTCTAGCTGAGCTGGCAGGTTTGTTCTCAGATGTTTGTCTCCATGCAAGACAACATCATCAATGAGCCTCCGTTGAAGCGCTGGTGTTCTGTCATAATCTGATTGATATTCACTCTTGGGTACTTGTTTGGCCTGGACACCACTACCACTGAACTCAATATCAACCTCCTCCTCTTCTGATGCACAGTGCTTGCAAGAAGGATATTGCATACAGTGCACTGCACCAAACCATCAACCTTTTAATAGCATTTCCCCTTTTTAGAAATTACCATTAAGATCTGCAAGACATATCAGAATTGCACATAATATTCCAAAATTGGTCTAACCAATGTCCTGCACAGCCACAACATGGCCTCCCAACTCCTATACTCAATGCACTGACTAATAAAGGAAAGCATAACAAACACCTTCTTCACTATCTTATCAACCTGCGATTCCACATTAATGAAATAAATTTCTCAGCAAGGAGCCCAGCAATCACTTCCCTAGCTTCTAGGGTACACCTGATCAGCTCCTTGGGATTTATCCACTTTTATGCGCTTTAAGACATCCAGCACCTTCTCCTCTATAATATGGACATTTTTAAAGATGTCACAATCTATTTCCTCACATTCTATATCTTCCATGTCCCTCTCCACAGTAAACACAGATGCAAACTACTAATTTAGTATCTCCCCCATCTCCTGCGGTTCCACACATAGGCTGCCTTGCTCATTTTTGAGGGACCCTACTCTCCCTCTCGATACCCTTTTGTTCTTAATGTATTTATAGAATCCCTTTGGATTCTCCTTACCCCTGTATGCCAAATCGATCTCATTTCCCCTTTTTGGCCTCCTGGTTTCCCTCCTAAGTATACTCCAACTGCCTTTATACTCTACAGATTAACTCGATCTCTGCTGCCTATCCCTCACACATGCTTCCTTCTTTTTCTTAACTGAAACCTCAATTTCTCCAGTTATCCAGCATTCCCTACACCCACCAGCCTTACCCCTCACTCTACAGGAATATATTGTTGTTGGACTCTCTTTATGTCATTTTTCATGGCATTCCATTTTCCAGCCATCTCTTTACCTGAGAACATCTGACCGCAATCAACTTTTGAAAGTTTTGCCTAATATCGTCAAAATTGGCCTTTCTCCAATTTAGAACTTCAACTTTTAGAAGCTGTCTATCCTTTTCCATCACTAATTTAAAACTAATAGAATTATAGTCAGTAGCCCCAAAGTGCTCTCCCACTGACATCTCAGTCACCTGCCCTGCCTTATTTCCCAAGCTTAGGTCAACTGTTGCATCTTCTCTAGTAGGTAAATCTACATATTGAATCAGAAAATTTTCTTGTACACACTTAACATCTTCCTCTCCATCTAAACCCTTTACGTTATAGCAGTCTAGTCTATGTTTGGAATGTTAAAATCCCCTACCATAACCACCCAAATATTCTTACAGATCTGAGATCTCCTTACAAATTTGTTTCTCACTTTCCTGCCTGACTACCATGGTGGTCTATAATACAATTCTAATAAGATGCTCATCAATTTCTTATTTCTCAGTTCCACCCAAATAACTTTCCTGGATACATTCCCTGGAATATTCTATTTATGTACAACCGTAATTTTATCCCTTATCAAAAACATGACTCCACCTTCTCCCTTGCCCGCCTTTCTATCTTTCCGATAGCATTGTATCCTGGAGCATTAAGCTGCAAGTCCGGTCCATCCCTGAGCAACATCTCTATAATTTCTAAAATATCCCAGTCCAATGTTCCAAACCATGCCCTGACTTCATCTGCCTTCCCTGTTAGGCCTCTTGCATTGAAATAAATAGTTTAATTTATCAGTCCTACCTTGTTCTCTGCTTTGTTCCTGCCTGCCCTGACTGTTTGACTTGCTCCCTTTCCCAACTGTACTAGTTTCCGATTGATCTTTTCCTCTGGTTCTCACCCCAACCTTACTAGCTTAAATCCTCCCAAGCAACTCTAGCAAATCTCCCTGCCAGTATTATAGTCCCCTTCCAATTCAGCTGCAATCTGCCCTTCTTACACAGGTCACCTGTACCCCAGCAGAGATTCCAGTGATCACAAAATGTGAACCCTTCCTCCCTGCACCAGCTCCTCAGCGATGCACTCATCTGCTCTATCCTTCTATTCCTACCCACATGAGCTCATAGCACCAGGAGTAATTCAGATATTACTACCCTCAAGGACCTCTTCTTTAAATTTCTGCGTAACATTTGATATTTGCCCTTCAGAATCTCATCTGTTTCCCTTTCGATGTCATTAGTGCCACTCCTGCTGGTCCTACTCCCCTTTGAGAATATTCTACACTCTCCCCAAGGTATCCTTGCTCCTGGCAGCAGGAAGACAGCACACAATTCTGATTTCTAATTGTTGGCTGCAGAAACATCTGACTGAGCCTCAGACTAGAGAATCTCCTATCATACTCAATCACGTGGAAACTGGCGTACCCCTCATTACATTAGAGTCATTCTAGGTACCAGAAACTTGGCTGGTTGTGCTACATTCCTGAGTGTCCATCACTCCCTACATTTTCCAAAGCAGCAGACTTGTTTGAGATGGGGATAGCCACAGGAGAGTCCTGAGCCACATGCCTCCCTCTCCTACCTTTCCTGGATGTAACTTATCTATCTGACTGTATCTGTGGCTTTTCTCCCTTCCTGTAACTGCCATCCATCGCACCCCTTAGCTCCCATAACTTCCTTATTGCCTCTAATTGTTGCTTCAACTGATCCATGCGATTTGACAGGATTTGCAACCAAAGACACTTCCTGCAGACATAATCATCAGTAACATGGAACCATTTCCTAAACTCCCGCATCCAACAGGAAAAGCACCTCACTCAACTAAAGGCCATCTTTGCTTATTAAGACCAGAAAATAATCTTATCACTCCAAAAAGAGACTGCTCCAGACTAACTTAGTACTTATGGCCTTTATTTTTAAAATTTAATCAAGAGACAGGTCTCAAAAAAATATAATCAAGAAAGAACCCACACTATTCACTATTGTAGATTTATATCAAGATTACACTTAAAAAACAATGCACTCATCTGCTCCTATGCTGTGAGGTCTCCCACACAGGTTCCTTAAAGGTCAGCTGTGAATTTTATTTGTTCATTTTCCCTGTACATATTCCGATGCCCAGAGATACATGAACTCAAACAGTTAAGGCAGTAACTGTGTAGATTCACTGACGTGTCAAACAGCAGCATAGGTTTCTTTCTGACCACATTGCCGCTGCCTTTGTCTGTCCTCCTCGTTCTTAAAGTGCTGTTGTTTTGATCTTTTTTCCCCCAAAGTTCCAAAGAAATGCAACAGCATATAAAACAGTAACTGCTGCTGGAATTTGAGGAAATCAGTTCCAACACCTAAAATACCTCAAAAAAGGAGCCGCTCTTAAAGCCACAATTTTTTTCGCATCCTCCATTACCCAGGATGCTTCTTGAACATGTATCAATAACTCTTTCCCATCATTATCCTTATTTTATTGTTTTTTTTTCCTTTTTGTTGCTGCTCCAGTGCCTACCATTATGCAATCCCTGAAAGCAATGAGAGGAGAGCTGTTATCTATGTTAATACTCGTACAAGGTTGAAAAGGAAAATGTATCAATTTTTTTTGTATGGGATTACTGTCAGTCCCTTAGCACCCACATAGAAAATCCATTCAACTGAAGAAAGAATATTGAAGTCACAGGGATCAATCTGAAAATTAGAACTTCACTGCTTTTAAAATATCTGTTATTGGAACATTGCTTGAACATCAGATTTTCTGCAATGAAATACCATTTTGTTTGATTTAGTAATCATCACATCATTGGACAGTGAGATTATTTCCACCTTACAATATATGCTTATTGATTCTGTTACAATCCTTCTTGCCTTATAACATGAATCCATTTATTCCCAACAAGTCTTTTTACATCATGGCCCCAGGAGTAGACACCAAGGGATAATATAGCATTTCAGCAGATGCCAGAGTCTGCTATTGAGTGGTAATGATATGTCAAGAGATTCATGTAGGCATCTACAGGTACTTGATGATGATGTTGTGAACTGCAATGCACTCCCTGAAAGAATGCTGGAAGGAGATTCAATAGTGGGTTTCAAAATGTGGTTGGTTCAATACTAGAAAATGAAAGTCATGTCATAAGTTATGGTGAAAGGCCTAGTGTGGGATTAAAGGTATAGCTCTTTGGAAGATCTAAAACAGGAACAATGAACTAAAATTCATCATTCATCCCGTCGGAGAGTTGTCCAATTACAAACAGCGGCCACACACGGATCTTGTGAAATTGATGAACACTATTTTATTTCTCATGATATTGTGGGAAAGAGAAATTGACTGGACTGATACAAAATGAACACTTTGCACAGTAAGTCAAGGATTAGCTTCCCTGAGCAGTAGGTACAGTCAGTTTTATAGGGTTAGAGCAGTGTAATGTTAATTACAAGACAATGCAGTTTCGATTACAGTTTCTACAGTACAGAAAACAATTACTTGTTGGCAGTATTTATCAGTTAACAATTGTGACAGGTGATTTAGCAGGAACGGGTGTATTCTGGCTTCAATAGGTTCCTAGGGTAGTGTTCATTCTTGTCAGATATCTTGGTGCCACCCAGGCTGTGTGTGCTTTATGGGGATTGAATACCTGGGAATGCCCTTGGGGCTTCAGGAGCAGTGATACTATTGTGAGGTAGGAAAACCAGTTAGCAGCTCATCTAGATAGCGTGTTCCTTCAGTCAGGGAAACTGCCTAGGTAATGTCTCGTTTCACTGTTTGTTCCTGAGCTGAGTGTGGTCAAGTTGAGGTGTCAGTGGCATTATGGGTAGGATGTCTTTGGCTAAAGCAGATATGGTTTATGTGAGCAAGTGGTGGGCAGGCAAAGTGGTTTGCTTTTCTCCCACACATCCAAAATTCAAAATTCACCATTCATTCAAAATTCACCAGTTTGTGCAAAATGAATAAAATAGAGACTGATGATGAAACGTGTTATCTCCTTTTAAATATAAACAACTAGTTAGTCATTTAGGGTCGACAATGACCTAGTGACATTATCACTCGGCTCTTAATCCAGAGACTCAGGAATGTTCTTGGGACCTGGATTTGTATCCTGCTATGGCAGATGTTGGAATTTGAATTCAATAAAAATATGGAATTAAGAGTCTAATGGTGACCATGAATCCATTGCTGGTTGTCAGGAAAAAAAAAACCCATCTGGTTCAGTAATGCCTTTAAGGAAAGAAACTGCCATCCTTACTTGGTCTGGCCTATGTGTAACTCTGAATAAGGTGATTGCCTCTTAACCGCTCTGTGGGCAATTAGGAATGGGAAATAAATGCTGGCCTTGCCAGTGATGTCCTCTTCCTATGAATAGATTAAAATTAGTGCAGGAATGTGTTTCAGGCTCTTGCGCTGGAAGATCAGAGAACTCTAGCATGTTTTAACAAACCTAATGTGTCTATTGAAAATGACACCATAACTATCTTCCACCATGTCAAGTCAAATGATGATAGGGATCATAATGATATAATGGGAGATTCCAGGGGGCAGCCAGCAGTCATTGAATAGTGCCCTAACAAGGTGTCAGTGCCTTCAGGAGAAGAATGGTGAAAATCAGCAGAAAATGAAGCAATCATGCAAAGGAAATCTTTTAAAGAAAAAAAAAACAAAACCTCTCTTTGTTCTCATTGATTTAATCAGAATGTACGAGTATACCCGCTCAGCAATGTTCAGATACGAGCCAGAGCCAGACGCCCAAGGATATCTATGCACCAGTCAGAATTTCAGAAGCAAAAGCATATCATCATTTTCCCATTACTTCTGTGTGAGCACTGTTTTGTTGATTAAAATTTGAAGCAATTACATCTACAGAATTAAAATCTTCTCCCTCACGGATACCAGAATCTGAGCTCATTTATTTCTCATGTACATAAGAAAAAAAAAGCATACATGTTTCATGACATCTGGATGTCCCAAAGCACTCTTTAGCCAATGACATACTTCTGAAATATAGTCGCTGTTCTGAAGTAGAAATCATGACAGCTAATTTACACACCAAGATCAATTAAACCAAATCATCTGTTTTGTTGGTTGAGGGCCATAAGGTCACCAACATACTTGGAGATCCCGGTGTTCATCTCTGTGGAACAATCACAGAGGTTCACTAGTTTTCGTTTAGCATCTCATTTGAAGAACAACCTCACTGACACTTTAGAATTTTCTTCATATTGGACTAAATGCACTAGCCCCAATTGCATGCTCAAGTACCTCAACTGACACCTAAACTTACAACCTGCCTTCTAGATTAGATTAGATTAGATTACAGTGTGGAAACAGGCCCTTCGGCCCAACAAGTCGACACCGACCCGCCGAAGCGCAACCCACCCATACCCCTACATTGACCCCTTACCTAACACTGCAGGCAATTTAGCATGGCCAATTCACCTGGCCCTGCACATCTTTGGACTGTGGGAGGAAACCGGAGCACCCGGAGGAAACCCACGCAGACACGGGGAGAACGTGCAAACTCCACACAGTCAGTCGCCTGAGGCGGGAGTTGAACCCGGGTCTCAAGCGCTGTGAGGCAGCAGTGCTAACCACTGTGCCACCGTGCCGCCCACACTTCTGAGTGTTGCTCATCTTGCCACTTAGCTAAGGTCAAACATAAACCTTACCTCAACTTATGCAAAGAGATGTCTCATGATAGTTTTGCTTTTTGTTGGGTATTTTCTTACAGTGCAGATATGAAAAGAGAATTTACTTATTAAAATGTCAACAGTTCCTCAACTGAAAGGGAAACAATATTCTGTCATTCACAGAAAAAATACTATGGACAAGGATTAAAATCAGTGAAGGAGATTTGCTTCTGTTTCCATTGTAACTAAAAAACATATTGAAAAAGAAATATCAATCATAGGTTTTTAATGCTCCCTGGTCCTAAAGTTATCTCAAAACCCAACACCTTCTAACTGGTTCATCAGAAGTGGATCACAAATGTAAATTACTTAAAAAAGATAATCTCAAAAGTTTACTTGTGCACAGGGATGCTCGCTGATCTTGAGCATCAAAGTATCGAAGTTTCATCTCCCCACAGCAAAGAGGGAAAACAATCTAAGACAGAAACGCTTCAAATACTTTCAACATAATTTTTATTTGGTAGGTTATGGTGAATTGGAAATATACTGATTTATAATACAGATGTGTGTACATGGTGGTGCAGGGAAAAGTGTCCATAAAGTGTGCATGCTCGGCCATAATTAATTTCATATGTTTGTATTATGTTGTTAAGAGAAACAGGTAGACCGTACAAATAAGGTGTAGCTTAATTTTGATGCTCAAATGACATGTGCTCTTGCACTTTCTGTTGTTGCCCAAAACTCACGAGTTTAGATAGTCTGATGGATTACAGCAACACAGACTATTGTGCGTTGGGATCATGTCATTATCTGTGATGCAGCTGATTCCACTGTGAATGCCAAGGAAGTTGCCATTTCAAATTTGACATATTCCACCTCATATTAAAGCCTCTTAATTGAAACATTGGAGGGTTCCTTCTCAGGTAAACATAACAGTTAGCCTGGAAAACTTAAAGGATTGAAAATTTAATCTAAATCTGGGTGACTATTAAAGTGGCACCAGATTCACCACCAACTCAAGCCAAATTAATCCCCTGCTCCATCACACTCCCACATTCTCACTACCCTACTCTGCCAGATCTAACACCACCCTCCTGACCTGACATGACAACATTCTCCTGGCCTGTCCTGAATCTCTACTTTACCATTGGCATTCATGTAAATACCTGGCACCTTTGTGGCCTCCATTAGGAAAATAGTATCTTTGATCAAGGGCATTCACATCCTCACCCATCCATCAAAGAACCCTCATTGTTTCTTTTTGTTGTTTTTCCAAATGCCATATATTGGCCAGCCCACTGTGTTAATGCCAGTGGCAGTAGGCTGATACCCTTAAGTGGTCCTTAATACCTATATAAGGACTTCAGTCTGTAGTGTGGTTGAAAGGTCAACTATTGGTGTACCTGCACTGTTGGGGGCCGCATAATAGCAGGCATCAGGTATGCCCCAATCTTGCCTATGTTCTTCCTGCCTCGTCACCTCCAGGAACATAAAATTCCATGCACTATCTTTGTGTTTACCTTTCAAACTCTTTCAAAATTTTGTATTTCTCAAATCAATTATCTTTCACTTTACTATACTCAAGAGAATATGAACCTAATCTATTCAGGGACCCTTGCTTTTCAGGGACCAGTCTAATGAAACCTGCCTCAAATGGAGGTATATACTTCCTTCAATATGGAGGGGAAAAGAAAACTATACATTACATTTCAGGTATACTCTCAACAAAGCCCTGCCCATTATGGTAAGGTTTTCTAATGCATTCGCAACAATGCCAAGTGTCTTCCTAACTGTTTGCTGTACCTGCCTGTAAACGTTTAGCATTTCTTGTATAGAACATCAAAGTTCCTCTTTTACATTTCCAAGTTGCATTCTATATATTTGAATTAGAATCCCTGCAATTTGGAAGCAGTCCCTTTGGCCCAACAAGTCCACACTGACCCTCCAAAGAGTAACTCACCCAGACCCATTCCCCTACCCTATTATCCCAAATTTACCCCTGACTCCTGCACCTAACCTACACATCCCTGACCACTACGGGCAATTTAACATGGCCAATTCACCTGACCTGCACACCTTTGGAGTATGGGAGGAAACCGGAGAAAATCCGCACAGATACGGGGTGAAAGTGCAAACTCCGCACAGACTATCGCCCAAGGCTGGAATCAAACCCGGGTCCCTGGTGCTGTGAGGCAGCAGTGCTAACCACTGAGCCACCATGCCGCCCTCACAATATTCTTTTTACAATAAAACATTTTGCTTTTCTGTATGGTCAAACTGAATAAACTCACTCTCCCCGACATTATACACCACATGCTAGCTGGCTACCAAGGTAAAATGCAGAATCAAATCTCTGGGTGAGGGAACAAGGGTCAGTGAGGACTCTTGAAAGGTTGTGAGTACACTGGATTCAGAGGATTGTTCATATCAGAAACTAATCCATTGCTATGTATCTACAGTTTCAGATTGCAAAATAATAATGAATGAAATGCTGGTGTCTGTGGGACTAGTCATTTGGATGTTCTGTATAAAAAGAAACAAAATACTTTGATTTATGTATTGCCTTTCATAACCACCCATTATCTCAAACCAAATTTATAACCAAAGAAGTGTAGTCAGTAAACTAAATTAAGACAAAAACAGAAGCTGCTTGAAAAATATATGAGTCTGGCACCATGTGTGGAGAGAGAACCAGAGTTAACATCCTGAGTTATTGGAGGAGACAATGGCATAGTGTTAAAGTGCATAGATTAATAATCTGGATGCCGAGCCGAATGATCTGTGGTCACGTATTTGAAGCACTTCATTGCTGAAATTTGAAAAGAAAATAAAGAACTACCGATGCTGAAATCAGAAACCAAAACAAAGATTGCTGTAAAAACTCAGCAGAAGTGGCAGCATCTGTGTGGAGAGAAAGCAGAATTAACATTCAAGGTCCAGTTACCCTCCTTCAAAACATCTTTTTAAATTTGAATTCATTTAATAAATCCTGGTCATAAAGCTATCTTTAATAATGGACACCATGAAATGATCATTAATTGTTTTAAACAAAAACCCAACTAGTTGACAATTCTTATCTGGTCTGGCTTTTTTATGACTCCAGTCCCCAAAAGGTCTCTAAAATGGACAAGCAAGGCACACATTGTAAGTGTTATCAGGATAGGCAATAAAAGTTAACCTTGCCAGGTCATCCTTTAACAGAAGAAAGAAAAAGAAACACTGTTATAATCTAGAAAAGGTGGCAGCCAATTTGCACTGACCAAGCTTCCGCAATCAAAGATCTGATGACAAGCAGCTAATCCGTTTGTGTGATATTGGCCAGAATAGAGAGAATAATGTTCATCTGGGAACAACAATATGACCAAGGGAAAAAGCAGGAGATGGTTTGACTTTCACATCGTTTTGTTCACAATAAAGTACTGCATAAGTGCCAAGTATTTTTTCTATCTACAGACCAATATTTCAATAGTGATTGCAAGGAGCTCAGCCAGATTGACCTCATAGAACATGTGGGCGGCACGGTGGCACAGTGGTTAGCACTGTTGCCTTACAGCGCCAGAGACCCGGGTTCAATTCCCGACTCAGGCGACTGACTGTGTGGAGTTTGCACGTTCTCCCCGTGTCTGCGTGGGTTTCCTCCGGGTGCTCCGGTTTCCTCCCACAGTCCAAAGATGTGCAGGGTCAGGTGAATTGGCCATGCTAAATTGCCCGTAGTGTTAGGTAAGGGGTAAATGTAGGGGTATGGGTGGGTTACGCTTCGGCGGGTCGGTGTGGACTTGTTGGGCCGAAGGGCCTGTTTCCACATTGTAATGTAATCTAAAATCTAATCTAATCTAAAACATGAGTTCCCTGATTGGGGCTGTTTGACTGATCCAATCAGGGAGCCTTGACTGACAGATATAAAAGGCATGTCACAGGTTCTGAGAGTTGGGTCTGAGGGAGATCTGTGTCAAGTACTATACATGTGTAGATAAAGGGTGACTCTGTGAAGTTACTTCTCCCTCATATGGAAACTGGTTCTTAGGTAAATGCCTTAACCTTCCCATGCTAAAATCACAGCATGCACATTTACATACTGAATTGACACAGGATTTGCAGGTAACTCCTCTGCTCTTTTTCAACATAGTGCCACAGGGTCTTTCATATCCACCTGAGAAGCCAGACCAGCTTATTGTCTCATCTGAAAAACAGTACCTCTGTAAGTGCAGCATTATCACAATGCTGCACTGTTGTGTCACAAACTAAGCTAAAGTGAATATTGTGGCTATGAATGGTAGTAAATAAATGCAACTTTTGCCTTTGTTTGTGTAGATAAACCAGAAAGTTTGCTTTAATGAGGATCACAAAGGAAGTGAGACAGAGAAATAATTCCAGTGATTGAAGCTTTGGTAGCTTGAGAGAAGACTAGCAACTATGTGTGAGGAGCTGGGGGCAACAGAAAAGGGAATACTCAAGATATCACTGTCAATAAAGGAGATAGTTTTGAAGGGAGACAGAGAATGTGAAAGAAGCCTAGTAAGTTTTGATGATAAATTGCTGGAACCTTGACTGTGTTTAAATATAAAGTATGAGAAGACTTGGATCATTCAGAGGGATGTTTGGAAAGGAAATTCATTGAAAGGACTGGATATAAGTATCAGAGTTTTGGTTGAACTTAAATTTATTGAAGGATTCGTGGCAATTCAGAAAAAATATGCAAAATAATCAAATCTGAAGGTTCAACATTTACAGTAGATGAGTGAGGCATGTGGCTGATGTTCATGGTAGGTAATTAAGTTAGATACAGTTTGTTATGGTGACACAGAGGATATGGTTTGGAAATTCCATTCAGAGTGCAAAGGTAGGTCTGCCTCTTTCATGTTGGAATGGCACGATCTTCACATAAATTGTGAAAATGCATAGCTTCTCACCCATGCATTGCCTGAAATATACCTTAAGAACACACCACGTCCTCTGTACTTTTCTCTTCTGTAAACAAAAATGGTTTCCTTCTGTGAGATATATAATTTATCTGCTTGGTTTCAAATTCATGTTACAGTCATAGATTCATGCAGAACAGACACAGACTCTTTGGTCCAACTTGTCCATGCCAACCAAATTTCCCAAACTAAACCTATCCTACTCGCCTGAATTTAGTCCATATCACTCTCAAACTTTCTTCTTCGTATCCCTGTTGAAATGTTTTTTAAATGTTTTAAATGTACCCACACCTACCACTTCCTTTGGTAGTTAATTCCAGAAACATGCTCTGTGTGAAAAAGTTGCCCCTCAGGTCCCTTTTAAATCTTTCTCATCTCACCTTAAAAAATAAGCCCCATAGTTTTGAACTTACCCACACTTGGGAAAAAACTTTTGTTATTCACCTTATCTATGTCCCCCATTATTTTATAAACCTCTCCAAGGTCATCCTTCAACCTCCTATGCTCCATTGAAAACAGTCCCAGCAAGCCAGCTTATCCTAATAACTTAAAACCTCTATTCCAGGCAACATCTTGGTAAATCTTTTCTGAACCCTGTCCAAATCAATAATAGCCTTCACATAACAGGGCAACCAGAGCTGTACGCAGTACTGTAAACGTGGCCTCAATAAAGCCCTGTACAACCTCAACCTGACATCCTAACTTTTATACTCAGTGGTCTGAGCAATGAAAGCATGTGTGCTGAACACCTTCTTAACCACCCTGAGTACCTGTGATGCAACACTCTGAGATGTCTTCATTCAACAAATCAGCCAGAGCCCTGCCACTAATTGTATAAGGTCTTCCTTGTTTGTTTTACCAAAATGCTATACCTCGCATTTATTCAAATTAAAGTCCATCTACCCATTGGACCAACTGATCTAGATCCCTTTGTTATCTTGGATAACTTTCTTCACAGTTGATGATACCACCAATTTTGATGTCATCAGCAAACTTGATGCCTCCTAAATTCTCATCCAAATTGTTTATATAAATGACAAACAAAAGTGGACCCAGTGCCGAACTTCATCAAACACCACTGGTCACAGGCCTCCAGTGCAAAAAAAACCTCTCCACCACCACCACCATCTGTCTCATACCATCAAGCCAATTTTGAATACAGTTGGCAAGTTCTCCCTGAATCCCTTGTGATCTAAGTTTACCATGCAGAACTTTGTCAAAGGCTTGACTAAAATGTAGACAAAATCTACCACTTTACCCTCATCAATCTCTTTGGTTACATCCACAAAAAGCTCAATCAAGTTTGTGAGACACAATTTCCCATGCACAAGGGTATGCTGACTATTCCTAATCAGTCCTTGCCTCTCCAAATGCATGTAAATCCTATGTCTCAGATTCCCCTCCAACAATGTATCCACTGTGCAGCCCTCTGGTACTTCACCCATGTTTATAGATGATACAAATATTTCTGCAAAGGGCCCGGCAATTTCTTCTCAAACTTCCCACAACATCTTGGTGTTATGAACTAGGCCAGACCGGTCAGAACGTTCATAAGCAGGCAGCTCACACCATAACTTTGCGATTTGTTTCGGTAAGTGTACAGTGAAAATTACCCAGAGTAAGGTAACTGGGTTGACTAACAGGTTTTAAAACAGACAAAAATTGATTCACAAGATTACACAATGAAACAGAAAGAACAGAATAAAGAACCCCTACAGCACTCAGTCTATCCAAACTAGACTTAATTATATTGTTCTGAATATACACAACAGTCCTAATAAGCAAATCCTGTTGAAACACATTTAAAAATTGGAACACGTGCTCACAGGTTGAAGTTAGAAAGGCAGAAGGAAAGAGAGTTTGTTTCCACGCAGCTCACTGTCTAACTTCCAACTAGTTTTGTAATAAACTAAACTGCTCAGCTAGAGAGCTGACCACTCCCCTTTCATTCTCCAGGTCACTTCTAAAACATAACCACTTTGGCCTGAAATCTCATCTGTTTACATATAAACAAAAGGCCTCTCAAAATTTTAATCTCTGTACCAAACCAGACTAATCAGAGCCCGGCTTGGTTTATTACCCCTCTGAAAATAATCAAGGACAGAGTCTCCTTGAGCCAAGGAACAGCTTTTAGGAAAAAAAGGTCTAGCTTTGTGATACTGGGATACACTTGAACCGGTAGCAAAGATTTATCCACTTTTATGTTTTTGAAGACCATCAGCACTTTGTCTTCAGTAATGCTTTCAAGGCATCAATATTTATTTCCTTGAGGTCCCTATTCTCCATTTCTTTCTCCACAGAAAAATCTAGTGTGAAATATACATTTAGTATCTTTCCTATCTCCTGTGGTTCCACACATAACAACCTTGTTGATCTTTAAGGGGCACTATTCTCCCTCTAGTTGCTCTTCTGCTACTAATGTACTTAATAGAATCTCTTTGGATTATCCTTAGCCTTATCTCTCAAGATTATCTAATATTCAATTTTTGCACTCTTGATTTCCCTCCTAAGAATGCCCCTATATCCCTTATACTCTTCAAGACATTCACCTGATCCCAACTGTTTGTAACTAATGTATGATTCTTTCTTGTTTTTGACCAGATCCTCAATACCTTTACTCATCCATTGTTCCCTACTCTTACCAACCTTACCCTTCACTCTAACAGGAATATAATACCTCTGAACTCTCATGGTCTCACTTTTGAAAGCTTCCCACTTGCCAGTCATCCCTTTACCGGTGAATAGTTTACTCCAATCAAATCTTGAAAGCGCATGTCTCATACCATCAAAATGTTACTTGTAGTATTATTATATCTATTCAGGAGAGACAGATTCAAAATGGCAGATGGAGTTCAATCCAGACAAATGCAAGATGATGCATTTTGGAAGATGCAATTCCAGAGTGAACAATACAGTAAATTGAAAAGTCCTGGGGAAAATTGATGTACAGAGAGATCTGGGTGTTCAGGTCCTTTGTTACCTGAAGGTGGTAATGCAGGTCGATAGAGTGGTCAAGAAGGCATACGGCACACTTTCCTTCATCAACCGGGGTATTGAGTGCAAGAGTTGCCATGTTGTATAAGACTTTGGTTCTGCCACATTTGGAATACTGCATATAGTTCTGTTCGCCATATTACCAAAAAGATGTGGATGCTTTCGAGGAAGTTCGATGTTGCTGGTATGGAGGTTGCTAGCTATGAGGAGAGATTGAGTAGATTAGGAATATTTTCATTGCAAAGAAAGAGGTTGAGGGGGGACCTGATTGAGGCCAACAAAATCATGAGAGGTGTAGGCAGGGTGGATAGCAATAAACTTTTTCCCAGAGTGGGGGACTCAATTATTAGGGGCATGAATTCAAAGTGAGAGAGGAAATGTTTAAGGGAGATATATATGAAAAGTTCTTTATGCAGAGGGTGATGGGTGCCTGGAATGTGTTGCCAGCGGAGGTAGTAGGGGCAGGAATGAGAATGCCAGTTAAGGTGTATCTTAGCAGATACATTAATGGGCAGGGAGCAAAGGGATACGGCACACTTCTATTCTTAGAAAATAGGTGGCAGGTTTAGATAGAGAATTTGGAGTGGCACAAGCTTGGAGGGCCGAAGGGCCTGTTCCTGTGCTGTAATGTTCTTTGTTCATGATTGTCTTGACTTGCTGACCTCCACTGCTCAACATGTTAATGCTGGCCTTCAGTAAGTTATCAAAGTGTGGATATTGAATTGTTCCCTAATAAGCAGTTTTATGTGTTGAGCGAAGGAAGAAAATTGAATGAGAATAAAGAAAAATATCACCCTGAGCAAATATATTTTAATAGACATCGGAATTTATTTCAAAAAATGTTTTAAAACAAATTTAGTAATCCAGTGATATAATGTGAAACCTTTGTTTAAGAGGAAATTATTAAGCTTTCAAGTCCTTCTCTGAATCTTCATGAGAAGCCCAAAGCTACATTAATTTCCACTTCAATGTAATTTGCTTAATATTTTTCTTTTTAATGCTTAATGTCCAAAAACCTGTAGGTTAGGTGAAATGGACACACTAAATTGGCCATGATGTCAAAGATGTGCAGACTAAGTGGATTAGCCATGGGAAATGCAGGTTTTCAGGGATAGCGTAGGGAGGGGTGGTTGTGGGTGGGATGCTCTTCAATGGGTTGGTATAGACTCGATGGGCCAAAAAGCCTGTTTCCACACTGAAGAGATTCTATGATTCTATGTTTCTGCCCTGCATGTACCATCATGTTTCATGCCTTCAATTGAAATCTTTAATTCACAAAGTAGTGTTCAATCCTCAGAACAATTCACAGGTAGAACAAAATAATGTCCTCACTAAAATCAAATTACTTAATACGAAGGAAAATGATAGTATAAATAGTACTCCATGAGACAAATCCTAGGCCAAACAAATGAGTTCATTGCTTCACTGTTGGGTCTTCTCATTCTGTAAATCCTACAATACAGCAAGTTTATATGCTGCTGATGCTGAATTTTGTTGTCAACTGTAGGCCTTATTATCTAACCCTAGAACTATCCTGTCAGAAATTTTGAGCAGAATTTTAACAATTTTCATTTACCTTTATTCACCCCACTCCCTCCACCCATTCCCAAGCACTCCCAAGAGTCCGGGATACAAGTCCGAATTTTTGGGGATAAGAATAAAATATCGCAATTAAATTAACAAAGTTTCGCCCTTCAACTACTGTCAGCCATGGCTCAGTTGGTAGTTATGTTGTTGTCTGAATGACCAATTTTCAGGTTCTAGTCCCAGTTCAGGGCTGCAACATGAAAACCAAGAACGATGCTCCAGTGCAGTATTGCATGTGAATGACACTGTTGGAGATGCTGTCCTGATGAAGGGCTTTTGCCTGAAATGTCAATTTTACTACCCCTCAGATGCTACCTGAACTGCTGTGCTTTTCCAGCACCTCTAATCCAGAATCTGGTTTACAGCATCTGCAGTCATTGTTTTTACCTGTCTTTCAGATGGGCCACATTTGGAGTACTGCATATGGTTCTGGTCACCCAGCTATAGGAAGGATGTTATTAAACTGGAAAGAGTACAGAAAGGATTTAATGGGACGTTACCAAGACTGGAGGTTTGAGTTCTAATGGAAGGCTAGGCAAATGTGAGGATTGCAGATGCTGGAAACCAGAGTTTAGATCACAGTGGTGCTGAAAACGTCTGGAGGCTCCCTGCCTCTATTCCTGATGAAGGGGTTTTGCCCGAAACATTGATTTTCCTGCTCCTTGAATGCTGCCAGACCTTCTGTGCATTTCCAGCACCACTCTGATCTTAACTCTAATGGGAGGCTATAGGCTGGGACTCTTTTCCCTGGAGTGTCGGAGGCTGAGGGGTTACCACATAGAGGTTTATAGAATCATGCGGAGCATGGATAGAATGAGTAGACAAGGTCTTCTCCCCAAGATGGTGGAGTCCAAAATTAGGGGGCACAGGTTTAAGGTGAGAGGGGCATGATTTAAAAGGGACCTGTCAGGCAAAGTTTTCACACAGAGGGTGAGGTGTACATAAATGAGCTGCCAGAGGAAGTGGTAGAGCTAGGTATAATTGCTACGTTTAAAAGTCATTTTGACAGATACATGGATAGGAAAGGTTTAGAGGGATATGGGTCAAATGATGGCAAATGGGACTGGTTCACTTTAGAGGTATATGGGCCAAATGATGGCAAATGAGATTAGTTAAGTTTAAGAAACCTGATCAATGTGGATAAGTTGGGCTGAAGGGTCTGCTTCCGTGCTGTATGACTCTACAATTATGACTTTAAATCTTAATTAAGACTCTACAAAAACAAGCCTGCTTGGGTAGATGCCTAAGATCCATGGGAGTATTTCAATCAAACAGGAAGTTATACTTAGTGCTTTGGTCACAATTTATCCCTCAGTCAGATTTTCTGTTTATTAGCACATTGTTTGTGGTAGTTTGCTGAGTGAAATTGGTTGCCACCTTTCTAACCTTTCTAACTATTCAGTTCTGAGGAAGGATCCATTCAAAGATGTGCAGGTGAGGTGGGTTAACCACAGGAGGGTGAGATGGATAGGGTTGGAGGGTGGGTCTCGGTGCGTTGCTCTTCAGAGGTGTAGATTCGATGGGCCAACAGGCAAGTTTCCACACTATAGGGAGTCCATGGATTTATGGAACCTGAAACGTTAACTCTGATTTCTCTCCACAGGTGCTGCCAGACCTGTTAAGCCTTTCCAGCAGTTTCTATTTTTGTTTCTGATTACCAGCATCCACAGTTCTTTCAGGTTTTATTTTGCAATTATGTTGTGTTAGCTGTAATGTGTTTTGAGATGTCCATTGTTCACAAAAGGCAGCATTGGTCCAAGTATCCAGTAAATGTTTCTTCCCCTGTGTTATGGGGCCCAGTAGTCCTCTCAGTGTCTAATACAACTCTTTAATCAAAGGCAGTGAAGATTGGCAGAGGGTGAACAAACAGATTGGGTTAGGGAGGTCATCTAATGAGCAGGCCATCTTCAAAGTCAAGCTGAATCTTTGTTCTCATTGCTCTCCGAAACATTGTCAGCAGGAATTACTGGAGATTGATCAGAACTCTGAACTTTGGTGGATGTTTCCTTCCCTTAGTCCTACAGGAATGTGCTAATTTGCATAGCAGATGAGATCAGCTAACTTGGCACAGAATGTAGACTAACCCTGGGACCTCCCGAGTCTGGCTGACTCACTCAGAACATATTTAATTTTCTCCTTTTATAGCCCCTGGGTTTCTTTTCTAAGCATGAAAGACAAGTGTTTAGAATTCTTACTGTGAGGTTTTTGTGGTGGTTTCTCTCAGTTCAGTGATCTACAACAGGAGAAAGTGAGGACTGCAGATGCTGGAGATCAGAGTTGAAAAATGTGTTGCTGGAAAAGCGCAGCCGGTCAGGTAGCATCCAAGGAGCAGGAGAATTGACGTTTCAGGCATGAGCCCTTCTTCAGGAATGAGGAGGGTGTGCCAAGTAGACTAAGATAAAAGGTAGGGAGGAGGGACTTGGGGGAGGGGCGCTGGGAATACGATAGGTGGAAGGACGTTACTGTGAGGGTGGTAGGCCGGAGAGGGGATGGGGCGGAGAGGTCAGGAAGAAGATTGCAGGTCAAGAAGGCAGTGCTGAGTCTGAGGGTTGGGACTGAGAAAAGGTGGGGGGAGGGGAAATGAGAAAGCTGGAGAAATCTGCATTCATCCCTTGTGATTGGAGGGTTCCTAGGCGGAAGATGAGGCGCTCTTCCTCCAGGTGTCGTGTTGCCATGGTCTGGTGATGGAGGAGGCCAAGGACCTGCATGTCCTTGGCGGAGTGGGAGGGGGAGTTAAAGTGTTCAGCCACGGGGCGGTTGTGTTGGTTGGTGCAGGTGTCCCAGAGGTGTTCTCTGAAACGTTCCGCAAGTAGGCGGCCTGTCTCCCCAATGTATAGGAGGCTACATCAGGTGCAGCGGATGCAGTAAATGATGTGTGTGGAGGTGCAGATGAATTTGCGATGGATATGGAAGGATCCCTTGGGGCGTTGGAGGGAAGTGAGGGGGAAGTGTGGGTGCAAATTTTGCATTTCTTGTGGTTGCAGGGGAAGCTGCCGGGAGTGGAGGTTGGGTTGGTGGGGGAGTGTGGACCTGACGAGGGAGTCGCGGAGGGAGTGATCTTTCCAGAACACTGATAGCGGAGGGGAGGGAAATATATCCTTGGTAGTGGGGTCCGTTTGGAGGTGGCGGAAGTGACGAAGGATGATACGATATATCTGGAGGTTGGTGGGGTGGTAGGTGAGGACCAGTGGGGTTCTGACCTGGTAGCGATTGGAGGGGCGGTGTTCAAGGGCGGAGGAGCAGGAAGTGGAGGAGATACAGTGGAGAGCATCATCAACCATGTCTGAGGGGAAATTGCGGTCTTTGAAAAAGGAGGCCATCTGGGTTGTTCGGTATTGGAATTGGTCCTCCTGGGAGCAATTCCTTCACCTCCGCCTCATCTGCTCCCCCTCCCACTCCACCAAGGACATGCAGGTCCTTGGCCTCCTCCATCGCTAGACCATGGCAACACGACGCCTGGAGGAAGAGTGCCTCATCTTCCACCTAGGGACCCTCCAACCACAAGGTATGAATGCAGATTTCTCCAGCTTCCTCATTTCCCCTCCCCCCACCTTATCTCAGTCCCAACCCTCGGACTCAGCACCGCCTTCTTGACCTGAAATCTTCTTCCCGACCTCTCCGCCCCCACCCCCTCTCCGGCCTATCACCCTCACCTTAATCTCCTTCCACCTATCGCATTCCCAACGCCCCTCCCCCAAGTCCCTTCTCCCTACCTTTTATCTTAGCCTGACCTACAACAGAACCCTAGCCACCAATACTTGTATATACTCAACATTAGATAGTCCATACTGTGGCCAGACAGAATGCTCAAAATGGCTGACTTACGAAAATCTGGTTAATAAATAAAGCATACTGGGAAATTGAGCCAACCTAGACAGGCTTCAGTTGCAGGCAGCACCATATACAATTTACCCAACCCATTCCCAGGAGAGAAGGAAACATTGAATTGTTTTCCAGAACAAAGGGGTGCCTCACATCCTTATTTGGGAAAGGCTACCTGACCTACATGCCCCTAACACTTTCAGGAATGGAAACCTCAGGACCACCCCATCATCAACACATCAATTCCTGATTGGGCCCGATTGATCAGAGTGATCAAGTTCTGATTGCTCCAATGGGAGGAATTGGAGACCTTCCCAAAAGGGTAAAAAAACCTTCCAGGTATAAGAATAGCCACAACACCACCCTTGGGAGTGGTAACTTGAGACCAACAACCGTGAAGAGGAGACGACCCTCGGACGACCAGAAGAAGATGACCAGACAATCATCACTGTGTGGATCAAGGCTAAGATCTAGTGTAGTGGTATACATTCATTCAAAATTAAGTTAAAGTAAAAGATAATTCATTAGATTTATAGCACTAATTGTTAATTTGTCGTGTATTTGTTATTGTAGTGTTAATTGTGTTGAAATAGATAAAGATAATGTCTTATTACTGTTAAGAGTCGACTTGCAGTTCTTTGCTGAATATAAGGCTCAAAACCCACTGTGTGGCAGGTGCAATAATATTCATTAACTAAATGTAATACTTGGAAATGACAATATTAATGGGATTGAGGAGTTGGTGATGGGTGGGAGGGTAAATTGGAGTCTGTAGTTCATTTGAACTGCCATTTTGAAATTCATACGAATGAATGCTAATGAATTGAGCAGATTTATTTTTTAATCTCAATATACCACTGAATAGTGGAGGGTTTACGTAGGATCATAGAATCCCTACAGTGTGGAAACAGACTATCTGGTCCAACAAGTCCACACCAACCCTCTGAAGACTATCTCACCCAGACCCACTCCCCTACCCTATTACTCTACATTTCCCATGACTAATGCACCTAACCTACATATCCCTGAACACTATGGGCAATTTATTTTTTGTTAAATAGATTACCTACAGTGTGGAAATAGGCCCTTCGGACCAACAAGTCCACACCGACCCTCCAAAGAGGAACCGACCCCTCCTGCCCACCCTCTCTCTCTCTCTGACTAATGCACCTAGCAACTATGGACAATTTAGCATAGCCAATTCACCTGACCTGCACATCTTTGGAACGTGGGAGGAAACCGGAGCACCCAGAGGAAACCCACGCAGACACGGGAAGAATGTGCAAACTCCACACAGACAGTCGCCTGAGGTGGGAATTGAACCCGGGTCCCTGGCGCTGTGAGGCAGCAGTGCTAACCACTGAACCATCGTGCCGCCCTTTAGCATAGCCAATTCACCTAACCTGCACATCTTTGGATTGTGGAAGGAAACCTGAGCAACAGTAAGAAACCCACGAAGGCAGGGGAAGAATGTGCAAACTCCACGCAGACATTCATCCGAGGCTGGAATTGAAGCCAGGTCTCTGGTGCTGTGAGGCAACTAGTGCTAACTATTGAGCCACCATGCCACCTTGAAAACTGATACATATACTAGAGAAGTGCAGCCCTTCTTCTGGACGAACAGGTGGAAAACAAGCCACCAGGATACATGATCACCAACTAGCCACAAAAACACATGACCCTCTCTCAATAGTATCCTCATACACAGATGAGGAAGGACACCACTTCGACTGGGACAGCACATCCATCCTAGGACAAGCCAAACAAAGACACGCATGAGAATTCCTAGAAGCATGGCAATCCAACCGGAAATCTGTCAACAAACTCATTGAGTTAGATCCCATCTACATCCCCCGAGAAAAGGAATAGGAAGTGACTTCACCACAGAAAATAATATCACCACAGGAAATGACATCACCAACCCAAAGAAAACCAAACATATAAATAGCAAGCAGGAATTTTCAGCATTGCTTCGCCTGAGGCCCACTGAAGATGTTACCTCGTAGGATAGCGAAACGCCTGGGAATGAACCTTCCAGCTCAGTGAGCACACCTACATCCAAAATGGTAATCTGAAATAAAGGTTATGCCATCATAGTCCAGTGAGGCCTGTGGGCTGCTCTCTCACTAGAGAGGCAGAGATGTCTGTTAATGATTCAATTTGAGGGTTACCAAACATCAGGACAGAGACAGGTTGAGAAGCAGAGCACAGTAACCTCAGCTGGTGTTGAAACTGAACCCACACTGTTAGTGTTACTCTGTATTTGAAAGCAGCTAGCCAGCCAATTAACCTGACTGACCTTCAGATCTGTATCATATCAGTGTCTAATTTGACTGTTACATTTTAAGAAAAAGTCTTTGCCACATGTGCTTCTTCAAATCCTCTGCTGCCTTTCTACCAAACTCTGCCACACTCCCGCGGGCCTCTGGTTATGCAGAATTTGTATGTTCTCCCTGTGTCTGTGTGGGTTTTCTCCAGATGCTATGGTTTCCTTCCACAGAGCAAAGATGCGCAGGTTAGGTGGATTGGCCATGGTAAATTGTCCTGTGGTGTGTAGAGTTGCACATGCTAGGTAGATTAGCCATGGTGAATGTGGGGTTATGGGACTAAGGGTATAGGTCAGGATAGGATGCACTTCAGAGGGTCAGTGCAGACTTGATGGGCTGAATGGTCTCTTTCTGGAATGTAGTGATTCTGTGATTCTACATGTAGCAAATGCAAGCTTCAAGTATTTGCCCCTTCAATGTTCGCGTGTCCAACAGTCATGGATCTTTTGTTTTCGCCCATCAAACTGACTGTACCCATCCTTGGCACAATCCCAGGCAGTTTTCTGCTGCAGTTATAATGAACAACAAGTGATGGCAGTGAACAAATCTGGCAGAGGACAGTCTTCTATTTTACCTTGGACTACCCAGACAGCCTATTTCCACCCATACCCCCATGTGGAGAATGACCACATTGAACTTTGCCTTCAACTTTCCTCCTGGTGTTCTGAGCATCCACATATACATCTAACTGATAACCACCATGGTCCTGTATGCTCCCTCTATGGAAGTGATAGTGCTTATCACTGACAATAACCCCCGTGCCATAGCCTGCCATGTCCTCCAATGTTGTACCGTGTAACTATCTGAAACCCCCAGTCACTGCCTTTGGCCCTGGTCTTATTTGATCCATCACTTTTACCAACACCTCCCCCCCCACCCCCAACTTTGTTCCAGCAACCCTTCTCCACTGTTTAATGTTGCGGTCCCTTGGATTGTATTCACTCCAGTCCTCTGACAAGCTTCAAAAGAAAGCCCCTAAGCATGATTGACCAGACCACTGACCATACCCATTGCAGTTCTGGACTGATCATGGTCAATACTCTGGACTGTTGCAAACTGGGTTTGTGATTAATGGTACAAGGATTGCCTGACTGACTGGACTGAGGACGAGCTCCCACCCAGTTCCCAACATCACCATTGTGGTGAGTTATTGTGCAGTTTCTTTGCCAGCTGGCACACGCGTAGTTGTTAGATTGACAACTCCCCCCATTATAGAAAGGATATTATTAAGCTGGAGAGGGTTCAGAAGAGATTTGCCAGGATGTTGCTGGGAATGGACGGTTTGAGTTATAATGAGAGGCTGGTTACGCTGAAATCTTTTTCACTGGAACGTAGGAGGTTGAGGGGTGACCTTATTGAGGTTTATAAAATCATGGGGGGTATAGGTAAGGTGAATGACAGATGTCTTTTCTCTGGGGTGGGGGATTTCCAGAGTAGGGGGCATATTCTTAAGGTGAGAGGAGAAAGATTAAAAGAACATGAGTGGCAATTTTCTCACACTGGGAGTGGTTCGTGTGTGGAGTGAACTTTCAGAGGAAATGGTGGATGCAAGTACAGTTACAACATTTAAAAGACATTTGGCTAAGTAAATTAGAAAGGCATCTTTGGAGGGGTGTGGGTCAAGTGCGGGCAGGTAGGACTAGGTTAGTTTGGAATTATGGTCAGCATAGACTGGTTGGACCGAAGGGTCTGTTTCTGTGCGGTATGACTCATTGACTCTATATCCACCCCCCCCCCCCCCATAGATCTGTCAAACAAGTAACCTGTCTGTGTGCCTGAGCTAAAGAGCATATCTGTGATGCAATACCGTTAGCCTTCAGGCTCAAGCTCAAGTGTCAATGAGCTAACAGGCATAGAATGGAAGGCAGGGTAGTCAGGTAGACACTAAGTGAGTGATCACTAAGAGAGCAAGTGAACAACCGACAGATACTGCCTGGTTCAATATGTCTGCTGGGTGCAAAGTGTCTTTGATTAAATTAGATTACCTACAGTGTGAAAACAGGCCCTTCAGCCCAACCAGTCCACACCGACACTCCAAAGAGTAACCCACCCAAACCCATTTCCCTCTGAATGATGCACCTAACATTATGGGCAATTTAGCATGTCCAATTCACCTGACCTGCACATCTTTAGACTGTGGGATGAAACCGGAGCACCCGAAGGAAACCCACGCAGACGTGGGGAGAATGTGCAAACTCCACACAGATAGTTGCCTGAGGCTGGAATCAGACCTGGGACCCTGGTGCTGTGAGGCAGCAGTGCTAACCACCAAGCCACTGTGCCACCCCACTGTCTTTGTAGCAGCCTCTCAATGTTATTTGTTGTGTGCCCCGAAATACAACTCTCTACTTTCTAAGCATCCTGCAAGTGGATTGGAGAGGTTTCCTGAGCGGTCGCAATTATCATGTAGATTTAAGGTGCATGTGGCTGGAATGTACCCTGAGGTGTTTTTGCATGGTGACCATCATGGAGGCTCTTCACAGCCAGCTAAGGACACCGGGTATCCTCTCTGACCTCCAATTCACAGTGTACTTTACTCATAGCCGGCGATGTGACAATAAGTTGTATATTAGTGAAGTGAGGCAAGCAGTTAATAAGGTAATTAACAAGAAATAATCTCCTTTAATAGGCAACTCACTGCTGCCAGTGAGAGTCACAACTCAACACCTAAAACTTAGCTAAATGATGCAATGAGGGTTCTGATGTTGACACAGACCTCAGTGGACATCTCACACTGTTCTACCACATTTTTCACCATCATTCTCTTCCGTATAAGGTTCAGCTCCTCTTTGAATCATTTTTAAGGCAGATGGGCATAGATAAATAAGAGTGAGGGGGATTACCAAGAGATAGCAGGAATGTGGATTTGAGGTTGCAATTATTTACCCCCTGATCTTATTAAATGGCAGAATATGTTTGTGGGGCTGAAAGGCATATTTTCTTTCCTTGTTCATTTGTTTGTAATTGATTTTTGAATGTTCATCAATCAGCTTCTAATGGACAGTTATAGTTGGCATTTAATTACAGCTTGTAAAAAGATTGATTGACTGAGGTAATATATCTCCCTTTCACTCATACCTTGAACTCTCTACACCATATTCTCTATCATACACTTGTGAAATTCTGTTTTGACTTCCGATAAGAATGCTGAATTGTAAATGTCCTGTTCAAGTTGATTGCACATCTCACATCCTGAGACGGAACAGGCAATATTTTAAATGTCACTAATCAGATTAAAGAGTTTTTTTCAATGTTGAACGTGAGGAACAATATTGTTTTATCTGCAGCTAGAGAGAACGTAGGCCACTTGATTTATAGATCCCACCTGCCATTCCACCCTTCTAACAGTCTATCCAAACTCAATTCCCAGGAATTTTAAACTGCCTTAGATATTGCTATTTAATTAGCATATCTGCAGCAAACATGTTGGCAACAAACTGGAGGATGATTAGTCATTGAGGAATAGTCAGTAGAGGCAAATCTCTTTAGTTATTGTCAGTTTAAGTGTTTATTTTGAGTTGACTGCAATTTTCAGTTCTGGGAATAACTTGATTTATGCTCAAGTGGAATAATTGGTGTGTGAAGGTGCCGTGAGTTTAAAACTCACAACCAATATAAAATTTCATCACTTAAAAAAAATGCCTAGAAATTGATTTTTGAAAAATCTAATTCATTAGGATGATGACAATTATGTTTACAATGGAGTCTGTTGGATAAGGTAATGGTTCTAAGAGTTATGGTTGGAGAATATGTTATATTTATCCAATCTGATGTTACACAGTTACGGTCAGGGAAAAGAGTCCTGCAAAAGATCTCAATTGGTCGTCATGAACTCTTTAGTTTGACATAAAGACTAAAGAGTGAGTAAATTGTACCTATTGTTATCATGCCAAAAATGACATAGTGTTAAAATAACTATCTCTTCTTGCTAATTAATTAAACAAAAGATTGGTTAGCTCAGTTGGTTTGTCAACAGGATGAGTTCAGTTCCCTCACTGGTTGAGGTTACCATGAAGGTCTCTACTTCCTAATCTCTCCCCTCACCTGAGGCATGGTGACCCTCAGATTAAACCAATGCCAGTCATCTCTCTCTCTCTCTCTAACGGGTCAGCATCCCGAAGGCCCAGTCAGACGATGGTATCTTTACCTTGAAACAAATATGCTCATAGACCTAATATGGAAAGGAGGAATGGTACCCCATCAATCAACAAGCTTGCACCCAGTTAACTTACAATTAACTTGATTAAGGATTTTGTAGAAAGGAGGATTGGTGGCAGTATTGTACCCTGACCTGAGGAAGTGATTGGTGCCACATCACATCTCTTTTGAGCCATAGGATTGGGATGCTTTAACAAAGAATTTTAAAACTTGTTGTTTGTTTTAGCCTCATCTGACTTATTCCACAGACTTAAAAATGATGAGGCTTGGATGGGAGGTTTCAATTCCCAATATTTATAATGACAGGTCACATCAAGCAGGAATGGGCTGAAAACACATGAATAAGATGAATAAATCTCACAGTTCGTCATGCATATAGTAACAGAAGATTATATGCAGCATAAATATAAAATATTGAGTAATGAATAAAAAGTATCAGCAGATCAATTTTGCTTTTATACTTGGCATTGACTTTTTTTAAACTTCATTGTGAGTGGTTATCTGGAAGGGGCATTTGTTTCCAGAAACAAAAATAGAAATTGCTGGAAAAGCTCAGCAGGTCTAGCAGCATCCGTGAAGAGAAATCAGAGTTAATGTTTTGCGTCAAGTGACCCTTCCTCAGGAAGGGTCATTGGACCCAAAATGTTAACTCTGATTTCTCTCCATCAATGCTGCCAGACCTGCTGAGCTTTTCCAGCAATTTCTAGTTTTGTTTCTGATTTACAGCACCCCCAGTTCTTTTGGTTCCTATCTTGTTTACAGAAATCTGCTGTATAAAAGGAGCAGCTGGCTGGAGAAACTACCTGCCCATCTATCAACAAACCCAATTCATACTTCCCAAGATTCTGTATAAGGAAATTGCCAGAAGTTGGATTCAGAAGACTTGCAAACTAATTTGGCAGTTGTCTAATTGCACTTTGTAACAATGTACATTCCATTTCCCATTGCTGTTCAATGTAAACACTCCCTGAAACACCCCACCCTCCCCACTGACCTGGGTCATCCAGCTAAACAACATGAATACTGACTTTTAATGGTGCATAAAACCAAAAGCAATTTTCTCTTTGTTGAAAATTAGTTGGATTGAAAGTTCCCATTAGGGAGCTTAGACGATATATTTTTTGTACAATTATAATGTGAACAAAATGTGATATTGATTTTATTTTTGAGTAAAAACAGTTGGCATAAAGCAACAAATGAGCTACTGACATGAGATACAGTGGAATAATAGCCTTTAAACCTCCATAAAAGCATTCATTTAGAACTGAATTTCTTTTTTATAATGGTACCAGCCCGTACATAAAACCATCCAGTATTTTGCTGAAGATAATCCCAATGTATGAACAATTCTCTCTCTCTCTTCCTCAATGAGTAATGTACTGTTACTTTAGCTCAATGTGTTTGAGGCTTTTTGGTGTTTATCGAAACCTTAAGCAATTAGTAGACTCATTTATTTTTGGGAAATAAATGTTTCCAATGACTATAAATAATGGCAAAAGAACTGGGCCTTGTTTGTACTTTATCTGCAGCATAAATGGAGCTGTTGTTAGAGAATAGATAGCAAATGGAATGAGGAGAAGCAGCTGCAGGCAGGTTTCATCCTGTCATTGGAGTGGTTGCACTATTTTTCCTCTCCCCCAACTAAACGATGAACGAATAAGTGAATAGATTAATGAGTGAAGTTGTCCATATCAGTAAACAGCAGTTTCATTAAGAAGCTGTAGCCAACAGCAACTCATTGTCAAACCTATTTTATCAGTCGGTTTTGCTCAGGAAGTGAAGATGATTGAAGCTCCGCTGGAATCGAGGTGGATGTGAGTTGACTGCAGCCAATTTAAATGAAAGGAAATGTAAGCAGGGCAAATGAATTCAATTCAGAGGGAATCGGAATGAATAAAAGTACAGTGAAAGACTGTGGTAGCTGGTTACGTTAAAACTGATTCAGGAAATCCTTTGGATCAAATCAGTGCTGAGGCTTGTAATGTCTGTTTGATTCAAACCCACTTGTGATTAAGTGCCAACATCATTTACAGAGAGTTTCTAACACATTAAGGGGGGATTCTCAACAGTAACAGGAGTGGATGTGGGCTCATGTGAAGGTTGATAATATCCAGCATGTCGATTTCTGCGTTTAAGTCAGGCATGTTTCATTGTGAATTTTGCATGTGTGAACTCCACACCCCCCCCCCCCCCCCCCCCCCCACCACCACCTTTTAAAGGAGTGGGTTTTTTGCTTGTAATTTTTAAACAAGGCACTTGCAGTGAGATTTGCATTTAACATGGCATGAAAAGTTTTCCTGATCTTGCTTCTGTCATGAGGGGGTAAAGAGTGGAAGCAGGTTGTTGGGGTAATATATATTCAGGGCAGTATCACCCTAATTATGGACTAAGTCCAAATCTGCAGGGAATCATAATAAGAAGCCCTTGCCCTGTCAGCATGTGAAAGCCTGCTAGATGTTCAGGCAGCCAATTGGTTACTCGTGAGCTTTCTTCCAAGGTTTGAGGATGTTCTGGCATCAGAATGTGACAATATTGTTGTTTGGCAGTGCCATGGTGGAGACCTTGCCGACTGATCTCTCCCCAGTACAAAGGATGGAGTCTCAAGGAGACATGACCATGGAAGAATTGTATGGTGTTGTGAGACACATGTGGCCTCATGGAGAGAGTGGTGACAAGGGGTCAAAAGCAAAGGCCTAGGTCATACCTATGTCTCTTATCTTGCCCTCAATAATGCACAGAGGTTCTTGCTCTGGTCCTCTCACCCCTCTTCTCTTCCAAACCTACTCTCATCCCTACCCCCCCACCCCTCATAAATTGGCCACCTAGGGCCTCACTTAGGAGTCAAGTGGGAAGTTTGAGCTTGGGCCTTCCCACTCATCTCTACCACCTAATTGTGGTAGAGATGAGAAGGTAGAGGGTTTACAGTACACTTCTCTCCTGTCTCATTTTGTTTCCTTCATGCTTCCAGACTCACCATCTCCATGACCACAAGATTTCATCCTCAGTGCTAACAACTTCTTTCTTACCTGTGGAATGAAAGGCTTCTACTTATGTAGCACCATTCACAATCTCAGGATGCTGTTACAGGAAATGAAGTTGTTTTGGAATCACCGTTGTCATGTAGGAAATTGAGCAACCACTTTTCATGTTAAGGTCCTACAACATAATAACGGTCAGATTCTCCACTTTAGAGATGGTGTTTGAGCAATGAATGTTGGCCAGGACAGAGTAAAATACTTACCTTTCTACTTCAGAATTGTGTCACACGATCTGTTATGTTTTCCAGATGGGGCTTCAGTTTAATATCTTATCGAAATGACAGCACCCATGTGTTGCACTCAAATGTCAACATAGAATTGTGTGCCCAAATCTCTACATTAGGATGTGACTGCAGAATCTTCTAATTCCAAGGTGCAGCTGGGCAGCAACAAAACCACGGCGGGGACAGACTTTACTTTACATTACTAGTGGTAGAAATAAGTTCATGTACTTTGAAAGCATTGAAGTTCAGGATCAAGATGTGTAGCTGACTGTTGAATATTTGACTCTAAATTAATTGCAAGACGGCCACCAGCAGCTTACTGTGAATAGACCTACAGAGAGACCAAGATCACGGGATACAGGACTAGTCGGCATTACAATCTCCAAAGTCTGCAATGATAACGCTAGTTTCTGTGTGTAACTGAAATGTATTTACAGAGCTTTGCACACTTTAAAATATCTCTGCTCTCAAAAAATATCTGCACTTTATGGGAGGCATTGGCCTGGTGATATCATTGCTGGGCTGATAATCCAGAGACCCAGGTAATGTTCTGCTGACCTGAATTCAAATCCCGCCATGGCTGTGTGTGGAATTTGAATTCAATAAAATGCTGGACCTACAAGTCTAATGATGATCATAAAACCATTGTCAAATGTTGAAAAAAAACCCATCTGGTTCACTAATGCCCTGGAGGGAAGGAAACTGCTATCCTTACCTGTCTAGGCTACATGTAACTTCATTCTGGATTAGTGGTGCTGGAAGAGCACAGCAGTTCAGGCAGCATCCAAGGAGCTTCGAAATCGACGTTTCGGGCAAAAGCCCTTCAGGAATAAAGGCAGTGAGCCTGGAGTGTGGAGAGATAAGCTAGAGGAGGGTGGGGGTGGGGAGAAAGTAGCATAGAGTACAATGGGTGAGTGGGGGAGGGGATGAAGGTGATAGGTCAGGGAGGAGAGGGTGGAGTGGATAGGTGGAAAAGGAGATAGGCAGGTAGGACACGTCCGGACAAGTCATGGGGACAGTGATGAGCTGGAAGTTTGGAACTAGGGGGAGGTGGGGGAAGGGGAAATGAGGAAACCGTTGAAGTCCACATTGATGCCCTGGGGTTGAAGTGTTCCGAGGCAGAAGATGAGGCGTTCTTCCTCCAGGCGTCTGGTGGTAAGGGAGCGGCGGTGAAGGAGGCCCAGGACCTCCATGTCTTTGGCAGATTGGGAGGGGGAGTTGAAATGTTGGGCCACGGGGCGGTGTGGTTGATTGGTGCGGGTGTCCCGGAGATGTTCCCGAAAGCGCTCTGCTAGGAGGCGCCCAGTCTCCCCAATGTAGAGGAGACCGCATCGGGAGCAACGGATACAATAAATGATATTAGTGGATGTGCAAGTAAAACTTTGATGGCACGCCCTCCACCTCCTCCAAGATTTCCGTTTCCCCGGCCCCCAATGCCTCATCTTCACTATGGATATCCAATCCCTCTACACCTCCATCTGCCGTGACCAGGGCCTCCAACCCCTCCGTTTTTTCCTCTCCAGACGTCCCCAACAGTACCCTTCCACTGACACTCTCATTCGTTTGGCCGAACTGGTCCTCACCATTAACAATTTCTCCTTTGAATCCTCCCACATCCTCCAGACCAAAGGGGTAGCCATGGGCACACGTATGGGCCCCAGCTATGCCTGTCTCTTTGTTGGCTATGTAGAGCAGTTGATCTTCCGTAATTACAATGGCACCACTCCCTACCTCTTCCTCCGCTGCATTGATGACTGCATTGGCACCACCTCGTGCTCCCGCAAGGAGGTTGAGCAATTCATCAACTTCACCAACACATTCCATCCTGAACTTAAATTTACCTGGACCATCTCTGACACCTCCCTCCCCTTCCTGGACCTCTCCATCTCCATTAATGACGACCGACTTGACACTGACTGCCCCTGACCAGCCTGTGCTGATAAAACCTGCAAAACATTCTTCATCATTAGAGATGATCCTGCAATTGGTCAGCATTTGTCAGAGAACCCTGAGTGTGTGAAGAATTACACTGATGAATTAGTATTGTCAATTGTGCTCAATATGACATATTTATGCATATTGGGGACCACATATCTTAAGAATATATTAATAATCATTTAATATATGACATACATTAAAGAAGCCGTGTCATGTTCTTAAGATGTGAAGACATGTTCGACTGAACAAAAAATGCTGACAGCCATTTGTTGGATCATTTCTCAAGGCATTGCCTTGATCAAGTTCAGTCAACCTGGCTGCTTCAAAAAGTAAACGAATCTTAGTAGTTAATTGGCAATCACTGTTAATTGTTACATTATCCACATCAACTAATCAGAATCCACTTATCAACCAATCTTAACTTTCTTCCCATGCTATCTAAATAATGCTTTCGCCTTGAATTGGTATTCTTGAAATTTGTCTTGTTGTGTGAAGTCAAAACATGACTTTTTATAGCAATGCTCAATTTCTATATTACCAAATGTTCTTTATTTCAGCCGGTTAGTTCATGAGTCACAGAAAACTAGCATTCAGGTACAGCAAATAATAAAGAAAGCGAATGGAATGTTGGCTTTTATAGCTAAAGGAATAGAGTATAAAGGTAAAGAAGTATTGTTACAACGATACAAGGTATTGGTGAGACCACATCTGGTGTATTGTGCACAGTTTATGTCCCCTTATTTGAAACAGAGTTGAGGAGAAACTGTTTCTCCCAAAGCGTTGTGAATCTGTGAAATTCGCTACCCCAAAGAATGGTGGAGGCTGGGACAGTGAGCAAATTTAGAGAGGAGTTAGACAGATTTTTAATTGGTAATGGGTTGAAGGGATTTGGAGAGAAGGCAGGAAAATGGGGGTGAGGAGTATATCAACCATGATTGAATGGCACAGCAGACTTGATGGGCCAAATGGCTTAAATCTGCTCCTGTACCTTATGAACTTATGTTGGTTAAATAGAAATGGTGCCGCCTTGGAATTTTTCTTACTCATTGAAAATTATCTATTCTGTGCATTCTGAACTATCTCCTGAAATGTCTTCATTGTGTCTCTATCTCTACTGATTTATCTTTTAACTTAGCTTGCCAATTCAATTTAATCTGCTGAGGTTTCACGCCACCATAATTTCACTTATTTAAGTGTTTTTTAAAAGAGGTGTTTTGGAATCACTCATTTCTCCTCCAAACTGAATGTAAAATTAACTCATATCATGATTGCTGCTACCTTGAGATGCCTTCACTTTGAGATCATTGAATATATCTATCCCACTGCACAATACAATTTTGTATAGCCTGCTTTCAGAGTATGCTGTTCCAAAAACTATCCTGAAAAGATCTGTGAAGTCCTCATCTACATTACCTTGACCCATTTGATGTCTTTGATATGTAGACCAAAATATCCTACGATTATTGGTTGTAACTTTCTGACAAATTCCATTGTTTATTCCTTCATCCTCAGCCCCACCATGTGGTTAATGTTGGAGGGCCTGTCTACCCTTTTAGCAAGTGACCTTTTGCCTTTATCATTTCTCATTCCTACCTAAATTGCTTCCACATCTTGATTTCCTGAACTTGAGTTATCTCTCTCTATCATACTGATACCATCATCAATTAAAGAAGATACCCCTTCATCTTTTCCTCACTTCCTGTCCATCCTAAATTTTGGCTTCAACTTAATATTCAACTAAGCAGTTCTGTTGTCCTGTTGCCATTTTTGTCTAATGGATTCCAAATTATATTTAATTATTTCCATTTGAGCTCTTAGATCACATGTTTTGTTTTGAATGCCATGTGCATTTCAGATGGAGAGTCTTGGGTTTTATTCTTTCTTTAGTTTTACCTGTTAATTTATTCTTAGATTTGTGCACTGGATCAATTTTTCTCAGTCTATCATTTCCCATATTGGTACCTTTTTCTTTTTGACTTGTCTTCACTTTTTAATTTATTATATTTTTCCAAGTTTGATATCTTGCCCACAATATTTAATTTAAAATCCTTTCTATTTCTGTAGTTATGTGGCTCTCCAGACCACTGGCCCAGCATAAGTTAGTTGGATACCATCTAAATATTGCATATCGCACTTTTCCTCATAAGAGTGCCAGTGCCCCATGAACTTGAGCTTATTTCTCCCACACCAGTTCTTGCGCCATATATTCATCCCTCTGATCTGGTTTGATTGTGGCTCAGTGGGCTGCACGGTGGCACAGTGGTTAGCACTGCTGCCTCACAGCGTCAGAGACCCGGGTTCAATTCCCGCCTCAGGCGACTGACTGTGTGGAGTTTGCACATTCTCCCTGTGTCTGCGTGGGTTTCCTCCGGGTGCTCCGGTTTCCTCCCATAGTCCAAAGATGTGCAGGTTAGGTGAATTGGCCATGCTAAATTGTCCGTAGTGTTAGGTAAGGGGTAAATGTAGGGGTATGGGTGGGTTGCGCCTCGGCAGGTCGGTGTGGACTTGTTAGGCCGAAGGGCCTGTTTCCACACTGTAAAGTAATCTAATCTAATCAAGGTAATTGTCCAGAAATTTTGATCTTTGACGTTCTGCTTTCTCATTTGGTGACTGTGCAGAATCTCCTTCTTTGTCCCATCTATGTCATTGCCTGGATCCTCCCACTCCAAGTTTCTCTCCAGCCCTGAGCTATTATCACAAACCCAGACATGGAATGTGAAACACAGGCATCTATACTCAAACTCTTTGCAGCAGAGAACAACATCAATACCTTTAACCATACATTCCCTTACTCTCTTCACATTCCTTTTTTGTCGTCCAAAACTGCTTGAATGTCAAACATTTACCATAAATTTGTTTGGAATGCATTAGCATCCAATAGCTCCTACATACTACAGCTGTAACACATCACCCATTCTGCTATTTTTAATGTGCTTGAATAATTATGGAATTATTTCATTCAATTTTATTTTTATTTATAACATCATGCATTTTAATAACTTTGGAACCAATTGCTAGAGTATTTTGCACCTTAGGATTAGAATAATGCCACATCTCACTTGGGTAGTCCACTGGAATTCTATTCTCAGAGTCACCAAAACAGTTAAAACTGTTATTAATCTATGCAATGCCCTGAAGTTATCTACTGGACAGATTGAAGTTATCTACTGGTGACCAAAACCACCAATCAAGTTCCTGTACCTAAAAGGAACTTTTATTTAGTCCAAATTAATAGAGGAGAATCACAAGATGCAACGATGAATTGTTGATGTGCAACTCACTGAACCCCTTCTAAAAGCAGTTGACACAGATACAGGTGGACAGAAACAAATATTGCTGCAGACTAGATAAGCAGTTCAAGGGCCCCATCCACACAGTTCACTGAGATGATTCTTTGGATGCCAGAATATCTTGGTTTTTAATCTCTGTTTTCCAGGTTCTTTTCAAATCTTTGCAGAGGTACAGATGACCGATACGTTAGCTATAAAATTTCTTAGTTAATGGACCATTGTTTACAGCAACTCATGATGGAAGAAAAAATGAAACAACTAGTTTCCTTTGTGCTTCTGATATTTTACAGCTTAAAAAGGCACACCATCTGCCCCTTGCAGCAGTCCAAAGGTTTCTGCCCGTATTATTCACACTCACCAGCTGTTCAGTTTTCCAGGCAGGCAGGTGGCCTTCACTTTATCATAAGGACACTGATGAAGTATTTGAACACATTTGGGTGTGAGGAATTCCTGAAGACATGCCCTGGGACAGAAGAGACTGCCCTACGAGAACTAACTCATCTTTAATTGTGTTAGATATGACTCCAACTGGTGGAGAGTTCTCCCTGAAAGAGATTGACTTCGTTATTGTTCGGGATCCTTGGTATCACACTCAATCAAATGCTGCTTTGATGTCAAGACCCCTTGACAGAATCCCTTGTACTGAGACAGAGATAAGCAGACATTCCTTCCCTCAGAGGGCAATGAATCTGTGGAATTCTTTACCACAGAGGGCTGTAACTGCTTAATTATTAAGTGTATGCAAGGCTGAGAAAGACAAAGTTTTAATCTTAGTTTTAGGGAGATCAAAGGTTATGAGGACATGGCAGAAAACCAGAATTGAGGATTATCAATTCAGCCATGATCTTATTGACTGGTGGAAAAAACTTGATGGTTGAATGGGTTACTTCTGTGCCTATGTCTTATGGTCTTAACGAGGGATGTTCACTGACAATTGGACAATGTTGGCGAAAGTGAAGATTGCAGATGCTGGAGATTAGAGTCGAGAGTTTGGTGCTGGAAAAGCACAGCAGGTCAGCCAGCACCGAGGAGCAGGAGATATTTCGGGCAAAAGCCATTTATCAGAATGAGGCTGTGAGCTGAGGGAGTGGAGAGATAAATGGGAAGAGGGTGGGGTTGGGGGGAAGGTAGTTGGGAATGCGATAGGCAGATGGAGGTGGGGGTAATAGTGATAGGTCAGAGAGGAGGGTGGAGTGGATAGGTGGAAAGGAAGATGAACAGGTAGGATAGGTCATGAGGGTGGTGCCGAGTTGGAAAGTTGGGACTGGGATAAGGTGGGGAGAGGGGAAATGAGGAAACTGGTGAGATCTACATTGATGCCATGGGATTGGAGAGTCCTGAGGTGGAAGATGAAGCGTTGTTCCTCGAGGCATTGGGTGGTTAGGGAGTGGCAATGGAGGAGGACCTGCATGTCCTTGGCGGAGTGGGAGGGGAGTTGAAGTGTTCAGCCACAGGGTGATGGTATTGGTTGGTGCGGGTGTCACAGAGATGTTCTCTGAAGTGCTCTGCAAGTAGGGGTCCTGTCTTCCCAATGTAGAGGAGGCCACTTCGGGAGCAATGGATAAGGTAAATGACATGTGTGGAAGTGCAAGTAAAACTCTGATGGATGTGGAAGGCTCCTTTAGGGCCTTGGATGGAGTTGAGGGGGGTGGTGTGGATGCTAGTTTTGCAATTCCTGCGCTCGCAGGGGAGGGTGTGTTGTTGAGGGACGTGGACCTGACGAGGCAGTCACAGGGGGAATGGTCTTTACAGAAAGGGGTTAGGGTGGAGAGGGAAATATATCAAACAGATGATAAGGTCTGTTTGTAGGTGGCAGAAATGGCAGAGGATGATGCGATGTATACGGAGGTTGGTGGGGTGGAAGGTACAATATTCACTACCATTAGCACATCAGCTGATACTGGAGTAGTCTGTCATTGGATTCAGAGTTGAAAAGTATGGCACTGGAAAAGCACAGCAAGTCAGGCAACAGCTGAGGAGCGGGAGAATCAATGTAAACCCTTCATCAGGATTCAGCCAACATGGACAACATACAGGTTTTATTTGATGAGTGATGGGTAATAGTCTTGCCACACAAGTGTCAAGCAATGACCATTGCCAATAAGGTTCACTGTCTACAAGGCACAAGTCAGAAGTGTGATGGAATGCTTTCTGCTTGTCTTATCAATTCATCCCCAATAACACTCAAGAACTCAAAACAATTCAGAGTAAAACAGCATACTATATTGACACCTCATCCTCCCGCAAACCAAACACTTCCTGTACTGCTGATCTACTGCAGTAGCAATAAATATTACCCAGAAGATGCACTGTGTTAACTGACCAAGGCTTCTTTGTCAGCACATTCCAAACCCACAGCCTCTAACACCCGCAGCATTAGAACTAACTGTAAGTTCATCTCCAAGCCAAGTATCGTCCTGACTTGGAATTATGTTGCAGTTCCTTCACTATTGTGGTATCAAAAGCCAGGGACTCCTGCTCGAGCAGCACAGTGCAAGTAGCTACAAAAAATGAACTGCAGCAGTTCAAGAAAGTGATTGAACACCACCTTCTCAAGAGAAATTAGAATAAGCAACAAATGCCTGAGGTTTCCATATCCCTTGCAGAAATTAAAAAAGGAACAGAGAGTAGCATGAACCTGATAGCACTTTCAAAGAACAGGCATATGATTTTGGACAGAAACGCTTCCATCCGTACAGTGTGATTGTTGTCCTTAGTGTATTGCTTTTTAGTCCAACCCTCAATGTCTAAATATAAGTCTAATTACGCTTCATCATCAACTATTTGCCCATCCACGTAGCCTACATCCTTCTGAATTTACCCATTGGTATCTTCCATTATTAATCATATTCCCTATTGTGTCTGTAACAAATTGCTTTGTTATTTGTTTTTATTAAAATCTGAATGATTCATTTATTTTAGGAAGAAAAAGGAATGTCAACACTGGGGGGCAGCACTGTTTCTCTCCCTCTCGTTTAAGAAATGAATACCAAATACAAATTCTTATTCCGTCTGAAGCAATGATCAGCAACATTATCCAAGCAGTGCTAATTTGTTGTGAATTTGGTACTGTTAATTCACATTCTTGGGAGGGGGTGGGGGTGGGGGTGGGGTCTTGTGGTGCAATGTAATGTCCTAACTCTCAACAAGGAGGTCAGTATCCCAGTGGCTCCAGATGTGTGCCATCACATCTCTGAACAGGTAGGTTAGAAAATATCTATTCACAATCACCATCTGAGCAGAGACTTTTCCATTCCCGCTACCTGAACAAGACTCAGTCTTCAGATGTTTATACTCATAGATTCTGCTCACAAATCGAAATCTGCAATATGATCAGAGATTTGCCAATTAAAATTCAATGAAGGGGGGGAAAAAAAAAAATTATGCTTTTTAACTGGGAAAATGTTGATGACAGTGTGTTGATTTTAGTAATTTGGTTGGGATACGTAATATCCATGTCCTTTGCTTAATCGAGAATATTGCATGTACTTTTGTTTAAGATTGTGACAGATGTACTGGGTGATGTGACTTACTGTTGGGTTAAATATAAAACTGTATCATTTGTAACTTGATCTGCTCCATGTTTATTTGTGAAGCATACTTTGCTCCTTGATCTCAGGTGAAACGCTTATTTTTCTCTTTGCTTTCCTCACTGTTCCTCTTTGCCCTGTAGTATACAGGATAAATAGCTAGAATATATTGCCAATGATTTCGGATCAAATGGAACTGAAGCCATTGAGTGGAAGGATATATACCTGCTTCTTTATACCTCATGTAACTTGTACAGATGGTTACTTTTCACAAACATAGTTGCAGACTCTCTTCTGTCAAGCATTCCCAAAAACCAATCTGGATGCTTATACTGCTGTGGTTAATATTCCTCAGTATATTTGTTCCTTTAAAACTCTAAATATGCTACTCAATACTTTCTTTCTCACTCCATGCAAGGTTGTAAAAGAGAGAAACAAAATTAAAGGTTAAACATTACTGACCATCATGGTAGAAAAATAAAGAGAGAGATAACATTAAAGTTCTTCTTCATATTAACATTTCAACAGTCTTCCTTGAGTGTTTAGCCATCTCTTCTGACTGGCTTAGGAGACCTTGGCTGTGTGTTCTCATCACTGTTGCATATATCAGGGGATCTCCCTGACCACACTCTTCCCACCTTGGGCTCGGTTCTGAGCAGCAAAGTCCAACGCCGCAGACCCAATGATGCTGCGATGCCATTGCTGCTACTGAAGCTTCCTCCTCCGATCTCCTCTTGAACATGGAAAGGGAGGACCCGTCACCGACGCCTCGATGAAGGAAAAGATTTAAAAGGTGAGTGGGGAAAAAAGAGAAAAGCAAAAGCAAAAAGAAGAAAAGCAGAAGGACCTGAACGGGCTCAGGAGCTTGAACACAGCACTGCTACACAACCGTCATCTCTTAAGTACCATTGGTGGTGACATTGTACACTTTTAACTGTATTCCTGTACTTGAGTACATGTGAAGGGCTTATGCCCGAAACGTCGATTCTCCTGTTCCCTGGATGCTGCCTGACCTGCTGCGCTTTTCCAGCAACACATTTCCAGCTACATGTGATGATAAAAAATTCCAAAATATCTAAACCTGCTCATCTTCCATCTCCTACCCACATATTGGAAACAAGGATCAATGTACATATTCTCATTTGAAATTGTATTTCCCACAATCTTATTCCATCTGTCAGTGATTTTCCTTCCTGCTACAACCTTCAGACTACTAAAAATAATCTTGGCATCACTTCAATTCTCCCTGATTTATCTTGTGAGTTCTTGGTATTGCACGAGACACCTGCCAAATCCATCATCTTAGTTTCTCGATTAAATGAAATGCAGTGTCTTTTGATTATGGACCATTTATGGCTTTTGTAGAAATAACGTTACTTTTTATTAATAAATTTTCAAGTTTGCTTAAGTTCAGAACGAGGAGATTGCAAGGTTGCTGTTGTCATTCAGTCACATTCAGTTGATCAGGTAAAGGCTAATTTTCTGAACAAACAATCTATTTTTAAAATTTCCTACTTAACAACAACTAACTGTATATCCATACCATTCATTATAAAAAGGAGCCTGGTGGCTGAAATAAACCTCTGCAATGTCTTCCATACCTTCTTTGTACTACTGAATGAGAAATATCTTTAATTACAAAGTATAATCAAACTGTTGGCCAAGAATTATTAGACTAAGTTATTTTACTACAACTAAAACATGGGACTCTTGAAGTAAACCAACAAAGGTGAACTGGTATCAATTATAAGGGATTAGGTTTCTCTCTTGTTTAAATGTCTTTTAGCTAGCCATCCAATTTTTCTGAGGAAGGCAGATCATTGTATTCATGCACTAATTCAACTTCATTGATTGTGTTTCAAGCCATAATTCCTGCTACATCTTTTAAGACTCTGCCCACACACAGGCTGCTTCTGAAACCACTTTACTATGAGGGAATTTTATACTTTGCTTGGTTTGTCTCTGAAAATGTACACAGGGTGAGGTCACCTTAGTTTGTTTTGGTGAGGTAATCACAACTGAGAACATTGAGAAAACATTTCAGACAGAGAAACTCACAACATTTATTAACTCTCATATGTTTGCAATTAGTTGCCTTCTAAGCATTTAAATCATACACTTGTTCAAACAGATTTTTCCATTAAACAGAAAATATGATAAAAATTTGGCATGGTGACAAAAAGCTGCCTATTAAAATCTCTTTGAACAACTAAGCAACTTGTCTACCAATTTGTGATATGAATTACTCAGCCAATCAACAGCACAAGAAATACAAAATGTTTGCTGTTGCTTGGGAGATAAATCTATCCGTAACATACATAATTGGTCTGGTTTGAGATTCTCACCCAGCAGCTCAATTCACTCAGGAGCTGTTGGACTATTCATGTGATTCTGAGTTAATTTCTTTCTCACAGTACATGGACCATACTAATCTTAAGTCCTGTATTTGAGTCCATGTTCACAATGTTCACAGGTTGGAGAATTTACATACGGTATTGGTCAGTATCTCCCTGACCAGTTCTGCATTCATGCACTAATTCAACTTCAAAAAATTAATCTTTTGATCGACATGCAGAGTGGAATTCATTTTATTTATAGTTGAAGCTAAAGTGGTTCACATCACTCCCTTATAAAATGACATCAATTTTTAAAAATCAAAGTTAATGAAGCAGGATATCTACTCCTCCATGTTTTTTCTTGAAATAATATTATTTATCATAAATGAATATGCTGTGTCAATGAAGGATATGTCGACATTTCCAAGGAGATGTTGATATTCAATAAACGTTTTGGAGGAAAGAAGCCCTGTCAGGTACACAAATGTAGGATCTATGTTTTAAAGTAAAATGTTTGATCCCAGGTTTTATTTTTTGCTTCTGATTCAGAGGAGGTTGGCATATTTCTGTGACAATGTCAAGCAAAGCTGTGAAATATTCTGAATTTATGTACGAAAGTATGAAGGGTTTTGTGAAGGGCAGGTCGTGCCTCACAAACCTTATTGAATTCTTTGAGAAGGTGACTAAAGAGGTGGACGAGGGGAAAGCGTTAGATGTGGTGTATATGGGTTTTAGTAAGGCGTTTGATAAGGTTCCACATGGTAGACTACTGCAAAAAATACGGAGGTATGGCATTGAGGGTGAGTTGGAGGTTTGGATTAGGAGTTGGCTGGCTGCAAGAAGACAGAGGGTAGTAGTTGATGGCAAAGGTTCATCTTGGAGTGTCGTCACTAGCGGTGTTCCGCAAGGATCTGTTTTGGGACCATTGCTGTTTGTCATTTTTATAAATGACCTGGAGGAGGGGTTAGAAGGTTGGGTGAGCAAGTTTGCGGATGATACGAAAGTCGGAGGAGTTGTAGACAGTGAGGAAGGATGTGGCAGGTTACAGCGGGATATAGATAAGCTGCAGAACTGGGCAGAAAGGTGGCAAATGGAGTTCAATGTAGCTAAGTGTGAGGTGATTCACTTTGGTAAGAGTAATAAAAAGATGGGGTACTGGGCTAACGGTCGGATACTTGGTAGTGTGGATGAGCAGAGGGATCTTGGTGTCCATGCACACAAATCTTTGAAAGTTGCCACCCAGGTAAATAGTGCGGTGAAGAAGGCATATGGCGTACTGGCTTTTATTGGTAGAGGAATTGAGTTCCGGAGTACTGAGGTCATGTTGCAGTTGTATAAGACTCTGGTGCGGCCGCATCTGGAGTATTGTGTGCAGTTTTGGTCGCCATACTATAGGAAGGATGTGGAGGCACTGGAACGGGTGCAGAGGAGGTTTACCAGGATGTTGCCTGGTATGGTAGAAAGATCGTATGAGGAAAGGCTGAGGCACTTGGGGTTGTTTTCATTGGAGAAAAGAAGGTTTAGGGGTGACTTGATAGAAGTGTACAAGATGATTAGGGGTTTAGATAGGGTCGACAGTGAGAATCTTTTTCCACGTATGGAGTCAGCTATTACAAGGGGGCATAGCTTTAAATTAAGGGGGGGTAGGTAAAGGACAGATGTTAGGGGTAGGTTCTTTACTCAGCGAGTCGTGAGTTCATGGAATGCCCTGCCAGTAGCAGTGGTGGACTCTCCCTCATTATGGGCATTTCAGCGGGCATTGGATAGGCATATGGAGGATAGTGGGCTAGTGTAGGTTAGGTGGGCTTGGATCGGCGCAACATCGAGGGCCGAAGGGCCTGTACTGCGCTGTATTCTTCTATGTTCTATGTTCTATGATGTGGGTTTGCCTCCAGCAGGATGTTTTACCTATTCAGGCAATGTTTATGAATAACATTGGAATTCAGTATGAACATTGTGTTATTGAAGGATCCAACAGATATTATGTACAGTTAAATATTATATACGAACATTAGATTCACAGACACTTATGTATCTGGCCTGATAAGCTAACAGCTTACATCAGCGAGGCAGGCTTTCAGTTGCATTCCATTCTTCAAGTGATCCCTGAGTGAATATGGAATGTGAGATCTTTATAACCTCAGGTCACATGCTATGACAATTTCATGATATCTGAACATGTCTCTTAAAGCCATACAATCAGAAATAACATAATCATGAAACTGCATGTCTCTGATATTAGTGATGTCATTGCTTATCAGTATTGAGCAGAAGTCACGTAACTCCCCACGGAAGAGAGGAGAAAAATCAGAGATTAAAGCTCATTTCATACACTATCAAACAACTAGGCTTGAATGAAGGATTGGCAGAAGAATGCAAACCGGGCTTCCAAGTGTCTTCACCGGAATGACTACAGATGGTATATAAGTGGGCAGAAGCAAGGTTGTTGCAAAGGATAGAAATTACCACACAAGGATGAACCTTCATTCTGAATGTTCAAGTTCGTAAGTGATCGTCCCCTACCATCCAGCTCTCCTTTCAAAAGAATAACACACTGTACATGGGTTGTGGACTGCAGCTGTTGTGGACTTCAACAATTACAATTAATAATCAATCATTCCAGCTCCATTCTTACCTGAAAGTAGATGTGCTAATTAATAAAAGGGATTGATTACTGTTCCCTGTTGCCAACCAATCTTAACTGGTTTATCCCTCTCCACTTAGGTTTTTCAATACTTAGGTATTGTCCAGATCTTGTTGCATATGGACATCAGCTGCTTCAGTATCTAGGGAGTTGTGAATGGTGCTGAACATTGTGCAATCAGCAGTGAACATCCCACTAGGATGGAGGGAAAGTCATTGACAAAGAAACTGAAAGTAGTTGGGCCTTGGACAGTACCTTGAAAAATGACTACAGCAATGTCCTGGAGCTGAGATGATTGACCTCCGACAACCACAACCATCTTCCTATGTACTGGAAATGACTCTAGCCAATTCACCTTGACTCTAGTTTTGCCAGAGCTCCTTGATTCCACACATGGTCAAATGTGGCCTTGGTGTCAGGGAAAGTCACTATCACTAACCTCTGGAGCCCATCCCTAACTGTCCTCTTCTTTTTATTGACCTCTGTGTCATTTCTGGGGATAAGCCATCTGTTAAAATTGATTACAAACCCATTGACTCCCACCACTACCTTGACTAGATGTCTTTGTAATCTGTTGCCTGTGAGACCCCCCTTCCATTCTCACAGTTTCTCTATCTCTGACTTACCTGTTTCAGAGATGCTACTTTCTCCAACTGCTCTTTTGGCATGTCTTCCTTTTTCCTTGATTGAGGTTTCCCCACCCTACAACTGTTCCATAGTGGTGTACATATCACGCATGTGTGTGATCCAAAGATCCTGTATATCTGTTCTTAACCCTTCTGCTTCCTCCCAGAAACCATTGTAAAGTTCTCTTTGTGCTTTCTTTGTCCATCCCTTCAGTATTCGTACTCCAAGGATTATCCTGCACCATCTCCAGCATAGTGCCAGCTCACATGTATTCTTTTGCCGTCTCCTGTAAGAATTCTGAAGTAACCTTTCTCTCTTTAACCGGTCCACTTCTCTATTACCCCCAATATCTCGTTCTCTACCATTGCCACATTGGTTGCCCCTGTCCATACAATAATTGGAGGTGAAATATTTATCCTTTTGCCTCCTCCAGCCTTGCTCACTAAGGCATCAAACATTCCTTCGTGACAAGAAATAGCCTTTTATTCATGTGTAACTTTCAGTACACCACCTTCTTCGCATGCCTATCCAAGGTGGTAACATTTCAGTAAGGCATAATGCAAACTCGATGAAGATAACTTTTGAGGTAATTGACAGCCATCTGTGCTTAAAACTGAATTCAACAACTTCAGTGATCTCTGTCTTCCTCCATTTTGTTGCCACTGCACCCTTTGCACTTGGCTCCCATGCAATGTCCATTTGATTTTGGCTTTTCTTTCTGTAGGGCTATTTTTATTGTTGCATTACTAACACCAACTATTCATGTCCATTCTCAATCTACTCTTCTTCTTCCCAACCATTATTATTCCTTTGTGGATCCTTGTGGTCTGCAATCTCGCTCTCTTATAAACTTCCCTTTAACTTCCCTTCCATTCCACATAGTCTCCCCATCTTCTTCTCCCGTGTAAAACTCAGTTTTACTGTCTGTTCAGTTCTAAACAAGTGTTATACTTGAAACAATAACTCTGTGTTTCTCTCTCCAGAGAGGCTTTCTGATCTCTTCAGTATCTCAAAGTCTTTCTATGTTTATGTCTAGACTATAAATCCTGATTTTAAATCATATCATGGTCATTACAGAATTTGAATTAAATTGAGAAAACAAACATTTCAATGGTAAGCTAGTATCAGTAAGATTGACTATGAAAGTGTTGGATTGCCATGGAAATCTAACTGGTTCATGAAAAACATTAAGGATAATTTGGAAACAATATATTTGAAGTGTCTCTGCAGCCGCAAGAGCATGGTAATTGTCCTCTGAATTGGTGAGTTGTATCAAACTACAAAAAAGTGGGCCTTCCAAACTGTTCAAGATAGCTAGGTGTGGCAATGTTGCCTAAACTGAGGATGTACAATGTCTAAAATGGCGAATTTGACATTTGAAGCATAAAATAAAAAGTAAATGCCAAAAACAAGAGGAAAACAGGGAGAGAGAGAGAGAGAGAGAGAGAGAGAAAGAGAGAGATGACGACCATCTCATTGCATCCACCAGCAATCTCAATGGTCCCTCACATAATGTCATTGATGGAAGCCTGGGATGTAATCACATGTCAACTAAGAAAACCTTACAGTATTTTATTGATGATTGGATGTCAATATCTCACAATAGAAGACAGAACATTAAAGCAGTACGAGCCCTTCGGCCCTTGATGTTGCACTCACCTGGGAATCAATCTGAAGCCCATCTTTCCTACACTTTTCCATATTCATCCATATGTTTATCCAATGATGATTTAAATGCCCTTAAAGTTAGTGAGTTTACTACTGTTGCAGGCAGTGTGTTCCACACCCCTACTACTCTGAGTAAAGAAACTATCTCTGACATCTGTCTTATATCTATCATCCCTCAATTTAAAACTATGTCCCCTCATGCTAGCCATCACCATCTGAGGAAAAAGACTCTCACTGTCCACCCTATCTAACCCTCTAATTATCTTGCATGTCTCAATTAAGTCACCTCTCAACCTTCTTCTCTCTAACAAAAACAGCCTCAAGTCCCTCAGCCTTTCCTCATAAAACCTTCCCTCCATACCAGTCAACATCCTTATAAATCTCCTCTGAACCCTTTCCAAAGCTTCCACATCCTTCGTACAATGTGGTGACCAGAACTGTACGTAATACTCCAAGTGCAGCCGCACCAGAGTTTTGTGCAGTTGCAGCATGACATCGTGCCTCCAAAACGCAATCCCTCTACCAATAAAAGTTAACACACCGTATATCTTTTTAACAACCCTATCAACCTGAGTGGCAAATTTGAGGGATCTATGTACATGGACACTGAGATCTCTCTGTTCATCTACACTATCAAAAATCTTACCATTAGCCCAGTACAGTTTATTCCTGTTGCTCCTTCCAAAGTGAATCACCTCACACTTTTTCATATTGAACTCCATTTCGCATGTTGCAGCCCAGCTCTGCAGCTTATTTATGTCCATCTGTAACCTGCAACATTCTTCAGCACTATCCACAACTCCACTGACCTTAGTGTCATCCTCAAATTTACTGACCCATCCTTCTATGCCCACATCTATGTAATTTATAACAATGACAAACAGCAGTCGCCCCAAAATAGATTCAAAACTGTGGTTCACTGTTCTTTATTTTCCTTTTATGTGGGATAAAAATCCTGGTCACATACAATTTTGACAATGTCATTGGTCACTGCTGATTGAAGGTAGCCATCCCTATGATGCAGAGTCAATTATAACTCATCATGACAGAAGCACCAGCAGACCACTAATCTCAAAGTTAATTCAAGATCTCACAGCTGAAAAGGCAATGGAACTGATCTTTTGTCTGTTTGAGCTGTGAGTATTTGCCAACATGCTCAGATAAACTGCTGTCTTTCTTGGGTGATGTGGAGGTAGACAGGGGAAGGTGGGAGAAGGTATCAGCCATCAAATCGCACTGACAATCTCCGCTTGCTGTTGTTAGACGTGGCTTGTACAGCATTCATTGAATGGAGGTCCGTATATCGGAGATCCGTTTTCATGCATTTGATGGCATTCCTTGTTGGAATCCTCCATATACAACACATTGAATTGTGGACAGTGATTGCAGTATTCTTAATTGAAAAGAGTTCAAGTAAATCATGGCTTCAAGTATAAAGTGCCTTTGGAGCCTGGATGATAGAATCAGAAGAGATGAAAGAGCTGATAATGCATTGTATCTCCTGTGCTTGTATGGAAAAGTGCAGTGGGAAGAAAATGGGGTCCTGAGAAAGAGTCATATTTAATATAAAAGATCAACTTTATTTCTCTATCTACAGTATTGATTGAGGGCCGAGTATTTCTAACATTTTCTGCATTTAATGTTGGCACAAAAAATAATGTTATAATGTGATTAATGAGAGGGCCAGAGTGTCATAGAGAGAACAGTCCCTTTGAAATGATGAATGAAGAAAGAAGTGGAAGATTTGTTGGTGGAACAGCCATTGTATTGAAGATGGCAAGAAAATGGTACACAACAACTTGTTGAATATGGAGGCTGGTCGGTTGAAGATGAAGCCACCAGGAAACATAATGCAGTTTTGGATGTAATGAGAAGGCAAGTGACCATATGTAAAGGAAGTTGGGGCAGATGTGTAATCGAGGACCCCAGTGGCCATGGCAAAAGACAACTTTTAGTTGAGGAAAGCAAGACCTGCAGGGAGTCATGTCAAAATGATGCAATGGATATTAAGAAACTTGGAGAATGGAATAGAATTTTTGGAGGGAACTAGGTATGAAGAAGTTTAGTCAAGGCAGCTAGAAGAGGCAGTGGCTTATAGTGGGTATCTGGTTGACATGTCTTCTTCAGAAATGCTGGTGGAGAAATTGAGGGAGGGAACAGAAAAAATTGAGATTAAATGCATCAAGAGTGGAACTTGGAAGCAAAGTTAACGCGATGTTACAGAGTGCCTCACTTAGTGTACAGTTCAGAATGAGAGGAGGAGATGTGAACACTGAAAGAATTTATAAATCAAGGTATCAGTGCTGCTGGTGAGACTACACCAATCGAGCCCCTCTCTCCCAATTTTCAAAGCACCCACACAGGAGGCAATGGCTTAGTGGTAAAGTCTGGTCTGGTCAACGTGTGACTCCATTTCCATAGCGATATGGTTTTAGCTATGCTCTGGGCAATTAGAATTAGTAAATAAATGTTGGTCTAGCCACTGACACCCACATCCCATGAATGAATAGAAAAAGCACACACATACTTCTCACTTTCAACATTCACATAGTTGCATTTCAATTCAAAACATTTAGTTGTGAGCATCTAAAGTAAAAAATTATTTCAGATTTTAGTATTTCCTTCCAGCTCTCCAAATGAGGTAAAAGTGTGCCTAAACTGCTGCTTGTTTCTCTATTTTGGTCACCATGGTAGCATAATGGGCTTAATGCTACTTTAATACATTGAGTACTGATTTTTCTATCATGTTGCAAAGCTCAAACAGCTTTCCTGTCAGCCAAATTTCAGAAAATTACATTTATGAAAATGCAATGCCTAATCTTGCAACAGGGAATTGGGAACACTGCAGAATGATACAAGACCTCCTTATGGTTTCTGAGCAAACTGAATTATTGGCCTGGGATTTAATTAATAAAAGGTTTCACATTTTTAAAATGTTTCCAAAATATGTTTTTCATGTGAAGCTGAAAGCAATTTCGTGATCCCACTGAAATGGTTGGTCAGTGATTACCATATTGATATCATCACATTTCAGTTCCTATACTTTGATATGTCTAAATGTAAAGCAAACCACATTATTTGGATTGGAGAGCCACCATGACGATATAAAATATGGAGAACTGGCTTTCATATTCCACTATCCAATAAAAACCTGGGACTTCTGTGGACTGAAATAGTTTTAAGTTTGGACCAAAAAACATTGTTTTTAAAAGGTCAAAGCAATTGGTCAATTTTCATGAAAATTTTCAAGAATTCAACAAGAGACATCTGACTTCAAATTCATATTTTCATTATGGGCAACAAAACCATTCAGCAAGTCCTTTGGGGTGACACAGAAATGCCATCAACTCCAATTTTGACTTACATCTTTATGAGAATCTTCACATGTTGGAGATGAAACTTAGCTACAACTAACAAACATTTAAAAAGTAAATCCCCCAGGCATGAAAAATGCAGAAAGGAGTTCCTTTTGGAGATGAAGATGAAATTAAGGATTCAGCACTGAACACAGGGTGAGAATGGTCGCGAAGAAATAAAAAAAACTCTCACTTACAATTCTGATTGGGAGTGCATTGAAGCAACCACGGACCCAACATTGAACATTCTAAGCTGATCCACAGCTGGAGAAATTGGATCTGACAGATACTTGGCCAAATTGAATTAATCAGTAGCCAGCTGGTATCAGCTGTAGAGAACAGTGGACACCAACCTCAAAGAGGTCACAAAGGTACAGGGGAACCCCATACAATGAGCCTGAGGGTTGTGTATTTGAGAAATACCAATCAAACTATCTGGCAACTTGACTTCCAGCCAGTGTCTGAGGACATGTACTTTACACCTCCCTGTTATGGCAACAGTGAAGAATGTTGGCAGAACTCCATTGGATGCTTTAAACCCCACTCATGACCCCATTGGTCAAAGACCACTGAACATGTTGGAAGGTCCGGGGGCAAGGGGGAAACCACCTACCAAGCAAAGAGTCACAGCAAGACATGTAGCAGAGGACCATGCGGCAGCCTTGGAGATCTGCCCTGACCTGTGAGATCCATCTTCATTGAAAACAGCCAGTCCTATATAACAGAGGAAGGAGATTCCAACAGCCAAGCTCAAACATGTGGATTGTTGTGCGTAATGTCCTTTCACAGATGGACAGAGCTAAATTTAGAGTGAATATTGTGGGAATCTGGGAAATCCTCACATGATTTTTTAGATAAGGAATATTTTGGTAATAAAATTGAGTTACATCACAAATTGAATTCTTTGCCTCACAGGCAAGACTGCTTGGGTGAAATGTTTTCAACACATAAATTAGTCAAAGTGTCCAAAGTATGGTCAATAGCAAGAAACAGCAGGACACGAAGAGCTCAAAGAATAATTGCATTTTTTGCTAGTGTTGATGGTCCAAGACATCAATGAACCTCCCATGGTTTCAAGTTAAACATTTATACCTCAAGGACACTTTAAGATTCGACATTATCTATAACAATGAAGAAAAACAAATAGCAATAGTCCATCAAAGAATGGAAAAAGAAATAGAAAGACTGGGGAGATGCTAAAAACATTGCATAATGGTAGTGGATAAATTTGAAAGTGAATGGGAAATGTAGACAGAAACCCAACACAGGCAAGGAAATGTCAGACCTATTATGTAGGAAAAGACATCACATAACATAAACTTATCGGGATTCATTCAACTAATGGAAACATGTTGTCTCTTTTCCCTAAATTTTCTATCCCACTCTACACACTATGCTCATCAGCAAAGAAGTGTATTTATTGATTTTTCCAGCTTCACAGAATGCTTGTGTTCTGACATTGAGTTTTGCCCGTTTCCAAACCATTCTGTTAACTTAACTGTATGCAGGCCACATGTGGAATTGTTTCTTTTCAAAACTGAACAGTCTTCTACTCTGTCCACTCTTCCATAGGTCTATTGAAGTAAGTCAATTGAGTTTCTTTTATACCAGTGTTCACCAATGTATCTACAGGACATTTGAATTAAAAGAGCGGCCACCATGAGATATCAAAACCTGAAATGAAACAGGTGCAAATATACATTTTACTTTTATTTGTCTTGGAACTACCGTTATGGATTCTCTAATTTTGTTGGTGATATTTTTAATAGTTGCCAGACAGGAGAGGTAGAGCTCAAATGACGAAGTCAAAACAATTCTATGTCCAATTGCAGTTCACAAAATACCTAGGCTGAATTTTAGCTGTGATTGAACATAGAACACATAACATTGAGCAGTCCAGGCCCTTCGGCCCTTGATGTTGTGCCAACCTTTTCTCCTGATCTAAGATCAAACAAATGTACATACCCTTAGTTTTACTATCATCAATGTACCTATGCAAAAGTCACTTAAATATCCTTAATGTTTCTGATTCTACTACCACCGCTGACAGTGCATTCCCCGCACCCACCACTCTCTGTGTCAAAACCTACCTGTAACAGCTCCCCTAAACCTTCCTCCAATTGCTTTAAAATTTTGCCCCCTTGTGATAGCCATTTCTGTCTTTGGAAAAAGTCTCTGACTATTCACTCTATCTATGCCTCTCATCATCTTGTACACCCCTATCAAGTCACCTCTCATCCTTCTTCACTCCAATGAGAAAAGCCTTAGCCCTCTCAAACTTTCTTCAGAAGACATGCCCTCCAGTCCAGGCAGCAGCCTGGTAAATCTCCTCTGCACTCTCTCTAAAGCTTCCACATCCTTCCAATAATGAGGCAACCAGAACTGAACATGATATGCCAACTGTGGTCTAACCAGGTCGACAGAGCTGCAGTATAACCTCGCGGCTCTTAAACTTAATACCCCTGCTGATGAAAGCCAACACACCATACACTTTCTTAATAACCCTTATCAGCTTGGGTGGCAAGTTTGAGGGATCTATGGACATGGACCCTAAGATCTCTCTGTTCCTCCACACTGTCAAGAATTCTGCCTTTAACCCTGTATTCTATATTCAAATTCAACATTCCAAAATAAATCACATCACACTTTGCAGGCTGAACGCCATCTGCCACTCCCGCTTCTCAGCCCAGTTCTGCATCCTGTCAATGTCCCGTTGCAACCTCCAAACATCCTCCAAATTACCCACCACTTCACCAACCTTTGTGCCATTGACAAACTTACTAACCCATCTTTCCACTTCCTCATCCAAGTCATCTATTAAACTAGCATAGAGCAGAGGTCCCAGAACAGACCCCTATGGAACACCACTGGTCACCGAGCTTCAGGCTGAATACTTTCTACGGACTACCATCTTCTGCTTTCAATGGGCCAGCCAATTCTGTATCCAGGCAGCCAAATTTACCTATAACCCATGTCTCCTTACTTTCTGAATGAGCCTACCGTGGGGAACCTTATTAGACACCTTGCTAAAATTCATGTTCACTGTGGGTGGCATGGTGGCTCAGTGGTTAGCACTGCTGCCTCACAGCACCAGGGTCACGCGTTCAATTCCAGCCTCAGGTGACTGTCTGTGTAGAGTTTGCACATTCTCCCTGCATCTGTGTGGGTTTCCTCTGGGTGCTCAGGTTTTCTCCCACAGGCCAGGTGAATTGGCCATGCTAAATTGCACATAGTGTTAGGTGCATTAATCAGTAGGGAAATGGGTCTGGGTGGGTTATTCTTCGGAGGGTTGGTGTGAACTTGTTGGGCTGAAGGGCCTGTTTCCACACTGTAGGGAATCTATCTAATCATATCCAATGCTGAACCTTCATCAATACGTTTTGTCACATCCTCAAAGAATTCAATAAGGTTTGTGAGGCACGACCTGCCTCTCACAAAGCCATGCTGACTATCTCTAATCAAACTATAGTTTTCTAAGTAATCGTAAAACCTGTCTCTCAAAGTCCTCTCCAATAATTGCCCACCACAGACATAAGTCTGACTGGTCTGTAATTCCCAGGATTATCCCGATTCCCTTTCTTGAACAAGTGTATAACATTTACCACCCTCCAATCATCTGGTACTACTCCAGTAGACAGTGAGGACACAAAGATCATTGCCAAAGGTGCAGCAGTCTCTTCCTTTGTTTCCTATAATAACCTTGGGTATATCCCAGCTGGCCCAGGGGATTTCAGCACACCCTCCTTCTTAACATCAACTTGTTCGATCATAATAGCCTGTTTCACCCTGTCCTCACAAACGTCAAGTTCCCTCTCAGTAGTGAATACTGAAGCAAAGTATTCATTAAGGACCTTCACTACCTCCTCCAACTTGAGGCACAGGCTCCCTCTACTATCCCTGATCGGCCCTACCCTCAGTCTGGCCATTCTCTTGTTCCTCACGTAAGTGCATCATACCTTAGGGTTTTACATATTCCTACCTGCTAAAGCTTTCTCATGACTCCTCTAGCTCTCCTAAGTCCATTCTTCAGTTCCTTCCTGGCTACTTGTAACCCACTCGAGCCCTGTCTGATCCTTGCCTCCTCACCTTAAGTAAGCTTCCTTCTTCCTCTTGACTAGATGTTCTACATCTCTTGTCATACAGTCATAGAGTCATAGAGATGTACAGCATGAAAACAGACCCTTCGGTCCAACCCGTCGATGCCGACCAGATATCCCAACCCAATCTAGTCCCACCTGCCAGCACCCGGCCCATATCCCTCCAAATCCTTCCTATTCATATATCCATCCAGATGCCTCTTAAATGTTACAATTGTATCAGCCTCTACCACATCCTCTGGCAGCTCATTCCATACACGTACCACTCTCTATGTGAAAAAGTTGCCCCTTAGGTCTCTTTTATATCTTTTCCCTCTCACCCTAAACCTATGCCCTCTAGTTCTGGACTCCCCGACCCCAGGGAAAAGACTTTCCCTATTTATCCTATCCATGCCCCTCATAATTTTGTAAACCTCTATAAGGTCACCTCTCAGCCTCCGACGCTCCAGGGAAAACAGCCCCAGCCTGTTCAACCTCTCCCTGTAGCTCAGATCCTCCAACCCTGGCAACATCCTTGTAAATATTTTCTGAACCCTTTCAAGTTTCACAACATCTTTCCAATAGGAAGGAGACCAGAATTGCACACAATATTCCAACAGTGGCCTAACCAATGTCCTGTACAGCCACAACATGACCTCCCAACTCCTGTACTCAATACTCTGACCAATAAAGTAAAGCATACCAAATGCCTTCTTCACTATCCTATCTACCTACGACTCCACTTTCAAGGAGCTATGAACCTGCACTTCAAGGTCCCTTTGTTCAGCAACACTCCCTAGGACCTTACCATTAAGTGTATAAGTCCTGCTAAGATTTGCTTTCCCAAAATGCAGCACCTCACATTTATCTGAATTAAACTCCATCTGCCACTTCTCAGTCCATTGGCCCATCTGGTCCAGATCCTGTTGTAATCTGAGGTAACCCTCTTCGCTGTCCACTACACCTCCAATTTTTGTGTCATCTGCAAACTTACTAACTGTACCTCTTATGCTCGCATCCAAATCATTTATGTAAATGACAAAAAGTAGAGGACCCAGCACCAATCCTTGTGGCACTCCACTGGTTACAGTCTGAAAAACAACCCTCCACCACCATCCTCTGTCTTCTACCTTTGAGCCAGTTCTGTATCCAAATGGCTACTTCTCCCTGTATTCCATGAGATCTAACCCACGCAAGGTTCTTTCAAAATACCATCCCTTCCTTGCCTCAGTGGGACAAATCTATCCAGCACTATCAGCAAGCGCTTCCTAAACAACCTCAACATTTCTATTGTGCATTTTCTTGAGAACATCTGTTCCCAATTTAAGGGCCCCAGTTTCTGCCTAATAGCATTGTAATTCCCCTTCCCCAAAGTAAATACTTTCCCATACTATCTGCTTTTATCCCTCTCCGTGACTATAGTAAACGTCATGGAGTTGTGATCACTATCACCGAAATGCTCTCCCACTGAGAGATCTGACACCTGGCCCGGATCGTTGCCAAACACTAAATCCTACATGTCCTTCCTTCTAGTCGACCTATCTATCCCGACTCAGGCGACTGACTGTGTGGAGTTTGCACATTCTCCCCGTGTCTGCGTGGGTTTCCTCCGGGTGCACCGGTTTCCTCCCACAGTCCAAAGATGTGCAGGTCAGGTGAATTGGCCATGCTAAATTGTCCGTAGTGTTAGGTAAGGGATAAATGTAGGGGTATGGGTGGGTTGCACTCCGGCGGGGCGGTGTGGACTTGTTGGGCCGAAGGGCCTGTTTCCACACTGTAAGTAATCTAATCTAATCTAATCTACATATTGATTCAGGAATCCTTTCTGGACACACCTGACAAAAACTACTCCATCCAAACTATTTGAACGAAGGAGGTTCCAATCAATGTTCAGGAAGTTGAAGTTACCCATGACAAAAACACTGTTACTTCTGCACCTTTCCAAAATCTGCCTTCCAGTCTGCTCCTCTGTGTCTCTGTTGCTATTGGGGGTTCTATAGAAAACTCCCAATAAAGTGACTGCTCCTTTCCTGTTTTTAATTTCACCCAAACTGATTCTGTAGACACTCCATCCTCAACAACCTCCCTTTCTGCAGATGTGATACTATCCCTGATTAGCAATGGCCACTCTCCCCTTTTACCTGCCCCTCCTATCCCTTTTGAAACATTTAAACCCCGAAACATCTGACAACCATTCCCACCCTGTGATATCCAAGTCTCTGTAATGGCCACAACACCGTAGTTCCAACTATTGATCCATGCACTAAGTTCATCACCCTTATTCCTGATACCTCTTGTGTTAAAATTGACACAGTTCAACCCATCAAACTGACTGCAACTTTGCCCTTTCAACTCTCTATCCTTCCTCACAGGCTCCCTGCACTCTGTATCTGCCTGTTCACTAGTTACTCCATCCTTAGATCCAGTTCCCACCCCCACCAAACTCGTTTAAACCCTTCTGGAGAGCTCTAGCAAAGCTCTTATCCAGGATATTTGTGCCCCTCCAGTTCAGGTGTAACCTGTCCTTCTTGTACAGGTCCCATCTTCACCAGAAAGTATCCCGATGATCCACATATCTGATGCCCTTTCTCCTACATCAGCCCTGTAGCCATGTGTTCATTTGCACTCCCTCTCAGTTCCTCTCACCATCAGATCTCTTATCACTATCACTCTCCTATGCTTCCCCCCTTCCCTTCTGAGCCACAGAGCCAGGCTCAGTGTCAGCGAACTGGTCACTGAGGCTTTCCTCTGATAGGTAAACCCCCCCCCCCCCCCGCCCCGCCCCCCGGCAATAATATCCAAAGGATTTGCTTATTATTGAGTGGGATGGCCAACTCGGGGTCCCTGCATTGTGTGCCTTCCCTTTGCATCTCCTGACAGTTACACAGCTACCTTATCCTGTAACTTAGGTGTGAGTACCTCCTTATAACCCCTCTTATCACCCTTTCAGACTCCTGAATGATCCAAAATTCATCCAGCTCCAGTTCCTTAACGCGGTTTGTGAGGAGTTGGTGTTGGGTGGACTTCTCACAGCCGATGTCAGCAGGGACACCCATGGTGACCCTTACCTCCCACATCCTGCAAGAGGAGCATGCAACTGCCCTAGCCTCCATCCCTTCTGCTCTAAGTTACCAAGATTGAATAAATTAAAAAAAACACCTCACCTTACCAACCTTCCACACAGGGCCTGTTTGTTTTGGTTAGAGGAGGAGGACGGATGGGAGACACTACACGTGTCGTGTCTCAGGTTCAGGCACAGCCCAAATATATCAGTTCATGTACCCTGCAGTCTCCTTGTCTGCATCCACTCCTGTTGAGCCTTCGCTCTCCCTATTTGTGAGGTAAGTATTTAACAGGAAAATTTACCTTCCTGGCAACCTCTGGTCTGTGCTCTCAACACTCTCACGGCTGCAATGTGTTCTAACAGGTGCCGTCAAAGAAACCTAACTGTTTCAATTTGACCTTCATGCTGCCCAAGACTAACCTCCTGTCTCCAGAGTTAAGCAATCCAATGCTCTCTTCTTTGGCCTCCCTGTCAGCAAGTTCTCAGTCACTTAGATAGCAGTGTAGCAAGACCTTATTTTCAAATTATGGCTGTAGGCCAAGAGCAACAGGCTCCTAACCCGAAAGGGTATTGTGAAAACATCGAAGTTTTTATGATGGGCTCGCTGCTTTATGATCTCCGTTTCAGATATCAGCATTTTATTTTCAGATCTTCAAAAAGGAAACTAGATTCAAGTTCTCAAACCAACATGTTAAAATCTCACTTTGCATTCCTTCAATTACTATCAGGCCTCCATTATAAACCCAGCAACATTACCCAAATACAGCACTTTTAGAGGTGTAATTTGTTTCAAAAACAATCTAAAGAGAAATGTGAAAACGATACTGAATTACAATTGTTTATTTTTCATTCCTTCCTGCTCCTGATTTTCACTAAGTATGGACCGCTGTGAAGGTAATTGGGAGAAAAGGATCAAAGGTCATTTTCAGTGCCACAGGATAAGTGAGATTCATTAACATAGCAGGCAGAACATGCTGGCTGTTACTGCATTATGGTGTTAATCAGCGTTGTTACACTGAAATAAATTCAGCTTCCTCCAAGCGACAAGCTCAGTTACACCTTCAATGCAGTCACTCCCACCCTGCAAGAATAATTTGACTCATGTTCCTGGTACCACAGGGACAATAACATCAATGAGTTTAAAACACTGATTCTCTCTGGGGCAAGAATGCCTCTACATGAGAAGCAGGGGACAGAGAGGTCATTTACTTAATGACCAAGAGTTGGACAGAGTTCCACAATGGTTTGGCAACATTTTGATGGAAACAGAGAAGATATTAGCCCACCATTGCTCGCTTGGAAAAATTCAAAACGGAGGCAGAAAGTAACTTTTCAAGTTGCATGCGCCATCTATTGTCTGTGCTGCATTAGTTACTCACTGTTTGAGCATCTCCTCACTATTTGGTGAGGCCCTTTTAGGTTTGAGAGGCACAAGAAAGTTCTACAACATAGCAAAAGCCTGCTTTGAGGATAGGGCTGGCCTTATATAGATGCCCCCTTCATAGTTAAGACAGCGCACACAGTGCAGGTCACCCATGGAGGATACAGAGGAAATGACTGCCTTCATTTCTCTACTGCCAGCCACCTTGTTAACCTTACACTCCTGTCACCTCCATCTTCATCTCGAACAATGAGGCTGAGGAACTCATGGATTTCTTTGTCATGAATAATACCCAATCAGCAATCCTACCATGTCCCTCCTTTCTCTGAGTCCAACAGGCAAACACTCCTCTAAGACTGTTCTTAGACCTAGCTGAGCTTCTGTCTTTCATGGCAAAACCAATGACTGCAGATGCTGGAAACTAGATTCTGGATTAGTGGTGCTGGAAAAGCACAGCAGTTCAGGCAGCATCCGAGGAGCAGTAAAATCGACGTTTCGGGCAAAAGCCCTTCATCAGGAATACAGGCAGAGTGCCTGAAGGGTGGAGAGATAAATGAGAGGAGGGTGGGGATCTCTGGGACACGCGCAGCAATCAACCACACCGCCCGGTGGCCCAACATTTCAACTCCCCTCCCACTCTGCCGAGGACATGGAGGTCCTGGGCCTCCTTCACTGCCGCTCCCTCACCACCAGATGCCTGGAGGAAGAACGCCTCATCTTCCGCCTCAGAACACTTCAACCCCAGGGCATCAATGTGGACTTCAACAGTTTCCTCATTTCCCCTTCCCCCACCTCACCCTAGTTCCAAACGTCCAGCTCAGCATTATCCCCATGACTTGTCCTATCTGCCTATCTTCCTTTCCACCTATCCACTCCACCCTCCTCCCTGACCTATCATCTTCATCCCCTCCCCCACTCACCTATTGTACTCTATGCTACTTTCTCCCCACCCTCCTCTCATTTATCTCTCCACCCTTCAGGCACTCTGCCTGTATTCCTGATGAAGGGCTTTTGCCCGAAATGTCGATTTTACTGCTCCTCGGATGCTGCCTGAACTGCTGTGCTTTTCCAGCACCACTAATCCAGAATTCTTTCTTTCATGCATTACTCTCCTCAATCAATTAAGTTATAATATCCGGGAGATCCATCTCTTGATTCTTCAAACGTTTTTCACTGAACTACTAACTGTCCAATGTCCTTTTCTTTTCGACATTAATTGATTTTGTTAGAACTGTCTTATTCTCCAAATTTGCCGTCATCACCTCTTCAAGATACAAACCTTTGTTCTCCTCTCTCTTGGAAAAATGCTGCCCTCACCTCAAAACTCCCTTTTTCTCTGGTCCTTAACAGGATGTTGCTTCTGTTAGCTTCCCTTTTATTGTTACTGAGCAAAATACACAAACAACTTAAATGGGATTGGTAAATTGAGCATTAGGTCATTTGTTCATGAAGGTGAAGTAGTGGAGTTACAGTCTTGAAGACTTCTTGACAACGTGTCTTACATGGTTAACCACACACTGTTTATCAAGTGGTATCTCACATGGTTCCCTGTCTGGTGTCTTGCATTTGTTATTAACATATGTTGTTGTCACCATATCTATTTAATGGTATACTATAAAAGATTCCCTAATTTGTACTTACCTTTACGAAACTCCATGTTTGAATCCCGTTATTTAGTCTCATGCTCCTATTACAGTTCCGAAATGACTGTTATGGAAGTCACAAATGATGTCTGGTGTGACTGTCTTAAAGGTTAATTTTGCATTTTTTATTTGAAAATGAACCTTCCAGCTCAGTGAGCAAACCTGCATCCATTAACTTTGTATTCTTGCTCGTTCTGAGCAGCCTTTGACATGCCATCCTCTTCCAATGTATTTGCAACATCATCCAGGGCAGCTCAACTGCTCTTTCCATTTCCCTTCTGATCTACTTAATTGCAACCAAAGAAACAAAAATAAGTCTACTTTTTTGATCCTGCATCATAAAGTTTTGGTGTTTCCCCCAAGGATCTTATCTTTAGTTCATCGTATTTCTCACCGACATGAACCCCTTTGCTGATATCATCCAAAAACACATCAGCTTCCACATGTATGCTGCTGACACCCAGCCTTCCTCATCACAACTTCTGTTGCAACACCATTTCAAAACTGACAAGCTTCTGGTCTGAATTCCAATAAGCTATGAGTTGAAAGATAGGAGCCATTTTTAAAATTCCTGCTTCATAACCTGTTCCATTATAACCAAGTCTGACCCTTTCTGATAGCTGCCTGAATCAGACATACTGAGTGTCATAGGTGACCCCAAAATCAGCTTCCAACCACATGTTTATGCTGTCACTAGGACTATCTATTCCCATCCAGAATCTCGCTAGATTCCAAATTGGTTTTAGCTCTTTTGTTGCTGAAACTCCTCAACTCCGCCCTTGATTTCTAAGGACTGACTATTTCAGTTCACTCCTGGCTGGCCCCTTTCAAAAAACAAAGAACAAAGAAGAGTACAACACATGAACAGGCCCTTTGGCCCACCAAGCCTGTGCCGACACTTGATGCCTTTCTAACCTAAAAGACCTTTTGCCTCTATGCAGTCCATTTCCCTCTATCCCCTGCCAACTCATGTATCTGTCAAGATGCCTCTTATACATTGCTGTTGTATTTGTCTCCACCACCCTGTTAGCGCGGATGAAATGATATCAGTCCGAGCCCAAAGTGCGGTTCAACAATCGGTAACGTTTATTGATACAGTAACACCGGCGGAGACCAACCGAGGTCCGAATCTCGGCTGTTCTGCTGTTCCCGCGCGCTGCTACACATTATATTTGTCAGGATGTGAGGATTTTGAGTATGAATGGGATGATAGTTCCCCATCATCATTGGAGTAGGTGCAAATGGTGGGTTTCCTGCCGTCCCAGGAGAGTTGCAGTGTACACACAATAGGGTGCTAATTGGATTATGTAAACGGGTCCGGGTACTATCTGCTTGTCTCTCTCTGTGAGGGCTGGGGGCTAGCACCCCCTTTTGTTCCCTTCGGGTACTGGTGTGTATTAGTCTGTTCGTTCCTGTCTGGTGGATGCCTGTCAGGATAGTTCTGTATTGATGAATATGGGTGTGTTTCAGTCAGTCTCTTGATTTGATTAGGAGATGGGTTTCCATATTAATTAGCTCTGGAGTTCCGGTCTATGAATCATGGTTAGTGTCTGGCCTAGTGTGGATTTGATCTGTCCTCTGGCTCCTATCTCCCGGTCACGTGGGCGGACCAGCAGCTGCTGAGTTCTGTGGGTTTAAGCTGCGGCTGCCGTTTAAAACACAAAATGAATTCCTATAGTTTTACCGATGTAGGAATAGTCCCATGGCAAATGTGGGGTGGCTCTGATGCCCGCTTGCAACCCCCTCTGGCAGCACATTCCTCTATCTACCACTCTTTGTACAAAAAACTTGCTCCTCACATCTCCTTTAAACCTTACCCCCTTTTACCTTAAACCTAAGTCCCCTAGTAATTGGCATTTCTCCCCTGAGAGAAAGATTCCAACATCCATTCTATCCGTGCCTCTTATAATTTTATAAACTTTGGATAGGTCACCCCTCACCCTCTGTGAGAAGTGAAAACAAACCAAGTTTGACCGATCTCTCATCTTAGGTAATACCCTCCAAACCAGGCAACATCCTGGTAAACCTTTTCTGTACTGTCTCCAAAACCTCCACATCCCTCTGATAGTGCGGTGACCAGAACTGTACACAATATTCCATATGAGGCCGAATTGATTTCATACAGCTGCAACATTACTTTGTCAGTTTTAATATCTATGCCCTAACCAATGAAGGCAAATATGCCACAAACCTTCTTTATCACCTTATCCACTTGTGTTACCACTTTCAGGGAACTTTGAACCTGTATGCCAAGATCCTCTTGATGCTTTTAATGGTTCTGCCTTTTACTATATACTTCCCTCCTGCATTAAACCTTCCAAAATGCATCTCGGCACATTTACCCAGATTAAAGTCCATCTGCCAATTCTCTGCCCAAGTCTCTTGCCTACCTACATTCTGCTTTGGTAATCCTCCTCACTATCTGTAGCTTCCACAGTTTTTATGTCATTAGCAAGCTTATGAATCAAACCACCTATATTCTCCTTCAAGTCATATATCTATTTTGTAACAACAGGTGTTTCAGCACTGATCTCCATGGAACACCACAATCACAGATCTCCAATCAGAAAAAACACCCTTCCAATGCTATTCATTCCACACTCTGTACACTTGGAGTTATCAAACACATCTACCTCACATTTCCTACCTCACAACAAATCACCCTGATGTTTGCTAGCGTATATTGGTTTTCTGTTAAGCAATGACTTGATTTTAAACTTCTCATGGTCACTTTCAAATCTTTTCAAGGCCTGGTCCACCCTAATCTCTGTAATCTCCTCTAGTCACATAACCCTTTGGAATATCAACACACCTCTATTCTGTCTTTTAGTGGCTGTGTTTATGACTGCCCAGGGATTAAGATCTGGAATTCTTTATCTAAAAGGTCTTTCCTATATCAAACTCTTGCATTTTCATTTGAAAATACTCCCTGAAACCAATTTTGTTTGAGCTTCTCTTTCTATGCTTTGGTAGTGTATTTTGTTTCATATTGCATGTGTAAAGGGTCTTGGGATGTTTAAAACGTTAAGGGTGCCACGTATAAGACAAGCTTCAAGAGAGGGGATATCCATGGAAATGTTTCATTTTTGAACTGCTTTTGCCTGTGATTTTGTGGGTAGGGTGGAGGTGGTGCAGGGATAGTGGGGAATGTGGCATGGATGCTGAGATTGTTGCTGATTCCTCTGTGTTTACAGTCATTAGCCCTGGAAATTGATAGCAATTTTAGGTTAAGGTGCACATGTAGATGCAGGTGAAAACCCTGAGCATCCGTCTGTCTTTCAGGCATGCAACACTGACCAACCCCACAACCCTCACAGAGCCAACAATTATTGTAGATCGCAAGAGTTTCAATTTTCCCACATCATCGTCGTTGTCAGAAACACCATATAAGGTTATACATCACTGAGCCAAGGGTCATTAAGGTTCAAACGTAATAGCTGAAAACAGAAACCAATGTGCTGGAGCTTTTCTTTAACTTATCAGGATAAAAATGTCACGAATGTCAAATTTCAAATAATTGTAACAATTTATACTTTAAAAGGAGTGGTTGCTAATTGATTGGCAAGTTAATTCTGACTGGCTGAGGTTTTGCCATGGAAAAAGATATGGGGAATTATGGACTTCTAGTTAATTCCAAAAAAGGTTTAAAGTTTAAATGTGTTCCTTTAGTTTGTGGAGAGCAGGTCCATAAGATCATCAGACATAGGAACAGAAATTAGGCCATTCAGCCCATTGAGTCTGCTCCACCAATCAATCATGGCTGTTAGGTTTCTCAATCCTATTCTTCCACTTTCTCCCCGTAACCCTTGATCTCCTTGATACTCAAGAACCTATCTATCTCAGTCTTAAATATACTCAATGACCTGAACTCCACAGCCTTCTGTGGCAATGAATTCCATATGTTCACCACTCTCTGGCTGAAGAAATTTCTCCTTATTTCTGTTGTAAAAGGTCTTTCCTTGACTCTAAAGCTATACCCTCAGGTTCTAGTCTCTCCTACCAATGGAAACATCTCCCCAACATCTACTCTGTCCAGGCCATTCAGTATTCTGTGCATTTTATTTAGATCCTCCATCATCCCTCTAAGTTTCATCAAGTATAAACCCAGAGTCCTCAAACGATCTCCATATGTTAAAGTTTTCATTCCTGGGAACATTCTCATGAACATGCTCATGAGCATCTGCACATGCTCTAAGGCCAGTACATCCTTCTTGAGATATGGGGCCCAAAACTGCACAATACTCCAAATGTGGTCTGTCCCTATGTATGAATGTACATTGCTTCCAGTATAATCCTTTTCTCCTTTGAAATTGGGAACTATTTATATTTTGCTTGGTTAGTGCAAAGCCAAAAGCTTTGGCAACACAGCTCTCTGTACAACAATTGCTCAATCAAATGCAACTTTGTTTTTTACATTAATGTGTCGTAACATTTGAATGACAGAACAGGCTCAGAGAAATTATATTTCTATTCAAAATGTGCTAATAATAGATTCACTAGTAAATTTTATTAACTTGGAAAATAATTTTAACACATTTTTCAAAAGATTTTTGTTTCTACATTTACTCTGTACTCCCACCTTTAATTTATCCTATACCGGTTGTTCTGTTACAACTTGATCGTGGTGTTCCTCTGCGACCTCGTGTTGTAGAAACGTTCTATAGAAAATCGCATTGTACAAGATGGCTATACCCATTAGTTCGCATTATCCAAGTAATGTTCACAATTCATCAATCGAATTACAACCTATTTGCGCTGACAAAACACGTGTTATAGCAGAACAACCTGTACAACTGAAAATTGTCAATAGTTTGAATTTTGAAGTACTTTTATTGGTAAAATTAGATTTGAGCAGGATATGAGATTAGTAGATATACTGTAGACGCCATAACTGTGGAAGCTTTACAGCATGGAAGAAGGCCATTCAGCCCCTCAGGTCCATACTGCCTCTCCAAAGAGCATCCCACTTTATCGCTGTCATCCTGCATTTCCCTGGCTAATCCACCTCGCCTGCACATTCCAAAACACTATGGGCAATTTCCCATGGCCACTCCACCTAACCTGCATATCTATGGATTGTGGGAAAAAATCAGAGCACCTGAAGGAAAGCCACGCAAACACAGGGAGAACATGCAAACTCCACATAAAAGCCATTGAGGCTGGAATTAGATCCAGACCCCTGGCACTGTGAGGCAGCAGTGCTAACCATTGAGGCACATAGATACTCATAAGTATAAGGATAAGTCATGAGATTTTAGCAAAGGGCTGGGTAATGGAGTGGGTTATAGAAACAAAAACACACCCTAGACTGCGCAGTCAGCAGACTAATGTATAAAAAAATGCCTGATGTATGGACTGTTGGAAATGAGTAACTTAACATTATGAACATATGCTTATCATATAAGTGTAAATTGACCCGATAATAATGAAGCACACAATATAAAATGCAAATTAAAGATAATAAATGGTGAGTTTTTCCAGCGTCCATCTTAGACTCTTTAAGATTAGCATATATATGAATTGACGATCCTAACCCAAATTTAAGTCACCTGGTGGTTTGTCAGGTTTCACAACACAACAATTCTTTTTTGGTTCATTGTCTAAAGAGACTTCTTTAACAGCTGCTAGGAATGCTAGGTGACATATATTCAGCCTTTAACAGTGTGCACTCAGAATTCTGAAATCAGTGGTAGTGTTACAGAAAGTTGACTGAGCATAGATTCTCGTCACAGAGACTTTTCAATCACTTACTGAGATTTACTATACATCAACCACAAGGCATCCTTGATATGAAAAACAATGGTTTATTTTCATTGTGCTCTGCTACATTGTGCCTATGTGTGAAAAATCAAATTATTACTGCTGACTTAAGAAGAGTGCTTCAGACATGGTTGTGTAGAATTCCAGTTTAAAAGTAATCCATGATTTATTGAAGCATGTAAATAGTTAAATTTTATTTGAGCAAGATTCTACACACTTACTTACAAGTCTTGAGGCAGTAGTGGGCTTACAGCAACAGAACACAACATGTTTTTAGATTGACAAGTTCAATGGACTTCGTTAGGGATTGCACTGAACTCAGTAGGAATGAGTGATTAAAACTGAAAACCAAGTGAGACTGTACCTATCCTGGGTTAGCAATCCCCATTCAGGGAGATGCAGGCTTTCTAACTCTTGACACCTTCGTTTGCTGCAATAGTATATGTTAATTAAGTAGTATCCAATTATTTAAATAAAATACAATAGAAACTTGATACCCCTCATCTTTACAGTGATTTGACAGGCATTTCTGAAATCACAATCACTGTATCTGAAAAATACTCTTTGTTATTAATGTGCAAATCTGCCAGCAACTTGTGATTACAATCCATAAATTTTCAATCACCACTATTAGCCGCTGGCCAATATGAGCCGCTTGTGATTAGCTTGCGTGAAAACTACATCTTGGTCTTAACCTCCATGAGCTTGCACTTGATCTTGCTTAATCTTATTTTCAAGTATGTTCCTGCATTTATACATTGCTCAAAAACTCTTTTGTAGCACTGAGATTTTCTGCACTCACAGAACGAGTAAACAACAGATGGAAATGGAGGCCTTGGACAGAGAAAACCAATTGAGGATGCAAAAGCATGTTCAAAGGTCAGCCTGGCAGAACTGCTGAGGTTTTCCAGCAATTTCTATTTTTGTGTTTGATTTCCAGCATCGACTTTTTTTTTTGCTGAGTAAGACACAATTACTAAGAACTCTCAGAAACTACACAAAATACATTTGGTCCCCACAAATGCTAATGTAGACTCATCATCACAGCTAAAGACTATCCAATGTCCTTGATATAAAACACAAAGAAAACAGGAATAAAGGTGTATGTTCTCACTGATACTTGAGCATTACATTTTGGTCCGAACATCTTGAACCGATGAGCATTGGAGATTGTTACCTTAAATAGCCACAGGCAACAATAATCAAACACATATCAATGATTGAAATTCACTGACAGAGCTTTATTGACCATTGTTGTAGAAGATTATAGTTCTGAAAGAGTTAATATTGACATTGTATCAGCTTCACCCAGTCTGATGAAATTTCACATAGTCTTTAGCTGTGATGATGAGTCTACATTAGCATTTGTGGGGACCAAATGTATTTTGAGTAGTTTCTGAGAGTTCTTAGTAATTGTGTCTTACTCAGTAAAAAAAAAAGTTGATGCTGGAAATCAAACACAAAAATAGAAATTGCTGGAAAACCTCAGCAGTTCTGCCAGGCTGACCTTTGAACATTCCTTTGCATCCTCAATTGGTTTTCCCTGTCCAAGGCCTCCATTTCCATCTGTTGTTTACTCGTTCCACCCCCAGTATATATACCAATCTTTTCTGAGCTGCAATCAGTTCTGAAGAAAGGTTACTGGTCCTGAAATGCTAACTTTGCTTTCTCTCAACAGATGCTGCCAGACCTAGTGAGTTTTTCCAGCATATTCAGTTTTATGTCTTATTCAACGTGGCTGCACATATTGCTGTCAATGCAACAAGCCATCGTTTTTAACTAAAACAAGTATATTTTTCGTAGACACTCAACAGTGGTGTATCCTGTATTATTAGATAGACATGCTATACACAGAGGAGTATCAGGAGAAAATGAGGACCGCAGATGCTGGAGAAGTCAAAGTCGAACAGGGTGGAATAAGGGTAACATTGCAAATCTGATACAAATCTGTATAAAAGAGACTTCCCACATCTCACAATCAACATTGTCACAATTATGAACAGGCTGCACAAGGTATAGTTGCAAGGAACAGTGAAAGGATCAAAATATACATATGGATCTGGGCTGCTGCATTAGGAATGTCTCCAAAATTATTTTAAGATGAAAACAAAACACTTAAAGAAATTTAGTCAGAAGAAGAAAAGACCAGGAATAATTAAATATTTGTAAGCTGGGATTCCATAATTAAACAGCAATTTTGGATGATTTATAAAGGTCACAACGAGAGAGCTATGTGAAAAAAAAATGTGGAGAATGAAATGCAAGGTGTTTTGGCTCCTGAAAGGTTTAAAAATATTTTTGGACTAAGTGCAGTAAGTTGTTGGATAGGAAAGTCTAGTTGGCATTAACTTGTCATTTATAGTTTAAATGATGTAGCTGGCAGCTTTAAGCAGATTTTTTTTTCAAAGGTTCCATTCCAAGAGCAGTTTAATGAAGAGACAATTTGCTTAAGTCCATAAAAGTCAGTATCCCTTCATCAAGTCACCCCTTATGTACTCATGCATGTTTCTTTACAGTGGTCTGGCTTCCTCAGAGCTAGCACTTAGAGTAACAGAATCTCTGACATGCCTGTTTATATCTGTCAGTCAGGGCTCCCTGATTGGACCAGATTAACAGCCCCAATAAGGGAACTCATAGCCTATGAGGTTGATCTGGCTGACCTCATTACAATCACTGCAGAATTGAAATTAGATCCTCAATAAATGTGTCAGCTAAGCATTTTGTGTCAGATTCATACTAATTCAGCCTAGCTCTGTAGCTTATCTGTAATCTCTGTAACCTACAACATCCTTTGTCACTATCCACAACTCTACCAACCTTAGCGTCATCCACAAATTTACTAACCCATCCTTCTACACCCTCATCGAGGTCATTTATAAAAATGACAAAGAGCAGTGGCCCCAAAACAGATCCTTGTGGGACACCACAAGTAACTGAACTCCAGGATGAACATTTCTCATCAACCACCTTCCTCTAACTTCTTATAACAAGCCAATTTCTGATCCAAACTGTGAAATCACCGTCAATCCCATGCATCCATAGTTTGTGCAATAGCCTACCATGTGGAACCTTATCAAACACTCTACTGAAATCTATATACACCACATCAACTGCTTTACCCTCATCCACCTGTTTGGTCACTTTCTCAAAGAACTCAACAAGGTTTGTGAAGCATGACCTACCCTTCATAAAACCATGTTGACTATCCTATATCAAATTATTCATTTTGTGATGATTATAATTCCTATCTCTTATAATCCTTTCTAACACTTTACCCACAACTGAAGTAAGGCTCATTGGTCTATAATTACAAGCGTTGTCTCTACTCCCCTTTTTGAACAAGTGGACAACATTTGCTATCCTCCAGTCTCTGGCACTATTCCTGTAGTCAATGAAAACATAAAGATCAAAGCCAAATGATCTGCAATCTCCTCCCTATCTTCCCAGAGAATCCTAGGATAAATCCCATCCAGCCCAGGGGACTTATCAATTTTATACTTTCCAGAATTGCTAACACCTGCTCCTTATGAACCTCAATCCTGTCTAGTCTAATAGCCCGTGTCTCAGTATTGTCCTCAAAAACATTGTCTTTTTTCTGTGTGAATACTGATAAAAAATGTCCATTTAGTGCCTCTTCTATGTCCTCGGATTCCATGCACAACTTCCCACTGCTGTCCTTGACTGAACTTAATCTTACTCTGGTCATTCTTTTATTCCTGACACACCTACCTGCCAAAGTCTTTTCATGTCCCCACCTGCTGTTCCTAGATCTGTCTTTAGGTCCTTCCTGGCTAATGTTTAGCTCTCAAGCATCCTATTTAAGCCTTCATGTCTCATCTTTACATAAGCCTCCTGGGATTAATTGTTCCTCTTCTGTAGGAGAACAAGTTGATTAATCTGTAAGTGGCAATTTAGCATGGCCAATCCACCTAATCTGCACATTTTTGGACTGTGAGAGGTAACCAGAGCACTCACGCAGATACAGGGACAACAACCAAGCTCCATACAGGCATTCACCCAAAGCTAGAATTGAACCCAGGCCCCTGATGCTGTGAGGCAGCAGCGCTAACCACTGTCACCCACCTTGGACTGTGAGTAGAAGGATCCAGTTGTCATGGTCTATACAGGTACCAATGACCTGGACGGAATAAAGGAGATTTTACATAATCAGAAAAAGGAGTTAGGCACCAAATAAACAAGCAGAACCCCAAAGATCATAATCTCTGCATTATTATCTGAAACACATGCAAATTGCCATGGGAAAATGAGATTAGAGAGATGAATGCATGGCTGGAAAAATGGCATGGACAATGTGTGAGCGAAAAGGTATAGCGAGATTAAGTTACCTAATGAAATTACCTAATGAAGGAGCAGTGCTCTGAAAGCTAGTACAGGTAGGCAATCCTTTATCCGAAATCTGAAAAGCTCCAAAGTCCGAAGGTTTTTTTGTGAAGGTTTTTTCTCATTAACAACGTTGTTTGGCGTGCAATCAGTTAACCCAAGTCGACACTCACTCGACGTGTGTCACTTAGATGCGACATGGTGGGAGGAGGGGTGTGTGAGGTGCGGGCATGGCCCAGCACTGGCAGGCCTCAATTCTGTTTCCAAGGCCTGTTTTACTGAGTGAGTCATGCTCCTCCAGTAAAATTTCTAAAAATTTCACCATCAAACTGTCACTTATTCTGAAATTCGAAAATTTATGAATTCCAAAAACTAACTGGTCCTGAGCATTTCGGATAAAGAATTGTGCACTGTACTTCCAAATAAACCTTTTGGACTGTAACCTGCTGTTGTGTGATTTTTAGCTTTGTCCAGCCCAGTCCAACACCGACACCTCCACATCCTAGATTAAGTGCTGTGCCAAATCAAATATGATAAGGGAAAATGTGAAATTGTCCATTTTGGCCTGAAGAATAAAAAAAAGTATATTGTGTAAATGATGAGAGTTTACCAAGTTCTGTGATTCAGAGGGTTCTGGTGCATGAATCACAAGAGGTTACACTGCAGGAACAGCAAGCAATGAGGAAAATTAATAAAATGTTATACTTTATCATGAGGAGAGTTAAATATAAAAGTTAGAGTGTATGCTCCAGCAACACAGAGTATTGGTGAACAGCAGCAGAAGCAAAGGCAGAGCATTAGTTGCCTTATATAAGAAATAGTGTAAATATATTAGCAGTAAATGTATGAGACTGATAACTGGAATGTGCTGAGAAAAGGTTGGAAAGTCCAGGCTTGTAGCTACTTTATTTTAAAAGAATATTTGATTTAAACAAAAAATCCCAAGAGGCCTTGGAAGGTAGATGTGGAGAGAACATTTCCTCATGTGATAGAATTGAGAACTCAGGGTCACTGTGCAAAAATCAAGGCTCTCCCATTTAAAATAGAGATTGGGAGATTATGTTTTTCTCTCAAAGTCTTGAGTCTTTGGAGCTCTTTTCTTAAAAAGGTCATGGAAGCCAAGTCTTGAATATTTGTTTGGCAGACACCGATATAGTCTTCTTATGCAAGAGGTAAAAGGTTATCGGGGTACACGAGAATGTGATTTTGATGTTATAATCAGATCAGCTGTAATCTTATTGAATTGTGAAGCAGTCTCGAGGGCTTGACTGACCTACTCTGGCTCCAGTTTTATATGTCCATATGCTTGCATGTGGGAAAATTAGAAAACAATCCATCTTGACTGCAATTATGATTGGACCACTGTTAAAACATGGGAGGCCAACATTTTGGTAGTTACAACCTTCGAAAAATCCTCAAAGATTTGGGAAAATCAAGGACACGGTTAAAAAAAATGCTGGACTTTGAAAGTAATAAATTACTACAAAACAGTCAAGAATACAAGTTAAATCTTGATTGTAGATTTTAATTTAGCATTGCAACAATACAGAGTTAAAAATAGTTGCAAAGAGGTTTGGTTCAGAGTTTAAAAAGCTCTACAGTAACTGAATTTAGAACAACACTAATGAATGCAAGAATACAAGCTTAAAGAACAGCAGATTACAAGTAACATGGAAATTGTACAGATTTAATATAGGTTGGTTAGCTCAGTTGACTGGATGGTAATCTGTAATGCAAAATGATACCAGTATTATGATGTTCACCATGAAGATTCTGCCTTCTCAACCTTTGCCCTCAACTAAAGTGTAGTGACCCACAAGTTTAGCTTGCCACCAATCATTTCTCTGCAGTGAGACAGCAGCCTCTGGGACTATGGTGACTTTATCTCCACAGTAATAGGAGTTAATAAAAACATTTGGAATGAATGAGAAAATATATAATCCTCAGAGAAGTATCATATCGAACTCAAAATTGGTCATCATGAAGATGACAGTTGTTAAGCTACAGAACTGATTCAAAATTAAGTACCAGGTGGCAAAACAGATAAGTTTAATACACTATTATGTTCAAAGGGTCAGTTTGTGGATGATGTTATAAATCACCAGAACATTAGAATACAAATACCTCTGCAGGTGTGCTAAAAGCTTTTGATAATTGCTTCAATTAAAGAACAATTTTATTTTTTGACTGCGCAAGATTTAACAGAAGAGTTCAGCTTCCAGGGGAATCATAAATGTTTTCATTACTGAGCTCTATAGATGAGTGGAAAAATATGAATATGAAGATCTCAAACCAGAATCTGTAAGACATTTCTTACAGCACTGGTAAGATTTAACAATGGAGAAACCTATTCAAATGGCGCTAGGCATATAGACCAGAAAGACTCATAGACATATTCCATGAAGAGAACACAAGCTAAATAAGACAATAGAGACTTGATATGGCAACACAGAGTAAGCTAGAAACCAGAAATGAAGAGCCACTTTCAGTGTTATAGAACAGCAAGACCCTACCAGCACAGACAATGCCTAGTCATAAGAAAGGAATGCTTTATTTGTAAAACCGTAAATCTCTTCCAGAATATCTGCAAAAGGCACAGTTTCAGAATAGCAGAAATACTGGTGCCTCACCTACTCAAAGATATCTGTACAGGAGAGCACCCACTAACATTAGAAAAGATATATTAGTTGAATAATCTCCAAAGCAGCAAGTGCCTCAGACATTTCTCATGGATCCAGGTGATCCAAACGAGGTAGAATCATTGTTGCCAATGGCCATCTTACTAATTTTAAACTTGACATGGGGCCTTGTGTTCTTGTCCTATTAAATCAATTACCATGACTGAAGAAGTAGAGATGACAGAGATGAAACAACTAGGACAGGTTAAATAAAGGTTAGGAACATATGAACGCTGCAATTATGCTGCAACACAACGGATATAAAAGATTTGAAAATGTGTAGTGTTGCTAATCAGAAATTTTCACTTTTGAGCTTGCATGCGTGTCTTGACCTTAATTCCTCAGAAATGTTTAAGGAGGTCGATACCCTCCCAGAGAACAATTGGTCCAGTAACAAACTGTTATTGACCAATCAGTCAAGGGACATCCAGTGGAAGCCTTTGCTAGACTTCTTAGGCTGATGGTAGAACTGAAACAAAATAAAGAATCTAGTGGGATCAATTATGCCAGCATTAGAAAGCTCTCTTCTAGTATCAACTTAGAGAAAATCTCATAGTTCCATGATTGGGGGAAGTGTTCAATATTCTGACTTGTAAAACAGAACAGGCACTGACAGTGTCAGAATAGTGCTGAGTGAGTAGCAATCTTTCAATAACATGACTCAGAGTAAAAAAAAAGACTATTTCACCAGTCACACATAGAAAAAGACTCCAGCCTGATCAACAAATCAAACAAAACTTTGTAAGACTCCATGTGAGCCAGACCAAGGATGCAAGTTATGGTCAAGAAAAGTAAATCGTCTAATGCAAGAATAATGCACTAAAGAGAATTCCTCTTCCCATCAGAAAGATATCAATTGATCCAGCTATAAAGCACAAGGAATGAAATACCTGTTTGAACAGATCAGCTGTCCTCCATGATGGATGTTCATGAGCTTAAAGCTCCGGCAGATGATGTTATGGGCAATACCATGAACTAGAAGAGGAGGCCTCTTTTGCAAAGATTTAATGATCATCCAGATAAGGAAATAGACCAACAAGGTCGACAAGGAACAATACCTTTCACAAAAGATATCTGAGACAAAGAAGGTTTTCCAGTGGAGAAATGAGCTGAAAATGTGTTGCTGGAAAAGCGCAGCAGGTTAGGCAGCATCCAAGGAGCAGGAGAATCGATGTTTCGGGCATGAGCCCTTCTTCAGGAATGAGTTCATTCCTGAAGAAGGGCTCATGCCCGAAACGTCGATTCTCCTGCTCCTTGGATGCTGCCTGACTTGCTGCGCTTTTCCAGCAACACATTTTCAGCTCTGATCTCCAACATCTGGAGTCCTCACTTTCTCCCAGTGAAGAAATGATCCAAGGATCCAAACTAAGGTGAACAATCCACAGGCAGAACGTCTTCAAAATCTTTAGAGAAAGATGGAAAATGTCCAGACTTCTTGCATTTCTGAAGTTAGAGATTTGGACAAGTAGATGGGATAGTGGCAGTGCAGTTATGAAAATGAAGGTATAATGGAATGACTATGGGGAAGAAAGCTTGGATAGAGATGTCGTATCAGGTAATGGTTCAGAATGAGTTAATGTTTAAGTTATATTAGCTTTACCCAATCTGAAAGTGTTTTGCAGCCTTTGGGTGGAGACATTTTCAGGTACCAAACTTTTCAGGTAATAGTAATATACTGTATAACTTCTGAGATTTCATACTAATTATGCTGGACTATTGACACTGTTGTAGTTATTACTATCATGATATAACCATCTTGTTAAGTAAGACAAGTGTCTTATCTATGGATGTTCTACAGTGATGTATCTTCAACTATTAATCATTAGATAGACCCTAGACACAGTACAGACAAAGAAGTATTGGTACCTGATACAGCCCTTATTCTGTGCTAATTAGGTGGCAGGTACAAGGAGATGTCAGCAGTGGGAAACCACTCTAATGCCACAATTTCCTCTGCTGTGAACATTACCAAACATATTTGTTTAATAAAAATAGAAAGTTCGGGAGAAATTCAGCAAGTCTGGCAGCAGCTGTGAGAAGAGAAGCAGAGTTAACATTTTGATTCTGATATGACTCTTCCTCAGAGAAGCATGTTTGTTTTTAAAGAATTGTCTAGTCATGACACAGTGAATATCTATGTACTGTCCTTTCAAGCTAATATTATATTGGAGATGACTAAAATTCAGGATCTCAGGTGTGTGTTTATCAAAATTTGGCCAAAGTCTAGTGCACTGTATGGTTAATGGTTCAGTTAACCTTTTTAGTAGAAAAAATTTGAGCTAAGATGTTTTTCCCCATAAATAGTAGGAGTGCAATGGAAGACTTTCTGAGTGGAGACTTGGCTGGCAATAGTTTCAAAGGAGACTTACTTGTGCCTTGTTAGCTGATACACATCTTTCAATGCATTAATACTAAGCTAAACTCATATTGTGGGCTTCTTGAACACAAGCAGAATGAAAATAAAATCAATGCAGGGCCTGGGGCAAATTGCTGAAAATTGTACGATGGCTATGCAAATACATGAAAATAACTCTGTAATTATCAGATATGCAATTAAACAAAATTAAATGTCTCTCGGAGCTCAATTGTTTACTTCTGTACTTCATAGTCCCTGCAATTTTTCCACCTCTTAAAGAATCCTGAGTGGTTTCTAAATTGCATTTTCCTCTCTGTTTGACCTTTTGAATTGAGCAACATCTGAAACTGGCCCTGCAGGCAAATTTCTGTTTGAGAGAGGAGATAACAATGCTGGCCAGAAGTTCTGCAATTTGTATGTAATTATCCTGTGTTCGCCTAGCTCTGTGACTGAGGTTTATAACATGCCTGGGCAAATTGGAATAATTCAACTGAATGCAGTACTCAGGTGTCACAGCCTTATGATGAAGACCTTCATCACTGTCGAAACACAGATGATGACAATCTGAAAATAATTGTCGAGAAGGATTGACCTGATCAACCAAAGGGCTGCTGGGGATTATGCTTCATTGATGAGATGAAATTTAATGTGTCAGGATTCACTGTTTCTCATTACAACTGATGATTCATCTGAGCAGGAGGATTCAGGGTAAACATCCTTCAATTGACATGAATGGCATCCACCCAGTTGCTGGAGGTGTTAATGTTGTTAAACACTTAGCATTCAGCTCAATTGCGTCAAGGTTGAATCGAGAACACTAACTTCACATTGTGAGTGCAGTCCAGGTCTCAGAAGTTAATACTAAGAAACAACAGGTCTTTGAGTTCATTTTAAAACTGGAAGTCTGTTGTTCCATGCCAACAGGTTGGACCCACAGGAGCTGGGTCTGATGGCAAGGCCATCAAATGACAGATTAGATCTTGAAGTGTTGGCCAAGAAAGATAGGTCAAAGAAATTCACCAGCTGTCCAGGAAAATCTGCCACAACACAATACAGAGTCAAGAGTGTGTTGCTGGAAAAGCACAGCAGGTCAGGCAGCATCTGAAGAACAGGAGAATTGATGTTTCAGGCATAAGCCCTTCATGAGGAACTTCCAAGTCCGATCTCCAGCATCTGCAGTCCTCACCTTCTCCCATAACACAATACAAACCTGTGCATTGATGGCTCTCAAATGGGCTTTTGTTTTCAATAGAACTGTTGGGATTTTAACATGCAATTAAAAGTAAACAACAGGCAGGTAACTAATGACATGAGCTGTAGACACACACAAAAAAGAATTCATACTTATCCAGCTTGCTTCATGATCACAAAACTTCATAAAGTCTTTAAACAAAAACAAAAGACTACAGATGCTGAAACTCTGAAACAAACAGATAATTCTGGAGACAGGTCCAGCAGTAGTCGTGAAGAGACAGAGTTAAAGTTTTGCACATGAGATGACTCTTCTTCAGAATGTTTACAATTTGAAATGTTAGCTGTTTCTGTCTTCACAAATGCTGCCAGACAGACAGAAAAGAGTCTCTCCAGCTTTTTCTCAGTTTGTCCTTAACCCTTTGGGAGCCAATTAATTACTTTCTCAGTGCCGTTATTGTTCTCCTGTAGAAAAGACAGCAACTAATTTATGCACAGCGACATCTCACAGATAGCAATGAGATACATAATGAGGCAAGCGTTTCTTTTTTATTATTTTAATAATGTTGACTGAGAGATAAATGTTGGCCCGGAGCCTTGAAGAACATCTCTGTGTATCTTCAGAATAATGCAATTAGATCATTTTTACATCTGTTACAAAAATCTAGTTTGTAATTTTTTGTATGTTTTTGGATGCAGGAATCAGGTGGGAGATTACACTTGGATCGAAGAGGGAATGTTTGTGAGGTTTTAAATGAATTTTGGCAGACCTGCCTATTTTTGGATAGAGACAGGGATCTCCATCTCATCAGTCAGGATGTCAGTTAGGAAATAAGAGTTACTTGGCTGGAAAATGAAAATGGAACAAAGAATAATTTTGACAGATTACTCGATTAAAGTAGAAGTATGGAGGGAAGTGTTTGGGATCTTTGTGTAGTTAATAGTGTAAGTTACTTATTGAACTAGCGGTTTGTAAGTGTTTTTTAAATTTGCTACAAATGATCAGGAAGCTTGAGAACTCTGGCTCAGAATTTAGATTAGGTTCCCTACACTGTGAAGACAGGCCATTTTGCCCAATAAGTCCATACCAACCCTCTGAAGAGTAACCCATACAGACCCATTTCCTGACAATTACCCCTGACCAATGCACATAACACTATGGGGTAATTCACCTGCCCTGCACATCTTTGGACTGTGGGAGGAAACCAGCGCACCCAGAGGATGCCCACACAGACATGGTGAGAATGTGCAAACTCCATACAGTCAGTCACTTGAGGTGGGAATCAAACTCAGGTCCCTGGTGCTGTGAGGCAGCAGCGCTAGCCACTGGAGCCACCGTGCCACCCTAAAGGATAAGCTGGAGTCTGATTTTTAAACAGTGTGATACATCAGTGAGGGGATAGTTACTTGGCTGCTGTGTTTTAGGAAACAGTCACACCCCTTAGATTAATCACCACGAATTTGGTCAGTGGTCAGAGACCGGAGGATGTGACTATGAACAAGGCAGGTAGAGAGATCCAGGAGAAAGTGCTGAAGGACCCTCAGCCCTCGGGTTTGTCAAACATGTTTGAGATATTTGCTCCCGAGTGAGAATGAGAAGGATGCCGTTGGAGGTTGAGCAAACTGACCATAGCACCTTGGCACAGGGAGCCATTCAAGAGTGGAGGTTTTGGGGAGGGGAAATGAACTTGTAATCAGGGATGGTATCGTCAGGGGAATATAAATTGTTTTCTGTGGTCAGGATTGAGAGTCCTGAAAGTTGCATAGCCTGATGCCTGGTTACACAATATCTCAGAGGAACTGCAGAGGAACTTGGAGTGGGGGGAGAAAGATCAGTTGTCCTGGTCAACATAGATACCAATGATGTACAGATCGAACGAGGAAAGAGGTTCTGTTGAGAGAATATGAACAAAACGGAGCTCAATTAAAAAGCAGAACTGAAAAGATTAATAATATCTGGATTGCTTCTTGAGGCACCAACAATTTGGCACAAAGTCAACAAGATGAAAGAGGTAACTATACATTACTGAAATTTCGGTGTTGGAAAAATAGGTTCAAACTCATAGGACATTGGCACCAGTACTGCGGAAAAGGGGAGCTGTTCTGATGGGATATGCTCCACCTGAATCATTCAGGTAGATACAGTTGCATAGCAAATGGTGGAACAGGATGCAGGTACATAGTTTCTTGAAAGTGATTTTAAAAGTAAAAAGGTGGTGAGGAAGGCATTTGACAGGCATGCCTTCATCAGTCAGACCATTGAGTATAGGAGTTGGGATGTCATGTTATAATTATACAAGACATTGGTGAGGCCACATTTGAAGTACTGAGTACAATTCTGGCTGCCCTGCTATAGAAAGGATGCTATTAAACTGAAAAGGGTGCAAAAAAGATTTACAAGGATGTTACTGAGGTTGGAAGGTTTGAATTATAAGGAGAGGTTGGATAGACTGAGACTTTTTTCTAGGAGAAAGTGAGGACTGCAGATGCTGGAGATCAGAGCTGAAAATGTGTTGCTGGAAAAGCGCAGCAGGTCAGGCAGCATCCAAGGAGCAGGAGAATCGACGTTTCCTAAAGAAGGGCTCATGCCCGAAACGTCGATTCTCCTGCTCCTTGGATGCTGCCTGACCTGCAGCGCTTTTCCAGCAACATATTTTCAGCTGAGACTTTTTTCCCCTGGAACATAAGAGGAAGAGGGTCACTTTATAATGGCCTATAAAACCATGAAAGGCATAGATAAGATGAACAGCCAAGGTCTTTTTCTCAGGTTAAGGAGTCCAAAATAAGAGGGTATAGGTTTAAGTTGAAAAGGGAAAGATTTAAAAGGGATCAGAGGAGAAACGCTTGCAACAAAGAAGGATGGTGCGTGGATGGAATGAGCTGCCAGAAAAAGTAGTAGAGGCAGGTACAGTTATAAGATTTAAAAAACATTTGAACAGGTACATGGATAGGAAAAGTTTAGAAGAATATGGACCAAATGCAGGCAAATGGCACCAGTTCAGTTTAGGAAACCTGGTCACCTTGGACGAAAGGGGCTGAAGGGCCTGTTTCCCTGCATCCAAGGGAGAGGGGAGGTCTCAGCAGATGTTATTAAAGTTTTGAGAACATGGAATAAGAAAAAGAGAATGCAAAGGGTCAGAAATCTAACTTCAGACACAGCAGATAAGGGGGAAACTATAACAAAGGGAGCATCAACAGGTCAAAGGGTGCTGTGCTTAAATGCATGCAGTATCCGAAACAAGGTAACTGGGCTTGTAGCGCAAGTTGAAATTGGCAGGTACAATATTGTGTGTATCACAGAGACATGACTGCAGAGGGAATAGGGTTGGGAACTAAGTATCCTATCACAGGGCAGGTAGATGGGCAGAGGTTGCCTTGTTAGTAAGAAAAGAAATTAAATTGATAGCAAGAAGCAACATAGAGTAGAAAAGCTTAGAATCTATGTGGGTGGAGTTGAAGAACCACAAAGGTAAAAAAGACACTGATGAAGTACAGGCCTCCTAGCAGTTGTCAGGATATTGGCAAGAAAGTAAATCAGGAGACAGAAAAGACATGTAGAAAGACACTGTTACAATAATCCTGGAGGACTTCAAAATACAGGTGAACTGGGAAAATTAGGTTGGTAGCAGATCTCAAAACAAGGAATTTGTGGAATGTCTATGAGATTTTTGTTTGGGAGCAGCTTGTGTGGGAACCCACAAGGGAACAGGCAATTCTGGATTTGGTAAAGTGGACTTAATGAGGGGGCTTAAGGTGAAGGAATGACCTGGGAGCAGTGACCATAATATGACAGAGTTCATTCTGCAATTTGAGAGGGAGAAGCTGGAATCAGATGTAACAGTATTATAACTGAATAAAAGTAATACAAAGACATGAGGGAGGAGCTGATCAGAGTTGATTGGAAAGGGAGCTGAGCAGGGAGGTTGGTGGAGCAGTAATAGCAGGAGTTTCTGGGGTAAATCAGGAGTCACAGAAAAAATTATCCGAAAGATGAACAAACATACCAACGGGAGGACAAGGCAACCAAGGGAAGTCAGGGACAGCATAAAGACTAAAGAAAAAGCGTACAATGTGGTGAAGATTAGTGGGTAGCCAGAGGATTGGGAAGTCTTTAAAAACCAGCATAGAATAATTTAAAAACCGGTAAGTACAGGAGAAGATGAAATATGACGGTAACCAAGCTAATATAAAAGAAGATTGCAAGAGTTTTTTTCAGATACATAAAAGGTAAGGGAGAGGCAAGAATGGACATTGGACCACTGGAAAATGAGGCTGGAGAAGTCGTAAAGGGAAGTTAAGGAAATGGTGGAAGAAACAAATAGGGACTTTGCATCAGTTTTCACAGTGGAAGACACCAGCAGCATAACAGACCTTCAAGAGAGTCGGGGGCAGAAGGCCATCACTAAGGAAAAGGTGCTGGGGAATCTGAAAGATCTGAAGTTGGATAAATCACGTGGACCAGATGGACTACATGCCAGAGTTATGAAGGAGATAGCAGAGGAGATAGTGGAGACACTGATGGTAATCTTTCAGGAATCATTGGAGTCAGGAAGGGTCCCAGAGCATTGGTAAATTGTGAATGTGACACCCCTTTTTAAGAAGGGAGGGATGTAGAAGATAGGAAATCTCGGCCAGTTATTTGACCTCAGTCATTGGTAAGATTTTACAGTCCATTATTAAGGATGAGATTGTGAAGTACTTTGATGTTCATAGCAACATAGGGCACAGCCAGCAAGGCTTTGTTAAGGGGAGATCATGCCTGACAAATCTGTTGGAATTCTTTGAAGAGGTATTGAACAACTTAGACAAAGGAGAGCAGTGGATGTGATCTATCTGAATTTCAAGAATACCTTTGAGAAGATTCCACACAAGAGGCTGTGAAATAAGCTAAGAGCGCCTGTTGTTAAGGGCAATGTGGTGTCATGGATAGAGAATTGGCAGACTAGCAGAAGGCACACAGTCAGGATAAAAGGGTCTTTTTCAGGATGGCAGCTAGTGACTAGTGGAGTTCCACAGGGGCCCATGTTAGGATGAGAACTCTTCACGTTAACTTTTCACAGTCTGGATGGAGGAACTAAGAATATTGTTGCATTAGGTAGAGGGACAGCTAGTGTTGAGGAAGTGGGGGGACGGGGGGGGGGGGAACGGGGGGGGGGGGGGAGGCTGCAGAAGGGCTTGGGGGCTTGGACAGGCTCGGTGAGTGGGCAAAGAAGTGGCACAAATAAATGTTTGGGAAAATGTGAGGTAATGAAATTTGAGAGAAAAAAATAGAGGTGTTGACTATTTTCTAAATGGAGAAACAGTTCGGCAAGCTGAAGCACAGGGGGACAGTACCGAATACTGAGAGGCCTGGATAGTGTGGATGTGGAGAAGATATTTCCAATAGCAAGACAGTCTAGGACCTGAAGGAACAGCCTCAGGGTGAAGGGATGACCTTTAAAATTTAGATGAGGAGGAAACTCTTCAGCCAGAAGGTGGTGAATCTGTGAAACTCATTGCCACAGAAGACTCCTACAGCCAAGTCCTTTAGCGCATTTAAGGCAGAGATAGATATGTTCTTCATTGGTAAAGGGATCAAGGGTTACAGGCAGAAGGCATGGGGTTGAGAAACATATCAGCCACAATCTAATGACAGTGCAGACTTGATGGGCCAAATGGCCTAATTCTACTCTATAACTTATGGTCCACAGTAAAACTCGTAACACTTGAAATCTTATGTTATAATTCATTCAGTCAATCGTTGACAATTTTCATTTTATTTTTATAAGTTATCTGTCTTTGCTAAGGCCCCTTGTATGATCAAAATCCACCAATATTACCTGGTCTGACCTGCATGTGGCTCCCTATCCACAGCAAAATATTGCCCCTTAAGTGTTTCTCTGAAATGGCTTTGCATTGAGTCATAGAGTCATAGAGATGTACAGCATGGAAACAGACCCTGCGGTCCAACCTGTCCTTGCCGACCAGATATCCCAACCCAATCTAGTCCCACCTGCCAGCACCCAACCCATATGCCTCCAAATCCTTCCTATTCATAAACCCATTCAAATGCCTCTTAAATGTTGCAATTGTACCAGCCTCCACCACATCCTCTGGCAGCTCATTCCATGCACATACCACACTCTGTGTGAAAAAGTTGCCCCTTAGGCATCTTTTATATCTTTCCCCTCTCACCCTAAACCTATGCCCTCTAGTTCTGGGCTCCCCGACCTCAGGGAAAAGACTTTGTCTATTTATCCTATCCATGCCCCTCCACGGAAAACAGCCCCACCCTGTTTAGCCTCTCCCTGTAGCTCAAATCCTCCAACCCTGGTAACATCCTTGTAAATCTTTTCTGAACCCTTTCAAGTGTCACAACATCTTTCCAATAGGAAGGAGACCAGAATTGCACACAATATTCCAACAGTGGCCTAACCAATGTCCTGTACAGCCGCAACATGACCTCCCAACTCCTGTACTCAATACTCTGACAAATAAAGGAAAGCATACCAAACACCTTCTTCACTATCCTATCTACCTGCGAGTCCAATTTCAAGGAGCTATGAACCTGCACTCCAAGGACTCTTTGTTCAGCAACACTCCCTGGGACCTTACCATTAAGTGCATAAGTCCTGCTAAGATTTGCTTTCCCAAAATGCAGCTCCTGGCATTTAACTGAATTAAACTCCATCTGCCACTTCTCAGCCCATTGGCCCATCTGATCAAGATCCTGTTGTAATCTGAGGCAACCTTCTTCGCTGTCCACTACACCTCCTATTTTTGTGTAATCTGCAAACTTACTAACTGTACCTCTTATGCTCGCATCCAAATCATTTATGTAAATGACTAAAATGTAGAGGACCCAGCACCGATCCTTGTGGCACTCCACTGGTCACAGGCCTCCAGTCTGAAAGACAACCTTCCACCACCACCCTCTGTCTTCTACCTTTGAGCCAGTTCTGTATCCAAATGGCTAGTTCTCCCTCTATTCCGTGAGATCTAACCTGGCTAACCAGTCTCCCATGGAGAACCTTGTTGAACACCTTACTGAAGTCCATATGGATCACATCTACTGCTCTGCTCTCATCAATCCTCTTTGTTACTTCTTCAAAAAACTCAATCAAGTTTGTGAGACATGATTTCCCACGCATAAATCCATGTTGACTATCCCGAATCAGTCCCACACGTTCTCGGGTCAATGAATTCAATACACGGAGTGACATCGAACAATTCTTCCGCCGCCTTCGCCTCCGTGCCTTCTTCTTCAATCAAGACTCTCGCCCACCCTCTGACGACCCCTTCTCCCACCTCCAACACACCCCGTCCACCTGGACACCCCGTGCTGGCCTCCTACCTGCCCTCGACCTCTTCATAGCAAACTGCCGCCGCGATATTAACCGCTACCTGAACTCCCACACCCCTCCCACCCACTCCAACCTCTCACCCTCGGAACGCGCAGCCCTCCACTCCCTCCGTTCCAACCCCAACCTCACCATCAAACCAGCTGACAAGGGAGGCGCAGTAGTAGTTTGGCGCACTGACCTTTACACCGCTGAGGCCAAACGCCAGCTCGCAGATACCTCCTCCTACCGTCCCCTTGACCATGACCCCACCCCCCACCACCAAACCATCATCTCCCAGACCGTCCATAACCTCATCACCTCAGGGGATCTCCCATCCACCGCCTCCAACCTCATAGTCCCACAACCCCGCACCGCCCGTTTCTACCTCCTGCCCAAAATCCACAAACCTGACTGCCCCGGACGACCCATCGTCTCAGCCTGCTCCTGCCCAACCGAACTCATCTCAGCATACCTCGACACGGTCCTGTCCCCATTAGTCCAAGAACTCCCCACCTACGTTCGTGACACCACCCACGCCCTCCACCTCCTCCAGGATTTCCGCTTCCCCGGTCTCCAACGCCTCATCTTCACCATGGACATCCAGTCCCTATACACCTCCATCCCCCATCACGAAGGACTCAAAGCACTCCGCTTCTTCCTTTCCCGCCGTACCACCCAGTACCCTTCCACCGACACCCTCCTTCGACTGACCGAACTAGTCCTCACCCTGAACAACTTTTCTTTCCAATCCTCCCACTTTCTCCAAACAAAAGGAGTAGCCATGGGCACCCGCATGGGCCCCAGCTATGCCTGCCTCTTCGTAGGGTATGTGGAACAATCCATCTTCCGCAACTACACTAGCCCCACCCCCCATCTTTTCCTTCGCTACATTGATGACTGTATCGGCGCTACCTCGTGCTCCCACGAGGAGGTTGAACAGTTCATCCACTACACTAACACCTTCCACCCCGACCTCAAATTCACCTGGACAGTCTCGGACTCCTCCCTCCCCTTCCTAGACCTTTCTGTTTCTATCTCAGGCGACCGAATCAACACGGACATCTAATACAAACCAACCGACTCCCACAGCTACCTGGACTACACCTCCTCCCATCCTGCCCCCTGTAAAAACGCCATCCCATTCTCCCAATTCCTTCGTTTCCGCCGCATCTGCTCCCAGGAGGACCAGTTCAAAATACGTACAACACAGATGGCCTCCTTCTTCAAGGACCGCAATTTCCCCCCCGACGTGGTCGACGGTGCCCTCCACCGCATCTCCTCCACTTCCCGCTCCTCCGCCCTTGAGCCCCGCCCCTCCAACCGCCACCAGGACAGAACCCCACTGGTCCTCACCTACCACCCCACCAATCTCCATGTACAGCGCATCATCCGCCGTCACTTCCGCCACCTCCAAACAGACCCCAGCACCAAGGATATATTTCCCTCCCCCCCCCTATCAGCTTTCCGTAGAGACCACTCCCTCCGCGACTCCCTTGTCAGATCCACACCCCCCACCGACCCAACCTCCACTCCCGGCACCTTCCCTTGCAACCGCAGGAGGTGCAAGACTTGCGCCCACACCTCCCCCCTCACTTCTCTCCAAGGCCCCAAAGGAAACTTCCATATCCGCCACAGATTCACCTGCACCTCCACCCACATCATCTACTGCATCCGCTGCAGCCGGTGTGGCCTCCTCTATATTGGGGAGACAGGCCGCCTACTTGCGGAGCGATTCAGAGAGCACCTCTGGGCCACCCGGACGAACCAACCCAACCACCCTGTAGCACAGCATTTCAACTCCCCCTCCCACTCCACCGAGGATATGCAGGTCATTGGACTCATCCACCACCAAACCACAACAACGCGACGGTCGGAGGAGGAGCGTCTTATCTTCCGACTGGGAACCCTCCAACCACAGGGGATGAACTTGGACTTCACCAGTTTCTTCATCCCCCCTCCCCCCACCTTGTCTCAGCCGAATCCCTCCAGCCCGGCACCGCCTTCCTGACCTGCAGTCTTCTTCTTGACCTCTCCACCTCCATCCTACTCCGACCTATCACCCTCACCTTGACCTCTTTCCACCTATCACATTTCCAACGCCCCTCCTCCAAGTCCCTCCTCCCTACCTTTTATCTTCTCCTGCTGAACACTCTCTGCTCATTCCTGAAGAAGGGCCTGTGCCCGAAACGTCGAATCTCCTGTTCCCTGGATGCTGCCTGACCTGCTGTGCTGTTCCAGCAATAAAGTCTCAACTTTGATCTCCAGCATCTGCAGACCTCACTTTCTCTTCCCTAATCAGTCCTTGCCTTTCCAAATACATGTACATCCTGTCCCTCAGGATTGCCTCCAACAACTTGCCCACCACTGACATCAGGCTCACTGGTCTATAGTTCCCTGGCTTGTCCTTACCATACTTCTTAAACAGTGGCACCACGTTAGCCAGCCTCCAGTCTTCCGGCACCTCACCTGTGAATAACAATTAAGGATGGCATCAAACGCTGAGCTTCCCAGTGATACCCGTATTCGATAAAAGAATAAAGGAAGATAGTAAATTTAAAAAAAAACTGAAAAAGATTGTGTAAAACATCAACTGGGTATTCCCTGGAATCTGTTCAACTTTACATTTTCGCTGCCTCTTATTCAGAACGTCTATCATGACAAATCGGATAGATAGTCCAGTCAGCATCCTCTCAAAAACCAACAGTCCCAACATCAAGGTTTAAGCAGGCAAAACCAGTTTAATTCAGAGAGTCACAGAATGATGCTTGATATCTGTCTCCAGACATAAATTCTCGACTCTAAACTCAGTCTCCGCTCCACCTTCCAATCACAGACTACCATTAACTTGCTTTGAAATGATTTGGGGTAAAGTGAACACAAGAGGCCATCAACCTGCACAGAAGAAGCCAAGTGCAAAAAGCACTTGACTGAAAGATCAACAAGGCCTTCCTCTCCAAAGGTTAATTGAGGTCATTAAATAGCTGCTTAGCCTATTGGGGTTGCCTGTGGTCTGGTGGGAGACATTGGTCATTTCTTTACAGGCACTGATCTGGAGACCCAGCATCAACAGCAGGGAGGGACAGATATTGAAAGCTGGATCCTGTCCTCACTTCCAAACTCCATTGAGTCTCATCCCCTTGAACTCATTCTATTTGGGAATCTAGCAGTGATCTTCATGGTAGAGTTGGATCTACTGCGAGCATTGGTCTTTGGCTCCCAGCAACACTAAAGGTAAAGAGAGCTGTGGGCCTCTGATTGCTTGGTACATCTCCTGGGACAGGATGTCTGACCTACTGGAGGCTCTGTTGCATGGGAGATTCAACATTATTCAAGGAAGCTTCTGATTTCCTGATGATTGCACTAGGTCTCCCAGGAGGAAGCAACGCCGATGGGTAGGAACCCTGTCACGTTGAACTTTACCCCATCCCTGCTGTCTCTCATAAGGCCATGATTGAAAGAAGGCCTCCTCCACTCCACTTCATTTCCCCTTCCCCCTCCCCCAAGGACATGCAAGTCCTGGGCAATCTCCATTGCCAAATCAAAGCAACCCAATAACTGGAGGAAGAACATCTCATCTTTCGCCTCAGGACCCCACAACCACATGGCAGCAACATCGACTTCACCAGTTTCCAAATCTCCCCACCCCCCCATCTCATCCCAGATCCAGCCCTTCAACCTGGTGCCACTCTCTTAACCTGTCCCACCTGTCCATCTTCCTTCCCACCTATCCGCTCTACCCTCTCCACCAACCTATCACAATTACCTCCTACCTACATCCACCTATCGCCTTCCCACCCACCTTTCGCACCACCCCCACCGCCACATTTATCTCTCAGCCCCCTTCCCTCGCCACATTCTGATGAAGGGCTCATGCCCAAAATATTGACACTTCTGCTCCTCAGATGCTGCCGGACCTGCTGTGCTTTTCCAGCACCACATTTTTCAACAGTGGTTAAAAGAAATATAGGGAGTCTCCCTGCTTTATTGCCAATACATTACCTCAGGTGTTCGCACTGAAACAGATTATTGATTATCTATCTTAGCGCTGTGTGAAAAATGACTGTTTTGTTTAACCAAAATGCAGTGAGGAATTCAACACTTCAAAGATACTCCATTGGCTATGAATAGTTTTGGGACATTTTTCTCAATCCGTGTGAACTCAATGGGCAGAATAATGCCATAATGGTTCTGTGACATGCTAAGGGCATGATATCGCTGGATTAAAAGCTGATAGTTCCTTATCATAATTTATCTCCCTAACAATTCAGTCAATTCTCAGATAACATCATGAGTGAAAATAAATCACTTCAAGAAATTAACAAATACAGAATAAGAAAAGATAAAGTGAGTTACGATTCTATCTATCCCAGCTTTAAAGCTCCATTTTGTAAATTTCATTTTTTTAAGTGTTCTTGTCCTTTTATGCTGATTGTTTTGATCTTTTTTCTTTTAAGCTACAAGCACCAGTTTTCCTAACTGATTGTTTGTTGCCAGCCAATTTTTTCTTTGGAAAACAAAGTTCTGTGCAAATGGCCCCTCTCACTTCTCTGGGCATGATTTAGACTCAATGTTTCTTTCATTAATGTCCACTGTTAATCAGCTCAGAAAGGTAAATGGAAAACCTACAAGCTAACACTTAGTATTCAAGCAAAGCAATAAAACAGTAAGAACTCATTGTTTGGCCAAATTGGCAATCTACCTGTGTTTTAGCAGCCAGGAGGCTGCTACAAAGGGAACCTTCTTTGCGAGTGGAGGGATCCTAAAGATCTTTTTAGCCAAGTGAGACTCAACTGTCTGATACAGAGATAATTAAAGTAAATCATATTTGCTGCATATTTTGTGCCTTTACAATGCAGTGTATATAACATAACTGCCATGACACCAGCTTTGGGTTTCCACAGTTATTTGAAGGAACACTGTTTGAAATGTCGTCTTTGTGTGAAGAATTGGTTTCTGACATTCCAGTTGAATGGCCATGCTCTAACTGTACCATATGCACTCTCACCCTGGATTACTCCACTAGAGGAAATAATTTCTCTCCATCTTTTGTAATCATCTTACACCTCCATTATGCCTATACTGCTTCAACTTCAAAAGAAAAAACTGTCTCAAGATCTAAAAAGCTAAAAGTCTGCCATTTAAATCTGGGAGTTAAAAAGGAACTCATGATTCATTTATCAGTTTTTGATGCAAAACGTTGTAGAGACAGTCCAGCTATAACTGGATTGAAAAATGTCATCAGGAGTCAGACAATGAGCCCAGAATTATACTTTATGGTTTTGTTAACAATTTATTGCAGCATTACTTTAATGGAAAATATAGATGGAGACAGATTGGAAAATTTTCCTATTGTCTGGTCTATTGTTAGAATGTGAGGCTCAGTAGCAAGTTATTTGTCTGCAATGAGAAAATTTGGTGATTTAACCTGTTCCTCTCCCTAGGGGAGAGGCAGTGATGTGGTGGCAATTTCACTGGTCTGGTAACCCGGATATCTCAGCAACTGATACAGTAATGACAATGTGGGGTGGCAGGGTGGCTCAGTGGCTTGCAGTGCTACCTCACAGTGATAGGGACCCAGGTTTGATTCCAGCCTCAGGCAGGAATCTACCTTCCCTGATGAATGGCTTTTGCCCAAAATGTCGATTTTCCTGCCCCTCAGATGCTTCCTGGCCTGCTGTGCTTTTCCAGTACCACTCTAATCTCTACTTTTCAGAAGGTTGATGTGGACTTGTTGAACCAAATGGCCTGGTTCCACACTGTAGGGATCCTATAGTGCCTACAAATGTTGCAGGCGCAGGTTCAAATTTCACTTTATCAGCTAGTGAAATTTAGATCCAGGTAATAATTCTGGGATTGAAAATGCACCTCAGTCATACCATGAACTACCATTGATTGTAAAAATGCAAATTGTTCTCTAATGTCCTTTATTGAAGAAACTTGCCATCCTACCTGGTTGTTGACCTATATTTGTTTCCCAGCAATTTATAGCAATGAAGGCACCTCAACTGCTCTCTCGTATAGCTGAACAAGCCACTCAATTCAAGGGCAGTTGAGGATGGCCAATAAATACCGGCCTTGCTGGTGATACTTAGTTTCTATGAAAGGATTTTTAAAAATATTGCTGTATCAATTCTATAGCCAGCAAACAAGATTGTGAACTTGAGCGAGCTGGGCATTATTCCAACAATGGGTTTACAGATACCAAACTCAATGAGATCAGATTGCTCAATACCAGATAGGAGAGACTGAATCGAAAGAGCTAAGATATCTTAGCTTGGTCTATTCACAGAATAATTTCAGCAAACCATGAGGATAGCAATAGCATAATAAGTTTATATTAATTCCACACAGTGTCCTTATCATGTTGCTTTCCTGTCAACTAACCAGAATTAAAAGGGAATATCAGGTAACTAAGATCAGTGACTTAACCTTTTGAATGTTTACCATCTGTTCCTGCCTTGCTGTGGCATTGAGTAAACAAGTTTCAGATGAAAAGTCTAAATGTGGCCTGAATATAATTGTGTACTTTGCATTCATTTGGTATGAGGAACAATATTTGTTTCTCTAGCTTTTATTCACAAAATGTATAAATTATGTGGCTGTGTTCCTTTCCTAATAATCTACTTGTCAATTTTGGACCCGTTTTGTAAGTTCAAGGCAATCAGTCTACTATCCCTGTTTACTCAAACAACTATCAATTATTTGGCAAAATTGCTTCCATTTGGTGTATGAAGCAGGCTTTGTTTTAATTACAAAGTCCACGATAATACCCAGAACTTGCTAAATCTTATTGTAAAGACAAACTGTGATAACAGACCATTTGTGTGAGGTGCTTGGAATGGGGAAGTAGAAAGTGAGGTGATTGGTTGCCATAAACCCTCAGCAATAAGCAATGACAACAGGAGATGACAGAAGTTGTCCAAAGAATAATTTCAAATGAAAATAAAATAATGTGAATTTGGAAAGCTGACTTTAGTATGAGTCAGAATTGCAGGTGCTTTTTACAATTAAAAGGCATTTGAAATTGCATGTTACAATGCTGCTTCCTCTCCGTCAAATACATGATAAGAATGAATTCAAACTATGGTGCAAATCCTAAATTACGGTAGAATTGTGCCGTTTTGCTGAGTCCAAAACTAGCCTTGGGAGAATACAATGGGGAAGCTGCGGAAATGATGACATTTCAATCTCCCTGTTTGTGTAGCTTCCAAAATACTGAAAATGGAACCAACCTTACCATACCCACATTTTTTTTTACAGATGGAGAGCCATAAATGTTGCATGCAGAAAATAGCTATCAACTTTGCTCAGAAACCAGTCAAGTCAATAGCCATTCTGCTGTCTGAAACTTCTTATTTGAAATCTAGGAATTTGCCCACTTTGGCACTGTGATTTCAGATATACTAAAATGATGCTGACTGTGTGTGTGCAAGTTGCACCAAATACCATTTAGCGAGAGCTTTAGCATGATCATAAGGGCTGAATAGGCTGGGGCTGTTTTTCCTGGAGCGTTGGAGGTTGAGGTGTGATCTTAGAGAGGTTTATAAAATCATGAGGGTCATGGATGGGGTAAATAAACAAAGTCTTTTCCCTGGGTTGGGAGAGCCCAAAACTTAGAGGGCATAAGTTGACGGTGACAGTGGAAATATTTAAACGGGATCTAAGCGGCAACCTTTTGATGCAAAGGGTAGTGCGTGCATGGAATGAGCTACCAGAGGAAGTAATGGAGGCTGGTATAGTTACAACAATTAAAAGGTATCTGGATAGGTATATGCATAGGAAGGGTTTGGGGAATATGGGCCAAGTGCTGGCCCAAGGGTCTGTTTCGATGCTGTACATCACTATAACTCTATGAATCTATGACTGTATGGCAGAAGAATGCAGTGTAGGCAGACACCAATCAACAGTTAGCATAAAATGGCTCTTGCTAATGAGCTGTCTTAACCTTGCATCCAGAACTGGACATCCTTACAGCATTGAGGCTTTCCCCATTATCATCATAAAAGATCAATAGAGAGGGGGCATAATTTTAAGGTGAAGGCAGGGCAATTAGAGAGGAGGAAAACATATTGTTTTAAACACAGAAAGTGGTAGGAATCTAGAATGGATTGCCTTTCGAGGTGGGAAACCTCACAACTATAATAAAGTTACATGGATGAACATTTGAAATATCACAGCATTCAACAGGATTAGTGAAGATAGCACAGACATAATAGTCTGAAGAGTCTCTTCTGTGCTGTATGACTCTATGAAAAGGATTCATCAGCTGCAGACAGATGAGGATCTGCAGTGAGTGCTGAATTATTGACCATCATAGACTGCATCATGGCTGGATTTGGAAGTGTGCTTATTGAGTTGCTCACCACTTCATGCTGGAAAGGTTAAAGTCCAAACCCTATGCAAAGTTTTTGCCAAATTTTACTGTACACCTTGAGTTTGCATGCAGAGTTAATAACAGAACGGCCAATTACCATGCAGTTGACTGTGTGTACATAGTAGCCATTTTCTGTAGTCCACTCCATTGAAATGCTCATTTGGGTCCTTTGCATAAGAACCCATCTATGAACTCCACCTATGGTGAGCTGACAGCTACAAAATCTTTGTCCCTGTCTGTAGGTTTCTACCTGGTGTCTCACCTCATGAGGATCCTGGCTCTTCGCTATCTTTCAAATTATGTGCAGTGTTAGAATCAGGACTTGACTCATGTCACTGACCATCATGGTGAGCTGATACACCCTCCTCTCCATCACTTCTACCAAGTGTCCAATGAAGTTTTTTGACAGCTCACAGTTTGCCATGTTGCATCATAATTTGCTCTTCCTCTACAATTGTTTCTCACACCTGCTCTAACGACAGCACACTTTAAAAGGTGTAGAACCACTTTTAAATAGTGCTGACCTGACTTAATCAGTGATAACCATGCACAAACATGAGTTATCTACTTACGCACACTCAACGGGGCATTTAGCACTGGCAGTCATGCAAGTTTGCAGGCAGTGTGAAGTTGGAATGCTGCCTGCATTATAAACAATGGATGCAGTTCAATGGTTTGTCATGATGCTCATGCCCATTTCTGGATCTAATTATACTCTGCACACCCCATGATTCTAGTGGCTGTGAATGCAGAGTTCTAAGAGCACTCATTACAGAAGAAAGCTCCAGGGATTGTACCTGCAGGAAGTCAAGACTGTAACACAGTACACAATGCACAAGATTTGGTGGCTCTCAGACTGTTTACTTCAAAATTAATGACTGTAACTTGAAAGGCATTTTATTACATAAATCTCAACTCTCTAAATTTTACTTCTAAAAATATATCTGTACTCTTATGGCTGAACTGGGAATTGCATCATTTATGTCCAATATCTCATTTTGTAGCTCTTCCAAGTGACCTACTTGACTGCTCCATCAAATTACTCATTTACCAGAATGTGTAATGCAAGTTTACAAAATTTCTAATAACCCTTTGTGGACTGCTTCTGGTTTTACGCTCCTGGAAGTATCATACAGTTGACAACGCTGACACTGTGTGTTGTGGAGTAGATGGTGGCATTGTGACGCTGTCATGACAATAACAATCTCTGGGTATAAGTCTTCAAATCAGTGAAAATTAAGTTCAATAAAATCTGGATTTTTTTTTAGAAAAATATAATTTAATCATTGTAAATTATTTTAAAACATAATCAGGTACACAAATGTATGAGGTTTTATGAGGCTTAATTTTAATTTTTTCACTGATCTGGAGAACAGAAATTTCAAAACAAATCAATGTCTAGACACAGGTAATCCTACTTAAGATAGCTCCAGTACAGCTACAACATTGGCGCCCACCTGACAATGTAAAAAATCGCCCAAATATGACCTGTCCATAAAAATGCAGGCCAAATCCAATCTGGCAAATAACTACCAGTCCTCTTGCCATCATCAGCAAAATAATGGAAGAGGTGCTCTCAAGCAGCACTTGCTTGGCAGTAGCCTGCTCAAAGATGCTCAGTTTGGGCCACTCACCTACTGACCTCATTACAACCTTGGTTCAGACATGGACAAAAGAGCTGAACTCCTGAGGTGAGTTGAGGATGACTTACCTTTACTTCAAGACAGAATTTGACTGAGGATGCAATCAATGGGAATGAGGGAAAAAAACTCTCCATTGGTTGGAATCATATTAAGTACAAAAGAAGACAGTTGCAGATGTTGGAGGTCAATAATCTCAGTCTCAGGACATCACTGAGGGATTTCCTTGGGGTGCCATTGTATACACAATCATCTTCAACCACAAATGACATTTTCCCCATCATGAGGTCAAATCATTGTGCTATGATTTCACAATATTCAGCACAATTTGGGATGCCACAGATACTGAAGCAGCTCATGTTCATGTGCAACATCCAGGCTTGGGCTTAAAGGGTCAAGCAACACTCATGTCATGCAAGTACCAGGTAATGATCATCTCAAACAAGTGAGAATCTAACCATCACTGTTTGAATTTCAATGATGTTACCATTGTGATCAAACGCTTTCCACTTGCTTTGGTGAGTGCAAATCCATACTCACTCAAGAAGCATGATACTATCCAGGACAGAGCAGCCTGCTTCACCAGTAGCTCATTCACCACTTTCAGTATTCGCGACCTCAACATATAATGTCAGCAGGGAGTAATATCTACAAGATACATTGCAGAAACTCACCAAAGATCCTTAGACAGCACCTCTCATACCCATAACTCTACCACTGAGAAAGACAAGCAGATACATGGGAATATCATCACTTGTAAGTTCCCCTCCAAGCAGAACACACCATCCTGAATTGGAAATATATCACTGTTCCTTCACTGTGGCTTGGTTGACACTTTGGAACTCCCTCTCTAACAGCAGTGTGGGTATCATTAATCACCAAAGACTGCAACAGCTGGAGAAGGCAACTCACAACCACTTTGTCAAAGGTGGTTAGGTAAGGGCAGTAAATCTTGTCTTAGTCAATGACATCACATCTCATGAATTATATTTCAATTTCTTTGCTTCGACTTGTTAATTAACCTGTCAATAAAACTGACCAGGTTTCTCAACCTCGATGTCGTAATTTGATCAGATCATAGACTAAGATGGATATCTGATCAATTCTCCAGTGAACCAAAAACCATGATTCGGGATTAAACATGTAGATTAGAATAGTTACAGGATTGTTTTTGACTGGCATGGATTCAATGGGCCAAAGAGCCTATTTCTATGCTGCAGATCTCTATGACTCTAAAAATGTGGTCTATCCTAAAAATGACACAAATTCAGATTTAATCATTGATTCATTCGACATGAAATCCATTTATAAGAATCAGTGAAGTGCCCTGAATGGAAAGTAACCATTCAGGGTTGAGAAAAAGCCTGATACAAAACATTATGTAAAGTGTGTATACTATAGTTTCCATGTGATAATGGTCATGCAGTGTTGAAAGGGGTGACGTTGGTCAATTGCACTAAGAGTTTTGTTTGATGACTTGGTGGGGGAATAAGTACTGCCCTCAAGTCCCTCATGATTCACAATCAGTGTGATAAAAAGCACAGTGCGATAAAAAAGAGACACACTGACATCTTGATGAACAACACACCAAGATGGCAAGGTAAAATCCATAACGTGTGCCAGCTGCCTCTAGCAAGTACATGGCACATTTATTCAATCAAATGACCATGTTGGGCACTTTCAAGGGCTAGACCTTTGTCCAGTCAAGGAGGAGTCACTGTTTGACAAGAAGACTGAGCTTCTGGATTAGTGGTGCTGGAAGAGCACAGCTGTTCAGGCAGCATCCGAGGAGCTGTGAAATCGACATTTCGGGCAAAAGCCCTTCATCAGGAATAAAGGCAGCGAGCTTGAAGCATGGAGGCTCACTGCCTTTATTCCTGATGAAGGGCTTTTGCCCAAAACGTCGATTTCGCTGCTCCTTGGATGCTGCCTGAACTGCTGGGCTCTTCCAGCACCACTAATCCAGAATCTGGTTTCCAGCAGCTGCAGTCATTGTTTTTACCAAGAAGACTGTGCTGTCAGTCACAGATATAGTATGCATACAATCCAGGGACTTAGGAACAGTCTCACCAAAGCCCGATACAACTGAAGCATAACTTCCTTACATTTAGCTTGAATTCCTCTTATAATGAAGAATAGCATTTCATTAGCCTTCTTGATTATGTGCTGTACCTGTACAGTAACATTTTGTGACTCATGTATTGTACAACTAAATCCCTCGACACTTGTGATTTCCACCGTCCTCTGTTTAATACTCTGTTTTTTTTATTCTTCATGTCCAAGTAAACATAGAACATAGAACATGAACATTATAGTGCAGTACAGACTCTTTGGCCCTCAATGTTGCGCCGACCTGTGAAATGAATCTGGATCCTATCTAACCTACACTATTCCATTCTTGTCCATACGTTTATTTAATGACCATTTAAATGCCCTTAAAGTTGGCAAGTCTATTACTATTGCAGGCAGGTCATGCTACACTCTCACTACTCTCTGAGTAAAGAACCTATCTCTGACATCTGTTCTATATCTATCACCTCTCAATTTAAAGCTATGTCCCCTTATGCTAGCTATCACCACCACAAGGAAAAAGGCTCTCACTGTCCATGCTATCTAACCCTCTGATTATCTTATATGTCTCAATTAAGTTACCTCTTAACCTTCCTCTCTAATGAAAACAGCCTCAAGTCCCTCGCCTTTCCTCATAAGACCTCCCCTTCATTCCAGGCAACATCATAATAAATCTCCTCTGAACCCTTTCCAAAGCTTCCACATCCTTTCTATAATGTGGTGACCAGAACGGTACACAATACTTCAAGTGCAGCCACACCAGAGTTTTGTACAGCTGTAGCATGACCCTATGGCTCCGAAACTCAGTCCCTCTACCAATAAAAGCTAACACACCGTATGCCTTCTTAACAACCCAATCAACCTGGCTGGCAACTTTCAGGGATCTATGTACCTGGACACTGAGATCTCTCTGCTCATCTACACTACCAAGAATCTTACCATTAGCCCAAAACTCTGCATTCCTGGTACTCCTTCCAAAGTGAATCCCCTCACACTTTTCCCTGCATTAAACTCCATTTGCCACCTCTCAGCCCAGTTCTGCAGCTTATCTATGTCCTTCTGTAACCTACAACATCCTTCAGCACTATCCATGACTCCACAGTCCTTGGTGTCATCTGCAAATTTACTAACCCAACGTTCTACGCCCTCATCCAGTTCATTTATAAGAATGACCCAAAACAGATCCTTGCGGTGCACCATTAGTTATTGAACTCCAGGGTGAACCACCACCTTTCAGCTAGACAATTTCTGATCCAAACCACTAAATCACCCTCAATCCCATGCCTCTGTATTTTCTGCAATAGCATCCTGTGGTGAACCTTATCAAACACCTTAATGAAATCATTTACACTTTACTCTCATCCATCTACTTGGTCACCTTCTCAAAGAACTCAATAAGATTTGTGAGGCATGACCTACCCTTCACAAACCTGTGTTGATTGTCCCTAATCAACTAACTCCTTTCTAGATGATTATAAATCCTACCTCTTATAACCTTTTCCAACACTTTACCCACAACTGAAGTAAGGCTCACTGGTCTATAATCACCAGGTTAAAAATCACACAACACCAGGTTATAGTCCAACAGGTTTATTTAGAAGCATTAGCTTTTGGAGTGCCGCTCCTTCATCAAGTGGTTTTGGAGGTTAAGATCATGGTCACAGAATTTATAGCGAACTTCTTTGGCTATAAATTCTGTGAGCATTATCTTCACCTCCACAATCACCTAGTGAAGAAGCGGCACTCTAGGGTGAACCACCACCCAAATAAACCTGTTGGACTATAACCTGGTGTTGTGTGATTTTTAACTTTGCCCACCCTAGTCCAACACTGAAACCTCCAAGTTATAATTTCCTGGGTTGTCTCTACTCCCCTTTTTGAACAAGGGGACAACATTTTCTATCCTCCAGTTTTGTGGCACTATTTCTGTAGATAATGAAGACATAACGATCAAAGCCAAGCGCTCTGCAATCCCCTCTCTGGCTTCCCAGAGTATCCTAGGATAAATCCCATCTGACCCATGGGACTTATCTATTTTTACACTTTCCCAGAATTGCTAACACCTCCTCCTTGTGAACCTCAATCGGTCTAGTCTAGTAGCCTGTATCTCAGTATTCTCCTTGACATCATTGTCTTTTTCCAGTGTAAATACTGATGGAAAATATTCATATAGCGCTTCAATTATCTCCTCAGACTCCATGTATAACTTCCAACTACTGTCCTTAATTGGCCCTAAGCTTACCGGAGTCATTCTTTTATTCCTGATATACCTGGAGAAAACTTTAGGTTTTCCTTGATCCTATCTGCCAACGATTGTTCATGACCCCTCCAGACACTTCTTAGTTCTCTCCTTAGGTCTTTCCTGGCTAACTTGTAAATCTCAAACGTCCTAACTGAGCCTTCATGTTTCAGTCCTACATAAACCTTCTTCTTCCTCTTGACAAGAGATTCAACTTCTTTAGTCAGCCACAGCTCCCTATCTCGACCACTTCCTCTCAGCCTGACAGGTACATACTTGTCAAGGACACGTAGTAGTTGTTCTTTGTATAAGCTCCACCTTTCAACTGTGCCCATCCCCTGCAGTTTCCTTCCCCATTCTCTGAATCCTTAATCTTGCCTAATCACATCATAATTACCTTTCCCCATCTATAGCTCTTGCCTCCAGTACTCCTTTCAGTTGCTAAAGTAAATATAACTGAATTGTGGTCACTATCAGTAAAGTGCTAACCTACTTCCAATTCTCACACTTGGTCGGGTTTATTGCCCAATACCAAATCTAATGTCGCCTCACCCCATGTTGGCCTGTCTATATACTGTGTCAGGAAACCTTTGGACAAAAACTGACCCATTTAAAGTACTTGAACTATAGTATTTCCAGTTAATTTTTCAAAAATTAAAGTCTTCCATAACAGCTATCCTCTCAGTCTCGCTCCTATGCAGAATCATCTTTGCTATCCTTTCCTCTACATCTCTGGAACTATTCAGAGGCTACTAGAAAATCCCCAATAGGGTGGCCTCTCCTTTCCTGTTTCTCACCTCAGCCTATACTACCTCAGTAGACGAGTCCTCAAAAGTCCTTTCTGCTACCATAATACTGTCCTTGACTAACAAAGCCACACCACCCCCTCTTTTACCATCTTCTTTATTTTTACTGAAACATCCTAAATCCTGTAATGTGCAACAACCATTCCTGTCCCTGCTCTATCTACCTTCTTGCTTGCTGGTGCACTCTTGCGACCTTGAAATCTTATTTGTGACCTCACTACGCTCAATATCCTGAACACTGGAACTACAATTTATGTTCCCATCCCCTGCTGAGTTAGTTTAAGCCCTCGCAAAGAGCATTAGCAAACTCCCTTCCAGGATATTGATACCCCTCTGGTTCAGGTATAGACCATCCTTTGTAGAGGTCCCACATACCCCAGAATGAGCCCCAATTATCCAGGTATCTGAATCCCTCCCTCCTCCACCATCCCTGTAGCCACGTGTTCAACTCTTCTCTCTCTCTATGCCTCACCTCGCTAGCACTATGTTTGTTCGAGCACTAATCTTCCACCCTAGCTCCCTGAATTTCTGCCTTAAATCCTCACCACTTTTCCTACCGATGTCGTTAGTGTCCATTTGAGCCATGACTTGGGGGTCCTCCTCCGCACCGTTATAGATCCCGAAAACATGATCCGAGACATCACGAACCCTGGTACCTGGGGGGCAACACACCAACTGTGAGTCTCTCTCATTCCCACAGAGCCTCCCATCTGTCCCCCTAACTATGAGCTCCCCAATGGCTAATGTTCTGCTCCTCTCCCCTCTTTCCTTCTGTACTACAGGGACAGATTCTGTGCCAGAGACTTGGACCTCATGGCTTACCCCTGATAATTTGTCTCTCTCCCCAAACGGTATGTTTGTTATTGAGGGGAATGGCCACAGGGGTTCCCTGCATTGTCTGCCGGTTCCTTTTCCACCACCTCACTGTAACCCATTTGCCTTTTCCTTGTACCTGAGGTGTGACTACCTCCCTGTAACTCCTTTCAAATAACCTCCTCAGCCTCCCAAATGAAGTTCATCCAGCTCCAGCTCCAGTTCCCTAATGCAGTTTTCGACAAGCTGGAATTGGGTGCACTTCCCGCAGATGTAGTCATCAGGGACACTAGTGGTGACTCTTACTTCCCACATCCTGTAGGAGGAACATTCAACTGCCCTCACCACCAGTGCCATTATTCTAAATTCCCAAGGAGGCTATTGAAAAATAAAGAATAAAAAATACTAGTTACCTTCCCAATCCAATGCACAGAGCTCTTTTTTTCTGGTTAGAGCAGGGGGATGGGTGGGAGACACTACCTTGGTAGTCTTTCGAGTAATGCAGCATCCAAATACATTACTTCACTTACTCAGTAGTCCTGTGTCTGCTCCTGCTCAGTTCGCGCTCCACCTATTCAGGAGGTTAGTTTTTAAATCAGTGATTCACCTTCCCAGCAGCTCCCTAGTCATTGAACACAAAATGGAGGGCCCCGACACTCATGGTAAGTTTTAAAATTGGTGATTCAACTTCCTGGCAGCCCATATTTTCCCATATAATACTCCTTCCGATAAATTCTACTCACTCACTCAATCTATCAGTTTCTTTTTGCAAACCCCTTTTGTCTTCTTCACAATATAATTCCTACCTGTCTTTGTGCTGTCAGCAAACTGATCCTCAGTTTTTTTTTCTGTTGAGTTGTTGCAAGTTGACCCCTTGGGTCTCTAATCATTACATCTTACCAATCAGACAAAGATGTACTCACGCATACAACAGACATCAAACTAACTGGCTGTTTCAAGCCTGATGAAACTTTTCTGAATCTAGAGAATTTTTGAAAATGAACACACCTGAAATGTGAAAGTCACAGGAAACCATAAACTGCATTCGCATTTGAGAGAGACAAGATCATAAGACTACAAGAAATAGGAACAGGAGTAGGCCAATCAGCCCCTTGAGTGTACTCTGTCATTTAATATGATAATAGCTGATCTGACATTGCTCACGTCCACTCTCCTGCCCTTTGCCCATAACCCTTGATTCTCCTACCAATCAATAATCCATTTGTCTCAGCATTAAGTATACACAGATTCTCTAACCTCAAGGAGTTTCAGACACTCACAACCCTCTGAGAGAAGAAATTCCTCCTCGTCTCAGTCATTAAATGGTACCCCTTTATTCTGAAACTATTTCCTGGACTCACCATTTGGGGGTAAGTATCCTTGCAGCATTTATCCTGTCAAGCACCTTAAGAATGGGATATGTCTCAATGAGATCACCTCTCATTCTCTGACCCCCAGTGAGTAGAGTCCCAGCCTGTTTAACCCTTGCTCTGAAGACAATTCCTTTATATCAAGGACTATCTGAGTGAACATTCTCTGAACTGTCTCCAATGAAATAATATATTTTCTTAAATAAAGGGGCCAAACTGTTCACATACTCCAGATGTGGTCTCACCAGTACCTTGTACAGTGGCAGTAAGATGTCCCTATTCATACTCCAACCCCCTTGAAATAAGGACCAACATTCCCTTAGTCTTCCTGATTACCAGCTGTACCAGTGTGCTAGCTTTCGGTGTTTCCTGCACAAATACCCCCAAGTACTTTTATGTTGCAGTTTTCTGCAGTTTTTGTCCAATTAAATAATAGTCTGTTCATTTTTTGCCCCTTCCAAATGAACAGCTCCACATTTTCCTACATTATACTCCACTTGCCAACTTATTGCCCACTTAATTAGCCTATCAATATCTCTCTGCAAGCTGTTTGTATATCTCTCACAGCTTGACTTTCCATCTATTTTTGTGTCATCTGCAAATTTGGCTACAGTACATTTTCTTCCTTCCTCCAAATCATTAGTGTATGTTATGAATAGTTATGGTCCCAGCACTAATCATTATGGAACACCACTGGGCACAGGTTACTAACCTGCAAAAGAGCCGTTTATCCCCACTCACTGTTTCCTGCCCATGAGCCAGTCCTCTACATATGCAAATATACTTCTTCCAACACCGTGGGCTGCTATCTTATGACAATTTTCTGTGAAGTATCTTGTTGAACTCCTTCTGGAAGTCCAAAACAACACATTTATTCATCTCCCTTTGATTGAGATTTCCTTAAAAAGCTCTTAATAAATCAGCTAGACTCGATTTCCCTTTTGTGAAGTCATGTTGACTCAGCTTGATGAGATTTTTGCTTTTCCAAATGGCTATCAATTCTTTAACTGGTGGTTTGTCTATCTTGAGGGTTGCGAAGGTAGGGCTTTTGCATTGACTTTTAACCTATGATGTATTTAAACCCATGCTATTGGCAATACAAACCTAGCTGTCCAGCCAAAATATGTTTATTTGAAACTGCAAGATTTTAGACCCCCCGATCAGAAAATTTGCAGTTTCAAAGAAACCTGTTGGACTATATTCCAGGTGCCTTGTGATTTTTAACTTTGTCCACCCCAGTCCAACACTGGCACCTGTACATCACAGCCAAAATAGTTAACTGATCTCCTCATGCTTCCTTAGCCAGTTTATTTTAAGACTCGAGGATAAAGTCCATGTGGATCTGGAGACTTATCAGTCCACAATTCTATCAGTTTGCGGAATACTTTGTCTCTGGTGATTGCAATTTCACTGAGTTACATTTTCCCTGAAGACAGAAGTAAGGTATTTGTTCCTTTCACCTGAAATTTTCTTATTACTTATTATCAACTTCTCCTTCTCATTTTCTTGAGAACCAATAGTCACTTTGCTTAGATGTTTCCTTTCTAACTACCTGTAAAGAGTTTTGTTATTCATTTACTTCAGTAACTTGCTTCCACTTATACTTGAGTTCCTTTATTCTAAATCACCTTTCAGTAATTCCCTGCCATCATTTATATTATGGCCAATTATTTCTCACTCATTTTTGTGCCATTCTTTGCTTTTTGTTTAGGTTTGACACTTTCCCTAACTTCTTCCATTCCCCACAGAGAGTGGGTCTTCACCTTAGAATGTTAATTCACAGTCGGAATATACTTTTTGTGAGTCCTCTGAAAGATTCACTTAAAGGTCTGCCTCTGTATCTCTGTTGATCCATCTCCTAGCTTCATGTGCCAGTTCACTTCAGTGAGCTCAGCATTCATTCCCACGTAATTGCCTTTCTCCATTGCTAGGTTGGTCCTCCTCCACAACCGCTTCACCTGAACTGGAGCCACCAATGTTGGAGTTGCACCTCTCGCCTCTCGTCCTAACTTATCGATGCCGCTGTGACACATCAGACACTGCCTCATTGCTGCCTGGGTTGGACCCAACCATCAATGAAATCGCCAGTCCTCAGGTGCCATCTTTCACCGTTGGTCCTATCTCGCTGGTGTAACCTCTGATGATGGAGCAGCTGCCGCACTCAATCTATTGTTTAAGATAAAAGGCTGAATCCCATTGCAGTTGCTGTAAAACTGTTGTTTTATTTTGACATTTGATCAACTTTTTTTACTTCTTCTTTAAGTGTTGGCACCTTTTGAGATTGTTCAACCTTTGCTAGCCTTCCATGTGACATGTTTATAGGTTTTTCTCATGATTGTTGAACACTTGGTGTGTATTTGGCACGTAATCTAATAACTCTATGTAAGTACTTGAAGAATTGAAGATGGGGTTCCTATTTCAGTAGGCCATTTCGGTGGCTTCAATGGCTGAGTGCCAATACAGAAGTCTTGTGCAGCTGTGCTCGTTGTTGATTGCAATCAGCATATAAATGTCATCATTAGTGTAAAACTGGTGTTTTGTTTCCACCTAAAAAACCCCTACAAATTAAATGTTCCCTTCACACCTCTGCTGTTTTCAATGCATTGTCCTGGTTTGATTTGAATTAATGTTTACAGCAGCACTTGTTAACACAACTCCTTACATTAACCTAATGCGTCAACCCCGTGCTGTGCACCAGAAGTTCATGAACTGCTCATTCCCACTTGACTGGAACAGAAGGCATGGCAGGGGAGCACTGAGTAAAACAGGCTTGGTCTGTTTCAGTCAGTAATTTGGGACCATTTTAGAGCTCCATTTTAAGACATGGTAGTTATGTTCACAGAAACAAATTAAAGACTGTAATGCAGTCGTGTCAAGAAAACAAAAGCAATTTGAAAATAGCCTGACCTCCTGATTGCTCTCACAGCATGTGTCAGTGACACCAACATTTACATTGTACACAGAATACATCATGCAGTTACTGTAAGAGAAAAACACAAGCAAGAGAAGTGGTAAAGATGAAAAACAAATAACAAATGATGAACATTAAACTTTGTTGTGAACACAGATTATAACAATACAAACACATAATCTGTCCTTTTGCAAGTGAATTACTCATATTTGGAATGAACCTGTCATTTTATCTGCTTGATTCTTTTAGAAGGGTTATCTAAAAGCTATATATCCAAAACACAGCTGCAAGGTGCTGCTGGAGTTGTCTGAGAGGTTAAAATTTCCGATGGGCAATTTCCCAAGTTACAGTTGGAGATTTTGCATGGTACTGACTGAATTTTCTAAATAGCTACCCTGGAAATGTTGAAATCATTAAAACTTGTTTTAATTCCTGAGTAAATGTGAACCTGATCTCCACAGTTCACAACCACCCACTCCCCTCTCCTCACTTTATAACACTAACCCTCACTCACCCCGATCCCTAAGAACAGTAGACCAGCCACTCGCAACTCCCCGCATGGATACCTAATCACCTCCCTGCCAACCTGAACACTGAGATTTGACATAATCTATACCAGCAGAACAATTAGGAGAGAAGAAATCACTCAATCAGAAACTAGAACAGGAAGTAGGTAAGAAATTGGCTGTTTCACTGTTATCTGATCTTGTGAATTTCATTAAAACATTAAGGAATAAGAATAATCATAAATGGCTAGTATAGGATTTCATAATAATGAAGAAGTAGATGATTAATGAGTATTATTTTAACCTTAAATGAATAAATGAATAATAATTGAAGGCATAATGAGATTACAAAACATACAGTTAAATTAAGTGAATGGGCATACGTGTGCTAAATGGAATATCATGTGAGAAAGTGTGAAATTGCCCATTTTAATAGAAGGAACAATAAAGAAGCATTTAATTAAATGGTGAGAGATTATAGATCGTGGAGATGCAGAGGGATCTGGGCATCTTAGTTCATGAATTGCAAAGCATTAATCTGCATAAATATCAATTAATTACAAAAACTGATGGAACATTATCATTAATCACAAGTGGAATTGAATACAGAAGTAGAGTTACAAACATCATTGGTGAGACAACATCTAAATATTGTCCACAAAACTGATCTCCTTATTTAAGGAAGGATGGAAATGCATTGGAGGCAGTTCAGAGAACATTTAGAACATAGAACGTAGAACATAGAACGGTGCAGCACAGAACAGGCCCTTCAGCCCATGATGTTGTGCCGACCACTGATCCTCATGTATGCACCCTCAAATTTCTGTGACCATATGTATGTCGAGGAGTCTCTTAAATGTCCTCAATGACCCTGCCTCCACAACTGCTGCTGGCAACGCATTCCATGCTCTCACAACTCTCTGTGTAAAGAACCCGCCTCTGACATCCCCTCTATACTTTCCTCCAACCAGCTTAAAACTATGGCACCTCGTGTTAGTCATTTCTGCCCTGGGAAATAGTCTCTGGCTATCGACTCTATCTATGCCTCTCATTACCTTGTATACCTCAATTAGGTCCCCTCTTCTCCTCCTTTTCTCCAGTGAAAAAAGTCCGAGCTCAGTCAACCTCTCCTCATAAGATAAGCCCTCCAGTCCAGGCAGCATCCTGGTGAACCTCTTCTGAACCCGCTCCAAAGCATCCACATCTTTCTTATAATAGGGCGACCAGAACTGGACGCAGTACTCCAAGTGCGGTCTAACCAAAGTTTTATAGAGCTGCAACAAGATCTCACAACTCTTAAACTCAATACCCCTGTTAATGAAAGCCAAAACACCATATGCTTTCTTAACAACCCTGTCCACTTGGGTGGCCATTTTAAGGGATCTATGTACTTGCACCCCAAGATCCCTCTGTTCCTCCACACTACCAAGAATCCTATCCTTAATCCTGTACTCAGCTTTCAAATTTGACCTTCCAAAATGCATCACCTCGCATTTATCCAGGTTGAACTCCATCTGCCACCTCTCAGCCCATCTCTGCATCCTGTCAATGTCCCACTGCAGCCTACAACAGCCCTTTATACTGTCAACGACACCTCCAACCTTTGTGTCATCTGCAAACTTGCTGACCCATCCTTCAATCCCCTCATCCAAGTCATTAATAAAAATTACAAACAGTAGAGGCCCAAGGACAGAGCCCTGTGGAACACCACTCACCACAGACTTCCAGGCAGAATATTTTCCTTCTCCTACCACTCGCTGTCTTCTGTTGGCCAGCCAATTCTGTATCCAGACAGCTGTGTTCCCCTGAATCCCATTCCTCCTGACCTTCTGAATGAGCCTACCGTGGGGAACCTTATCAAATGCCTTGCTAAAGTCCATATACACTACATCCACAGCTCGACCCTCATTAACTTTTCTAGTCACATCCTCAAAGAACTCGATAAGGTTGGTGAGGCATGACCTGCCCCTCACAAAGCCGTGTTGACTGCATTTAATCAAGCCATGCTCTTCCAGATGGTCATAAATCCTATCCCTCAGAATCCTTTCTAACACCTTGCAGACGACAGAGGTGAGACTTACTGGTCTGTAATTGCCGGGGATTTCCCTATTTCCTTTCTTGAAGAGAGCAATTACATTTGCCTCTCTCTAGTCCTCAGGTACGACTCCAGTGGAGAGCGAGGATGAAAAGATCTTCGCAAGTGGCGAAGCAATTGCATTTCTCGTTTCCCAAAGCAGCCGAGGACAAATCTGGTCCGGGCCTGGCGACTTGTCAATCTTAATGTTTGACAAAATTTTCAGCACATCAGCTTCCTCTATCTCTATCCATTCCAGCATGCACACCTGCTCTTCAAAGGTTTCATTCACTACAAAGTTTGTTTCTTTCGTAAAGACAGAAGCAAAAAACTCATTGAGGGCTTCCCCTACCTCCACACACAAATTCCCTATGCTATCCCTGATCGGGCCTACTCTTTCTTTGACCATTCTCTTATTCCTCACATAAGTGTAAAATGCCTTTGTGTTCTCCCTAATCCGTTCTGCCAAGCCTTTCTCGTGCCCCCTCCTGGCTGTCCTCAGACTATTTTTAAGCTCCTTCCTTGCCTGCCTGTAATCCTGTAGAGCTGAGCTTGACCCTAGCTTCCTCCACATATTTACATAAATATCTGAAATGAGAGAATTGCTTTATGAGGAAAGGTTGTTAAGGCTATGCTTGTATTGTTGAGTTTAAAAAAAACAAGGTGGCTTGATTGAGGATACATGTGTAAAGGATGTTTCGCTTTGTGGGAGGAGCTAGAATTAAGGGTCACTGTTTAAAAATAAGGAACTATGCATGTTTGCTTCTCTTATGAGATATGGGCATCTCTGGATGGACAGCATTTATTGCCCATCCCTAGTTCGGAAAATGGTGATGAGCTGCTGTCTTGAACCACTGAAGGTCCAAATGCTGTAGGTAGACCCACAATCCCATAAGGGAGAGAGTTCCATGATTCTGACCAAATGACAGTGAGGAATGGTGATATATCTCAGGTCAGGATGGTGTGTGGCTTAGAGGGGAACTTGCAGATGGTGGTGTTTCCAGGTTGAGGTGCATTTTGCTCATGTTGTAGACCGTACAGTGATGATTTTTTTTTTCTCACAGTGTTGCATGTATATTTGGAACTGTGTAGAGAAAATTGAGTCTGTGAATATTTTTAAAGCAAAAACACAGTCTTATTGATCCAGGGGTAAAACTTGTCAGGGTCAGCACGTGGATTGATCCAACTAGCTATGATCTTGTTGAATGGTAGAGCAAACATGAGGGGCTGTGTAGCCTATTCTTGCCCCTAATTCACATTTTTCGTTAACAATCTCTCTGCAAACTAAGCCCATGAACATCCAACACTCTTTCTCCTTTTATAGCCTTACTAGCTGACTCCCAGCTCCCACAGGATCCAACTTTGCTGACCTGAATCACTGACCTATCCTAATTTCTCAGCCATGTACCCAATACCTCACCAACTACCTACTCATCCATCCATGTGGCACCTGCACCCTTCTATCCTTCTGGTGCCCTGCCCTCCCAACCCACTTGGCATCTGAATCCCTCACTTGCCACCCCAATATCCCACTACTTGAGACCTTTTACCCCTGACAATTTAGCACATTGTTCCTCCATTTCCCTGCCACTTATATCTCTCACCAACTTGGTACCACACCTTTTCAGAGTCAAGATTAGAGAGGTGCAGGAAAAGCACAGCAGGTCAGGCAGCATCCGAGGAGCAGGAAAATCGACTTCATCAGGATTCCTGATGAAGGGCTTTAGCCCAGGACATCAATTTTCCTGCTCCCTGATGCTGCCTGACCTGCTGTGCTTTTCCAGCACCACTCTAACCTTGACTCTGATCTCCAGCATCTTCAGTCCTCACTTTCACCATACCTCTACATCCAACTGCCAATCAACACCACACTATCACTGCCCCTCTGGCACCTGCAACCCTACTGCCTAAGCGTTCTGCCTCAGTACCTCTCACCCACCTTGCTAACTGACCACCTCGCATACTCTACACCCTCTTCCACCCAACAGTATTGTACCTCCTCACACATCCATAACCTTACAGTTTTATACACTTCACTGTGCTCAATAGACTTTAAATTCTGCCATAAATGAGGAGTATGCTTTCAGCACTAATCCACTTGATGACTGCCTGTATGGATCCTCGGACACACAAAACAGCTTCAGCTATGAGCACTCATAGTACTGAAAGGACAGTTGTATGAAGATGACCGTTCTTATAGGATCCAACAATACCAGCACCAAAACTATGATCATCTGAAAACAACTCCTTTTGCTCAGGAAGTCGGAGTTCCAATAGCCAAAGCAAATCATGTTGACCCAGCTCAAGGAAGGCACTCGAATATGGGGAGCATTTCAAAGACTTCCTGACGTCTTCCGTCAAGAAATGCCAATGTCAGAGAGCCTTGTTCAGCACTTGGAGGAAGCTCTGTAAGAAGTCATGATGCAGAGATGTTGATGTTGGATTGGGTTGGACAAGGTCAAAAACCTCACGACACCAGGTTATGAGCCTGAGGAAGGAGCGAGCTTTCGAAATCTTTGTGTTTTCAAATAAACCTGTTGGACTATAACTTGGTGTCGTGGGTGATTATTGACCCTGTAGCAAGTCATACAATTCTTTGAGAACGTCTGTTAGTAAGAGGGACTATAGAACAGGAACCAAATACTACCAATCTCAACACTAAGCTCCAATTTCACCTCCTAGAAACACATGTAGTTGGAGATGTGGTTCTAGGATTGGGCTCATGAGTCACGCAAAGACCCACAGAACCCATGACTAACAACACAGAATTTCCTAGATGGATAATCATACTTATAAGCCAATAATGATGATAACTCCTAGCCTTCAGGTATTCTGAAAAACTAAGGGTCTTGTAGTATCCAGATCCAAGTCCTACCTGTTTGAGAGGTGAGTAACAACTTCTCAGAATAGTTGATGTAGAAAACATCTATACTGGAAACCTCTCCCAAAGTAAATGGGCTATGTGTTGACTGAACTTTGTTGGAAATCTGGATTCCACCTCAGAGACCAAAAGATCTGGGTTCGATTACAAGCATGCATATCCTAACCAATACCTACTCCTCCACCACCACACCCTTCCCCACCCCCAAAACCCCTTTCAATCTGGCCTCACATCCTATCTTACATTCCAGAAATACATTTGATTACAATTTGCATAATTTCAGGTATGGTTCTGAAGGAATAATAATTATAATAATAATTACAACAATTAATATAATTAGCTTTTATAATTATAATTAATCTTTATTGTGACATATAGTCAATGAACATAGTGAAAAGTTTATATGTCACCATTTACACCGCCACCTGAGGGACAGAGGTACCTGGGTACACCTTCTTTTGTGACAAGATAATAGAAATTAGAGAAATAATATGTCTAGTGTTGCAGAAAGAAAAGTTCAGAATCACAGTCTTCCAACCCAGACCACGCTGGCACCTAGCCTCCAGTCTGCACCAGGGCCTGGCTCCAGACCACAACGGGCTTCACCTTGGGGATCACGAGGCTAGGGGATTGCTTCAGGCTGCCATACCAGGCTGAGGACGCCACACCAGGAGGCCGCATGGGGAGGCCGCTGGGTCAGGCTGGTTTGTCACCACTCGTCAGAGGCCTGGAGTTATCAGAGACCAGGAGTTGGCCGGAGCCTGCAAGTCTTCACCAGAAGACAGGAATCATCGAGGAAGTGGGAGACAAGAAGCAAGAAAACACTAAGAGGAAAAACAAGAGAAGAAAAGGAGAGGAAGAATGCGTGGAGCCAACGAGCTCTGGCTGGTGCGTCTTGCATTGCTGCCATCTTGGACCAGAAAAAATTAATACTGAAGTTGAATTTGCTCCACCCAATCTGATGATACCACGATGTCTTTGGGTAAAGAAAATGTTAGCCTCACACAAAATCCAAATGGAGTCAGATATGACATACCTGGCTCCTTCTCGTTGTAATTATGCCGACGTCGTTCATGTTATTTCCATCATGTGATAAACCATACTTCGTATGGAAGGTTCATAAGTTGATAAGAATTTGCATCAAATTTTAATGTGATATTGTTAATTCTGAATTTTAATTTTAAATCAGAATAAAGGAAATAATGAGGCTGAGAGACACACTTGCTATGGCAAATTTGGAAAACAAGTCAAAAGATTTAATTTAGCTAGGCATTGGCTTGTATTTAAAGGAATAATACATGGTCTTCAACTGATACACATTTTTTGAAGGCATAACTATCCAAAGAGAAAGTTAAATCAATGCTGTTCATGGACAAAGTTAAAAATTGCATTCGATCAAAATAAATGCCTTATAAAGAAGCCAGAAAAAAGTGGTAAGCCTGAGGATTAGGAACAATTTAGAACCCAGCAAAAGCGGACCAAAAAACCCAGTAGAAATAGGAAAAATGAATGCTAATTAGCAAGAAATCAAACTCAAAATCAAACATAAAGACATGCTATAAAAGTCCCTGTGGGTATGTGAAATTAAAAAGATTAGCTAGAACAAACGTAGGCCCAATACAGGAGACAGTAAAACTTGTTGTGGAGAACAGGGAAATGGCAAAGAAACTAAACAATTAGTTTGCACCTCTCTTCCCAGGAGATACATAAAATCTCCTAGAAATACAATGCAAACAAGGAACTTCTGAAACTGAGGAATTAAAAGAAAATAGTATTAGGAATGAGGTAGAACTTGAAAAGTTAATTAGATTGAAGGTTGACAATTCTTTTGAACCAGATAAGCTTCATCATGATGTTGGGAATTCTGTTCAACAAATGTGCTGGATTTCTTGGAAGATATTGCTAGTCTCATTCATAATGGAGAAATAGTGGATATGGTGCATTTGGTTTTTGGAAGGTCTTTCGTAAAGTTATACACAGAAGGTTAGCAAACTAAAATGGAGTGCATGTGATTCAGGGAAATATCCTCATATTAATAGAGTTGGTTAACAGACAGAAAACAATGAGTCAATTAATTATTCTCAGGATGGCAGTTTAGTATTAGTGGGGCATCACAGGGATCAGTACAAGGTCTATAGCTGTTCTCAATTTGTGTAAATGGTTTAGGTAAAGGGACAAATTATAATATTTCAAAATTTGCCAATCACATAAAACAGGAATATAAGCTGTAAGGATGAAGCAAGGAGGCTTCAGAGGAATTTGAGCAGGCTAAGGGTAGAGGCTTAACATGGCAGATAAAATGTCATATTAATGAATAAGTACGCAATATTCACTTTGGTAGATAGGCAAAAAGACACAATACTTATAAATGTAAAATTTTGGGAAGTGCAGATTCCCAAGGTTTTGCTGGGAAAATGACAAAAAACGTACGAAAGATCATACAGGAAAGGGAAGGGAGCATCACCACCATTGCAAATAGATTCTGGGAGACTTGACTGTAAGGAAGAGAATAAGGGTCAGAAGAATAATCTATTCAGGATCATGTATTGAAAGGACTGCAAACTTAAGACTAAGAGCGTTTGACTGCTGGAAGAAAAGAGTCGAACTGAAGAAGAAAGTTTGAAAAATTGCAATACTCTGTGAGAATTGGGATGGCTCAGATTTAAACTATGATTTATCAAGGGCATGTTCAAAGAACTGTAATAATTATGACATGTAATATAATAAAACATGTAACAAGGAGAACAACTGGGGAGAGTATCCCCTAGATGCAGCAAATACACAGTGAATTGTGCAGGTCCATAAATCACTGAAGGTGGCAGCACAGATAGATAAGGTAGTAAAAAAGGCCTATGGCATGTCTCCCTTCATTAGAATGTTAAAAATCACACAACACCAGGTTATAGTCCAACAGGTTTAATTGGAAGCACACTAGCTTTCGGAGCTTTTTAAAGCTTTTTAGAGCTTTAGCTCAACCATAGTTGGATTATTGCAAAGTTCTGGTCACCACACTACCAGAAGAACGTGGATGCTTTGGATAGGGTACAGAAAAGGTTTACCAGGAAGTTGCCTGATGTGCGGGATTTCAGAAAGAGTGTAAACTCTGCCTGCCTAACGAAGAACAGGGGGCCCATGCATTCATTTGGGCCCTGCTGACACCTCAGCTAATTATATGGGCATATGATTGAAAAATGTACAGACCTGTATAAAAATGATAAATTCTGATCTCTGTATGTACATGTTTACATATGTATGGCATGAACAACTGTACAGACCATCAAATTATTTTATGAATAAAGTATATTTTTGAAATAAAAAAAAAGACTGGGTTTGTTTTCACTGGAATGCAGGAGGTTGAGGAGTGACCTGATACAGGTACACAATCCTTTATCCGAAATCCCCAAATCCAAAACCAGTTTTTCTCGTGAAGGTTTTTTCTCCATAACAAGTTTGTTTGGTGTGTAAACAGTTAACCTGAGTAACACCCACTTGACCCACATCACTCAGATGTGATGTGGTGGCGTGGCCCAGCACTGGCAGGTGTCAATTCTGTCTCACAGCTGCATCTGCTATTCTGTAAGATTGCTTTAATTTCACTGTTAAACGGTCACTTTTTCTGAAATCCAAAAAATTCTGAATTCCAAAAGCCAGTTAGTCCCGAGGATTTCGGATAAAGGATTTTGTACCTGTCAAAGTTTATAAGATTGTGAATGGAATGGATAGAGTGGAAAGTATGAGACTTATTCTTAGGTTGGATGGGTCAATTACTAGGGGACACATTTTCAAGGTGTGGGCAAGAAGGTTGAGGAGGAGTTTAAAAGAGATGTGCAAAGCAAGTTTTTCAATCAAAGGGTGGTGAGTGCCTGGAACTCACTGCCAGGGGAGGTGATGGAAGCAGACGCAATAGCAGCATTCAAGATAGGAGAAAGTGAGGTCTGCAGATGCTGGAGATCAGAGCTGAAAATGTGTTGCTGGAAAAGCGCAGCAGGTCAGGCAGCATCCAGGGAACAGGAGAATCGACATTCCTGAAGAAGGGCTTATGCCCGAAACGTCGATTCTCCTGTTCCCTGGATGCTGCCTGACCTGCTGCGCTTTTCCAGCAACACATTTTCAGCAGTATTCAAGATACACCTGGATGAATACATGAATAGGAAGGGAATAGAGGGATATGGATCTGTAGGCGAAGGCAGTCTTAATATGGAAGGGCATAATGTGTGGGCACATGTATGGAGGGCTGAATGGTCTGTTCCTGCACTGTATTGTTATTTATTCTTTGTTAAATCAGGGACACACACACACACATAGCTTATGGGCAGGATCAGGATGTATCTCTGTGTTCTGTGCTCACTATCATGAAACTACCTCGATGCTCACAGTATCCCTGCCTGGTCTTGCCTTTTTGCATCTTTCCCCCTCAGCCAGAAATACCAGGCTCATATTACTTCTGTCTTACCTTCTCATTTAGCGCAGACACAAAAGAAGGGTGCGTGTCGTTGATGTCTCAGTCAAGTCAAGAGGGACAGATTTTGCTTAGGTGACCCCGGCTTAGTAAGCTAACAGTAGCCTCTGATGCCAGTTCAGGGATTTGGAGACAGACACTTAGCCACTCAGGAAGGGGAGAGTGGATCAGAGGTTTGATGACCTCCACATTAGAGACAAGAAGCTGAATGTCAGACTGCCCACTACTCGCCTTGAGTCTTTCCGCCCTAGAGGGGCTGTTTTTTTCTTGGACTGAGACAGAAGTATGTGTTAAGGGAGATGAAAGTCAGTGGTTTAGCTGTTACTTTGGATGTAGGTGGGCCGGTGTCCTGAGTAAATAATTAGATTAGATTCCCTACAGTGCGGATACAGGCCCTTCGGCCCAATGAACCAGTCCACACCAACCCTCCGAAGAGTAACCCACCCAGACCCATTTCCCTTCTGACTAATGCACCTAACACTATGGGTAATTTAGCATGGCCAATTCACCTGACCCGCACATCCTTGGACAGTGGGAGGAAACCAGAACACCCGAGGATACCCACTCAGACACGGGGAGGACATGCAAACTCCACACAGACAGTCATCCAAGACTGGAATTGAACCTGGGACCCTGGTGCTGTGAGGCAACAGTGCTAACCACTGAGCCACCATGCCGCCCCAACTAGGAAGCACTGACAATGTTCAAGGTTAGTAATTTTAGGATTGGGGTGAATGAGACTGACTGAGAGAAGGTTTAAAGGCAACAAGTGAGAGTGGCACAACATGAGCCTGGGACGGAAGTGGGTATAGTATCAGAAATGAATGTGAAGTATCAGGGAGAAGATGGTAATATATTGGCCTTGACCTTCATCCTACAGTGCTGGATTTTCCTCCACTCAACTGAGACTGACTTAACCTGACTGGCAATCCCAGACTGGGCTAACGTGATCTGATGTCATGATGTTCATTGCTGGTCTTAGGGGAAAGTGAAAATCCTGGCCCCATACCGTCCCATCCAGCAGGACCTGCCTACAAAGTAGGGGGTTGACTTTTCCCTGTCTGCCATGTCCTGTGCAAATATCAGTTACTGTGCAGAGTATCCCTGAATGACAGTGCTTCTCTGGGTGCACAGTGGGTCTTTAATGATGGCGTGAACATGAGGGATGCCTGTGAATTCCAGGATATCGACAGAGTGGTGAGTTGTTTTGGGAATGGCACATGGTAAGATGGGGCTAGAATCGGATGATAGATGTAATAGGTACAGAGTAGGCTGTTCTTGAGGCACATTTGGTGATATATGATGAGAAAATACACTGATCTCACAGGACGTTGCTTCAAAAAACTCAACCCAACTTGGAATTCACCAGAAAAACATAAGGTTCAGCCGAATATTACAGTTTCTTTCTTCACAGATATGTCCAGCATTTCTTGGTTTATATTTCAAATTTCTAATATCCAAATATTTTGCTTTTGCATCATCAACTGCCACTAGTTTGCCTTGGTCATTATATTAGTATTCATTTCTAGTCAGTCATTATGTTATAATTTTGGTTTCATTCTGCCCCCTTTTGTACTTCTTGAACATTCCTAAGGAGAGTCAAGGGACAGAGTTGAGTATAGCGGCCATTACAAAGGAGAAAGTACTTGAAAAGCTAAAAGGTCTAAAAATAGATAAATCTCCTGACCCAGATGGGCTACATCCTAGAGTTCTGAGGGAGGTGGCTAAAAACATAGCAGAAGTGTTGGTTGTGATCTTCAAAAATCACTGGAGTCAGGGAAAGTCTCAAATGATTGGAAAATGGCTGTTGTAACTCCCTTGTTCAAGAAAGGCTCAAGACAAAAGATAGAAAATTAGAGGCCGATTAGCCTAACCTCAGTTGTAGGTAAAATTCTAAAATTCATCGTTAAGAATGAGATTGCTAAATTCTTGGAAGTGCAAGCTTGAATTAGAACAAGTCAGCATGGATTTAGGAAGGGGAGGTCTAACTGACAAATTTGTTAGAATTCATTGAAGATGTTATCTACCTAGACTTCCAAAAGGTCTTTCATAAGGTGCCTCATGGGATGCCGCTGAATAAGGTGAGGGCCCATGGTGTTCGAGGTGAGCTACTGGCATGGATTGAGCATTGGCTATCTGACAGAAGGCAGAGAGTTGGGATAAAAAGTTTGTTTTCGGAATGGCAGCTGGTGACAAGCGGTGTCCAACAGGGTTCAGTGTTGGGTCCACAGCTGTTCGCTCCAAATGTAAATTATCTGGATGAAGAGACTGGGGGCATTCTGGAGAGGTTTAGAGGTGATATGAAGTTATGTGGACAGGCAGATAGTTCTGAGGAGGTGGGGAGACTGCAGAAAGATTTAGACAGTTTAGGAGAGTGGTCCAAGAATTGGCTGGTGAAATTCAATGTGAGCAAATGCAAGGTCTTGCACTTTGGAAAAAAAGAACATAGGCATGGGTCATTTTATAAACGGTTAGAAAATTCATAAAGCCAAAGTACAAAGGGATATCTCAGTGCTAGTACAAGATTCTCTAAAGGTTGACATGCAGGTTGAGTCCGTGGTTAAGAAAGCAAATGTAATGTTGTCATTTATCTCAAGAGGGTTGGAATGTAAAAGCAATGATGTGCTACTGAGACTTTACAAAGCTAGGCCCCATTTAGAATACTGTGTCCACACCTCAGGAAGGGCACACTGGCACTGGAGCATGTCCAGCAGAGATTCACAAATGATGATCCCTAGACTGCTAGGCCTAACATACGATGAATGGCTGAGGATCCTGGGATTGTATTCATTAGAGGTTAGAAGGTTGAGAGGAGATCTAATAGAAACTTACAAGATAATGCGTGGCTTAGAAAGGTGGACACTGGGAAATTGTTTCCGTCAGGTGGGGATACTAGGACTCGTGGGCACAGCCTTAGAATTAGAGGGGGGTCAATTTAGAATGGAAATGAGGAGACATTTCTTCAGCCAGAGAGTGGTGGGCCTGTGGATTTCATTGCCACAGAGCACAGTGGAGGCCGGGACATTAAATATCTTCAAGGCAGAGGTTGATAAATTCTTGATATTGCAAGGAATTAAGGGATATGGGGAAAGTGTTGGTAAGTGGTGTTGAAATGCCCATCAGCCATGATTGAATGGCGGAGTGGACCCAATGGGACGAATGGCCTTACTTCCATTCCTATTTCTTATGGTCTTATGGTCTTCTGGTCTTAACATACAAACTCATCCCGATGTTTGAATTCATACAAAGGATATTGAAGAATAAAAGTTTACTCTCATCTGTTTAACAAAATCTGGGCAAATTGCCAAAGCCCAAATTCCTACACAGCATCTTTCAGCTGGTAAAAGGATTGATAAGTGGTAAAGAACAAAAAGCACTGTTGAATACCTTGATGGTAGTCAGCCGAATGGGAGCTCAGTGCCTAGTCTAGTTCAATCTCACTTGTGACTCTTTCTCACCAACAGTCATAATCAGTTCATGGAGCGATTGCAGCAACTTCCAGGGTGACTGAGCCCTGTATGTAGTTGCGATATTGAATTAATTCCAACTCAGTGGGTGAGCTGACTCCCACCTGGTTGTTTTCAATTCCACAATGAAAAACTGCTTTATCTTTCGCTCCAATGTCTCTCAGACTTTTACCAAGCATCATTTTTTTAGTTCAACAGAAACACTTACATGTTTTGTCTTCTATCTTTTGAGGATTTTGAGGTGCCCGCATTGGACTGGGGTGTACAAAGTTAAAAATCACACAACACCAGGTTATAGTCCAACAGGTTTATTTGGAAGCACTCGCTTTCGGAGTGCTGCTCCTTATCAGGAGAACAAGCAGTAGAGATGAGGCTTTTAAAAAAGGGCCAAGCAGTTTCGAAGTATTTCCTGACTACCTGTCCATGTTAAGACTTTTTGGCTTCTTCTTGCCAATCAACCAAAGTGGAAAATAAGCTGCTCTAGATTTGTGCTCTTAAATACTTTGGTTAATTCAGTGTCATTGCTTAGATAGCTCCAAAATATCCAAGATGTTGACTGTCTGGCCAAACCAAAAGATGTGGGGACAGAGCATTGGTTTAAATTTCCTAAATCCTCTAGCTTCTTGAACAGCCCCTGTTTTGGAAGATCATAGTGTACATCAAGAGAGGAGCTAAGCAACAAATTGGGACATGATAGACCAGTCCACGTGGTATCAGGAATAAAGAAAATACTAGAATCCAGATTTAGGTACATGGTGACAGGCCACTTAAGAAGCATAAATATGATTCGGCAGAGCCATCACAGATTTTTGAAAACAAAATCATGTTAGACAAGTTTTTGAGTTTTGTTTTAAGGATGTAACTAATGAAGTGGATATGGTGGAAGCAATACAATGTAATTGGATTTTCAATAAAAGCATTTGCACAGAAGTGAAATAAATTAGAACTCATGGGATTTAATATAGCAGACTAACATGTATAACTGATTAGTAAGTGGACAGAAAATAGAGTTGGAAAAAGCAGGTCATATTCGATTTGGCAGTTTGCTACTCATGGTATACAACAATGATAGAGCTTGGACCTCACTATTTACTATCAATGGCAATAACTTAGATGAAGGTACAAGGGGACTCTTGTGATACAGTGGTAGTGTCCCTATCTCTGAGCCAGTGTGTCCCAGGTTCAAGATGCACCAGAAGTGTGCTATACATCCCTGGAAACGTTCATGTAGGAATATCAAGATGAGGGGACAATGGCAGTGTATCTACCTCTGATCCAAGAGTCCGACTTGCTTCAGAGCTGTGTAATAACATCTCTAGGCAGTTTGATTGGAAATAGATGAAGGGACAAAGCATAGTGTATTCAAGTTTGCTGAAAATAGAGTTATGTTGGAAAGTAGTTCTGAAGGGGCTATGAAGAAGGTTTAAAGGATTATGAACAGATTGCATGAATGGACAAAACAACATCAGCTGGAATAAAATGCATGAAACTTAAATTATCCACTTATTTGGAAAAAATAGAAATGTGGCTACCTTAAGAGATGTGACACTGGGAAATGTTTACATTCAAAGGGATTTGAATGTCGTTGTAGATGAATCACAGGTAGACACAGTGACCAAATAGAAAGAAAGACAATATGCTTGCCTTTATTACAAAGGGATTGGAGTACTAGTAAAAATGTCTCACTATTCGGCAATATTCGGCAGTGTACTTAGGGTACTAGTTACGAACTTTGTCTATTTACCTGAGGATAAACATTTTTTCTTTACAGATATTTATCGAAGATTCTGTGCACTGATTCCTATGATAAACTATTGTCTTATGAGAGAAGATTATGGGGAATAGGTCTTTTTTTTAGAATGTAGAAGAAATGATCCAGTCGAAACATATAAATTTCTAAGGGGCCTGACAGTGGAGATGTTTGGAAGTTGTTTCTCCAGGTTGATAAATCTAGAGCTGGAGTTGTAGTTTCAAAATAAGACTTTGAGGTTATTGTGGAGAGACATTTTTTTCACTCTAAATGTTGTACCTCTTTGTAATGTTCCATTCCAGGGTGTTGTGCATACTCAAGATAGAGGACTGCATTATTTTTGGCAAGTAAGATATATAACGACAAGGTGGGAAGGAGGAATTGAGGTGGAGGATCAGTCACTATCATACTGATTATTGCAAAAAGGCTGATGAATGGTCAATTCTTGCTCTTATTTCATCTGTCCTCTTGTTCATGAAGGAAGCCATTAAGTCTCTCGAATTTGTTCCAACTCAGACCATTGTTAATCTCTTTATTAACTCCATCTTATCACCGTGCCTCCATGAGGCAAGACTTGACCTCTGAAGGTTACATGATTGCTGTCATTGACTTTAGTCCTTTTATCAAAACTCTTTTAGTTCATTAAAGTCCCAGTATTAGATCATACAATGGTATTCAAACATCAATAGATAAATATATCACTGTGACATTTGCTGGAATATTTATTTCTTTCTCCTTCTGTCCTATCTCTTCCTCCACCTCCCTTTGCCCCAGCTATGTAATTTTTAACTCTGAAGATTCTATCAACCTCAAATAAGTCTTACTTCTTCAAGCTTGAAGCATATTATCTTTTGCTTGACGTCACTGTGTCATTATTTGCAATTTACCCAGTCATTTTACTCTCTCCAACCATGTTGAAGTCCAGACTGATTGACCTCAGTCCTTCACCAAGATTTCTCTGATAATAAAAACACAAATAATGATCACTGGCAGATCCAAGGTGGGAAATCTTGACATTTTAAGTAAATAAGAAATGGACTCTGCAGCAAGTAGACTTGAAGAAACAGTCAACACATGATTAATACCATCTGGAGCTTTCATTGAAACAATGAAGCTATTTATATTGCATTATCAATGAAGTCAACTGTGGTGAAACTAGGAGGGCTAAAAAAATACAAATAAACAAATGCAAACATTTTGTAGTTGATGAATAATATTGAAAGGAAATATTATTTCAGCTAATCCTTTAACAACGGATCCTTAAAATAAAAGTTGAGTTGCTGTGACAGATGTTCACTGAAGAATTCTGGAAAGATCTCAGGAGGTTAAAGGTTTATCTAGTGGCAATAAACCTGATGAGGTCTTTGATGCCACTTAGACAAATTCTTTTACAAGGACAATATCTCATGGCAGAATAAAAGTCAAGAGCACAACCTCTTCAGAAGGAGGAAAGAAAGAAAACTCCTCGAGGCAAATGATAAGCTCCCTTTTGAGACAAAAGGCTTTCATGTTGGCAGAGGCAGTGTGGGTTTTGCAGCACCCATTAATTACTCTTTATTGTAGCTTCAGGCATTGTTTTAGTGGATGAGAAGACAAGCTGTGACAATGCTTGTGTGTTTGACTACCTGAGGAAATGTATTGACTTCAATTCCAAACATGATTCTGCAGAATTTTGGCATTCACAACCCTTCAGTAACATGATGGGTGATCAAGGGCATACCCAACTAGCATACCCACTGAAGTGTTCCCCAACTGGGAGGGAACCCTCCTGTCTGTTGATTGTTGTGCAGTGCCCATTCATCCGTTGTCGTAGCCTTTGCTCGGTTTCCCCAATGTACCATGCCTCTGGGCATCCTTGCCTGCAAAGTATAGGATAGACAACGTTGGCTGAGTCACATGAGTACGTGCCATGTACAAGGTAGCAGTTGGGGAACACTTCAGTGGTCCAGGACATTCAGCCTCGGACCTTTGGGTGACAATCCTCCAAGGTGGACTTCGGGACAGGCAGCAGAGAAAAGTGGCCGAGCAGAGGCTGATAGCTAAGTTCGGTACCCATAGGGAGGGCCTCAACCGGGACCTTGGGTTCATGTCACATTACAGGTGACCACCATTGCACTGTACATACACACAGATACTCCTACACATACACACTCTCACACACACACAGGCACTCCTATACACACATACACACGGATGCACATACACACAGACGCGCACACAGGCACCCACATGCACCCTTACAGACACACACACTCCCACACTCACACATGCACCCCCTCACAGACTTAAGACACTCTGCACTCACTACATACACACATACACTTTCTCACACTCAACAACCCCCAACCCAGACAGACAGACACACACAGACAGACAAAGACCCACATGCACACATATATTTTGTGGGGTGAATTTATACTGGCAGGGTTACATTGTACTTTGCTCAAAAACTGCATGCATTCATGTAGAACTCTGAGCTCAAAAACTGTATGAATTTATGTAAAACTCCGTTATCTCACTTTTTAGATTAGAATCAATCTAAAAATCATGGCATAGACAGAGAACACAGGGGGCCAACACCTTCAACATATTGTCTAGCTATCACCATTGTTAACAGCTAACCCGAGAATGCAAAATTTTAAAAAAAATGGTTTTGTGATTTACACATGAAAGAAGTGAAACTATCACTGTATTCTAACAGATGAAAGGCTTAACAGACAATCAATTTTTCAATGTATAATTTCAGTTACATCACATTGTAAATTTTTGCTATAAATTCTGTGTTGGGATTGAGCCCTCCACTATCACTTAATGAAAAAGCTAGTGTGCTTCCAATTAAACCTGTTGGATTATAGCCTGATGTTGTGTGATTTTTAACTTTTTTAACTTAACATCCCAGTCCAACACCGGCATCTCCAAATTATACCCAACTAGCTATGGTCTGTTGAATTCCTATTTTGGAGTTACTGATTTTCATAGCTAACTCACAATTGAAGCTGCTCTTCTTTACACCTTTGTGATAAACCTTTGGAGCCAATAGGGATTGAAGTGAAGGAAATCTCTCTTGTGACGAACAGTATGCAAAATTTTCAATTATTCTGCTGTATCAAACAATGTTATGTGTCTTTAAAATTTACATCCTCTTTTATTCCAAGTGACATACTGAAGTCAATGAAATCCTCAGTTGAATGGAGTTTCTTACATTTCAAATGCAGTAATTCTGTGATTTTAATCAATTCTCTTTGAATGTTACTTTTCTCCTTTTTTGCAACCTATTCATTAATTGAATGTTTAAAATCTGAATCTGATTTCCAGCTGGTTGATCATGAATTAATCAAACTATTGTAGATGTAATGTAAGGCATCTTTCTTTAGCACCACCATGCATTTAGCATTATCCCTTCTACCACCATATTCTGCAAGAGTAAGATTAGCACAAATTCAGTCAACCTGCTCCAAAAGAGATGCAACTTCACAAAACAGATAAACAGCCAGCCATTAATCTCAGAGCTTTCTTGTAATAACATAAATAACAGTCAAAACCTTAGGCAACCAAATCTTGAGTGAGCCTGAGCTTACCGCTCTTTTTAAACAGATTATATTCATCAAGGTATGTCTCAGAGGTGCTGGTGTTGGACTGGGATGGACAAAATTAAAAATCACACAACACCAGGTTATAGTCCATCAGGTTTATCTGGAAGCACTAGCTTTCGGAGCTCTACTCCTCCACCAGGTGGTTGTAGAGGTTAAGATTATGCTCGTCTGGTGTTGTGTGATTTTTAATTTTGTCCTTCCCAGCCCAACACCGGCACCTCTGATCATATCTTGATGATGTTTATCACAGATTAGTTGTCCCAAATTCTTCACTTGAAACTCTTGATTCCCCACTTCTTACAATGCACTCAAAGGAGATTTAATGGAGTTCCCTAAAGAGAAGGAACAGGGTAAATCTGCAATCCAAAGCAGCGATACTGTCACAGGGCTCGAAAAACAAATGTTCTCTCCAATGCCATCGGCATGTTGGTTCAAAGCCCACCACGTGGCAACTGGTAGAATTTAAATCCAATTAATAAACCCGAAATTATAAAACAAATCTCTGCAAAAATGATCATCAGTTTAAGTACATCCTATCTCAAGACTGCCTTTTTGGGGAAGGTATCTATGACCTAACCTGCTCTGCCTGCATGTAATTCCAGAACTCATCAATGTGGTTGATTCTTAAGTGCTCTTGAAATGTTCATAGAATCCCTACAGTGTGGAAACAGATGATTTAGCCCAACAAGTCCACATCGACCCTCCGAAGAGTGACCCCTCTAGAACCATTCCTCTACATTTACCCCTGATTAATGCACCTAACCTACACATCCCTGAACACTCTGGGAAATTTAGCGTGGCCGATTCACCTAAGCTGCACATCTTTGGAACTGTGGGAGGAAACCAGAGCACCCACAAGAAACCCACGCAGATGCAGGAAGAATGTGCAAATTCCACACAGGCTGCTCTTCAACAGTTGAAGTCCACATTTGAGGCTGGAATTGAACCCAGGTCCGTGGCACCATAAGGCAGCAGTGCTAACCACTGTGCTACCGTGCTGCCTAGCAAATTAATGAATAATGACAAATACACCACAATGGCCACATCCCATAAAGGAATACATTTAAAAATAAGCTATGCAATACCATTTTGGTCTCAAACTTGTGACCAGAACTTGCCTTTCCTCCCTCTTTTTGGCTCAGAGTTCAGTTGACCTAAGCCTGAAAAAGATAAAGAAACAATGAAACCAAATTCATATTTATAAGGAAAAATCACATTTGTCTTTTGAGGATTGATCCAGGCACCAAAGTATAGAAATTTCATTTTTTTATTCACTGACAGGATGAGGGTGCCACTGGGCTAGGCCAACATTTATTGCCCATCCCTAATTGCCTAGAGGACTGTGAAGGGTCAACCACTTTCCTGCAGGTCTGGAGTCACATGTAGGCCAGATTGGGTAAGGATGGTAGTTTCTCTCCCTGAAGGACATTAGTGAACCAGATAGGTTTTCCAACAATTGGCCATGGATTCACGGTCATCATTAGACTCTTAATTCCAGATTTTTATTAAATTCTAATCTGAACATGTTGCAGCTTTGGGTGAGCTGGTATCACAAATACCTGCAGTTGGGAGTGTTATAGGTTCACGTTCACTCCAGAGGTATGAGCCTAAAGATCTAAGTTGGTATACTAATAGTATATTCTGGATTAGTGGTGTTGGAAGAGCACAGCAGTTCAGGCAGCTTCCAAGGAGCAGCGAAATCGACATTTCGGGCAAAAGCCCTTCATCAGGAATAAAGGCAGTGAGCCTGAAGGGTGGAGAGATAAGCTAGAGGAGGGTGGGGGGGGAGAAAGTAGCATAGAGTACAATGGGTGAGTGGGGGAGGGGATGAAGGTGATAGGTCAGGGAGGAGAGGGTGGAGTGGATAGGTGGAAAAGGAGATAGGCAGGTAGGACAAGTCCGGACAAGTCATGGGGACAGTGCCGAGCTGGAAGTTTGGAGCTAGGGTGAGGTGGGGGAAGGGGAAATGAGGAAACTGTTGAAGTCCACATTGATGCCCTGGGGTTGAAGTGTTCCGAGGCAGAAGATGAGGCGTTCTTCCTCCAGGAGTCTGGTGGTGAGGGAGCGGTGGTGAAGGAGGCCCAGCACCTCCATGTCCTCGGCAGAGTGGGAGGGGGAGTTGAAATGTTGAGCCACCGGGCGGTGTGATTGATTGGTGCGGGTGTCCTGGAGATGTTCCCTAAAGCGCTCTGCTAGGAGGCGCCCAGTCTCCCCAATGTAGAGACCGCATCGGGAGCAATGGATACAATAAATTATATTAGTGGATGTGCAAGTAAAACTTTGATGGATGTGGAAGGCTCCTTTAGGGCCTTGGATAGAGGTGAGGGAGGAGGTGTGGGCGCAGGTTTTACAGTTCCTGCGGTGGCAGGGGAAAGTGCCAGGATGGGAGGGTGGGTTGTAGTGGGGCGTGGACCTGACCAGGTAGTCACGGAGAGAACGGTCTTTGCGGAAGGCGGAAAGGGGTGGGAGGGAAATATATCCCTGGTGGTGGGGTCTTTTTGGAGGTGGCGGAAATGTCAGCGGATGATTTGGTTTATGCAAAGGTTGGTAGGGTGGAAGGTGAGCACCAGGGGTGTTCTGTCCTTGTTACGGTTGGAGGGGTGGGGTCTGAGGGCGGTGGTACGGGATGTAGACGAGATGCGTTGGAGGGAATCTTTAACCACATGGGAAGGGAAATTGTGGTCTCTAAAGAAGGAGGCCATCTGGTGTGTTCTGTGGTGGAACTGGTCCTCCTGGGAACAGATACGGCGGAGGCGGAGGAATTGGGAATACGGGATGGTATTTTTGCAAGAGGTAGGGTGGGAAGAGGTGTAATCCAGGTAGCTGTGGGAGTCGGTGGGTTTGTAAAAAATGTCAGTGTCAAGTCGGTCGTCATTAATGGAGATGGAGAGGTCCAGGAAGGGGAGGGAGGTGTCAGAGATGGTCCAGGTAAATTTAAGGTCACCTCTTCCTCCGCTACATTGATGATTGCATTGGCGCCACCTCGTGCTCCCGCGAGGAGGTTGAGCAATTCATCAACTTCACCAACACATTCCACCCTGACCTTCTTGCGCTGTTGAAAGTGCTGATGTTTGAGCTAGATGTGAAACCAAGACCCAGTTGTCCTCTCAGGTGGACATCAAAGGTTCAATGGCACTGTTGAAAAAATGGGCAGGGGATTCCTGGCATCTTGGCCAGAAATTGCCCGCACCAAACTCTGCAAAAACAGAAACTAAGAGAAAGGTATTGCAGAGAATGCTGGAAAACACACAATAGATCTGACAGCCAATGCAGAGAGGAAAAGTGTTAGAATTTCACTCTTCATCAGAAGTGTTTCGAGTTGCCATCTCTAAGAATTCAAGAAGTTATGACTTGAAGTTGTTGAATTCAGTGTTGATTCTGGAAGATTGCAAAGTATAGTGAAAAATGCAAAATTGATCCTGGAACTTAGTGAATTTCAATGCAACAGTGCAGGAGGACAATAGAAGGGGTGGAGTGGAAAGAGAGTTAAACTGACAGGCGACAAGAATCTAGGGGTCAGGGTTTTGAATTGTGTCAAACAGCATGCTTTCTCCTTACGTGAAACTGAAAAGGCAGTCAGTGGGAAGGGCAAATAATTTGGGGTGTTGTCTCCTGACAGATACTCAGTGCTTCCCTGTCACCTCAGCAATGAAGTCTGAACAAGAAAGTAGATGGGAATCTTCTCAATTTCCCAACAAATTCAGGCTCTAATGCATGATTATGGTTACTTAAAGGTCTCAACCTGCACAGCAAGAAAAGCGGTGAATACTTCAATAGGGAAACCATCTGACCTGCCTAGCCTGGGGCTTGGGATTTCCATTTGTCCCACGCTGGGGGCAATTGAGGCAGAAGTGGCTGTTGAAAGCCAACCCCTTGGCCTTGCCTCTGAGCCCACTGATCCTTTTCTCTCCCTTGCCCTATGAATCCCCTCTGACAGAAGACACTTAGCTGTTCACTGGTCTAGCATTGCATGGCTACAGATCCTTGACCTCCAGCAACATTTCTCAACTTTTATGACTTTCTGTAAGCCTCCGGTGGGGATGGATTCCAATGGTGAGGCTCCTGACTGGATGAAAATTATGTTTATAGTTTGTGCTCAAGTTGGTGAGCTTTCTTGTTGATGGGGCCAGAAAGTTGATCAATCATTGAATTCCCAACTCTCTCAACTTTGTGCTCAGAGCGCTAAATCCTGGCCAAAGGGTTCAGCAATGTTATCACTTAATCTGCATTTGGTCTCCCCAAATTAAAAGAGATTGTGACATTGGCAATCAATATGGTATGCTATGTGGATGTACATACATCTACACCTCTGTTTGAATGGAAGGGAGAGGTCTTCAGCAATGGAGAGAGACAGTTAAAGGGCAGTGATTACATCTGTTTCATGGAGTGGTAACATAGGAACAGGGTTGACAAAGGAGGGAACAGTACCTTGATAATGCTGAATGGAAAATAGAGGGTAAATTGTGTTCAGTGGAGGCACTGAATTGGAGGTGAGCGAAATGTCAGAGGATGGTCTGGTGAGATCAGGACAAGAGGATTAGGTTTAATTCTGGAGAATGGAGTGAAGTGTGAAAGAAATGTTGAGGAAAATGAGACTGGCTTTGAGAATCCTGCGATGGAGAGGAGGATGAAACACTTGTAGACTCAAGAATAACCACAGCCTTTAAAGCTCACAATGTACTCAACATCAACTTCAACAATTTCAGGTCATAACCTCTGCCCCTTTTTACAGACAACGGCTGCTGTGGGGACAATCACATGTATAACTTGCTAGGTATATTGTTTGTTTCTTTTTGTTATAGTCATAGAGATGTACAGCACGGAAACAGATCCTTCAGTCCAAGTCGACCATGTCGATCAGGTATCCTAACTTAAGCTAGTCCCATTTGCCAGCAGTCCTTTGGCCCATACCCTCCAAACCCTTCCTATCCATATACCTAACCAGATGCCTTTTAAATGTTGCAATTGTACCAGCCTCCACCACTTTCTCTGGCAGCTCATTTTATACACATGCCACCCTCTGCATGAAAAAGTTGTCCCTTGGGTCTCTTTTATATCTTTCCCCTCTCTGCCAAACCTATGCCCTCTAGTTCTGGACTCCCACACCCCAGGGAAAAGACCTTGTTTATTTATCCTATCCATGCCTTTCATGATTTTATAAAGATCTATAAGGTCACCCCTCAGCCTCGGACACTCCAGGGAAAACAGCTCCTCAGTTCTCACATTATTGCCTTACATTCTAATTCCTTCTTTCATTTAATCCTCTTGGCCTTCCACCTCATCACAGACCTCCGTTTTAGTCTTTTTCTAAAATTCACTTGTGGGATATGGCCACTGCTGACTGGCCCAGCAGTTCCTAAATGCCTTTGAGTGGTTGGTAGTGACCTGCCTTCTTACACTGCTGCATCCCCATGTACTGTAGGTAGATTTACAGTAATATTAAAGTAGGAATTCCAGAATTTCCTTGCCTTGTCTTTCAAGTAGGTATACAATTGAACACACTGGTTCTGCCAATTAGTCACACATTTAAATGATCAACAATTTATTCATGAAATATTATTTTTTGATGGCAATGGAAAATGCTGGCAATATCCTGTTGGTTTACCAGCATCTGTGGGGAGAAAAAGAAAGTTAATATTTCAGATTGGTGAGCTTTCATTAAAAGTACGTTTACTGTGTTTTTCTCTTCATGGATGCTGCTTGGCCTGCTGAGTATTTTCAGTTACAGTTCACCAAAAAAGATTACTGTAATTGGTCACCATCCCATTGCTGCTTAGTGGGAACTTGCTTTGTTAAAATTTGGATGTCACTCTTCCTTTGGAACAAAAGGTACTTCATCGATTGCAAAGTATCTCAGAATGCACTAAGCTCACAAAAGCCCCATTAGAAATGCAAGCATTTCTTTTGTTTAAAGTGTCATTTTGCAATTTCCTGGCTATTCACTCGAATGGAAGGAAACTAGTCTGCTGACAAGTACAGAAGCTGAATTTCTATTGTCAAAACTCTTTCAGATTTCAAGGGATCTTTCTAATAAAATTCATATCAAATTACTTCCTGTAAATTTAATAAGCCGGGGGATTTATGACACTGCATTGAGGCAGTGTGCATTTAATTTGAAGTGATAGGAGTTCCCATAACGGTAGGACACCTGACACCCATTTAATTTACGCCTATAGATATCTAGTTGCTTTACATGAATCAACCTCCATGAAACAATTGATTTGGATGTAACTGGGGATCTGTAAAATTGACTTTAATTAAGGTCATTGGCTAATCGCAGATACATGACCTAAATCTTGCTTCTGCACATGGTGCAGATTAATATCATTTCTTTAGCAACGAATAAACCAACTGAGTTCTGCTTGTTTGGTTAGCTTTGAAGATCCATTGTTTTTCACTGCACAGAATCAGCCTAATAATACCAGACTTTGTGTTCATCACCACTGCATCCTCAATATTTGATGAGGACTGAGCACTTAGAATTAAACCAAGTCCAAATAAAAAATCCCCACAAAAGTTAAGGACAAAGTAAAATCCAGCCAGTCTCCTATACCTTTCCTGTTCTTGTGAATGTAGCTACAAAAAGCAGGGTTAACCAATTTTATCTTTAAGTGGCTCAAAAGATTTAAGTATTTTGGATCTTATGAAGAAAGATTGAGCAGTTTAGGTTTATAATGTCTGGAGTTTAGAACAGGAAGAGGAAATCTAATTGAGGCATGTAAGATGCTATCAGGGATTGACAAAGTACATGCAGAGAGGATGTCTCCTCTTGTGCAGCAATGACAGGTGATAGTTTAGGATAAGGGGTAGCAAATTTAAAACAGATATGAGAAATTACTTTGTTCAAAGCACTGCAAATCTGTGGAATTCACTACCCCAGAGTGCAATAGATGCTGAGACATTGAGTACATTTAAGGAGGAGCTAGACAGATTTTTAGTAAGTAATGGGTTGAAGGGTTATGGAGAGTGGGCAAGAAAGAGGCTTTGAGGCTGAGATGAGATCAGCCATGATTGTATCAAATTATGGAGCAGGTTTGAGGGGTTGAATTGTCTATTCATGCTCCCAGTTCTTATATTCTTAATGTTTATGATGATTGAGCATTCAAGATCTGAGCACAGAATTGCATACAAGTCTTACTTCAGTCTATTGATATTACCCATTATGTTTTTTTAAATCAAAGTACTGCACCTTCAGATCATTTAAATATTCTAACTTGTGCCAACCGCTGAGAATCTCTTGGAGGGATCTGTCAACCTTGAAAGATTGATAGAGTCCCGAGAAAGCAGAGTTAATAGTTAAAATGTCTATTGAAGTTCTCGAGGATTGCTAGAAAAGTTATGAGATTAGCTCTTGCTTTCACATAATGGTTTATGTTGTGTAAATTGCTTGAGAACAGACAAATGGAAGGTTTGAATATTTGAAAATATACAGCGTTCACAATTAAATGACAAAGTCATAGAGTCATACAACATAGAAACAGGCCCTTTTTAGCACACCATGTCTATGCTGACCAACAAACACTACATTACACTAATCCCATTTACCTGCTATAACCTACTATACCCTGGCATTTTTTTTAAAGTGCTCATCCAGATGCTTCTTAAATGATGTAAGAGTAGCTACCTCCACCACCCTCTCACGTTCCATATATCTAACACACTCTGGGTCAAAAGATTGTTCCTTAGATCTCTTCTAAACCACTTCCTTTTTATTTTAAACATGCACTTCTAGTCTAGACATGTCTGTCATGGGGAAAAGTTTTTCACGATCTACCCTGTCTGTGCTTCTTATAATACTGTATACCTCAAGCAGATCCCTCCTCAGCTTCATCTGCCTCAAAGAAACAAGCTCAGCATACCCAGCCTCTCCTCATAACAGACTTTTCATCCAAGGCAATATTCTGGTGAATCTTCTCTGCACCCTCTCCAGTGAAATCATATCCCCTGCCATGACCAGAATGACACATAGAAATCCATCTGTCATCTAAACAATGTTTTATAAATTTGTAACAATATTTCTTTGCTCCTATGTTCCATCGCTAATGAAGGCAAGCATCCTGTAGGCCTTCTTCACCACCTTGTCTACCCCTGCTGACACCTTCATGAATCTATGGACTTGTATACCAAGATCCCTTTGTTCCTCATTTTTGCCAAGGGACTTACCACACATTGCATATATCCTTCACTTATGAGACCTCCCCAAATGTATCACTTTACACTTGTCAGGATTCACTTCCATCTTCTATTGTTCTGCTCAATTTACCAGCTGACCAATATCAGACTGTAGCCTGAGGCCATCCTCCTCAGTATCAACAACACCATCAGTTTTAGCGACATCTCCCAACTAACTAATTGTGACACTCACATCCAAGTCGTTAATGTCCAGCAAGGATCCCAGCACTGATCCATGTGGTACACCACTGATCACAGGTTTCCAATCACAAAAGCAACCTCTACCATTATTCTTTACCTCTTATTTGCATACCACTTTTGGATTCAATTTGTCAACTTGCCTTGGATCCCATGTGGTCTCACCTTTTGTACCAATCTTCCATGTGGAACTTCATCAAAGGTCTATTTGAAGTCCATGCAAACCTCATCAACTGCACTCTACATTACATTTGGTCACCTTTTCAAAAGAGCTTAAATAAATTAATTGGACAGGATCTCTCTCTAACAAATCTATCCTGACTATCCCTGATCACCATCATGACTATCCCTGATCAATTCTTGCCTTTCCCAGCATTGACTAATCCTGTCCGTCAGAAGTTTTGTTTTAATAATTTTCCTGCCACTATCATCAAACTAATTAGTCTGTAGTTACATGGCTTATCCCTCCTACCTTTCTTGAACAAAGGAACCACATTAGTTGTCCTCCAGTCATGTAGCACTTTATTTATGGCCAACAAGGTATTAAGTATCTCCACCAGGGACACAGCAATCTCTTCCTTTGCCTGTCATAGGAGCTTGGGATACACCTCATCAAGTACTGGGGATTTATGTTAGTTTCTTCATGGGTGGTTATTATGTAGATAGCATGAGTTGTGACATTACTTCAATTTTCTTTTAAATCACTACAGAATAAAAGAATGTCAATCAAGATAGTGGGGAAGATTATGTGTTCTCCTTCAAATAGTGATATTGAACCTATCAAAATCTCTAGTTTGATCTCAGACCTAAACATGATTGGGTTTAGATTTGGGTCACCCCCAAGAAAGAACATGAAGATCAAATATATGGTCAATTGCCACTCAGTGTAATGGATTCAGCATATCAGCTCATCATAGTGATGGCTATGTGCAATGAGAACTAGGCATTCATTCACTGTGCGAATCTACAAACGGACTGCATTAAGTTAGTTTCTCACATTACTTAAAACTAGTCTCTCTTTCTTAAACAGCTATGCATCATAGCTGATAGACACTGTAGAGATGTGTCTTATCTGGCATAGGCTGAAGAATGACAGATCCCCATGGGAGAAAATTGGCTCCAATGTTTCTAGAAACCGCCCTGGTTTTCTTGATTGAGGAGGTTGAAAGGGGAAGAAACGTTCTCAAGCCCAAGGCTTCAATCACAGGGTGAGAAGGTTCAAAAAGCCACAAAGATCTACAGCAGGGCTGAAGATTCAGATGGAGATAAATAAGTTAAATGCGTGGTCAAAGTTAGTGATTCTATAAATTGCAGAAGAAGTTGCCATTGTACAGCATGAAATTCAACATGAACGATGATCCTTCTCTACATGAAGAGGAATCCCAAAATTATCTTTTACTAGTTTGTGCCTGTGACCACTTGAGAATTTGAATTTGTTTAGTTTAATTCATGTGAGCTAATATTGCCTTAAATATTCACTCCACCTACAGTAGAACACCATATTTGTAGTGTGCACCATGTCTGAGATGCACTGCAACAACTTTTTTTTGGTAGCACCTCCCAAGCCTGTGATCCCCCTACAAACTAGAAGGACAAGGCTAGCAGGCATATAAGGAAGTCACGACCTCCAATTTCTTGCAAGTCAGCCTCCATTCTGACTTTGACATTTATTCATGAGAGTATTGTAACTGGATCAACATTTTCTAAAGACCTCTTTAGTCCCTCATTGTAACATTAATGTTATCACATGGACTAGAGCCTATGCACGAAAGCAGCTCATCACCATTCTCATTCTCAAAGGTAGTTCGGGACAGGTTGTAAGTAATGGAGGTGCCAGAGATATCCAAATTTCACAAATGAATATTAATAACAAAACAACTTTAAGGATAAATTTCACATGTGCAAGTAATTTTAATATTTTAAAATAATCTTGAAGTAAAAAATACTTACAGTTACATCAAAATATGAGGTATCCATGAGATATGTTTGGAAGTATTAACACACCACTATTAAAAGACGGTGCAGAAATTCATTAAGCCTCCTTAGAAAACACCTTCCAAGCTAACCAGCATATAGAAGGATAAGGGCAGCAGAATCATAAGAAAAGCAACTATGGAAAAGCTGCCCCCTCAAGTTCATTTTAAATCTACCTCCTTTCACCTTAAACCTATGCCCTCTAGTTTTGTTCTCCCTGAACCTGTGGAAAAGACTTTTGCTATTTACCTTGTCTATGTCCCTCATGATTTTATAAACATTTATAAGGTCACCCCTCAGCCTCCTGTGCTTCAGGGAAACAAGGATCATTTCAAATCGGGCAGAGATTTTCCTGCACATCCACCCACCTCATTTACTGCATCTGTTGTTGTCAATGTGGTCTCCTCTACATTGGGCACACAGGACGCCAACTCATGGAGCAGTGCAGAGAAGATATCTGGTCTGCACATGTCAAACAACACTTACTATCCTGTGGCCAACTACTTGAACTTCCCCTCACACATTCCCCAAGGACATGCAAATTCTGGCCCTCCTCCACCGCCAGATGAAAGCCACTGGCTAACTGGAGGAAGAACGCCTCATCTTCTGCCTCAGGACCCGACAACCACACAGCATCAACACTGACTTCACCAGTTTTCAAAACTCCATAGTTTAGCTTGCATTTGTACAAGTCTCTTATGACCTCTTCTCTCCACAATGTTTTATAGCTCCCCTTCACCAGAAGACCAAGTCAGACATTTGCTATCTAGCCTCTACTTTCAGACTTAAGTTTACTTCATAGGTGAGTGTGGTGTTGGAAAAGCACAGCTGGACAGGCAGCATCCAAAGAGCAGGAGAATCGACGTTTCTGGCATATGCTCTCCATCAGGATACCTGATCTCCAGCATTGCAGTCTTCACTTTCTCCTTTTAGTTCATAGGAGGTGTGCAACTATGATGTGTTCTTCAACAAGTAAGATAGGAAGCTGCTGATATATAGACCCAAATGTGATGATGAGGGTGCTATATGTGTTTTTTGAGGTGGATAGCACAGGCACATTTAAGGACGTCTTGCATATAGAAGTCTTGCATACAATTGTAGTCACCTTGCTATAGGAAGAATGTTATTAAACTGGAAAGAGTGGAAACAAAGATTCACAACTAGAGGGTTGATTTACAAGGAGAGGGTGCACAGGCTGGATTACTTTTTCTCTAGAGGGAAGGAATTTGAGGTGTGACCTGATGGAGGTTTTTAAAACAATCATGTGAGCCACAGAAAAGGTAGATAGCCAAGGTCTTTATCCCAGGGTAGGGGAGAACAAAACCAGAGGCCTTCGGTTTAAGGTGAGAGGAGAAAGATTTAAAAGGAATTTGAGGGGCAACTTTTTCACACAGAGGGTGGTACAAAAATGGAATGAGCTGCCAGAGGAAATGGGAGAGAGACAAGTACAGTTACAACATGTCAAAGACACCTGGACAAGTATATGGATGAGAAAGTTTTTGAGGAAGGTGGGCCAATTGCATGCAAGTGGGACTAGTTCAGTTGAGGAAACCTGGTCAGCATGGACAGGCTGGGGGGAAGGGTCTGTTTCCGTGCTGTATAACTCTATGATCTTATAAAATGATTAGCTGAGACAATTTTGTAAATGCTGCAAATGTTCTGCAGGTCAGGCAGCATCTGTAGAGAGAAACAAAGTGAAAGTTCCAGGCTAAAACATTATTTTATGTTACCGTTTTATTTCTTTTCCTACATCTCCTCACCGACAAATTTTCAGAATTTGTTATATTTATTTTGGATTTTCATTGGCAATTGCATTTTGATTTTACGTTGTGGCAGATTAAATACCAATTGAAGTTTTCTGCAATAGATGTAATTTTGGTTAAGCTAGTCATTAGTTGTAAGTGTTAACTGGATGGCCAGTTTGTGCTGTAACAGTACAGGTTCAGTTCCTACCGGCTGTGGTAATTACAATGGACCTACCTTCTCAACGTATCCCCTCAGGTTAAACTCATCACTGGTCATCTCTCACCAATGAGAATGAAGCCATATAATTTACTAGGACTGTGGTGAATTTACCTTGAACCCAGTGTAAGCGTTAGTTGAGATCAATAACATGGACACATTTATAAACTGCCTGATGCCTAGATATTTTAAATATAGTTTATTTGAAATTTAGGTTTGATTATACCAGCAGGAAATGTGTTTGGCTGTGAATCCTATCGGATTGTTTGGATCGGCAATGAGAGGCAGTAAGGAATTTACAGGATCTAGGTGGTGTGATGGATGGCATACACAGTCAGGTAGATGGGTAACCTTCAAGAAAGTTAGGAGAGGGAGGCAGATAGTGCACAAGTCTCTTGTGGCCATCCTCATTTCAAATAAGTATGCTTTGGAAAATGTAGTGGGTGATGGAATTTCAGGGTATTGAAGCACAAACAGTCAGATTTCTGGTACTGAGACTGGATTTAATGTAACAAGGGGTACATCAGGTTCCAAGCGATCAATTGTGATAGGGGACTCTCTAGTCAGAGACACAGACAGACATTTCTGTGGCCATCAGCGAGAAATCAGAATGGCATGTTATCTCCCTCCTACCAGGATCAAGGATATCTCAGAGAGGGTGCAGAATATTCTCAAAGGGGAGAGAGACTAACAAGAGGCCGTTGCACACATTAGAACTCACGATATTGGATGAAATTCTGATGAGAGAATATAGGAAGTTAGGCAGGAATTTAAAAAGAAAGTTCTTCAGGGTAGGAACATTTGGATTACTCCAGGTGTCATGAGCAAGTGATAGTAGGAATAGGAGGATATATCAGGTGACTGTGTGGCTAAGGAACTGGAACAGGGGAGAAGGATTTACGTTTTTGGACCATTGGAATCCCTTCTGGGGTAGATGTGACTGTATAAGAAGGACGGATTGCACCTGATTTGGCAGGGAGATTTGCTGGAGCTGTTTGGGAGGATTTAAGTGGCGCCCAGGAAGACAGTGAGGAAAAAGATAAGTCTGAGACATCAAGAATAAGAAGGAAGCATATGTCAGGTATAGACAGCAGAGATCGAGTGAATCCTTAGAAGAGTATAAAAACAGTAGGAGTATATGTAAGAGGGAAATCAGGAGGACAAAAAAGGGGAAATGAGATAGCTTTGGCAAATGGTGTGAAGGAGAATCCAAAAGGATTTTACAAATACATCAAGGAGAAAAGGGTAACTAGGGAGAAAACCCATAGCCTCTTAAAGATCAGCAAGGGAACCGCAGGAGATGGGTGAGATATCAAACAATTATTTGGCATTGTGTTTTCTGTGGAGAAGGACATGGAAGAGAGAGAATGTGGGGAAATAAAAACAACATCTTGAAAAATGTCAATATTACAGATGAAGAAGTGTTGGATGTCTTAAAAAGCATAAAGGTGGATAAATCCCCAAGGCCTGATCAGTTTTAACTTAGAACTCTATGAGAAGCTAGGGAAGTGACTGCTGGGCCCCTTGCTGAGATATTTGGATTATCGATAGTTACAGGTGAGGTACTGGAAGTTTGGAGGTTGGCTAACATGGCGTCAGTATTTGGGAAAGGTGGTAAGGAAAAGCCAGGGAACTATAGACCAGTGAGCCTGACATCAGTGGTAGGCAAGTTGTTGGAGGGAAGTCTGAGGGATAGGATTTACATGTATTTAAATATGCAAGGACTGATTAGTGATAGTCAACATGGCTTTGTGCATGAAAAATCATGTCTCACTAACCTGATTGGGTTTTTCAAAGAAATAATTAACAGGATTGATGAGGGTGATGGACATGATCTATATGAACTTCAGTAAGATGTTCGACAAGGTCCTTCATGGTAGACTGGTTAGCAAGGTTAGATCATATGGAATATAGGGAGAACTAACCATTTGGATGCAGAACTGGCTCAAAGGTAGAAGACAGAGGGTGGTGGTGGATGGTTGCCTTTCAGAATGGAGGACTGTGACCAGTGGTGTGCCACAAGGATTGGTGATGGCTCCACTGCTTTTCATCATTTATATAAATGATTTGGATGTGAACATAGGAGGTGTGGTAAGTAAGTTTGCAGATGACACCAAATTTGGAGGTGTAGTGGACAGCGAAGATGGTTACCTCAGAGTACAATGGGATCTTGATCAGATGGACCAATGGGTCAAGGAGTGGCAGATACAGTTTAGTTTAAATAAACATGAGTGCTGCATTTTGGAAAGGCAAATCAGGACAGGACTTATACACTTAATGATAACGTCCTGTGGAGTGTTGCTGAACAAAGAGATCTTGGAGAGCAGGTTCATAGCTCCTTGAAAGTGGAATCACAGGTAGACAGAATAGTGAAGAAAGTGTTTGGTATTCTTGTCAAAGGATTGAATGTAGAGCATATGAATTTGTCAGAGCATTGAATATAGAAATTAGGAGGTCATGTTGCAGTTGTTCAGGACTTTGGCCTTTGGAATACGACATGCAATTCTGGTCTCACTGCAATAGGAAGGATGTTGTGAAACTTGAAAGGGTTCAGAAAAGATTTACAAGGATGTTGCTAGTTGGAGGGTTTGAGCTACAGGGAAAGGCTGAATAGGCTGGGGCTATGTTCCTTGGAGCGTTGGAGACTCAGGAGTGACCTTATAGTGGGGCATGGATAAGGTAAATAGACAAGGTATTTTCCCTCGGGTGGGGGAGTCCAAAACTAGAGAGCAGTGGTTGAAGATGATTGGGGAAATATTTAAAAAGGACCTAAGGGGAAACTTTTTCATGTAGAGGTTGGTGCACGTATGGAATGAGTTGCCAGAGGAAGTGGTGGAGGCTGGTACAATTACAACATTTAAAAGGCATTTAAATGGGTATATGAATAGGAAGGGTTGAGAGGGATATGAGCCAATGCTGGCAAATATAAATAGATTAAGATATCTGATAGTCATGGACAAGTTGGACTGAAGGGTCTGTTTCCGTGCTGTACATCTCTATGACTCGAGTGAAATTAGGGTTTTCTGTAGCAATGGTGATTTCTTTTAAAAGAATTTGTGTGAGCTACTTTATAAGCCTAAATGGGCTTTTGGTTATCTTGAGAGGTTAGCAAGATTTATCCCTTATCATCCGTGAGAAATTTTTGGATTGTGAATTTTTTTTAAACTTCTAAGGAACACCTGTACCTCAGAGAAAGAGATTTATTTCAGTTTGACTTTGCTTTTTGGGCAGTTCTATGAAGTCCTTGGATGGAGATGGTTGTTCCAAAGTGCTCTTAGAAAGGGTAGAATTTAGTGAAACTAGATTACCTTATTGTAATGAGTTAGTGATAGTCCCATACCGAAAGGACTGGGATAAAAGACTGAAAAGACCATATGACGATAAGTACATTTAAGCTCACATGTATGTTAGCTCTAACCAAAGTTATCAGCATTTCCAGACTGGGGGTTAAAGTTATGTTTATCTTAAGCTTACTGATTTGTTAGGAAAAGATTGTTTTTCTCAATGGTGCGAGTTCTGTAAAAGGGTAGATTGTGATCTGTACAAGAACATTCTATTTTTAAACACAAGGCAGTGCTTGGGATTAACGGACTTAAACTTATACTATGTGTTCAAAAGTCCTTGGATTTGTTTTATAAGTAAATAATTTGGTTCGTGCATTTTATCTGTGTTTCTTTGGGTTAATAACCTGTTTTATTGTTAAATCAAAATCTGCAACATTGCTTGCTTATATGTCAGTGAGAGAGCACCTCATTAAAGCTAAAATGAGACAAAATATGATCTATAAAACCACATTTCAGTCTGGAATCTCACTTGTCCAATAATAATATCAGTTGGGATCATAATAGTACATAAATGCTTCTGTTCACTCATCCATTGCTTAATCCATCTGCTTGGTGGTTTGCAGCCAGAGCCACAGTTTAACAGTATTTATTCTACTGCCTTCTGAAATCAAGAGAGATTACCCTTGGGCACTTGATATGACCAGCAAAACAAAATTCAGAGACAAAGGTTTTTGTTCGATTTCTGTGCTCACTACAAATTACATAGATGGTGAGCAGCACTGCAGTTTACAGAAACAGGAGCTCAAAATGACACAGGGCAAAAAGAAACAAGTAAAATAGTAAGAAGAGGATTCAATCTCAGTTGAGTCAGCCCCTTGGTGCCTTACACAACATAGACCATGGCCTTTGAAATGTCTTTCAACCACACAATCCCTCCAGCATAGAAGGAGACCATTCAGCCTGCACTGACCCTCCAAAAAGCATCCCACCCAGATTTACCCCTCACCCTATCCCTGTAATCCTGCATTTCCCATGGCTAATGCAGACATCCCTGGATACTACTCTGCAAATTAGCATGGCCAATCCACCTAACCTGCACATCTTTGGACTGTGAGAGGAAGCCGGATCTCTCACACAGACACGGGGAGAATGTGCAAACTCCAAAAGGACAGTTGCCTGAGGGTGGAATCAAACCTGGGTCCCTGGTGCTGTGAGGCAGCAGTGCTAACCACTGAGCCACTGTGGAGGCTTCACAACTGAGATTAACCATGTGTTTCAAGCAATAGTCATACTGTTCTCCATTCCAGTAAAGGTCTTCACACATTGTTACCAGTGAGCAACCTTGGCAATTTTATTTTCTTCTGAGGTGCTGACACTCATTGTTTTAATACAGATTACAAATTAAGAACTACATTTTACCAGAAGTTGTTCTTGTTGAGTTTCAAGGAGGTGTCTCTCCATAAGGTCTGGTGAGTTTTCTCATGCTATTGTCTTAAACTTGTCATACTGACTAGGCACCATGCCCCTCTGGCACCCCTCTCCTCTGATGCAAGTCAGTTTTTACCATTAATGGGTTTTAAGAATATTTGTAGCTCAGATTAAGGTTCTGGATGTAGGTTTACTCGCTGAGTTCAAAGGTTCGTTTTCAAATGTTTCGTCACCATACTAGGTAACATCATCAGTGAGCCTCCGGATGAAGCACTGGCCGCTATCAATTTATGTGTTTATGTTTCCTTGGGTTGGTGTTGTCATTTCCTGTGGTGACATCATTTCTGGTTCTTTATCTCAGAAAAACCTGAGAAAAATAACCGGAAATGACATCACCACAGGAAATGGCATCACATCAACAAATGGCATCACCAATCCAAGGAAACTTAAACACATAAATAGAAAGCGGACCATACCACCAGTGTTGCATCTGGAGGCTCATTGATGATGTTACCTAGTATGGTGGTGAAACATCTGAAAACGAACCTTCTTGCTCAGCAAGCAAACTTACATCCGAGTTTTACCATTTGCTATCGATCACTTGTACATTGATAGAATGGAACTTTTTTTATTGATGAGCTCAGCTCCAATATTAAATGGTCATCTCAGCACAAAGTGTGCACAGTCTGTGATGCTCGGCACATGGGGGAATCCAGTTACGTTACTAGCTTCTATTATCCAGGCTGTAACACTGGCTTCGTCACATGGATGCAACATGGAGTGATGTGATCTGGTACAAATGGTACTAATAGTAGTCTTGATACATGTGTGAGTTGAGGATTGAGGATGCCACACAAATTGCACTGACACTGGACTTTGCTGCAGAGAAAATGGTATCGAGGACATGGACTCTTGACCTGTTGGGCCTCCTGAACATCCTGAGCAGACAGTCAACTGCAACCTCGTAATGTGGCAGATGTTTAATATCCTCTGGAGTTTGCTGCTGGTCCTGGACCTGCTCCTCTTCCATTTCTCCATCCCATTATTGTCAATAGCACTGCTCTATGCAACCATCTCCAGCCTAAGACTTCTTAGAACTACCCAAAATCAAAGCCAAACTGAAAATAATCTCTCTCTCTCAACTATGGGTATTTCCCTTAAGCACTTAAAAAGATTCCTAAGTATAGAAATTCCTAACAAACTTGAAAGATAAGAATTTACCTTGTTAAGTCATAAATATCATAAGGTAATCTAATAGTTGCTGTGATGTTAACTCCTGCTGTAGCATCAGTCATGCTTGCTCTGAACCTATGTGGGAATGCAATCGATAGAATTTATGTCATTCACAAATGATGGCTTTACATACAGTGGGACACGCAACACTTGATAAGGAGGGCTATGCAATGACTCTACATGAAACTTTGACATTGGACCTTATTCCACCATTGGCCTTGTCACAAAAAGACAGTAGGAGATTTTAAGTGCTGCAAGAGTATTGAACACTTCTCCTCCAACTTCAGTTACCCAAGAAAGGCACCATTGTCAATAAGATTAGGTTGTATTATACGTATAGGCAAGGTTCTGTGAAACCCCATGGGGTCTTGAACCAACTTTGTGGCCTAGGGGTGCCAATTTTAAGGTGTCTTAGGATTACTGCAGATTCACAGAGATGTCTACCTTCAATCTGCAAGGACCAATGGTAAAGATTATTTATGAGCAGCAGATGCATCCTACAAGTTGTGTTCTGGATGTATTTCACATGCACCTACCACGATGGTAAATAGAAAGTTAGAGAATAGGAGAAGAACAGTGGAACGGGGAATTGGCAGACAGTTCAAACCAGTATTGGGCATTGGCCTTTACAGTGGAGGACACTTTAAACATTGAATAGGTAACAACTAAACAATGTATAACTGGGGAGGAAAGCTCTTGTAGCAGTCTCCAGTCTGAGGGACAAGGTATTTGACCAACCAAGGGACTAAAGGTAGACAGGTTACCAGGTTCTGTTGGGGTGTACAGAAGGGTTTTACAGGAAGTAGCTGCGGAGATACTGTCCACATAGATCAAAATATTCCAGAACACATGGATTCTGTAAAGATTCCAATGGATTGGAAAACTGCTCATGTGACACCCTTATTTAAGATAAACGGGAGATAGTAAGCAAGAAATTATAGGTCAGTTAATTGTGAAAATGCCAGAGTCCATTATTAAGGAAGAAATAGCAGGTCATTTGGAAAAGTTTAACACAATAAAGCAAAGTCAACAATGTTTCGTGAAATAAAATCACGTTCAACAAATTTTCTTGTGTTCTTTCAGGATATAATGAGCAGTGTGGAAGCAGTAGAGATAACTTATTTGGATTTCCAGAAGAAAATTCAATGAGGTGCCAATTAAAAGGTTACTGCACAAGATATGAACTCACATTATTGAGGGTAATGTGTTAACATGGAATGAGAATTGGTTAATACAAAGATATCAGAGTCAGGGTTAATGGATCTTTTACAGGTTAGAAAGATGTAATTATTGGAGTGCCTCAAGGATCAGATCTGGAGCCTCAATTGTATACAATCGGGTAGTAAGGACTTGGAGGAGGCAGCAGAGTGTAATGTATCCAAATTTGCTGATGACAAAAAATGCATAATGTGCAAGGGACGTAGATAGGTTGAGTGAGTGAACAAAAACATGGCAGATGGGTCTTAATGTTGGAAAATGTGAGGTTATGCACTTTGGTCGAAAAGTCAAATGTTTGTTTAAATGGAAAGAGTCTCCAAAAATCTTCAGCACAGAGGCAGATTTTGTGCATAAAACACAAAATGTCAGCATGCACGTGCAGCAAGCCATTAAGAAGGCAATTGGAATTTTGGCCTTTACTGCTAGAGGGCTGGAGATTTGGGGAAATCTTGTTATCCTGTACAGGGTGTTGCTGAAGTCACACCTGGATGTCTATGTGCAATTTTTGTCTGATATTTAAGAAAGCATATACTGATTGAGGTGGGCTTTTGTGGTGAAGTGATAATGTCCCTACCTCTGAGCCAGGAAGTCCAGGTTGAAGTCCCAGCTGATCCAGAGCTGTGTTTAAACATTCCTGAATAGGTTGATGAATCAATTAGTTTAGAGTTTGGAGCTAACTCAAAATAAATTCACTCGGCTAATTCCTAGGATTGAGGAGTTGACTAATCAAGAATGGCAATACAGGTTCGGCCTTTATTTGTTTGAGTTTAGAAGAATGATGATTAATCTTAATGAAACTTAAAGCCTTTGAGGGGGCTTGATAGGATAGATGTTGAAAAGCTGTGTGCACCAGTAGAGGAATCCCAAACTAGAGGTGGTCACATTTACAACTGAGATCTGAAGGAATTTCTTCTCTCAGAAGGTAATCAATGTCAATTTCCTTGCCTAGAGAATTACAGAAGCTACATCACTGGAAGTGTTTGAAGATAATCTAGATAGTCTTTTGAAATATCAGAGTTATGTGGAGGTGTTACAAAGGAGAAATTGGGGCTTTTAGCTGATTACCCATGACCTTATTGAATGGTGCAGTAGGGAGGACGGTCTGAATGGTCTATTCCTGCTCTGATTTCTTATGTCCCGGAAGTAGGCCATTCAGCCCATTGAGCCTGCTCCAGTATTCGACATGATTATGGCCCTTACCTTAATGCCATACTCCTGCTCTCTCCCCGTATTCCTTGACACCTTTAACTTCAAGACATCTTTCGACTTATTTCCAAAATATATTCAGATGTTTCGCCTCAACAGCCTTCTGTGGCAGAGGATTTCATAGCTTTGCCACTGGGTGAGGTGAGGAATTTCTCTTCCTTTCAGTCCAAAATGGTCTACCTTGAATCCTGAGAGTGTGACCGTACATCTGGATTTCCCTAGCCAAGGAAACACTATCCATGCATCTGGTCTCGACAATCCTGTCAGTATTTTATAGATTTTGATGAGATGATCTCTCATTCTTCTAAACTCCAATTGATCCAACCTTTCCTCATAGGACAAACCTACCATTCAATATTCAGTCTGGGGGATCTTTGCTACACTCCCTCAATAGCAAGTGTGTTCTTTATAGAGTCATAGAGATGTAAAGCACAGAATCAGAGTATTTAGTCAAGCTCGTCCATGCGGACCAGATATCCTAATCTAATCTAGTCTTATTTGCCAACATTTAGCCCATATCCCTCAAAACCCTTCTTGTTCAGTCAGATGCCTTTTAAATGTTGTAATTGTACCAGCCTCCACCACCTCCTTGGTCAGCTCATTCCATATACGCACCATACTCTGCGTGAAAACGTGACACCTCAGGTCCTCTTTATATCTTTCCCCTCTCAAGTTAAACCTATGCTCTCTAGTTGTTCATTCCTGGGAAAAAGATGTTTGTTATTCACCCAATTAATGTCCCTCATGATTTTACAAACCTCTCAATGGTCACCCCTCAGCAAATAGATGAAATGTGTACAAACTACTCCAGATCCAGTCTCAGAAGGTCACGTACAACAGTACGGTTTCCTTGCTTCTGTATTCAAACCTTTTGCAATGAAGGCCAACATGCCATTTGCAGTGCTTGCCTTCAGTGACCAGCTTACAAGAAAATACAGGTTCATTTGTACGTCAATCTTTCCCAATCCTTCACTGTTTAAATTGCACTATGCCAGTCAGTTTTTCATACTGAAGTGGACACTACACTTGCCATATATTTCCCCACTCACTGAAACTGTCTAAATTGACCTAAAAACTCTTCAGATGCTCTTCACCCCTCACACTCTTGCCGAGTTTTGGCTGAACCAACTTATAGCTTCCCCCCACTGCCCAGGCCAGAGGGAGCCCCCACCATGAAATGACTTCACCTGTACTCCCTTCAAGTGAAAGACCTCCTGTCACTCAAGTGTGGAGCTGATGTTTTGTTCCAGAAAGACCTCAAACTCCTCCCACTCCATGATTGCAATCATTTTCCATTTGTTACACGCAATTATTAATCGAGAGTTCATGGGGTAGGGTGGGGGTGTCAGGTGAGATCATGGGTCACTGCCTGAATTTGCGTTTGGAACTCTCATCCTTACTCATTTAGCGACATGTCCATCCCCTTGACTGGAGACTGCTGACAACTATGGCAAACCTGCTTAGCTTTTTTTTCTGCCCAGAGCAGCAAGGCAACACAGGACTTTGAGTCCTTACGGTCTGGCTGAGGGGACAAGGGACAAAAAGCCAGGGAATGGTAAGGATGAGCATTTAGGGAGATGGGGAGTGAGGAATAAGGGAGCAAGCGAGCAACCCTGAGATGCTCCTTGTCCAATCCATGAACTGAGTACCTGTCCATGTGTGCAAAGTTTCCTTGCGGCGGCAATGTAATAGATGGTGCTCGAAGCCACCAAAGGTCAGCCTTAAAGAGCTGGACCATATTGTAAGTGATTTGTAGATGTGATGTAATATTACAAGACTGCTACTTGCTGGATGCTTATATTTGTGGATATGGAGCGTCTACTACCCATGGAGTGTGCTGGTGCCAGGTGCCCAAGACAGAGAAGGAAGCAATGGGCTGGAGTTGCCAGGTACTCACTCTGACTTTCATGTTGAGTACTGTCACAATTAGTTTCTATTCGAAGGGTGGGAGAATGGGAAACTGCATATTAATTACAGAATAATGAGACTGATCACGAGCGATAATTGATGCTAATAGGCCTCTCGCCACTCACCAGCAAGAATCATCGTCCAGGACTTTGCGGAAAATGCAACATTTTGGCCAACACCAAGAAGGAGCTTTCTTGACATCTCATCCAATTTTCCTAAATTTTTCGTCACAGCCAACACCATTCAGTGACCGGAAAGATTCTGCTCTGAATCTTACCTTCTCTCTGAATTCCTTCTGCATGGCTTAAGTAATTTGTAGAATGCTGTTACGAGTATTTCAGGACAATTGGTTCAGACATTTTATTGTTCTGAAAGCAAAGCAGCCTGTAGAAGATGCTGGGCCTACATGTGAAAGTCAAGGAAAAAATATTGGCAAGGAAGGCTGAGACCAAAAAGTAAAGAAACCATCTTGCACACCTTTCTTATTGTTGGCTATTTTTAATTAAAATCCTTCCTAAAAATTAATGAATGTGGCACTGGTTACTTTATTTCTCAACATGCAATTTAACAAATCATGAATAAATGAATAATGAAATATATTTGCCTCACTTGTAACTTGTGAAAGTAAACAGAGCATTTTCAGTTTGCAATTTTCCATCTATGTTGACATTCCTTATTACAAATTAATTAAGTCTTTCTGGAACATTCTGTCACACATTCAGTCCCAAAGCAAATGGATGATTGATTCACCTACATTGTGGCAATATGAATAACTTAAATGAATATTAGATTTAAACTTGTAGTAAATATTTCTAACTGGATAATAGCTAAATAAAAGGTTAAAGAAAACTCCGTGGCTGATAAATGCAGAAAATAAATGATTCAGAATTTATCTAATTTGTTGAAATGTCAGAAATCCTGTACAATCCTATAACATTACTGTGAAGATGAAGGACATTGCTCTGTCAAGTCTACACTGGTTCTTTTGAAGAGCAATTAGCAGCTCTTTCCCCATGACCCTTCATCTCTATTTATCAAATATCTCTCCAATGAAGTCAGCACTTAAATCTTGGAATTTTCCAGATCCAGCTCTGCCATCTTGGTATCCTTTATGACTATGTCCAGCTGTGTCATCGGAAGTGGCTAGGGTAGATTCACTGACACCAATCTTTCTTATCGGCATTCATCCAAGTTATTGATACATAATGGGGAAGGATACCCACTCAAAGTCTTTGACAAAGTGAGTTTCAGTCTTAATAAACAGAATAAACTTATTACAAATTACATAATAGCAAGTTACAACTTTTCTGAGTTACCTCCCTAAGACCCTTTGTATGATCTCAGACTATACTTAACAAGAAGGACACATCATTGGTAGCTGCATAAACTTTGCACGAAACTGGAACGTTACATACTTCCTCAGATGAACAATTATTTAGATAGAATCCAGACAGTGTAGCAGCTCATCAAGTCTGTACCAATCCTCTGAACAGCATCTCACCCAGATCCACCCATCAGCCCTACATTTCCCATGGCTAATCGATCTAGCCTGCACATCTTTGGACTGTGGGAGGAAGCCAGAATACCCAGAGGAAACCCACACAGACACAGGGAGAGCATGCAAACTCCACACAGACGGTTATCCAAGGCTGGAATCAAACTCGAGTCCCTGGTGCTGTGAAGCAGCAGTGCTAACCACTGAGCCACTGTGCCACCGCTGATACATGGGACTTATCTTGTGATGTTAATTTATCCTTTTGGCTACTTACTGCCTTATACAGCAAATATGTAATGAGCAAACCCTAACCACTTGTTGTGCAAGTAAAGTTTCTCTCATGTCATCGTTAGTTCTTTTATCAATCATCTCAAATCTGTAACCTCTTGTAATTGATCTTTCAGTCACTGGAAAACCTAGCCATAATGGAAAAAGAAAAACCCCCTTTCCCTGAGTCCTCACCTCCTACACTACCACACAACCCAATAAAGTACCAATGCCCCCATTCATGTGAACCCATTTTTCCCCTCATTACTATATTAAGGCACTTCCATGCCCATTTGTCCAAATCATGCATAGTGGACCAATCAATCCTATATTGGCAATAGTACTTATAGGAAATACTTTAAAAGAAACAGTGATGCATTCATTCATTTGGCTATGTTTGAAAAATGTTATTTTACTCCAGGGCAATTAGAGTGTCAATCATTCAAACTTTTTAAAACATCAAAAGCAGAATAGCACAATCTGCAAGCACTTGAAATCTCTTAATCTTTGTGTGTGAGCAACCACAATGATCAGTTCACAATGCTATCATTAAAGCAATGTTTTCCCTGCTGGTCTGGAAATCGAGACCTCCCTAAGACCATGAAATGGAGGACCAGAAGTATATCATTCAGCCCATCAGATCTGCTCCACCAGTGAATGAGAACATAGCTGCTAATCTCCAATTCCATTTTCCTGCCTTTTCCCTCTAACCCTAGCTTCCCTCACTGTCTGTCTCAGCTTTGAATATACGTAACTACCCAGACTCAACAGCCCTCTGCCATTCGTAAAGAATTCCACAGATTCACTCCCCTCAGAGAAGAAATTCCTCCTTATCTATGTCTTAAATGTGCAACCACTTGTTCTAAAATTATGCCCTTTGGTCCTGGACTCTCCCACAAAGGGAACCAGCCTTACCTCATCTACTCTGTCAAGTCCCATAAGGATCTTGTATATTTCAACAGTTTCCTCGCAGACCTGGAGAAAAAGAATAATTGTTTGTGGAAATCCCCAGAAACTGAAGAGAAATACTGCAAGTATGACATGAAATTCCTATGGCAAGACATAAATTAATATAGTAAACTCAAGTATTGACAAATAAGAATGTTTACTGGTCAAACCTCTCCAATGACACATTTTGAAATATTACACTATGTCATACATGTCAAGTAATATGAAGTCCTCAACATGCAATCAGATCAGATCCTTTAATATCATACTCCCTCCTTTCCAATGTCTCGGCAGATGCTAGTAATGCTATTATCTTTGAATAAGTCTAAAACTGAGAGTGCATCTGGGGTACTACCTATGCCTCAGGTACGAATATATTTGGAAGTAATGAGAAATATTGATCAAAGCCTAACAATTGATAAATGGCATTTCAACACTATTTCAATCTATTCACTGCCGTCATGTGGCACGGTGGTTCAGTGGTTAGCACAGCGGTTCAGTGATTAGCATGGCTGCCTCACAGCACTAAGGACCTTGGTTTGACTCCAGCCTTGGATAATTCTGTGTGGAATTTGCACATTCTCCCTGTGTCTGCGTAGGTTTCCTACTCCAATTCCTCCCACAGTGCAAAGATATGTCGCTTAGTTAGATGCTAAATTGCTCTTAGAGTCCAGGGATTTGAAAGCTAAATGGGTTGGCCATGGTAATTGTGGGGATACAGGAATAGGGGAGGGTCTGGATGGGGTACTCTTTAGAGGGTCGATGCAGACTCAATGGTCTGAAATGGCCCCTTTGCACACTATAGGACTTCTATGTTTTTATACTTAATTCATTTTGTATTGTGGGCTTACTGGCAAAATAATGAATCATGAAATTATCATTGTGCATAAAAATCCAACCATTTGTGATGAGGCAGAGGAACACCAGGGATTGAGATTCCACAAAAGTTACTGGTTGATTTCATTTTTAACCATGCAAGAGCAGAAGGTTCCCATCGGAGAGGTACTCCGAGTGTTATAATATGGCTACATTTGTACTGCAAAAATCAATGGATTTCATGGCAGAAAGTTAGGGTTACTATTTTATGGAGCAAGGAGCTTTTCGTCGAGGAGTTATGTTGCTATAATGTCTCAAACATCCGTAATAGGAACAACTGAAACCATGAACTGGCAAAAATTAAATCATTCTCCCACGTTTTTAAGTTATTTTGTTACTTTACCTTAGTGTCCTTTCTTTTAACTTCAATTCATCCTCTGCCCTTTTCTGTCATCCCTCACTGTTGGTCTCATTGATCACCGAGATCCCAGATGTTCCATTAACCTTGCTGTGTTGCTGTTTGCTCATACATTTAGATGGTTAAAACACAAAATTAATTGAAGTTGAAAGGAGGATAAAAAATGTCCAACTCAACATGATCACTGTGAAATACCTGCTGAACAACTCCTGAGCCATTAATACCTAATGTGTTGGACACACCATGTATTCTTTACCTCAAGGTATCAAGGGAATACTATCAGCACATGGATATAGCTTTGATAGAGAAAGCTCTTACACAGCAGGACACTTTTGAGACAACACAAATGTGACATTAGCACCATTACCAATTAATTTTTCTTAAATGCATGATGTAAGATTTTTATCCCGAGTAAAAAAAAATACATTGATGTTTATTCAACTTCCAACAGCTAAAATTTATAACAAAAATAAAAGTTCCTCTGAAAATGAAAAGCATCAAACAACCTCTGCTGGTCAGAGTTAAAAATCACACAACACCAGGTTATAGTCCAACAGGTTTAATTGGAAGCACACTAGCTTTCGGCGCGACACTCCTTCATCAGGTGATAGTGGAGGGCTCGATCGTAACACAGAATTTATAGCAAAAATTTAGAGTGTGATGTAACTGAAATTATACATTGAAAAATTGATTGTCTGTTAAGCCTTTCATCTGTTAGAATGCAGTGATAGTTTCACTTTTTTCATGTGTAAATCACAAAACCTTTTTTTTAAAGTTGCATTCTCGGGTTAGCTGTTAACAATGGTGATAGCTCGAGAAGGCAGCAGAGAAAAGTGGCCGAGCAGAGGCTGACAGCTAAGTTCGGTACCCATAGGGAGGGCCTCAACCGGGACCTTGGGTTCATGTCACATAACAGGTGATCACCATTGCACTACACACACACACAGATATTCCTACACACACACACACTCTCACATACACACGGACACAGGTACACACAGACGCGCACACAGACACCCACATGCACCCTTACAGACACACACACTCCCACACTCACACATGCACCCCCTCACAGACTTAAGACACTCTGCATTCACTACACACACACACACTTTCTCACACTCACAACCCCCATCCCAGACAGACACACACACACAGACAGACAAAGACCCACATGCACACATATAGTTTGTGGGGTGAATTTGTACTTGCAGAGTTACATTGTACTTTGCTCAAAAACTGCATGCATTCATGTAGAACTCTGAGCTCAAAAACTGCATGAATTTATGTAAAACTCTGTTATCTCACTTTTTAGATTAGAATCAATTTAAACATCATGGCATAGACAGAGAACACAGGGGGCCAACACATTCAACATATGTGGGTGGCACGGTGGCACGGTGGCACAGTGGTTAGCACTGCTGCCTCACAGCGCCTGCCTCAGGCGACTGACTGTGTCGAGTTTGCACGTTCTCCCCGTGTCTGCGTGGGTTTCCTCCGGGTGCTCCGGCTTCCTCCCACAGTCTAAAGATGTGCAGGTCAGGTGAATTGGCCATGCTAAATTGCCCGTAGTGTGAGGTAAGGGGTAAATGTAGGGGTATGGGTGGGTCGCGCTTCGGCGGGTCGGTGTGGACTTGTTGGGCCGAAGGGCCTGTTTCCACACTGTAAGTAATCTAATCTATATTGTCTAGCTATCACCATTGTTAACAGCTAACCCGAGAATGCAACTTTAAAAAAATGGTTTTGTGATTTACACATGAAAGAAGTGAAACTATCACTGTATTCTAACAGATGAAAGGCTTAACAGACAATCAATTTTTCAATGTATAATTTCAGTTACATCACATTGTAAATTTTTGCTATAAATTCTGTGTTAGGATTGAGCCCTCCACTATCACCTGATGAAGGAGCGTCGCTCCGAAAGCTAGTGTGCTTCCAATTAAACCTGTTGGACTATAACCTGGTGTTGTGTGATTTTTAACTTTGTACACCCCATTCCAACACCAGCATCTCCAAATCATGTCTGCTGGTCAGGATATTTATAAATGATCAAAAAAATCAAAACATGTCTGAAATATTGAAAACAATTACGCACACACACACACCCTCTGGTCATATAAAATGTGCCAGTTAAAATTCTTAGTTATCTTTCACAATGTGTTTTAATGCTGTTGACTTTTCTTTTCCTTTCACTCTTTGCCTGTGGTTATTGCTGGTCAGGACAGCAATTATTGGTGAAACCTAGCTGCATCATGCAGGTGTTGGGATACCATCTTTGTGAAACATTACAGCACATGTGCTGAAGATACTCCCACAGTGCAGTTCGGTAGGGAGTCCAGTCTTGCAGCAATGAGGGAATGGCCATATTTGTCAAAATTGGCTACTGGTTGAACAAGAGTATTATTAGACATGTTCAAGTTTATAATAGACGTGGATTCAAACATTCATCTGTCCACAGCCTTACTGTATTTCACGTGATCTCTTCATTAACAAAGAAAGGTTATAGCACATTATGTCACATGGAAGCTCTCACTTGTGGATTATTTCGATAATATATACATTATAACAAACTATGACTAACATTTCTCTCTTACTCTTTAATCATTTTCAAATCTACAATTCAACTATTCAAAGAGTAAACACATAAAGAGACTTCAGGAACTATCCAGTTGATTGCAGATCAAAGCATTGTCGGTGACAGAACAATTACTCACTATGTACCAACCACCAACTCCCAATACTTGGGAATTATAAGCTCTCAGCTCCTCATATTTGACAGCTAAACAAATATCTTAACACACTGGGAAGGAATATCTGAAAATAACTCCAAATGCCTTCCAATCCATCATACACATGGCAAATGATAATTATTACGTTTACACAGAAAAATCTGAGGGGAATGGTAAACTATGGTTCTCTACTATTGAATACCTTGAGTGTGTTTGTATATACACCTGTCACAGAGTGGGAAGGGGGAGGTTTGGAAACTGCAAAATTCATTGAAAACACAGTTGTCAAATGAATGATCACCAACCAAATCTTTTGAATGGGTTTCAGGGTACAAATTGATCAGATCTTTCCTGGTAGAAAAATTGTATTAGAAAAGTAGATGATTTTCTGATGGTGGTGCTGGGAAACTAATTCATGTTGTTAAATGAGAAATGGAGAATTTCATTTGTTGGAGCTGGTCCTCATCCAGCAACTGTGTGATATGAATGCTACTTTGTCACTCATCGGCCCAAGACTGAATACAATCAAGTTATTGCTGTAAACTTGAAAGGAGCTGACTTAATCTGCAACAAAGAAATTATTCCTGCATTTAGGGATGAGCTAGATAGAATTCCCAGGCTTACTTAGCAATATCCCCAGACATGATCCAACTACATTCACGGCATAACACAGGGTCACTTAGGATACACTGTGAGATGGTCCAAACTATAGAATTTTAGGCTTTCCTCTTTGAAGACTGAATTTAGAAAATGTTCAAGTCAAAGTAATCTTCATGATTTATACTGTAAGACTTAAGCCCACAAAATATTGGAACAGAATGAGGCTAAATAGATCATGTCCACTGGCTCTCCTTTGTCTAACTTGCTCATTAGCTCCTCAAAGAAATCTAACAGATTTTTCAGGCATGACCTACTCTTGAGGAAGACATTCTAACTGACCCTTACTTATTCATGCCATTGCAAGTACTCTGTCATGTCATCCTTTATAACTCTAAAGTCCTACCAATGATGAAGAAGGGCTTATGCCCGAAACGTCGATTCTCCTGTTCCCTGGATGCTGCCTGACCTGCTGCGCTTTTCCAGCAACACATTTTCAGCTACCAATGATGAAGGTCAGGCTAACCAGCCTGTATTCTCTTGTCTTCTGCCTCCCTCCCTTCTTAAGCAAAGGTGTTATGTTAACAATTTTCCAGTTCTCTGAGACTGTGGTTCCTGAAAAATCAGGATCAATTCCTCCACAATCTCCTCAGCTGTCTTCTTCAGTCTGCTAGGGTGTAGTCCATCTGGACCAGGCAATTATCCACATTCATTCTTCTCAGCTTCCCTTGCACTTTTTCCTTAGTGATGGCCACTACATTTACTTCTGCCCCCAGCTCTTTTGAAGTTCAGGTAAGCTGCTGTTGTCTTCCACCACCAAACTGATGCAAAGTACCTATTCAGTTCCTCTGCCATTTTTATGCTCATCGTTACTTATTCTCCAGCCTCATTTTCCAGCCATTCAATGTTTACGCTTGTCTCTCTCTGACCTTTTATATATCTAAAAAAAACCCTCTTGCAATCTTCTTTGATATTACCAGCTAAGTTACCCACATTTTTCATCTTTTCTCTCATTTATTTTTTTTTAGCTGTTCTCTGCTGGTTTTTAAAGGCTTCCCCCTAATCCTCACCATATTGTATGCTTTTTGTTTTACTTCCCCTGTCAGCTATAGTTGTCTCATCCTCCCCTTAATGTGTTTCTTCTCTCCCACAAGCTACTCCAAATAAAAATCATATAGACATTCCACAAATTCCTTTCCTTGGGACCCACTACCAACCTCATTTTCCCAGTCCACCTGTATATTTGAAGTCCCCAATGATTATTGTAATAGGACATACTTTTTCTGTCTCCTGATTTATTTTCTTCCCAATGTCCTGACTACTGCTAGGAGACCTGTACACCACTCTCATCAGTGTCTTTTTTTCCCTTTGTGGTTCCTCAACTCTACCCACACAAATTCTACACTTCCCAACCTTAAATCACTGCTTGCTATCCATTTAATTTCGTTCTTTACTAATTTAGCCACTGAATTGTTGTTGTAGGAATCACCAGTTGATACGGCTAATAGCTCCATTGCTTCGCTTGGCCCAAAGCCAAATCAGAACACAAGAAGTGGGGTCGTGAAGTATCCACGGAGACAGAGCAAGCTAATGGGACAGTCGAAGAGTGGAGCGCTGGAAAAGCACAACAGATCAGGCAGCATCTGAGGAGCAGGAGTTTCAGGCATAAGCCATTCATAAGCTAATGTTGAGTCTGGATGACTCTTCATCATCCAGATTTGAAACATTAGTCTGCCTCTCTCTCCATGGATGCTGCCTGACCTGCTGCGATTTCCAGCATTTTCCATTTCAGCACAGATTCCAACACCTGCAGTCATTTGCTCCCGAAACAACTAAGTGCAGGAGAGCAGCATTTGGGTCCTTGAACTTGCTGTTCTATTCAATATGCATTTCATTTCTCCCTCACCTCATTTGCACCCCTACTAGATCGCCACTCAAGTTTCAGTTATACCATCCCTTCTTTTTGCAGCCTTCTCATACCTGGAACTATTCTGGTAAATCACTTCTGCACTCTCTCCAATTCATTCACATCATTCTTATAACGTGACAGTCACAACTGTAGACAGAACTCTAGCTGCGGCTCATAAATCTTATATAATTTCAACATCCTTTCCTTGCTCTTGTACTCTGTGCCCCTGTTGATAAAGCCGAGAGCACTTTCTGCTTTATAAACTGCTCTCACCACTTGCCCTACCACTTTCAATGATCTGTGCACATAAACACCCAAATCCCTCAATTCCTTCACCCTCTTTATTTTATATTGTCTCTCCATATTCTTCCTATCAAAATGTTTCAGCTCATACTTTTGTGAATTATAGTCTCTTCTCTGAGCTGGAGTCCTTTTTGATTTAGACGAAGCCAGAAAATCAATAAAGGAAAGGGCAATACTCCATAGTATTAAACAATCTCTGAAGGAATTAATAATCATGTTATTGTATCTGGCGGAACCTCTTACTTTTCAATATAATCAGATCTCACCCAACTCTGATTGACTGTAGTGACTTCACTTTAGTCGGCATCAAATAAAACAAACCAGGGAGTGCCTGCTTAATAATGATACTAAGCAGCGAACCAGGTTCAATTTGTTTATTGTGTACATTATCTGTTATGATTTTGCACTTCATGGGTAATTCAATCATGCAAATTAATATTTATAAACAAATATCCATCATTATGATTTTTTAAAATTAGAAGATATGCATATCCTCCATTGTCGGTCTTGAAAACTTCTCAGTGGTGTTAATTAAGAACAAAATAAAGAGGTACTCAATTAAGTGAAAACAAATGAAGGAAAGCCAGCATAAATTGGTTAAATACCCATTGTTTTTAAGTAACTTGATTGAATTGTTGATGAGGTAAGAGAGGAGTTTGATGACAGCAATGCTTTTGATGTGGTGAAAGGAGTGTCAAAAAGGCTTTTGATAGAGCTCTCTATAATAAACGATGCAAGAAAATTTAAAGTCATAGAGATGCACAGCATGGAAACAAACCCAGCACCCAGCCCATATCCCCCCAAACCCTTCCTATTCATATACCCATCCAAATGTCTCTTAAATGTTGCAATTGTACCAGCATCCACCACTTTCTCTGGCAACTCATTCCATATGTGTACAACCCTCTGAGTGAAAAAGTTGCCTTTTAGGTCCCTTTTCTATCTTTCCCCTCGACTCCCCCATCCCAGGAAAAAGACTTTGTCTATTTATCCTATCCATGCCCCTCATGATTTTGTAAACCTCGATAAGGTCACCCCTCAACCTCTGACACTCCAGGGAAAACAGCCCCTGCCTGTTCAGCCTCTCCCTGTAGCTCAAATTCTCCAACCCTGGCAACATCCTTGTAAATCTTTTCTGAACCCTTTCAAGTTTCACAACATCTTTCCAATAGGAAGGAGACCAGAGTTGCACAATATTCCAACAGTGGCCTAACCAATGTCCTGTTTTGCCACAACATGACCTCCCAACTCCTGTACTCAATACTCTGACCAATAAAAGAAAGCATATCAAATGCCTTCTTCACTATCCTATTTACCTGTGACTGCACTTTCAAGGATCTATGAACCTGCACTCCAAGGTCTCTTTGTTCAGCAACACTCCCTAGGGCCTTACCATTAAGTGTATAAGTCCTGCTAAGATTTACTTTCCTAAAATGCAGCACCCCAGATTTATTTGAATTAAACTCCATCTGCCACTTCTCAGCCCATTGGCCCATCTGGTCAAGATCCTGTTATAATCTGAGGTAACCCTCTTCGCTGTCCACTACACCTCCAATTTTGGTGTCATCTACAAACTTATTAACTGTACCTCTTCTACTCACATCCAAATCATTTATGTAAATGACAAAAAGTAGTGGACCCAACACTGATCCTTGTGGCACTCCACTGGTCACAGGCCTCCAGTCTGAAAGACAACCCTCCACCACCATCCTCTGTCTTCTACCTTTGAGCCAGTTCTCTATCCAAATAGCTAGTTCTCCCTGTATTCTGTGAGATCTAACCTTGCTAACCAGTCTCCCATGGGGAACCTTTCCGAACACCTTACTGAAGTCCATTGAATATCAGGAACATAATCAACATGGATATTAAGTTAACTTCATAACTCAGAACAAAGAGTGTGGAAATACAAAACTAAAACAGAAATTGCTGGAAAACCTCAGCAGGTCTGGCAGCATCTGTGTAGAGAGAAACTAAGTTAACATTTCAGTCCGACCCTTCTATAGAACACTTATCCACCAAGATCACAGATGTACAGTGTTGTTTAGTTCTTTATTTTTTTGTCAGTACTGTAAATAGTTGTATAACTGGTCTGGAGATGTGTACATCAGCAGGGTTCCACACGGCCAGTATAAGGACAACTGTTTTTGTTGTTAAATGTGTTTGTGATCTACACTTGGATAAATAAGGCACAATTTGAAAACTTACACATGGCACAGAAGTTGGAAGTATTGTGAACTGTGAGGAGGATGATGGCAAACATCAGGAGGACGTAGAAAGGCTGGTGGAATGGTTGAACATGAGGTCGAAGAAATTCTATGCAGAGATGGGTTTTAGCCAGATAAATGAGGAAACAAAGGTTAAACAATGGATCCAAGTCTAAAGACAGAGGTCTGGGGTAAATGTGCACAAATGGAGAAATCAGGAATGGTTGAGAATATGGCTAAATATGGCATACCAAATCCTGGGCTTTATAACTAGATGCCTAAAGCATGGGTTCCCAAACTGTCTGTTTTTCACCCAATGGGATCACAGGATAAGACTTTGGGAGTCGTGAATCCTGAGACAGAAATAGTGCTCAGACAGAATTTTGACAGCTGTAATGCCCTTTTAGATGTCCAGTTTCTTTCTCCCCCTGTCCAAAGGAGTGGCTTGATTGCTTGTTCTCTGAGGCCTGGTTCCTGTTCAAACCTAAGCCTGCAAACAGGTGAATAGTCATCTTTCCAGACTTGGACTTTTCAACCCACTGTCTCCCATCCGTCATCATCTCTCCCATGCTCAGTGTAATAATGACGTGCCCAAATAACTCCCATTCCCTGCCACATGCACTACAATTCCCTCCTTCCCTCCCCCCCCCCTCCCCCTCCAAGGGATACTGTCTACCCCTCCTTCCTCTCCTAGTTTTTATATTGAGATGGAGTAACATCAAGATTACGGTGGAAGCAGAAATTGGCTTGAGAGTATTCTCAAGACAGATTAACTGTAGCTTTCCACAGAAAATTGAATAGGCATCTGAATTGGAAATAATAATGCAAGAATGGACAGAGCAGTTTTAGAAAGATGCTTCTTACTTAATGTTGCTTGGAGGACTTAGGTTTTGAAGGATTGAAGAAGAAGCAATTTATTTCAAATTCGGACATACATGGAGTGGCCAGTTGGTTGTTCAATGGAGACTCTTGGATTTTATTTTAAACCATACTTCCTCAAAATCAGATTAGAGTAGATTCCCTACAGTGTGGAAATAGGCCCTTTGGCCCAACCAGTCCACACCAACCCTCCGAAGAGTAACCCACCCAGACCCATTTCCCTCTGACTAATGCACCTAACACTATGGGCAATTTAGCATGGCCAATTCACCTGGCCTGCACGAGGAAACCAAAGCACCCACGATGCAAACTCCACACAGACAGTCACCCGAGGACTGGAATTGAACCTGGGATCCTTGATATTATGAGGCAGCAGTGCTAACCACTGAGCCACTGTGCCACACCTGACTAGCAATAGCTTCTTACTTTGTTGTTGACCCTGCTGGGGCTGTTTTGAACAGTAAAATGAAACAAAGAACTGCCAATGCTGGAGATCTGAAGCACACAAAAACGAACATGACTGGAGAGACTGAACAGGTCTGGCAGCATTTATGGAAATAAATCAGAATTAACTTTTTGAGTCCAGTGACCTTTCTTCAGGATTGGACTTTAAACGTTAATTCTGTTTTCCCTGAACAGTTGCTGTCAGGCCTGCTGAGTTTCTCTCACTATTTCTATTTGTTTTACTGTTTTGAGCAGTAACTGGCTTGGAGAGGTTTCTGTTGGAGGGAAACTTGCTATAAACTAGCAGCCCAGATACTCCCTCTCATCTCTTAAAAAAAAGTCCTCTACATTATGAAACATAGTTGTTATTTTTGAAAGAGTAATTGGAAGAAAATCTTCAGATAGTATCTCCTGAGAAAACAGTATCAGAAGACATCAGAGACAATTGCATATGATTAGAGATTTGATAGAAATCGCAGAACGTTAGAACAAAAAAATTCTGGAAGATTCTGTTCTACAATCTTTTGCTTTTGAAATAACTGCACAGAGGATGGTATCCTGTCACCAAGTCACCCCTTATTTACACGTAGGCAAAAGTGAGGACTGCAGATGCTGGAGATCAGATTCTAGATTAGAGTGGTGCTGGAAAAACACAGCAGGTCAGGCAGCATCTGAGGAACAGGAAAATCGATGTTTCAGGCAAAAGCCCTTCATCAGAAATGAGGCATGGAGCCTCCGGGGTGGAGAGAAAATAGAAGGGGAGTGGGGCTGGGGAGAAGGTAGTCAAGAGTACAATAGGTGGATGGAGGTGGGGATGAAGGTGATAGGTCAGAGAGGAGGGTGGAGTGGATAGGTGGGAAGGAGAATTGGCAGGTAGGACAGGTCATGAGGATGGTGCTGAGCTGGCAGATTGGAACTGGGGTAAGGTGTGGGGAGGGGAAATTAGGAAACTGGTGAAGATTGCAATGATGCCCAGAGGTTGAAGTGTTCCGAGGCGAACGATGAGGCATTCTTCCTCCAGGTGTCGGGTGGTGAGGGAGTGACGTTGGAGGAAGCCCAGTACCTGCATGTCCTCGGCAGAATGGGAGGGGGAGTTGAAATGTTCGGCCACGGGGTGATGGGGTTGATTGGTGCGGGTGTCCTGGAGATGCTCCCTAAAGCGCTCTGCGAGAAGGCGTCCAGCCTCCCCAATATAAAGGAGACTGCATCAGGAGCAACTGATACAATAACTGACATTGGTGGATGTTCCACCTTCCGGCCACTGTAAGGCAGCCCGCCCCTACGCCCCTTCTGGCTCTCAGTCCTTCCTATGCCCCTTCTGGCTCTCAGTCCACCCTGACACCTTCCGACCACCTCTAGGTTAGCCCGTCCTGCTTCCCCATTACCTCCCCAGGATGACAGCAGTCAAGACAGCCTAGCCACCTTCCAGCTTCTCTAACCGCCCTTCTATGCCTTATTCCTGTTTTTTAAAAAACATGTTATTTTATTAAACAATACTCAGTTTACAAAGCAATTAACATCAACAGCTGTATACAGAGAAACAGCAATTTTACAAGGGAGAGGAATGGCAAAGCCAGGCCCCAAATCTTACCATTTAACTAGTTTTCAGGGAAATGAGGACAAACCTCATTTTCAATCATTACGAAACAGTAACAATGACATTTCTACATATAAGACAGTCCAATTAAATAAAAACAGGGCATACAACACAGACCCCCAGCAACCCAGCAAGCCACCCGTCAGTCCCACCTTCTGACCATTCTAAGGCAGCCCGTCCCTACGCTCCTTCCAGATCTCAGTCCTCCCTATGCCCCTTCTGGCTCTCAGTCCACCCTGACACCTTCCACCACCTCTAGGACAGCCTGTCCTGCTTCCCCAACCTCCTCCTTTATCGACTAAGTTTTATTTTGATAATTAACCCATGTTTTTATTTATTAAGAAGCCTACTTGATAGATCGGATCACTTGGAATCTGATATAGAAAAGGGATTTATAATTGGTCACCTTGGTAACTGGGAATAAAACATTGCCAACCGTGCAGTCAGTGAAATAAAGCCATGGTACTTCTCCAGCCTCAATCTTAACATGGGATGATTTTAATTGTTCTTGCCAAAGAGCTGAAATGGATATGATGAGTTGAATGGCCTCTTCTTGAGTTGTTCAAATGTTTTATGATTTCCATTTGGGGAATATGCCATTTGGATGTTCACTGATTGTAAGATGTGATTTAAATCTCTAAGTCCTCGTAATTGTATTTAAACTTAAGGGTGTTATCCTACCGTCTGTTCCCATTCCACTATCTTTTTACCTCAGCCCTACTACTGGTATGAGCAGGTTCATCATGAATCTATACAAATGATGTACATGAGAATATAATTCAATTTCGGGAAGTGAACTGGAAAAATTGTACCTTACAGTTAAAATGAGTCAGGACAAAATCCAATTTTTGTTTTTGTGAGGCCAACTAGAGGAGGACTATTCTCCCAATCATCTTTCTCAATTGAAGAAGGGTATTTGGGTGAATTCGCTCTACATTCCTCAGTCCATTCTAGTACAAGTTGTACTACATAAGCTGTGAGGGCCAGATGTCATTAGTTGTCCAATTCCGATTTCCTAGCAAGAACAATTAAAATCATCCCATGTTATGATTGAGGCTGGAGAAGTACCATGGCTTTATTTCACCAACTGCACGGTTTGCAATGTTTTATTCCCAGTTACCAAGGTGACTGGAAATTGGAAAGCACAAAGTTGTATCATGTTGTCATTTGTCTAGATATAGCTGAGACCCAAATTAATTGACATGTACAGCTTATAGGTTTGACCCTCTTGAAACTTTTTATATATCAGTTAGTATTAGCCTTGAGTTATCTTGTAAGCAATACAATCTTAGAATATGTTGAATTGGCCACTTAGTTCGGCTCCATGTCACTTGCCTGTAGTTTACTCTTGTTACGTTGAGGCCCCTGGCTTAAAATATCACTTCATGAGTCGATATGGGTCCACAATCCCCCACATTCATTGGCAGAAAATTGTCTCAAAATTTCAAGAATCTGTCTATCTTGGGTTCACAGATTTGAGGTCACATGATACAAAAAGAATCACAAAAAGGATGTTTATTTTACTGTCACCTCATCTGGAACATATACAGATCAAAGAAGATAATACTAAGCAAGGACAAGTTATCCATCTCTCACCATTTTTATAACCTACAGCAGTTCATTATCAATATGGTTTGAAAAATGACCTGATGCTACTAATTGCAGAACTTAGACAGGAAATTAAAAAAACAGCTTTGAAAGTGGTTCTGACCTCCTGAAATGGCAGCAGTGATTTGTAATTGAAAAAGTCAGTGTTCAAAAGCATGGGTCCATGCCATTTGTGATCCTGCTAAATGTGCATCTAGACTGGGCAAATCATTACAATTTTTGCATTTGCAGCCAATTATATTTTGCCAGGCATCGAGCACTCAATAAATTGGTTTATGCAGACTACAGTCAGTTAAGTTTATTTTCTGTTTAAACATAATCAGAGTCAGTTATATTATCTCTATATCAAACCATTTTTGAAAATTGTTTGGAAGTTAGAGTATGTTTAACTATTTTTTTATATTGTGCTCTTCGGCAATTGACTGATGAGATATGTCTGATGTATGTGCAGACAGCAATGCATCTCTATTCTATTGCAGTTTTATGGTCTCTGGTTCCAACTGACTTGGGCAATCACATTTGATCTACATCTGATTGTAACAGTTGTTGTTCACAGTGACTTCAGAGATTGGTGCCACAGACATTTTCTGGAGGATTTGTTATCCTTTTTGAAGGATTGAAGTTTTGAGAAATCTTCTTTGGATGGCCTATAATGATGGGACTTACTTTATTCGAATTAACATACTTGCTTCTTTACAAAAGCAGTACTTCAGTTGATAAACTTTAAAACAAGGAAGCCGTTTTAGTTCACTGTTAAAAATCAGGGCATGGAAGGCTTTGATTCAAATTGCCACAAATCCTCCATTGGTTCCAGCAACAATTTTGACCTTGAGATTTACATTAATTAACTGATGGCTAGATTAGTTCATTTACAGTAGATAATGCACCATCTTTTGGCTAATTGCATCTCATATTTAGCAGTTGGACAGCCAAGAGAACAGAAACATTGGCAGAGGAGATATCATCCCCCTCCAGTTTACTTCTGATTTTGAATTTGATCTACCTTTTAGTCTGAGTATTTAAGAAAATATATTATATTTCAAAATACAGACTATAAATAATTTGATGCCATTTTTGGCACTGACAAACGTTGAACCATCTATTTGTTTAACTGGAGTAACATTAAGTAACACAGCATAGCGCTACAGCAGTGAATGACCAAATAATTTGAATTGTGCAACTTTGAATTCGGAACAGATTTCACATTTAAAATAAGTACACCAGATGGAAAATTGGTGACAGCCATGAGTTAATTAAAACAAAGCAGATTTATTCACTACTTCAGGGACATGCTTTTAATTGAGATTGTATTTTCCTTCTGTTGGCAGCTTAATTCCCAGTTCACAATATACATGGGAAACAAGTACAATTTGCATGAAATTACACAGCATCTAGAATCTCTCTCTCTCTCACTCTCACCCTTCTGCTCACTCTCTATAGTCAGGTAATCCCTGTGTATGTTGAAATTCAAGCAACAAGTTATTCAATAAGAAGCCGACATGTATTCACATACTTAAGACTTCCTTTTGAAGGATAATAGCATTGGAGATTCTGGGATTGAGATCAATTATTTTCAATGCAGTGCAGTTGGAGTTGAATCAAGGTTAAGGGAAACATATTTATAACAGAATGTCAGCACAGTGCAGCACAGACTTCTTCAACGAGGGAAATCATTTGAAATGCCTCAATTTCTGACTTGACTACAGGGAGGAAGTTATGATAACATTTAAAACTGAGTTGCTGTACCTTCACATGGATACAATGTGTAAGTTAGTCTTGCTGGATTGACTAAAACACTCCCATTGGCATTGATGACTCCCAGGACATTTCTACTAGTATGATCTGTTTTCTATTGCTTCACATCTTTACACCACAATTTATAGGCATCCAATTCTCCCCATCTGTCACAAATAAGGAAGAGAGTCCAGGTAGGAGGAAAAAAGTACTGCTGGGGACAACTTGACAAGATCAAATGTCATTTTCTTCAAATGGTAACCAGCTCACTGAGATATGCACAGTCAAATGGGGAAGCATAGGATCAAGACAGTTTCAGCCCTTTTGAAGAAATGTGTTAACCTTTATACCACCTTGTTAAATGACTTGTCCAGCCTGACTTCATTGTGATTATTGCCATCAGAATCACTATAGAGTAAGAAACTGAAGATTTGACGACTCCCTAACCTACGACAGATTTCAGTGTTGAGTCCACAAGACTACCAAGGAGGGACAGTACCACTGGAAGTGGCAGGCTAACCAGTATGATAGACATCATGATGGTTGCCACACTCAGGTATATGAATGGATAAGGCTCTTTAACAGGAATGGAAACTTGTTCACGTGGCAGCAGACCAGCAGTGATTGTATCATGTCCTTACCTAAGTAAGGGAGCTGTGCAGAGGCACCGCAGGAATTTTATCTTATTGCGGAATAATCATCCTTCGACAGTCAATTGAAATGCACCAAATTAGGAATCTAATGATGTCAACTGTCTGCTGACCAAGCAATATCAAGATCAGAATCAATGTCAATAATCCTTAGAGCTGTACAATTTGGAAATCAGGAGGTAACTCTCTGCTGGTTTGAGGCATACCTGACACAAAGAGAGATGGTCATGGTTGTTGGAGTCAATCTTCTCACCCCCCCAGGACTTCACTGTAGGTGTTCTCAGGGTAATGTCCATCTTCAACTGCCTCATCAATGAGCTTCTCTCCATAAGAAGTTGGAATGTTGACTGATGATTGCACACTGTTTAGCACCATTTACAACTTCTCAGAAAGAGAGGCAGTCTGTGTCCATATGCAGCAAGAACTGGATAACATCCAGGTTCAGGATGATAATGGAAAGGACTGAACTGGCCAAGTAAATACTGTGGCTACAAGTGCATATTTCAGGCTTGGAATTCTGAATTGAGTAACTCACTTCTTAACAAAATTGTCCAATATCGACAAGGCACACAGTTGGAGTTTGATGGAATACTTTCCACTTGCCTGGATCAGTATAGTTCTAACAATGGGTAGTGTGAGAGGTAATTTCGGTTTAAACTTTAAGATGTGCCTGGACCACAGACTGATCTATAATAAAAGACAAAACTTTTGTTTCTTTTCTAACAACCATTTTATATACTCAAAAGTAGAGTAGTTTAAATTGTGCAGAATGCTGACAATTTGTGAGCGATAGTAAAAACAAGCAGGCTCTTGATTAATGAAGCCATTCACACAGCAGGGAAGGATGAGTCCTTGACTGATAAGACTCCAGGATGGGGGAACGACTTGAGACATCTGTTTCAGATTAAAGCCTTTGACTAATAAGACTACAGGGTGAGAAAAACAACAAACTTTGGAGACTCTGGAGCCTTTTGTTGCAGACTTTGTGATAAAAATAATGATGTTTTTAAGAATGTGAACCTTATGGCTTGTTGGAGCCAAGGAGAGGAGGGACTTGTGCTATATATAATGGAGACTTTGTAAGCCTCAGCGCGCCTTTTCTTTAAGGGTGCCTGACTCTGCAGACTTGACTTGTTAATAAAACTTTATTTTCCTGAATTTGTCTAGAGCGATTATTGAGAAGCGATTTTCGTTTCTAACAACTTGGGGGCTCGTCGTCCGGGATCAACACTCCGGCCGCAAGGGGAGTTGAGGAAGGATATCGGAGAAGGTGCACCCTGCTGAGTTCAGCAGTCCCTGATTCCTTGCTTGTCGCCCCGCGCAGCTTGAGCGAGTGATATCCGGGAGGCTCAGGAAAACAAAGGAGGGGTGTACCCGAGGCAGTGGGGACGGTTAACGATCGAGTAATTTCGGTGCACCGAACCCAGGTAAGAAAAAACTTGCAGGGGCCGTGTTTCCGGAGGACTGGGTACCTACGGGGTGCCTGTGGATTTTTTTCTACAGAGACGTGGGACTCAGGAATCTAGAGACCGGGGCTCGCCTGTGAGGGATTTTGCAGAGACCGTGTTTGAGGAGGAACGTGTACCTACGGGGTGCCTGTGATTTGTGTCACAGAGACGTAGGACACAGGAATCCAAAGACCGGGGGTGCCTGCAAAGGAACCTGGGCGATCACGGGACTGAAGGTCCGGGAATTGGCTACATTGTGATAGATTATCACGGGAAAAATACGAAGTCCTCGGAAATGGGAAATAAGGGATCTAAGGTGATTAAGGGAAAGGTAGGCTTAAACAGGGACAATGACACATACCCCGGGGTACCTGACGATAGTCCGTTAGGGAGAATGCTAAATAATTGGGATCAGGGTGGAAGAAAGGGAAAATCTAAAAGGAAGATGGTAAAATACTGTCAAAAGTGGTCCCAGAAACCTATTCAGGGCGACTCAGTGTGGTGGCCTAGATTCGGTACTGACGAAGACTGGGTCCGGCAAGCCCTCATTTTATATGTCAATTCAAAACCTGATGTTAATCTGGAAGAAAGTGATTATGCCCTTTGTTGGCTGCCGGTTACGATATCTTGCCAAATGCAGGTAACTAATAAAGACTCGAAAGGGCAGAAAGAATGGGACCCTTTAGATCACTTACCGCCGCCCTACGTGACCCCGTCTGCCCCACAGAATGTTCCTTCGGGTGACGACGATTCAGGGGAAGGGGAAGAAAATGGGGAGGAATCACAAACTACCTCAGGGGTACAGACCAGATCTCAAGCTGAAAAGGGTCACAGACAAAACCCTGTCTCGATTGCAAGAATGAATCCACTCCGGGAAGTGCCCATGGGGGGCGAGGAAGGAAGGACGGGATATGTGAACGTTCCCTTGACGAGTACTGAAGTACGGAATTTCAGGAGGGAGATGAAGGGTCTACTAGAGGACCCCATGGGACTTGCTGAACAATTGGATCAGTTCCTGGGTCTGAATACTTACACGTGGGAAGAGATGTGTTCCATCATGAAAACATTGTTCTCTAGCCAGGAGCGTCAGATGATACGACAAGCTGCGCTCTTGGTCTGGGAGAGAGAGGGGGGAGAAGGAGGGGAGCAGAAGTTTCCCCTCACCGACCCCAAGTGGGATAAGAACACGGAGGGAGGACGGCGCAACATGAGAGACATGCGGGAATATTGGATAAAAGGAATAAGACACGCAGCCCCGAAGGGGCACAATTTTACCAAGGCCTTTGGTAATCATCAAAACCCGGAGGAAACCCCTACGGACTTCCTAGACAGGATTAGGAAGAATTTGCAGCAGTTTGCTGGGGTGGACCCTGAGACGGACGTGGGGCAACAACTCATACGGGTAGAGTTTGTATCAAAGGCCTGGCCGGACATACGAAAGAAGTTAGAGAAAATGGATGATTGGGATAGTAAATCTTTAAGTGAATTACTACGAGAGGCGCAAAAGGTGTTTGTGAGAAGGGACGATGAGAAGCAAAGGAAGGCGACAAAGATAATGATGCAAACGGTGCAACAAATGACAGCTGGAAGAAAGGAAAAGGGAGAGCCATGGCAGAAACAGGAAAGGGGAGAGTCGTGGCAAGAGCAAAGGAAAAGAGAACCATGGCCGGAACAAAGGAAGAGTGGAGGAATGCGAGACCGCGACAGGGAAACGAAGAGGACACTCAGATGTTACTATTGTAATGAAGAGGGACATTTTAAACGGGAGTGCTCCCGCTACAAGCGGGAGGTGAGGTCGTACGCCCTGATGGAGGAAGATTAGGGAGGTCGGGGGTTCCTACCCTTGGGGCAAAAGGACTATCGACAGGAACCCCTGGTAAACTTGAAAGTAGGGCCCCAAGGATCGGAGATCACATTTATGGTGGACTTGGGAGCCGAAAGATCAAGTATAATCCAAATACCCCCCGGCACCCGAGCAGGAGGAAAAGTTATGGGGGTATCTGGAATTGGAGGACATAAATTACAAGTCCCAGTGGTGGAGGACGTGGAAATTGGATATGAAAACAGAACTACTAAACGAGACCTCCTTCTACTGCCATCGGCGGGGTTTAATTTGTTAGGAAGAGACTTGCAGGTCAAACTAGGGATCGGAACGGTACCAAGTAACGGGGAAATGGTGGTAAGGTTGTTCGCCCTCACCGAAGAAGATGATCAACAAATAGACCCGGAAGTTTGGTACCGAGAGGGGAACAGAGGGGGTCTAAACATCAAACCTCTCCAAATCACCATGTTACCAGGAAGAGGCCCGGTAAGAAGGAAACAATACCCGATTGCTATGGAAGGACGGGAGGGGTTACAACCTGTGATAGAAAGATTAATCACAGATGGACTACTGGAGGAATGCATGTCCCCTTTCAATACTCCAATACTCCCTGTGAGGAAGCCAGACGGGACATATAGGCTGGTGCAAGACCTGCGGGGGTTGAATGAAGTAGTCCAGGCTAGATACCCGGTGGTACCTAATCCCTACACGTTAATGAGTAAAATTCCCCCCGAACATGAATGGTTCAGCGTAATAGATCTGAAGGATGCTTTCTGGAGTTGCCCCCTTGACGAAGAAAGTCGGAACCTTTTTGCCTTTGAATGGGAGAATCCCTTCACAGGACGAAAGCGACAGTTAAGATGGACGGTCTTGCCGCAGGGATTCACGGAGTCACCCAATTTGTTTGGACAAATACTGGAGCAGATCTTAGGAGGATTTCAGTGTAACGCGGAGAATCAATTGCTCCAATATGTCGATGATCTCTTACTCTCAGGACCAAGAGAAGAGGAGGTACGAGCAGACACCGTTGCCCTGTTGAACTTCCTGGGGAAACAGGGTCTACGCGTCTCCAGGACAAAACTCCAGTTTGTGGAGCGAGAAGTAAGATATCTGGGCCATCAAGTCAGTAAGGGGCACCGCCGTATCACGCCAGAACGAATATCAGGAATTACGGGTATGCCAATACCCAGGACGAAGAAGGAAGTCAGACAATTCCTGGGACTAGTAGGGTATTGCCGGATATGGATTGAAAGTTACACCACTTTAGTAAAACTTTTGTACGACAAACTGGGACAAGCAGGACAAAAGGTGGACTGGTCAGATGAGGAGGAGCAGCGATTTAATATTATTAAAAATAAACTGATTCGAGCTCCGGTATTGGCTTTACCCACCCTGAAGGAACCGTTCCAGTTATATGTTAATAGCGCCAGCAGAATTGCCCTGGGTGTGCTTACTCAGCTGCGGGCAGGGAAACGTCAGCCGGTTGCATTTTTGTCAAAAATGTTAGACCCTGTGTCATGTGGATGGCCGACCTGTATACAGGCAGTGGCAGCTACGGCAATGTTAGTAGAAGATGCCCGAAAACTTACCTTTGGAGGAAGGATCACAGTATACTCCCCACATTCGGTTAGTGCCATACTGGCTCAAAAGGCTCACCGCTGGTTAACAGACTCTCGCATCCTAAAGTATGAGACGATTTTGATGACCGGGAACGATCTCAATTTTGCAAAAGATCTCAGTTGCAACCCAGCCCAGTTTCTGTACGGACGTCCTGCAGACGGGGAACAGGAGCATGATTGTGTGGAATTTGTGGACTTGCAGACCAAAAGCCGAGAGGACCTGCAAGAAGCCCCGCTGGGTGAGGGACAGGAACTGTATATCGACGGGTCCTCCCGGTGCATCAGTGGAGTACGATACAGTGGTTATGCTGTTATAGATGGTGCAACGAAACGGACGGTTGAGTCTGGACGACTGCCCGGGAAGTGGTCAGCCCAATCCTGTGAGTTGTACGCCCTCCAGAGGGCCCTGAAGTTGTTGGAAGGGAAAGTGGGGACCATATATACTGACTCAAAGTATGCATACGGAGTCGTTCATACTTTCGGGAAAATCTGGAAAGAGCGAGGATTGATAACTTCCCGGGGAAAAGAATTAGCTCACGAACAAATGATCAGCCTAACGTTGGAAGCCCTGGCGTTACCTACGGAACTTGCAGTAGTCCATGTACCCGGTCACCAGAAGGGGTCGACACCGGAAGCGGTGGGAAACTGGCTGGCAGACGAGGAAGCCAAGCGGGCAGCGGTCGAAAAATCCGTCCAATTGTTAACGTTAATACCGTTGAGGGAAGGGCTCGCTAAACAACCCGTCTTCACCCAGGGGGAGATTGATAAAATGGATCAATTGGGTGCCCGGCTAGATACTAACGGGAAGTGGACGGTTCCTGATGGGAGACAAGTACTGAACAAACAGATCACCCGGGGTATTCTGCACCGATTACACCATCAGACCCACTGGGGGGTGCAAGCCATGTGTGACACAATCCTGAGAGACTATGTATGTAGGGGGATATACACATTAGCCCAACAAGAGGTAGTCGGATGCCCCACTTGCCGGCGTATTAATCAGAAAACCATGCGTTCTATGCCAGCTGGTGGTCAGCCCCTAGCGATTCGGCCATTTCAGAGGATCCAAGTTGACTTTACAGAATTACCCCCAGTACAGAGATGGAAATATCTGCTAGTAATAGTAGACCATTTCACTCACTGGGTAGAGGCTTTCCCAACTGCCAAAGACGATGCACCAACCGTGGCCCGACTGTTGTTAGAGAACATAATCCCGAGATATGGCATAATGGAATCTATTGACTCCGATTGCGGGACACATTTTATTTCTAAGCTACACCATTTGATCTGTAGTGCCCTGGGTATCCAATGGAAATTCCACACACCTTGGCATCCTCAGAGTTCGGGTCGAGTTGAGAGAATGAATGGCACGCTCAAGACCCAATTGACTAAGCTGATGTTAGAAACTAAGTTACCCTGGCCAAAGTGCCTGCCCATTGCCCTAATGAGGATACGTACGGCACCTCGCCGCGATGTCGGGGTTTCCCCCTAAGAAATGCTCTTCGGATTACCGTATTGGAGTAAGGCTGATGGATGTCCCACTCTACAAGGGGGGATGTATTTATCCGAACCTATTTACTGGCCTTATCCCGTTCTTTTGCAGAACTCCGGAGGAAAGGTCTCCTGGCTCAGACTCCGCCGCTCGACTTCCTCCTGCATAAGGTGGAGCCCGGAGATTGGATACTTGTTAAGACCTGGAAGGCCGAAAAGCTCCAGCCGCGGTGGGAAGGACCATTCCTGGTTCTGTTAACAACTGAAGCAGCTGTTCGGACGAAAGAAAAAGGGTGGGTCCACGCATCAAGGATAAAGGGGCCTGTTCCGCCTGAAGAAGAAAGCACCTGGACATGCGAGCAAGGGGACAAGCCGTTGTCGGTAAAACTGAAAAGACAGCAATAATGAACTCTACTTGGACTGTATTGGTGGGGATATTGATCAGTTTACTCCTGTATGTGGGGGAGGGTGAGGGGAGATGTGACAAATGTCGAACTACAGTAAGACTTGGGATTCGAATCTATTCGGGATCATTTGTGTCCCATTCCTATGTGGACGATAGGTGTTACGATGTGAGTGCACGCCACGAATGTTGGGAGGATGGGAGACCCTATTATCAGGTATATAATAAAGGATACGGTGGCACAATCCATGGATGCCCTATAAATGACCGCTGGGTGTGTATTAGCAAAACTGGGAGGTGGGACCTATCCTCCGTGTTGCTCAGGGAGCAGGTTGACAGAGTCAAGGAGACCAAGATACAGATCCCTGATCGGGAGTTGGGGAAAGAGCAAGACCGTCAGGGAACGGTCGTGCTCCCTAAAGTGCCATCTGTATACGAAGAGGTAGAAGGACAGATTGAACTCCCTGATGTTACACAAAACCTGTTTATTGATCTCACCTCTAGAATAGCCACTGTTTTAAATGTTAGCAATTGCTGGGTCTGTGGGGGGCCGCATATGTCGGAACAATGGCCGTGGACTGGTCAAAGCTTAGACATAGGGGAATTGCTGCAAACCACTTGGACTCATGACAACGACAGAAAAAGCCAGGGGTGGAGACTGACAAACAGCCCTGAGGGCCAGTTCTGTATTGAAGGCAAGGGGACCGTGAAGGTAGGGATTAGCCCCTGTCAGAATATATTGGATGCAACCACGCGAGTCTGGTGGCCTGAGAATATTGCTTGGTACATTGCAAACCGAGATCATCAAAATTGCATTCGGTTACGTTCTGATTCCTCCTCTTACGAGCTAAGTGCTGACCCTTCCGATGGCATGAAAAGAGTGTGGAGCGGTGGTTGTCAGGGGAATCAATGCTGGAATAATCCTGTCCAGACTCTGCCACGGGGTCAACAATCCGAATACTGGAATTGCAGTGGTCCTGGTCCTTATGAGGGCGTCCCTGGGGTAAAGGAGTTGTGGGATGATGTTGTGAGGCAGGGAGGGCCTGCTCCAGATGGCCTATTTTGGATATGCGGTAATCAGGCATACTCCAAACTGCCCATGGGATGGGCTGGGGTATGCTTCCTGGGTCTAATACGACCTGCGTTCTTCCTATTACCCTGGGAGGAAGGTGATGATTTGGGAGTTAAACTCTTTGACTCCCTGCGTAGGTCGCCAAGGGATATCCAAGTCGGTGATTGGGGGGATGAGTGGCCACCGGCCCGGATTATTGAATACTATGGGCCGGCTACTTGGGCACAGGACGGATCATGGGGATATCGCACTCCTATCTATATGCTAAATCGAATTATCAGGCTCCAAGCAGTCGTAGAGGTCATTACTAACCGGACTGCCCTGGCCCTAGAGCTGTTGGCTCAGCAGCAGGATCAGATGAGGGCTGCTATATATCAAAACCGACTTGCCTTGGATTATCTGTTGGCCTCGGAGGGGGGTGTGTGCGGGAAATTTAACCTGACAAACTGCTGTCTTGAAATTGACGATAATGGTAAAGCGGTTTTGAAAATTTCCGATGAAATTCGGAGATTGGCCCATGTGCCAGTACAATCTTGGCGTCCTCTTAGTGACATCGGATGGTGGGATGGTCTCCTAGGTGGTAGCTGGTGGCGCACGGCGTTGCTGGTGGTTGGGGGAGGCATGATTCTTCTTCTCGTATTACCCTGCCTAACTCCCTGTATTCAGTTTTTAATTCAGAAAAATATTTCCCGACTCCAGGCAGTGGTGGTTCCACAACATGGGACGCGGGAACTTAAAGTGATGTTGCTGCGAAAGACCAAGGATTTCCCGGGCCCTTGAAGGGAAGGGGGGCTTATCTGGGTCAGGCACATCTTAAAGAAGAAAAGGGTGGAATTGTGAGAGGTAATTTCGGTTTAAACTTTAAGATGTGCCTGGACCACAGACTGATCTATAATAAAAGACAAAACTTTTGTTTCTTTTCTAACAACCATTTTATATACTCAAAAGTAGAGTAGTTTAAATTGTGCAGAATGCTGACAATTTGTGAGCGATAGTAAAAACAAGCAGGCTCTTGATTAATGAAGCCATTCACACAGCAGGGAAGGATGAGTCCTTGACTGATAAGACTCCAGGATGGGGGAACGACTTGAGACATCTGTTTCAGATTAAAGCCTTTGACTGATAAGACTACAGGGTGAGAAAAACAACAAACTTTGGAGACTCTGGAGCCTTTTGTTGCAGACTTTGTGATAAAAATAATGATGTTTTTAAGAATGTGAACCTTATGGCTTGTTGGAGCCAAGGAGAGGAGGGACTTGTGCTATATATAATGGAGACTTTGTAAGCCTCAGCGCGCCTTTTCTTTAAGGGTGCCCGACTCTGCAGACTTGACTTGTTAATAAAACTTTGTTTTCCTGAATTTGTCTAGAGCGATTATTGAGAAGCGATTTTCGTTTCTAACAGGTAGGCAATGCCGATTGGTATTATTGTGAGACTATTAATCAAGAAACTTGGCTAATGTTTTGGGCACCTGGATTCAAATCCCGCCATGGTAGATGGTGGAATTTGAACTCAATAAAAATCTAGAATTAAGAGTCTAGTGATGATCACAAATCCTTTGTCAATTGTCAGAAAAACCCATCTGCTTCACTAATGCCCACAGCAATGTGACCAACTCTTAAATGTCCTCTGGACAAGCAGGGATGGGCACTACATACTGACAATCAATAAAATCAACACCATTCAGGACAGAGTATTGGTACCCCATTCACCACCATTAACATTAAATCTCTTCACCATTGATGCACAGTAGCAGCAGTGTGTACCATAAACACAATCATTAAGACACCTTTAAAGGATCTTCTGAACTTGTGAACTCTAACACCTAGAAGGACAAGGGAAGCAGATGCATCAGAATATCATCACCTGCAAGTTCTCCTAATTTCTGCTCCTATGCATTATGGTCTCATGGCCCTTCAAGTCAACACCATTCTGCCATGGAACTATATCACCATTGTTGTTTCAGTGTTCTAAACTGTCTCATGGAAACACTCTGAATGTCCTTGTAGTTAATGCTGCAATATATTAAGAAACCAGCTTTCTACTACTTTCTCAAGAGCAAGTAGTGATGGACAATAAATGCTACCCTAACTAACAAAATCCACATCCTGTGAACATTTTTTTTTACAAGTTCTCAACAGAAAGACCTACCAATTTCCCAAGTTCTAATGTGATGCATTCTCAGTAAACATGGAAACCTTAAAACCATGTGAAATTGTGACTTAAGGATTGGTGGCAAATATAACTGTACAAATCTGTGAATATCTATTAGCTTTGGTTAAAAAAAAAACTTGGGGGTAGATATTGTGTAAGACAATGTTTCTAGACTGATTTCAGTTCCACAATGTCACATTGACTTGAATGGGGAAAAGACAAAATATCTAAAAATCTCATAGAGTAAAGAGTTATACTTTGTTGTACTCAAATGTCTATCTTACCATGGTTCTTATACCTAGTTGCTATCATGCAAAAGAAAAATCACATCTTGATCAGTGAAGATATTCTTCTTGTTAAAACTCAGTAGTGCTTTCTTGTCTACCACAGTAATCCAAATAGTCGCTTAGATCCATTCAAGAGGATTAGCAGCAGCATTTTTGTGCACACAAGTGACAGATGTATCTCCAAGTGTTTTTACTTAAATCTGCAATAGTGTAATTTTCTATTGAATGGGAAGTCCTAAGGGTTATAATGAATAGAAATGGAATTCATTCGCTGGCTCTCCAGTGTGAAAAAAGCTATCCTAGACCATCTATTCCTACAGAAATAAATAAATCTCTCTTGTCTGATGGTTTGTGACCAGCAATCCATTATTGTCCAATTACCACCATTCTCTATCTTTGGTTTACATCTTGTGCATTGACCCATAGCCAGTCGGAAATATGATGGATACAATTTGGAGAGGCTGCAGCTGTGTGTGATAAACAACTGCTACTTTACAAAGTCGGTACACATGCCTGAGAACATAAATCACGGTTTGAATAAAAAAAGCCACAAACAATGTGAATTTTCAAAATCCTCTTCAAAGCCAAAAAAAAAGTCCCAATTACCCATTCTGTGCTCAGGTGGTCCTCTGCAATAAAAACAGATGGATGGACAGATTTGCCTTTAAAGTGGCATCAATGGTTTTTTATTGTTAAAGGATGTGTGTGTGTATGCTTAATTCCCACAAAACTATCATTTCCTTCCTCAAGAAATACTTTCAGACTTCATCAAATCAGGAATTGCCAAAAACTAAGACAAGAAGCAAGGAGTGAATGTGGTCTCAAGCTGTTGTACAACTCATTACCCATGTGTATGTTTTCAGGTCTATCTTGAAAATATAACCCTCTTGTTTTTATAAGGTGAATTCACATTTCTTCCTTGTTCACTAGTGTCTCTGGCTGCTGTCCAATTAGCTTTATGATGGAGATCTTGTTCCTAAACCATTGTTGCTCTATCTACATCACTGATATACACATCAGTTACAGGTTTTCTATTTACACATTTTTTTTATTTCAAAAATATACTTTATTCATAAAATAATTTGATGGTCTGTACAGTTGGTCATGCCATACATATGTAAATATGTACACACAGAGATCAGAATTTATCATTTTTATACAGGTCTGTACATTTTTCAATCATATGCCCATATAATTAGCTGAGGCGTCAGCAGGGCCCAAATGACTGCATGGGCCCCCTGTTCTTCGTTAGGCAGGCGGACTGTACACAGTGGTCTTTCCCCACTGCGCCTTGGCGGCAGCTGCCCCAAACTTCAGCGCATCCCTCAACACGTAGTCCTGGACCTTGGAATGTGCCAGTCTGCAGCACTCAGTAGGGGTCAACTCCTTCAGCTGGAAGATCAGCAGGTTTTGGACCGCCCAGAGAGCGTCCTTCACCGAGTTGATGATCCTCCAGGCACAGTTGATGTTCGTCTCGGGGAACAGGCTGTAGAGCACGGAGTCCCGCGTCACGGCGCTGCTCGGGACGAACCTCGACAAACACCACTGCATTCCTCTCCAGACTTCTTCTGCGTAGGCACATTCCAGAAGGAGGTGTGTGACAGTCTCGTCCCACCCGCAGCTGCTTCGAGGGCAGCGTGCGGTGCGGCTGAGAGTCCGGGCGTGCATAAAGGATCTCACAGGCAGAGCCCTTCTCACCACCAGCCAAGCCATGTCTTGGTGCTTGTTGGAAAGTTCTGGCGATGAGGCATTCTGCCAAATGGCTTTGACAGTCTGCTCAGGGAACCGCTCGATAGGATCCACCCTCTCCTTTTCCCGAAGGGTCTCAAGGACACTACGTGCTGACCACTTCCTGATGGACTTGTGGTCAAAGGTGTTTTCCTTCATAAACTTCTCCATGAAGGACAGGTGATACAGAACAGTCCAACTACTCAGAGCATTCCGCAGCAGCAAGGCCAGGCCCATCCTTCGCTCTATTTACATATTAAGATCATAATAAGAAAAGGCATGATACTCAATGGTTAGCACCACTGTGCTCACATCGCCAAGGACCTGCGTTCAATTCCACCTTTGGGTGACTGTGTGGAGTATGCACATTTTCCCTGAGTCTGTGTGGGATTCTCACAGGATTAGTCTATAGGCCACCAAATAATAAAATCACATTGGGGTGTGTAATAAGCAAATAAATAACTAATACCTATAAAATGTTACAGCAATTATCATGGGGGATTTTAATTTACGTGTCACTTGATCAAACCAGATTGGTCAGCATAACTTTGAGGAGGAATTCATTAAATGTAACTGTGATAGTTTTCTTGAACAGCATGAATTGGAACTGATGAGGGAGCAAGCTATCCGAGATCTGGTCCTGTGCAACGAGACAGGAATAATTAATGATCTCATAGTAAGGGATCCTCTTGGAAGGGGTGATCACAGTCTGGTTAAATTTAGGATACAGATGAAAAGTGCAAAGATGAAATCCAGTACCAGGGATTTTCCTTAAACAAAGGAGACTGCAATAGGATGAGGGAGGAGTTGGCTAAAGTAGACTGGAAGCAAAGACTTTATGGTCAGACAGTTGACGAACAGTGTAGGACTTTCAAAGCAACTTTTCAAGGTGCTTAGCAAACGTTTGTATCAGTGAAAAAGAGGACTGTAGGAAATCTGCCTGGGGTGTCGAAGGAAATAAGAGAGGCTACCAAATTGAGGCTACTATCCTATTGCAGTCTCCTTTGTTTAAGGAAAATCCCTGGTACTGGATTTCACCTTTGCACTTTTCATCTGTATCCTAAATTTAACCACACTGTGATCACCCCTTCCAAGAGGATCCCTTACTATGAGATCATTAATCATCTATTGCATCCTCTGCACCCGATGTGGCCTCCTCTATATTGGGGAGACAGGTCGCCTACTTGCGGAGCATTTCAGAGAACACCTCTGGGACACCCGGACCAACCAACCCAACCACCCTGTGGCTCAACACTTTAACTCCCCCTCCCACTCCACCAAGGATATGCAGGTATTTGGACTCCTCAATCGCCAGACCATAGCAACACGACGGTTGGAGGAAGAGCGCCTCATCTTCTGCCTAGGAACCCTCCAACCACAAGGGATTAACTCGGATTTCACCAGTTTCCTCATTTCCTCTCCCCCCACCTTGTCTCAGTCAAATCCATTGAATTCAGCACTGCCTTCCTAACCTGCAATCTTCTTCCTGACCTCTCCGCCCCCACCCCAGTCTGACCTATCACCCTCACCTTGACCTCTTTCCACCTATCACATTTCCGACGCCCCTCCCCCAAGTCCCTCCTCCCTACCTTTTATCTTAGCCTGCTGGACAAACTTTCCTCATTCCTGAAGAAGGGCTTATGCCCGAAACGTCGATTCTCCTGTTCCCTGGATGCTGCCTGATCTGCTGCGCTTTTCCAGCAACACATTTTCAGCTACCAAATTGAAAGACAAGGCATAAAATGTAGCAAAAATCAACAGGAAACCAGAAGGCTGAGTAAACCTTAAAGGTCAATAGAAAGCCAAAAAAAAGAGCTATAAAGAAAAGTAAGATAGATTATGAGAATAAACTAGCTCAGAATACAAAGACAGATAGCAAATGTTTCTAGAAATAACTAAAATAAGAAAGAATGGCTAAAGTAAACTTTGGCTCTTTACAGAATGAGATGGGGGGATTCAATGATTATGTGAAATGGCCGAGGCATTGAACAGGTATTTTGTGTCGGTCTTCACAGTGGAGATCACTAATAACATGTCAGTAATTGACAAAGAGACAAAGGTAGGTGAGGTCCTGGAAACAATCATTATCATGGAAGAGGTACTGTTGGGTAAGCTAATGGAGGTAAGGATAGACAAGTCTCCTGGCCCTGATGGAATGCATCCCAGGGTACTAAAACAGATGGCGGGAAAAATAGAAAAGGCACTTGTGGTAATTTTCTGAAATTCAGTGGACTCTGGGCAGTTCCAGCAGATTGGAAAACAGAAAATGTGACACCACTGTTTAAAAAAGAAGGTAGGCAAAAGATGAGGAATTATAGACCAGCTGGCCTTACTTCTGTAGTGGGGAAAATGCAGAGGCATCTGGGGTGTCTTGGTGCATGAATCACAGAAGATTGGTCTGCAGGCACTACAGGTAATTAAGAAAGCAAATGGAACTTTGTTCTTCATCGCTAAAGGGATTGAGTTTCAAAGCAGGGAGGTTACGTTGCAGCTGTACAGGGTGCTGGTGAGGCCACATCTGGAGTACTGCATGCAGTTTTGGTCTCCTTACTTGAGAAAGGATGCCCTGGCATCCATTCTTCTGGGGAGGTGGAAAGAAAAAAATGGGTTCAATCATTGCTAACTGCCCTGAATTCACTGGATAAGTTCTCCTCATTACAATAGAGAACAGAAGGTTGATGATGAGACTTGGTAAATTGTTCTTTCACACTTCATTATGGGTTTATAAACATCTTGGCATTTGTTTTTGGAACTCTGAAAACTGATTTTGAGATTTGATTGGTTTTAAAAATTGTTCATGTTTACATTGCAATCAGGAAATATAATTTAAAAAAAAAGCTTTTCAAGATATATTTGGCGCCAATCATGGAATTCAACCTTGACAAAGAGAACTGGGATAATTATAAACAAAGATTACACATTTCGCTGAAACTGAATAAATAGGAAGCAAGGAATAAGTTATCACTTTTCTTCACAGTGATGGGGCCACATATTTCTTATGTCATTTTTAAGCAGAGTTATCCATAGATCCTCAGTTTAACGGTGCATATTAAAGGTATTGAGATTTTAGACTAATATTTTGGCATTTCTTACAATGAAATTGCACAAATGGTAGTAGCCCATGAATGAAAGCAGTTGCCAAATGATTGTTGCAAAAAATCACTCTGATATAAAACAAACTGTGGGCATGATACCAGCTTAGAAATTCACTTATGACTGAAGAACATTATAATCCAGGTCAAGTTTACGACTAAAAGCAGATATGGAAAGAGATCAGTGATCAGGCCACAGCAAAGGTAATGTCAGAAAGAGATAACTGCAAAAAACCGAGGAGAAAGGTTAACAGTTGATGTGGGTGCGGGTGGCTGCCAGTTTGCAATATAATTTAGCATACAACACAGAAAGTAAATTCCTGTTCCTCTTTGCAGCTTGTATCACCTGGATCTCTGGTGCTGGTACAACACGGATGAGAGGAATGCTATGGTAGCCAAACCCCACAATTCGGTAAGCCACGCCATTTGCGGAAATACTTAAATGCAATCACAAAAATGGCCAACTGTTTCACTTTATTAGTGTAATCCAGAATAAAAAGACGATCACATTTTTAATTAGTTTAAATATAACTGCAGTCGGTTCTTCTATAGTGTGATGGTTGTGATTTGGTGCAAACCTGCTTTATAGAAAAATCACGCTTTAGAAAAGCACTTAAAGTGTTGGCGATGTAATCACATTACAGCCAACACACCTTTTAAAAGTTCACGCTTTAGAAACAGCGTCCCCACTTGGCCAATCGCATTACAGCAAATTCACATTGACAGAATGTTATAGCAGAATGGCCTGTAGTTTATTACAAACAAAGCACAACTAATTAACAACTAACCATGGGAACAAATTATTGTTGATGACTTCAAAGATGCCTTGCTTTGGTCACTAGCTTTTGATGGATTAGCAGAAGGAGAGAAGAATACAGCAAGCCAGGCAGCATCAGGAAGTGGAGAAGTCGCCGTTTCGCGTGCAAGCCAACTCTGCCAGCCTCTTCTTGTCTACCTTCCTCATGCTGCCTGGCTTGCTGTGTTCTTCTCTCCTCCTGCTCATCTACCTTGGATTCCGGCATCTACAGTTTTTTGTTTCTTACCAAGTTTAGTCACTAACTTTTAGCAAGTTAATCGTTAGCTCATTTAACTGGATAGCTCGCTTGTAATGCAGAGTGATGCCAATAAGTAGGTTAGGTTCCTGCATTGGTTGAGGTTACCATGAAGGACTCTCCTTTTCAACCTCTCCCCTCACCAGAGATTTGGCAACCCTCAGGTTAAACCACTCTCAGTCATCTCTCTGTGATGAGAAAGCAGCCCTATGGCCTGATAAGACTACAACAACATTTTCTTTATCTAAAACTAGGATTGAGAATCAGTATCTTCTTAAATTTGTGGATGTTTTAATGGGATTTCCTAAGGCAGTGTCTTTGAAAAAGTTACACAGAAATTGTTGTAAACATTTAATGTTATAAGATATTAGTTCAAAAATGGCTGCCTGTTGTGAATTGGCTTAATGACCTGTTCTCACTATAAGATACAACAGTTCAATTGAATAAACATTGTAACAAATGAAAATTCGGTCCTCTTTCTGAAATGGTAAGCATTAGGATGAAATGTTTAAAGATCATTCATTACTGGGGTGAGATAGAAAGGATATTTTGATACAGCAGATGTGTGGAGGTAGCCTTAGCTTTTTGAACAATCAATAGTGTCTGCAGGGTTCCTAAGATTACCCTTTGTTCTCTGGGACATGGCCAACTTATGAATATGTTAGACTTTCATCTTCATACAAAATTATTAAAGAGAAATTAAAGTAAAATATTAAAGAAAATTATGAACAAAATGATCTACATTTCTGATTCTGACAAAAGGGAAATAACCTGAAATATTAAATGTTTTTCTGTTTATTGATACTGCCAAAATCGGTGTGTGTTTCTAGCATCCTGTATTTTAAAAAAAAAATCATTTTCACAATTGGCAGAATTATGTGTGTGTCAAACATCATGTGATGTGTTTTTTTTTGTTTGGTAATTAAAAAGAAATGCCAGCACATAGTTGATAGAAGGTGCTGTCGATAGGCTTACATATGAAATGTTAATCAACTCTTTCCATTCCAGAAGATCTGGCAGACCTGCTGTGTGTTACTGGCATTTTCTTTTCATATTGAAAGCAAATCTATCTGATCGCCTGTTGCTTGTTGCCAGTCTGAACTACATTCGTGATATTCAGGTGTGAAAGTCTGGCTGTTTTTTATTCAAGAGTATTGCTCTACAATCAAGGATCGACTTACTTCAGCTTCTTCAATTTATCTTCCCTCACCCACAACATAAGTTCAAAGCACTTTCTACATTAAAATCTCTCCACACTTTCCATTTGAATCATTTGCTTATCCTGGGCAATTTCAATGTCCACCTGATCTCTTTCTTCTTTGTCTTGCTCTCAGCACCTTCCTTAACATTTACCTCACCTTTTTGGCAATGTAGCCAGACCCTCAGCCTTTTAATTACTCATGACCTTTCAATCATTAAAGTCTCTACTGCTTACAACCTCCCTGTTACCGCAGTCCCTATCCATCAATGGATATAACTCTCCGAGCTTCCTCATAAATATCCTCTGAAACTCCTCTGCCATTCAATAGGATTATGGCTGATCCGACATGCCTGATTTCTATTTTTCTGTGTTCTTCCCATAACCCTGGATTCACCCCATTGATCAAGAATCTATCTCAACCATGAATATACATAAGGAAATGGTATTTGGCTGTTGATGTTCTGATTAGATTCCCTACAGCGTGGAAACAGGCCCTTCGGCCCAACAAGTCCACACCGACCCGCCAAAGCGCAACCCACCCAGATCCATTTCCCCTCTGACTAATATACCTAACACTATGGGCAATTTAGCATGGCCAATTCACCTAACCTGCACATTTTTGGAATGTGGGAGGAAACCGGAGCACCCGGAGGAAACCCACGCAGACATGGGGAGAATGTGCAAACTCCACACAGAGAGTCGCCTGAGGCGGGAATTGAACCCAGGTCTCTGGTGCTGTGAGGCAGCAGTGCTAACCACTGTGCCACCGTGCCGCCCATGTATTGGCAAAGTTAGCAGAAACATCAATGGCTTATGACTGAGTGTGTTCTGAAGGAAATTATCATACTACACGAGCTCATAGTTTGTGACTATGCTCTGTTAAGAGATGGCAAACTTATATCTGAGACAATGATGATGGAAATCAGCCTTTTCTCTACCTAAAATGCATTATCCCAGTCTCACTACTGTTACTACAGAAGTAATATGAATTCATAGTTGAATCAGGCAACTACCAGCTGATCCGACCAAAGAACACACCCGATAATTAAACACACTGATCAGAACTTTGGATCCAGTCCTTCAGAGTTCCCTACGCGCCCTCATCCCACGTACTTCTCATGTAGGCGACTTCCACTGCCTTCCAAAGGTACACAAAGCCAACACACCGGGACGTCCCATTGTGTCGGGCAATGGGACCCTATGTGAGAATCTTTCCGGCTATGTGGAAGGCATCTTGATACCTACTGTACAGGGGATCTCCAGCTTCTGGCGCGACACTACGGATTTCTTACAGAAACTCAGCACCCTTGGACCAGTTGAACCGGGAACATTCCTCGTCACAATGACGTTTCCGCACTCTACACCAGCATCCCCCACAATGATGGCATTGCAGCAACAGCCGAGGTACTCAACACCAACAACTGCCAATCTCCAAACACCATCCTACAACTCACTCGCTTTATCCTTGGTCATAATGTCTTCACCTTTGACAACCAGTTCTTCATCCAGACACACGGAACAGCCATGGGGACCAAATTTGCACCCCAATATGCCAACATTTTTATGCACAGGTTCGAACAAGACTTCTTCTCTATGCAGGATCTCCAACCAACATTATACACCAGGTACATTGATGACATTTTCTTCCTCTGGACCCATGGCGAGGAGTCACTGATAAAACTACACAGTGACATCAACAAGTTTCATCCCACCATCAAACTCACCATGGACTACTCTTGACTGTCTGTCTCATTCTTGGACACATGCGTCTCCATCAAGGATGGACACCTCAGCACCACACTCTACCGCAAACCCACAGACAACCTCACAATGCTACACTTCTCCAGCTTCCACCCAAAACATATTATAACAGCCATCCCCTATGGACAAGCCCTACGCATACACCGGATCTGCTCAGATGAGAAGGAACGTGACGGACACCTGGAAGTACTCAAGAATGCCTTCACAAGAACGGGGTACGATGCTCAACTCATCGACTGCCAGTTCCGACGTGCCACAGCAAGGAACCGTAATGACCTCCTCAGGAGACAGACACTTGCTGCAACCGACAGGGTACCCTTCGTTGTTCAGTATTTCCCAGGAGCTGAAGAATTACGCCATGTTCTTCATGACCTGCAACACATTATCAATGCGGATGAGCACCTCACCAAGACTTTCCCCACACCTCCACTACTCGCCTTTAAACAACCGCCAAACCTCAAATAGATCATTGTTCGTAGCAAACTGCCCGGCTCTCAGGACAACTCCATACAACCCTGTCACAGTGGACGCTGCAAGACGTGTCAGAGTGTGGACATAGATACCACTATTACGCGTGGGAACATCTCCCACCTTGTACATGGCAGGTACTCATGTGACTCAGCCAACATTGTCTACCTTATACGTTGCAGGCAAGGATGCCCGGTGGCATGGTACATTGGGGAAACAGAGCAAAGGCTACAACAACGGATGAATGGGCACCGCACAACAATCAACAGACAGGAGGGTTCCCTCTCAGTTGGGGAACACTTCAGTGGTCCAGGACATTCAGCCTCGGACCATCGGGTGACCATCCTCCAAGGTGGACTTCGGGACAGGCAGCAGAGAAAAGTGGCCGAGCAGAGGCTGATAGCTAAGTTCGGTACCCATGGGGAGGGCCTCAACCGGGACCTTGGGTTCATGACACATTACAGGTGACCACCATTGTACTATACCCACACACAGATACTCCTACACACACACACTCTCTCACACACACAGGCACTCCTATACACACATGCACACGGACACACATACACACAGACATGCACACAGACACCCACACACATCCTTACAGACACACACACTACCACACTCACATGTGCACCCCCTCACAGACTCTGCACTCACTACACACACACACACATACACTTTCTCACACTCAACAACCCCCAACCCAGACAGACAGACACACACAGACAGACAAAGACCCACATGCACACATATATTCTGTGGGGTGAATTTGTAGTTGCAGGATTACATTGTACTTTGCTCAAAAACTATATGCATTCATGTAGAACTCTGAGCTCAAAAACTGCATGAATTTATGTAAAACTCTGTTATCTCACTTTTTAGATTAGAATCTAAACATCGTGACATAGACAGAGAACACAGGGGGCCAACACCTTCAACATATTGTCTAGCTATCACATTGTTAACAGCTAACCCGAGAATTAAAAAAAAGGTTTTGTGATTTACACATGAAAGAGGTGAAACTATCACTGTATTCTAACAGATGAAAGGCTTAACAGATAACCAATTTTTCAATGTATAATTTCAGTTACATCACACTGTAAATTTTTGCTATAAATTCTGTGTGTTAGGATTGAGCCCTCCACTATCACCTGATGAAGGAGTGTCGCTCCGAAAGCTCGCGTGCTTCCAATTAAACCTGTTGGACTATAACCTGGTGTTGTGTGATTTTTAACTTTGTACACCCCAGTCCAACACCAGCATCTCCAAATCATATTTGAATCATAGAATTATAGAGTCCAGACAGTGCGGATAAAGGCTATTCAGCCCATCTGACATTCCAAAGAAAATCCCTGTGCTACCACGCCACCACCCTCACTTGATTAACAACACCAATCTGCAACTGTTATCAGGTTGTCCACTCTTGCCTGTCAACTTGGACATAACATTCCCAGCAATGGACATGCTGATTTTAGCATCAAATGTCAGATTGATGGCAACTATGGAGCCAAAATATATGAAACTGTTGACAATCTCCAGTGTCACTTCAACAGAAAAGATGGCTTGTAAGTCACACAAGATTAAAAGGGCAATGAGATGAAGGTGGCAGAAGAACAGCAATGTCAATTCAAAATCTCCCTCAAAGTGTGACTTAAGAGCTCATCTCACAGGATAGTGCCAAGTACAAAGAATATACTTCCAAATAAATGTGATAAATACTGCAAAGACAAGTAGTATAAATCCCAAATGGGAGATCGTGGTATAAATCAGAAAGCAAACAATAATCATATGTACGCTGTATTTTGATTTCAGCCCAGGAGACATTCAGAGGTGACATACCAGCTTCTATACATGCAACAGGAGTTATATTTACAATTCTTTTTCAATGTTTGTACTTATGCTTACAGCTTCTGGTTTCAATTTCTGTGGCTGCACCTATGCTGAAAGCAGAAATGAGTCAACTGCTCATAGATACCTTAAACAATTGAATATGACACTGTAAACCTATTCAAGTCAATAGTTAAGGGATAATGCTGCTCCAAATGAGTTACACCACAAAAAGTATGTATTTGCATTGCAATTGTATCACTAAAACTTGCATTAGTAAACAAGTGTGAGATTTTTGCACTGTGATATGGGATAACAATGAGTTTGAATTACTTGGAGATTCTTTCTCTTGATACTAAGGTAATCAACCTTCACAATTTGTGAAACTAAGAATAATCCAAAAATAAACTCTGTTTGCTAGCCTATCTCAACATTTCATACTTCAGCTTGACTGTCTTACAAAAGCATTGCCTGTTCCTCATTGTAAGAAGAATACAACATACATGATTATTTACCCATTCTAGTACATCTTGCATCTCTTTGAATTCCATCAATAGTAATGGAATGTTTTCTTTCAGTAATACCATTTTATTATGAAGTGCAGCACACAGAAAGAAGCCATTTTTAATTCTCATATATTAGGATGAAATGGTCATGATGTACAAGAGCTCCCTTTTTTTGGTTTCAATATACAATTGTGGGATTTGTCCTATTATGGACACCTTAACTGCCCCATCTCAACAACAGAAGTGGAGTCTTAAGGGAAGGCTTCCCATAATATGCACAGTGAGCTGCTCTGTAATTTCAAATTTGCACTCCCTCAAGTGTGGCGGAGCAGTAGACCTGAACTGTATCACTAAAGATAGTATCCATCATCACAATTATTTCTGTAACAATAATAGATGCATATTGGGACACTATCACAGGCAATATAAAACCTTGGTGCATATTCCCTGTTATACTACCAGACATATTAAACTGATGTAGAACATAGAAAAGTAGAGCTCAAAACAGGCCCTTTGGCCCACGATGTTGTGCTGAGGGTTAATCCTAATGTAAAATAAAATAAATTAACCTACGAACCCCCCAACTCACTGCTATTCATGTGCATGTCCAGCAGTGGCTTAAATGTCTCTAATGACTCTCCATCCACCACGACCGCTGGCAACGCATTCCATGCATTCACAACTCTCTGTGTAAAGAACCTTCCTCTGACGTCCCCTCTATACCTTTCTCCTAATATCATAAAACTATGACCTTTCATACCTGTCAATCCTGACCTGGGGAAATGTCTCTGGCTATTGACTCGATGTACAATAGTTATCATCTCAATACACACAACAATGGGGTATCTGTAATGTGACTAGAATGTATATTTTTAGAAAACTCGAGTCTAAAGGTGGGACCTGTTACAGTCACACTCTATTACAAATGGATTTTCTGATAAACATTAAAAAAAATCACAATTAGAGCAATTTGGAAGTAAATCCTGAGAATAATTGAGTGACACCTTTTTCCCTGCGGCAGCTGCCAAGTATTTGTAAATGGAATGTAACTAAGAATCACAAAGCTTGTCTCTGTGTGTTGCTAGCTCTTCCATTTAGAATATGTGGGATGAACATTTTGCGTGACATCATAGCTCCTGACTCAAAATGCACTGAATATCAAGTTGCAGCCTCCACATCACATTTAGTTTTGAATGTAGGAAATGAAAAGCGCTGTCCTCCTTTATTATATTCGTATAATGGTATTCTACATGATATGTCGTAAGAATCCACAAAGAACAGTCGTGACACATGGTAAATATGTGTCTGCAATTACACAGTTTGAGATAGTCTTCAATTTTAGGTTGTTGTATTGGAAAATGTTTCTCTCATCTCTTTCATTTCTACCACAGGTTATGAAGTAAAGTGATTTATAATATTTGGAAAGCCAGTTTTAATGATGTCTACTGTAACAGAGTTACCAAAACTTGTGCTTCTGTATGTACAAGCGACATGATCACCATTCTAAAATGTAAAATAAAGATGTGGACGGAAACGTAAAACATGCCCAGCATATGAGAGCAGTCTTATGTATACAGTTGCCATCTGTGATGTGGAGCATTAATTGTGCTTCATTATCATGGACTTCATTTTATCCTTCAGCTCTGTTCACATCACAGGCAATTGTTAAAGTTGATAAACGGGAGCTCATTCCCATAAAGGAAACTTGATACATTTTCATGGTCTCGCAGTTGGAGATAATACAGCAGGCTCCTTAATGCAGCTGTTGTAGTGCCTGTAGTTATTGCTCCTTCAGAAAAAGAATTATGGAAAAATGGTAATTACGTTCAACCCAGTATAAGATGTGCACTACTCTGAATCTATACTAAACTGAAAATAAATCCAATCCACTGTTAATTTTAAAATCATTGAAGAACTAACAGAAAAATGTTAACATTTCAATGAAAGAATAGATATTTAGCTATCAACATTTACCTTATTAAAAGAAAACTGTTCAATACTCTATTACCACAAGATGTCTCAGTTATACTTTACAACACTCCAAAACATTGTTTAAAGGGATCACTATTGACACCTAATGCCTACAAAGTGTTATATCTACTTCTTTTGTCAACTCTTCCCAAAGCCAAGCAGCGAGTTCCTTCAGTGGTGACACACACATGTAATGCTTGCAAAAAATGTAGTTTTTACCCCAGACTTTTTTTAAAGTACATTTTAATTTTCAGACAATATGATGTTCAAAGAAATAAGTAACTTGTGTTTCACGATCAGTATTTCTGAAATTTCACAACCAATAAAGTTTAGATTTGATTTAATGTAACAAAACAGACCAGTTAATTTGAGCATAGCGTAGTCCAACCCCAGCATTGACGCAAGTGGACTGATTACTGGTTTTTGTGCAGTTGTTCAATGGATAAATATTGATTGATCAGGTAAGTGCAGAACTATCTCCTGATTTTCTTTGTATAGGTTAATGGGAATCTGTTATGTCCACTCGTGGGGATGGATTTAGTTCACAGGGGCCTGAGCAGATAGAAAGAATTCAGCATTCGCCTCACATCTGCACTGATGCAACACATCAGATTGTCTACTCAAGTTCAGAAGTGACTTTCTTTCTGCAAATTGGAAAAATTATCACAATTTTTTTTCCTTGCTTCACAAGACTCTCACTGTCACCTATGCAGTGGAGGAATGAACTTCAATTGAAACAGAATTGAAATGATGACAATTAGCAAGCTTTTCCCATTTTCAAAAAGGATAGCAACTCATCACGATTTCTATTATCTCATTAGGATATACTATTAATCTTCAATTCATAAGAGTAATCTGATTTGGAGATGCCGGTGTTGGCCTGGGGTGTACCAAAGTTAAAACTCACCCAACACCAGGTTATAGTCCAACAGGTTTATTTGGAAGCACTAGCTTTCGGAGCACTGCTCCCACCTGATGAAGGAAACCTGGTGTCGGGTGATTTTTAACTTAGATTAATCTGAGGCAAGTAGCTAGAACATAAGAATGAGGACCAGGGTAAACAATTCAGCAACTTCAGCCTGCCCTGTCATTCAATATGATCATGATTGATCCCATTTTGGCCTCAACACCATCTTCCTGCCTGCTCCCCATTACCCTTTAACACGTTGCTAATCAAAATTCTCTCGGTCTCCTCTTTAAATTTATTCAGTATTTTGGAATCCACCCCACTATGGGGTAGCAAATTCCATACGAGTCCATAATTATTTGAAGAAAGTAATTCCTAAACATCTCTGGTTTAAATCTACCACCCTTCAGTCGAAAAATATGACCTCCCATTGTAAATTGCCCCACAAAGATAAAAGGATCACTGGATATGATATGTACATTCTGTTTTTCTCCTTAAGTAGACTGTCAAACCTGCTGAGTTTCTCCAGCACTTCCTGAATTAGTTCTGATTTTGCATACCCATGATGTCAATGCAGGAAAATCATCCCCAACAGAACAACGTAGAGTCATAGAGATATGCAACACAGAAACAGATCCTTTGGTCCAACTCATCCATGCTGACCAGATATCCTATATTAATCTAGTCCCATTTGCCTGCACTTGGCCCATATCACTCTAAACCTTTCCTATTCATATCCTCATCCATATGCCTTTTAAATGTTGTAACTGTACTAGCCTCCACCACTTCCTCTGGCAGCTCATTCTGTACACCCACCACTCTTTGTGTGAAAAAGTTGCCCCATAGGTCCATTTTAAATCTTTCCCCTCTTAGCCCAAACCTATGCCTTCCTTGTACTGGACTCCCCTAACCCAGGAAAAAGACCTTGTCGATTTATCCTATCCATGGTCTTCACGATTGTATAAACCTTGATAAGGTCACCCCTCATCCTCTGATGCTCCAGGAAAACAGCCACAGCTTATTGAGCATCTCCCTACAGCTCAAATCCTCCAACCGTGGCAGCATCCTTGTAAATCTTTTCTGAACCCTTTTGACATCCTTCCAATAGGCTCATCATTTTTGTCCAGACAGAAAAGATCAGGTGAAAGCAGAAATCCAATGCATGTTTGAAGAGCATCTAATGGAATATAGTGAAAATAGTTGGAAATCCCCAGACAATGCTTGTGCCTAAATTTAATGGTGGAGCCAGATTCTACATCAACTACAGAGAAGCCAATGCAGTAACAAAGGCAGATAATTCATCAATTTGGAAATTGTGTTGACAAAATTAGCAGTTTGGAATTTGTTGGCAAATGGATTTTATTAAAGAAAATCACAAAGAGCTAAAGAAGTATCAGTATTTGTTAAAACAGACTTTTTCTCCAAATCTAAGTGATGTCATTCAGTTAAAGAGCAGAGACCACTGAGCCAATCAATGATCCTGATTGTGTGATTTATCTTGATGATCTGTTAGTACATATTCACATGTGAAAGGACCACTTGAAACAACCAGAAATTCTACTTAGAAAGTTGCACTCGTGTGATTTACTGATAAACATTGTGAAAAGTGAGTTCATCTTGTTGGATGTGGGAGTTTAGGGAGAGTTTGCAGTTTGCTGAGGATTATATCTGCAATAAATGCCGTTGGTTGTGAATCCTATCATATCGAATGGATCGGTTGGAGAGGCAGTTAGAGGCAATGAGGAATTTACAAGAGCAAGGGGATGTGATGAATGGCAGTTATAGGAATGGGGGAAAGTCTCAGATACAGTCACATAGATGGGTTAACTTCAGGAAAGGTAAACGAGGTAGGCAAGTAGTGCAGGAGTCTTCTGTGGCTATATCTATTTCAAGTAAGTATGCTGTTTTGGAACATGTAGGGGGTGATGGACACTCAGGGGTATATAGCATGAACAGCCAAGTTTCTGGCATTGAAACTGCTCTAATGTAATGAGAGATACGTCGGGTTCCAAGTGATCGATTGTGTTAGGGGACTCTGTAGTCCAAAATACAAACAGACATTTCTGTGGCCAGAAGCAAAACATCAGAATGATGTGTTGCTTCTCTGGTGCCAGGATCAAGGATATCTCATAGAGGGTGCAGAATGTTCTCAAGGGGGAGACGGACCAGCAGGAGGTCATCACACACATTGGAACCAATGACATAGGAAGGGAAAAGGTTGAGATTATGAAGGGACATTACAGAGAGTTAGGCAGGAATTTAAAAAGGATGTCCTCGTGAGTAGTAATATTTGGATTACTCCCGGTGCTATGAGCTAGTGAGGGCAGGAATAGGAGGATAGAGCAGATGAATGCATGGCTGAGGAGCTGGTATATGGGAGAAGGATTCACATATTTGGATCTTTGGAAGCTGTTTTGGGGTAGAAGTGACCTGTACAAGAAGGATGGATTGTACCGAAATTGGAAAGGAACTAATATACTGGCAGGGAGCTTTGCTCGAGCTGCTCGGGAGGATTTAAACTAGTAAGGTGGGGGGGGTGGGGTGGGGGGGGCGGAGTGAGGTGGGGCCCAGGGAGACAGTGAGGAAAGAGATCAATCTGAGACTGGTACAGCTGAGAACAGAAGTGAGTCAAACAGTCAGGGCAGGCAAGAACAAGGTAGAACTAATAAATTAAACTGCACTTATTTCAATGCAAGAGGCCTAACAGGGAAGGCAGATGAACTCAGGGCATGGTTAGGAACATGGGACTGGGATATCATAGCAATTATAGAAATGTGGCTCAGGGACAGGACTGGCAGCTTAATGTTCCAGGATACAAATGCTACAGGAAGGACAGAAAGGGAGGCAGGAGAGGAGGGGGAGTGGCTTTTTTGATAAGGGATAGCATTACAGCTGTGCTGAGGGAGGATATTCCCAGAAATACATCCAGGGAGGTTATTTGGGTGGAACTGAGAAATAAGAAAGGGATGATCACCTTATTGGGATTGTATTATAGACCCCCTAATGGTCAGAGGGAAATTGAGAAACAAACTTGTAAGGAGATCTCAGTTATCTGTAAGAATAATAGGGTGGTTATGGTAGGGGATTTTAACTTTCCAAACATAGACTGGGACTGCCATAGTGTTAAAGGTTTAGATGGAGAGGAAATTCTTAAGTGAGTACAAGACAATTTTCTGATTCAGTATGTGGATGTACCCACTAAAGAAGGTGCAAAACTTGACCTACTCTTGGGAAATAAGGCAGGGCAGGTGACTGAGGTGTAAGTGGGGGAGCACTTTGGGGCCAGTGACCATAATTCTATTAGTTTTAAAATAGTGATGGAAAAGGATAGACCAGATCTAAAAGTTGAAGTTCTAAATTGGAGAAAGGCCAATTTTGATGGTATTAGGCAAGAACTTTTGAAAGCTGATTGGAGGCAAATGTTTGCAGGTAAAGGGACGGCTGGAAAATGGGAAGCCTTCAGAAATGAGATTACGAGAATCCAGAAAAAGTATATTCCTGTCAGGGTGAAAGGAAAGGCTGGGAGGTATAGGGAATGCTGGATGACTAAAGAAATTGAGGGTTTGGTTAAGAAAAAGAAAGAAGCATATGTAAGGTATAGACAGGACAGATTGAGTGAATCCTTAGAAGAGTATAAAGGAAGTAGGAGTATACCTAAGAGGGAAATCAGGAGGGCAAAAACGAGACATGAGATAGCTTTGGCAATAGAGTTAAGGAGACTTCAAAGGGTTTTTACAAATACATAAGGACAAAAGAGTAACTAGGGAGAGAATAGGGCCCCTCAGAAACCAGCAATGCAGCCTTTGTATGGAGCTGCAGGAGATGGGGCAGATACTAAATGAGTATTTTGAATCAGTATTTACTGTGGAAAAGGACATGGAAGATAAAGAATGTAGGAAAATAGATGGTGACATGTTGCAAAAAGTCCATATTACAGAGCAGGAAGTGCTGGATGTCTTGAAACGCATAACAGTCAATAAATCCCCAGGGCCTGATCAGGTACCCCCTAGAACTCTGTGGAAAGCTAGGGAAGTGATTGCTGGGCATCTCACTGAGATATTTGGATCATCAATAGTCACAGGTGAGGTGCCGGAAGACTGGAGGTTGGCAAACGTGGTGCCACTGTTTAAGAAAGGTGGTAAGGACAAGCCAGGGAACTATAGACCAGTGAGCCTGACGTTGGTGTTGGGCAAGTTGTTGGAGGGAATCCTAAGGGATAGGATGTACATGTATTTGGAAAGGCAAGGACTGATTAGGGATAGTCGACATGGCTCTGCGTATGGGAAATCATGTCTCACAAACTTGATTGAGCTTTTTGAAGAAGTAACAAAGAAGATTGATGAAGGCAGAGCGGTAGATGTGATCTATATGGACTCCAGTAAGGCGTTCAACAAAGTTCCCCATGGGAGACTGGTGAGCAAGGTTAGATCTCATGGAATGCAAGGAAAACTCGCCAGTTGGATATAGAACTGGCTCAAAGGTAGAAGACAGAGGGTGGTGGTGGAGGGTTGTTTTTCAGACTGGAGGTCTGTGATCAGTGGAGTGCCACAAGGATCGGTGCTGGGTCTACTACTTTTCATCATTTATATAAATGATTTGGATGTGAGCATAAGAGAAACAATTAGTAAGTGAGCAGATGACACCAAAATTGGAGGTGTAGTGGATAGCGAAGAAAGTTACCGCAGATTACAACAGGATCCTGATCAGATGGGCCAATGGGCTAAGAAGTGGCAGATGGAGTTTAATTCAGATAAATGTGAGGTGCTTCATTTTGGGAAAGCAAATCTTAGCAGGACTTATACACTTAATGACACAGTCCTAGGGAGTGTTGCTGAACAAAGAGACCTTGGAGTGCAGTTGATAGCTCCTTGAAAGTGAAGTCACAGGTAGATAGGATAGTGAAGAAAGCATTTGGTATGCTTTCTTTTATTGGTCAGAGTATTGAGTACAGGAGTTGGGAGGTCATGTTGCGGCTGCGCAGGTCATCATTTGGGCCACTTTTGGAATATTGTGGGCAATTCTGGTCTCCTTCCTATCGGAAAGATGTTGTGAAACTTGAAAGGGTGCAGAAAAGATTTTCAAGGATGTTGCCAGGGTTGGAGGATTTGAGCTGCAGGGAGAGGCTGAATAGGCTGGGACTGTTTTCCCTGGAGCATCGGAGGCTGAGGGGTGATCCCTTTATAAGATCATGAGGGACATGGATATGATAAATCGACAAAGTATTTCCCCTGGGGTGGGGGAGTCCAGAACTAGAGGGCATAAGTTTAGGGTGAGAGGGCAGAGATATAAAAGAGACCTAAAAGGCAACTTTTTCACTCAGAGGGTGGTACATGTATGGAATGAGATGCCGGAGAAAGTGGTGGAGGCTGGTACAATTCCAATATTTAAATGGCATCTGGATGGGTATATGAATAGGAAGGGTTTGGAGGGATAGGAGCCAGGTGCTGGCAGGTGGGACTAGATTGGGTTGGGATATCTAGTCGGCATGGATGAGTTGGACTGAAGGGTCTGCTTCTGTGCTGTCCACGTCTATGACTCTATGACTCTAAGTCCTACCAAGAACAGCAAAACTACAAGCATCCCTTAAGAACTCTTGGAATGATTTCCTGGTGCTGAGATGACAGACCTCAACAACCACAACCATCTTCCTTTGTGGCAGGTATAACTCACCAGCCAAGAGTTTGCCTCCTGTTTCCCATTAATTCCAGTTTTGCTTGGGCTCCTTGGTGCTACACTCAGTCAAATGCAGCCTTGATATTAAGGCCTGTCTCTCTCACCACCTCTCTGATGTTCAGCTCTTTTGCCTACGATTGACCCAACATTGCAATCAGGTCAGTAGCTGAGTGACCCTGATGATGCTGAGCATCAGTGAGCCGATTACTGCTGGTTGATAATAGTTTTGATTACCCCTTCCATCGCTGGACTAATGATTAAGTGGAATCTAATGGGCTGGTATTAGACAGCATTTATTTGTCCCACTTTTATGTATACAGGACACACCTGAACAATTTTCCATATTGTCAGGCAGATGTCAGTGCTGGGGCTTTTGTGCCACAGTGGTAGTAAGTATACCTGTCTCTGAGGTAGAAGGCCTGGGTTCAAGTCCCACCACATTTAGAACTCTGTCAACTGAACGGGTTGATTTAACTCAAAATAGATTGGGATGCCAGTATTGTTGTCCTGGAACAGCTTGGATAGGTGTTTGGCAACTTCTAGAGCACAAGTCTTCAGTACGAATGACAAAATTTTGTTAAGGTCTGTAGTATTTGCAGTATCCATTTCTTAATATCATGTGCAATGACTCAAAATCGTTGAACACTGGCATCTACGATACATTGAACTACGAGCAGAAGTGGACAATTTACTACCTATCTCTAATTGCCTCGAGGGCAGTTGAAAGTCAACCATGCTGCTGTGGATCTGGATTCATATGTAGACAAGACCAGGTAAGGACAGCAGTTATCTTCCTTTTCATGGACCAGATGGGATCTTTCCACCAATTGGCAACAGTTTCATGGTTATCATTAGACTCTCAATTTTAGATATTTAATGAATTTGAATTTTAACATCTAACATGGCAGGATTCCATCCAGGTCCTAGGAGCATTACTTGTGTCTCAATAGTACAATAGCTGAGTGAGAACACCCCTTAGCTATTACCTTCCCCATCTTTTGCATTGATATTTGTAGAGTCTCCACCTCCATCGAGTTGATTAATTGTCCACCACCATTCACTATTGGAATTGGCAGAACTGCAGAGCATAGATCTGGTCCATTGGTTGTGAAATCACTTAGCTCTGTCTAACACTTGTTGCTTATGCTATCTGGCATGTAAGTCATCCTGTTTGGTAGCATCAACAGGCTGACACCTCATTTTCAGGTATACCAGGGGCTGCTCCTGATATGCTGTCCTGCACTCTTAACACAATAAGCATTGATCCCCTGGCTCAACCATAATGCTATCGTGGGGAACACACTAGACCATGAGGTTGTATTGCATTGTGATTTATTGCTGATGGCCACAGCACCTCTTCGTTCTCTCCTCTTGATTTCTAGACTTGTTTGAATTCTATCCCATTTAGCATGGTGGTGGGGCTACACAACACAATGGAGGTGATCTTCAATGTGAAGACAGGATTTTACCTCCACAAGGACTATGCAGAGTAGCTTGGGATAGGAATGATCTAGTGGTATTATCACTAGACTATTAACCCAGAGCTATTTTCCAGCAACACATTTTCAGCTAATGCTGCGCTTTTCCAGCAACACATTTTCAGCTGCTCCTTGGATGCTGCCTGACCTGCTGCGCTTTTCCAGCAACACATTTTCAGCTGCTCCTTGGATGCTGCCTGACCTGCTGCGCTTTTCCAGTAACACATTTTCAGCTCTGATCTCCAGCATCTGCAGTCCTCACTTTCTCCTATTAACCCAGAGAACCAGATAATGTTATAGGGGTCTGGGTTCAAATCCTACCTTAGCCAGTGGTAGAACTTGAATTCAATAATAATCTTGAAATAAGAGTCTAATGATGACCATCACTGATTGTCAGGGGAAAAACCCACCTGGTTCACAAATATCCTTTATGGGAAGGGGAACTACAATCCTTACCTGGTCTGGACTATGTGACTCCAGACCCACAAAAACATGGTTAACTCTTAACTGTCCTCTTGGCAATTAGTGGTGGGCAATAAATGCTGGCCGAGCAAGTGATGTCCACATCCCACAAATAAATTAAGAAAAAATCTACTACCCATAATGTCGTGCAGGCAGATTGGTGAGGATGAGGTCAAGTATATTTTAACTGCTTGTTGGTTCTTTCACCCTCTGTCACAGACTAAGTCTAGTAGCTATGTCCTTTAGGACCCAACCAGCCCAATCAGTAGTGCTGCTGCTGAGCCACTCCTAGTGGTGGACAATGAAATCCCCTGTCCAGGGTACATTTTGAGAATATGAAGAATTACCTGAATTTCAGGGACTTAGGATCCCAAGTAGATATTCAGCTAAATCCAAATTCACTTACTGTTTGTCACAAGATAATAAGGCTCATGATTACATTGCATTTCTATGACATGTTTGATTTCCAAAATAACATTTGAAAAGTCAAGTGCTTACAATTCTACCAAAACCTTGCAAAGCGAGCATATCTTAATTCTATATTTTTTAAAAACAATCCTCTTGTGTTTTGTATAAACAATGAATAAAATCACTGTTACCTTCTTCAAATTGTTAAATTGCTCTGAGCTAACATGCATAACCTTTAAAATCACATTCATTTTGTTCTTCTGATGTTATTTTGTGCCAATTAGAGCCAATTATGATAACAGCTTTCTGCTGTAGGCTGCTGTTTACTGAGAGATGGATGAAAGCTGCCCAAATGTATTTCACTTAAGTTGCTCATCAACCAATTCCTCAGAGGGCGCCTTTAACACAGATGCCTGTGCTGAATTCAGGCTCAAGTTGCAAAACCAAAAGAGGCATGAAGAAGAAACAACGGAAACATACTGTTTCAGGCCACTTTAAGAGCTGCGACATTAGAAACAGGGAGCAAATTCCTGCAGATGCTGGAATCTGTACTGAAAACAAAAAAAATGCTGGCGATCACAGCAGTTCAGGCAGCAACCATGGAGAGAAAGCAGGTTAACATTTCAAGTCTAGATGACTCCTCATGATGAAGAATCATCTAGACTTGAAATATAAGCTTGCTTTCTCTCCAAGGTTAGAAACGAACACGCTTTAGGTTCAGAGGCATTCCAGAAGGAACTTTAAAATCATCTTTTTAAAAAGATATTGATAGTTGGCTCTGTCTGAATTCATCTCAACTAATCCTTTTAATTTTCCATTAACATTATGGCAGAGACAATAGAACACAGGGGACTAACATCTTCAACATCTTAACATCTTATCTGGGCTGACACCAATTGTTAACCTGAAAATGTAACTTAAAAAATAGTTTTGTGATTTACATATGAAAGAAGTGAAATTATCATGCTCATTCTAATAGATGAGAGACTTAACAAACAATCAAGGTATTTTTCAATGTATAATTTCAGTTACATCACACTGTAAACTTTTGCTATAAATTCTGTATTTTACAATTGTGTACTCTACTACCACCAAATGATGGAGCAGTGCTCTGAAAACTAGTGCTTCCTAAACATCCTAAACCTGTTGGACTATAGCCTGGTGTTGTGTGATTTTTAACTTTGTACACCCCAGAACAACACCGGCATTTTCAAATCATGACATTTAACTGAGGCTTGGAAACTTGACACCATCCAGAACAAACAAATATATAAGCTTACAAACAAGGAACAAGAGATGGTCATTTGACCCTTTGAGTCTGTTCCACTGTTGAAAAAGATCATGGCTGATCTGGTTTTAAATTCAAATCTATATTCCTTGTTTATCCTCAATAATCTTTCAGCTTCTTGATGAACAAGAATTTATCTCTGTATTTTCCTTCCCAGAACATTCTACATTCACTCTCTTTTGAGAAAAGGAATTCCAAAGACTCTCAATCACTTGAAAAAAAAGACATTTCCTCATCTCTGTCTTAAATGGGTGATATCTTATTTTTAAACTACAATACTTATTTCTAGGAAACACTCTTTGCATATCCAGTCAGTCAAGTCCCCTCAGGATTTTATATTAAGTCACTTCTGACTCTTTGAAACCCAAGAGAATATAGGCGTAACCTGTCTACTCATTCCAGAGCGTGGTCCAGTAAACCTTCTCTGAACTGCTTCCAATGCATTAATATCCTTCCATAAGTACAGTGACGAATGCATAGTATCAAGGTGCAGTCTTGCCAATGCCCTATATAACTGAAACATAAACTCCCTATCATTGCATTCAAATACCCTCACAATAAAACATAATGTTCTATTAGCTTTCCTGATTACTTGTTGTACTTACAAACTAATCTTTTCCAATTCATGCACTTGCACACCCAGATTTCTGTGCATCTCAGAGTTCTGCAACTTACATCTTCAACTCTGTAACCTCTGTTTTTTGTATCTCCTTTAATGAAGAGTTACACAAAATATTTGTACAATTCATTTGCCATCTTTTTAGACTCCATTAATTACTCAGTTAGGTGGATTGGCCATTGGAAATGCAAGGTTACACGGAGAGGGATGTGGAGGGGGTTTGGGAACGTTGAGTCTGAGTGGAATATTGTTCGGAGGTCTTGATGGGTCAAATGGCCTGCTTCTACATTGTCCGGATTCTATGACTCTGTTTAAAGTCAAAATCAAGCAGCAATGAATTGGCTTGTAGTTGATGACTACTTTAGAAAGCATTGGTAGGAGTCCTTCAAGTATCAGAATTTAGGTTTAACTATGCAAAGGTTGGAGAAGAGATTTAGTGTAATGTTAAGCTCCAAATGGCATCATTGACATTACCTTAGCATGACACACTATTGATGTCCTGATTTCATTATTCAAAAGATTGCCAATGACTATTCGCTGTGCATGCACTAACTCCTTCACCAGTATGCAATACTTCCTTCAATTTCTTTTTAGCATGTCCATGTTCAGCAGAGACTGTCGAAGCTGAAGTAAATGGATCACTATGCTGAATTTCCTAATTAACATTAACAAAGCCTTAAAGGAAGCTTAGAGCAGACATGTAGCTGTGCAGTTTGGAGAGAGTATTGTCAATATGTCACTCAGTGTATGAATTGCAAACTCCAAATTCCATCTGTAATGTCCAATCAATGAGTACTGCTGATCCAGATTTTGTGACAAATATTCCTAAATATTCTGAGAGATAATTACAAAACACAGTTTGAAGTTAGAAAACTACTAACGTTATTTTTTGCCAGTAAGCATTGCTAATGATACCATACAAATTGTTTAAAATATCCCTTCTGAAATACATTAACAAACGAAAAAGATCAGAAAAGCTGTGTTGGTCCCATAATGTTTATCTTTTCTATTTTTGGATTTGATTTCCAATTTTTTCAAAATTCAAGCCAAACGCTTTGTAGCATCTCATGGGCAAAATGATCCTTTCCAATTCAAATGTAACATTTATGTTAAGTTTGTACAAAATGTATTGTATGCTGTGTGACAAATAAACTGAAAGGTTATTAAAATATTAGGCCATATAGATTGTATGGGGACCTGAGCAACCCACAGAAGGATCTTGCATTTAAATCGGTAATCTGCCCTCTGTCTCAAAGTATGACATAATGCTATAGCATGTCACTATAACAGTGTTGGGGCATAGAAGGTTTACTATGTATGACATGTACCTGGTAAATAGGAGACCTTCAAGCAGCTGGTGACTTCAGATTTATACACAACGTTACCCATTTCAAAATAAGTCTCCCAATCTCAATCTAAACTCCTAAATTGAGCTTGGCCTGTAAACATCTCTTAATCATGTGGTACACAAGTTCTGATTTTCAGGATTTCTATTCAACACATGATGCCTTCGACATATGATTTTTTTTTAAATTTTACAGAATGGTAAAAGGAGCATCCTTAACTTATAATCTGCTTTTCACCAGATTCGATAGATATACCTCTCAACCTACAACTCAAACACAAGATAATTGCCTTTTAGTTCTGCACCCATTCCTCTGAAAGAACACGGAATCAATTATCAAAAAATGCATTATGATATACTTTTCAGAACTAATTTGTCATAGTGTCAGCCTCTTATGTCTTCTGCCACCGCACTGCTGGAGTTGATTTCTAGTCAACAGAAGAAAATTAAGGGCAGGTTTCTCATATTGAACACTAGCAGCTGATGATCAAATTGCTGGATATTATGATTCTTTTCATTTAATCAGGGCATTAGTGGTAAGGCCAGCAGTATTGTCCATTCCAAAGAAAATAAGATAGTGAGCTTCCTTCTTGAACTGCCACAGTCTACAATGGGTAAGTACAAGCTTAGTATCTTAATCTTGAAAGTTAAATTCAAGTGGATCTCCATAGGACTGATGCCTTTGGTTCTTATATAATTAGGCAGAAGAACTTGAAAACTACTCCACACTCAATGTACCCAATGTGCCTGAATGCAGGCAGGCAGTACCACCCACTCCCCTCCCATTTATCTCTCCAACCCGGAGGCTCCCTGCCTTCATTCCTGATTAAGGGCTTTTGCCCGAAAAGTCGATTTTCTTGGTCTTCGGATGCTGCCTCACCTGCTGTGCTTTTCCAGCACCACTCTAATCTAGACTCTGATTTCCCCAGCATCTGCAGTCCTCACTTTTGCCGAGCTGATTTTAACCTTACTGCGAATCTTCTTGCAAAGATGCCTACCTTGAAGAAGTTCTCCCCATCTCTCTACAAGAATCTCAGTGAGTCTCTCTCTCTCACTGCAACCCCAAGGTCATCTCCCCTGCCCTGAAGCTCCCACCTAACCGCTCCACTCTCCTCTCTGACCTATCACCTCCATCCCCACCCCATCCACCTATTGTACTTTTTGCTACCTTCTCCCCAGCCCCACCCCCACCCATTTATCTCTTCCACCCTGGAGGCTCCCTGCCTCCATTTCTGATGAAGGGCTTTTGCATGAAATGTCATTTTTCGTGCTTCTCGGATGCTGCTTGACCTGCTGTGCTTTTCCAGCACCACTCAAATGTAGACTTCTTGTGGTCTGCCTGTCTTCATGCAATATTCATTAATGCCCAGATAGTTTAATTATTCTAGAGCATTCTCCTTAATCTGTCCAGGTTGTCAACAGTTGCTGGATGCAATATCATTCCCTCCAGGTCACTCTTTATTGAATGAGGGAATGATCATTCAGTTATGTTATCACTTCCATTTGCCAACTCCTGAAAGAAAAATTAGTTTAATGTGATGTTATGGCTATAACCAGATGAGAAGGGCTGGATTGTCTCCCCTCTTCTGAAACTTCCCAATTGGTAACACAAAGTGTTGAATTCTTTTTAGCATCTGGATATATCTTTTTCCCAAATAAATTGAAGTTAACTGTTCTCACTGTTTATGGAACCAACTGAAATGTTTTCTTCAGTAATAGGAAAGAGTAATTTTATTACCTGTAAACCCTGAAACAAATAAGAAAGATGTCTACTAACCATACAGCCTCCATGCAGGCACATGAACCTTCTGAGGCAATACTGTGCCTTCAGGAGGGATGTGTTCTTGGACCATCAGCAATTGTGAATGTTGTGGGTAACTTTAAGTTCTCAGTTTCCTGGTGTTCCTGGAGGTATCGGTTTGTCCACCGTGTCACTCCAGTTAGCAAGGACTTGCTTGCTGAAAAGGTGAGAGCGAGGCTGTTCTCCTTGTGCTTTGTTCTGCATGCTTTCTTCAGTTTTCTCTGCTTAGCCAACAAGAACCATCTCAAAATAACACCTCATTTGCATATGCTGTGCCTGCACAAGTTATGTCACCAAGCTTATAAATTCTTGGCTCGTTTTCATCTCCAGTTTGTGAAGATTCTCACAATGATATAAATGAAAGAGGTGACCAGGGCTTTTCACACCTCCCATGATGGATTATGACTAGTTTCATGGGAAAATGTTCATTTCAGTCTAGACTTGCATTTATTTAAACTACAATAGTGGTTTAGTAGTAATGTCACTGGGGTAGCAATTCATGGACACAGACTAATATTCTGCAAACATGATTTTGTATCCTTTCCCTGCACATGGTAAAAGCTGAATTCACAAAAATCTTGACTGACAATACTTGGGTTAATCTGATAGCAATAACATAACCATTGTTGAACTGGATCACTATTGTCTTTTAAGAAAGGAAATCAGCCAGCCTTACCTGGTCTGACCTTGAAGTGACTGCAGGCCAACAGCAATGTGATCGATTCTTAACTACCCTCTGCGCAATTGTTGATGGGCAATAAAATTATGGCCTAGACATGAATAAAAACCCTTTCTAATGTAATTTGAAACCCATTTTTAAGGATGTAGGTTTGCTCACAGAGCTGGGAGGTTCATTTCCAGTCATTTCATCACCCTACGAAGTAACATCTTCAGTGGGCCTCAGGCTAAACAGTGTACATGATTCCTGTTTTCCATTATATGTTTGGCTTTCTTTGGGTTGGTGATTTTATTTCCTGTGGTGATGTCATTTTCTGTTCTTTTTCTCAGGGGGTGGTAGATGGGGTCTAACTTGATGTGTTTGTTGATCAAGTTCAGGTTGAAATGTCATGCTTCTAGGAATTCTGGTGCGTGTCTCTGTTTGGCTTGTCCTAAGATGGATATATTGTCCCAGTCGAAGTGGTGTCCTTCCTTATCTGGATGTAAGGATACTAGTGAGAGAGGGTCATGTCGTTTTGTGGCTAGTTGGTGTTCATGTATCCTGGTGGCTAGTTTTCTGCCTGTTTGTCCAATGTAATGTTTGTTATAGTTCATGCATGGTATTTTGTAAATGACATTAGTTTTGGTTTTTGTCTGTATAGGGTCTTTCAAGTTCATTAGCTGTTATTTTAGTGTGTTGGTGGGTTTGTACGCTACCATGATGCCAAGGGGTCAGAGCAGTCTGGCCTTTGATGTAGGGGAGAGTGGCTTGGGTCTCTGGACATGATTTATCTGTTTGATTGGGTTTGTTGCTGAGAAATCGGCGGACTATTTTCATTGGGTACCCATTCTTTTTGAATACACAGTATAGGTGATTTTCCTCTACTCTGCGTAGTTCCTTTGTGCGGCAGTGAGTGTTGGCTTGTTGAAATAATGTTCTGATGCTGCTTCATTTGTGGATGTTGGGATGATTGCTTCTGTAGTTGAATGTTTGGTCCGTATGTGTTGTTTTCCTGTAGACGCTAGTGTGATGTTGCCCATTGGCTGTTCGCTCTACTGTGACATCTAGGAATGGCAGTTTGTTGTTGTTTTCCTCCTCTTCAGTGAATGTTATTTACACTGAGCCCTCTGTCACAGTGTTCCTTTAAAGTTTCAACAACATTTTAACTGGAAATTTGAAAAACCCTACACCCAAATAAATAATTTGTCCTAATTAACAATGTAATTAGGTGCATGTTCATTTTTGGGTAAATGTCAGTTGTTGAAGTATCATATTTTTCCATTCTGTGCACAAATTGTGTTTGCTCACAGTCAGTATATCCATGTGACTTGAAGAAACATGCTGATGTAAAAAGTAAGGTAAGGTTACCATAGTCCTACCAGATCATTGGGCTACTCTCTCATTGAAGAAAGGTGTCTGGTTTCGTTTGAACCTGAGAGTCACCACTCCTCAGGCAAGAGGAGAGGTTGAGAAGAAGAGTCCTTTATGGTAGTTTAACTACTTCAGGAATTGAACTCCACTCTCAGCATTACTCCCTATTACAAACCAGCTGACCAGCCAACTGAGCTAACTGACATAATCACTGAACCAGAGCATGTGTTCTGTGGGTTTGACTGTCTCATAGTTCATCTTTCTCCAATATTAACTAAAAGATGACATGCTGCTAGAATGGAGGTAGCGTAAGCTTTGATGGATTATGTAAACTACATTATTAAAGGTAAATGTCATTGGTAACAAAAGGTGATTCTACATAAAAACAACCTTCAAGGTCTCAGTGGAAGCTATTTGGAAAACTAATTGATGACCAACTGGACAACAGCTTTGGACAGCAACGAATTTATTTTACAGCAGCATCGGTTTCTGTGAATAAAAACAGCTGAACAGAACTGTGGATAGGACATTGACCACCAAGTAGAAAGATGTGATAATGCTGGTCCTTTAACAAGGTTACATTGTCCTTGGATTTTTTTTTCAGGACGTCGTAAAAGCACAGGTTCTGAAAAGTCTAGGGTTGAAGGGTTTTAGGGCCAATCTGGAAAAGGCTTTCAAGTTTTCGGGGAAAAAAGAACACTTGTACAATGATAGGGGACTGGCCAGTTCTCCCAGCTCAGCTTTTCTCTGGTTTGATTTTTTTTTGGCAGTCTGGTTATTCACTGAAAGCAGTCAAGCAATTGTAAAAGCTGCTGGATCCAAAGAAGCAGGTCCATGCTGATCCTCCTCTCTCTGATACCTCTCCTGTAAGACCCTGTGTTTAATTTCACCTTTTGTGCCAAGAAATGTTTATGGGGATTGTTGCAAGTATTTGGAACAGCATCATTAATTTGGGATGATCTATTGGGTTTTCGGATAGGTTACATTATTCAGTACTTTGTTCTCTTTTGTTTGTGTTTAGTTTGGTAATCGTGTAAATAGATTCTGTTTTGTTTAAAACTAACTGCATCCCCCTGGAATATCTGCATTACACCTGCTTAAAATAACTAGCAATGTTAGGGTCTGGGCAACTTTCTTGAAATGTTTAGAGGAGATTTGGCCTGGTCCATAACACAGAGATAATTTCTTTCAAAATGTACAATCTTTCAAGGTAAAAGATTTCTGAGGTTGCATGTTTTAAAGGAAAAGGCTGAGGTTAAAAATACATGAAAAAAGTACAGGTCTGCATTGAACAGCAGTGATTACGTTCCCTCTTTCTGAAAAAAAATGGATGTATATCCAATCGTTTTTAAAAAAACAGTGAAATGGTTTTGAAAGCACAACTTCAAAGCCCTCTTAGTAGAAAGTGCAACTTACAAAGATTAAAACAATTCTTTTTCACATTAAGAAGTCATCTTTGTTTCCCAAATACATTTCACCAAGTCAGTTAGCAAATTTTTCTGAAAAGTCTGTGTGTTGTAATTACTTATTTTGTTTTGGTGCGAATACGACCGATCAAGGGAAAACTTCAACCACATGCCTAAAATTCTTAAACTACAAGCTTACAATTCTTAAAGGTGCAGTAAAAGAGCACAACAAAGGGAAACAGAAGGAAAAAAAGGGGAGAAAATCGAAGAGAGAAACAGAAGTAGTGAAAAAAAAAACATGGCACTGCATCCTCCTTTTAAAACAAAACAATTGGCTGCAAAGCCAAATGGAATTAAAAAATTGATTCTGGTTTGGACATCTAGTTTTGCCTTTACTGTACTGTATTTGTTCAAATGTGTGCAGTTCTATCTTACAGATCAAGGAATGGATGGCACCATGAAAAGTGTTCAAAAACCTTGCCTATCATCAACAAGAAAGGCATTCTCAGAATTAACATATCTGGTCTTTCTTTGAATAATCACATGCATCCAAAAATGATCTGAAAAGTTCTTAAAGACTAGCTCAAGGTAAAATTTAACCACTGTATTCACAAATTCCAATTCATGTAATGCAAATGCAATCCCAGTAGTCAGTTGCCAGATTGTCAGGAGATGCTACACTGAAGGCATAAGTGTGGCTTATCCAAAGAGAAACTGCCAGAGAGGCCTAATGAATTAGTAATACTTTGAGACCAACTGAAGCCTTTACGAAACATCTTCTAGGCAAGATAAAAGGGTCTACCACTGTCACATTTTTGGAGTATTATCACACATATAAAGCCATAGTGGCAGGTCAACAACAAGTACATGCAGAGGAGCAGCCAATACTATTGCTGCGGTTAGCAAAGCATGTCAAACCAATGAAATCTGAACCAATGTGGCTTGTTGCATCCATCCAAACAATGTGTTGCTGGAAAAGCTCAGCAGGTCAGGCAGCATCCAAGGAGCAGGAGAATCGACGTTTCGGGCATAAGCCCGAATGCAATGGCAGGATAACAAATACTAAATGCTAATATTAACAAAAGGAGCTGGTGCCAACATGTCACCACTTCATTTCTTGAAGGACATATACCTTAGCAAGTGACAGCCCATGGTACAACCTGCATGATGCTATTCATAAATTTAAGAATTATACTATGCATAGGCAGAATCACATTACGGAGACAATACACAAGCTCATGTTGGCTTCCTGAAATCTACCTGTAGGTATCATTGGTCCTGCTGTGGCAGGATTTCTAGTGAGGACATATCACAGTATAATCGCAATTCATGAGATTTAACCTACACCAGCTGGAGAGAAACAGACCCCACATGTAGCATATTCAAATTGGTCAAGGCGAGGATATGGCTTTGAATGAAAAGCACTTCAAATGACTTAATACTGTATACAATTCTGGTCACCCTTCTATGGGAAGGATGTTGTTAAACTTGAGAGGATACAGAAAAGATTTACAAGGATGTTACTGAGACTGGAGACTTTGAGCTATAGGGAGAGGCTGAATAAGCTGGGGCTTTTTGCCCTGGAGCATCGGAGGCTGAGGGGTGATCTTATAAAGGTTTATAAAATCATGAGGGGCATGGATAGGATAAATAGACAAGTTATTTTTTGTAGTGTGGGTTAGTCCAAAACTATCCGTCAAAGGATTGATGTGAGACGGGAAAGGGTGGAATGAGCTGACAGAGGAAGTGGTGGAAGCTGATACAATTACAACATTTAAAATACACCTGAATGGGTATATGATTAGGAAGGCCTCAGAGGGATATGGGTCAAATACTGGCAAATGAGACTAGGTCAGATGACAGTGTCTGGTTGGTGTGATTGAATTGAACTGAAGGGTCTGTTTCCTTGATGCATGACTCTTTGAAACTACAATTTAGCCAAAGCCACTATGAATAGTTGCAATCAGAAATTGCCAAAGATGAGCAATTACAAGAATTGTAAAAGAGCATTATTCATGGATGGACTGACAGCATTAAAGATGCACTGAGAAAATTAATTTGATATGACAATACAGAGGTGAACTTGGTATAACGTGCCCAGGGTTCCCTCTAATTCTTTTTCTGGCTGCACAAGCCTCCAAGGTCTGTTCGCAGCAACTATGTCTGGAACCGAATGTCAGTGTTGATTCTGATCATCGTGGACAGAATCTTGGAGCAGCTGCACTTGCAATTACACATCTAAGAGGGAACATTGACCATACCAAGTTATTTTCAAGAGCAAGCAAGTCTTAATAGCAAATGTGGGACATTAAGATCTCATCACCAGGAACACATCAGGGACACATTATCTTTTATTCAGTCATGGGCTGTGGACCTTGCTGGCCACCTGACATTTTATTGCCCGTCCCTATTTGCCCTTGAACTGCCTTCTTGAACCAGTGCGGTTCAAGTATTGTAGTTGACCCACAATGCCTTGAGGGAGGAAATTCCAAGATTTTGACTTAGTGGCAGTGAAGGAACAGCGATCTATTTCCAAGTCAGGATGGTGATGTGGTGCTGAAAAAGCACAGCAGGTCAAGCAGTATCCAAGGAGCAGGAGAATCTACATTTCGGGCTGATAAGGGGCTTATGCCTGAAACATTGATTCTTCTGCTCCTTGGATGTTGCCTGTCCTGCTGTGTTTTTCCAGCACCACACTCTTGACTCTGATCTCCAGCATCTGCAGTCCTCACTTTTGACAAGTCAGGATGATGAGTGACTTGGAGGGAAACGTGCAGGTAATGGTAAGCTCATGGATCTGCTGACTTTGCCTTTTAATTTGGAAGTGTTTGTGGGTTTGGAAAGTGCTTTCTAAGGATCTTTGGTGAATTTCTGTCATTGCCATTGAACACACAAAACAGCTAGGACATTAATCTGTGTACAGGCCAGGGATGAATTAGGATACACAATGCCTCATGACTGCATTTGAAGCATGTCCAGTGTATCAATACCAAAAGTGGAGAGACCTACCCATAGAACATAGAACATAGAAAAATACAGTGCAGTACAGGCCCTTTAGCCCTCGATGTTGCGCCGATCCAAGCCCACCTAACCTACACTAGCCCACTATCCTCCATATGCCTATCCAATGCCCGTTTAAATGCCCATAAAGAGGGAGAGTCCACCACTGCTACTGGCAGGGCATTCTATGAACTCACGACTCGCTGAGTAAAGAATCTACCCCTATACCTGTCCTATACCTACCACCCTACATCTGTCCTATACCTACCACCCCTTAATTTAAAGCTATGCCCCCTTGTAAAAGCTGACTCCATACGTGGAAAAAGGTTCTCATGGTCAACCCTATCTAAACCCCTAATCATCTTGTACACCTCTATCAACTCACCCCTAAACCTTCTTTTCTCCACTGAAAACAGCCCCAAATGCCTCAGCCTTTCCTCATACGATCTTCCTACCATACCAGGCAACATCCTGGTAAACCTCCTCTGCACCCGTTCCAGTGCCTCCACATCCTTCCTATAGTATGGCGACCAAAACTGCACACAATACTCCAGATGCGGCCGCACCAGAGTCTTATACAACTGCAACATGACCGCAGGACTCCGGAACTCAATTCCTCTACCAATAAAAGCCAGTACGCCATATGCCTTCATTACCGCACTATTTACCTGGGTGGCAACTTTCAGAGATCTGTGTACATGGACACCAAGATCCCTCTGCTCATCCGCACTACCAAGTATCCGACCATTAGCCCAGTACCCCATCTTTTTGTTACTCTTACCAAAGTGAATCACCTCACACTTACCTATATTGAACTCCATTTGCCACCTTTCTGCCCAGCTCTGCAACTTATCTATATCCCGCTATAACCTGACACATCCTTCCTCACTGTCAACAACTCCACCGACTTTCGTATCATCAGCAAACTTGCTCACCCAACCTTCTAGCCCCTCCTCCAGGTCATTTATAAAAGTGACAAGCAGCAATGGTCCCAAAACAGATCCTTGCGGAACACCGCTAGTAACTGCACTCCAAGATGAACCTTTACCATCAACTACTACCCTCTGTCTTCTTCCAGCCAGCCAATTCCTAATCCAAACCTCCAACTCACCCTCAATGCCATACCTCCGTATTTTTTGCAGTAGCCTACCATGGGGAACCTTATCAAACGCCTTACTTAAATCCATATATACCACATCTACCGCTTTACCCTCATCTACCTCCTTAGTCACCTTCTCAAAGAATTCAATAAGGTTTGTGAGGCACGACCTGCCCTTCACAAAACCATGCTGACTATCCTTGATCACATTATTCTTATCCAGATGTTCATAAATCCTATCCCTTACAATTCTAAGACTTTGCCCACTACAGAAGTGAAACTCACTGACCTATAGTTACTAGGGTTATCCCTAATCCCCTTCTTGAACAAGGGAACCTCATTTGCTATCCTCCAGTCTTCTGGCACTATTCCTGTAGACAACGAGGACATAAAAATCAAGGCCAATGGCTCTGCAATCTTCTCCCTTGCTTCCCAGAGAATCCTAGGATAAATGCCATCAGGCCCAGGGGACTTATCTATTTTCACCCTTTCCAGAATTTCCAACAACTCTTCCCCACATACCTCAAAGCCATCCATTCTAATTAATTGTGACTCAATATTCACATCGGCAACAATGTCCTGTTCCTGAGTGAATACTGACGAAAAGTATTCATTCAGTGCCTCCCCAATCTCTTCAGCCTCCACACGCAACTTCCCACTACTATCCTTGACTGGACCTATTTCTACCCTAGTCATTCTTTTATTCCTGACATACCTATAGAAAGCCTTAGGGTTTTCCCTAATCCTACCAACTAAGGACTTTTCATGTCCCCTCCTTGCTGCTCTTAGTTCTCTCTTCAGATCCTTCCTGGCTACCTTATAACTCTCAATCAAGCCAATTGAACCTTCATGTCTCATCTTTACATAGGCCGCCCTCTTCCATTTAACAAGAGATTCCAATTCCTTATTAAACCACGGCTCCCTCACACGACCCTTTCCTCCCTGCCTGACAGGTACATACTTATCAATGACACTCAATAGTTGCTCCTTGAACAAGCTCCACATATCAATTGTGCCCATGCCTTGAAGCCTACTTTTCCAAGCCACGCATCCTAAGTCATGCCTCACCGCATCATAATTTCCCTGCCCCCAGCTATAACTCTTGCCCTGCAGTGCACACTTATCCCTCTCCATCACTAGAGTAAAAGTCACCGAATTGTGGTCACTGTCCCCAAAGTGCTCACCTACCTCCAATTCTAGCACCTGGCCTGGTTCATTACCCAGAACCAAATCCAGTATGGCCTCACCTCTTGTTGGCCTGTCTACATATTGTGTCAGGAAACCCTCCTGCACACATTGGACAAACACCGACCCATCTAACGAACTCGAGCTATAGCTTTCCCAGTCAATATCTGGAAAGTTAAAGTCCCCCATAACAACCACCCTATTACTTTCACACTTCTCCTAAATCATCCTCACAATTCTTTCTTCTACGTCTCTAGGACTATTAGGAGGCCTGTACAAAACTCCTAACAGGGTGACCTCACCTTTCCTACTCCTAACCTCAGCCCAAACTACCTCAGACGGCAAGTTTTCATCCATTGTCCTTTCCACCGCTGTAATACTATCTTTGACAAGCAATGCCACACCTCCCCCTCTTTTATTCCCCACCTCTGACCCTACTAAAACATTTAAACCCTGGAACCTGCAACAGCCAATCCTGTCCCTGTTCTACCCATGTCTCCGTAATAGCCACAACATCGAAATCCCAGGTACCAACCCACGCTGCAGGTTCACCTACCTTTTTTTCGTATATTCCTTGCATTGAAGTATACACACTTCAAGACACTTTCCTGTTTACAGGCACCCTCCTTTGAGATTGATGCCATGTTCCTAACCTCCCTACACTCCAGGTCCTGCACCCTAAAGCTACAGTCTAGGTTCCCATGCCCCTGCAGAGTTAGTTTAAACCCTGCCCAAGAGCACTAGCAAACTTCCCCCCAAGGATACTGGTGCCCCTCAGGTTCAGGTGTAGACCATCCTGTTTATAGAGGTCCCATCTTCCCCAGAAAGAACCCCAGTTATCCAGATCCCGGAATCCCTCCCTCCTGCACCATCCCTGTAGCCACGCATTTAACTGTTCTCTCTCCCTATTCCTCGACTCTCTATCACGTGGCATGGGTAACAAACCAGAGACAACAATCTGTTTGTTCTAACACTGAGCTTCCAGCCTAGCTCCCTGAAAGCCTGCCTAACATCCTCAGCCCTCCTTCTACCTATGTCGTTGATGTCAATGTGGACCACGACTTCGCGCTGCTCCCCCTCTCCCTTAAGGACCCGGAAAACACGATCAGAGATGTCACGTACCCTTGCACCTGGGAGGCAACATACCAAACGTGAGTCTCTCTCACCCCCACAGAACCGCCTATCTGTGCCCAGAACTATCGAGTCCCCAATAACTATTGCTCTGCTCTTCTCCACCCTTCCCTTCTGAGCAACGGGGACAGGCTCTGTGCCAGAGGCCTGAACCCCATTGCTTACCCCTGGTAAGTCATCCCCCCCACAAGTATCCAAAACAGTATACTTGTTCTTGAGGGAACGGCCGCAGGGGGTCCCTGCACTGGCTGCTTCCTCCCAGTCCCCCTCACTGTCACCCATCTGTCTGCAATCTTTGGAATTACTACTTCCCTAAAGCTCTCCCTCCCGAATGATCCTAAGTTCATGTCTTCCATCCAGTCCTTAGATGAAAGGAACACCAGTTCCATTATCCACAGGCAAGATTACCTCTTGCTTTTCTACATTTCTCATTATTTGATGCCTTAGCAGCACAACGAATATGACTGTGCCTGGTACAATGAGTACTACTTTCTGGTTATACAGTATCCCAAAAGGGATCATCTTTGACAATGGACTGCAGTATACTGGCAAATAGTTGCAAGTCATGTATACAAAGTGGGGAGTGATTCATATCACATCATCATCTATTGTCTGTGCTCAAACATAGCAGAGCATGTGGTACATACAGTGATCACTAATGTGGAGCATTAAGATTTCACAGCGCATTGCTACATTTTTATACAACACTCTTAGAAAAGGAATTGATATTCTCTGCTGAACTTATGTTCAGCAGGCAAGTGTGAATGAACTAGCCTAGCTATTATCTAAACATTCTGAGTCAAATTATATTCTTCTTCGAAGACAGAGATGATTTAAAGTGATACATATCAAATGGATGGAGAAAAGGTAGAGAACTGCCAAACTGTGCTCTAGCCTGAGAGTGCGAGTTAGAAATCTAAACACAAATATTGGGATACCAATGAAGGTTTCTAGCATATAAAGGCAACCCAGAACATATGAAGTTGTTTCTGATCATAAAGCTACATTGCAAAGGAATAGAAGCCAGATCAAGGTACAATTGTGCACCAGGAGAGAGAGGGAAACATTGTGATGATGATGATTATGTAGTGATGTTGAGTGACAGCAATCAGCAGCAAGACTACCAAATTGTCAAACATGTCAAACATAAAACCACATATACCTCCTTCAGTGTATACCACATTAGATGAGTGGGTTGTTAGACCTCCTTTACATTGAAGTTTGAAATATTAGTCCTTCAAACGCTATTTTGCTTCCTTGTAACATTCCAAATTTAACATCTGCCTATGTAATGGGGAAGCTGTATTATGCCCCGGAGTCAGTGTACCTTTAAGAGTCATGCGCATGAGACTCATCATAGCATGAGAGTATGAGGGCATAATGGTCTCATGCTCCATCATAGACCGGGATCACTTGAAGAATAACATGAGATTGAAAGTGTTTTGCTCTGTGTAATTTAACAATTTTCTGTTACCTCAGGCATGAATACAATATTTATATATACTAGTTAGCTAAAATAAATGTCTATTTAATTTTTATTCCTTCACAGGATGAGGGTGTTGTTGGCCAGGCCAGCATGAATTGACCATCAATAATTGCCCATTGGGCAGTTAAAAGTCAACCACATTGCTGGAGTCTGGAGTCACGTGTAGGCCAGACCAGGTAAGGCTGGCAATTTCCTTCCCTAAAGGAGATTAGTGAACCAGGTGTTTTGTTTTCCTGACAATCAACATTAGACTCTTATTTCAGGATATTTATTGAATTCATGAGCTGGGCTGGGTCTTTCTAGAGTTGCTTACCTTGAAGTTTTTGAAATCACAACACTGCCTCTTGAGTAAGTGATGGATGTAGGTACAATTGCAATGATAACTATGTGAATAGGAAAGGTTTGAAGGTGCCAGGAGCAGTCAGGTGGCACTAGTTAGTTTGGGATTATGTTTGGCATGGACTGGTTAGACTGAAGGGATTCCTGATGATGCCTGAGGATTCCTGATGAAGGGCTATTGCCTGCAACGTCGATTTTTCCTGCTCCTTGGATGCTGCCTGACCTGCAGTACTTTTTCAGCACCACTCTCATTTTGACTTTAATATCCAGCATCTGCAGTACCCACTTCTGCCTGGTTAGACTGAAGGGTATGTTTCTGTGCTGTATGACTCTACAACGCTGTGACTACAGGGACTGGTTCACTGATACCAGAGGGCAAACAGGCTGTTTGCATGGAGTGCATTGGCCTCATTAACATTATCTGGGCAGTGTCGTAGTCTCTAGCCAAGTTGTTAAGAGATACTTCCCTTACCGGTCTTCTTCTGGCCGGTCTTCCTACTAATGAACAGTTCTCTAGGGCAGCTTGATGAGGACAACTAATGAGAACTGTTCAATGAGGTCTGCTTGATGAAGATTGTTCAGTGAGGACTCCCAACGAGAATTCCCTGAAGAGAACTCCTAAGTGAGAAGTCACCTCTGCCCTTGAGCATTTGTGTAATATATTTCTAGGGGTAGGTAGCTTACACAGTGTCAATCAATCGCTTGAACCCTTTAGGCTTGTAACCATGGGACAACTACACATGGAATTGGACGACCATTGTCTTCCTGCCTATCTCCATTTGAAGGTTAATTTTCATTTCTTCTAAGAAAAAGACCTTCTTATTTTTGTAATAACTTGGTGATTATAGGGTACACTTGGCACTAGACAAATTGTTGACAATTGCTTAGTGTGCATTATGATCTCTGTGTTTCTCCCAAATCTTCCCTTTTGTTTGTCCTGCAATTTTGGAAAAAGTTAATTACCGCTATTAAAGGTAATCACGTGCTACAGAGTAAATATCAGGGAAAAATCAGTTTTTAGGGAACCCTGATTTCCAACAATTGTTTCCTGCGCCAACCAGTTAGATGTAACTGCATTCTCTTTGTCCAATTCTTATTCATCTGTTTGTAGTCAGCAAGCCAATTGCAATTGCTTCTCTTCCTGTTATTTTGCAGTTACCTCTGGGTAATACCAAAGACGTCCTGTTGACGCTCACCTCTTTTCTTTCTCATCTATATGCTGCCCTCTTGGCAATATCAGATAGAAAAAGAGCCTTAATTTCCACACAAACATTGATAACACTGTACTGTACTGCATCATTATCACTCATGGTGTTTCCACGATTGCTAAATGATGAGGCTGCTTGTCTGAAATCTGGCACTGAAATTTTCATGAATTAAATAATGGGGAAACCTGAGGTCATTGTCTTTGATCACCATTAAAAGTTAATTTCCTAGCTAATGACTTCATCGCTCTCCTTTGCAAATATCCAAATCGAGCCACTCTGATAACAAACCTGTATACAAGCAATCATATATCCACACCATCACTGACAGTGCCTACTTCCACATTTATAACATTGCATCACACTATTTCTGCCTCAGCTGAAGTGCTACTAAAACACTCCTTATTATCTCCAGCTTTGCCTTATCTACTGCCCCTCTGCCTGCCTCCCAGATTCTACTGTCCATGCAAGACCATTCACCAACTTCTGTTTATCTTTTTCCTGTGTTTGCTGATCCACAGTCACTCCCAGTTAAAAGCTGCCTCAACGTTACCCTTATTTCAAATGCTGGTATGGTATTCCCCCATCTCTGTAATTTCTAGTAACCTCTGATGTAGGAGTGATCCTCTAATCCTAACTTTTTGAATATCCTCAATTTGAATCACTACAACATTGATGGCTATACCTTCAGCTGCCAAAGCCCTAAGTTTGGACTTTGCTCCCTAAATCTCTATGGTTCTCTAAGCCCCTTTTCTCCTTTAAGGCTCTTCTTAAATCTTGCTGCTTAGTCCAAATTGTACCTGTCCTTATATCTCCTTATGTGGCACTGTGTGAAAGTCTGATTTATAATACTCCTCTGAAGTGCCTTGAGGTGTTTCACCATCTTATTTGTGTAGTAAAGTGTAATTAGTTATTCTTGTTGTTATTAGAAGGAATATGTTAGTTTAATTTAGGATTATGTTTGGCATGCACTGGTTGGACCAAAGGCTCTGTTCTCCTGCTGTATGACTCTATCAATACATAAAATTCATCTATTTGTAGTCAGCAAGCCAACTGCAATTGCTTCTCTTCCTGTTAGTTTACAGTTACCTCTGGGTAATATCAAAGACCTCCTGTTGATCCTCACCTCTTTTCTTTCTCATCTACATGTTGAAGAGAATGCAGTTACACCCAACTGGTTGATATATGAAACAATTGTTGAAAATCAGGTTCCCTAAATTAGATTACATTCCCTACAGTGTGGAAACAGGCCCTTCGGCCCAACCAGTCCACACAGACCCTCCGAAGAGTAACCCCACCCAGACCCATTTCCCTCTGACTAATGCACCAAACATTATGGGCAGTTTAGCATGGCCAATTCACCTGCCCTGCACATCTTTGGACTGTGGGAGGAAACCGGAGTACACGGAGGAAACCCACACAGACATGAGGAGAATGTGCAAACTCCACACAGCGTGAGGCTGGAATCGAACCTGGCACCCTGGTGCTGTAAGGCAGCAATGCTAACAACTGTGCCGCCCATAAAAACTGACTTTTCCCCATATTAATGTCAAGTGTGTTCTTACTCTGGATAGTCCTTTCAATCTGTTCCATATAATTGTTAGGTGATAGATATTTCAACAAATTTTCACTCACACAATTTGCTATAAATACAGCAATTCATAGAACTAGGTGATCCATTGATTTTTGAACTCCACTGAGCTTGAATCTGACCCAAGCAAATAGATTTTTTTGTCAGTGATTTGCCTCCAATATAACATGATTACAAGCTGTCTCAATGCAAAATCCAGAAATTCTGAGCTTCAAGATTCAACCCAAAAATGGAACTATAGAAGTCAGACAATGGTGTCAGGGATGATAACAATCTATTTCCTAAATCAGAAGTTTGTGGGTTTAAGTCTCACTCCCAAGATTTTGTGACAAAATTGATTCGCCTGCTAACAGATTGTTGCATTGTTGGAAGCACTGCCTTGCAAATGAAACATAAAACTGAGAAATCATCAGGTCTCTCAGATCAATCTACAACATCAGTATTCAAAGAAAAACAGAAAGGGTTTGATAGAATATGCAGCCAATTTGACCAAGCTAGTCTATCCTGATGTTTTTGCTCCATCCAAATACTCCTCCAATTTATCTACTTGATTGAAGTTCTCCAGCACATCATTTTATTCCCTTTTCTTTCATGTACTCATCCAGTTTCCTTTCAAAGACATCTGAGTTATTTGTTTTAACTACTCCCAATGTTAGCTATTTCTGCATTCTAACTGTTATCTAGTTGAAGAAAGTTTGCCTTATTTGCCCAGTGGATATGTTTGGCAACTGCCTTGAATTTATGCTATCTATCATATCTGGCCAGTTCTCCTGGTGGGGAGCTGCGAATCAGGCTAAAGGCGTTTGTTATGGAAACAGCCCAGAGCTCCATCTGCAGGATGTAAAGCAGTGGAAGAAATAGTTTGCATCATGTGTTATTAGGTACGGAAGTAAAAAAGACCATGTGTGGTACATTGTTGTCTTCAGCATTTTTAAAAAGGATTAATTAGTGATTAAAAGTAGAACTGCTGATAGTGATTATATCAACCATCTACTGAATAGAACAATAATAGAAACTGACAATATTGTTCTGTACTAATCAACTTACAGCTACCACCTGTCAAGTCTGTAATAAATATGTCAAAAATCATTAATCCTTCAGTTAAGAACATTATGTATTGCCTTGCCTTGATAAAAAAGATATGAAACTTGCTAGCAATTATATAGAAGCGTCGCAAAACAAAATCAAGCTATCCATACAACATCCACTATACAAACTGTAATGGACAAACACTTTGGAATAACTGCAAATGACTGTCAAAGCTGTTCACAGCTGATTCTCGGTTCACACTATAACCTTATCCAAATTTCTACTTGGTAATCATTTCTCAATACATTGTTTATTCCTCACAGAACTGAAAGATGCTGTGTTTACTGGAGTGTGGCCTCAAGAGATGAAAGTTAGAGATAACACTGCTGACCTAATTTTCAATCAATGCTCCTATATATTGAGAATTATTTCAGGAGTACAGCATTGTTGGATTTAACCTTACATATGTTTTACAAGACAAACCTAACCTAATTTCAGTCATATTTTGCAAGCAAATAAGATGAGCAAATGTAATGGAGTACAATTGTAGAAGCAAAATACTCTTCAAAGAAAAGAAAAAATGGCAGTTGGTTGCTCTGAAAAAGAACTCTTTAAGATGAGATGACCAGAAACATTGAACACCAATTTTGCTTTCTATGCTCTTAGAAATAGCAGGGCACTCATTTAGTATCAAACTTTCCTGAGTGAAAAAAGGAGCACTTTAAGACATTAAAGTAGCGAAAGTCCAAAGGTCCCAAAATAGGTCTCTCCAGTTGGCGTCAAACTCTCATATAGACATCAAATAGAAGCTCACCAAGGCATCAAAATGAAGGTCTCATTTAAAAAGAAGCTCCTGAAGGTATCACAAGGAAATTCTTAAATTGACATCAAATGGAATTAGAGTCGAGAGTGTGGTGCTGGAAAAGCACAGCAGATCAGGAAGCATCCAAGGAGCAGGAGAATCAACGTTTCGATAAGTTCTATGACCGAAACTTCGATTCTCCTACTCCTCGGATGCTGTCTGACTTGCTGTGCTTTTCCAGCATCACACCCTCGACTCTGATCTCCAGCATTTGCAGTCCTCACTTTCAACTATCAAATGGAATCAGCAACTAACCCATCACATTAATGGATTAAAACGTTTACAACTATTTATATCATATGTCCTGAAAAAGAGATCATATGCACCCTAACAGCTAAATTTGAAATGGGAGTTACTGTCATCATATTACCATTACGTAGCTTGAAAGATACTTATCTCAACAAGGAAAAGTATTTGTTAAGATCATCTCATTGTATATAGCAGGTCTCCAATTCTGTACATTGGCAGAATCACACAGCAGTGCCAATATACAAGCTCAGCATGGCTTGCTGAAATTCCCTTAGCTGTGAGAGAATCATCATAGAGTCATAGAGATGTACAGCACGGAAACAGACCCTTCGGTCCAACCCATCCAAAGCAATCAGATTTCCTAAACAAATCTAGTCCCATTTACCAGCACTTGGCGCATATTGCTCTAATACCTTCCTATTCATATACCCATCTGGATGCTTTTTAAATATTGTAATTGTACCAGCCTTCATCACTTCCTCTAGCAGCTCATTCCATATGCACACCACTCACCGCATGAAAACGTCATCACTTCGGTCCCTTTTTAAATCTTTGCCCTCTCATAGGTCGGCTCAGATCTCATTATGGACACTATTGAGACTCAAACCACATCAACTATAGCAGAACAGATCAGACCTTAGATCAGTCAATGATTCCAAAGGGTAAGACTTTCAAGTGAAATGTTTACTAAGCACCAGGATGATGACATCTGATATGCTGAGCAGATTATTCAACCCATGTAAGGCCAAAGATATTTTTCTTAATCTACATATTGATGCTTTTGACTTAAAATTGAAGATATTTTCAATTTTGATTTGTTACAGTGCGCTCAGAGTCAATGCTAACAGTTGCAATTGACGACTACCAAACCCCACTGGTCCTCACCTACCACCCCACCAACCTCCGGATACATCGTATCATCCTCCGTCATTTCCGCCACCTCCAGACAGACCCCACCACCAGGGATATATTTCCCTCTCCACCGCTATCAGCATTCAGGAAAGACCACTCCCTCCACGACTCCCTCGTCAGGTCCACACCCCCCACCAACCCAACCTCAACTCCCGGCACCTTCCCCTGCAACCGCAAGAAGTGCAAACTTGCGCCCACACCTCCCCCCTCACCTCCCTCCAAGGCCCCAATGGATCCTTCTATATCCGTCGCAAATTCACTTGCACCTCCACACACATCATTTTCTGTATCCGCTGCACCCGATGTGGTCTCCTCTACATTGGGGAGACAGGCCGCCTACTTGCAGAACGTTTCAGGTAACACCTCTGGGACACCCGCACCAACCAACCCAACCGCCCCATGGCTGAACACTTTAGCTCCCCCTCCCACTCCGCCAATGACGTGCAGGTCCTTGGCCTCCTCCATCGCCAGACCCTGGCCACACGACACCTGGAGGAAGAGCGCCTCATCTTCCGCCTAGGAACCCTCCAACCACACAGGATGAATGTAGATTTCTCCAGTTTCCTCATTTCCCCTCCCCCCACCTTATCTCAGTCCCAACCCTCGGATTCAGCACCGCTCTCTTGACTTCCAATCTTCTTCCCAACCTCTCTGGCCCACCCCCTCTCCGGCCTATCACCCTCACCCTCACCTCCTTCCACCTATCATATTCCCAGTGCCCCTCCCCCAAATTCCCTCCCCCCTAACGTTTATCTCAGCCTGCTTGGCACACCAGCCTCATTCCTGAAGAAGGGCTTATGCCCGAAACGTCGATTCTCCTACTCCTTGGATGCTGCCTGGCCTGCTGTGTTTTTCCAGCACCACATTTTTCAACTCTGGTAAATCTCCAGCATCTGCAGTCCTCACTTTCTCCTAACTACCAAAGATGAGCAAGAATTGCAAAAGATAATTATCCAGTGATGGCTGACAGTATGAAAAAGGTACCTGAGGAGATGTGTTCACTTTGCCCACATAAAAACAAATGTAATCAATCACAATAAGTCATTTTCAAAGAGAATCCAGCTACGATATCATGCCCATGCTACATAAGGGAAATATAGACACTGAACATTCAAGACAGTGAGTCCCAGAAACTGTGTACTGGCCAGGGATGAATCAAGAAATTCAATGATTATGAATGTATGCGGGGCCTGCCAAAAACATCAGCTCCAGCAGTAGAGGGAACTTCGATATCAATCCAATGTTCCATCCAGTGCTGGGATCAAGGTAGCAATTAACCTTTTCAATGTGTGCAAATTACTTCCTTATAATGGGCTATCTCTCCACATTTCCCATAGTCTGATGATGCAACATGATAAGTGCAACTGTTCTTTACATGATGATTGTTATATTCTGTTTTTCAGTGTGTCAGAACAAATGGTATCTGACAACAGAGCACAGTGTACTGGCAAAATGTTACATGACATGTACGAATTGGGAAGGACCGACTATCTCATGATCAAACTGCCATCAAGTTCAAAGAGACCATGTGGTATGTATGAGCACATTATTGATTATTACGCACAGATCGAAAATGCAAGATGTTTGCATTGTTTTGCTGAATTTCATGCCGCACCAATAGTAAAGAGATTACATCTCCTGGACATTTATCTTCTTAAACCAGTTGTGAACGTCCATTTCCGGCAGCCATTTGTCCATCCATATCTGGACACAGGACCTACATTTTCAAAGCCAGAAGCGAATGAGAGAGAGAGAGAGAGAGAGAGAGAGAGAGACATAATAAGCAAGCAAAGTCAAAGAATGACCAAAACTATGTGCCGACCAGTGAAGGTGAGTTTGAAATGTAAATACAAATACTTGGGTGACAGGAAGCATCTCCAAAATACGGAAGAAGCTCAGTTCATGCAATATCATTACTGATCATGATAATATGGAGATAAGGAACAAAGGTCTGTTTGGATCAGTGTACAGCTCACAAACCATGCAGGAAGGGAATAAGGAAGAACATTCTGACAATAGAGATTTAGTAGGGATGTTGAGTGATGTAATCCAGAAGGAAGACAGCTAAGTTGTCAAATAAGTGCAACATAGAGCAAAGTGTGTTGCTTCAGATAAATCCTCAATCACATCTCATTCTGATATCATGACAGCATCATAGCATGTAAACTGAGAAGTAGAGATTTCATACGCCATCATACCATAGGTCATTGGAAGCATGATTCTCTGCTGGAAGAATGTTCTTTGTTGTAATTAATAGCCTAATTTTATCCCAGAATTATATGTGCTAGACAAATGTAATGTTTGTATATCATAATTAGTTTTAATAAACTGATGTTTAATTGTTGAATATGATACCCACACCCAGTTTCCTATGTTACCGGAGATAACATACGAATTGTGGTGTTAGTAAAACACCCTCTAGGAAGCTAAAAACCAAAAAACACAATTGCATCAACTACCTATTAAAGTAAATAAATTAGAGCCATTGGAAGTTCTGACCCCAACTCAGAAGTTGGTTCCAAATGCTGAATAATGGGCTATTAGAAGTGTCAGGGTTCTGGACAATTACTGAATAGTCAATGCTACGGGACTTTTAAGAATTCCGTATGAACATTTGTCAGAGTATGTCTGATCCTGCATCTACCTGGCTACTGGAAGATCTTGGCTTGTGATTTTTTAACAATTGTCAATCAAACCACAGGTTATTCTGTTGAAAATATCATAGCTTTCTTTCAGTTTGTTGACCCAAAGGCAATGTGTACTGGTACACAGATGTAGATCATATATCTCTGATTCACACGGTTCACCCTGAGGGTAGTTTACAATCTCAGCTGGATAAAATAGTGGAAGCAGCAGCGAGAATCAGTTTGCATGTTCAGATATGGAGGGAGAAAGGTCAAGGGATCTTGATGAAGTAACAGCAGTGAGCTATCAAAAAGACTGCACCAGAAATTCACAGAGTTACTAACAACATTGAACATAAGCTGAGGAGGAAAAAGGAAAAGAAGAACTGCATTTTGTGCAATCCTTAAACACGTTTTGTCTTTCAGAATCCACCACAATTCTTTGGGGATTTACAACTGGTATTATTTGCACAAATTGTGCTAACTGCCTGACCTTTATCATTTCACATTCTTGGCCTTCATAACTCTGACTTGAAGCGTCAACCATCTAAATCCCAATTAAAGTAATTTCTTTTAGCCTACTCATATTAGTTCTTTTGACTCCATCACCTTAAACTCTGACACCAAGTGAACTCTCATTCAATACTATAGCTGACTCAATGCCACGGTACACTGTAAAAATAATCCTTTTACTAAGTGTAAAGTCATTTTAAAAAAAAATGTCATGTTTCTGGGTTACCTTAAAAGTTTTGATTTTTGGAATTAAAATAAAACCATGGATGGGCATTGGAACAGCATTTACTGCTTATCTTTAACTACCTTTGAACTGAATGCTTGTTAGGCAATTTACTAGGTGGTTAAGAGTTAGCCGTATTGATTTGAGAGCTATCGTTTTGTAACATTGTTAACAAAATCAACATTTCGGGACAGAGAGATGTATCTGGCTAAGAGAGTCAATGACGCTCTCTTATCTGAAATTATTCTCACAATTACACCTTTCAATACATAGGCCAGACCATGTAAAAGCAGTAAATTTGCTTCCCTAAAGGACATTATTGAGTCAGACAAACATTTACCACAATGGTTCCATGGTTGCTCTTTAGATTAGTTTTGATTTCAAGATTTTCAATAATTTCAAATGTCATCATTTGTTACTGTAGTATTTAAACTCTCAGTCCCATAATGTTAGTCATAAAGTCATAGAGTATTACAGCATGGAAACAAACCCTTTGATCCAACCAGTCTGTGCCAACCATGTTCCCAAACAAAACTGCATTTGACCCATATCCCTCCAAATCTTTCCAATTCATATACTTATCCAAATGTCTTTTAAATGTTGCATTCAACCTGCATTCATCACTTCTCCTGGCAGTTCATTCCACACATGAACTACCCTTTGTGTAAAAACATTGCCCCTCATGTCCAGAGTTTGGAATATTAATCCAGTAACATTACCGTTACGCCAACACCATCCACTGCATTTATCCCTCTGGCAGTGAAGGAAACATCAACGATGCAATCCATAGAATGTATTTTGGGTTGAGTAAGCTGTTGCTTTAAGGTTAGAGCAAACTGAGTGTTACTAAGTACAAGAAATGATTTATTTATTGAGTGATTGTCACTTGTATTTAACAAATAAACACAGTGAAAAGCCGGTCTACTGTTGTGATTTTACTTTGCCACAACTCACAAAGATTTAGCTTCTGTTCAGAAGTGTGAAGTGAATGGAGGACAATCAATATGTGGAATACACTGCCTCCAAGGGCCCTATGGATAATGCTGACAAATGTCAAGAGGGAACATCAGAGATCATTGGCAGAGGTAGGTTTGTAAGATATAATTGACAGAATAATTTCAGATAAGAGACTGTTTTCCTTGGTCAGGTTCATCTCTATGTCCCAAAACATTCCTTTTGTTAACAGTGTCACAAGGCTATAGCTCTCAAATCATTGAGCTTCTATTTGAGCATTTTGAGGATGGAACTTGAAGCATAAATAAAGGACAACCAGTGGATGTAGTGTACTTGGACTTTCAGAAGGCTTTTGATTCATTCCCCCTCCAGAGGTTAGTAATAAAATTAGAGTCCATGTGACTGGGGAAGTACATCAGCATGCATTGAGTAATGGTTAACAGACAGAAAGCATAGAGCAATAAAGATCGACAGCATAGAAAAAGGCTCTTTTGCCCATCATGTTCATGCCCATCAAAAACAACCACCCAACTATTCTAATTCGATTTTGCAACACAATTTCAAATGTTCCCACATTATATTCCAGTTGCCAAATCTTTCCCTACTTTGGAAACATACCTTCTGTCCTTTTATCTAAGCTATTTATATAAATGGTACATATTTGAGGTCCCTACATTGATTCATGAGCATACCACTTGTTATAACTTACCAACCTGAAAATGACCTAATTATGCCTGCTCTCTATTTTCTGTTAGCGAGATAACATTAGCTAACATGCTAATCCACACATAATGGCCTTTTATTTTCCACAACAATCTTTGATGTGCCACCTTATCAAATTCCTTCTGGAAATCTAAGTACTGCGAATTCACCTTCTTTGCAGAAAGTGTTACCTCCTCAAAAGCTCAAATAGATTGGACAAACGTGATTTCCCTCTCACAAAACAATGTTGACTTTGCTTTGTTACATAGAATTTAGCTAAGTCCTCTGCTCTAACTTCTCTAATATTATCTTCTCCTATTTCCCCGTGACAGATGTTAAACGAAGTGGCCTATAGTTTCCTGCTTTGACTAGAGCTCTTTTTTCAGAACAGATTACATTTGCTCTCTCCCAATTTAATGGAACTGTCCCTGGATCAAGGAAGATTGCAAAATTAAAACAACTATGGTGATTGATTTATATTATGATATATAAAAAATATCATTTATTATAGAATGTCAATCTTGAACTAGTTGCTTATAGGTTTTAGTCTGTACGTATGAGAGGGTTGAACAGTCAATTTGTCAGTATTTCTGGAGTCATGGTTTTTTTTTTGAAACCAATATGAGAGAACTAATTCCTGGAATGCTGGTGGGGATTAGTTTTTGTGGGGATAGTTTTGCAAGCTGACAGAGAAAACATTGAAAAACATTAGCCTGCTTTCATTTAGAATGGTCAGGTATTGATTTTATTTGCTTAGGTCTTAGTTTGTAGAATTCCTGGTTGAAGTCAGATGCATAAAGCTGTTCTATAACAATCTGTATCAACTAATAATTATAATGTAGCAATAATTCAAGATTCTGAAAAAGTGGCTTAGAAAGTTATCAATGTAACAGCCTTATGCAAAAGGGGAGGAAACAAAAAACATGTAACTATAGTCCAATTTGCTTAACATTTATTATTGGGAAGATGCTTGAGTTTATTACAAAGGATGTTATAGAAGAGTTTTTGGAGACACGTAATATAATCACACAGGCTTCACGAAAGGAAAATCATGCCTGACAAATTTATTAGAATTGATTGAGGAGGTAACAAGCATAATAGATAAAGGGGGAGCAGTGGATTTAAATGACTGGATCTTCAGGAGTGTTTTAGTAAGGTATCACTTGTTAGGCAGCTTAATAAGAAAAGAGCCTATGATGTTGGAGGCAGTATATTAGCTTGAATGGAGGATTTGCTAATGAGCTTAAGACAAAGAATTGCAATAAAAGGGACATTTTCAAGATGGCAACCTATAACTGGTGGAGTGCCAAAGGGATCAGTTCTGTGGCCACAATTGTTACAACGTATATTAATGACTTGGACAACAGTGGTGAATGTGCTATGGCTAAGTTTGTGGATGACACAGAAACAGATGGGAAGGCAATTGATGAAGATGACACAAATTCTACAGAGGGATAAAGATAGATTAGGTAAGTGGACAAAAGTGGCATAATAAGTGGGAAACAGTGAGGTCACAATTTTTGCAGGATGAATAGAGGAGCTGAATAGTGGAAAAAAATTGTCTAAAGCTAAAGCAATTAGGGATTTGGGAGTCATGCATAGATTATAAAAAGGTGGCATACAAATTCAGCAGATATTAGGAAGTTAAGTGGAATGTTGGCCTTCATAGTATTGACAGCATGTGCTCCAGAACTTGCCAATCCCCAAGCCAAGATGTTCCAATACAGTTACAACATTAGCATCCACCCAATAATGTAGAAAATTGCCCAGGTTTGGCTTGCGCATAAAAAGCAGAATAGGTTCAATCCAACCAATTACCACCTCGTCAGTCTACTTTCAATCAATGGTAACGTGATGGAAGGTGTCATCAACAGTATTATCAAGCAGCACTTGCTCAACAATATCCTGTTCAGTGACACCCAATTTGGGTTCTGCCAGGTCCTGACCTCATTACAGACTTGACTCAAACATAGGCAAAAGAGCTGCATTCCGGAGGGGCCATGAGAGTAACAACCCTTGAAATCAAACCTGCATTTGACTGAGTGTGGCAACAAGGAGCCGTAGCAAAACTGAAATCAATGGGAATTGGGGGAAAACTCTCCGCCAGTTGGTGTTGTACCTGGCACAGAGGAAGATGGCAAAAGTGAGGACTGCAGATGCTGGAGATTAGAATTGAGAGTGTGGTGCTAGAAAAGCACAGCAGGTCAGGCAGCATCTGAGGAGCAGGAGAGGTCAATGTTTCAGGCAAAAGCTCTTCCTGATGAAGGGCTTTTGCCCAAAACATCGACTCTCCTGTTCCTCGGATGATGCCTGACCTGCTGTGCGTTTTCAGCACCATACACTTGACATGGGAAGATGGTTGTGGTTGTTGGACGTCAGTCATCTTAACTCCAGGATATCTCTATAGGCATTCCTCAGGATAGTGTTCAAGGCCTAATCATCTTCAACTGCTTCATCAATGAGTTTTCCTCTATCATAAGGTCAGAAGTGGGGATGTCCACCAATGATTACCTAATGTTCAACACCATTCATAACTCCTCAAATACTGAAGCAGCATGTTCAAATGCAACAAAATCTGGACAATATCCAGGCTTGGGCGGACAAGTGACAACTAACATTTGTGACACACAAATGCCAGCAATGGCCATTTCCAATAAGAGACAATCTACTGTACCCCTTGACATTCAATCACATTATCATCACTGAGTCTGCTACTATCAACATACTAGGGATTACGATTGACCAGAAACCAAACTGGACTTACCATGTAAACACCATGGCTGCAAGAGCAGATGACAGGTTGCAAATATTACAGTGATAAACTCATGACTTGTCTCCCAAAGCCTGCCCATCCTCTACAAAGCACAAGTCAAGAGTTTGTTGGAATATTCCCCACTTGCCTGGATTGATGTAGCTTCGATAACATTCAAGAAGCCAGAACAAAGCAGCCTGTTTGATTTCCACTGCATCCACAAGCATTCGGTCACTTTACCACTGAGAGTGGCAAAAGTGGTCAACCATCTACAAACTGAGCTGCAGAAATTGAATAAAGATCTGTAGTCAACATCTTCAAAATCCATCATCACTCCCATCTGGAAGGACAAGGGCAGCAGATCCATGGGAACACTGCTACTGCAAGGTCCCCTCCAAGCCAATCACAATTTTCTGTTGGAAAATAACACCGTACCTGCAATGTCATTGAATCAAAATCCTGCAATTTCCTCTCTAATGACATTCTGGGTCTATCTGCACAATGCACTGCGGCAGTTCAAGAAGGCAGTTTACTGCCATCTTCTGATAGGCAACTAGGGATAGGCAATAAATACTGGCCAACCTATAACTCCCACATCCCATGCTTGAATAAAAAAAATCTACTTAACTTAGAAACTAAGATGAAATCCATCAGGATCTAAGTACATGTCGACATACAGCTCCAGAATGTCCCCAGTACTATTTCTCTGGTGATGGTGATTTTCCTGATTTCCTCCCTCTTTTCCGCTTCCTGATTCATTGTACTTCTGGATGCTACTTTTATCTTCCACAGTGAAGATCACTGCAAGATGTAGATTCAATTCATTTTCTATTGCCTTATTTTCTATTATTATTTTTGTATTGACTTTATATAGGACTGCTTTTAATATTGATAGGATTTCTTACTATCAGTTTTTTTTTACAATTTGGGCTGGCTTTTTACCATTCTTTAATAAATTACTTTTTTGACATTCCTTATTGTATTATATTATATCCAATTGTATTATATCCAATACCCGTCATGATAGCCTCCCAGCCCAATATGGTGGTCTTTCAATGGCCCAGCCTGGTTATCTTTCAACCTGACGTGGCCTCAGCATGGACTTCCAGCCTCAAGATTATTTCAGAGTGGTTTCCTGGCCTCTAGAGCCTTGAGTGAAGCCTAGCATGATCTAGAGTCAATGTCCGGTGCTGACTAGAGGCTAGGTGCCGGCATGGACTAGTTTGGAAAGACTGTTATTCTGAACTTTTTATTTCTTTAGTTTTCAAATTTGTTCCTGTTATCTCTCCTTTTGGACATGTTAGTTCTTTATTTTTGTAATTGTTTTTTTCTATAATAACTTGTACTTCAGAATCTGTACCTCGGTACCTTGTACCTGAGATAGCACTGTACTGGTGAATTCTAAGCTTCTTGATTTATTCATTTGAGTACATGTGACAATAAAGCTAATTCTAATTCTAATTCAAATCATAATTCTGACCTGCAACTTTGCTTTGCACAATTAAATGCTTTTAATATTAATTTGTTTCCCTTGCCCTCATTATTGCGTTTAAATCCCTCTCTATGTACTTAGTTACGGAGTTGGCAAAATATCAGCCACATGAACAGAAACCAACTTTTCCCTCTCATGCTGCAAATTCCTCTCTCTAATCTGATTTGCCTTTGCCAATTTGCAAGTGACTCAGCTAATAATGGAGAGATTATGACTTTTGAGGTTCTGCTTCCTAATGTTATGTCAGCTCCTGTTACTGACTGTACAGAACCTTCCACTTTGTCTTGCCTTTGTTTGTGATAACTACATGGACTACAAGAACCAGATGCGCTCCTTCCCACTGCAAGATCTTCTCTAGCCCTAAGCAAATGTCCCAATCCCTGGAACGGGGTAGATAACATCCATCGCAACTCACACTCTTTGCTGCAGAGAATGGTGTCAATCTTCCTCAGAATATTATCATTAAATTCCTCCTCACTCACTGCTTTTAAATGGTTACCTATCCCATAATGCTATGGTCAGTTTGTTCGTCCATCAGTACTGCTGAAACGTCGATTTTCCTGCTCCTCGGATGCTGCCTGACCTGCTGTGCTTTTCCAACACCACTCTAATCTAGACTCTGATTCCCAGCATCGACAGTCCTCACTTTTTCCTTGTTCATCCATCCTGCAGCGGTCAGTCATCAAGACAAGCTGAAGTACCTCAACCAAATACTCAATTGTAAAGGATGTGGTTTCTGTACTCTTGCTCTCTGGGTCCCTTTACCTCGGAGTGGGAGAGTGAAGTCCAGCCTTCATTCTGCCTACTCCTTCTGTTTTTTATATTCCTACATAAATTTATACAGCAGCTCGGAAGCAAATTAAAATCCCACTGATACTGTCAAGGTTTAACTCGAATCTTTGACTCTCCCTTTAACCAATAATCATGGCTCAGTGTCAGCTCTCTTGACCTTTGCTCACAAGATTGTGAATTCAAACACACTCCAAAGATATAAACACAAAGCCTTATGTTGATACTTCACTTCAATATTGAGAGAGTGCTACACTGTTGGAGATACCCTCTCAAGTGGATTAGAAAGTTCTTCTGTGGCTTTTGCACAAATTGGTGTACATTTTCTTCAGCTTCATGGCTAACATTTATCTCTCAGTCAGCAACAGATTTATTACTGTTTGTGTGCAAGAATTAGCTGTTGTGTTTTCTCATTAAAACAGTGACTATGTTTTAAAAGTGGGTAATTACTTATTAAGAGCTTTGGGAATCCTAAGGTCGTGAAAGACACTATATAAAAGTAAACCTTTCTCTCTGTATTGAGGAATAAATTCTGCACTTACTATGCACTGTTTGTCAGTACTGCATCCTAAGAAATGAAGCCTTCATGATTTTGTTTTCTTCTTTATTGACTGTTGAAAGGATTGCATTAACCTTTGCCATAATAAACATGCTGATCGTCAAATACTTAGAGCCTAAGGAAAGAAAAATGAATTTGCAATAAAGCAAGCAAAGCACAGCACCAATATATAAAGACATGAATTCACATTGTAAAATGTTTATGAATCATTAAGTGTTTTTTACGAAATAAAAATCACTTATGAGTTTTATCTGCAATATTAAAACTCAGAATCAAGCATCTGTTTCGTAAATATTCAAATTCTTATTAGGTTCTGTTATTCATCAAAATTCCATAAACAGAAACTGCATCTTGGCTGCATACCAATTTTTTTTAACAGATACCAATAAGCCATATAAGATAATTTGCTTCAAAACTGTTTTAAATATTTTAAGACATATTGAGGAAAAATGGCTTTTTAAACTGTTCAGTTTCGTATATATATATAATGAATGTTTTATTTTCATTATGTACAGCAGTTTTTCTAATCTATTGATGCATGATTTGGGAATGTCTTGCCCTTTGCGTGGAGAATAAAACTGAACTGAAGTCACTCATGCTTGCTAATGATAAGAATCACAGTCAAGTAGCTGCAACCACCATTTGACACATGACATGGTGACCCCAGTAAAATTCCTGCAAGGGGTCTCCTTATTTTTCACTGTCATTTTGGTGTCAATCCTAAAAATTATATCAAAGATCCAGTTTCTTCCAATTTGATGAGAAAAGTCCTGATAAAGTTGTATCCAAAGGCAGCTGCAAATCTTTGTCCCCCATGTTCTGAAGAGACAGCCTGGTAAATACATTTCAATATCCCTGTCAAAATTCAGAAAAATCTCCTTTTTAGAAGCGAAGCAAAGTTTCTTCTGTCTTTGAGTAAGTTTTGTGATGTGGCTCCAATCAAATGTTTTGTTACATTAACTGCTGAAGCATTAATTGGTTGTTCTTCAAAGACAATTCTTTACAATTGGTGCCTGAAGTTAGTCATTATAATTTGATGAGTGCAACATCAGATGGAAATCAGGGAAGGATTAGTCAGAAGAATCTTTGTTGTTTCAAGATGATTTTTGTTCACATCTTTCAGCATTTGAATGGTGTGTTGAAAGGAGAAATGCTCACTTAAAATATAACAAACCAATTAGAAAAGAACACGGTGTAAAATTGGATTTGTCGGGGACCATTGCTGATTGGTTGAGAGTTCCCAAACCATGACCAATCCCATCCTTTTACGAAGGGAAAGCAGGCAGACCCCAAATCTACCTCAGTCAGACTGGTGATTGAGCCCTGTGTTATTGGCATTATTCTAAACCACAGGATGGCTGTTCATCAACTGAGATAACTGGTCATCAAAGTGAATTGAGCATTTAGAAAACAATTGAAACATGCACGTGACATAACAATTCTTCAAGTCTCAAGGGGTTAGTTCCCTGGTGGAATCTTACCAGGTTCTGGCTAATATGGGCAATGGCAATATGTGTTATACCTGACATATTGACTTCTCCACCTCCTGATGCTGCCTGGTTTGCTGTGTTCTCCCAGCCTCCTGCTTGTCTACTTTGGATTCCACACGTTTTTGCCTATGGCAATATGTCTGGAAAATTGGATGAGATGTTCAGCCAGGGCTATCTTGGTGTCGAGAACATTGTCAACACTTTCCTCAGCTGGTGTGATGATTTTCCTCTTGACAGTGGCAAGTTCTCAGTTGATGATCATCACTACTTGTTAAACTGCTTGTGATTAACCCAGCTCCCCATGTGAAAATTATGCCCGAAATGTCGATTCTCCTGTTCCTTGGATGCTGCTTGACCTGCTGCGCTTTTCCAGCAACACAGTTTCAGCTCTGATCTCCAGTATCTGCAGTCCTCACTTTCTCCAGCACCCCATGTGATCTTACTGAATCCACCATTGCAAGCCAGCCATGGGAAAACTCGGCATAGAAACCACAGCAAACACTTAGTGCTTTCAACCTACCACTTGCTCCAAAAGACTTCCATTTTGGACACCGGATGCCTACAACTCAGAGCATGCAAAATGGGCATACACACCCCACATCCACAGACATTGGCTGTGCCAGCTCTGAAGACCTTCATGGAATATTTCTGAATGACTTATAGAACACGTCTGCGTCTCAATGCTGCAGTGTGGGCTGCATCGGCATCCATCATTGAAATTCTGTAGCAAGGACAGTCAGTGTTGTTGAACAGCCGCCCAGCACATGAAGTAGACCAGGCTGTTTCTCCAGGCTCTGTGCTCACTGAGTAGTGCTCACTCGCTCTAAGTCTACTTGTGGGCTCACAGCATTCCCATCCTGCATTGCCTTTCCATTTTGCCCTCTCTGCCTGTGATACCAGGCCCGTGTTACTGTGACGTTTAATGCAGGCACAATGGAAGGAACCTTCTCACAGTTGTCAGCATTCCTCAGTGCAATCACGGTGAATTGCTCTTGCAGGGGGTCCTGGTACAGTATGTCAAGACCAGCATCTGATACCAGTCCAGGACTTGCTTGGGGTGATCAGAGTCAGGGTCCTCTCCTCATAAGGAGTAAGAAGCTGAATTGTAGGCAGCCCACTGTCCATTTCTTGTGTCTTTAAGGCCAAATGTGAGATGTTGCTATCATGGAGGAAAACAGGGACACGTATTATGGAAGATAAAAGTGGGTGGTGCAGCTACGACTCAACCACAGAACAGAGAATTAGATTTAGATTTATTGTCACATATACTCAGGTATAAAAGAAGAAATGTACGGTGAAAAGTGTACAATGTCGCCAACACCTGGCACCATCTGAGGTACAAAGGATCAAGATACAAATCTTAGGTACAAAAATAGAGAAAATAAAGAAAAAGAGAAATTACGCTACATTACTGATAAGAAACAAAGCTAAGAAGGTAGAGCGCTGTGCTACAGCGGGCACACAGAGAGGGGAGCCGGAAGGTAAGCGGAGACCAGTTTAAATTAACGTTTTTCTTTTCGCAGCCTGTGTTTCTTTTCAACTAGGAGCGGGAACCCGGAAGTCGTCAACAGAGGCTTCTGGGAAGGTAAGAAGTTTGAGTGGAGAAGGAACCCGAGACACTACACGTGTAGTGCCTCCCACCCTCCCTCCTCCTCTAACCTAAATAAAAGGACTCAGTCGGCTGAACAGGTAAGCTACTTCGTGTTCTTGTTTTGGAGACTAAGTGTAGAGTTATGGCAGCGCAGGCAGTGGAATGTTCCTCCTGCAGGATGTTTGAGGTAGGGGTGACCACCGATGCTCCTGCTGACTTCACCTGCAGGAAGTGCAGCCAGCTCCAGCTCCTCAGAAATAGGAAAGGAGCAGTCACCTTGTTGGGTGTTTACTATAGGCCCCCAAATAGCAGCAGAGATGTGGAGAAACAGATTGGGGAACAGATTTTGGAAAGGTGCAGAAGCCACAGGGTAGTAGTCATGGGCGATTTCAACTTCCCAGGTATTGATTGAAAGCTCTTTAGATCAAGTAGATTGGACGGGGCAGTGTTTGTGCAGTGTGTCCAGGAAGCTTTTCTAACTCAGTATGTAGATTGTCCGACCAGAGGGGAGGCCAGATTGGATTTGGTACTTGGTAACAAACCGGGACAAGCGATGGGCTTGTTAGTGGGTGAGCATTTTGGTGATAGTGACCACAATTCTGTGACTTTCACCTTGGTTATGGAGAGAGCTAGGTGCGTGCAACAGGGCAGGTTTTACAATTGGGGGAAGAGAAAATACAATGCTGCAAGACAGGATCTGAGGAGCATAAATTGGGAGCATAGGCTGTCAGGGAAGGATGTCGTGGAAATGTGGAACTTTTTCAAGGAACAGATACGACGTGTCCTTGATATGTATGTACCTGTCAGGCAGGAAAGAGATGGTCGTGTGAGGGAACCTTGGTTGACAAGGGAGATTGAATGTCTTGTAAGGAGGAAGAAGGAGGCTTATATAAGGTTGAGGAAACAAGGTTCAGACAGAGCGTTGGAGGGATACAGGAGGGCCAGGAGGGAGCTGAAGAAAGGGATTAGGAGATCTAAGAGAGGGTATGAAAAATCTTTGGCAGGTAGGATCAAGACCTTTTATGCGTATGTGAGAAACATGAGAATGACAAGAACGAGGGTAGGTCCGATCAAGGACAGTAGTGGGAGACTGTGTATTGAGTCGGAAGAGATAGGAGAGGTCTTGAATGAGTACTTTTCTTCAGTATTTACAAATGAGAGGGACCGTATTGTTGAAGAAGAGAGTATGAAATGGACTGGTAAGCTAGAGGAGATACTTGTTAGGAAGGAAGATGTGTTGGACATTTTGAATAACTTGAGGATAGACAAGTACCCCGGGCCTGACGGGATATATCCTAGGATTATGTGGGAAGCAAGAGAGGAAATTGCAGAACTGTTGGCAATGATCTTTTTGTCTTCACTGTCAATGGGGGTGGTACCAGGGGACTGGAGAGTGGCAAATGTTGTGCCCCTGTTCAAAAAAGGGAATAGGTTAAACCCCGGGAATTACAGGCCAGTTAGTCTTACTTCGGTGGTAGGCAAAGTAATGGAAAGGGTACTGAGGGATAGGATTTATGAGTATCTGGAAAGACACTGCTTGATTAGGGACAGCCAGCACGGATTTGTGAAGGGTAGGTCTTGCCTTACAAGTCTTATTGAATTCTTTGAGGAGGTGACCAAGCATGTGGGTGAGGGTAGAGCAGTGGATGTAGTGTACATGGATTTTAGTAAGGCATTTGATAAGTTTCCCCATGGTAGGCTTATGCAGAAAGTCAGGAGACATGGGATAGTGGGGAGTTTGGTCAGTTGGATAGTGAACTGGCTAACCGGTCGAAGTCAGAGAGTGGTGGTAGATGGTAAATATTCAGCCTGGAGCCCAGTTACAAGTGGAGTTCTGCAGGGATCAGTTCTGGGTCCTCTGCTGTTTGTAATTTTTATTAATGACTTGGAAGAGGGAGTCGAAGGGTGGGTCAGTAAATTTGCAGACGATACAAAGATTGGTAGAGTTGTGGATAGTGAGGAGGGTTGTTATCGGCTGCAAAGGGACTTAGATATGATGCAGAGCTGGGCTGAGGAGTGGCAGATGGAGTTCAACCCTGTCAAGTGTGAGGTGTCCATTTTGGAAGGACAAATAAGAATGCGAAATACAGGGTTAATGGTAGGATTCTTAGTAAGGTGGAGGAGCAGAGGGATCTCGGGGTCTATGTTCATAGATCTTTGAAAGTTGCCACTCAGGTGGATAAAGCTTGTAAGAAGGCCTATGGTGTATTAGCATTCATTAGCAGAGGGATTGAATTCAAGAGTCGTGAGGTGATGTTGCAGCTGTATAGGACCTTGGTAAGGACACATTTGGAGTACTGTGTGCAGTTCTGGTAGCCTCACTTTAGGAAAGATGTGGAAGCTTTGGAGTGGGTGCAGTGGAGATTTACCAGGATGTTGCCTGGAATGGAGAGTAGGTCATATGAGGATAGGTTGAGAGTGGTATGCCTTTTCTCATTGGAACGGCGAAGGATGAGGGGTGACTTGATAGAGGTTTATAAGATGATCAGGGGAATAGATAGAGTAGACAGTCAGAGACTTTTTCCCCGGGTACAACAGAGTGTTACAAGGGGACATAAATTTAAGGTGAAGGGTGGAAGGTATAGGGGGGATGTCAGGGGTAGGTTCTTTACCCAGAGAGTGGTTGGGGTGCATGGAATGCGCTGCCTGTGGGAGTGGCAGAGTCAGAATCATTTTTGAACTTTAAGCGGCAATTGGATAGGTACATGGATAGGTGCTTAAGCTAGGACAAATGTTCGGCACAACATCGTGGGCCGAATGGCCTGTTCTGTGCTGTATTGTTCTATGTTCTATGTTCTGTGTTCTATACTACAGTCTTTCCATAAGGGCTTCCACTTAGTCTGACCGGGCTCCATTGGTAGCTATTTTTGTAGGTCGAGGAGTGTCTTGAGTGAGTGAGTAGGCAGCACAGAAGATAGGAGTATTAGTGATATTGAGGGTTGAGATGCATGAGGGTAAATTGGGCAGGGGGTGGGCACTATAGCAGTGTCTCATAAACCAGTATGATGCCAGATTCCATCACTTTTATGTGCCTTGTTGATGATCTCAGCTGGAAAGGAAGTAAAAGACTACACCCCCCTGCTTTGAAATGCATTTGTACTCTTGAGACTTACCAGAGTTATATGATCTCAAGTTGCACTTGCTTCAGTTTTATAGGGAGAAACCTTAAAGGCAACACTTAAGCAGAATGTTTGAAGTAAACAGCTGAAATTTTGAGAGCTGTAAGCAAATCAGCTAATGTAAGAACAGAGAAAAAGTCAGAAATTGCTGGCTTTTCTGATCAGCCTTCCATCCATTGACTCCAAGTATACTTCTCATTGCCTCAGGGAAGCAGTTAACATCATCAAAGACCCCTCCGATGCGTTATAATCTCTTCCAGTGGGTAGAAGGTACAAAAACTTAAACACACGAACCAACAGATTCAAGAACAGCTTCTTCTCTGCTGTCATTGGACTTCTGAATGGACTTGTCAAGTTTGAAATGTACTGTTGACCTCACTGTTTGTATATCTTTCCTGCAGCCGTAACGTTGCATTCTTCGCTCTATTCTATTACCTGAATGTACTTTGTGTGATATGATCTGCCTGTTCTGCACACAAAACAAAACTTATCACTCTATCTAGGTACATGTGACAATAATGAATCAAGTCAAGTCAAATCACATCTGACTTACCGTAGTCATGCCATCTCTGTCTGTATTTTCAGTTTTTGAGAGAGAAGCCATTAAAGCCTACATATAAAACACTGCTGTTAAGGAAGGGAAAAGCAAACAGGCATAGTTAATCTACCTCATCACTAACCAGAGATTCTGAATGAGAGAATACTGGGTGAGTGTAGGAACTGGTAATGCTTTTTGCCCAGTGTGCTCTCATTGTCTAACAACACTTGTCAAGTTGATTCACTCATGAAGCAGAAAGAGAGTGACATTTGAATTTAAAAAGAACCTTTCACAAACTCAGGACATCCCGACAGTGTTTTGCAGCCAATTAAATACTGAAATATAAACATTGTTATCATGAAAGGTAACCAGTTTGAACACAGAGGTCCCACAAACAGCAGTAGGATCATTAACAAATCATTAATTTTTTTTAACAAAACGGTATGTGAATTGAAGGCTAAACATTAGCAGGTCAACTGGGGGAAATTGCAATATTTTCTCCTGAGAATGCCCATATTCATGTTTAATGTTTCATTTAACAAGGTACATAGGGCAGCAATCCCTCAATACTGTGCTGGAACTTCAACCAAGACTTGTGTTCAAGTCTTGGTTGAAGCAGGGAAAAATTATGTCAGATGGGTGTGTGATTTTTGTTTTATTCATTCACAGGTGTGGGGGGGCATGGCTGAGTGAACCAGCATTTATTGCCCATCCCAAATTGTCCAGAGGGTAGTTAAGAGTCAACTACATTGCTGTGGGCCTGGAGTCACTTGTTAGATGAGGTAAGGATGGCAGTTTTGTTCCCTAAAGGGCATTAGTGAACTCGATGGGTTTTCCCGAACTATGGATTTATGGTTATCATTTGATTCTTTCATTCCAGATTTTTATTGAGTTCAAATTTTACTATCTGCCATGGTGGGGTTTGATCTTAGGTCCCCAGAACATTACCTGGGTCTCTGGATTAATAGATGGAAATGTGTTGCTGGAAAAGCGCAGCAGGTCAGGCAGCATCTAGGGAACAGGAGAATCGACGTTTCGGGCATTAGCCCTTCTTCAGGAAAGAAGGGCTAATGCCCGAAACGTCGATTCTCCTGTTTCCTAGATGCTGCCTGACCTGCTGCGCTTTTCCAGCAACACATTTCCATCTCTGATCTCCAGCATCTGCAGTCCTCACTTTCTTCTCTGGATTAATAGTCCAGCAATAATACCACTAGACCATTGCCCCTCTGTAATGGGGTACTGATGTGTTGTCAGTGGGGTGAAATTGAACATCTTTGTACTGAAGCTTTGTACTAATGTAATCCCCTTAGAGATTTCTTAACTGTGTGAGTTTGCATAAATATGGCAAGGTAACTACATTTTATGAGTAGTGTTAAGTCTGAAAGTAAGTTTGCTGCAATCAAGGGGAAGAATCTTAGCACATGAAATGAGTTGAATTTTTTTAATTTTCTGATTGCTTTCCAGATCCAACAGATGCAACATGTTTCTGGGGCTCAAAACAGATCAAAGTAACCCTGAAGGAGGTCTTCCAGTTTTGGACCCGACTACTCTATGAGTTATACTACCACAGCTGAAGTCCCCACCTGCTTCACAAAGACCAACATCATCCCAGTACCAAAGAAAACACATGCGACGTGCCTCAATAACAGCTCCATAATTATGAAGTGCTTTGAGAAATTCGTTATGGTTCATATCCACTCTAGCTTCCCAGCCTGCCTCTATCCCTTGCAATGTGCCTACTAGTGCAACAGGTCCAATGAAAATGCCACATCCCTCATACTACACTCATCCCTGGAACATCTGGATACAAAGAATACCTAAGTTAGGCTTCCATTTAATGACCAGATTAGAGTGGCACTGGAAAAGCACAGCAGGTCAGGCAGCATCCAAGCATCAAAAATGTCGATATTTTGGGCAAAAGCCCTTCATCAGGAATGAGGCTAGAAGCCTCGGGGGTGGAGAGATAACATTTCATGTCTTAGAGTGTGTGAACATTAATGTAAGCGCTGATAATGATCACTTAACTGCTTTTTAATTTCAACCGCTAACACAGAAAGTGCTGGAGAAACTATGCAGGTCTGGCAGCATCTGAGGGGAGAGAAAAAGTTAATTTTCAAGTCCAGTGACTGTTCTGATGCTGCTGCTAGACCTGCTGAGTTTTCAGCGTCCAGTTCTTTCTCCCATTTTAATTCATTCACAGGATGAGGGTATCACTGGCTGGGCCAACATTTAATGGCCATCCTTAGTTGCCCAGAGGGCAGTTAAGAGTCACATGACATTTTCTGTGGGCTGGAGTCACACATAACCCAGACCAAGGAAGGATGGCAGTTTCCTTCCTTAAAGGGCATGAGTGAACCAGATGGGTTTTTCCTGACAATCAAGTCAGGTTCACCTGTAAACTCTTAATTCCAGATTTTAATTGAATTCAAACTCCACCATCTGCTGTAGCAGGATGTGAACCCAGTCCCCCTGAACTTTCCATGATAATACCACTAGGCCATTGTCTTTCCATTTCAACTACAATTGGATATTTCCTAGTCTGATGTTGGAATTCTAAACTCAATTGACATAGTTGTAGCAGCCCCATCACCACGAAGTTTGCAATAATATAACTCTCTGTTTTGGTATCACCTTTGTAAACCTTTCTTTTTAAATCATTTATTTCCTAAGTATAAATGGAGACCAGATTGTTGAAGGTGCATTATGTGGTCATATTGAATTGAATTTATTGTCACATGTACTGAGGCACAGTGAAAAGCTTTGTCTTGCGAGCAATACAGGCAGATCACAGAGTTAAGTAGCATAGATAGGAAATAATAGGGAAACGGCAGCAAAAACAAAAACACAGGTATAGGCGATACATAGGCTCAACAAACTTTCCAACCTACCAATCCCATCCCTCTAGAAATGAACCGAAGTGCATGGCTTCTATTTTCTGGGCTTATGAAATTGTGTTGCTACATTTAATAATTTTGTAAATTTGTACCACTAGATCTCTCCTCTTGGACACCATAAACACTTTATTTCTCTTGCTAAAATATACCACCTCACTTTTAATTACATTGATATGTAACTATGATTGGCACATCATTCTGCAAATTTATGAACTACTTAATTTAATTTACTTAATTTCAAGCAGGAGATTTATTCATTAAAGGGAGAGAAGAACATTATATGTGTTTGCCCAATAATTTTTGCCTGAATTTTTTGTTGTGGGCAAACTAACATTTTACATCACTAATGATGCTTTCAGATCATTCTCCAATCCTGCAATTGAGTTAATAACCAAGACTATTAGAATCATGATACTGGAGATTTAATGAGACTTTGATGAAAGACCTTGACTATATTAAAATGCTTCAGGCAGAACTGAGAGTTTACCTTGAATTTAATGATCAATCTTTTATTCTCCTGCCACTTTGAGGGAGACCTTGAAGACTTTTATGCGTGGATGCATTCATTACTTTATCTCTTTCAGGAACAGCACGATATTACAAAATATTGAGCATTTGTGTTCAAGCAAGTCCCAAGTTCAAGCTGTGATCTGTGCAGAGTTAGCTGTTTTCGGCTGAGATTTGTCTGGGTTTTTGCAGACAGTAATGAGCCCCTTGATCCATGAAGTGAAATAATGAGACTGGGTTTTCTGTCTGTGAGACATGAACCTGTACTGCTTCAGTAGACGATGGTTGACATATCCAAGTTTTGTTCCAATTCTGAAGCTTATCGTTTCCTTTCCATCCTCCCTTCACGTCACTGATTTCAGCTTGGATAAGGTAGTGCAGGTATCCAAATCCTGGAGATGTTTCTTCACAGTGACTGTTAATCAGCTGTTCCCCCTGTGGAGAATAACAGAAAGGTGCTGAACATGGCCTTAACTCCAACCAAGGCTTACAGAAGTGCAACTTTTCGACAAGAGTCAATGAATAGTGGTCAGACTTATAAAACCCTGTAACAATGTAGGCATGCTTTTATATTACCTTAATGCGCAACCAGGTCAGAACAACTAACTTAGCAAAATTGCTTTAAATTGATTGATGGTAACCCTTGCCCTTTTCCATTCAATGGTGCTGAGTACATTAGTGATGACAAATCTCAGTGCTAAAGACAGGGAAATTGGTGATTATTACATAAGTAAAGCAGAATTTATGGAACAGTAGTATTGATAGGTTAAAACATTTTAAAAAGTTTAATTGGTTAACTATCAAAATGGAACTTGAGAGGTTCAGTTAATCCAAATCCAGTCACAGCAATGCAGGCAATGAAACAACAATATGCTGCCTGCACAGTGCAATGATATCTGTTCATAAGCCACTGTTCTCCATCATATGCACTATCTTCATGTATTAGCACAGAATCCAATGTTGCTACTGCATAGCACTGCTTAAGGCCATCGTGCGCTGATGATCGTAAGACATAAATCACGGAAGCAGAAGTAGGCCATTCAGCCCATTGAGTCTACTCCACCATTCAATGAGATGATAGTTAATCTGATAATCCTCATATCCTCTTTCTTGCCATTTATTGTTGTAGGATTGAAAATGATCAGAGAATCCCAACAGTGTGGAAGCAGGGTATTCGGCAAATCAAGTCCACACTGACTATCCCACCCAAACCAACCCCCATAATACTCCATTTCCCATGACTAATGCACATAACCTGCACATCTTTGAACTGTAGGAGGAAACCCACACAGACATGGGAAAAATGTGCAAACTCCACATAGACAGTTGTCTGAGATGGAATTGAACCCAGGTACCTGGTGCTATGAGGCAGCAGTGCGAACCACTGAGCCACTGTTCTACCCTTTCAGGGATTGTGATTATGCTGGTATCTCTAAACATGGGCATTAAGGATTAATCAATAATGGTTAATTGGACATGACGGTGAGAATTCAAATGAGTGGAAGGAGACTGGAAAACAGACCCGATGTGAAAATATCTGACTGAAAAGTAATCACGTGGTATAAATTTGTGTGTGGGAACTGTCTTGATGGGCCATCACACTGGCCCACCTGGACATGTTATTCCTGTATAATTAAATGACTGGAAAAGCACTGACAAAGGCAGAATAGTACTGATATCAGAGACTATGGCCCATTTGGGGGATTTTATCTTGGACTAGGATTTTTGACTGTAACAAGGCAGCAGGACTTGTTGGGGGCCGAACATCTATGCTTTTTGTTGTTGGACTTTGTCTCAGACTGGCATTATTAAATAGTGCCAGGTTCCATGAATTATCCAGATCTGCCAATGTGAAGTGTGGTCCCCGATGGGTGGAAGGGCATGAGATTTGTTGTTAACATTCTTTTTTTCTGCATATATACGTAAATACGATATTCACCACTTAATATATATTCGCAGCTACATATTTGTGTATATATAGTATATGTATACTGATAAAATATATTTACTGCTTTACATATACACCAATTAAGTATATTTATTACTTTCCTCAATATATTTACCAATTACAATATATATTACTGCTAATGAATGTTTTAGTACTATTTAACTAGTAGAGATTGTTTTGTTATGTCCCACTGAATCTGTTATTGAACCATTACACCGTTGCCCCTTAACCCTTCATTCCTTTAAAATGCATCTATATCAACTTTCAATCCCATCTGTGGTAAAGAATTCCACAGATTCACAACCCTCTGAGAGAAAAAAAACCTTCTCATTGCCATCTTGAATGGACGAACCCTTATTCTGAGATCATGCCGTCTAGTCCTAAAAACCTTCACAAGGGAAACAACCTATCCACATTAAATCCCCTAAGAATCATGTATATTTCTCATTCTTCTATATTTGAATGGGTACAGGCCCAATCTGCTCAAACCCTCCTCATAAGACACTTCCTGCATACCTGATATCAGCTGAGTGAACTTTTCCACAACTGCTTTCAGTGCCAGTCTAACTTTCTTAGATAATGGGTGCAAAATTGTTCAAATGTTCCAGCCATGGTCTGATTGGTGGACTGCATAGTTTTAGCAAAACCTCCCCCCTTTTAAACTCCATTTTCCTTGAAATAATAGCCACCATTCCGCATTTCCTTTCCCTGTTACCTGCTAAACTCGGATGCCAGCTTTTTTGTGATTCACGGACGAGGACTCCCAAATTGCTCTGTTTTGTAGCTTTCTGCAGCCTGAAAGGATAGGGTACTCTCAGCTCCTGAAGTGCTGAGGTTTTTGGATGTATAGTGCTGACTTTGGCAGAGAGTATGCATCAAGGTGTTCAGATGCTACACACGTTCATTGGTCTTGTTTGAAGAGATAAAATGGAGGAGACATGACCTGCAAATTCAGGAAATCTGGCAGCTGTTGTGCTATGGATAGGAGCAATCCTGTTTGGACTAATTAATGGAGATCTCAAGAAACAAGTAAACAGTCAGATGTTTATTACATTGCTTCAGACTATTTACAGATTACACACAAACCTCTGCCTGTGCAGCTATCCATGTGTGAACCGTTTCCATGTTTCTCCTCATCAGATGCAAGAGGCTTGAACTAAAATGAGTTTGAATGTCAAATTTTGTGTTTGGAAGTAATTAAATCTTCAACTGATAGACAAGAAGATAGTGCGTCCACTACACTTTGACTTCCTGTGTCACTGCCAAAGAAATCTGTGTTGGACAACATGGGTGAAAGTGCAGCAGAGTTCAGTGTTGTTGGGTTTACTGTATTTCTCTTGACTGGCACAGCACTTGGTTCCACTATGTTAAAGGCAAGTGACGTACACGGCAGTCTCGATTGGATCACATTCTCACAATTACCCATCATAGGAGCTAAGTGTAAAAAGATTTAACCTGGCTGTGAAAGATCTTTTCTCCCCAGTTATTCAGAATGAATCATGGCAAAATCACTGGCAAAAAATGATGACGGGGTAAATAAGGGACATTTAGATAAGCACATGAATATGCAAGGAATGGAGGGATATAGACCAAGGGCAGGCAGAGAGGATTCATTTAAATTGGTGTCATGTTCAGCACAACATCGTGGGCCGAAGGGCCCATTCCTGTGCTGTATTGTTCTATGTTGTATGTCCAATGCTCTATCAGAATTACATACACTTTGCTCGACTTGTTCATTATGATGTGCATTCATCCTAAATACAGGTTCTTAGCTCATACTTTGGTCTGTTTGTATGACATTTGATCTTTCGATTATGTGTCACTCCTTTCATTGACAAAAACTTATTTGAATTTTAAACCACCCTGCTTTGATATTCTCTTTCTATTAGCTTTCTTTTGTCTTGATAATTTCTCTTCACCATGCCTCTTGACTCTGAATCCTCGTAAAATGTGCCCAGTCAGACCTTCTGGCTTTTCCCAATTATCTTCAGCAAATTTCTTTGTTTGTTCATTTTCTCCACTAATTCATCATTTGTTACTTTTTTTTTCGGTCCAGCTGCTCCTTCCTGTTTTCCCCCCAAACCCATATTTTGATACTATTTTGCAAATTAGTCTCCTATTCCTGAAGGTCTAAGTTTCATATCCATACGAAGCAACATTCCGTATCAAGCTCCTTACAGTCATGTCTTGGGATGATAGATTTGTATTTCACAAAGCATTTTTAGCAAGAGGCCGCACTTGGAGTATTGTGTTAAGTTTTGGTCACCTTGCTATGGGAAGGTGGAAAGAGTGCAGAAGAGATCTCCAAGGATGCTGCCAGGACTCAACGATCTGAGGTAAAGGGAGAGGTTGACAAGCTGGGGATTTTTTCTTTAGAGCATAGAAAACTGAGGGGGCGATCTTATAGAAGTGCACAAGATCATGAGAGGCATGAATAGGACGAATGCACTCAGTCTTTTTCCCAGGTTTGGGGAATCAAGGACTAGAGGGCATCAGTTTAAGGTTAGAGGGGAAAGAATAAAAAGGAACCTGAAGGGCAACTTTTTTACACAAAGGGTGGTACACATATGGAATGAGCTGCTAGTGAAAGTGGTTGAGGCGGGTACATTAACGACATTTAAAAGGCATTTGGTCAAATACATGGATAGGAAAGGATTAGAAGGATATGAACCAAGTGCAGGGAATAGGGTAAGGTAGATGGATGTTTTGGTTAGCATGGATAAGGTTGGGCCAGAGGGCCTGTCTCTGTGCAGTCGGACTCAAAAAAAGAGGAAACGTTACAAGAATTGATAGACTCATACAGCAGACATGAACTTTGGAAGAAGGTTTTTGCCAAAATGATGATTTCCCAAAATCACCAAGAAATATTAATAAACAAAATCAGAAATTCCTGGAAAACCTCCATAGGTAAGGCAGTGTCTGTGGAGAGAAAACAGAGTTAACACTTCGGGTCCAGTGAAGAAAAGTTCTGAATAACTTATGATTTTGTTTCTGATTTCCAGCATGTGCAGTTCTTTTTTTTTGTTAAGAAATATTCATATATGCAAAAAATGAAGAGAACTAGGACAGGTGCAAGTATTGAAGTATTTAGGAGAAAGAAAGAAGGTGCGACAAAGAAATAAGAACAAGGAAAGCAATGGGAAAGCACATCTTTGTTGAGAAGAGACATTTGTAATGAGAGGGCTGAATAAACAATTCGTGGTATGACTGGTAAAGAGCTGTGATTTTAGTGCATATCAATAGAGTCTGATTATACTATCCATTTATGTACACCTCCATATCTCCACTTCTATGACAAGAAAATGATGGAGCACAGTTATGCCTTAGAATATAAAGTAAAGATAAAACAAAATTGAAAATAATGACAATGCGATGTAACACTGAAAAATAAATGAGATACAGTTTTAAAAAGAAAGACTTCTAATGGCTTATAAGCATGAGGTAAAAAAGAATTGAAACAAAACAAACTGAATTTCCTGTAACAAACTACATAGTGTGAATTTGAGGTCCCTCTGCACATTGAAGTTTAAATGATGCTATCAATTGCTCACTTCTGCTATTGATTGATGTCCTAAGTGTCCAAGGTTTTATTTCTTGCAACCTACACGAGATAAAGAAATTTTTAAAACCCGGGAAAAATTTAATCTCATCAGCAATGGTGAACATGTGTGTGTTTAAAATCCTTTTGCTGTGCCTAATTTGCAAATGAATGTATCTAATTTCACTATGTGCATTCAGTTTTGGTGATGTTGACTGCCTGATAAGTTAGACAGAACATCCATAAGTTTTCCCATTCTCCTATGAATAATGTCAGAGGATGTTTGCAATATCGGGCAGCTGGAAGCTTGGTGTAGCATTTTAACCAACCATTGCCATTTTTGACAGCACAATATCCATTTAAATTTCAACGAAGAAAGCTTGTTTGGATGTCCTATCTATCTAAATGTCTATTTAGCACCCATGCAGACTGAGGATCCTCTACCTCCATCTTGAATTTAGGCCAAATCTGACTTCATCCAACAATACCCTTCTCCATTTGCTTAAATTTGTTAACGTGATTTTCTCTTTGACTGAACTCATTTCCTCCAAATATAAGAAGTTGCAATGGGATCTTGAATGCATTCTAATATGCCATTTTTGGCTTTATGTGCAATATTCTTTGTTGTGTTCGATTCAGTTGTACTCCCTCACCTTATCTAGGGCTACATTGATGGCAGTTTTCGTGCAAGTTCCTGCTATCACTCTGAACTGATAAAGTTAAATTAACTTTCTTTTCCATTTCCAGCTCCTATCACTCATCTTCAACTGGTTTATCTTCGGCCCTTCCTTATTCTTCCTCAATTTTGGTCTTTCACAAAGTGATCTCCTCTGAACAGGGGAAACTATGAATGGATTGCTTTGCAGAATATGTACATTCAATATACAAATGTGTTTCTGATTGTCTTGCTTTTTTTTTGTCCAATGCTCTCCTAATGTTTCCTTCCTTTTATTCTATATTCTTCCAGTGAACTCAGGATAAGTTCAAGGGACAGTACCTCATCTTATAATTCATCATTTTCCAGCCTCTGGATATATTGAGGTCACTAATTTTAGGTTATCCTCTGCTGCTACTTGTTTCTGACAATGAACAATGTTTCTTGGTAATGATTCTTCTATAGTTACTTACACCCACCTGTATCCATTATTTGTGTATTTGCTCATTCCAAACATAGTTTGTATTTCATGATCAATACTTTTGCCATCAGTGTTGACAATATTTCAATTGTCATCTCTGGGCCATTTCCCACCTTTAATCTTTGAAATTGTGGGTGCCACTCAATGCAATTCTAAGCATGTGCTGCACTGCTGGAGGTGCTACCTTTCCGATGAGACAATAAACTTGGGTCCCATTGGCCCTCTCAGGGGGACGTAAAAGATCCCATGGCAGTATGGAAAAACAAGGTGCTATTTGAAGAACGTTTACTTGTCATTCAACCTCACACTGTTTTTCATGCAGCTTGTGGGCACTTGCTGTACACCAATCACCTGCGGCATTTCGTTGGCTCAGTGCTTAGCACTGAGGCTTCACAGCACCAGGGGCCTGGGTTCAATTCCAGCCTCAGGTGACTGTCTATGTGGTGTTTGCTCATTCTGCCTGTGTCTGTGTGGGCTTCCTCTGGCTTCCTCCCACAGTGCAAAGATGTGCAGGTTAGTTGGATTGGGCATGCTAAGTTGCCCGTAGTGTCCAGGGTTGTGTAGGCTATGTGATTCGCCATGACATATACTGGGTGAGATGCTCTTCACAGGGTTGCTATGGACTCGACGGGCTGAATGGCATACTTCCACCCTCTATGGATTCTACATATTAACAGTGATTCCAACTTCTGAAGCACTTCATTGAGTGTAAAGAGCCTTGATATGAAAGGTGCTATATAAATGTAAGTCTTTTAACTTAATCTCTCCTGTGTTCCACTTTGTCATTGATCTTTCTTTTTGTTATCGCCATCCCTTTCTCATTTCCCTGCCTATGTGCTTACTTACAGTTAACTTCATTTCTTTCTTCAGAAATCACACTTGATCTGTTAAGCATTTCCTGTTCTTATTGTGACTTTTTGAATGAATGTTTGATGGTTGACAGAAGTTATGAAATTTAACTCATCAATGGCTAATTTTAATCACTAAATTCTTGGCCCAGTATACTTCCACACTCATTTGGACAAACTAATGTTCATCACAAATGAGCAATTTCTCCCATTGTGTCCATTGTTTGCAGAGTGCCTAGAGCCATCACTTTATCACTCTTTGAGTTAAGCAGGACTCAATCTTACCATATTTTGGCAAAGTGTCATTATCGTTAAGTTTCAGGGAAAATGTCTCTCCTTGGCCCAGTCAGTTTCTCACGTTATCATCCCAAAATTGTTAACTATCTAACGTATACTTAAAGCATCCTTCTCATCTAATACTCACCTGTTGTCCCACTCACTGGAGCTGGAAGTATGTGCTATTACAATCCAGTATGGTCTCTCGGAATGCCAGTATGAAGGGAATGAGGGAACAGGTGGAGGATACGTCAATGAATTATTAATTTGGTGTGAATTAGTTGTTTGAATATATGGGGTGTGGGCTTTTATGGAGTGTGACTGACAGAAACAAAGTTCTCACGTATCAACTTGAATTCTGCAAATTCCCCTCCAAGACACTCAATATCGTGACTTGGAAATATATCACTGTTCCTTTGCTATTGCTGAATCAAAATCCTGGAGTTCCCTGCATAATAGCATTGTAGACCAACCTTCAGCATGTGGATTTCGGTGGTTTAAGAAGGCAGCTCACCTCCACCTTCTCAAGGGCAACTAGGGATGGGCAATAAATACTGGCCCAGCCAGCAATATCCAGTCCCATGAGTGAATTTTAATAAAATTATTATTACTAAGCCTCTTGCCCTTCACTAGTGAGGATATCATCTCAATGTCTAGAGCTCTGTTGGTAGATATGATGTTTCGCTACTGATAATGTCAATGGTCTTGCTGGATTTCTCATGTAATACTCCAAAATTTCCCACCAAAGCCCACATCATTCAGGGCCTGGGAGGATTCCAAAGTGTTTGCCAGGGTTGGATCAAGAGCAAAATTGGGGGAGGATTACAGCAGGACACAGGCAAAGTCTATTTACTTAACAGAGTCTCTAAGTAGCAACATTGTATCAAACAGTCCACAGAGCCTAATTAAAAATGGTTTCTATGAAATGGCACAAAACTAACCGAAACTACAACCAATTCCCTCAATAAAAGTCGATAGATTTTCCATCAGAAAAGCAGTGAGAGGGAAACAATTGATCATGTGAATATTGATTAAATTGCAATTGCACACTGTAGCGCCATCAGAGCCATGATTGATAGTATAGTCATATGATCATCCTCATCCTGAGCAATAACGCCACCAATATGTGAAACCCATTCTTTTCACGAGAGTATGCTGCAAATCACAACTACCAAAACCAAATGTTTGCATTTGTGAACTTTGTGCTTGAGAACGCTATGCGACTGAAAAGTAAACAAGTTTTTTTATACCTGTGACATCTATCTTTACTTGAATTTAATTTCTACCATGTAAAACAGTTTGAGAGAGTTAACATAGTTAGTTTCTGAGCAAACTAATATCATTGTTTGTTTGTCTAAGTCCATTCTCGACTGATTATCTGCAGAGTCAATATAGTTTAATAAAGTTCCAACTCAATTCCCAAAGCAGAGCTAAGTAAGGATATGAAACTCAGCAGCATTCAGGGTTAAATGGGCTATTTTTATTAGCAGTGAATGCATACATTTTGAAATAACATTATAAAATTCTGGACAAATCTCAGCAGCTGAGGTACCATTTGCCGAGAGACAGAAAGAGAGGTACAGTTGAAGATGTAGGAGGTAGGACAAAATGGCTGAAGGAGCTGCACAAAATGGCTTTTGCAGTGCTAAATTCGATTGCACTGAACCAGACAGAAACTAGAAACCTGCAGACTGATGTAATTTAATAAAAATACAAAAGTAATGTTAATTTTAAATTGCAGCTAGAGACAAAATGGTTCTCTGTGCCTACGTGATTAGCTGCAGCTTGACTTTAAAGCTACATAAATAACTAACCACTAGAATGCAGAAGTAGACTGATGAAATGAGGAAATGCTAACCACAGTCTTTGTATCTCAAGATAAAAAAGACCTAACCGTTATGACCTAAGTTGTTTACCAATTAATATCATTGGATCAGGCAACTATCAATGAAGTGATATTATGTATTGATTGGTTGTTACTATGTGATCATGCTCCATGTCTGACTATGAACAATGTTTATAAACTCTATGCAAACTCTGAAAAGTCATCGGATTCTTTTGATGGTCTAGAAGTACTTATACGTCTGGGCTAATCAAAGTCTACTGACCTGGGCCATATCAGGATAAACAATTGTTTGTGTGATTGACAAAGAGTTGTTTACAGGTGCGTTTATTGACCGATCATGGAACTGAGAGACTCTCCACCCCCCCAACCTCCCCACCCCTGGGGTTCAGATCTTCACAGTTACATTTCAGATCTGTGGCCTTTATTCAGAATGCGGAAAAGTTTGAGATGTACTAGGTTTTGAGTAATGATTCAACAATGGATAGGGTGAATGTCAGCAGAGCTTGAGTAGCAGAAGAATTAGTCCTTCAAGGCCTTAGGGATTGGAGAAAGGGCAAGAAAAGAAACAAAGAATCTAAAGGAACAATCTGCCCATAGCAGGGACCTTGACAGGGATCCCAGTGAAATAATTCCACAAAGGCTCGTATCCTGTCACCTTTTATTTCAATGTGCTTAGTACATGACAATGACCCAGCTGGCACAGAACTGATTCCGAGTGTGAGCAGAACCTCTGACATTCCTGTTTATATCTTAACAGCCCCAATCAAGGTATTCATATTCTTTGAGGTCCACCTGACTGACTTTGTTACGATCACTACAGCAGAGGCTGAGCACTACCCCGACCCAAAACAAGTGGTACTATTCGAAACTTGAGCTAAGGGGTCCTGTCCCTGACAGAAGTACAATAGCCGCTCACCTGATTCAAACACAGAAGCTCCATCCCTGATAGGAGCTGAGCTCCCAACACCCCTCAACCTGAGCATGAGATCCCCATTTAGCCCTGGTTATTAGGCCTTGATGTACCTCTTGCCCATGCCTGGGACCCTGGTCATAATAAGTGTGCTGGTAACCAAAAGGTAAAACTAAAAGGAGGCAACAAATGGAAACAAACTGGGGACTGAGATTACCCTCTAAAATTGGCATGTTGAATCCAACAGGATGTAAAGTACTTCTTTGAAAGATGAGCTGCTGTTCCTTAAGTTCATGTTACTGAAACCGTACAGTAGGTGAAGGATAGAAATGACAATGTGAGAGCAAGGTAGACAATTAAAATGACAAACTCTCCGCAAGCTCAGAATCATGCTTGCAGACTGTGCAGAGGGATTCATCAAAATAGTCACCCAATCTAGGGCAGCACAATCGTTCAGTGGTTAGCACAGTTACCTCACAACACCAGGGACCCAGGTTCGATTCCACCCTTGGGTGGCTTATCTGTATGGGTTTCCTCTGGGTGTTCCAGTTTCTTCCCACAGTCCAAAAGGTAGGCAGATTGGCCGTGGGAAATGTAGGAATGTGGTCAGTTTGGATGGAATGCTCTCAGAGGGTTATTTTTGTACTCGATGAGCTGGATAGCCTTCTTCCACACTGTAGACATTCTATGATCTGCATTTGACTCCCTGATATAAAGGAGACTACTTCAAGACTAATAAATACAGTAGGCTAAATTGAAAGAAGCCATTGTTTCACCTGAAATGAATGGTTGGAATCCTGGATAGTGTGAAGAGCGAAGGTCATAGAGCAGTTATTTCAGTTTGTGGAATGCCACTGTGGGAATGGGATATAGTGTTGAGGAATGGACCAAGTATCAAAGATGGAACAATCCCAATGGAATCCTGGAAGGCAAGGGGTGGAGAAGATGTACTTGGTAATGGCATCATGCTGGAGAGGGCAGAAATTGCAAAATGATCCATTGCATCCAGAGGTTAGTGGGGTGGAAGGTGAGGACAAGGGAAAACTCTGATCATTCCAGCAGAGAGAAGAAGAAATGGCAATGAAATTTTGGGACAACTGGCACACCTGGTGGAGGGCTGTGATATCCATAACAGCAATAATCCTCAGTTGAGAGAGTGAGAAGACATCCTAGAAGTAATGCAGCAGAAGATTGTATCATCAGAAATGATGCAAAGGAGAGGTAAGAAATAAGAAGATGAAATGAATTCTTGGCAAGGCGTGCAGAACAATTGTCAAGGGAACTGGTGGATTCTGTGAGCTTACAATGAATATCAGTTGATGACCTATCACCGAAATTAAAACATTGGAAACAAACCAAATAAAAACTGAGAAAGTGGTGGAAATTGGAAATAAAATTGGAAATTCAGAGCAGGACATGGCACCCGTGTGTTTGAACTTGCTTTGCCCATGGACAAGCTGTTCCAGTACAGTCACAACACTGGCATTCACCCAGTGATGTGAAAAATTGCCTAGGTATGTCATGTACACAAAAAGCAGGGCCAATCCAACCCAACCAATTATTGCGGCATCAGTCTACCACCAATCATCAGAAAGACGATAGAAGAGATCATCAACAGTGTTTAGTACCACTAAACTCACTGATGCCCTGTTTGGGTTGTGTCAGGACCACCCAACATCTGACTTCTTTTTAGCCTTGGTCCAAACAATGAAACAAGAGCTGAATCCTAGGTGAGAGTGACTTCCCTTGATACCATAGCCAGATTTATAGAGTCATAGAGATGTACAGCATGGAAACAGACCCTTCGGTCCAACCCGTCCATACCGACCAGATATCCCAACCCAATCTAGTCCCACCTGCCAGCACCCGGCCCATATCCCTCCAAACTCTTCCTATTCATATACCCATCCAAATGCCTCTTAAATGTTGCAATTGTACCAGCCTCCACCACTTCCTCTGGCTGCTCATTCCATACACATACCACCCTCTGCGTGCATCAAAAAGCCTGAACAAAACTAAAGGTCCCCAAAAGCATGGGTGCGTTGGACAGAGCAGATAGGGAAAAACTGTTCCCACTTGTAAAAGAAAAACGAACAAGATGGTACAGATTTAAAATCATGTGCAAATAAAGTAAACAGAAAACCTATTTCTGATAAAGAGTGGTTGGGTATAGAATGCAGTACCTGGAAATGTGGTGGACATAGTTTCAATCGATGCATTCAGGAGAATATAGAAATAGTGTGCAAGGGTTAGAGAAAAGGCAGGAGATTGGCATTAGGTAATGATGCTCATTTAATGAACCAACACAAACATGTTGGGCCAAATAGCCTCCTTCTGTATTTCTCCTCACAACAAGATTGAATGAAGATATGGGTGTACTGTATCTTTAAGAGAGTTAAAAGCTAGCAGAATTACCTGACACAGCACCAAGTGTTCTGAATAAGGTAATAACGTAACACTTGGTCAAAACAGCTAGATTAGCTGGTTGCCTGGAGATGACAAAACAAATTCAAATTTGGCCAATCAGTTTAAATTATATCCCAAAAATATCAAACTCCAATCAAGCTGAATTGAGTATATTGACAATCTTAAAAGCCAATGACACAATTCGATGCTTTGGGGGTATAAGACCGGGGAAAATTGAACAGTTGAGGGAGAACTGCTAAGCTACAAAACATGCAGACTGCTCACAGAATAGCTCTCTTAAAGGTACCTTTATCAATCAGTGAACTGTAAAATAGAAATCCCTAAGAAGAAGAAAAGAAGACAGAAGAAGATGTAAAGAGAAGATTCAACAGCTGGCTGGTTTTGAAATTTGAATTTTGGTAAATCTAAATCAGAGGTTTTATCAGACTCGTGTTATAGAAGGAAAACTAAAAGATAGGAGGGGAAGGAGTTGTAAATAGTTGTTAGTTAATTATTCTCTGTTCTCCTTTAAGAAATAAAGTTGTTAATTTTTACTTTAAATAGTTCTTGGCCTCTCGATTTTTTACAGATTACTGTACGGGGTAAATCTTTTCTGTGTTGCTAGTTTAAATTAGCATGTGGGGGGTTACCCTGTGTCATAGCACAAGATGTAGTTTATAGCATGAAGACAAGCATTACAAATTACATGGCTAGTTATACATAATGAGTAAGTATTTCAAGAACTATGAATGACATGGTTAATACCAGTGAGATCTTATTCCCACCCAAGACTGTAAAACGTCAACTGATTGGGTAAAGCCGAATTCAATCTCCAACATTAACCCTTTCAAAAATATTAATATTGCCAATAAGGCCTACTTACTGTTCTCTACAGCTCGGAGATGGAGTGCCAAAGGCTGTGTTAGGGCTGAAAGCCTGCCAAGGTCAAGGATATCTACTCAGGCCTGGAGAGGAATTTAGAGTGTAAGATAAATGATCCAGTTGCTCTGCTCCACATGGATATCAACATCAAAGATAGCACAAAGAAAGAGGTTCTATTGAGGGAATATGAGTAATAAGGAAAAAAATGTAAAAACAGAAGTGCAAAAGTAATACAAAGAGATCTTCATCAATTGGGTCAATGGGTTGAAGAGTGGCAGGAGGAGTTTACTTTGGATAAATGAAAGGTATTGGATTTTGGTCAGACATACAAGGGCAAGACTTATACTGGGTAGTGTTGTTGAACAGAGAGATTGAGGCATTCAGGTACACAGTTCTTTGAAATTTGCACGAGTGGTAGACAGGGTGTTTAAGAAGGCATTTAGCATGCTTGTCTTCATTGCTCAGATCTTTGAATGTACGAGTTGGGATGTCACGTTGAGGGGTACAGAACTTTAGTGAGGTCGCCTCTAGGGTAATGGATGCAGTTCTGGTTTCCCTTCTATAGGCAGGATATTATTAAATTGGAGAGGAATCAGAAGAGATTTACCAGAATGTTGCTGGGAATGGAGGGCTTGAGTTATGAAAATAAGCTGGATTGGCTGAGACCTTTTTTACTGGAGAGTGGAAGTTAGAAGGGTGACCTATAGAGTTTAGAAAAACATGAGGGGCATAGATATGGTAAAGGGCAAGGCCCTTTTCCTCAGGGTAGGGTAGTTCCAAACAAGGGGGCATAATTTTAAACGTTAAAAGGACATCAGTGGCAAGTATTTTACACAGAGAGTGGTGTGAATGTGAAATGAACTGCCAGCGGTAGTGGTGGATGTAGGTGCACTTACAACATTTAAAAGACGTTTGGATAAGTACATGAATAAGAAAGGTTTTGAGGGGTATAAGTCAAATTCATGTAAGTGGGACTGGTTCAGTTTGGGAACATGGTCAACATGGACGAGCGAGAGTCATAGAATTTTAGAGATGTACAGCACGGAAACAGATCCTACGGTCCAACTTGTCCATGCTGACCAGATATCCTAAATTGATCTAGTCTCATTTGCTACCACTTGGCCCATATCCCCCTAAACCCTTCTTATTCGTATACCCATCATGCCTTTTAAATGTTGTAATTGAAGCAGCCTCCATTATTTCCTCTGGCAGCTCATTCCATACATGCACACCCTCTGTATGAAAAAGTTGCCCCTTAGGTCCCTTTTCAATTTTCCCCTCTCACACTAAACCTATGCCCTCTAGTTCTGGGGTGCTCCACCCGGGGAAAAGACCTTGTCTATTTACCCTATCCGTGTCCCTCATGATTTTATAAACCTCTATAAGGTCACCCCTCAGCCTCTGATGCTCCAGGGAAAACAACCCCAGCCTGTTCAGCCTCTCCCTATAGCTCAAACCCTCCAACCCCGGCAACATACTTGTAAATCTTTTCTGAACCCTTTCAAGTTTCATAATATCCTTCCACTAGGAGGGAGACCAGAATTGCATGCAATATTCCAAATGTGTCCCAACCAATGTCCTGTACAACCCCTAGATGACCTCCCAATTCCTATACTCAATGCTCAAATAAATAAAGCAAAGCATACAAAACATCTTCAATTTCAACGAACTATGAACCTGCACTCCAAAGAATCTTTGTTTTGCAACACTCCCCAGAACCTTACTATTAACTGTATAAGTCCAGCCTTGATTTGCCTTTCCAAAATGCAGCCACTCCTCAACCCATTGGCCATCTGATCAAGATCCCATTATACTCCGAAGTAATCTTCTTCATGCTCCACTACACCTCTAATTTTGGTATCATCTGCAAGCTTACTAATTACACCTCCTATCGTAGCACCCAAATCATTTATATAAATGGTGAAAAGCAGTGGGCCCAGTACAGATCCTTGTGGCACACCACTAATCACAGGTCTCCAGCCTGAAAAGCAACCTTACATCACCAGGTGATCGAGGTTTACCTTTCTACTTTTGAGCCAGCTCTATATGCAAATGGCTAGTTATAGAGTCATAGAGATGTACAGCATGAAAACAGACCCTTCAGTCCAACCCATCCATGCCGACCAGATATCCCAACCCAATCTAGTCCCCCCTGCCAGCACCTGCCATATCCCTCCAAACCCTTCCTATTCACATACCCATCCAAATGCCTCTTAAATGTTGCAATTGTACCAGCCTCCATCACTTCCTCTGGCAGCTCATTCCATACATGTACCACCCTCTGCGTGATAAACTTGCCCCTTAGGTCTCTTTTATATCTTTCCCCTCTCACCCCAAACCAATGTCCTCTAGTTCTGGACTCCCCAACCCCAGGGAAAAGACTTTGCCTATTTATCCTATACATGCCCCTCATAATTTTGTAAACCTCTATAAGGTCACCCCTCAGCCTCCAATGCTCCAGGGAAAACAGCCCCTGCCTGTTCAGCCTCTCCCTGTAGCTCAGATCCTCCAACCCTGGTAACATCCTTGTAAATCTTTTCTGAACCCATTCAAGTTTCGCAACATCTTTCTGATAGGAAGGAGACCAGAATTGAACACAGTATTCCAACAGAGGCCTAATCAATGTCCTGTACAGCCGCAACATGACCTCCCAATTCCTGTACTCAATAAAGGAAAGCATACCAAACGCCTTCTTCACTATCCTATCTACTTGCGACTCCACTTTCAAGGAGCTATGAACCTGCACTCCAAGGTCTCTTTGTTCAGCAACACTCCCTCGGACCTTACCATTAAGTGTATAAGTCCTGCTAAGATTTGCTTTCCCAAAATGCAGCACCTCGCATTTATCGGAATTAAACTCCATCTGCCACTTCTCAGCCCATTGGCCCATCTGGGCAAGATCCTGTTGTAATCTGAAGTAACCCTCTTCGCTGTCCACTACACCTCCAATTTTGGTGTCATCTGCAAATTTACTAACTGTTCCTCTTATGCTCGCATCTAAATCATTTATGTAAATAACAAAAAGTAGAGGACCCAGCACTGATCCTTGTGGCACTCCACTGGTCACCGGCCTCCAGTCTGAAAAACAACCTTCCACCACCACCCTCTGTCTTCTACCTTTGAGCCAGTTCTGTATCCAAATGGCTAGTTCTCCCTGTATTCCATAAGATCTAACCTTGCTAATCAGTCTCCCATGGGGAACCTTGTCGAATGCCATACTGAAGTCCATATAGATCGCATCTACTGCTCTGCCCTCATCAATCTTCTTTGTTACTTCATCAAAAAACTCAATCAAGTTTGTTAGACATGATTTCCCATGCATAAAACCATGTTGACTATCCCGTATCAGTCCTTGCCTTTCCAAATACATGTACATCCTGACCACCGAGGTCAGGCTCACTGGTCTATAGTTCCCTGGCTTGTTCTTACCACCCTTCTTAAACAGTGGCACCACGTTTGCCAACCTCCAGTCTTTCGGCACCTCACCTGTGACTATCGATGATACAAATATCTCAGCAAGAGGCCCAGCAATCACTTCTCTAGCTTCCCACAGAGTTCTCGGATACACCTGATCAGGTCCTGGGGATTTATCCACCTTCAATCATTTCAAGACATCCAGCACTTCGTCCTCTGTAATCTGGACATTTTGCAAGATGTCACCATCTATTTCCCTACAGTCTATATCTTCCATTTCCTTTTCCACAGTAAATACTGATGCAAAATATTCATTTAGTATCTCCCCCATTTTCTGTGGCTTCACACAAAGGCCGCCTTGCTGATATTTGAGGGACCGTATTCTCTCCCTCGTTACCCTTTTGTCCTTAATATATTTGTAAAACCCCTTTGGATTGTCCTTAATTCTATTTGCCAAAGTTATCTCATGTTCCCGTTTTGCCCTCCTGATTTCCCTCTTAAGTATACTCCTATTTTCTTTATACTCTTCTAAGGATTCACTCGTTCTATCCTGTCTGTACCTGACATATGCTCCCTTCTTTTTCTTAACCAACCCCTCAATTTCTTTAGTCATCCATCATTCCCTATAGTTACCAGCCTTCCCTTTCACCCTGACAGGAATATACTTTCTCTGGATTCTTGTTATCTCATTTCTGAAGGCTTTCCATTTTCCAGCCGTCCCTTTACCTGTGAACATCTGCCTTCAATCAGCTTTTGAAAGATCTTGCCTAATACCGTCAAAATTGGCCTTCCTCCAATTTAGAACTTCAACTTTTAGATCTGTTCTCCTTGTATTCCTTGTGAGCTAACCTTGCTAACCAGCCCATGATGAGAAACCTTGTCAAACATCTTACTGAAGTCCAGATAGATCACGTCCACCACTCTGCCCTCATCAATCCTCTAAATTACTTCTTCAAAAAACATAAACAAGTTAGTGAGATGTGATTTCTAAACACATGTAAATCCTGTCCCTCAGGATTCCCTCCAGTAACTTGCCAACACCACCTACGTCAGGCTCACTGGTCTATAGTTCCCTGGCTTTTCCTTACCTCCTTTCTTAAATTGTGGCACTTCATTAGCCAACTTCCAGTCTTCCAGCACCTCACCTGTGACTATCACTGATCTAAATATCTCAGCAAGGGGCACAGCAATCACTTCCTTCAATTCATCTCCATCTAAACCCTTAACACTATGGCAGTCCCAGTCTATGTTTGGAAAGTTCAAGTCCCCAACCATAACCACTCTATTATTCTTACAGATAACTGAAATCTCCTTACGAATTTGTTTCTCAATTTCCTGCTGACTATTGGGGGGTCTATAATACAATCCCAATAAGGTGATCATCCCTTTCTTGTTTCTCAGTTCCACTCAAATAACATCCCTGGGCGTATTCCCAGGAATATCCTCCCTAAGTATATCGGTAATGTTATCCTTTATCAAAAACGTCACTTCCCCTCCTCTCTTGACACCCTTTCTATCCTTCATATAGTTTACATCCTGGAACATTAAGCTGCCAGTTGTGTCCATCCCTGAGCCACATCGCTGTAAATCCAGGGTACATCTGATCTCATCCTGGGGATTTAGCTACCTTTATGCACTTTAAGACAGTTAACATCTCCTCCTCTGTAATGGAGACATTTTTCACAATGTCACCATCTATTTCTCCACATTCTGCATCTTCCATGTCCTTCTCACTGATGCAAAACATTTGTTTAGTATCTTCCCCATCTCCTGCAGTTCCACACATAGACTGCCCTGTTAATCTTTGAGGGGCCCTATTTTCTCCCTAGTTATCCTTTTGTCCTTAAAGTATTTATAAAATCCCTTTGGATTCACCATGACCCTGTTTGCCAAAGCTATCTCATGTCCCTTTTTTGCCCTCCTGATTTACCTCTTAAGTATACTCCTACTGCCTTTATACTCATCACTCGATCTCTGCTGTCTTTTTGTGACATTTGCTTCCTTCATTTTCTTAACCAAAACCTCAATTTCTCTAGTCATCCAGCATTCCTACACCTACCGGCCTTGCATTTAACCCAACAAGAACATATTGTTTCTGGACCCTCATTACCCCATTTTTGAAGGCTTCCCATTTTCCAGCCGTCCCTTTATCTGCAAACATCCGCCCCCAATCAACTTTTGAAAGTTCTTGCCTAATACCATTAAAATTGGCTTTCCTCCAATTTTGAAGTTTAATTTTTGGATCCTGTATATCCTTTTCTTTCGCTGTTTTAAAATTAATAGAATGACGCTCGCTGGCCCCAAAGTGCTCCCCCACTGACACCTCAGTCACCTGCCCTGCCTTATTTCTCAAATGTTGGTCAGATTTTGTACCTTCTCTAGTAGGTACAACCACATACTGAATCAGAAAATGTTCTTGCACACACTTAACAAATTCCTCTCCATCTAAACCCTTAACACTATGGCAGTCCCAGTCTATGTTTGGAAAGTTGAAATCCCCAAATAACCACTCTATTATTCTTACAGATAACTGAGATCTCCTTACAAATTTGTTTCTCCATTTCCTGCTGACTGCTGGAGGGTCTATAATACAATCCCAATAAGATGATCATCCCTTTCTTGTTTCTCAGTTCCATCCAAATAACTTCCCTGAATGCATTTCCAGGAATATCCTCCCTAGATGCAAAAACGGATGGGATGGTACTGAAGTGGGAGATGGCATGGGGCAGTGTGACTCTAGGCACATGGACACACAAGGTGGTCGCTGAGCCATAAGTTGGCCACTTGACACACAAGATGGCCACTGGACCACAATATGGAGAGAGACAGCAGAGCAAACACACATTGCCTGGGGCCACCAGAATGCCAACACTCTGCACTCACAACCTAGTTGATTACATCTGTAATGTTATCCTTTATCAAAAACACCACTCCCCCTCCTCTCTTGACCCCCTTTCTATCCTTCATATAGTTTATATCCTGGAACATTAAGCTGCCAGTCCTGTCCATCCCTGTCCATCATGTCCTCTTTGTAATCTCAGATATCCCAGTTCCATTTTCCAAACCATGCCCTGAGTTAATCTGCCTTCCCTGTTATGCCTCTTGCATTTCAGTCCTACCTTATTCTCTACTTTGTTCATGATTGCCCTGACTGTTTGACTTGCTCCTTTTCCCAACTGTACCAGTCTCAGACTGATCTCTTTCCTTACTACCTCATTGGGTTCCACCCCACTCTGATACCTTACTAGTTTAAATGTTGTTTAATTTATTTGTCTGACCTTGTTCTCTGCTTTGTTCCTGCTTGCCCCTTTTACCAACTGTACCAGTCTCAGATTGATCTTTCTCCTCACGATCTCTTTGTGTCCCACCTACAGTTCCCCACTCCCCATCACCTTTACTAATTTAAATCCTCCCAAGCAGCTATTGCAAATCTAGAAGAAACCTCTATAAGAAGGACGGATTGCAACTGAATTGGAAGGGAACAAATATGCTTAGAGGAAGATTTGCTAGAGCTGCTGCTTGGAAGGAATTAAAGTGGTAAGGCAGGGTCAGGAGTGAGGAAGTGTAGATGGGACTCAGCGAGATTCCAATGATCCAAAAATGTAAATCCTTCTCCCTTGTACCAGCTCCTTAGCCACACATTCATCTGCTCTATTCTCCTCTTTCTACCCTCACTAGTTCATAGTGCCGTGGAAATTAAATCGACTCGACTCAAATGCTAGCAAGAGCAAAGAAAACATTTATTTCGGATCCTGCAGGGTCGATCCAATACATTTGGCAAAGTGCCTCATGTAAGAGGTGCCTAATGACTTTCACATACTCTCTTAATACTAAACTTCGCTTATCCTTATCACACCTCAAGGCCAAGAGCTTGGAACATTCAAGCTCCTTTCCACATATGGAGTTGTTTTTCTCATTCCTTGACTGTTGATATGACAGTTTACTGTCCTTGTAATTCCTTACTATCAGTTTAACCTTTGCATGTTATCTGTCTGTCTACAATGCTTTGCAAAGTATTCTTTTACAGATTTCACAATAAATGTTAATTTTCCATTACATTTCCCCCTTTTTTGTCATTTTATGACAATCATGACATAAGAAATATACAGACCCAGATAGCTATACATCAAACTGCTGAGGGAGCACCAGGCCTTTCCTCAGACACCGACTACCTGCAACATAGGTTCATGGTGATATTGTCACTTGCTCTGGTGTTCCCTGTACATAGCCCATTCTGAGTCTTGGGTATTATCACCCGTGCCCTGGCACCTCCTTCCTTGATAATAGAATACCGATTTCCCGTGTCAGGTGTCCCTGTAGCCGTAGTGGCTACTACGAAGTGCCAGTCACTGGGACCACAAGGATCCATGCATAGGTATTTATTGTCCCATTTATAGTCGTCCTGGTTACTAAACGGCCATGGGTCGCGTGTAAAGGCCCCCTTGGCATCCTCAGTTAAGATTACCATCTGCAGCTATATCCCAGATGCCCCTGCCCATATGAATAGCCCTGTCAGGGTGCTTGCTAACAGTGTGAGTTGGGACAGTCCCATATTTATATGAGGTATCTATCAACCTTACAAATCCCTATGTATATAAATTCATTCTGGTTATCGGAATTTCACCACATACACTTATTTGGTTCTGGTGCTGTCCAATGTCTCCTCAGGCCCATCTACACGTTTGCAATGGCTGGTATGTATCCATGTGGCTCTTTCAGCGATCTTAACAGCTGTCTGTGTTGTGAGGAGCACTTGAAACGGCCCCAGCCACCTCTTCACCATCCAGCTTTTCCTCCTGAAGTCTTTCACCACTATCCAGTCTCCAGATTCTAGATCGTGCAGCTTCCCTTCTGCTGGTTGGGGTAGTGCTGCTTTCACTTGATTCTGTATTTGAGACAAAAGTGTAGAGAGTTTCATACAGTAACATAACATCTCATCCTCACAGTGGTCTGTTATCTGTCTTACCTTAGGTCTTGGGCCAATTCCTGTATTGGGCGGCCTACCAAACAAAATCTTAAACCGGCTAAGATTAGCTCTTCCTCTCCTTCTAGACTTCATATACATCAGCACAATTGGAAGTGCCTTTGTCCATGTCACCCCTAATTCCTTACAACATTTTGTCAATTTATTTTTTAGGGTAGCATTCTCTCTTTCCACTGCCCCACCGCTTGCTGGGTGGTAGGCACAGTGTTGTCTCATGTTTATTCCCAAGTAATCACTCATCTGCTGTAGGGCATTATTGACAAATGATGTTCCATTGTTGCTACTAAACCTTTCAGGGATGCCCCATCTTGGAATTATCTCAGTTAGCAAAGCCTTGGCTACGCACTGGCATCCTGTTTAGACGTGGGGAATGCTTCCACCCATTTGGAAACTATATCAACTATTACCAGACAATACTTTTTTTCCTTCGCTGGGTGTTAGTTCAATAAAATCCATCTGTAAATGTTCAAAGGGTCTTTGGGGTTGGGGATGTGCTGCCTGACTCACCTGTATTCCTCTCCCCACATTATTAGTGACACAGATAACACATCGTTTGCAATATTTCTCGGAGTAATGAGTAAATCCCTTAGTGTACCAGTGTGCCAAAATACTATCATACATCCCCCCTTTTGACACATGGTCCTTACCGTTTGTCAGTTTGGCATAGAATGGAAATAATGATCGTGGTAGACAAGGTTTACCATTGGGGCCACACCACACCCCTTCCCTCATGCTGCAGCCTGCCCTTGTCCACTTACGCTGCGCCTCCAGAGTGGCCTGCGACTGTAACTCCCGTACGTCTGCTGTTGAGGTACAAAGTTTTGCCATACACATGTCAAACTGATCACTTAGCGGCTGCTGGGCTGTCATCCTTGCCGCTGTGTCCACCTTTGCATTGCCTTGAGAAACTGAATTGTTATTTTCCACGTGGGCTTCACATTTACACACAGCGATTGATTTAGATAATAAGACCGCTTCCAGGAGGCCGGAAGTCAGGCCACGGTGTGTGATGGGCTTTCCGGTGGAGATCAAGAAGGCCCTGTATTTCCACAGCGTTCCAAAGTCATGTACAACCCCAAATGTGTATCTGCTCTCGGTGTAAATATTCACTATCCTTCCCTTAGCCAATTTACATGCCTCAGTCAAGGCAATCAGCGCCACTGCTTGTGTTGACAGATGGGAAGGGAGTGTTCCCACTGCAAGTTTTATTAGTTACAGCGACACAATCATGTGGGTCTCCGTCTCCTTCTGTGGGGAGAAGGCTAACAGGGTTAAGGACGTTACATAGCTTTATTGTAATGTTAGGCATCTCCAATAACACAGAATTATATCTGAGCCAACGTGCTGCTGACATGTGCGCGGGGTCCTTTGCTCGGAAAGCAGTAAGGATACTGCAGGTGGGACCAGAAGGGTTAATTCACCATAGCCGACTATGTCACCGGACGTTACCACAGCCTTTTCAGCTGTGGCCACGGCTCGCAGCCAATTGGGCAATCTTGCCGGTACAGGGTCTAGTTTAGCTGAAAAATAAGCTACCGGCCTCAATTTTCCCCCATGATGCTGCAACAGCACAGATGTCATGCATCCATGCTTCTCATGCAGCATTTGTACAAAAGGCTTGTTTGGATTCGGAATCCCAGTGTAGGTGTAGTTTGGAGCGCATTTTTCAATTCAACAAAGGCACTCTCGGCCTCTGGGGTCCACTGCAACGGACTCTGGTTCTGTAACCCTTTGCCATGGGCTATGTCACTTAGGGGCGCCTCAAGGGTTGCGTAATGTGGGGTAAACATTCTACAGTAGGAGCACATGCCCAAAAAGGATAGCAATTGTTTCTTCGTGTGAGGCTTTGGAATTTGCTGGATCGCTTGAACTCTGTCTTGACCAATGGCCTTCCTTTGTTCAGATATCAAGTGATCTGAGAACTTCACCTGTTGTCGCACAAATTGTAGTTTTGCGAGACTAGCTTTGTGCCCTTCCTTAGCTAGATGGCAGAACAATGCAAGGATACCTCTCTCACATTGTTCCTCTGTTGGTGCAGCTATTAAGCAATCGTCTACATACTGCAGCAGCGCTGGCCCCTGGGTTAAAACAAGAGCCTCTAGACTCCTGCGTAGACCCTTATTATATATGGTGGGGGTCTCACAGTAACCTTGACAAAGTCACGTGACGGTATACGATTTCCATTTAAATGAAAAAACGAACCAGAATTGACTAACTGGGTGTACTGGTACACTAAATAAGGCATTTGCTAAATCCACAACAGAGAACTATTTACTGTCCGATGGAATTTGAGCCAATATAGTATAGGGGTTGGGAACATTTGGGGCGCACGGGACAACAGTATTATTGACTGCCTGCAGGTCTTGAACAAACCTCCATTCCTGTAAATTCCTCATTGTCTCTAAACACCACTCCAACTGGTCCATGCGATTATGATGGGATTTGCAACCAAACACACTTCCTGCAGATGTAATCAATGGTATCATGGGAACTCTCCCGAATCTCCAACATCCGACTGGAAGAGCACAACACTCTACTAAAGGTCATCAATGCACTTTAACAGTTTACAGCCCAGAAAATAGCACAGTATTACTGCTCCATAAAAAAAAACACTGCTCCAGGTTAACTTAGTACCTTGTTTTATATTTTAAAATTTTAATCAAGGGACAGATCTAAATAAAACATATAACTAAAAAAGAACTGGCTCTACTGACTATTAAAAAAAAAGATCGCAAAGTTCTTCTTAAAAACCATGCACATATCTGCTCCTGTGAGCTCTCCCACACAGGTTCCTCTGAAAGGAATCATTTTCCATGCTGTATGACCCTATGACTCTAAGTTAATACCTGAGTCCCCATGAGTTGATTGTTATAGAATAACTAAGATTGTAGCTCAGACATTGGTTTGCGAGAATGGGTGATTATTTGTGTGGTCTTGGTCATAGGAAATGAAAGCTGTGCTGTTCAAACAATCTTTCCCTGAACCATGCTGACTAATGTTGAGTTATATAACTCAGACTGTAAAGAGAGCTTTAAGTAAATAGTGCCCATTGTGAGGGGACATTAAAACAGTCCGGCTACTGATGAGCAGAGTGTGGGAGGACAGAACAGATAATACAAATCTAATAATGCACCTGCAAATAAGTTCTAATGAGGAAAAAAATGGTAAAAATGATGCAGTTGAAAACTCTTTATCTGAAAATTACTGCATTCACAACAAGATAAATGAGTCTGATATAATAGCAAAATTGCCAATGTTCTAACCTGAATGGTCAAGAGTATTTCACATATTATGAGGGTAGGATGAAAGGACAGGAAAGTGGGGTAGCTCTGCTAGACAAAGATGAGATCAGTGCAGTCATGAAAAATTATCTTAGAGGTTTAAAATATAGAAACACTCAGGTGAAGGAAGTAAATGTCAAAGGGAAGAGTTGGCTGGTGCATGTGATTTATAATCATTCAGAGAACCACCAACTGTAGGATGGAATATGGAAATAATAGGCAATTATTTGAAAAGGTATCACAATAAACTTGGAGGGTTTTAAACTTCATACAGATTGGACCAATCAAATTGGCAAAAGTAGCCTGGGGTGTGACTTCATGGAGAGTGTTCAGGACAGTTCCTTAGAACAATACACTCTAGAACCCAACTCTTGTGGCTCACAATGCCCTCTAAGGAAGAAATCTGCCATCCTTATTCAATCTGATCTACATGTGACTCCAGGCCCACAGCATACAGTTGATGCTTAACTGCCCTTTTCAATGACGAGCAAGCCATTCAGTTCAAGAACCAATTAGGGATGGACATCAGATGCTTGCCTTGCCAATGACACCCACATCTCATGCAAGAATAAAAAAAATCTAAAATAAAGATACAGGATACTTTAGTCCCAATAATGTGCATAACAATTCCAGCTAAAAAGAACAGTAATAATCGCTAATTAGTAAACAGTATGAACACAGAAAAGTTGTGAGAACCACAAGCTGAAAATACAGCAAGCACATAGGACAGAATAAGGATGAATTCTGAAAGGAAAATTTCTCCAGGTTTATAAGAACAGAAAACATGAGTGCTAAATAAAGCCCAAGTACAAGGCAACTTACAGTTACACAGCAACTTTTGCATAACGAAGCTGTACCAAAATACTGACAGGAGCAATATTTGGCAAAATGTAAGATATTAGCAGAGATGACCCAAAGTTTGGTCAAACATGAACGTATTATGTAGCAGCCTCCTCAGCTTAAACTTTACTGTTATTTCAATGCAACATTTATTGCCAACTTAAATTTGTTTGTCACATAAAATGCCATGCTGTTTCACACAGTGTCTTCATGCAGTGATATGATGGTTTGACTGTCACTTTCTTCCTCACTATTTCCCTCAAAATTGAGTATCAGATCAAAGGTAACCCTACTGTTATATATCTTTATTCATAATATTCATATCTTGTGACAGCTATCGCCCATGTTTTAATTTTAAAGCAGTTTGTAATTCAGACAGGCTCCAACATGGATGGCTGAGACCATATTTTAGTACATGCTGGTACATTGCCAATAAGATCCCATGAGATTAATTGGCATTTCTGGTGGGTAGTGGGCAAAAGTTACAGCAGTCACAATTGGAATTATTGTCTTTCGTGAACAGGTTCAAATCCAACTCCATTATCAAACCTCCTGTGATTGAATGGTAATAAGTAGATGGTTTAAAACAAAACACACTGAGATGCTTAAATGGTTATTGATTGAAATAAGTCCTATTAAGGCCACCAAAATGGCAGTGGAGTCACAAACATTCACCCACCAAGATAGACTGACAGGTGAGCAATGTTTCATAATCTATCAGAGAATATAACACCAACACCTGTGCCAAAAAGTCCAAATGCTAAAGTGATTTATTTCATGTCCTACTCCTACACAACAAATTGAAGAAAGCAATTTCTTCACTGAACCTGTCACTTTGGAACTTATGGATGCAAATTCTGTTCTTTCTGTATTTTTAAATCATATTACAATATTTATGGCACTCTTCCTGAAAACAGTTTAGACCTCATCACAGAATCACAGAATTTTTATGATGTCGAAAGAGGCTATCAGGGTTAACAGTGGGCCCTGGAGAGTGTTGTTCTGGAGAGAGACCTAAGGGGTACAGGTACATAGTTCCTTAAAAGTAACATCACAGGTAGACAGGAAGGTGTTTAGTGTGCTTGCCTTCATTGGACAGCAGCTGAGGAGTCATGTTGCACTGTAGGAGTCATATTTAGAGTACTGCATATAGTTCTGGTCTCCCTGCTGTATGGAAGATATTATTAAATTGGAAAGGGTTCAGAAAATATTTATTGGAGGGTTTGAATGATAAGGAGAGGATGGATAGGCTGGGACTTTTTTTCCCATGGAGTGTGGGAAACTGAGGGGTGACCTTATAGAAGTTCATGAAATCATGAGGGACAGAGATAAGATGAATAGCTAAGGGTAAGGGACTCCAAAACCAGAGGACATAGGTTTGAGGTGAAAGGGGAAAGATTTAAAAGGGAGCTGAGGGCAACTTTTTAAAACAGAGGGTAGTGAGTATATGGAATGAACTGCCAGAAGAAGTGGTAGATTCAGGTACAGTGACAACTTTTAAGACATTTGCACAGGTACATGAATAGGAAAGTTTTAGTGGGAGATGGACCAATAGCAGGCAAGTGGGACAAGTTTAGTTTGGGAAATCTGGTAGGCATGGATGAATTGGGCCGAAAGGTCTGTTTCTGTGCAAGATGACTCTGTGAAGCTATTTGACTCATCATGCCTTCTCCAGGTCGATTACCACTCTGCATGAAGAAGCTCCTCCCTATTTCAGTCCTTCATGGCCTGTGACAGAAGTAAATACTTCTTTTCATCATCTTTTAAAATTCACTCGTGGATCATGGGAATCACTGGTTGAGCCATTATTTATTGTCCGTCTCTAGATGTCTCTGGAACCTCTGCAGTCCATTCAATTTAATCACATCCATAACATTGTTAGGGAAGGAATTCCAGGATTTTTACTCAGCGACAGTGAAGAAATGGTGATATATTTTCAAGTCAGGATAGTGAGAGGTTCGGAGAGGAACTTGCTGATGCTGGTGTTCCCAAGAATCTATTGTCCTTGCATTTCTAAATGTTTGTTGGAAAGGTGCCATTTAAAGAACCTTTGTGAATGTCTGCAGTGCATCTTGTAGATAGCACAACATCTCTGCTCCTGAACATTGGAGGTGCAGGAGTGGATGTTTGCGGATGTGGTGCCAACCAAATGGCTGCTTTTTTTGACTTCAATTCAATCAGATTGGTAGCATTTCAGGGCAAACAGTTTTAATCAAGTCATCCAGAACTATTTTGTTTTCTGGCTGTTACCCATCATCAATTGAGCCCAAATTCAACAGGGTCTGTTAAAATCTCTACTTGAGCAATAAATTGCTGAATGTTTAATGAGGAAAATAGAAGTAAACAGCAATATCCCACTGTTCATGGCAACTCACATACAAATGTGTGGGATTATGCAAATTGTTTGAAAGCCTGTGCTTTAAACAGACAACATACATGCAGCTATCTTACCCATATATTATGTGCTAAACACAGCAAGTCACCAGATCACTATTGCCTGCAAAAAAATGCATCTTTTCTCAGTAAAATGATTACAATTGCACCTGCTTTTAAACACAAGCAGAATGAGAGAAAGTGATGGCCAATAATTCCATTTTCCTCCTCCCCTCTCCCTACCTCACACCAACCTAAAACCTTCATCTGGCTTCATAGACGGGTTACACACGGGATAAGGATTAGTGTGAAAATACTGCACAGAACTTGCTTGCGGGGAAATGGAAACTCATTCAAAATGATTTATGACTCTTTACTTCCTGATTGACTGATCCAATTATTCCGCAGAATCTTAGCTGTCAGTCTGTCCTCTCTGTCCCTCGCCCCCTTTTTAAACATACTCCTCTGTAATAACAATTCATACAGTGTCTTATTGTGCTGGAAAGTCTCACACTTCACACTATGAATTACTTTTGAAATGTGAAGGCTGCTGATCTGTAGGCTGATTTACTTTGTCATTTTTTTTTGTTCCTTCATCCCTCAGCCATTAAAAAAACAAAGGGACTTGCATTCACAACACATATTTCATGGCCTTTGGGTGTCTGAATGTCACTAATGAACTTCTTCTGAATTGATGCAATACCTTGAACCGGCAACAGTCTGACCAAGGGCTAGGGCACGAGTGGAGATGTATTGCTAACACTTCAGAGAGGAAGACTACTGCAACATTTCTGACACAGTCAATTGTTTAACCTTTCAGAAGCAATAGGTGGTATGGAAGAATTGACGTTAACAGGAAAAGTGCCTTTTGAAAAGCATATTTTTCATTCTTCAGTTCATTTGGGCATTACTCCATGTTCAGCTCCTCTGCCCAATCCTTAGCCAGGAAGGTGCCTGCTGCTTAAACTTCTGATGCTGTTTGTTCTTTTTTCTCTCATGCGTCATTGCAAAGCCAATTTATGTATTAGCCTCATTTTTTTGTCTGAAGAATAAGCTGCTCATAGGCAGGCACCAGGACAATCACTTTCTCTGTCATTGTTCAAGGACAAAACCCTCCAATAATCAAAATAACAGCAGCTGAAAGCATAGAAATTATAGAAAATGAAACTGTCAGGATCAATTACATTTGAGGCCATTTAAGTGTGGAAAAATATACCTCTTCTTTGTTAATTTTATGAAAATCGAGACCATCTGCAAGAGTTCAATGAATTCATTTAGAATTCAGTATTTTATCCAAAACCTAATTAAATCAAAGTCTAGGAGCATCCCGGTACAAAGAATGAATGTAGAGACCATTGAGTCTTCAACTGCAAAGGTGGAAAAGTTCCATAAATGTACATATACAAGGTTTGCAAGCAAAGTGGATGGAAGAGAATTGCTGTGTACTAGCAGTTGGAGGATAGGACTGACCGATGAAGTCCCCATCTTTGTCTGGCCTAAGCTTCGAAAGCAACCAAAGAATTCAGTTGTTCAAGCTGCACATCACCAGGTCTTGTGTTCAAGAGATTTCCACTCAGCTTCAGCGTCCCTCAATGTTGGATGAGGGAACTGAATGCACTCCAGCAAATATTGTTTTAACGACTACCTTATGAACCAGCACTCTTAATAAACTGGCAAAATTATATACCTCAAATACTGTAAATTATATACCTCAAGGTTACTGTATATTTGTGATCTGCGCAATGTCTGAGTAGTCATAGAGTCATAATAGATCCTTCTGCCCAACTCATCTATGCTGATCGGGTTTCCTAAACTGAAGTTTCCCATTTGCCTGTGTTTGGCGCGTGTCCCTCTAAACATTTCCTATCCAAACGCCTTTTAAACGTTTTTCTTGTACTCGCCACTACCACTTCCTCTGGTAGCTCATTCTATACACCTTCTGTGTGAAAACATTGCCCCTCAGGTCCCTTTTAAATCTTTCCCCTCTCACCTTAAATTTATGTCCTCTAGTTTTGGACACCTCCCATCCTGGGAAAAAGAACTTGGCCATTCACCTCATGATCTAATCCTTTCATGATTTTATAAACCTCTGTAAGGTCACCTCTCAGCCTCCAATGCTCCAAGGAAAAAAAAAGTTCTAGCTAATCCAGCACCTTCTTAGTCAGTTGAAGGGGTGAGTGAGAAGACTCTCAACTCATAGGTTTTAGTTAAGGCAAAGTTGCATTATTATTTAGATGATCAATGCTGTAAATGAAGTACGGCAGTGAAGTGTATATAATGTGCATTACATTATGATTAAGTAGCGTGTGTTTTATTTGATTATGTGGACCTCTTGTTCAACTGAAATATTTGATCAATTGACACACTTCTTGTCCCATAGGTGCTGATTAATAAAAAGCTTGTAGCATTTCTAAATTTGCTGAAAACATAAAACTAAGTGCGATTGCACGCTGTGAGGAGGATTTAAATATTCTTCAGGGTAATCTAGACAAGGTGAGTGTGTTGAACTTGCTCCATTGTGTATGGATACAGTGACTCAAACTGCTATTGGCTCCTTCAGAACAAAAAGAATTAAGGTGGTGCAAGTGCTCATCATGATCACTATAAAGAAATTAACATGGGTTTCTGGAGTCAAACACAAATAACTATTGATACCTTTAAAGAGAAACTGCAAAGCAAAATTTGCCAGGACGTCTTGGACATTAAGTATCAGTTGTTAGGCGATCAAATAAAAATCAAGATAAGGGTGGCTGCAGTGGGAAATGAAAATAGAAACTAGAGCCGTTCAGCAAGGAAACACGCCCTTTGGCCTTATTCATCCATGCTGACCAGGTTTCCTGAAATTACCATACTTTGAAAGATGCTGGAAAAAGTCCTGAAGGTTAGATTAAGTGATAGAAATGAGACAGAGTCCTAACGGATCTTTGCCTCATCCTGCCTGATGATGACAATAACTATCCATAAATTAAAGAAAATGATCCAGCAAAGTTGAGAAAAAAATCAGGAAGTGGACTAGATACTCACAGATATTATTAGCCATGGAGGAAAAGAATGCTAGCACTTGAACATTTTCAACAAAATGCTGAATTTAATGGATGTAATATAGTTGCCACTTACCTACACTAGTAGGGCTCGCATCTGTCACCCATTACTAATTACTCTTGAGGGGTCAGCCCTGTTGAACTATTTGAGAAGGTAGTGAAATGTCAACCGCATTGCTGTGAGACTGAAACCAAATGTTTCACCAATGATAGCTTCTAGCTTGACGTCATTGAAACTAGGTTTCTAGAATGAGGTTTTGTTTTCTTTCAAAACAGAAAGAACTTCCATAACCTGCAAGTGTGTGATTTAGAACCCGTGTTTCCCAGATAACTATTAACAACATTACCACTACGCCAACATCTCCCAGAATATCATCTGAATCACCTGGAGAGCAATTTAGTGGAATGGGTTGCTTGTACATAATGGAATTTGTGTGACCTTTGACTGACATTAATGCAGATCCAAATTAGACAGGTTCTATAAAGGGAGCACAATCTATTGCATCAGATTATTAGTCTTTTAACTGAGAATGAACATCTAACTCCAATATATATTTCACTTATTTTGAAATGAATTTGGTTTGTTAGAAAATATCAGAAAGTAGCTCTAAAAAATAGATTTCATTCCCACCTACCTATGCACATCCATGCTCCTCTGGTTTGTTACAAGTCCAGGAAGAACATCACCAATGAGACTCTTTGGTTGAGTAGCTGGAGGCTATCATGGAATCAGCCAGAAATGTTTCATCTTTGTTTCCAGGAAGGTTATAGTTATCTTCTGAGGGAAGATACATGCGGTCTCTCTGGAACTAATTTCATCCATGAGAACATGCTTGACAAAAAAAGACTGAGTTCTCTTTGTGTGGTAGTCCAAATCACACCTAACACAGTAGGTCAGAACTACTTGAGTATTCATAAGCACTTCAGAAGGCAAATGAAATGTTGACATTTACTGCAAGGGAAATGAATCATAAAACAAGAATGTTGGATTGAAGCTCTACAGAGCCCTGTGATACCAAATCTGAGTACTGTGTACCATTTTGAGCACAATGTTTTTGAAAAAGAAGATAGAATTTTGTTAGAAGCAGTTCGCAATGGAATAGTTCCTCTTGTTGAAAAGACCAGAACAATGGGACATGGCTTACAAATAAGAGATCTCCCTTTTAAGATTGGGATTAGTAAATACACCTTGCTTCAATGATGTTGGCCAAGTCATACCGAGAATATTCGTGCGGTTTCGGCCCCTTCCCTAAGGGAAGAAATATTTTCCGTTAAGGGAATGCAGAGGAAGTTCAGCAAACCAAACAGTGAGATCTTCTCATGAAGAGAAAATGAGATTAATTGAAAGATGCCATACTGCATCTTAACTTTATGTTGAGCTTCATTTGAGCAGTTTACCCGGCCAATATCAGAGGTCAGAGAGCAATGTTGCAGAGAATTCAAACAATAGCTGATTGGATGTTGAGGGTCACAATTCTGTCAGAGATCAGAGAGCAATGTTGCAGAGAATTCAAAACAATAGCTGACTGGGGATATTCTGGGTCACAAGTGATGACTGAATGAGATTGCTCAACGATGCAATCACCAGATTGCAAATCAGCATTTGATCTCTCAAGAGAAGACGAAACTGCATTGTGAATGGGGAGAATAGTACACCAGATTGATAAACAAACAAATAAATCATTCGGAAGGAATTATTGAAGCTTTGGATAGTGAAGAGGTAAATATGCATGTGTTACATCTGCTAAGCTTATATGAGAAGGGGTAATGGGAAAGTAGGAGCATGCAGGTCATTGAAGTATGGGCTATGGTGTGATGAAAGAAACAATTCTTTTGGAATACTGCTTAATTAAAATTTTCTCTACACTGGACAGACAAAGCAAGATTTTGGAATTGACCTCTTCATGGAACAGCTCCAAGGGGTCTGCACACATGACCCACATACCCAGATGCCTTTAATCTCCACACTCTCATTCTGACACCTTTATCTTTGGTTCTATGCAGTTTCTGTGAAATACACTAAGTGTGAAAACATCACATTATCTTTCAATTAGGAATTTTACAGCCTTCTGGACTCAACATTGTGCTTAACCATTTCAGAATAAGAGCACTGACACATTCTTTTTGCATTTGGTGTTTATGAAAACCTGAAGGGGCAAATCTTCAGTGAAGGCCTAGTGTTCCTAATCTCATTGTACCATTCTTTTTTCTTTCTTGACTCGGTTAAGATTAATGTATAACTTTAAGTTTAATTTACTTTTTGTTTTATTTTGTGTGTTCAGAGGGGAAAGACATGACCTAGATTCATTTACAGAGTTGCTTTGAGGGTCTGGCATTGGAAAATTTGGAGGTTAATTGTGCATTTGTGTTTTTAACAAGGTTTTACAATTCTTCCAGTAAAGAGATCAGGTGATGGTTTAGTATAATCAAACTAAATGTAGAAAGCCTGTGCTGTCTTCAAGTGTCAGGGATCCTCGGACATACCTAGCGTCATAAAGCAATCAGGCAGTATGTGTATGCCACAGAGAGAAATTACACATTGCCTGAGTTTAAGGAACTCACGTGATTGCTCCAAAGTTAAATTTGTAGTGAGATTAGTTTGCTGTTTGTTTTAAATGTCTCAGGGTAAGTGACCAGCTGTAGAAATAGGCATCAACTGAATGTGCAGAAACTTGCTGAAAGGAAACCAATTTTGATTGTGTCAGCTTCAGCAAAGAAATCTGAGGACCAAAACCTGGTGTTTGTAAGGGTATTCCTAGGATAAAATGAATAGCATGAATTTGATCTGGTATAATATGTCTTTTTTTCTCTGATCTTTTTTCATGAAATGGATATCCAGGTATCACTGCCTGGATCATAATTTATTATTTATTGTTCTTGGGAAATAGGTGGTGAGCAGATTTCCTGAGCTTCTACAGTTCTCTCTGCGTCGTAAACATCCCGACTGATTGTTTTCGACATTTATGACTCTCGGTATGTCTGAGGATCTCCGTCACTTGAAGGCATCAAAGCTTTTTAAATTTTGCTTGATTATACTCAACCATTACCTGACCTCTTGGTAAAAATGCAAATGCTCAATTAGCCTCCAAAATTTCCAATATTAGGCCCTCAAAGCAACTCAATAAATGTATCTAGGTCATATCTTCCGCCTCTTAACACACAACATAAAACAAAAATAAATTAAATTTAAAGTTACATATTATTCTTAGCAAAGCACAACCCACAATTACTTAAGAGAGAGAGAGCTTCAGGATTTTCCCAGTAACAGTGAAGGAATAGTGACATATACCCAAGTCAACATAGTGAGTGGCACCTTCTGGATGGCACACAGTGCTGCTACTCAGCATTGGTGGTAGAGGGAGTGATTATTTGCAGATGTAGTACCAAGCAAGTGGGCTGCTTTGCCTTGGATGGTCAAAAGGTGTGGCGTTGGAAAAGCACAGCAGGTTACACTTTTTGATTCTGATCTCCAGCATCTGCAGGCCTCACTTTCTCCTTGTCTTGGATGGTGTCAAGCCTCTTAAATGTTGCTGGACATGCACTATTCCAGTAGGATGCATTTCATTATATTCCTCACTTGCACCTTGTGATGATGGACAAGCTTTTGGAAGTTAGGAGATGGGTTACTTGCTGCAGGATTCCTAGCCTCTAACCCCCTCCTGTAGCCACTACCAAAACAGTTTCTGGTCAATGGTAATCCCTCATCAATTGCTAAGTTCTGTCTTGTTGGTGATGGTCATTGCCTGATACTAATGTGGTGTGGATGTTAGTTAACACGTGTCAGGTCAAATCTGGATATTGTCTAGGTTTTGCTGCATTTTGACTTCAATTGCTTCGGTATTCAAGGAGTCAATGAATGATTCTGGACATTGTGCAGTAATCATCATCACCTCATGACAGAGGGAAGTTAACTGATGAAGCAGCACAGAAAATAGTTGGATCTAAGACACCTACCCTGAGGGACTCCTGCTGAAGTGTCCTGGAGCAGTTTAAAAATATTAAAACTCAATTTACTCTTTATGACCAAAGTAAAATGGCAGACTCTTGTAAATGTTCTCAGTAACAGTTTTGCATGGTTATAGCCAGATTACACTCTTTGATATGACTTGTCCAGCATTAACACTAACTGGGATAATAATAACTTTGTTCTTACCATTCCTTTTGCTTTGTATTTTCATTCATTTTGTCAATTAATCACTGTGGTATCTAGTCCATCACAGAACTCATTTTTCCTCGTGTCTTCCCTCCATTTCCTTGCCTTTACACTTGCATAAAACTTATTATATCTCTGGGTTGTTCCAGTTTGAATTGGAAGTCATTGATTTGAAGGGTTCACCCTCTTTCATTCCCGTAAGTTGTAACAGAAGCTGAAGCTGATCACTTCTAGAGATCCTACCTACGTGGATTTGGAGACTTCACAGCTAGGTGCTGGGCTTCTGTTCCTGTCAGAAACCTGACCAACTAGAAAAATAAATTCCCAGCAAGTTTTCTTTTCAATCCTTTTGCAAATTATCCCATCCATGTCTGTCAGAGTGCTCCCTGCTGTGATGAGCAACTGTGGAATGTCAATCAAAGCTGCACTCCTGGCTAAAAGCTGTGCATTGTACTTAACTTGTTCTGTTGTAAATGCCACTTCAGTCGAGAAACAAAATTACAAGCAGGAGTGAAACAAGCTCAGAATTGTCCACATGTTCAATGCTAGCATTTAGTTTATGGGGAAAGTGTTAGAAAATATTGCAGTAAACCGTGACTTTGTGTGCTAGGTGACCCTGGATTTACTCTGTCTGCCGTATTGTGACACTTTGCCAATAGAACTGTGGGTTATCGAAAGAAAAGGTGTGCAACTCAGTATTTGCTGCCTTAAGAAAAAGCTATCCATCATTCTACTTTATGCTTCACGCACTTTTTTTCAGTCTGCGCCGTTTTGGTGATACCGGCTGAAGCGTAACTATCCGCTGGCCTAACTAGTGACACTCTCATCCAGTGAATGTATTTTGAAAATCAGATCTATTTGGAGTTTTACAAAACTTTCAAGGGTTCCATTCCAAATTGGAGTTGATAAAATGTGGTACTGGAAAAACACAGCAGGTCAGGCAGCATCTGAGTAGTGGGAGAATCGACATTTCGGGTATAACCCTCCATCAGGACATTCCAAATTCCAAATTCCAAACTGTCCACAATCCAAATTGCTTTGTAATATTCTTTTCTGTAATGGATGTTTAAAAAAAAATCTAACTACTATTTATAATACAACTGAGACAGGCCAAAGTATCTCTAAGTGATTAAGTGATGGCAATCATTACGTACAGATAATAACAAAAACTAAAGACTTGAGAGCTTCAAAGCATGTGGGTGGTCACTAATCAGTTATTTCAAGTTGAGTATTTGAAATGGACAACCATTCAATTGTCAGTTAGCTTGACAATGGGGACAAAGTCACACCAATATTAATACATCTCAGTTTAAATAACATACCTGGAACACCTCAGTGAGAACAGCTCAACTATGCAATAGAATCTATCCCAATGATGAAGTTCAACAGATGGAGCAGGAAGACCTTAAAATTGTTGTGAAAGTATGTTCATTCAATGATGCTACCCTTGTCGAGTTGAAGGGATTTTTTTTTCTTTGTCAGAGATTTATTTTAGTCCTGACTCACTGTTTTTGGCTGCCTAGCCTATCTCTTTACTTATGTTGTATCAATGATTTCTTTATTTTGACTGACTAGATGACTCCACTTCGGTGATGGAACATATCATTGAATTTCACACACGTCACGATGTTGAAATCTTTTTCCACCACCTCCACCTCCACGCCTACTTCTTCAAATGAAAATCCACCCAATCTCGGGAGGGAGATGCACCCTTCTCCCACCTCCAACAAACTCCATCCTGCTGGAAATGACCCCCGGCCTCCTAACCTCCCTTGGCCTCTTCATCTCCAACTGCCATCATGACATCAATCACCTGAATGTCTCCACCCCTCTCACCCACTCCAACCTCTCCCTATTGGAACACATAACCCTCCACTACCTGCTCTCCCACCTCAACCTCACCATCAAACTGCTGACAAGGCAGGTGCGGTGGTAGTACAGTGTACTGACCTCTACATCACTGAGGCCAGACGCTAACTCCCTGACACTTCCTCTTACCGTATCCTCCAACATGACCCCACCTCTCATCAACAAACCATCATCTCCCAGACCATCAACAACTTCATCACTTCAGGAGATGTCCCCTCCACAGCCTCTAACCTGATAGTTCCCTAACCCCGCTCCCGCTTTTGTCTATCTCCTACCCAAAATCTACAAAACTCACTGCCCCGTTGATCCATTGTCTCTGTCTGCTCCTGCTCCACTGAACTCATCTCCTCTTATCTCGACTCTCTCCTCTCCCCTTTGGTCCAGGAACTTACCACCTACTTTCAGGACATCAGCTACATTCCTTCACCTTCCCCAAGACTTGCAATTCCTCTGACCCCAAACAACTCATCTTCATCATGACATTCAGTCTCTCTACACCTGTATCCCCCATGAGGAAGGCCTGAAAGCCCTCAGTTTCTTCCTTTCCTGCAGGCCGAACCAGTCTGCCTCCACCGATATCCTTATTCACCTGGCAGAACTAGTCCTCACCCTATGACTCCTCCCACTTCCTGCCGACAAGAGGGGTAGCCATACCTGTATGGGTCCGAGCTGTGCCTGCCTCTTCTGAAGATCTGTGAAACAGTCTTTCTTCCACAGCCACACCAGCATCATCCACCACCTTTTCCTCTGCTGCATTGATGACTATATCGGTGGCACCTCATGCTCCCACAAGGAGCTCAAACAGTTCATCAACTTCACCCACACCTTCCACCCTGACTTTAAGTTCACCTGGATTCGCAGTCTGATGCTCTACCGACTGCGCTACCCGGGATCCTAGTCTGATGCTCTACCGACTGCGCTACCCGTGAAAGTTTAAGTTCACCTGGACCATCTCTGACAACTCCCTCCCCTTTCTGGATGCTGCTGTGTCCATCTCTGGTTACCATCTCAACACTAACATCCATTTCAAACCCACTGACTCCCACAACTACACGTCCTCTCACCCACCCTCCTGCAAAAATATGCTCCCATACCCCCAATTCCTCCACTTCTGCTGCATCTGCTCCCAGGATGAGGGATTCCACTCCAGGATATTTCAGATGTCTATCTACTTCAAAGATTGTAACTTACCCTCTCGCATGATTATCATCGAATCATAGAATCGCTACAGTATGGAAACAGGCCATTCGGCCCACAGGCCCACACTGACCCTCTGAAGAGTAACCCACCCAGACCCATCCCCTTACCCTATTACTCTACATTTATTCCTGACTAATGCACCTAACCTTCATATTACTGAACACTATCGGCAATTTAGCGAGGCCAGTTCACCTAACCTGAATATCTTTGGATTGTGGGAGGAAACTGGAGCACCCGGAGGCAACACATTCAGACTCGGGGAGAATGTGCAAGCTCCACACAGACAGTCATCCAAAAATGGAATCGAACCCGGGCCCCTAGCGCTGTGAGGCTACAGTGCTAACCACTGAGCACCTGTGCCACCCCTCAACTGCATCTCCTCTATTTCCTGCACATCTGCCCTCAAACCCGCTCCCTCCCTGCCACAATAAGGATAGACTTCCCTGCCCAGAAACCAACTCTAAATCTCTCCCATTATCGCCCCCTCAATCTGACCCCATCACCAAACAGGTATTTCCTTCCCCACCCCTATCTACTTTCCGTAGGGATTGTTCTCTCTGCGACTCCCTCATCAGTTTCACACTCCCCTCCAACCCCCTCCTCTACACCCAACACCTTTCACTGCAAGCAGAGGAAGTGTAACACCTGCCCCGACACCTCCCCACTCACCTCTATCCAAGATATTAAACAATCATTCCCAATCCAGCAGAGATCCACCTGTTCCTCTTCCAACTCGGTCTACTGCATCTGCTGCTCTCGATGTGGTCTCCTCTCCATTGGTGAGGTAAAGCGCAGGCTCAGCCATTAGTTCACCAAGCATCGTACTCTGTTAGCTCCAATCAACGTCACCTTCTGAGTGCCAGCCATTTCAATTCCTTCTCCCACTCCCTTGGCAACATGTCCATCCTGGGCCTCCTCCACTGCCAAAATAAGGCCACCATGCAAACTGGAGGAAGAACACTTCATATTGCGCCTTGGGAGCTCACAGTCCAATGGCCTTAACATAGAATTCACCATCTTCAAAATCTTCCCACCCTCAACCTCATCCCATGTCCAGCCTTCCCTCTCCTCCCCACCCCTTTAACCCGGCCTAACTTGTCCATCTTCCTTCCCACCTATCCGCTCCACCCTTTCCACTGACCCATCAAAATAATCCTCTACCTGCATCCACCTATCACCATCCATCCCACCTACATTTCCCCAGCCCCAGCCCCAGCCCCCTTTCCTGAATGATTTCTCAGCTCCCTTCCCCCTCCCCAGCCCTGATGAAGAGTCCCAACCCCAAGCATCAACTTTCCTCCTCCTCTGATGTTGCCTGACTTGCTGTGCTTTTCTAGCTCTACGCTTTAATCGACACTTGCTCAGTGTCTTCAGAACGGTTCTTTGTTCTACAGCTGTCTCCTCGTTTCTTCTAAGTCCATTTTCATTCTAGTCCTTATGTCGCAGGATCTGATTGTAAAATTATAGAATGCCTATAGTGTGGAAGTAGGCCATTGGCCCATTGAGTCCACATTGAACCTCAGAAGAGCATCCCATCCAGATGCCTTCCCCATCCCTTGTAACCCTGTATTTCCCATGGCTAATCCATCTAGCCTGCACATCCCTGGACACTACGGACAATTTAGCTTTGCCAATTCATCTAACCTGCACATTTTTGGACTGTGGGAGGAAACTCAAGCATCCAGAGGAAACCCACAAAGACAAGGGGAAAACGTGCAAACTCCATAGACAGTTGCCTGAGGCTGGAATCAAACCAATGCCCCTGATGCTGCGAGGCAGCAGTGCTAACCACTGAGCCATCGTGAGGCACTTAGTATCATTTAGTTTGAAACACATGGACCTGGGGAGTTTTTGAAGCACAATTTCAATTATTTGTGTCCGCAACATTGGAGTTTGAAACATTAGTTCTGCTTTCAGGTCTCCTGGTCATGAGCCTCCTACTATGAAATAGCTGGAACCAACAAAAGGACCTTGTAGCAAGCAGCAAAGTGGATCAGTGTGGAAACAATGAATCCCCTTTTCAGCTCTAACTGTCATATTCTGTCCTTTAATTGTCCTGAAACCAAATCATTAGGTAATCAAGAAATGTTAGTATGTGTGATAAGCCTGTGAGTATTGTGCCAGGTGAGCAAGGGATTACGATTGCAACTGGGTGAGGGGAAGACAGGCTGCCAAGTAGGTGTGCAGTATTGGGTAAAAGGTGCATTAAGGTGGACGAGATACCATTTGAGTGAGATTGTTAGAGTGGCGTGTCGGTGTTGGTGGTAGGGTGCCAGGTGAGCAAAATGTCAGAATGGCACCTGGGTGAGGGAGGATGTGGGTACCAACTATTTGAAAATTTTCGAGTCGGTTCTCCTTGCCACAAGGAAGAATAATATAATTCCCACCTGATGTTTGAATGAGACCAAAGGGAAATTGCTACAATGTTTTGTTTCCTGGTCCAAGGACAGAGACAAGTTTGAGTGTCTTTCAAAACTACTGGGGCTGTGATCAGAACGTTATGGTCAAAATCAGAACCTTGTTGGTTAATGAGAGTCAGGGCAGCACGTGAAGCATTTTCCAACAGGACAATTTGACAGTTGGAAGCAACAAACTTGTTAAAGTTGTAATGAGATTGTGTCCACTTAACATACGTTTACAATTAAATTGCTTCTGTTTGTGAGCATGTTTGAAACTTTTCACTGGTGTAATTAATTGAGCTTTATATGACTCCTATCCTTGAATTAAACGTGTGTGAACTCAAAACTGACTTTTATACTTGTGAAGTATCTGCTCAGAGGCCAATATCCCGTCACCAAGTCACCCTTTACTTACATGTGTACAGTACATAATATCTGACTAGCTTGCTCAGAGTCAGTCCCTGCAATGAGGAGACTCTCTGCATCTCTGCTTTATCTTTTCTCTTTCAGAGCCATTCCCTTGACTGAGGAGACCTTCGGAATCTCCCATTTATACCTGTCAGACAGAGCTCCCTATTGGCCCAGGTTAACAACCCCCATTCAAAGATTTTATAGTCAATGAGATCCTCCTAGCCCTCATTCCAAACACTACAACTTCATGTCCAATTGTCTTGAACAACTCGATGCGTAGATTGTTTGAGGAGCTGAGGAATTAATCAGACCTAAACAGGGGAAATCTCCTGGTCAACATTCTTCCTTCAATCATCATCATCACTTCGTAAAAACAAATACCTGATCATTTTGTTTACTATTTGTTTTTGAGGAACTAATTGTCAGATTTTCCACTGAGCAACAGTGTCCTTATTTAAAATATCATTCGTAGGTTGTCAAGGACTTTGATACATGACATAGAGTCATAGAGATGTACAGTGTGGAAACAGACCCTTCGGTCCAACTCGTCCATGCCGACCAGATATCCCAACCCAATCTAGTCCCACCTGTCAGCACCTGGCCCATATCCCTCCAAACCCTTCCTATTCATATGCCCATTCAGATGCATTTTAAATATTGCAATTGCACCAGCCTCCATCACTTCCTCTGGCAGCTCGTTCCATACATGTACCACCCTCTGCGTAAAAACGTTGCCCCTCAGGTCTCTTTTACATTTTTCCCCTCTCACCCTAACAACATGGAACCACGTGAGAGCTGGATGGACAAACACAGCACTTGGCATCTGTTCAAACAGCATTTCAAATGCTGAACTAAGAAGTATATTTTTATAATGACTTGTGGTTTTAAATCCATGCAACCTTTAAACACGACTAAATTTGCATAATTTACATCTAAATGCAAATCTGGATAATTGCTGGATTTATTCAGATTTTTCTCATACTATTTAAGGCCTGTTAATCTAGGCACCCTGGTGGGAGAAATGTCCAATTTGTCAAGTTTTAAGTTAAGCAGGAGAAAACACCTCCACACTGATTTTGTTTTCTAAATGTCAACAGCTGCAAAGTACTTCCAAAGGCTCTAGGCCCAGTGTGAGTTGGGAATATGAATCCAGATAATAATATTTATTACAAAAGCTCAGACACAACTTAAACCACAAGCACAGACATTGGCTTTCTGCTTTGGCATTGGTAGATATGAACATTTTGGGGATTTTTAAGAAAGTGTGTAGGCTTCCAAGAATTTCCTGAGACTAAAATTCTCGAGAAAAAGGAGAAATTCGATCCTAGTCACATTTAATTTCATTTTTGATCATTTTAAAGTTTATTTGAAAAAAGGCTAAATTATTTATCATAAAGGTACATTCCCTGCTCTTATTTGTGCAGTGCCCTATGATTGTTCACATCCAACCCAGAGGGCAGGTGGTGCCTCAGTTTATCATTCCATCCAAAGGTAATACCTCTGACAATGCAGCCCTTCCTTAATGGGACTTAGAGTCAGATTCAGAGTTGTACAGCACAGAAATAGACCCTTCAATCCAACTCATCCATGCTGACCAGATATCCTAAATTAATCTAGTCTCATTTGGCAGCATTTGGCCCATATCCCTCTAAACCCTTCCTATTCATGTTATTCATACCTCCCCATGATTTTATAAACCTCTGTAAAGACACCCTTCAGCCTCTGACTCTCAAGAGAGCATAGCCCCAACCTATTCAGCCTCTCCCTATAGACCTCAAATCCCAGCAACATCCTTGTAAATCTTTTCTGCACACTTTCAATTTCAACGTCTTTCCTATAGGAGGGAGCTTAGAATTGAACTCAGTATTCTATTCCAAAGGTAGCCAAATACATGTCATTAACAACTGCAATATGACAACACAACTACGATACTCAATTCACTGACCAATAAAGGCAAGCATACCAAATGCTTTCTTCACTACCCTATCCACCTGTGACTCCACCTTCAAGGAACTACAAACCTGCACGCCAATGTCTCTTCATTCAGCAACACTCCCCAGGACCTTGCCATTATGTATATAAGTCCTTCCCTGATAAATCTTACCAAAATGCAACACCTCACATTTATCTAAATAAAACTCCATCTCCCACTCCTCGGCCCATTGGCCCAACTGATCAAGTTCCTATTGCACTCTGTGATAACTGTCTTCACTGTCACTAAACCACCAATTTGGTGTCATCTTATTCCCATAACATTATGATTGCAGACCTTTCTATTTCCACATGAAAAACTTAGATGCACTATTGAAAGGACATTGATGTCATTAATTCACTCCAGTTCTTAAGGATATTTCAAAAGAGACAGTAGAAATACCGGAGATATAGACAAGAATAAATCATGTTGGCTGTGGAATTTGCTCCACTATTCAATACAATTATGGTTAATCTTGAGCTTCAGTTCCATTTTGTGCTCCCCCACCCCCTCCCTCATATATGTTGATCCCCTAAACAACTCACAATCCGTCTTCCAATCTGACAATGCAGCATCCACGACCCTTTGAGTGGAGAATTCCGAAGATTTATACCTTTTAAGTGAAGAAACTTCCCTTCATCTCCATTCAAAATGATCCTGATCCTGATCCTGAGAATGTGTCTTCATGTTTTAGTTTCCCTAGCCAGTGGAATCCCCAATAGCCGTTATTGTAACCTTTATTGTCAATAATAAATTAATCAAACAAATTATACTGTTTTGATTTTCAAGTGAGAGGTAGAAACACACCTTGATGATACAACAGCTTTCTTTAAAAGAAAAACAAGGTAAAACAATCCTTCTACTGACTCTAGGGTTGTTGAGATTGGGGACTGGTTCAGTTGGGTAGGACAATACTTCATAACATTGATGAATCCCTGTACTAGCCGGAGGCAGGTAGAATAGATTAGATTACTTACAGTGTGGAAACAAGCCCTTCAGCCCAACAGGCCTACACCGACCCTCCGAAGATTACCCATCCAGACCCATTCCCCTACACTTACCCCTTCACCTAACACTACGGGCAATTTAGCATGGCCAATTCACCTAACCTGCACATCTTTAGATTGTGGGAGGAAACTGGAGCACCCGGAAGAAACCCACGCAGACACGGGGAGAATGTGCAAATTCCACACAGACAGTTGCCTGAGGCAGGATTTGAACCCGGGTCTCTGGCGCTGTGAGGCATTAGTGTTAAGAACTGAGTCTTCTCCTTCACCACAATAAGATGTAATCCAAAGATGTAAGTTTGGGTGAATTGGGCAAGCTAAATTGCCTATAGTGTTCAGGGATGTGTAGGTTAGCTGTATTAGTCAGGGAAGATATAGAGTAATAGGGTAGGGGAATGGGTCTGGATGTGACACTCTTCGGAAGGTTAATGTGTACTTGTTGGGCCGAAAGGCCTGTTTCTAGTTTGTAAGGATTCCACAATTCTATTCAATGAACATCTGTGAAAAGACGAGCAGAGTTAATGTTTCAAGTCCAATATGACTCTAATAATGATTGTATAAAGCAAAATAAATTAAAATAATAGCTTTTGACAAAGCAGGGAAAAAAGCAGAAGAGTCAGTGGAATACTTGGTGAGCGTACCCAGTACAAAAGGCAAAGGGAATGATAAGGTTAGCAGAGAACAGTTAAAGATGCCAAATAGGTGTTAATGATAGGTGTAAATAGTGGAAAGTAGTGGAATATCTTTATTGAGAAAATGAAGACTACAAGACTATATGGTGTGAGGTTGTTATCAAAAAGGAGGACAGTTTTAATGGCCAGAAGTTATTAACTTAATGTAGAATCCAGAAGGCTATAATGTGCTGAAGTGTAAAATGAGATTATATTCCTCCAGCTTGCATTGAGTTTCACTGTAGGAAGCCTAGGACAGAAATGTTGGTGTAAAAGCAAGATCATGTATTGGAATGGCAAGAAACTTGAAGCTGGGGCTATTACTGTGGTCACTGCGGATGTAGTCCACAATGCAGACACACAGATTGCTTTTGGTCTCACTAGTGTTGAGAAGACAACGCTGTGAGCAGTGAATACGGTAATTGAGATTGAAAGAAGCATAAGTGAATGACTGCTTCACCTGGAAGGTGTGTTTGGGGCCTTGGACTGTGAGAAGGGAGGATGTATAAGGGCAAGTGGTATACCCTGTGCAATTGAATGGGAAGGCGTGATGGGGAGATAAAGAAAAGTAATGAGGCATGGAACAGAATTTTACAGAGTGAACGGTCCTTGTAGAATACAGGTAAGTGAAAGGAACAGGTAGCAGTCTATTAACAATACATGTGGAAAAAAAATCAAAGATCTGCAGATTACAAAACCATGAAGATGTTGTCAAGAAATTTAAGGCAAAGAACTGAGCACTCCAAACATGCCATTGCATTGTCAGGCAAACTGCTCTGGAAGACCTTCAAATTCTTCAGAATTCTCTCAGACAAAGGGACACCCATGCAGTTCCAACAGTTTGACACCATCCAAGTATAAACAGTCTCCTTGACAGGCATTCCATCCACCACAAAAAATGTTCACACCTTGGTAGGAACAAGAAGGTGTTGGGAATGTGCCTGTAAAGCTGGTTGAAGCAGAAACTCTCACAACATTTAAGAGGCATTTAGATATGCACTTGTGATGCTACAGCACACAAGGCTGTGGGTCAAGAGCTGGAAGGTGGGATTCTTGTTTTTTTTTTGTTCATTCACAGGACGTGGGTGTTGCTGGCTGTGGGAGATTAGAAATGTAATTTCTGCAGGTGGTGGTGGTTAGAGATGTTGTTTTTGTAGATGGGTGAGGGGGTGTTGTGGGGGGAGGGGAAGGGGAACATTACACAAATGGTCGCGGGATTCTTGCAGCATACTTAAGGCTAAGATTTTAACGAATATAGAGGTTTTTGTTTTAAGAAATAGTTTTAAACTAAGAAATAACTTTAAAGTGTTCTAGCTGACCACAAAAGAAGCAGTAGGGGCATTTCACAATAAGCTTATAGTATGATAAGGGGAACTAGATAAAATAACAGACAGGCTGTAACAGACAAGGACAAGGACAGCAGGGTAGTCAGATAAGGAAAATTAGAGAAAAACATGTGAGGTAATCGGCTTATGATAGAATGGGAAAAGGGAGGCGTGATTCCGCAACTTGCAAACTGAATAAGAATGCTTACATGCTTTGTTTTCACGCATTTTTGCTAGCCTGATTGCTTGAGCAAACGCCCGCTCTTGCAAGGCCATAAAGAATAAAATGTTCTTGTTTCCAAGGCTTTGTCTCAGGCTGAATTGTGAGTTTTGTTTCTCACAGTTGGGGGCTCGTCTGGGATCCAAAACTCCGACCGCTCGACACTCTTGGGATGATGGGGGAGGTGCACCTCGCCAATTTTGGTGATCTCCGACTCCCTTGCTTATCGTTCGCGGTTTGGGCGAGTAACTCTTGTGCACACGACCTGGGTCAGGAAAGGTCTTAAAAGATATATCCGGGCGACCGGGGTAGGCAGCGATAGTTGCTGCAGGTATTGCCGTGGGACGGCGCTGAAACAACCAGTTAACTCTGTGCACAGATCAAGGTAAGAAAATAGACCTTTAAGTATTGCCTTGGTGGTCAGGGACGTATGGGGAAAGTACGGGGAATTGACGAGATATAAAATAAAGCATATGTCAATGGAAAACATCCCATGTCAGAAGGGCTAGTAGCTGAAGGGCTACTGAGGGTACACTTCGTAACTAACTTATGGCCAGACGTCCAGAAAAATATTCAAAAGCTAGAGGAGTTGTTGCGGGAAGCTCAAAATGTCTGTGAGATACGGTGTCTGTGTGTGTGTGTGTGTGAGAGTGAGAGAGAGAGAGAGAGAGAGAGAGAGAGAGAGAGAAAAGAGCTGTACAGCTAGTAGAAAGTTTAACCCTTTGTGATTCGGTTTGAATGCACATTTGCTTGTTGGTGATTGAATGTTTGTGCTTTGTTCCCTGGAACTTGAGATCCGGGACTGTTTTGAATCTGATTTCTACTATGGAAATTTTAACATGATTTCTTTTAAGGTTAAGGATTTTGCAGATTATGAAATAAAATGTTAACTCCTGTTTTTTTTAACAGGTCATGACCGCCTTACTATCAGTTTCTAACTAATCTCTTTTATCCTTACATAAAAGTGACTTATGGAGAACAGTTGAAGTCTCAAAAAGCATATAGTTGGTCAGATTAATCGGACGAGTAAGGTGTCTAGTCAGGACCCTGAAGGGGGTGTGGAAGAAGGTGACACCGGGCCTCGTGAAGATTAATTAAATTAGCAACAATGGGAGGCACGGGGAGTTGCCTGTGTAATGATCGATCTGCAAATAATGTTAAAGGGGAATATATTCCACCCGACAGTCATTTGGGGAAAATTGTTGGAAAATTGGGAACACAACTCCCGGACGCGAGGGAAAGATAATACTGTAATGATAAACTATTGTTGTTTTGTCTGGACTCGAGAAAGCATTAAGGAGCCTGGTATTTTTTGGCCCAAATATGGTTCCAATGAAGATTGGCTGTGCTAAGATCTAAATATATACGTCAATCGGAAAGAAACATACAGTCAAGAAGAGTCAGAATATGCGGCTTGCTGGATAGGGGGTGCAGGGGTAAAATTATATCCCATGAAGGCAGAAGAATCAGGGAAAGAGCAAGAAAAGAATGAACAAGGGAAACCACAATGGGATCCATTAACCTGTTTATCGCCCCCATACTCTCCTCTAGAGACATGTCTATCCCGTCTCTACAGCCAGCCTACGGCCCAGAACCAGAAGCAACTCCAGTAACTGAAAGAGAGACGGACTCTGAGCTAAAAGATGCAGAACCTAGGGGGCCCAGGGTCACTCGAGCCACTACACGTAAAGGAGGGGCAGAGATAATGGAAAATATAAAATTATGTCCCTTAAGAGAGGTCCTGATTGGGGACGGAGAAATAGGATACGTAAATGCTCCCTTCACTAGTACTGAAGTTAGGGCTTTTAAGAAGGAAATGAAAAGTCTGATAGAGGATCCAGTGGGACTGGCTGAGCAGTTAGATCAATTCCTAGGACCCAATTTATATACCTGGGGAGAACTGATGGCAATTCTAGGAACTCTATTTTCAGGGGAAGAACGAGGTATGATCAGGAGAGCGGCCTTACGGGAATGGGAAAAGAGGCATCCGGCCGGACTAAAGGTAGTCCTGGCAGATCAGAAATTCCCGAATGCCGATCCTCACTGGAATAATAATAGGACACACGATAGAGAATCAATGCGGGATCTAAGGGAAATGGTAATGTTGGGAATTAAAGAGGCGGCACCTAGATCACAAAACTTTGTTAAGGCTTTCGAAGTACGACAAGAGAAGGGTGAAACCCCTTCTGCTTTTCTTCAAAGGCTCAAGGAGGCCACAAGAAAATATTCGGGAATGGATCCTGATGATCCGGTACCTCAGGGACTCTTAAAGGTCCAGTTTGTGACTAAATCATGGCTGGACATACAAATGAAATTACAGAAATCAGATGGATGGAGTGAAAGACAGATGGAAGAACTGTTATGTGAGGCACAGAAAGTGTATCTGAAAAGGGAAGCCGAGAAGCAGAAACAGAAAGCCAAAATGACGGTGGCGGCAGTAGAAGAAATAACAAAAAGGAGACTGGGATAAGGGGATAACAGGAAGGATAGGGGAGGGCACGAAAGACAAAGGTCAGACATCCAGGGAACGAGGCAACAGGCAGGGTGTTACCATTGCGGAAAAGTGGGGCATTTTAAACGGGAATGCCCAGGATTAGCACGAGAAAGGGAAACCGTTTCCCTAATGACCTTCGATGAGGAATAGGGGAGTCAGGGATTCCTTCCTCCTGAAACCCACCGGGAATCCTTGATAAATCTAAAGGTGGGACCTGAAGGGGAGGAGGCAGTATTTTTGGTGGACACAGGAGCGGCACGATCATCCCCAAGTTTTAGACCACGGTGTTAAATTGGCTAACAAGAATCGTAGGGTTTCCGGAGTAAAATGCGAAGAATTCTTGGTGCCTACTTTTGAGCCAAACCTAATTAGAGGGAATGATGAGGAAGTGACAGGACAATTACCAACTGTAGAGTTCAATGATAAGTTTTTATAGAACTATATTGTGGCGCTCGGCTCTTCTTTGTCTGTCCTTAGGAAGAAGGGTCTGTTGACCCAGACACCTCCACTTGAGTTCTCAGTACGTCGGATACGACCGGGTGATTGGGTCCTGATAAAGACCTGGAAAGATACCAAACTGCACCCAAGCTGGGAGGGACCGTTCCTAACCCTCCTGACTACTGAAACAGCCATCCGAACTGCTGAAAAAGGGTGGAGTCATCACACTCATGTTGAGGGCCCTGTGGACGCTCCTTCCCCTTCGGCAGAGTGGCAAGCACATCCTACAGTCAATCCTCTGAAAGTCAAGCTGAGCAAAAAGAATGGACTGAGATAAGAGACTATTAAGTATTGGTTAAAAAAACTGTATCCCAAAACAATTGTAAGTGTTGCATGGACTTACTCGTCCCTGGCATACAAAGGATTAGGGAATAGACAGATAGGGTTGTGAGCTGAAATGAGTGGTCAGCTTTATATTGTCACGATAATATTGGCGCTAGCTGCCAAGGGTGGTGGGAAAAATCATTTTACCGCTTTATGTCCAAATTATGCTAAACTAAAGGGGCATACCGACTGTTGGGTATGTGCTGAGATCCCACACCATAGGGAATCCGGAATTCCTCTCACGGTAATACCACTTACCAAAAGAGAAGTGTATGATGTACAACAATTTGACTCGGGCTCAAACAATACAAAATGGAGATCTGACAGGGATAATTATAACTTTGCAGGATGGTTCCCTCGACCAGCTCCGAAAACTCTTGGTGTTATCGATGGCCTTAGAGATTCCCCACCGAAAGGAGCAGTAAATACCACTTGTTTCTGTAATCGGAATGATACCGCACCCTTCCAATTAGGAAAATCATCTTGTGTCTACACCAGCCAAGCCACTGCCACGACCACTCCCCGAATATTAAACGGAACATATTGGGTATGCGGCCTGAAGGCCTATCCATTTATTCCCGGGAAAAAATACATTTGCGTGACCGAATGTATAGGAATGCATGCATGTTATGATGTTGATCAAACACTGCCTCAAAGCCAGAAAGGCTGGAGTGGCTGCTGCTACCTCGCCTATATAATTCCCCACTTGAGGCTGTTAAAGAGAGCCCCAAAAATAGCTTGGAATAAACAGGGAAGAAGGCGAGTAACCTGGAAAGTAACCGAAGGAGATCGCCTCCTCTGGACTTTGATACCTATGTATGGGACCGCTCGAGCAGGAGTAGAAATACAAAAGTTGGCGGCTTCCCTGGAAGAGTTGGCCAACAATACTGCTGATGCGTTGGCCGAAACCCAATCCCAACAGTCATAACGACTGAAATGATTGCCACTAGGCTAACAACTCTTCAGAACAGGATGGCTCTAGATTATATTGTGGCAGAGAAAGGTGGTACCTTAATTGAGGAAGGTGGTTAGTCAATCTGGCTATCTATGGATTATTGATATTAGTGGGTCTGGTGGTAGGGGTCAATGTCCTAAAATGGGTAATGAGCCGACTGATGACATCCCTTGGGAAAGGAACCCAAATACATCATCAGATGCTTTTATACCATGTATAAGATTGTGAACCTCATCGCCAAAAGGTGTAAGAGGGCAGAACATAAGAAAATGAATTAAAGGAGACTTAATACTTGCAGAAATAACAGTTAGAGACAAAGAAAAAGGGGGAATTGTCGGAGATTAGAAATGTAGTTTCTGCAGGTGGTGGTGGTTAGAGATGTTCTTTTTGTAGATGGGTGAGGGGCTGTTGTGGGGGGAGGGGAAGGGGAACATTACACAAATGGTTGCGGGATTCTTGCAGCATACTTAAGGCTTTGTCTCAGGCTGAATTGTGAATGAGTTTTGTTTCTCATATGGCCAACTCAGTATTTATTCTCCAGAAGGCAACTAAAAGTCAACCACAGATCTGTGAATCTAGAATCATTCGTAGACCAGACTGGGTAAGGATGTCAGTTTCCTCCCCAAAAGGTCATCTGTGAAGCAGGATAGTTTCGCCAACAATCAGTCTCATCAGTCTCAAGTTCATGACTTAATTCCAAACTTCATTTTCCATTATCAAATTAAAAATCCACCATCTGCCATTGCAGAATGTGAACTCCAGAATATTATCTGGGTCTCCGGATTAACCTTTTGAACAACACTACAATGACCATACCCCTTTTTAATAGTTTTCTAATAGGCTAGTTTGGTACTTGCTTTTGATTGATGCAGATGTGCTGAGCTGAAGGGCCTTATTCCATTCTGTCGGCTTGTGTGACTGTAGACACCACTGCCACATGGTGGCAACACTGTGCACCATCACCTCATCAAGGCCCCTTCAACAGCAACCTCCAAACCCACAAGCTTCACCACTTAGAAGGACAAGGGCAGCAGTTACATGGAAACAGCAATACCAATATGTTCACTTTCAAGCCACACTCTCTCTGACTTACAATACTGTGGTCCTTCACTTTTGCGAGGTCAAAGTCATTTAACTCCTTGCTTAATCGCACTATGGTGCATCTCCAGCATGTGAACTGCAGTGATTCAAGAAGGAACGTCATCATCACCTCCTACAAAGCAATTAGACTGTAAGTGCTGGTCTAATCAGTGATGCCCACATTTATGTAGAAATTAAACAAAACACTGGCATGGAATCATTTACCTGTGGCACTCAGGGAATTTCTCCAATTCCTGTAAAGCCCAGTACACCATTCTGTAAGATTTATAACAAAAATCTGAATAACACTGAACTTTGGAACTCGTTAAAGACATAATTGCACATCTCAAAGTCATGATGCAAGCTCAATAGCATCTGCAATCATGTAAATGTGGAAAAATTCTTTGAAAATTATTACTTTACTATGCCTGTAAAATTTATGTGGTTCTAAATGTATTTCCCTTTTCAAAAATGTAGCAATCTAGTTTGTATTGTCGCCCACATATCATATCCGAAACAATCATCACCACTTCCCCTTTACTACAGGTACTAAAACAATTGTCATCATTGAAATACCTAATTTATATAATTTGCACAAGTTAGAAGTGATTGTGACATTCAAGGGATCTGACAGTTTTCCCTGTCAATACAGCTATTACCTTTGTTCTGAAGAAAAGTCATTGGATTCAGAACATTAACTCTGTTTTCTCTCCACAGATACTATCACTCCTGCTGAGTTTCTCCAGCAATTTCTCTTATTGTTTCTGATTTCCAGCATAGGCAGTTCTTTTGGTTTGTTTCGATCTGTAATTTTGGCACATTTATCAGCCCAGCATGCACTGCCAGTTACAAGCAACATTAATGATTAGTCATAAACAAAAACAGAAAGTCCTGGAGAAACTCAGTACATCAGCCAGCATCTGTGGAGAGAGAAACAGAGTTAGCCTTTTGAATCAGAAGAAGAGTTATACCAGATTTGAAATGTTGTCTCCGTTTCTAGGACCGGCTGAATTTCTCCAGCATTTTCTGTTTTTATTCCCGCGTTATTTCACTTTTAATTCAGTAGTTAGTCAATTTGAACAGAAAACAGTGAGCCAATTACCCCCATAACTAATACAGTAGGTGTCTAAATTAGCAAGAAGCTGACAGCAACAGTAAAGAATATGGAAATATCAGAGCAGGGCAGCACAAGTGTGGTTGCAATACAGCATTCAGGGGATAAGCTACTCAGTAGGAAATCAATCATCCTGATGGGTGCTTAAAGTGTTAATGATAAGTAAGCAAGCCAGATGTCTATAATATTATTTCCTGTTGCTTTTTAATATAAAACTCTTTGCTTGCAGTGTTACTGTCATTAAGAATAGAGGTATGGTAGGAGAAGAGTTTCTGTTTGTAAATGAGCAAAACTAAATGTTTCAAATTCTGCTACACAGAATGCACAAGAAGAGTTCAGCATTATTTGTGACTCCTCAGATAGTGAAGCAATCCATATTCAAGATCTGGACTTCGGGTGACACGTAGGCGAAAGTAAGGACTGCAGATGCTGGAGATCAGAGTCAAGATTAGAATGGTGCTGGAAAAGCACAACAGGTCAGGCAGCATCTGAGGAGCAGGAAAATGGATATTTTGGGAAGGAGCCCTTCATCAGGATGAAGGGTTCCTGCCTGAAACATCGATGTTCCTGCTCCTCGGATGCTGCCTAACCTGCTGTGCTTTTCCAGTACCACTCTAACCTTGATTCAGGTGACATGTGCCAAGTAATGTTCATACTAATGCCAGGCTATGACTGCCTCCAACAAGAGACTCTTTAACAATCAGTGCTGTTACCATCACTGAATCGCCAACTATCAACATTCTGGGGGTTGCTATTGACCAGAAAAATCAACTTGTCTCATCACATAAATATATTGCCTGCAAGAGCAGATCAGAGACTGAGAATATGGCAGTAAGTAACTCACCTGACTCCCCAAAGTCTGCCAACTATCTGCAAGGAACAAGTCAGGAGTTTGATGGAATATTCCCCATTTGCCTGGATGGGTGCAACTCCAACAACACTCAAGAAGCTTGACATCATCCAACACAAAACAGCCGGCTTGACTGGACCCACAGTCACCACCAACGCTCAGTTGCAGCAGTGTGTACTATTGACAAGATACATTGCAGAGATTCACCTAAGAGCCTTAGGTAGCACCTTCTAAACCCATGGCCACTCCTTTTTAGAAGGATAAGGGCAGCAGATACATGGGAGCACCGTCTGCAAGTTCCCCTCCAAGCCACTCACCATCCTGAATCGGAAATATGTATATCATTTCACTGTTGCTGGGTGAATATCAAGTCATTCCCTCCCTAAGGATATCATGGGTCAACATGCAACACATGTACTGCAGCAGTTTAAGAAAGCAGTTTCTCATCTAGGCATGGGCAATAAACGCTGGACAGCCAGTGTGGCCCACATCCCACAAGTAATCAAAAATAGCTTTCCTATGGCTTCCAAAATTCCAAAAACCCTTCTGGCCTGGCAATTAATAAGGTCCCTCAGGAATAGAATGATATGCTGAGAAAAGAATATTAAATTAGGTCTTCCATGGAGTATAAATATTTGCATATGCTACATTGGTCAAATGGTCTGTCTCTATGCTACATGATCTTTGTAGTCTTTTGTTGCTTCTCTATGTGTATCCATACTGGTACATTTCGATTTTGCTTTGTTGAGTTACTGTTCCAGCCAACATGCCAATCACAGATATAAAAAATGAAGCAGGCACTCAGTCATCAAAGAGAGTTTTGGAGTGAATTTATAATTCAAGTCTATGATATTTCTTCAGGAAGGGCTTATGCCCGAAACGTCGATTCTCCTGCCCCTCGGATGCTGCCTGGCCTGCTGTGCCTTTCCAGCACCACACTTTTCAACTCTGGTCTCGAGCATCTGCCGTCCTCACTTTCTCCTATGATATTTCTGCACAACTTCAATGAAAGATCATTGTGCTGAAATAATAACTCAATTTCTCTCTCTCTCTCTCTCGCTCTCTTCACAGCTGCTGCCTGACCTGCTGAAAGTTTCCAGCAATTGCAGATTTTTTTGAAAACACTTCACATTTCCAGCATCCACACTACTTTTAGCTTTGCCAATCACAGATGTCTCTCTGCAAGATGTCAACTTTATGTACAAAGTATTGATGGCTGTTAACGAGTGGCAATTTGCACCTGAGGAGAAATGTTCATTAAATTGAAAAGAGGAGACTGCATAAACAGTGGCAATAATTTCACAGTTGTTCAGTCTGAAAAAAATATGTCGCGAATCCAATGAAGGTCTGGATGAAGGTTTGCTCGCTGAGCTGGAAGGTTCGTTTTCAAATGTTTCATCACCGTACTAGGTATCATCATAAGCGAGCCTCCAGTTGAAGCACTGGTGGTATGGCCAGCTTTATGGTGGGCTCAGAACTTACTAATCCAATGTAGCGACACACAGATCCCAAATTTAGTAATTAAAAATTCTTTCAAAAGTTTGACATGAGAAAACCTTTGATTGAAAAAGAGGTGCATTTAAATAGCATCTTTTATTACCTTAGGAGGACTCAACACAATTAACAGCCAAATAAGTACTTTTTTGAAGATAGTGACTCTATGCAGAATCCAGGAAGCACAACAAGGTAATTACCAGATAATTTTCATATCAATGGTGTCTGAGAGACAGGAAATGATAAGATCCCGCTCTTCTGTAAGTATTGTCATGAAACCTTTTATATTCATTGAGGAAGGAGGGTGGATTAACACTTTATCATATTAAATTAGTGGTACAACATCTGAGTATTGCTGAGAAGAAGATACATTTCGCCAAAGCTCTTCATCATAAATTCATGAGTGAACCAATTACATGAGAGTGTTGATTATTTGGAAAAGATGGGAGGAGGCTTAACTAACCATAAAACATAGGGGCAGAATTAGACCATTGAGTCTGCTCGGCCATTCGATCATGGCTGATATGTTTCGCAACCCCATTCTCCTGCCTTCTCCCTGTCAGCTTGATCCCTTACTCATTATCTTCCTTTGTCTTAAATACACTCAGTGAGTTGGCCTCCACAGCCTTCTGTGGCAATGAGTTCCACAGATTCACTCCCCTCTGACTGAAGAAATTCCTCGTCATCTTAGATATAAAGGGTTGTTGCTTCACTCCAAGTCTGTGCCCTCAGGTCCTGGTCTCTCCTACTGGTGGGGTCCAGAACTAGAGAACATGGGTTTAAGGTGAGAGGGGAAAAATTTAAAAGGGACCAAAAGGGCAACTTTTTCACGCAGAGGGTGGTGCATGTATGGAATGAGCTGCCAGAGGAAGTGGTGGAGGCTGGTACGATTACAACATTTTAAAGGCATCTGGATGGGTATATGCATAGGAAGGGTTTGAAGTGTTTGGAGGGATATGGGCCAAGTGCTGGCAAATGAGACGAGATTAGGTTAGAATATTTGGTTGGCATGGATGAATAGGACCGAAGATTCTGTTTCCATGCTGTACATCTCTATGACTCTGTGACTCTATAACCTGCCTCAAGGTAATTGCTCTGCCTCTTGTTGCATTGAGAGACTAGAGAATGTCTCGAAAGTCCTAGTCAGCATCCTTAATCCCTGGTTAAAAATGACAAGCTCAACTAATTGCCTACATTCCTGGAGGATGGGGCCAGAAGTCATGTCAGCTAAAATGGCTGACATTGTTGTCATAAGTGAGGGGTCAGCGGACGAGATAGCCTCATCATGTTCACGACCCATCTCCCCCTAGTATGCTGAATTTCTGGGCACTGCCAATGAGTTCAACTTCCACCATAGCGAAAGCGAGGACTGCAGATGCTGGAGATTAGAGTTGAGAGTCTGGAGAAACACTGCCAGTCAGGCAGCATCCGAGGAGCAGGATGAAGGGCTTTTGCCCGAAACGTCGACTCTCCTGCTCCCGGATGCTGCCTGATCTGCTGTATTTTTCTCTTGACTCAACTTGCACCATGGCAACTGTGGATTCAAAATGAGTAAAAGAAATGAATACTTACACCTGCTGTCATGGATAGGAAAGCATGAATTTGTCCTAGGAATCCCACCTGGTTCTTTAGTGTCCTTTAAGAATAGAAAGCTACCATCATACTTGGTCAGGCCCATATGTAACTCTAGACCCACAGCGATGTTGTTAATTTTTTGCTGCCCTCTGAAATGATCCAACAAAGCCACTCAACTTTCTTCAGAAAAGCAGTTCACCATCAATTGCTAAATTGCAATTGCAGAATGGACAATAAGTGTTGGTCAATGAGATTACATCATATGAATGAATAAGATCAAAATTATGCTCATTATTATTGATAAACGTATTGCTAAACCTTACCAGCTTTCGGAAAGACTTGTCCATTCCTCCAGCTCAGTATATAATATCCGAAAGTCTGTTTTATATAAACATACTCAACTGCTGGTCGTTGGCACATCCTTCACTGTGTGTTGACAAATTAAACAATTTTCGCTGCCAATTTTATCAACAGCTGGATGAAAATATCTGCTGAAGGTTATATATTTTGGGAGGGCTGCTCATGACTAATAATAAAAATTACAATTTCAACCCATTTGCTGCCCTCACCAATTAAGAACAATGTAAGTAATGTAAACCCTCTCATTATCTTTCTCCCTTAGGAACCATATAGGCAGCATGTTCAAGTGCTTTGCATATTAAAATAAGGGTATGTTGTGTGCTTCATTAATCTGGGAGTTATAAACAATACAAATGATAAGAAAGGCCGCAGCACATCACAGGGTAATGATACATTGTCAGAAAATGACTATAATTAACAACAAATGGTTATGCTTCAGCATTCTATATAACACGTACTTTCAAGTTGCATTCTCTGAACTAAATAAAGAAAAGACCAAAGAATTAACAACACAACTGTTATGCATTTTCTCAGGTCTTACGTAATAGACAAATACCATTTAAAGAAAATAATACAACATGCAGCATGGTTAAATTTACTCTGCTTTGGTTTGGAGTTCTATTTATAAATAAGCAGAATGCTTTGGATCCAAGTTTTATTTATGTAGCTTGACAGGCACTTTTGGGATAGATAGAAATGTTTATTTAGAGTCATAGAGATGTATAGCATGGAAATAGAACCTTCAGTCCAATTCGCTCATGATGACCAGATACCCTAAACTAATCTTAGTCCCATTTGGCAGCACTAGGCGCATATCCCTCTAAACCCATCCTATTCATATACCAATCCAGATGACTTTTAAATGTTGTCATTGAACCAGCCACTACCACTTCCTCTGGCAGCTCATTCCATACATGCACCACTCACTTAAGTCCCTTTTAAATATTTCTACCTGAAACTCCACTTTCAAGGAGCTATGAACCTGCACTCCAAGGTCTCTTTGTTCAGCAACACTCCCTAGGACCTTACCATTAAGTGTATGAGTCCTGCCCTGATTTGTCTTTCCAAAATGCAGCCCCTCGCATTTATCTCAATTAAACTCCATCTGCTACTCCTCGGCACATTAACCCATCTGATCTAAATCCTGTAACCTTCATCGCTGTCCATTGCACCTCCAATTTTGATGTCATCTGCAAACTGACTAGCTATACCTCCAAAATTCACATCCAAATCATTTATATAAATGATGAAAAGCAGTGTGCCCAGTACCGATCCTTGTGGAACACCAGTGGGCATAGGCATCCAGTCTGAAAAGCAACCCTCCACCACCACCCTTTGTCTTCTACCTTCAGGTCAGTTCTGTATCCAAATGGTTAGTTCTCCCTGTATTCAATGTGATCTATCCTTGCTCACCAGTCTAAATGAGAAATCTTGTTGAACGCCTTACTGAAGTCCATATAGATCATGTCCATGGCTCTGTCCGCATCAATTATCTCTGTTAATTCTTCCAAAAACCCAATCAAGTTAATGAGACATGATTTCCCATGCACAAAGCCATGATGACTATCCCTAATCAGTCCTTGCCTTTCCAAATACATGTAAATCCTGTCCTTCAGGATTGCCCCGAAGTACTCTTCCACTGACAACTCAGTCACCTGCCCTGCCTTATTTCCCAACAGTAGGTCATGTTTGGCACCTTCTCTAGTAAGTAAATCCGCATTCTGAATCAGAAAATTTTCTTGTACACACTTAACAAATTCCTCTCCATTTAAACCCTTAACACTGTGGCAGCCTCAGTCTCTGTTTGGAAAGTTAAAATCCTCTCCCATTGCCACCCTATTATTTGTACAGATAACTGAGATTTCCTTACAAATCTGTTTCTCAATTTCCTGCTGACTATTAGGGAGTCTATAATTCAATCCCAATAAGGTAATCACCCCTTTCTTATTTCTCAGTTCCACCCAAGTAACTTCCCTGGATGTACTCCCAGGAATGTCCTCTCCAAATCATGACTCCCGAAATAAGCAGTAATGTCATCCCTTTTCAAAAATATCTCTTCCGCTCCTCTCTTGCCCCCCTTTCTATCCTTCCTATAGCATTTGTATCCTGGAACATTAAGCTGCCAGTCCTGTCCATCCCTGAGCCATGTCTCTGTAATTGCAATGATATCCCAGTCCCATGTTCCCGAATTCATCTGCTTTCCCTGTTAGGCCTCTTGCATTGAAATAAATGCAGTTTAATTTACCTCATTCTTTGCTTTGTTCCTGCCTGCTCTGACTGTTTGACTTACTCCTTTTCCCAACTGTACCAGTCTCAGATCGATCTCTTTCCTCACTATCTCCCTGGATTCCACCCCCCAACCTTACTAGTTTTTCTTCCTATGTCATTATTTCCAATGTGTATAACGGCCTCCTGCTGTCCGACTCGCCTTTGAGAATATTTTGCACCCTCTGTGGGATATCCTTGATCCTGGCACCAGGGAGGCAACACACCATTTTGATTTTTTTGCTGTCAGCCACAGAAACGTCTATCTGTGTCTCCTATCACAATCGATTACTTGAAACCTGACATACCCTTTGTTACATTAGAGCCAGTCTCGATACCAGAAACTTGGCTGTTTGTGCTACATTCCCCTGAGAGTCCATCACCTCCTACATTTTCCAAAACAGTATACTTTTTTGAAATGAGGATAGCCACAGGAGACTCCTGCACTACCTGTCTCCCTCTCCTACCTTTCCTGGTGGTAACCTATCTATCTGAGCTGTATCTGCATTTTTTCTCCTTTCCTATAACTGCTATCCATCGCACCCCTTAGTTCCTGTAAATTCCTCATTGCCTCTAACTGCCATTCCAACTGATCCATGAAATCTGATAGAATTTGCAACCTTTAAAAAGAAGTGAGTCATTTGCAATGAATAAAGACCTGGGAAGTAGGTAATTCAGACCCGCTCAAAGTGTCACAATTACAGGAAATAAAAGTTTGACTATATAGTGTTATGATCCTGGACCTGACAACCAGATTTATGATATAATCTGGCTAGGGATCAGTAATGTTTCCTTTTCAAACAATGTGAAGTCCAGGTTGTTAGGGTGGAATGACTAAATGAATCACTTTACAACCATGTCCTCTCCCAGCATCAAAGAGTTTGTTGTTTTAGCCCAATGGGGAGAAGGTATCTGTGCAGTCCATGGCTTTTCCATTGAAGAAAGAAAAAAGATACACCCTTTTTTATACATTTGCTTTGAGCCTGCCTTTGGATGTTACAAACCAATCATATTATAAATCGATTGCATATACATTCGATCAGATTAATTAAGTGACTGTGTGATCAACTGTCTTCCTGTGATCTCACCAGCCTCCCTCATCACTTACCTTTGGGCCTTCACAGCCCATCTTATTCAGTTACATTCCAAACTTTACACTCCTTCAATAATCTCTGCTAATAGGATGTGGGACCTTTCTAACTACCTTTGCCTGAATATCAACTGGAAAATAGTTAAATCACTAACGTCCGTTAACTTAATACTCCATTTAACTATTACATATTATATAACATGCGACTATAATTACCCAGAGTTCCTAACTGATGTAGATCAGTCCCTTCACATTGATCCAAGATTGTGCCAAAGCATGGTGACTCTTTTTGAGCTTTCTACAGCAGATCTTTATTGTACACACCTTACACTCATTCTGCTCTTTTAAAACTCAGTTCTAAGTCTGTTTGAAGACTGCTTGTCAAAAAAGTTAATCTGAATGTTCCTCAACCAGAAATCATAGATGAACCAGGATATCCATTGCCTACTGAAGACAATTTGCATGGATTAGACTTCTGAATGGACCCCTCAAATAGAGTCATAGAGTCATACAGAGGTACAGCACAAAAACAGACCCTTTGTTGCCAACACTTGGCCGATATCCCTCTAAACCTTTCCTATTCACATACCCATCAGATGCTGTAATTTTAAATGCTGTAATTGTACCAGTCTCTACAACTTCTTCTGGCAGCTCATTCCATACACACACCACCCAGTGCATTGAAAAGTTGCCCCTTAGGTCCCTTTTATATTTTACCCCTCTCACCCTAAACCTTTGCCTCTAGTTCTGGACTCCCCCACCCCTTGGAAAAGACCTTGTCTACTTATCCTATCCATGCTCCTCATGATTTTATAAACCTCTGAGGTCACCCCTCAGCCTCCGACAAAATTAATGTTGATCTCTATTTTTGAGAACCTCCTCTGCAACTGTAACATTGTATTCCTCATTCTGTTCTAATAGTCTTCAGTGCTTTGTATGGCATGATCTGTCTGTACTACATGAAAAACATAACTTTTCACTTTACCTTAGTACATGTGACAATAGTAAATTAAATCAAATCAAATCCTTTCTATCCCATGCTAAATGTCAAACTGTGGGCTAGCCTGAAAAGGGGCTTCTATTTCTCAATGATGCACTTATCAAACTGTCTCTATACAAGTAGTTGCATTTGCTTCTGTTTCAACAGAATCCATTGTTTGCACTTTACAAGACGTTTTGTATGTTACCCTGATCTTCTTTCCTTGGATATGATCCTTCTATGAAGGCGACATTACTTTAGTAATATAGTTTAAATTTGAAAAGCAGACTGCAGAAGCTGTTGTTTCAGATAAAAATCATCCTCACCAATTTTATGTCAACTGAGAATCAGTATCAGCCATTATATGTTGCTTCAGCCATAAGCAGCACTGACAAAGAAAATAAAACCCCTCGAGATTTTATAGATTTGAACAAACAATAGAATTCACTATTCAAAGTTAGAATGACTTTTATATATTTTATATATGTTAACTTGTACTTAAACAATTGGAATAAACCTAAAATAAGGAGGGGTAACAGCCAAATTATGTTCAAACATCCCACAAAGTAGGTCAAATAGCAAATACTGAAAATGTGTTGCTGGAAAAGCATAGCAGGTCAGGCAGCATCCAAGGAACAGGAGAATCGACATTTCGGGCATGAGCCCTTCTTCAGGAACCAACCGACTAAAATCCACTTTACCAACACCTTCCACCCCGACCTCAAATTCACCTGGACCGTCTCAGACTCCTCCCTCCCCTTCCTAGACCTTTCCATTTCTATCTCAGGCGACCGAATCAACACGGACATTTACTATAAACTGACCGACTAAACCCAACCTCACTATCAAACCGGCAGACAAGGGAGGCGCTGCAGTAGTTTGGCGCACCGACTTTTACACCGCTGAGGCTAAACGCCAGCTCGCGGTCACCTCCTCCTACTGCCCCCTTGACCATGACCCCACCTCCCACCACCAAACCATCATCTCCCAGACCATCCATAGCCTCATCACCTCAGGGGATCTCCCAACTTCATAGTCCCACAACCCCGCACCGCCCGTTTCTACCTCCTGCCCAAAATCCACAAACCTGACTGCCCCGGCCGAACCAATGTCTCAGCCTGCTCCTGCCCCACCGAACTCATCTCTGCATACCTCGACACAGTCCTGTCCCCCTTAGTCCAAGAACTCCCCACCTACATTCGGGACACCACCCACACCTTCCACCTCCTCCATGATTTTCACTTCCCCGGTCCCCAACGCCTTATCTTCACCATGGACATCCAGTCCCTGTACACCTCCATCCCCCATCACGAACGACTCAAAGCCCTCCGCTTCTTCCTTTCCCGCCGAACCAACCAGTACCATTCCACTGACACCCTCCTTCGACTAACTGAACTGGTCCTCACCCTGAACAACTTCTCTTTCCAATCCTCCCACTTCCTCCAAACCAAAGGAGTAGCCATGGGCACCCGTATGGGCCCCAGCTATGCCTGCCTCTTCATAGGATATGTGGAACAGTCCATCTTCCGCAGCTACATTGGCACCACCCCCACCTTTCTCTCCGCTACATCGCTGACTGTATCGGCACTGCCTCGTGCTCCCACGAGGAGATTGAACAGTTCATCCACTTTACCAACACCTTCCACCCCGACCTCAAATTCACCTGGACCGTCTCAGACTCCTCCCTCCCCTTCCTCGACCTTTCTATTTCTATCTTAGGCGACTGAATCAACATGGACATTTACTATAAACCGACCGACTCCAGCAACACATTTTCAGCTCTGATCTCCAGCATCTGCAGTCCTCACTTTCTCCTCAAATAGCAAGTACTGTCCAGGTAGATCCCATGGATTCCTCAGCAGTTTCCCAGGCATTGGGTCAGCATATCTCATTACATATTTACAAGGCATTCTAATTTCTTCTCTTTCAAAGACCTAGCTTTTTACTCCACAAAAGCCACTGTCTCTTGTCCTGGTAGTTCAAATGTTTCTCCAGGGATAACATTTTCCTGGTTTCTTGAAAGTACACTTCAGCACTTACTCGCAGGCGTAAATCCAACATTTTCACAGACAAGTATCGTCACAAAGCGGGTAGTGCCCGGCATCTTTTTTTGCCTGATCGCTCATTTTGACCAGTTGCACTGAGAAATGACTGCATTTGACCTTTTAATCCCCACTCTCTGCTGCGATTGCTAACATGTGGCTTCTTCTAAACCCTAACTCTAACACATAGCTGCTGACTGCTTTCTCGAGTGTCTCCTGAGTTCTGAATACTTTACATTTAACTGAGCCCCAGGCAGTGTCCATTATATAACCTTTCCATGGTCTAACTAAATTTTTTTTTGAATGGAGCCTGCTTCTATCTCCTTCTGTCTTCTAACTTCAATGCACTGTGACCTTTGACCTGCTCTTCAGGGACCCTTGAAGTGTTTAAATTTAGATGCAAATTATACAACAAGAAGCAGAACCCTTGGGAACATTGAAATACAGCAGGATCTGGGCGTACAGGTCTACAGATCCCTGAAAGTGGCAACTCAGGTGGATAAGGTGGTCAAGAAGGCATTCAGCCCGCTTGCCTTCATTGGCTGGGACATCACATATAAAAGTTGGCAAGTTATGTTGGAGCTGTAGAAAACGTTAGTTAGCCACATTTGGAATATTGCATTCAGTTCTGGTCATCACATTACCAGAAGGAAAGGATGCAGAGAAGCTTTACTAGGAGGTTGCCTGATCTCAAGGGTTTTATATGAGGACGGATTGGATAAACTCGAATTGTATCCACTGGAAAGACAGAGGCTGAGAGGCAATCTGATAAAGGACTATTACTTGAATGGTAAAAAGTTGCAGCATGCTGCTATGCAGAGGGACCTGGGTGTCCTTGTGCATGAATCGCAGAAGGTTGGTCTTCAGGAACAGCAGGTAATTAAGAAGGTAAATAGAATTTTGTTCTTCATTGTTAAAGGGATCGAGATTAAAAACAGGAAGGTTATGTTGCCGCTGTATAAGGTGAGGCCACACCTGGATTAATGTGTGCAGATTTGGTCTCTTTTCTTGAGAAAGGATGTACTGGCACTAGAATGGGTACAGAGGAGGCTCACTTGATTGATTCCGGAGTTGAAGCGGTTGATTTATGATGACAGATTGAGTAGACTGGGATTATATTAATTGGAATTCAGAAGAATGAGGGGGAATCTCATACAAGCATATAAAATTATGAAGAGAATAGATAAGATGGAAGTAGAGATGATGCTTCCACTGCGGGTGAAACTAAGACAACTTAGCATAGCCTCAAACTTACGGGGAGCAGATTTAGGACTGAATTGAGAAGGGACTTCTTCACCCAGAGGGTCGCGAATCTATGAAATTCCCTGCCCAGTGAAGTAGTTGAGTGGAAGGGCCTGTTCCTCTGCTGCATTGAATTAGATTGCATTATATTGAATGAGCTGTTGTAAACATTGCAACAAACCCTACCCTCATTGCACAGCAGCACTGAATGTAGCTAATACCTATTTTAGAACACAAAGTTTGCTGTATGTTACAAAGTTCACAGCTTGCTCATATTCTCATTCAAAATTGATTCAAAAATAATGAATTTCATCACAGCTGTAAAATATGTTGCTGAAACACCCTATAATAGTACCATCTCACTTAGAGAGTGTCTTTTTGAGACCTGATATCAGTTCAAATCATGATATATTTTCTGATTATTTCTACTCTCTGATATAGTCAGGTCATTAAAAGACTGGGTTGTTAATAGAAGGTGAACTGCAAATGTGACAGCAAATTTCCATAACCTTCATTAAATCTTGGAAAACAGAATGCTTATCTATACAAGATGGCTGCAAAATGGGCAGAGTATTTGTTATCTACAAATTACATTTAACCTTTTCTCATCACTTGGGTTAGGTTTAGGCTCTTAATTCTTAAATTAAAATTGCAAGGGTTTATGAATTTATTTAAGAACATAAGCTTGCATTGAAAGGGGAAGATTTAAAAGGAACCTGAAGGGCAATTTTTTTCACACAGAGGGTGGTGCATGTATGGAATGAGCTTCCAGAGGATGTTGTAGCTGTGTGTACAATTACAACACTTAAAAAATATTTGGATAGGTGCATGAATAGAAAACGTTTAGAGAAATATGGGCTAAGCGCTACAAATAAGTTAGACCAAAGCATCTGTTTCCATGATGTATGACTCTGACTCTATAGGTATGGACATCATTTACAAGAGATGTTGAAAGAGGAAATCTTTAGAGTTCTGCATGCTCAGGTAGCAGTTCTATATGATTTGGCATAACCATGACTTTTCTCTCTAGACATATGTGATATAAATATTGTTAGAGTTAAAGTAGAGTTACTAGGGTCAATAACCATCCTGGTCAAGAGTAATGTCTAAGCCACAAATAGGTCCTTATGTAACATTAAAAATAAACAAACAGAAAACTTTAAAACACTACACTAATGAAATTCTTCAACAGCAGAATCACAAGCTCACTTGTCACCTTTGAGACACATCAATACAGCTTCACAGAATTATTTTATTGATTGCAGCCTGCAATGCAATATCAGAGAAGGTGTACATCCTGGGAAACACTGCTTGCAATGTAGGGTAAGGTCAACAGTGTGGGTTCAATTCCTGCACTGGCTGAGATTACCATTAAGAACTCTCTTTCTCAACTTCTCCCTTCACCCAAGGCATGGTGACCTAGAGTTTAAACCACCACTAGTTGTCTCTCTCCAATGAAAGTACAACCCTATGGCTCAATAGTACAATGGTGACTTACCTTTATCTTATACAGAACATGAATGAAGTTGAAGAGATTAGGAATGAAGACTATGAGAGTACTGAAGAGGAGCTGTTGTAGATTTTAGTTTTAATAGCTGACTGACTGAGTTGACCAAGGCAGAGAATTTCAGAGCAGTATGTAATGCAGCATGTTGTAAAAAGAGAAATACTCAGAAAGGGATATAATGGAGTGCAAAGGATTTTGTAGAAGATGGATCATTGATATTAGATGACAACGTTGTTATTCTATCCTATTCAGGGAATGTATTATCGCTAGACTGTTAACACAGATACCCTGGAGACTTAGTATTGAATCCTGCTGTGTTAGGTGGCAAAATCTAGAATTAACAGTCTAATTATGACTATGAAAATCCCATTGTTTGAAAAACTCATCTGTTCATAAATGTCCTTTAGGGAAGGAAACGGCTCCCCTTAGTTTGTCTTGCCTTGTCTTATGTTTCCAGACCCACAGCAAGGTAATGGACTCTTAACTGCCCTTTAGACAATTAAGTTAGACAATAAATGTTGGATGAGCCAGTGATGTCCACAATCTTATGACTGAACTAAACAGTCCTGTAAGGATGCTCAAATCCTTAGGTATGGGCACAGTTTTTGAAAATTTTGGGCAAGGTTTTTGCTTGAAGGAGAACAGTTGAGGGAAAAAATGTTTCCAGCATTAAAGAAAAATAGAGGTTATTGGAGACAGTGGACACAATACGAGAACTGGAAATCTTCTGGAATTTGGCTGACAATTGCAAAGACAGAAACTGAAAAAGACATTTTTCAGATGTCCAGATTTGACAAAGGAAAACAGTGTATTTCAGATGTCAAATATTATACAGACAAGGAGGAGCAAAAAAATCATGTATGGTAAGAAACTATGGTGTGTCCAAACTCAGGATGATTAACACAAAATGACCATGCATGAAAGTCAGAAAATTACTTTCTACCCACAGAGTAGTTTATTATAGAGTATGCTACCGCAGACTGAGATAAAAAGGTATTGACGCATTTAAATTGGAAAATACATGAGGCAGTAAGGCATAGAGGGATATACTATTCAGATTGGATGCATTACAGATGGAGCACCAATTGAGTTGAATTGCCTATTGTTTGTGCTGTCATTTATGTAAACAATGCAGTAATTAGACAAGATCTCTTGTCTTCCAGCAAAGTGGCCGTTCAGAAACTTGTTCAAAATGGGGTAGAGCTTCTATTTCTGCAATGAAGTGGAAAATGAACTGACAGGGGAAAAGATGTTCAATACTCAGCATGAGTTTTTCTTTCAAAGTTTGACTTTATTCAGGAGCTAAAGTATAAACACAGCACCAGAGGTTTTTGCCTGAGGTAAAGGAGAAGTGCAAACCTTGCAGGCTTCACAGTGAACTCGTTGGTTAATAAACACCCACGGAACATGCTTCTCACAATAATCTTCAACATAGTTGAAGAGAGATTATCTCCATTTACTTCAAAACCTTCCTTCACCCTCCCCAATGGGGAAGCCATGGTTTGTAATGATCTTTTGAAAATGAATTCTTCAAAATTAATTAAGACAGTTGATGAGATTGATTTTCTAGCTGCTTTTGCACACCCCGTGGGTGAAACCTTCTATTGTGCCGTTGGAGTTTATTGTGTATATGTTTGGAAGGATTAATTCTTGATTGAATGCAATAAGGACTGTCTAATGAGATAATGTCAAAAGCACTTAGAAGGACATTAGAGAACAATCTTGAGGGAGAAAAGGTCAAAGTCAAAATTTTTGTTAAGAAATCTATAGCCTATTCTTACCATAGAATCCCTACAGTGTGAAAGCAGGTTATTTGGCCCATCAAGTCCATACTAACCCTCCAAAGAGCATCCCACCCAAACCTACTCCCCTACCCTATAACATTGTGTTTCCCATGGCTAATCCACCGAGCCTGGACTTCTTAGGCTGAATAGCCTGCTTCCACACTGTAGGATTCAATGATTCTATTAAGAGTTGCAAAATATGGGAAAACCAACAGTGCTGCAAAAGAAAAACCCTAAAGCAGATAATGACGTTAAGAATCAATGGTTTAAGGAAAGAAATATTGCCAGGAAGATTTAATCTCAGGGGTGAGCCAGGAAGAAGACAAAACTGGACATCATAGAGAAAGAATTCTCAACATATGGAATAGCTTCTAAATTGGATGCTAAATCAGCTGCTAAATGATTGAAGGAAATATTGTATATGGTTAGGAGTACTGCAATTGATGCTATTGAATTCAATAGGAAAGCAATAGGCAACAGAAGCAGCTTATACAGGCAACAGCTTATATAGATAAGCTGCAGAACTGGGCTGAAAGGTGGCAAATGGAGTTCAATGTAGCTAAGTGTGAGGTGATTCACTTTGGTAAGAGTAACAAAAAGATGGGGTACTGGGCTAATGGTCAGATACTTGGTAGTGTGGATGAGCAGAGGGATCTTGGTGTCCATGTACACAGATCTTTGAAAGTTGCCACCCAGGTAAATAGTGCGGTGAAGAAGGCATATGGCGTACTGGCTTTTATTGTTGGAGGAATTGAGTTCCGGAGTCCTGAGGTCATGTTGCAGTTGTATAAGACTCTGGTGCGGCCACATCTGGAGTATTGTGTGCAGTTGTGGTCGCCATACTATAGGAAGGATGTGGAGGCACTGGAATGGGTGCAGAGGAGGTTTACCAGGATGTTGCCTGGTATGGTCGGAAGATCGTATGAGGAAAGGCTGAGGCACTTGGGGTTGGAGAAAAGGAGGTTTAGGGGTGACTTGATAGAGGTGTACAAGATGATTAGGGGTTTAGATAGGGTCGACAGTGAGAATCTTTTTCCACGTATGGAGTCAGCTATTACAAGGGGGCATAGCTTTAAATTAAGGGGGGGGTTAGGTATAGGACAGATGTTAGGGGTAGGTTCTTTACTCAGCGAGTCGTGAGTTCATGGAATGCCCTGCCAGTAGCAGTGGTGGACTCTCCCTCATTATGGACATTTAAGCGGGCATTGGATAGGCATATGGAGGATAGTGGGCTAGTGTAGGTTAGGTGGGCTTGGATCGGCGCAACATCGAGGGCCGACGGGCCTGTACTGTGCTGTATTCTTCTATGTTCTATGTTCTATGTAAGCTCAAGGAATAGCTCGTTGAGAAACAGCTGATGGAAGAATTTACAGGGTTTTCAGAGCTCAAAAGGAACTTATATGCAATGTAAAATCTCTTGAGGTTAATTATGTTGGAATAAGAGTTTTCTTCCATAGTGTCAGTGAAATTAAAAAGTTTGACTAAACTGATTTGGTAGGAATATCTTTCACTTCTATGAAAATAGAAGAGGATAGAGTCTCATTATCAACTAACTTCAAGAAGAAAAGCAAGTAAAGAGGCAGCAAGTGAAAATTGTACCTCACTCAAGACAGTTGAAGCATCTGCAATTAAACTGAGTCAGATTGCAAAATGGTAGTGAGCAACTATCATGACAAATTCAAGTCACATACCAGACATTGAGATGGCTAGGAAGGGACAGTAGATTGCCTGACCGCCCCACATTCCAAGAAGAATCTTTAATAAGCAGAATAGATATCACATTAAGCTGGATGGAATATTCAGGGAACAAGTGAGGAAGTGAACAAGTTGATTTCGCCAGTAATTCAAATGCTGAGGGTGAGCGAGAAAGTTCAAACTAATCGTCAAGTTGAAGCCTAAAGTCTATGCGTTTCAGAACAGAAATGTAGTTGGATTGAAAACAATGACACCGACACAAATTGTAGGTACAGCACATGTATCATTATGATGATGTTGTAAGAATACTTGAGCAATATCTAAAGCTTCAAGATAGGAAAGAAAAACATTTCTGTTGTAACAGGGATAATATCCTCAATGAAAGAAATGGAAGAGATTTAATTTCAAAAGAGAACCCAAGACTGCAGAGAATTAAGAAGCCAGTTCAAGACAACTACTTTTTACATCACAAACTATCAGTCTTCCTAGTCTGAAGAGAGCATATTCAGGGAAAGTAGTAAGACTTTCAGATTGTTTAAATTTGCAAGGTCAAAGACTTGAAGTGAAATGGGGTAGTGGTAAATTTAATTATACAAACAAACATAAATGATCATAATTAAAAAAAGCTAACTTGTGGGGAGATGTTGTTTATGAAACTGGAAAATGTTATGCAGGGTTAATACGTGATAACAGCAACTATAATAATGTCATGAGGACTTGGTAGAAAAATTCAAGGATCTCATGGGAGACAGACCTAAAAACATGTTGTCCTAGTGTGTAATGTAGAGTAGATTCTCATAATCTATAGCTAGTTGTAGAAATGCAAAAAAACAAATTGTTTACTTGAGCTCTTATTAGAACAGAAAGTGATTACACTCACAGATTCTAGACCATGTGAGACTCTAAAGAGCCTATACACTTAAAAGATATGACAATAGCGCAAAAAACAAGGTTTTTATATCTTTGGAAATGAATAGTGACTTTCCTAACCATTAACATAAACATCAGTGGTAGACAAAGGCAAGTTCTGAAATAAACAAAGGGAAAATATTTCCCCAAACCCTGCACCTTGCAAATGACTGCTTACTGACATGGAATCAACAATCTTTAAAGATCGACAAAGTATCTTTAATGTTGCAGAGAGTTGGTAATGCCCATTATTTGAGTACTATTTTGAGAGTAAAGTGGTGTGTTGTGCGCATGGGTGAACCTCTGTTGCAAAACAGATTGGATGCCATAGGTGTTAGCTCATGTTACTTCGTGCCCAATGTATACAGAAATATACAGAGCAGGCAAGTCATACTGTCAATCAGTGAACAGCACTGATTTGACAAAACACCCTCATTCTGGAGCTCAGTGTTCTACATGGTCAAATAAATGCCAGGCAGTAACACGGGCCTTGCATCAGTATTTTTTAAAGAGATTCTAAAACACTTTCAGAATAGTTACTGATTGTTTTCTGGCAGTTTTACAAGTGTTCGGTTCATTTGAAAGTTGCAAAGGTTGACAAGAATGTGGAGAAAGACTTTTTTCCTGATGTTAAAGATTTTACACAAACCGGTGGCAGCTAGACATGGATGCATTCCACTTGCAATTGAACTTGACTGGGCGTAGGAGCAGAGGTTACAGAGGCCATAAGTTATCAGGGAAGAAGTAAGACATTCAGCCCTTCATATCGTCCTCCACAATAAAATTAGGTCATGGCTGATCTGATAATCCTCACCTCTACTTTCCTGTTTTTTCCACCATGATACCCTTACTAATTAAACGCCTCTGTATTTCAGCCTTAAGACCCAGCCTCGAATCTCTGGTAAAGACTGCCACAGATTCACCACTCTCTGAGAGAAGAAATTTCTCCTCATCTGTGTAATAAAGGGGTGCCCTCATTCTCCTACTCAATCCTACACCTGTACTTTCACTGGGGGGAACTGCAGGTGGATTTGAAGGTCAACCTGGAGCAGCTCTGGCTCTGGAACACCTGGTTTTCTCAGACTGCACCATCCCAGTGTCGCAGGCAGCAGTCTGGGCTGGCTGACTGATAGACAACAGCAAAGGCACTAGTAGAAATTTGGCCACAGTGGAAACTGGAATGAGATCAAGCTGAGGAGGTTACTCAGTAGAGACACTGGCATTCCCCCTCAGGTATTGCCTCAGTAGTTTAAGTGATCATTTAAGGGTCAGATTACTGGGTGGATGTGAAATCCTGGAAGCCACTTTTATCGCTGGTATCTGCAGCCTTGGTAGCAGAAAGCTGAATGTGTGGGGACTCAGTCTCTGAGCACTTTTGGTTAGTTTTTGTAAGCATAAATGATGAAAGAAGTTATTTTGTTTCTGATTAAAATTACAGTATTAGTCTGCTTAGCCAAAATAATTTAGATATGTCAATATTCTGATGTGAAATCCTTCTCCCTTAAATTTGATTTTTCATTCACCAGAAAAAGTTGGTGTTCAATTTTTTTTATATGCGATTCACCCCTTCCTTCCATCCCATTGGTTCACTGTCAGGTAAGGTGCTGGTGTAGTGACAATGCTCCAGTTTGGTTCATCCAGAAGCCCATGTTGTTACCCTTGGGTTGCGAGTTCAAATCCAACTTCAGCAACTGGTGGAAATGCAAATCAACTCACAGATCTTGAATACAAAGCTGGGACTGAATTTGCCCAGCCCCTGAATGATGTGGGCAATTGGGGGAAAAGTAGCATGATCAGGTAAAGTCTAGTTCTTGACAGTGTAGAGAGGGTCTGGAACAAAATGCTGATTTTACACCCAGTGAACAGCACAGGCCTATTGTCATGTATTTAATTTCATGAATGCCTAATAGTAGTTAATTTATATGTAGTTTAGTATTCTCCCATGCAGTGGATAGAACCTTAGAGAGTGTTTTAACATGATATGGCACTAAAAATGGATAACCCTGTGTAGGTGGATTCTTGCAGTTCAAATTATAATGACCTGATGATGTGAACTAGCAATATATTTATTGCTACAAAGTCAAATGAGTATATGTTTGCAAAAAAAAAAGTGTTTTCTAAATATTGAAGTAAACTTAAAGTGCAGGCTCTGCTACCTGAGAGGATAGGTTGGGGGATGAGTTGTTCCAAAATAGATACATGTAACAATTGGCTGTTAAATGGATACCTGAATCTTGGTTGCTGTTTTGACAACAATCGAATTTAGCCAATTGGCTTAAATTATGTTTAGGTTACTAAAACCCAATCCATTTTGAATTTATCATTTTGACAACATTGGACCAATGGCAGGGATTGATATTGGGAGGTATAAAGAATGCAGATATTTTGAAAGTTGATGGGAGCAACTGCCACCAAACAGCCGAGCAACTGCCATAGAGCTGGAGAGCTAACTACCCACCTAAACTCTTGTTCTCAATGAAATTAGAAGACACTCTTTCTCAAAGGTACCTTTGCCTGTAAAGCATACTCACAGTAAAAAGGAAAGAAGAAGATCCAGGGAGATCAGTGGCCAGAAACTTGAGGACAACAGAGAAGACAGAGACTGTGTGGACTTGAGGTTAAGTTAATGTAATGTTTAATAATTGTGTTATTGTAACAGTATGTTCATAGGATTGTGTTCAGTTAGGGGAACGAGTTTTCAGTTTGTTAATAGCTTTGTGTAGTGTTCTGTTAGGAAAATAAATTGTTACTTTTCTTTAAATAGTGGAAATGAGGAGTTCTCTGTCACTTACTCACATTTTAACAGATTACGAGGTGAGGCAAGGTTTTCTGGGTATTTGGTTTTAATTAACAGAGAGGGTCGACCTCCGCATCATAACATTTTAAATGTGAGCATTTATTTGCAAACAAATACCACCCATGCTACTTCTGTGCACTGAGAAATGTTCTCTTGTTTGCATAGCTGGGATTTCAATATGGCTGCCAATGGGAATTCTGGGTGAGCACTTCCACCACTGATGATTACTTGATAGTGATGCTGACATTGTGAAGGGAATAACAGACAATTACACTCACTCACGCTCACAGAGAGAAATTTTCCATGAGACTTCCCAGTTTTGGTAAAATTCAATACCTTGTCTCAGTAACAGTGATTATCATTAATTGCTGTTCAAGCCCTTAATATTGTGCTGAACTCTGAACTGCTTGATGGAATAGTCTAGCAAGATAATTAGTTAATGGACAATTAAGGAACAAATTGTGGCTTGCCAATGATGCCCACAAAACATGAAGAATATTAAAAACATTCTTCACTCACCACCACCACCTCCATAGGCTTCAATTCCTGCAATTCTGACTAAATGAATTGTATATGTCCTACCCTGTTTGCCTTACCAAAATGCAATACCTCACATTTATCCAAATTAAACTCGATCTGCCACTTATCAGCTCATTGGCCCAGTTGATCAAGATCCGTTGTAATCTTAGATAACCTTCTACTCTGTCCACTATACCAATAGTTTTGGCATCATTCACACACTTACCAAACACGCTTCCTAAATTCTCATCCAAATCATTTATATAAATGATGAACAACAGTGAATCCAGTACCAATCCCTGCAGAATACCACTGGTCACAGGCCTTCAGTCTGAAAACCAATTCTCCATTAACATCTGCTGTCTCCTAGCATCAAGCCAATTTTGTATCCATTTAGCAAGCTTTCCCTGAATCTCATGTGGTCTACCTTTACTAGCCAGTCTACCATGCAGAACCTTGTCAAAGACTTTACTAAAATCCATGTACACAATGTCTACTGTACTGCCCTTATCTATCTTCTTCGTTACTCCCTCAAAAAACTCAATCAAGTTTGTGAGACATGATTTTGTACACACAAAGCCATGCTGAATATTCTGAATCAGTCCTTACCACTCCAAATGCACGTGAATCTTAACTCTGAGAATCCAATCCAACAACTTACCGATCATTGATGTCAGATTTACTGGTCTATAATGCCCAGGCTTCTCCTTACAACCTTTCTTAAAGGAAGGTGTAACATTAGCCGCCGTGCAGTCCTCCGGCATCTCACCTATGGCTGTAGATGATACAAATGTCTCTGCTGGGAGCACTACAATTTCTTTCCTAGCTTCCTACAATGTCCTGGGATACTCCTGACCAGGTGCCAGAGATTTATTCACCTTTATGCTTTGTAAGACCTCCAGCATCTCCTCTTCTGTAATATGAATGTTTTCAAGACATCAATATTTATTTATTTGCTTTCAGACTGTGCAGTGATTCTTCAAAAATAGATTGATTTTAAAAATAGTTATTTTCTCATTTCCATTCACAATCTAAAATGTGGAAAAATAAAAACAATACAATATTTACTAGAAATAAAATGTTCTTACTCCCAAGGATATTCAGACTAGGGAAATATCTCTGAATCAAACATACTGACTTGTTATGTCACAGCAGAATAAAAATTTCCTGAATTAACCACTTTCAGTACATAGTACAAAATATGAGCCTACAACCAGCACAATGTTTAACTTCATCATTGTTTTTAATAAGAATCAATTATGGGGTACATGGTAGTAGTAGTTATTACGAAGTGTGAAGTAATTAAAATACAGTCATAGGGTCATGGAGATGTACAGCATGGAAACAGACCCTTTGGTCCAACTTATCCATGCCGACCAGATATCTTTATAGTCCCACTTGCCTGCACCTGGACTATATCCCTTCAAACCCTTCCTATTCATATACTCTTTTAAATGTTGCAATTGTACCAGCCTCCACCACTTCCTCTGGCAGCTCATTCCATACACACACCACCCTCTGTGTGAAAAAGTTGTCCCTTTGGTTTCTTTTATATCTTACCCCTTTACTCTAAATCTATGCAATCTGGATCTGGACTCCTCAACCCCAGGCAAAAGACTTTGTCTATTTATCCTACCCATGGCCTTCATTACTTTATAAACCTCTATAAGGTCACCCCTCAGCCTCTGACACTCCAGGGAAAACAGCCCCAGCCTATTCAACATCTCCCTGGAGCTCAAATCTTCCAAACCTGGCAACATCCTTGTAAATCTTTTCTGAATCCTTGCAAGTTTCACAACATCCTTCCAATAGGAAGGAGACCATAATTGCATGCAATATTCCAAAAGTGGTCAAACCAACGTGCTGTACAGCCACAACATGACCTCCCAACTCCTATATTCAATAAACAAAAGCATACCTTCTTCACTATCCTATCTACCTGTGACTCTACTTTCAAGGAGCTGTGAACCTGCAATCCAAAGCCTCTTTGTTCAACAACACTCTCTACGACCTTACCATTAAGTGTATAAGTCCTGCTAAAATTTGCTTTCCCAAAATGCAACACCTCGCGTTTACCTAAATTAAATTCCATCTGTCACTCCTCAGCCCATTGGCCCATCTGATCAAGATCCCGTTGTAAACTGTCCACTCCCCCTCCAATTTTGGTGTCATCTGCAAACTTACTAACTATGGTCACTTCCGAATCATTTATATAAATGATGAAAAGTCGTGGACCCAGCACCGATCCTTGTGGCACTCCATTGGTCACAGGCCTCCAGGCTGAAAAACAACCCTCCACCACCACCCTCTGTCTTCTACCTTTGAGCCAATTCTGTATCCAATAATCAATTATATCAAAAATAAACATTGAATAGTAAATTGACCTAGAGAGAAATGTTGTGGAATAACTCCACTAGAAATAAGTGTGAATTATACACATCCATTCAGAAATAATTCTGTAGGATAACCAAACAAGTAACATAATAAATAATGATGGTATTGTAATAAATAGAAGCATCTTTTTTCTCAAATGCATTGAGATGTCAACAAATTAATACTCTGATATGTTCAAATATCACAATTTCCATATCTTCCTGGAACCCTTGATTTTGCAGAGTGCCAGATGGTGCCACAATGTCAGAGATGGCATACTGCTGTTCCAATGTGGCACAGTCATTTTCCTTGCTTGGTAAAGGGAGGAATTTATCACACAGCAATGACACAGGATTAATTTTCTGTCATCTGTCTGATACACGCAGCTAAATGTTCACCTATGTTTCAGAAAAGATAGACATATTTAAAAATCACTTGATCAGGTCATTGAGATTTTGTAACAAGCTTCATAAATAATTAACAATTTTCAAAGTGCAATCATTATATCACTTTTTTAAGTAGTGCTGGTGTACCAAGAGAACTCTTTTTCTGCTTCAAATTTTGCTCTGGGATTTCACCCAGAACAAACAGATGGCACTTCTGTTAAAGAGCTTATGTGAATGTTATTATCAGTATGTATCCTCTTTTTACTACTGGACAGAACAATGATCTAAAATTGGCATCATATCAGCACTCAGGTAGCTCCTTGACTGAATAACTGCAGATATTTTATCTCCAGACGTTATACTTCCCCAGCAATGATTTCCATTGTCAGGGCTAGGGCATAAAGTCATAACACAAGTCTAAATCCGCTTAGGAGGGCATTGAACTTGTTCTGTTGATGCTGTTCAGAATCATGTTCTAGCTACATAGACAATGAAGCTAAACAGCACCCCCAACGTAGATTAGACGTTCAAATCCTGGAGCTGGGTTCACAATCTCATGGTGTGAAATTGTACTAAAAAAACACAGAACAGTCACAAAGGATATATAAGTCAACACTTCATACAGGGAAGGCAGCTACAAATAGTTATTGCATTTTAATAAAAGTCTAAGTATTTGATACATTCCTTCTGCAATTACTTTGGTAATTCAATCCAATTATATTCAAGATTTTCTGTGTGCAAGCAGTCTGTTCTATTTTTGATCTGGAAATGCAATAGTTTACACATAGTTCATTTCCACTGATTATTAAAACAAGTTTAATTTAGGGATAACTAAATAATATAAGTCAACGGAGGCTGATCTTTTGCTCCTTTGGTTGCCTGTTTCTCTTCTAAATAAGTCCTGCCAGATTAATCCTGACATCTTAAAACTCCTGATCCATAAACTAAGACTGGAAGGTATGTCCAACATTCCAGAAGATTCAGTCTGTTCCTCCCTCCTTCCTGATCCTCAACAAATCCAGTTCCTAAACAACTGATGGTATTGTGCCATGGAATACATCTGACACGTCGACTAGTATATTTTTAATTTAGCATTGAAAGAGAATCAAATAAAAGTTTTGAAACTTAATAGATTTTGTTTCAATCAAGAGAGTTGAGGAATTTACTTTTCTGGTCAGTCATTTCAAAATAAGGATAAGCTGTTTAGGGCTGAGATGAGGAGGAATTTATTCACTCAGAGAATGCTAAATGTCCTAGAAAGCTGTACAAAGCAGAGTTTGACACTTACCTATCATTCACTAAATTGGAAATTTTACAATTGAGCCCCAAATCACTGGTTAAGAGTGAGGCTCAAGTACTGACCCTTGTGGTCACTGCTTGCCATTCTTCAAGTTGTCCATTAATTCCCAATTTTTACTGTCTTCTTGTTAATACGGCTGCAAGCCATGCTAATATATTACCTCCAATCCATAAACTTTAATTTTGTTTATCAATCCCTTGTGTGGAGCGCCATCAAAATCTTTTAATAATCCGAAAAAACAACAAGTCCACTGAATTTCCCTTATCTATTCTGCCAGTAACATCTTCAAAATCTCAAAAGGATTTGTACTGTATTTAGCATTGAAAGAGAATCAATGTACTCCTTCAAGCCCATGATGAAACTGCCTAGTCAATTACTTTCTAAATATCCATGCATCTGTCAAGTTGTCGGGGCTTCCAGCACAATAAGTGAAGGGCAGCGTCCATTTCCAGCTGACAGGCTTAGATTCAGTCGGTCAGCCACTCGGGCTGGTCAGAGTCAGGATTCCCATCACATAATGGGAAAGGTGATGAATGTCAGGCAGCCAAACACCTGTCTTGACTCTCTGTCCTATTTTGGGCTGTTTTCCTTCTGTAATGAGAGTCACAGAGGCAGGTATTAAAGGAGATGAAATAAGTGGCAAACATGTTGTTTTGGATACAGGTGCAGAGATGTCCCGAGTTAGTGAATAGGCAGCATTAAGGACACGCAGGGTCAGTTGCGTCAGGGGTTGGAGTAGGTTACAGCATGAGGCAATTCTTTTTTAATATTCACTTATGTGATATGGGCATTGCTGGCTACCAGCATTTATTACCCGTCCTGAATTTCCTCAGACAAGGTGGGTGCTGACCTGCAGTTCACATGCTGTAGATTGTTCGATAATGCCTTTAGGGAAAAAGATTTCAGGATTTCGACTCAGTGACACTAACAGAACTGCAATATATTTTCAAGTCAGGATGGTACAGGGCTTGAAAATTCACTACAGGTGATGGTTTTCCCAGGTATCTGCTGCCTTTGTTGTATAGGTGGAAATCATTGTGGATTTGGAAGGTGCTGTCTGAGGATCTTTGGTGAAATTTCTGCTGTACATATTGCAGATAGCACACACTATCTGCAATATTGGTGGTGGAGGGAGTGAATGTTTCTGGATGCGATGCCAATCAGGTGGGCTGCTTTGTCCTGAATAATGTCAAGCTTCATGAGTGTTGTTGGGGTTCCACTCACCCAAGCATGTGGGGAGTATTCCATCACACTCCTGACTTGTGCCTTGTAGATGGTGGACAGGCTTTCGGGAATCAGGAGGTGAGTTACTCGCTGTAATGTTCCTAACTTCAGACATGTTCTCGTAGCCATTGTGTTTAAATAGTGAGTCCAGTTAAGTTCCTAGTCAATGGTAACCACCAAGGATATTGATAGTGGGGGATTCAAATGATGGTAACACCATTTAATGGCAAGGAAAGGTGGTTAGAATTTCTCTTATTGGAGTTGGTCAATGCCTGGCATTTGTGTGGCATGAATATTACTTGCCACTTGTCAGCCTAAGCCTGTCTATTATCCAGGTCCTTTTTGACTGCTACAATATCTGGGGAGTCTGAAATGGTGCTGAACATTGTGCTATCATCAGCATTTCCTATCTTACAATGGAGGAAAAGTCATTGAGGAAGCAGCTAAAGATGGTTGGGTCTAAGACATTACCCCGAGGAACTTCTGGAGCTGGAATGTTTGACCTGCAACAACTACAATTATCTTCCAAAGTATCTGACTCCAACCACCAAAGAGTTCAACCCCTGATTCGCATTGATTCTAATTTGCTAGGGCTCCTTGATGGCACATTTGTTCAAAAATGGCTTTGATGTTATTGGCTGTCACTCTCACCTCCCCTCTGTAATTCAGCTCTTTCGTCCATGTTTGAACCAAGGCTGTAATGAGGTCAGGAGCTGAGTGGTCCTGGTGGAACCCAAACTGGTATCACTGAGCAGGTGCTGCTTGATAACACTGTTGAGGACACATTCCATCACTTTACTCATGATTGAGTGTAGACTGATGGGGCAGTAATTGGCTGGGTTGGATTTGCCCTGCTTTTTGCACAGGACATACACACACAATTTTCCATATTGTCAGGTAGATGCCAGTATTATAATTGCATTGGAACAGCTTGGCTAGGGGGCAGCAAGCTCTGTTCTGAAGCACAAGTCTTCATTACTACTGCGGAATGTTGTCAGGATCTTTGCACTTCTTGGTGCCTCCAACCATTTCTTGGTATCAGGTGGAGTGAATTGAATTTGCTGAAGACTGGCATCTGTGATGCTAGGGACCACTGGAGGAAGCCGAGATGGATCACCCACTCGGCATTTCTGGCTGAAGATTGCTGCAAATCAGCTGTATATTTTGCATTGATGTGTTGGGCTCCTCCATCATTGAGCATGGAGATATTTATGGAGCCTCCTCCTCCAGTGAGTTGTTTATTCATCTACCAACATTGATGACTGGATGTGCCAAGACTGTAAAGCTTAGATATGATCTACTGGTTGCAGGTTCGCTTAGCTCTATCCGTTAGTTGCTGCTTATGCTGTTTGGCATGCCTTCACATTGAGAATGTGAAGTAGTCCTGAAGTAGCATGCAAGTAGTCCTTTTTGGTAACTTCGTTGGATTGACATCTCATTTTCATATATGCCTCTTGCTGCTCCTGGCATGTCCTCTGCACTCTCCATTGAACCAGGGTTAATCCGCTGGCTTGATGGTAATGGTTCAATGGGGGATATACCATGCCACAAGGTTGTAAATTGTACTGGAGTACAATTCTGCCACTGTTAATACCCTTACGTATGCTCAGTCTCGAGTTGCTAAATCTGTTCAAATTCTGTCCCATTTAGCACAGTGATAGTGCCAAACAACATGATGGAAGTTATTCTCAATGTGAAGGTGGGACTTTGCCTCCAAGAGACCTGTGCAGTGGTTACTCTTACTGATGTTGTTGTGGGCAGAAGTTTCTGCAGCTGGCAGATCGGTTAGGATGAGGTCAAGTATGTTTTCCCTCTTGTTGGTTCCCTCACCACTTGCCGCAGACCCAGTCTAGCAGTTATGTCCTTTCGGACTTGACCATCTCGATCAGTAGTGCTGCTGTCAAACCAGTCTTGGTGGCGCACATTGAAAACCACCACCCAGAGTACATTATGTGCCCTTGCCACCCTCAGTGCTTCCTCCAAGTATTGTTCAACATGGAAGAGTACTGATTCATCAGCCAAGAGAAGCCAATGCATGATAATCCACAGGAGGTTTCCTTGCCCATGTTTAACCCGAAGCCAAGAGACTTCATGGGGTCTGGAGTCAAGGTCGAAAAGTCCAAGGGCAACTCCCTCTCTACACCATACCACTGTGCCGTCACCTCTGCTGGGTCTGTCCTGCGGATGGCACAGGACATATCTAGAGATGGTGATGGTGGTGTCTGGGATATTGTCTGTGAAGTATGATTCAATACGTATGACTGTGTCAGACTGTTGTTTGACAAGTCTGTGAGATAGCTCTCCCAATTTTGGCACCAGACCTGAGATGTTAGCAATGACAAATTTGCAGGGTTGACAGGCTGTTTCTGCCATTGTTTTTTTTTCTGGTGGCTAGGATTATACCAGTTGATCGATTTTGTTTAATTGTTTTGTTGAGACTTTATAACGATTGATACAACTGAGTGACTTGTTAGACTATTTCATAAGGTATTCAAGAATCAAACACATCGCTGTGGGTCTGGAGTCACATTGCCAGCCACACCAGGTGAGGGTGGCAGATTTCCTTCCCTGAACGACATTTTGCAGTCAAACATGAAGTGACAGAGTATGAACCTTTGTGAGAGGTCTGCAGTGCATTGGAGGTAATGTGTGAAATATCAAAGAAAAGATGGTGGCCCTCACTCTGGTGGATTTGGGCATAGTCACGAACATGCTTCCCATAGTGCTGTGCTTTTCTCCAGAAAGCTGAGGTTGCTTTAAGCTTAGTGGCAACTTCGGGTCAGGCTGGCATGATCCTTGCTGTGGCCTGTACTGTTGATCCTAAGGGAAAAGAAGTATCAGGTCTGTATCACCCTGTCCAGCAGGACCTCCAGCACCCTGCCTGTACAGCTAATATTCCGCTTGTGCCATGTATGGGAAAATGTCAGGAATAACTCCAGACTGACAGACCTTGTCCGGATGTACAACAGGCCTTTAAAGAAGGCAAGGGCGCATAGGTACTGGTGAATTCCAGGATAACTACTGAGTTCTGGGAAAGGTATGGTAAGGGCAAAATCAGAAGTGATGGATAACATGGGAGGAAGATGGGGGGGGGCTGAAGTAAGAGGAGTAGGTGGATAATAATGCGAATTTGGTAAGATACATGAGACTTGTTAGGACTCACGATGAAAATTCCTCCAAAACATTTAGCGTAACATGATCTTATCCATAGAAGTAGAATATTCCTTGTGTCTGCTTCCATGATGACAGATTCAAAGCACTTTTTTAACTTGCCTGCTCTTTTTTTAGTTCCCGTTCATAACTCTGTTTGCTCGTAATGAACCTTAATTTGTCTTTGTTAATCTTCTTGTTTTCACAATACATGGAAGATCTTTACGGTCTATTTTTAAGATCCTTGCTCGTTTCCTCCTGTTTTCTCTTTTGTTATCAATTTATTTGTCTTCCTTTGTGGAAATCTAAAATTCTTTTTGACAATTTTATAAACATCGTCCTTTGATCTAACACCATCTTTAACTTGCCTGAGTAATCATGACTCTGTCTTACTTTACCTGTTGAGTAGTTTTGCCTTGAAGGAATGTATTCTTTAGAAACCTAAGTACTAATTCTTAAAATATAAAGAATTGCCTGTCTATCATCAAGCATTTTAATGTCCTGCTTAATCCACCGCAAACAACCTCCACCTTATACCTTCATACATTGCCTTATTTAGATCTAAGACCATAGTATCATACTGAACTACATTCTCTTCAAAGTTAATGAGAAGTGCTATCATACTATAGCTTCTATTCCCTAAAGGTACTTTTACAACAAGGTTAATAATTACCTCATTCGCACTAGATTGAAAATAGCCTGTGCCTGTTTGTCTCTTCAACATATTGCTTCAGAAAATTATCTTGAACAAATGCATGGAATTCTTCCTCCACAACATTAGACTCATGTCTAACTTTCTAATTTGCTGTGCCCTATAATATCTCTCCTGATTGGTGGTCTATAATCTACTTCTACCAACAATTCCTTCCCCTCCCTGTTATTTTGCTCCACCTAAACAGAATGTCCATCCTGTTCTTCCAATCAGAGATTCTAACTCACTAAGGTATTGATCCTATCCCTTTTTTATTAGAACTATGGCACCTCCTTATCCTTTTTGCCTGCCCTTCCTAAATGTTGAATATCCTTTCATATTCAGTTCACAGTCTCGGCTGACTTCAAGCCATGTCTCCATAATGACAATTAAATTGTACCCTTTTTCTTCCACTTTAATTCTGCTTTTTCAACCCTACTTTGTGATTGATCCTAGCCAAATCTAAAATTCGTTTCTGCTGATTTCCAAGTGCATGTACAGTTTTTCAACTTCCTCTAATTAGCTTTATTTCTATCCTATCCGAATTTACTTTAAGGTTCCCCTAACAGTTAGGGCTAGTACAATTCGCTGCAAGGACACTTATCCTGCTTCTATTACTCTGTAATCGATCCATCTTATAGAAGTTTCACTTGCCCCAGAGCCAGTCACAATACCTCAGACGTCTAAAATCATACCTCCTTTTTTCATTTGCTTCCAACTCTTCCAATTTCTATACTCACCAGCACTTAGTAATGAGTGCAATCCTAAGATTTCTGCCTTAGTTATCCTCTTTTCAATCTCCTGCCTAATTTCCTACTTTCTTCATTCAGGTCGTCATCTCTCTTTCTGCCTACGTTATTGGTGCCAATGTCGACCACTACTCGGTTCTTTACCTCATCACTAAATATTGTCTTCACTTGTTCTGAGACTTCCTTGATCTTGATACCAAGGTGGAAGTGTACTCTCCTGGAGTCAGACCTTCAGCCGTGAAAATACCAGCCTGCTCCCCTAACAATCAAACTGCCTTTCACTCTTACTCTTCCATCCTTACCCTCCCAAGCTTGTTTAATTGAATAATTTGTGGTGCCAAGATTTTTGATCAGTCGGAGAATCAAGATTAGAGGGAAAGGGCAGGAAAGTGGACTTGAGGAAGGTCAGATCAACCATGATCCTATTGAATGGAAGAGCAGGCTCAAGGGGACGGATGGCCTATGTTGTTCCTATTTCTTATAGTTTATACGAAACTTAGTTCTTGCTGTAACCTCTGATGAATCACTGGCCTCATCAGAATCATAATGTGGAGGTGCCGGAAGGAGCAGTGATCTGAAAGTAAGTCCTTCCAAATAAACCTGTTGGACCATAACCAGATGATGTGTCGTTTTTAACCTCTTCAAAATCCAAAACTGAAAACGAGTGAGTGAGTGTGATTGACTCAGCGGGCAAACTGCCTGTGTGTTTCTAAACTGCCTAGTGATTACGCATTCCCTCTCTGCCAGGTTATTTTAACCTGTCATATCACCACATTGTTAAATGTACTATCCATGGGGTTCAAAATTTTGCAGATGCACCACACTTATTCCTCCCTTTGCTCAAGTTCCAAAACTTAGAGCTCAACTTTTTGTGGTTGGTGACTCTTCCAGTGCACGTGATTACTGAAGATACAGGAAACATCCAGTTACACTGTCCTGAGGCTCCTTAAGACTTGCTTCATTTTTATAGAACCCCTCGAATGTGAAAACAGTCCATTCAGCCCTACAAGTCCACATGAGTCTAAAAAGCATCCCGCCCAAATCCATCCACCTATCTCATCCTGAGAACCCTGCATTTCCCATGGCTAACACACCCAACCTACACATTGCAGACGCTATGGGCAATTTAGCATGGACTGCACATCATTGGACTGTGGGAGGAAACCAGAACACCTGAGGAAACCCACACGAACATGGAGAAAATATGCGAACTCCACACAGACAGTCACCTAAGGCTGGAATTGATCCTGGGTCTCTGGCACTGTGAGGCAGCAGTGCTACTCACTGAGCCATCCTGTCTATACTGAATACTTGCGTCAAGCTGGAGATTAGAAAGTAGAAAGTAAAATTATTTATCATCAACTGCAATGTATATGGTTCTTTGCAAACAGATATTTACACCAGATTCTCATCAAATAATTCGCTTACAACTTTGCTGGCACTGTTTTTCAGACTCAGCACACACTGATTCCTGTGTGAGTGAGAGAATGAGACTCGTCACCTGATAGGTAACTCAGGAACAAATTGTGCAGGAATTATCATAATAATTTATGAGTCAAAGAACGAAGCTTTAAGTAATTAGGCAAGTTCAGATGAAGGATAAAAGGCAATACCAACACAAGTGAAAAGGCTAAAATAGGTAAGATGATCAGGGAAATTGTGATGGGATTCCACAAAACATCAGTTTAAAGGCTTGAAGAATTTAGGAGAAAAGTATGTTTGAGGAATGTATGGATTCTCAAAACCTGCAGATCCCCAGAAGGAACGGATTTCATTAAAATTTCAGTGTGTATAATTTGAATATATTGAGAATGAAAAAAGAACAGGAAAATATATTATATTTTCATTGCATTCTTCAATTCAGGAGTCATGTCATCTCCTGATGTAACCCAAACGTCCTTTTAGTCATATTTGAAACAAAACAAAATTTATCTTCAGTCAAACAGATAGTTGCAGCAATTTGACTTTACCAAAATGTTCAGCTCTTGGGACAGATCTGATTGAATCAAAGAGTCTGATTGATCCACTGGTGTGTCACACTGTTAGGGATTTTAATTCTTTGCAATGTGACAGTACCAACCTCTTTTTTGAAGCATGAAATCAAGCAATGTAATTAATGCCAGCTTGTGGCTACATTTAAAATTTAATCACTATGCTTTCATTTAATGGGAAGTATCACGCTGGTGGGCTAATGTCACACCAGCATGCCTCAGCAATATTCCAGACACATCTCAAACAAGATTAGCAAAACAGGAGCAGTCAACCCTGAATTTAACACCAAGGGCCCAATTGTCAGAGTATCTCCTGTGACAACCCACTAACACATGTTCTGTTAATTTTCAGCTCAGTTGTTGATTTTGAAATTTTGTTTTAACAAATTTATTTGAAGAAACAAACACATACACGTCCTTCATTTGCGTTGACCTATCTGCCAGCATGAACATTGAACAGACTGCATCAGCTGACATTAAATGAAAGCGAAGTGTTGCATTCATTTAGCAAGCATCTATTTAACATTTCAGTAGGAAAATGGCACCTTTGGAGTGCTGCACTCCCTCACACCTGACTGACAGCCTATTATATCATTGAAACTGTCAGACTGGGATTTGAACCCACAGACAAAAAGCCTTAAAACTTAAAGTATGAATACTGGAATGTGCAAAACAAGTCATCATACCTGTAAATCCAAATCAGGGTTTTCTTCACATGTTTGTTTTTGGAATATGATCATCACTGGTCAATATTTGCTGCCTATTTCTAATTGCCCTTGAGTTGTCTTCTTGAATTGTCCTTCTTGTCTTCTTACTGTTCATCAGGTGTAGGTTCATTCAACCAGTGTTATTAAGAATGGATCATTTTATGACCTGAAGAGATTGAATAAATAGCAATATAGTTGCAAGCCTGGATGCTAAGACATTTGTGAAAGAACCTGCAAGTGGTGGAGTTTCAATACATTTGCATCCATTGCCCTTCCAGGTGATAGAGGGCATGGGTTTGAGTGAGTTGGTGAAGTGCAGCTTGCAGATGACACACACTGCGGACTGATAGGGGTTGCTTGATTGAGTGGTCATTGTCTGGCACACTTGTGGTGGATCTGTAAATTGTCACACATCAATCCAGCCTGAATGTTTTCCAAGTCTTGATCCATGCAGGAACAGACTGCCTCAAGATCTGAGGAGTTGCAAATTATATTAGATATTGCAATCAATAGCAAACATCCCACTTCTGACATTATGATGGAGACAAAGTCACTCATGAAGCAGCTGAAGATGGTTGGGCCTAGTATATTACCCTGAGGAACTCCTGCATTAATGTTCTGGGCTAAGATGATCTCCTTTGTGCTAAGCTTACTGCAGATTTTTCCCATGATTCCCAATTTTGTTCAAGCTCCTTGATGGTGGTTGCTCTGAGCTTACTTCTGAAGTTCAGCTTCAATGTGCATGTTTCAACCATGGCTGAATACATATGTGTGGATGGAGAGGTTGAAGTTTGGTGAAAGATAAATGGTCTAGAATTTACACTTGTCAGGACCTCAAAATATTTGAGAACATTTTGCAACTTGTGATGTGGTGAAGAGAGCTATGGGAATGTTTGTGGGCCTTCCTCCTCCCTTTATTTGTTTAATTTCCATTATCATTCATGATTGGAAGTGGCAAAGCGGCAGAACTTTAATCTGATCTTTTGTCTATAAGATCAGTTGACTCTGTTGGCCGTATGCTGCAGCTGCTATTAGTGCACGAGCAATCCTGTGTTGTAGCTTTATCAAGCTGATAATTCATAGTTAAATGCAGTTGATCCTACTCCTGACATGCCCTCCTGCACTCTTCTTTGAATCAGAGTTGATCACCTTGTTTGATGGTGATGGTATTCTGTTCTCTAAGATATTCCAATTGAAAACAGTTTTGCTGCTGCTAATAAATTACATCACCTTATGGTTGCTAAGTTTTGTGCTGTGAAAGTTGTTCTGAATCTATCCCATCAGCACAACACAAATGCCTTTCAACATTATGGAGGGTATCCACAGTGTCAGGACATTGCATCCACAAGGAATATAAGGTACCAATTCCTACCAATGTTGTCACATGTCTGCAACAGGAAGATTGGTGAGTGTGGGGTCAAGCAAGTGTTTCTTGAAGTTGGCTCTCTTGACACTTGATCTTGGTCAGTAGTGCTGCTACCGAGCCACTCTTAGTGATAGACATTGAAGTCTCCTACTCAGTGTATATTTTGTGCCCTTCCAATTCTGTGCTTCCTACAAATACTATCCGACTGAGGTAGGCTTTAGATGGCAATTAAGAGAAGGTTTCCAGTGGGACAGGATGCAATTGTGTAAGAAAAAACATATTTGCTCTCCTACACTTACTGAACAAGCACTCAGTTTCTGCCCTCAGTTATAATTAACAGATTGAATGAATGAATAAGAATGCTGAATGGGAACATTTACTGGTGGAGTCATAGAGATGTACAGCACAGAAACAGATGTTTCCGCCCAATTCTTTCATGCCGACCAGATATCCGAAAGTAATTTTGTCCCATTTGTCAACATTTGACCCATATCCCTCTAAACCACTCCTATTTATATACCCATCCGGATTCCTTTTAAAATGTTGTAATTGTTCCCACATCCACCACTTCCTCTGGCAACTCATTCCATACACGCAACGTTTGTGCGAAAACGTTGCCCTGTCTTTCCTGTCTCACCTTAATCCTATTCCCTCCAGTTTTGGATTTCCCTATGGGGAAAAGACCTTGGTCATTCATGCTATCCAAGCCCTTCATGATTTTATAAACTTCTTTAAGGTCACCCCTCAGCATCCAAAGTTCTGGGGAAAATAACCCCAGACTATCCAGCCTCTCCTGACAAACTCTCCAATCCTGGCAACATCCTTGTAAATCTTTTCTAAACCCTTTCAAGTTTCACAACATCCTTCCTAAAACAGGGAGACCAGAATTGCACACAGTACCAAAAGTGGCCTAACCAATGTCCTGTACACTACAACATGACCTTCCAACTCCTGCACTCAATATTCTGACCAATAAGAACAAGCGTACCAAATGCTTTCTTCACTATCATATCTACCTGTGACTCCACTTTCAAGGAACAATGAACCTGCATTCTAAGGTCTTTGTGTTCAGCAACACTCCCCAGGGCCTTGCCATTAAGTGTATTTGCCTTTCAAAATGCAGCACTTCACATTCATTTAAATTAAACTCCAGCATGTACTCCGTCATCTGATTAAGGTCCTGTTGTACTCTGAGGTAACCTTCTTCGGTGTCTTGACTCAGGATAATGTCTCAGATTGTGGTATCCTGTGTCCCGTTGGACATGACTGGCCCAAACAAACACAGATGAGTGATTGTACCTGGGAACCTAGTGCACCTTTCTCACCACAGAGTGTTGATTGCATTGATTGAAACAGCTTTAAATTTCCGGTCTTTCCTTCACAGGCCAGGCATTAGCATGAAAATAGAAGAATGATAGGCTGCAACTTTACTGTAAATAGCAAAAAACATCTTTCTTGTGTCACCTTATCATCTCAGCACAAGTGCAAAAGCAGTCTAGCATTTTTAATTTGAATATCCATAAGTAAGACATAATATTCATGAATATCTCCACTCCATAACTAGACATTCCAATCATTCATAGCCCAACCCTTTATTCAAGATAGATTGTCTTGTTTTGAACTTGAAGATCAGCTATTATCTCTCAGGGAAAATAAAGAAGTCACAACAGAGACTGGTATTAACTATTCATATTTTTACCTTCAAGCATTGTGTTCATGATTCTGTTACATAAGAAATTCAGTCCAGCTCATATTAATGAGCTTAATATTGGCCTCTAAATGTTCAGAGTCCAAAGCTTTTTTCATTAGATGTTTCATTGGTAAAACTTCACAGATTGTTTTCAAAACCATGAGAAAAAAAAATAATTAAAGCATTCATTTCTGGCACAAAGCTAGCATCACCAAAATAGTTTCGCCTACAACAACCAATTAACAACATCACTGCAGATCATTATTATCTCATCGCATGAACTCTAAATGAAAATAATTAGTTTTACCAAACATCCCCAAAATGAAGAACAATTTTACTTTTTATAACTTGTACTTGGTTGACTTGGTTAATTGATTTATTATTGTCGCATGTACCGAGATATGGTAAAAAGTATTGTTTTGTGCACTCTACAGGCAGATTGAACCATACAAGGTGCATCAGGGTAGCAGAACAGAGTGCAGAATACAGTGTCACAGCTGCAGACGAGACAGCAAAATCAGAATTAACATTTGAGAGATCCATTCTAAAATCCAATAACAGCGGGGAAGAAGGAGTTCTTGAATCTATTCATAGATGTATTCTAGAAGAGATTACAACTGATGTGGGAGGGGCTTTGTTAATGTTGGTTGATTTCCTGAGGCAGTAGGAAATATGGATGGATGGAAGGCTGGTCTGTATGATGGACTGGGCTGTGTTCACTGGACTGGGCTGTGTTCATGACTCTCAGTAGTTTCTTGTGGTCTTGGGAAGAGCAGTTGCCAAACCACACTGTGATGCATCCAGACAGGATGCTTTCTTTGCTGCATCTGTAAAACTTTCTAAGAGTCCTTATGCTGAATTTCTTTAGCCTCCTGAGGAAGTAGAAATATTGTTGCGTTTTCTTGACGAGAGCGTCAACGTGGGTGGACCAGAACTGATTGTTGGTGATCCTTGCTCCCAGGGACTTGATGCTCTTGACCCATCTTAGTACCATTGACACAAACTGTGACCTGAAATCAATGACCACTGTTTTTATTTTTCTCAGATAGCTTTTAATCTGTTGATGCAAAAGCAATAAAATTTAAATTAAAAATTAACCATGGAGAGAGATGAGATGGTAGGAAGGTGGGGAGTTGGTGGTGTCAGGTTGCATGGTGAGGAGTATTCACTCTGACAGACCATTGTTCAAATGTTCAAGTAGATTTCTTTCCACTTGGAATTAATTTCAGCTCACTTTGACCAATAAACCATACATTTACAATGAATTAAAATTCCAAACAGCCTTGAATATTTCATGACTAAATTTGATTTTTGCTTTCCTCTGTAAAACTACAAATGATTTTCTTAGAAATTATCCAGAATTCGGTCACAGTATAGGGAGTTCCAACACCACACTGAGATGTAGCTTAGAAGAGCTCTTGTGGTGCTGGGATAGTGTCCCCACATCTAGGCCAAGAGGTTTATGTTCAAGTCCAACCCTGCTCCAGAGGTATGAGAACTGTTTGATTAGGAAATATCTATAAGATGTATTCCAAGGGGCACTCATATTAAGGAACTGTGAATGCGTCAACTGAAAATGTGCTGCATTGTAACTTGCTGATGGGGTGGTGCTTACTACTGCTTGAATATAACATGAAGCAAACAACATATTGACGCATTGATGCGAAGAGACAATCTAATTTCTATCAGATACTACTTCAGTACGTTCTGCCTCAGCTTCATAGAAACAAAGAAGTTGGTACAGGAATAGACCATTTGGCCCTGCAGTACCGTTCAATACAATCATGGCTGATCATGTGATTTCATTATCCCACTTCTGCCCTCTCCCAATACCCTTTGATCCCTTCAGCTGCAAAAGCCACGTGCAGCTCCCTCTTGAATAAATCTAATGAACTGTTCCCAACAGCTTCCTGTGGGAGAGAATTCTACAGGTTCATAATTCTCCAAGTGAAGAAATTCTTCCTTATCTCAGTCCTGAATGGCTTACCTCTTATTCTTAGGCTGTGATTCCAGTTCTAGACATGCCCAACTTTGGGAAAATTCTTTCCATATCTGGCCTCTCCAGTCCACTGGACTCCCTCAATAGCAAGACTGTCCTTCCTCAAACTAGGAGACTAAAACTGCACACAACACTCAACGTGTAGCCTCACCAAGGCCCTGTACAACTGCAGCAAAACATCCTTACTCCTACACTCAAATCCTCTCGCTATGAAGGAAAACATGCTGTTGGCTTTCCTCACCACCTGCTGCACCTGTCGGCCAACCTTCAGCGACTGTTTCACCATGACACCCAGGTCTCAGTGCACCTCACCTCACCTGCCACCATTCAGAACATAAATTTGCCTTCGTTTTTTGTGACCAAAGTGGCTAACCTCACATCTGTGCACATTACTTCCCATTTGCCAAGTATTTTCCCACTCAGACACTGAGGCTTTACTGTGAGCCTCACTCTAAGTATCCTGCAGCACTCTTACACAAACTTTTAAAGCTTCAGTTAAACAATTCTGGAATTCCCAGTGCAAATGCAATCTCAAACCCTCTGCAAGCCATTCGATTAGGTTTCAGCCAAAGTCACTGAGGCCATCTCTCACATCCAATTGTGTCTGGTAATTGCTAACTACACCTGATCGGATTCTAGCTCCAAATTTTCCCAATTCATATGTGAGTTTGCAAGCCCTCAGGTCAAAACACACATGTATGGTATGATCAAAACAGCCAGATTAAACTAGACAACATTAATTATCAATGAACTGTAATGGAGACCAATGATAATGAGGATCCAGGGCTTTCTGAGCATATATTGTTAATAATGTTTTAATTTACCATTACTAACAGTTCTCCCCTGGTGTTGCTGGTGGTAAATCAGATGCTATGCAACCTCATCTTCGACACTCCTGATGGCTAATCGAAATATTGGACAGAATTTTACATTTGGAGTGGCATTCAGCAGCAGGTAATTGGCCACAAAACCCCGGCATGAACTTTTGATTTCTGTCTCGATGTTGCTTCACTAATGCTACCTAACATTTCTTTCCCAAAGTCAATGGGAAACTTCAACCTCTTTTAAAGAGTTTGAACTTGGATGAGTCTCTGCCCAGAATAGAGGTGGAGCAAAGTTGTCACAAGCTAGGCCTAATATGGGTTTGTCTTTATTGGTTCTACATCTGGACTCTTACAGCAGCATTAGATGTGGTGAAGATACTGGAGGTAAGGTTATAACTGTGTGGGAGCAGATTCTTGACCTTAATATAGCTATAGAGTAGGCATGGAGTCTTGGAAAATTCACCTCCGTCATCTTTCAAGTCAATCCAAACTATATGTACTCCACCTACTCAATTAAATCATTTGCAGACACGACTTTGTGGAGGTTTCATGGGGTTCGATGTTCTGCCTTGAGCAAAGACTGTGATTCTGCTGCAGATTAAAACCTAAAATTACACTCAGTTTCAAGAATGTCTATTTTTTCAGCTCCCACTCAGATTATTGTACCTTCCCCTGCAACCGTGCAAGATGCAAAACCTGCTGGTACACCGCCCCTTCCCCTCCATCCAGGGTCCTTCCAGGTGAGACAGAGGTTCATCTGCCTCTCCTCCAACCTTGGTTACATCATCTGAAGCTCCCAATGTGATCGTCTCTACATTGGGGAGACTAAATGTAAATGTAGGGGCCAATCTGACCGCCCAGCCCATTTTAATTCACCTTCCCACTCTCTTTCTGACATGGCCATCCTTGGCTTTCTCCATTGCCACAGCAAATCAGACCTCAAATTGGAGGAACAAAACCTCATCTTCCACCTGGGCAGCCTACATCCTGGAGGACCCAACATGGAGTTCTCCAATTTCAAATAACCTCCTTTTCCATCCCCAACTCCCTTTCCAGCCCCTCCCACTTCCTTCCATCCACTTACTGACCCTTCTTTCCAGCCATCAACTGGATTCACTCCTCCCATCGACAGGTCAAACCCTCTCCTTGCGTTCACCTATCACTACCTCACCACTCCACCCCTCTCCTCACCCAAAGGCCACATCCCTAGTCCTGAAGAAGGGTAATATAAAATATGGCAAGGACCAGGACAATTAGGCAAAGTTTTAATTTTTTTTAAGAAAAGGTATTAAAATGATGCATTTGCTTGATAATTTGGCATGGATTAATTATTACATTTTAGTAGATTATCTAAAATATAAGAAGCATTTTTAATCCATGTGAATCCCACATGAGTGAATCATTGAAGTAATCTGCTGAAGGCAGATCCTCCATTCAGCTCTCCTCTTTGTTTGCTTGTAGGAGTCTTCTGTTTTCAATTTCAAATTGCCCAACATTATTTTCCCGTTTCACCCTTTGAAAATGTCTTGGAAACTGACCAACTCAATTTTGATACCTTTTAAATATGTTTAATAATGATCTGTCCTGCTCATGAAACTGACATCTTAATCTGTGAGTAACCAAAGATAAATGACTTGACTATAATGTGAAGATATTGTGACTTTTGGAGGGTATTTTGTCCTTTTTTTAAAGGGAGGTTTTAAGGCAGAGGTATCAAGCTGGTTAATGAGAACTCATAAACAACTAGTGATGTCTTTTTTAAAAATGTTGGAACAATAGGTGCAGCCTGCATGGGTGTGCCCACTCTCATAGATCAGAATTTCAATTTTTTTTAATGTTAGGGTTAGCTTTAAGCAGTTGTTATTGGAGTCTGAACAGGGCAGAATATTGGCAAATGGCATGTAAGAATGTGTATGTGAAATTTTACCAGAGTGAGGGGGGGGGAGTAGAGGGGAGGGAGAAGTGGGTGTAGGTGGTGGGTGTTTGTGGGATGGTACTTTATTGGAGCAGTTAACTAATAATACTTATTGTAACTATCACTTTGTTAAAGTTTTTCAGTAGAGTTGAATTATTTTAAGTTTTTCTTTCTTTTGTTGTATTTTAATTACAGTGTTTAAATAAATTGTGTTTTTAAAAAGTTGGAACAATAGATACAACCTGAATGGGTGCGGCCCACTCTCACCAGCCAAATTGAACCTACAATACAGTACCTGACATTTACCTTTAAAATAAGAAAAAGTTAGATTACTTACAGTGTGGAAACAGGCCCATCAAGTCCACACCGACCTGTAACCCACCCAGACCCATTCTCCTACAAATACCCCTTCACCTAACACTACAGACAATTTAGCATGGCCAATTCACCTAACCTGCACATTTTTTTTGGACTGTGGGAGGAAACCGGAGCACACCCACAGGGAGAATGTGCAAACTCCACACAGTCAGTTGCCTGAGGTGGGAATTGAACCCAGGTCTCTAGTACTGTAACGTTGCAGTGCTAACCACTGTGCCACAGTGCCACCCAAGGGTCTAGGCTACCCTCTGAATATATTTTAAGGGTTCTGGTCTGGTCCATTACAGTCATTTTTAGAGAATATATTGATGACTTGCTCGCCATAATGGCGAATAGTAAACAGACCTCTTTTTTTTAAGTTCTATTCAAAAGCTTTTAAAATGTGCTTTTTCTCTTACACCTCTGCAACCGTTTCTGTCAAATATGGCAATTTCAGGCAAATTGTGCTGAAGAAAAACATTACAGTTGAAGACAAGGTGCAGGTCAGAGCGCTGACTTTGCACCAGCCTGCTGAAGTAATGGCCGAAACTGGAAAAAAAAATGTACAGAGCTTTTATCCCCAAAACATCACATCAATTCACAAGAATACCATTAAACCACTGACCTCAACAAGCCCACTCGTTAGAAATCTCCCAGATCTATCTCTTTTTTCAACAGCAAACAATGTAAGCAAATTTCTTGCATTTATGTAATATATAATGATATATCCTATTGGCAGCCCAATGAAGAAGCATACTAACTCTTGTTGCAGAAGGTATCATAGCTTTTTTTAAACAAAAATCATCAATTTTCTTTTGTCCATACTTAATGACAATAATAAAATTTTAAAATGGGCACCTCCTGCATGAGAAATGAAAAAGATAAACATGATTACCAAATGCAAAGTCTGACATGCAATCAGATCATTTTGCATTTAATGGAAGCTGCCATTTTGTAAAAGGAAACTGCCTTTTTAATGGGTTTATTGTCCCACTGAATGTGAATCTGAATCATGAACTATGCTAGAGCATGGTGGATTGGCTCTCACTCTATGCTTCTCTCCTTCAATCAGTTTTAAAGAAAGGCTGGATAGGCTTGGACTTGTTTTTTTTTGCAGCACAGGAGGTTGAGAGGTGACATTGTAGAGGTTTATACAGTCATGAGTGGTACAGTTAGGATTAATGATAAGTGTTTTGTTGACTCTTGGATGGGGGATTTCAAGGCTTGGGGGCCCATTTTAAGGTTCGAAGAGAGAGATTTTAAGAACACATGAAGGATTTCTTTTTTTCACACAGAGGGTGGCCTGTGCTTGAAATGAACGTCCAAAGGCAGTGGTGGATGTAAGTACAGTTGCAAATTTTAAAAGATATTTAGATGTGCATATGAATAAGAAATGTTTAGTAGGATATGGGCCAAGAACAGATAGGTTAGACTAACTTAGTTTGGGATTGTGCCCAGCATGGATGAGTTGGACCGAAGGATCAGTTGGCCCTCCTTTGCCCTCCTTTGCTTAATTCTAAACTGTTCCTAATCTTTTGATTTACTACTTTATCTAGCAAAGTTCAATTACTTGTTTTTAAATCTAATGCTACATCTAAATTCTTGTTATCTAAGGTTGGGCCAATGTTCCTCTTTGATTATATTGTTTTAAATAAATAAATAATTGTTGCAATTCATGCATTTGTTTCTTTTATGTTCAAGGTTGCCTACAATCTACTCACTCTTTCACAATTTCTTTTGTTCAAATCAAGGAGCCTAATTTCAGATTGGGCTCTCTAGGAGAAGGTGAGGACTGCAGATACTGGAGAGTCAGAGTCGAAAAATCTGGTGCTGGAAAAGCACAGCAGATCAGTTAGCATCCAAGGATCAGGACAGTCGACCTATCAGGCATAAGCCCTTCTCTAGCCCAATAAGGAATGCTAGGACGTTATGGTTACTTTTTCCTGAAGGATCTCTCACAACAAGATTATTAATCAACTCTTTCTCATTGTACAAAGCCAAATCTATGATAGCCTGTTCTCTAGTCATTTTCTCAATGTGCAGATAACAAAAACATCTTGCACACACTCCTGGAACTGACCCATTACAATGTGATTGCTAATCTGGCTTTACCAGTCTAAGCTTAGAGTGAAGTCATCCATTTTTATTGTATGGGGTGTGGAGTCAGTCAGCTCAGTTTGCTGGATAGCTAGCTTGCAATGCAGACTAATGGCAACAAGTGCAGGCTTAAATCTCAGACCAACTGATGTCACCAATAAGCATATCCTTCCAAGTGTGGGACCCTTGGAAGACATAACTGGGGAATAGTCATGTAGCAGATCATTCAAATAAGTGCACCAGTCTTCATACTGTAAACATCCTAAAGGTAACAGATAAGCAAGGTGTTAATAGGAAGAAAGGTCTTGTATATATCTACTACAATGTACAAACCTATATTCAAGGTTTTTAAAATGGTTGCACACATAATGGAGGCACAATATCCCAGATCACAGGGGATTCTGGGAGTGTTCCAGCAAATTGGAATATTGTTAATGTAATGCTCCTGTTCAAGAATAGTGGGAGACAGAATTTTACTTGCCATTTTTCAGTCCAATCCTAGAAATCTTCCAGGTCTTATTGCATTTGAAGCAGTCGTATCCAAGTACAATGAGATCCTGACATTACCCAGGCTTGGGTTGAAAAGTAGCAAATACCATTTACACCATACAAATGCCAGGCAATGGCCATCTCCAATTGATTTAGATTTAGATTTTATTGTCATATGTACTAAAGTATAGGGATACAGGAATACAGTGAAAAGTTTACAAAGTCACCATTCACGGCACCATTTTAGGTACAAAGGTACCTTTGTCCAAAATCTTGGAAAAAATAATGAAAAAGTTTAAAGTTAAAGATTACAAAACTTCTGATAAAGTAGAAAAAAACTGAAGAGTAACAGCCATAGGCTTGCTCCATGCTGGATTCCCAAACTACAACTCGCTCACTCCCAGACTGAGCTCACTCTCCCCCGCGCTGTGTTCTCTCTCCCACGCACAGTGCACTCTCTCCCTGCGCTATGCTCACTCTCCTCCACACTGTGTTCTCTCATCCCTGCACTGTGCTCTCCTCCTCCACACTGTGTTCTCTCATCCCTGCACTGTGCTCACTCTCCCCCTCACTGTACTCACTCTCTCCCACACTGTATTCACTCTCCCCCACACTGTGTTCACTCTCCTCCACACTGTGCTCACTCTCCCCCACACTGTGCGCTCTCTCTCCCCCTACCCTGCGCTCACTCTTCCCTGCACTGTGTACACTCACCTCTGCACTGTCCTCACTCTCTCCTGTACTGTGCTCACTCTCTCTGCACTGTCTTAGCTCTCCCCACACTGTGCTCAGTCTCCTCCGCATTGTGCTCAATCTCCCCTGCACTATGCTCACTCTCCCCTCTACTGTGCTCACTCTGCCCTGCACTGTGCCTACTCTCCCCCACACTGTGCTGTCTCTCCCCTGCTCAGTGCTCACTCTCCCCTGCACTGTGGTCTCTCTCTTCTGCACTTTGTTCTCTTTTCCCCACACTGTGCTCACGCACCCCCACACTGTGCACTTTCTCCCCAACACTGTGCCCTCTCTCTCCTGCGCTGTGCTCTCTCTCCCCCAGACTATGCTCATACTTCCCTAAGCTGTTCTCTCTCGTCCCTGCACTATGCTCACTCTTCTCCGCACTGTGCTATCTCTCCCCCATACTGTGCTCACTCTCGCCCACACTGTGCTCACTCTTGCCCACACTGCATTTAGTCTTCCTCGCACTATGTTCATCTTCCCCGCACTATGTTAACTCTCCCCTGCACGTCCTCACTCCCCCGTGCACTGTGCTCACTCCCACCCGCATTGTTCTCTCTCTATCCCTCACTGTGGTCTTTCTCCCCCTCACTGTGCTCACTCTCCCCTGCACTGTGCTCGCTCTCCCCGGCAGTGGGCCTGACCTCTCCCTCATCAAATCAGTCTCAGCCACACTGGGCACGCAGGCCACCGCTCTGCCATCTTGCAGCCAACTGCTAGAGCCTGGCCTAGGCCATCAGACAGCCTGTCTCCGACCTAGTTACCTGATGAAGGAGCAGTGCTCTGAAAGCTTGTACTTCCAAATAAACCTGTTGGACAGTAGCCATTGTCTGATTTTTAACTTTGAAATTCAATGGCATTGCCATTGCTATCAAAATCCTGGGGGGTTACCATTGACCGGAAAATGAACTGGACTCACCATATAAATACAATGACTACAAGAGCAGGTCAGAGGCTGGAAATCCTGCCATCCACACCATCTGATTTCCCAAAGCCTGTCCAGTTAGGAGTGTGATGGAATGCTCCCTACTTGCCTGGATTAGAACATAGAACATAGAACATTATAGCCCAATACAAGCCCTTTGGCCCTCAATGTTGTGCCAACCTGTGAAATCAATCTGAAGCCCATCTAACCTACACTATTCCAACCTCATCCGCATGCCTATCCAATGACCATTTCGATGCCTTTAAAGTTGGTGAGTCTACTACTGTTGCAGGTAGTGTGTTCCACGCCCCTAATACTCCGAGTAAAGAAACTACCTGTGGCTCAGTGGTTAGCCCTGCTTCCTCACAGCACCAAGGTCCCAGGTTCGATTCCAGCCTTGGGCGACTGCCTGTGTGGAGTTTACACATTGTTTGCGTGGGTTTCCTCCAGGTGCTCTGATTTCCTCCCACAGTCCAAAAATATGCAGGTCAGGTGAATTGGCCATAGTGTTCGGTGCAATAGTCAGAGGGAAATAGGACTGGATGGATTCCTCTTCAGAAGGTTGGTGTGGGCTTGTTGGGCCAAAAGGCCTGTTTCCACACTGTAGGGAATCTAATCTATCATCCCTCAATTTAAAGCTATGTCTCCTTGTGCTCACCATCATCATCTGAGGAAAAAGGCTCTCACTGTCCGGTCTATCTAACCCTCTGATAATTTTATATGCCTCAATTAAGTCACCTCTCAACTTTCTTCTCTCTAATGAAAACAGTCACAAGTCCCTCAGCCTTTCCTTGTAAGACCTTCCCTCCATTCCAGGCAACATCCTGGTAAATCGCCTCTGAAAGCTTTCCAAAACTTCCACATCCTTCCCATAATGGGTGACCAGAACTGTACTCCAAGTGTGGCCACACCAGAGGTTTGTACAGCTGCAGCATGACCTCATGATTCATGTAGCTCCAATAACACTCATGAAGCTTGACACCATTCAGGACAAAGCAGCTTGCATGGTTAGCACAATATCCACAAATATCCACTCCTTTAGATTAGATTAGATTAGATTACCTACAGTGTGGAAACAGGCCCTTCGGCCCAACAAGTCCACACCGACCCGCCGAAGCGCAACCCACCCATACCCCTACCCCTACACCTACACCTAACACTACAGGCAATTTAGCATGGCCAATTCACCTGACCAGCACATCTTTGTGACTGTGGGAGGAAACCGGAGCACCCGGAGGAAACCCACGCAGACACGGGGAGAATGTGCAAACTCCACACAGTCAGTCACCTGAGGCGGGATTTGAACCCAGGTCTCTGGTGCTGTGAGGCAGCAGTGCTAACCACTGTGCCACCGTGCCGCCCTAAAAGCTCAGATAACTCCTCTCTGACCTAAAAGTTGACTGCCTTATTCTTCACAACATCTCTAACCTTTCTACCAGATTCCTCTTGTTGTTAATGTTATAACAACATTGCTTTCATGGTATTCAAAGTGAAAAATGACATGATCCCTTCATCCAAGCTCCCCCATTTCCAATTCACATTTTTTCTGTCTCATCCACTTTCCATTATCTACACTGTACCCATTTCTTCATCGACACAGGCTCACTCTACAATCACTCCAATGCTATAAAATGGTCCCTGATATTACCAACTACATAGGAAGACCACCACTTCCAAGTTCCCCTTCAGCTGCAGACCATCTTAACTGGTAGATATATCAACAAATCTTCACTAATGCTGAGGCAAAAGCCTGGAATTTTTCTTGCCTAACAGCACTGTTGATATATCTACTGAAATAATCCCACGGACGCCAGTATCCCATCACCAAGACACTCTTTATTTACATGTGGAGAGTCCTTGACACTGACTCAGCTCCATCAGATTTAACTCTCAGAGTGAACAGGATGTCTGACACTCCTATTTTCACCTGTCTGCTAGGGTTCTCTGATTGGACCAGATTAACAGTCCCAATTAGGGAACTCATACTCTATGATGTTCATCTGACTGACCTCATTACAGTCATTACACCTTGGATAGTTGAACTGCTGTGGATTCAAAATAATTTACCACCAACTTCTCAAGAGCTACAAGATGCTGGATGGCACTAGTTGACCTAGCTAGTGATGCCCAGACATCCTATTAAATAATTCTTTAAAAATTAATCAATATTGATTCCATCACAACTGATTTCTGCTAAGTTTAAATGCATTGAACTTTAATGTACTGATCAACTTGAACAAGTATCCTTCCAGAAATCTGGTCTATGACTAAAACATTTTATTTTTTCTATGAAACATTGCTCACTGCGGACACAAATATCTTCTCAACTGCTGGGCACTTCAACTTTTCCAAAGGTCTTCTCATTATGCTCTTCAGCTTAAGGATTCCTAATCTATAATTTTCTCAAGCTTTAGCAGCCTGTGTCCTCACTTTACGTCTATACATTCAACATTCTTCCTGTGTCTGTGTGGGTTTTCTCCAGATGCTCCAGTTTCCTCCCACAGTCCAAAGACTTGCATGTTAGGTGGCTTGGCTATGGGAAATGCAGGGACTGGGTGGGATACTCTCTGGAGAGTTGGTGTGGACTCAATGGGGAAAATGGCCTACTTCCAAAGTGTAGGGATTCTATGATTCTAACCTGTTTTGCCACCTTAAGGCATCTGTGGACAACCATCCCAAGATCACTCTGTTCCTTTGAGCATCCTAGTGTCTTGCCATTCACTGAGTATTTCCTTGTCTTGCTCCTTCTTCCAAAGTACATCACCTCACGTTTATCAGAGTTAAATTTCATCTGCCATTGATTTGCCCATCTGGCTAATTTCTTCTACTCACCTGGACCTAGCACCTCACTCTTCACTGTCAACCACCCAGCCAATCTTTGTGTCATCTGGAAAATTACTTCTGCCACTACCACTCAGTAGCAATAGTATGTACTATCTACAAGATGCCCTGCAGAAAGATCTTTAAACAGCACTCCCCAAACCCATGACCACTTCTGCCTAAGGGCAGTTGATATATGGGAAGACTGCCATCTGACAGTTCCCTTGCAAGCCAGTCACCATCCCGATTAGGAAATATATCATTGTTCATTCATTGTCCTTGGGTCAAAACCCTGGAATTCCTTTTCTATTGCCTTTGTGTGTCTACCTCCAGCACATGGACTACAGCAATTCAAGAAGGCAGCTCACCATTACGTTTTCAGGAGCAACTAGGGACAGGCAAAAGATATTGGCCCAACCAGTCATGCCCATATGCTATGAGTGATTATAAGAAAGCAGGAAACAACAGGCTAGTTAGCCTAGTATATGTCCTTTACTGAGGAAGGAACAGTAGGATATTTAGGAAAGCCAAACACAATCAAACATGGTTTTGTGCTGTACTTTGAGAATACAGCAAGCAGAGTTGATAAAGGGAACTGATAGATGCACTGCTGTAATTTTGTATTATTTTATTTTCAGTATTTTTCATTCTGGATTGAAATGGAAAAAGGGTTTTTTTTTTCAATCCATGCCTTGTGGAACGAATTGCTCCACTTTTATAAACAACTTACTAAGATTTATTTACACTGCTGCCTTGTTTAACTAGTGGGGAAAGCTGTCTATAGATGCTCGAACACTAAGGTTTGTATGTCGATTGAGATTTGGCCAGCAACAGAGGCAAATTAGAGGGTAGATGAGAGTCATCATTGTGGAATTCTGGGAGAGATCGCCACAGTCATCACAACTATACAAGAGACCTTTGCAGGACACCCTCTGTGAGGTGGTGAACTTGGAGGTGGGCGGGGGGGTGTAGAGTTATCACAGTGGAATTCTGGGAGATATTGTCATGAATCATCATAACTGTACAGGAGACTTCTGCAGGACACCCTCTGTGAGATGGTAGTAAACTGGGGGGTTGTTACAGTGGAGATCAGTACAAGGCACCCTCATTGAATCAGATTATAGCAGTGATGTCACTGAGAGGCATTCTGGGAAATGGTACTGCTATTTCCATGACTGGTCTAAACATAGCAGAGGGGCTGGTGTCATGGAGTGGTTAACTAGTTACTCCTCCCACCTCCCTGAAACATAAATAAGTGCACTTTGAGGATGATAGGAAGGCTTTTCATCTTGGGAGTAGGTGTTCTGAGGGGTAGTGCCATTTGAGGAAAAAACGCCATGAAGTTGTATTGGGAGACTTTGGTGAGAGGGTGCTATGATGAGGCTCAGGTAAGGTTTTCTTTTTTTAAGAGTAATAGGGATGGGCACTGGAGCAGTTGCATGCTCCTCTTGCAGGATGTGGGAAGTCAGGATCACCACCAGTGTCCCTGCTGACTTTACCTGTGAGAAGTGCACCCAACCCCAGCTCCTCACAGAGTGAATTAGGGAGCTGGATGAACCCCAGATCATTCGGGAGGCTCAGGGATTGATTGTGAGAAGTTACAGGAAGGTAGTCACACCTAGGTTAGAAGATGAAGGTAGCTGGGTGCTCTTCAGAAGAGGGAAAGGGAATAGACAGTAAGTGCAGAGAAACCTTGTGGTCATTCCCCTCAGTAGCAAGTATATCATTTTGAATACTGTCAGGGGCTGACCGACCATGGGAAAGCCACAGCAGTCAGGCTTGTGGCACTGAGTCTGGCCCTGTGGTTCAGAAGGGAAGGGGGAAGAATAGGAGAGTGATAGTGATAGGGGATTGATTGATTAGGGGAACACACAGGAGATTCTGTGGATGAGAATGAGACTCCCGGATGGTATGTTACCTCCCGGGCACCAGGGTCAGGGACATCTCAGTTCGAGTCTATGGCATTCCTAAAGGGAAGGGTGAGCAGCTAGAAGTCATTGTACACGTCAGTACCAGTGACATAGTGAGGAAAGGGGATGGGGGTCATGCAAAATGAATTTAGGGAGTTAGGAAGGAAAGTAAAAAGAAGGACCTCAATGGTCATAATCACTGGGTTGCTACCTGTACCACACACTAGTGAGGGCAAGAATAGGAAGATATGGCAGACAAATATGTGGCTGCAGAGTTGATGCAGGGGGTGGGGTTTCAGATTTGTGAATCATTGGGTTCTCTTCTGGGAAAGGTATGACCTGTACGGAGGGGCCAGGTTACACCTGAACTCAAGGGGTACCAATGTCCTTGTGGACAGGTTTGCTAGAGCTGTTGGGGAAGCTTTAAGCGAGGTCGGCAGTTAGTTGGGAATCTGAGTGTCAGGTCAGAAGATGCATCAGTTGGTGTAAATGTGGATGCAACAAGCAGAGAGACTGAGGAAGGGTAGACCAAAATGGCAAGAGGATGAGAGTCGAGGCAGAAAGGCAGAAGGAAACAATGCAGAGACAAGAGCAAAAGTTAGAAAAGCTATAAGTAAAATTGGATGACAGAAACAAATGCAAAAGGCAGGGAGATTGCTGGATTCTAAAGGGACAATGAGTATAAGGGCACTTTATCTGAATGCCTATAATATTTGAAACAACGTGGATGAACTTGTTTTGCAAATTGGTATAAAGGAATATGATTTAGTTGCCTTTACAGAAACATGGTTGGAAGGTGGTGATGACTGGGAACTAAATATCCAAGGGTGTCAGATAATTAGGAAGAATAGGCAGGCAGGTGGGGTCATGCTCTTAATTAAGGATGACATAAGGGTGACAGGGAAAGACGGTATAGGATCCAAGGAGTAAAATGTTGAATCCATTTGGGTGGGGGTCAGGAATAGGAAGAGGAAGAAGTCACTGGTGGGAGTAGTCTGTAGGCCACCCAGTAATGATGCTACAGTGGCACAGCCGGTTAACCAAGAAATATCTGATGCATCTAAGAATGGAACAGCAATACGCATGAGGGGCTTCAACATGCACATTGATTGGCTGTATCAAGTTGGTCAGTAGAGTCAGACTTGAAGAAGGATTGATTGAACTCATTCGTGATAACTTTCTTACTAAACCTACAAGGGAGTGTGCAATCTTAGATCTGGTCCTGTGTAATGAGACAGATAAAATTAATGATCTCGCAGTTAAGGATCCTCTCAGAAAGAGTGATCACAGTATGATCGAATTTCGTATACAAATGGAAGCTGAAATAGTATCATGTAAAACCAGGGTGTTATGCTTAGACAAGGAAGACTATGATGGGATGAAGGAGTTGGCTAAATTAGACTGGGAACACAAGTTATCTGGTGGAACAGTTGAGGAACAATGGAGGACTTTCAAAGAGATTTTCCATAGTGCTCAAGGAAAGTATATTCTAGTCAAAAACAAGGACAGCAAAGGTAGGAAGAGCCAGCCTTGGATAACCATGGAAACAAAGGAAAGTGTCCAATTAAAAGCTGGAGATGGGGGAGATACTAAGTGAGTATTTTGCATCAGTGTTTACTGTGGAAAAGGACATGGAGAAACAAATTTTGGGAAATAAATGGTGACATCTTGAAAAATGTCCATATTACAGAGGAGGAAGTGCTGGATGTCTTGAAACACAAAGAAGTGGATAAATCCCCAGGACCTGATCGGGTATACTCGAGAAGTCTATGGGAAGCTAGGAATGTGATTGCTGGGCCCCTTACTGAGATATTTGTATCATTGATAATCACAGGTGAGGTGCTGGAAGAATGGAGGTCAGCTAAAGTGGTGCCACTCTTTAGGAAGGGTGGTAAGGACAAGCCAGGGAATTATAGACCAGTGAGCCTGATGTTGGTGGTGGGTAAGTTGTTGGAGGGAATCCTGTGGGATAGGATGTACATGTATTTGGAAAGGCAAGGACTGATTAGGGATAGTCAACATGGCTTTGTGCATGGGAAATCAAGTCTCACAAAATTAATTGAGTTTTTTGAAGAAGTAACAAAGAGGATTGATGAGGACAGAGCGGTAGATGTGATCTGTATGGACTTCAGTAAGGGAGACTAGTGAGCAAGGTTAGATCTCATGGAATACAGGGAGAAATCACCAGTTGGATACAGAACTGGCTCAAAGGTAGAAGACAGAGGGTGGTGGTGGAGGGTTGTTTTTCAGACTGGAGGTCTGTGACCAGTGGAGTGCCACAAGGATCAGTGCTGGGTCCACTACTTTCCATCATTTATATAAATTATTTGGATGTGAGCATAAGAGGTACAGTTAGTAAGTTTGCAGATGATACCAAAATTGGAGATGCAGCAGACAGCGAAGAAGGTTACCTCAGATTACAATGGGATCTTGATCAAATGGGCCAATGGGCTGAGAAGTGGCAGATGGAGTTTAATTTAGATAAATGTGAGGTGCTGCATTTTTGGGAAAGCAAATCTTAGCAGGACTTATACACTTAATAGTAAGGTCCTTTGTTGCTGAAGAAAGAGACCTTGGAGTGCAGGTTCATAGCTCCTTGAAAGTGGAGTCACAGTTAGATAGGATAGTGAAGAAGGCGTTTGGTATGCTTTCCTTTATTGGTCAGAGTATTGAGTACAGGAATTGGGAGGACATGTTGCGGCTATACAGGACATTAGTTAGGCCACTTATGGAATATTGCTGCAATTCTGGTATCCTTCCGATCGGAAAAATGTTGTGAAACTTGAAAGGGTTCAGAAAAGATTTGCAAGGATGTTGCCATGGTTGGAGGATTTGAGCTATAGGGACAGGTTGAATAAGCTGGAGCTGTTTTCTCTGGAGTGTTGGAAGCTGACGGGTGACCTTATAGAGGTTTATAAAACCATGAGGGGCATCGATGGATAAATAGACAAAGTCTCTTCCCTGGGTGGGGGAGTCCAGAACTAGAGGGCATAGGTTTAGGGTGAGAGGGGAAAGATATAAAAGAGACCTAAGGGGCAACTTATCATGAAGAGGGTGGTACATGCATGGAATGAGCTGCCAGAGGAAGTGGTGGAGTCTAGTAAAATTGCAACATTTAGAAGGCATCTAGATGGGTATATGAATAGGAAGGGTTTGGAGGGATATGGGGCGGGTGTTAGCAGGTGGGACGAGATTGGGTTGGGATATTTGGTCAGCATGGACAAGTTGGACCGAAGGGTCTGTTTCTATGCTGTACATCTCTATGACTCAATGACTCTATGACTGAGGCTTACAAAGTAGCCAAGAGTAGTGGGAAACAGGAAGATTGGGAAAACTTTAAAGAGCAACAAAAAAAACTCACAAAGCACACAATAAACAAAGGAAAGGTAGTTTATGAATGCAAACTAGCACAGAATATAAAACAAATAGAAAAAGATTGTATAAATGTATAAAATGCAAAGGGTGGCTAAAATGGACATAGGTCTGTTACAGGTTGAGAAAGGGGAATTAATATTGGGTCATGCTGAAACAGACAAGGCCTTGAATAACTATTTTGTGTCAGTCTTCACAGTCTAAGATGTGCCTAACATGCCAAAGAATGATGTTAAGGATACAATGGGAGGTGAGGACCTCAATTCAATTGTTGTCACTAAAGGGGTAGTGTTGAGAAAACTTGAGGGTCTAAAGGTAGAAAAGTCCCCTAGTCCTGATGGAATGCATCCCAGGGTGTAGAAAAAAATGGCGGAAGTTCTGGTAGATGTGTTGGTGGTAACTTACCAAACTTCATTGGACTCTGGGCAGGTCCCGGCAGACTGGAAGACAGCAAATGTCATGCTGCTGTTTAAAAGGTACAAGGCAGGTAATTATAGGCCAGTTAGCTTAACATCTATAGTCAGCAGACACTGGAGGTTATCATTAAAGAAGAAATAGACATCTGGATGGAAAGTGTTCCATTAGGCAGACTCAGCATGGATTCAGGAAAGGAAGATCATTTTTGACAAACTTACTGGAGTTCTTTAAGTGTTACAAGTGTGGTGGATGGAGGGGAGCAGATGAATGTTGTACACTTGGATTTCAAGAAGGCATTTGATAATGTGTCACATAAAAGACACATCATAAGATAAGAAGGAATGGAGTTTTGGTGAATGTACTAGCATGGATAGAGGACTGGCTAACCAATAGAAAGCAGCGAGTGGGATAAATGGGTATTTCTCTGGTTGGAGAGCAGTGGTGAACGAGGTGCTGCAAGGGTTGATGTTGAGCCTGCAACTGTTCATGATATATGTAAATGAGTTGGAAGAAGAGACCGAGTGTAATGTATCCAAGTCTGCTGATGGTACTAAATTGAGTGGAAAAGCAAACTGTGTAGATGATGTGGAGGGTCTGCAGAGAGATTTAAATAGGTTAAGTGAAAGGGCAAGGGTCTGGCAGTTGGAGTACAAAGCAGGTCAGAGTATTATTTAAATGGTGAAAGATTGCAGCATGCTGTTATGCAGAGCGACTTAGAAGTGCTCGTACATGAATTGCTAAAAGCTGATTTGCAGGTGAAACAGGTAATCAGGAAGGCAAACAGAATATTGGCTTTCATTGCAAGAGAGATTTTATTTAAGTGCAGGGAGGTTCTGTTGCAATTGTACAAAATGTTAATGAGGCCCCACATTGGAGTATTGTGCGCAGTTCTGATGTCCTTACTTGAGAAAGGATGTATTGGCTTTGGAGGCAGTGTAGAGGAGGCTCACAAGGTTGATTCCAGAGATGAGGGAGTTACTCTGTGAAGAGAGGTTGCACCAGCTGGGACTGTACTCGCTAGAATTTAAAAGAATGAGAGCATATCTTATAGAAACATATAAAATTATGAAAGGGATAGATAAAGTCAAGGCAGGCATGTTATTTCTGCTGGTGGGTGAGACTAGGATTAAGGGACATGGTCTCAAGATTAGGGGAGTAGATTTAGGACAGAGATGAGGAGGAACTGCTTTTGCCAGAGTGTAGGGAATCTATGGAATTCTCTGCCCAAGGAGGCAGTAAAGACAGCTTCATTAAATATATGCAAGACACAGTAGGGGAATTAAAGGTTATGGGGATAATGGAGATAAGAGGAGCTGAGAGGATGGATAAATCAGCTATGATCTTAATGAGTGGCCATAGTCGGGAAGGAGTTCATCTTGCCCTCCTATCCCATCTGTTCCTCTCTTCTGCTGGTGTTTCTGATCTCATGCCCTCCCTCATTCTTCCTCTAACTCAACGAGAGCCCTGGAAGGTGCTGATAAACAAGAACCTCCCTTTCTCCTCATGAATCCTATAAATTGTCATGTAATATGAGTAGTACAGTTCTTATTTTAAATAAAGAAAATTTTCCCAATCAATATTGGAAAGAGAGAAATTCTGGAGTATTGCAAATGTTTGCCAGAAAATTTCCTGACAGAAATCAACATTTTCCTGAACAACCATTGAACAGCAAAAAAAGGTGATAAAGTGCTCAAAAGCTTTTATGACCACTTGTTTACTCCTAATCAGCAGGTTGCTGTTAAGAGACTGTGTCAGTTCAAGTTCTAGGTACCAAAATGTCCTGAAGATTTCTTAATGAGTTCTAGCTGGCTGTTTGAGTGGTGTTCAGCTGCTTAATGATGCTCTAGGCAGTTGTTTTTTTTCTACACAAGCCTCAAATGCTTCACCAAAATGTTCCCAGCTAATAATGGTATAGGATATTTTAACATATACCTCAGAGGGCAGATGGCATCTCAGTTAATTACTCAGTCTGAAAGGTCCCCCTTAGTTTTTACATTCAAACTCTTCTAACTGAGAACGATGCAAGTGTTTGATTTGGAAAGTTAGTAGGCACCAACCAATTTGAAATCCAAAAGATTTAATCAAAACCAAATGAAGCAGCAGTGCTGTTTCTTACTCATGTTCACAGCATCCTGTAACACCCGCAAAAATCCATGTACTGCTAAACATAAGGTGAGGGCTACAGTGGCTTTGGTGATAACACTTTGAACAGTCACTTAGCTTATTGACAAGAATCAGCAATACAATTTGGTCTTGGGAGCAGACATCAAGTTTGAGAAGAACAGACCTACACCAGCCAATGTCTTGAGGAGAAATGATGTTAAGAAGATAGAAAAATCTGCTATTGTTTTTCACCAACACAGAAAGCAGATATGTATTTTCCCAACAGCGTTGAAGAATTTATTAGCTGTTGACTACAATGAATGTTTGTGTACAGCCTGTGGAGCCAACTAAGTCACCTTCAACTAGACAGAGTCTCAGCAAGAACGTTCATTAAAAATGATTTGTCTCTTATTCAAACAACAGAACTGTAACTGATGATATTTACCAGGTTCATTCTTGTCTGTATTTAATAGAAAAACAGTGCAAAATTGCTATTCATCATGTATTGTTTTTTATATTCTCCATGTTTATTTATATCATATTTGAGAATAGTGGGCCAATTATAGTAAAATAACACCAAATCCCAAATCGAAGCAATAGAGTTTACCAGTGAATCTTTTAACTTGAAATGTACACAAAGGCATATGTTGTAAGCAATTGCCTTTGTAAGGTCATACACAGTTAATTGTAAAAGTATAAATCATGATAGTTATAACCTCCACTTGCATTTTATGATTAGCTTTAGGCTGCGAGGAAGTAAGTATACGTTTCTTTAGCCCCTCAGGCATCTGTTTTGTTTTCTCCTTGAGAACCTTAGTGTCTGTCTAACTTGGTGCTGGCGATCAATTAAATTTAAGTTTATCCAATAATTTGCTGCCCATATCCTAATTGATCTCACATCCCTTTCACTTTATCATTGCCATGCTCACTATTCTACTTTGGCTCCTGTTTCATCAGTGCTACTAATTCTATTCTTCCCTATCTCTGCAACCTGCTGGAGCTTTATAATCCTCTAAGGATTCTGTCTTTCTTCAACTCCACCTTGCTCACATCACAGGTGGCTGTGCCTTTAGTAGTACTTTACCTAAGCTCAGCAATTCCCTTTCTCAACCCTGTCTCCCAATCCTTCTTTAAGATGCCCCTTCACAGCTATCTCTTTCAACAAGGCTTTGGTCACTTGTCCTAATACCACCTTCTTTGGATTGGGGCTAGTGTTTATCCGATAAAGCTCTGGTGAAGCGCCTTAGTAAGTTTTCTGATATTAAATATGCTATACAAATCCAAGTTGTTTTTATGAACACATTCCCATGTCATTCAAAGGAGATGCTGACTGAAGAGAAAAGTGTTCTTGATCAAGGAGCCCTGAAACGCTTTTAAACAGCAGTTGTTTGAGTTATTGAGTTGTGTTGTGTGAGCATTTTGTATTTTATTCCGTACTTCAAACATACTTTAAAGATCCTTTATAGCTACAGTTGATCTACCCAGATGAAAATTGATAATAAATCCAGTTTCTTGCAAGTGACATTGAATAAAGCCCATTATAAATACCATTAACACATTGGTACAAATTGTTCACTGGATTAATGCAATCATACTTTTCCCCTTGTTAAAATGGCTAATTATTTTGCAACATGGGGTACATCATAATGCAGTGATTGTAACAAAGTCAGCCAAATCGACCTCTCGGAACATGAGTTCCCTGATTGAGACTGTTAATCTGGTTCAGTCAGGGAACCCTGGCTGAGAGTTATAAACAGGCTTGTCAGAGGCTCTGTTCACTCTCAGTGCTAGCTCAGTGTCATGTACTATAGGGAGAGGCTGAATAGGCTGGGACTGTTTTCCTTGGATCGTCGGAGGCTGAGCGGTGACCTTTTAGAGGTTTATAAAATCACAAGGAGCATGGATAAGGTGAATAGACAAGATCTTTTACCTGGGTTGGGGAAGTCAAGAAGTAGAGGGCAGAGATTTTGGATGAGAGGGAAAAGACTTAAAAGGGACCTAAGGGGCAACTTTTCCATTCAAGGGGTGGTGCGCGTTTGGAATGAGCTGCCAGAGGAAGTGATAGAGGCTGGTACAATTACAACATTTAAAAAGGTATCTGGATCAGTATATGAATAGGAGGGTCTTTGAGGGATATGGGCCAAGTGATGGCAAATGAGACTAGATTAATTTAAGATATCTAGCCGGCATGGATGAGTTGAACTGAAGAGCCTGTTTCTGTGCTGTACATCTCTGTGACTCTATGCACATGTAAATAAGGATGACTGGTGATGGGATATCAGTCTTCATGCAGTTATTTCCCTTCCCATTTCAGTTAAATGCTCCATGAAATAAGATCAAAAATCACACAGTACCAGGTTGTAGACCAACAGGTTTATTTGAAAACACTAGCTTTCAGAGCGCAGCTCCTTCATGAACTGAAGGAGTTAGGCTCCAAAAGCTAGTGTTTTCAAATAAACCTGTTGGACTGTAATTTGGTGTATGTGAATTTTGTCATGTGACTGGTGCCAACCCAGTCCAATGTCAAGACCCCCACTACATGAAATAAGGCAGCTGGTTTCTGATTAAACTTGTTCTGTGAACTGAATCGTTAAATGCCTATGTATTCAGCACCAACATTTAATGTGATCTCATTCACCCACTCACTGCCTTGCTAACTAACAATGGCTCCTGATTGGGCATTGCTTCAACTTTTTAAATTTTCATCCTCTTGTCTACATTCCTCGATGACCTCACACATCCCTAACATGCATTTGCATTTTTACACTCTCCATAAGATGCTTGTTTAAAACGTCAATATTTTACATGGGGTGGAATCTTACCAGTCTCTGAATGGCATGGTTACGGGGGTTACAAGCAGTAGAATTGGGCGAGATGTTCGATAATTTCAATATCAAAGTCATTTTGCTATCTTGTTCATTTTTCTCAAGAGGCACGGCATGATTCTCACTAGTCAGTATTGTGATTGGTAATGCATGTTTAACAGCTTGTTAGCAGCACAACTTGGCATGGATTGGGATCTTACCAAATATGTGTTGGGATCTTGCCAAACACGCAAAATGACCCACTCTCACAAGTATCCTTCCATATGGATGAGGAAGGACATCAGTTCGACTAGGACAATACATTTATCCTAGGACAAGCCAAACAGAGACAGACACGAGAATTCCTAGAAGCATGGTATTCCAACTGGAACTTGACTTGGATCCATTTACCACCCCCTGAAAAAAAACAGGAAATGACATCACCATATGAAATGATGTCACCACAGGAAGTGAGATCGCCAACCCTAGGTAACTCAAACATATAAATAGAAACCAGGTTACACCACCAGTGCTTAATTCGGAGGCTCACTGAAGATGTTACCTAGTATGGTGACGAAATGTCTGAAAATGAACTTTCCAGCTCAGCGAGCAAACCTACATCCATGATTGTCACATTTCAGGATATTGTTTCTGACCGGAATAGATCTGTAAATTTGTGTTTTAAATCGAAGTCGTTTTGTATATGTTTAAAATTCTCTTTACAACTTTGTGTTGCACTTATTAATGAGCCAAGTACTTTTTTAAGTTAGCTATATTCTGTGGGTTACAAGAGTGGGTCAGACAACATCCAAGGAGCAGGAAAGTCGACATTTTAAGCGTAAGCTCTTCATCAGGAATATAGGGGTGGGGAGACAAGGTAACTGAGATATAAATGGGGGGGGGGGGGCTGAGGGAAAGGTCGCTTGGAATGCTCCTACCTCAATCTAACCATCAAACCAGAGGACAAGGTGGGGGGAGGGAGAGTACAATGATAGTTTGGTGCACCGACCTGTACACTGCTGATGCCAGGCACCAACTCGTGGACACCTCCTCCTACTGCCCCCTCAATCATGACTTCACCTCCCAATATCAAGCTATCATCTCCCAGACTATCCACAACCTCATCATCTCAGGGGATCTCCCTTCCACAGCCTCCAACCTCATAGTTCTGGAACCCTGCACTGCCCAGTTCTACATCTTAACCAAAATTCACAAATGTGACTGCCCCAGTCGACCCATTGTCTCCGCCTGCTCCTGTCCCATCAAACCCATCTCCGCACACCGTCCTGTTCCCCTTGATCCAGGAACTCCCCCATACATTCGGGGCACCACTCACACCTTCTTTCATGACATTCGGTTCCCTGACTCCAATTGCCTCATCTTCACAATGAACATCAAGTCCCTGTACATGTCCATCTGCCACGGCGAAGGCCTCCGAGCCCTCTGTTTCTTCTTCTCCCACCGACCCAATCAGTACCTTTCCACCGATACTCTCATTCAATTGGCTGAATTGGTCCTCACCCTCAACAATTTCTCCTTCGAATCCTCCCACTTCCTTCTGACCAAAGAGGTAGCCACGGGCACCCACATGTGCCCCAGCTATACCTGCCTCTTCATCGGGTACATGGAGCAGTCCATCTTTCGGCGTTCCACAGCACCATTCCACACCTTTTCCTTTGCTACATCGATGACTGTATCGGTGCCACCTCGTGCTCCCATGAGGAGGTTGAACAGTTCATCAACTTAACGAACGCCTTCCACCCTGACCTCAAGTTCACCTGGAACATCTTGCACACCTCCCTCCCCTTCCTGGACCTCTTCATGTCCATTTCCAGTGGCCGATTCAACATGGACATCTACTTCAAGCCCACCACTCCCACAGCAACTGGACTACATCTCCTCCCACACCCCCTTTCTCTGTAAAAATACTATTCCTTAGTCCCAATTCCTTTGCCTCTGCCACATTTGCTCCCAGAAAGAGCAATTCCATTCCAGAACTTCTCAGATGGCCTCTTACGTCTAGGACTGCAATTTCCCCTCCCATGTGGTCGAGGATTCCTGCACATCCGTCCTGTAATCTCATTCCTCCAACTGCAACAAATTTAGAGCCCCCCGATCCTCACCTTCCACCCCACTAATCTCTGGATACAATGCATCATTCTCCACTATTTACACCACCTACAGTCAGATCCCACCACCAGGAATATATTTCCCTCCCCAACCCCTATCTGCGTTCTGCGAAATTCTCGTAAGGTCCAGGTTCCCCCAAACCCCCAACCCCCCCTCCCCGCTCCCTCCCCCCGCCCACCAACTCACCCTACACTCCTGTGCCCACACAGTATCAATGTCGATTTCACCAATTTCCTCATCTCCCCTCCCCCAACCTTATCCCAGATCCAACCCTCCAACTCGGCACTACCCTCTTGTCCATCTTCTTTCCCACCTATCCACTCCGCCCTCCTTTCTGATCTATCCCCATCACACCCCAGCTTCATCTACCTATCGGATTCACAGCTACCTTCCCACAAGCCCTATGCCCCCTCCCACTTATTTTTCAGCCCTGTTGGGCCACGCTCCTCATTCCTGATGAAGAGCTTACGCTCAAACCATTGATTCTCCTGCTTCTCGGATGCTGCCTGACCTGCTGTGCTTTTCTAGCGCTACACGTTTGACTCTGATCTCCAGCGTCTCTAGTCCTCACTTACTCTGACTGGTTAATACAAACCTGTTTCCAGAAGGAACCAAGTGCTCTGATACCTTTAGGAAATACAAGAAGTAATTGATACAACTGTGATCAAGGCAGGGGTCTTTTTAAAGATTCTTCAATAGAATATGAGCATCACTGGCTGGGCCAGCATTGCGACAGGAGTAGGCCATTCAGCCCCTTGAGTCCGTTTCTACCTTTTAATGAGATCCTGGGCTGATCAGTGGCCTAACACCATATGATGCCTTTGACCCACATTTACTTTGCATAAATTTATCAATCCCAGGTTTAACTGATCTAGCATCCATTGCTATTTGTGAAAGAGAGCTCTCATTTATTGACTATCCCTAACTGACTTGATAAGATAACAGTGAGCTGACTACTTGAATTGCAATGGGATTTCAGGACACCCACAAACAGGTTCGAAAGGGAGTTCCAACACGATGACTCACCAACAGTGAAGGAGCAGCAATGGAGTTCTGTTTCAAGATGCAGCGTTGTTCGGAGAGACGCTTGTCTGTGGTGATGTTCTCGTGAGTCTGGTGCCCTCTTCCTCTTAGGTTCATGAGGTCATGGATTTTGAAGGAGGTCTCTAACAATGAAGAACACTCTATATCAAATTTTTCAAAGAATGCCAGAAGGCATTTAAGAACCAAAAACAGATCATTGGTCTAAACCGACAGCATGAAGAACAAAATCAGGAAGAGCAGTGAAACTACAAGAGGTACTTGACCTGCAAAACAAGACTTCTGGGGGGTTTGTGGTACTGTAAATAGTTACGCAGGTTTTGGGATGTTACACTGAAGGGGAGAATATGTTCATGTAAAATGATCAATTATGTAACTGAGATTACCATGACAGAAGCAACAAGTCTGAAATGGAGACTGAGAGAGAAGCAAAACTCTGTACTAGATAATAGCAATGTATATGGTGTGAGCAAAGAATGTGAATTATTTTTCCAGGTCCATGCCCACATGACTAGCAGAGTAGAACTGATAAGGATCACCAACTGAATCAGCTTGAATGGGACTAGGAAAAACCCAGCCAGACATAAAGGACAGACTGGATGATGGTCAAGCCCATCCCAACATCAACAATAAAATGTTGGGATTTACAATGTTTCACAACAGCGAGATACAAGACACAGCAATGATACTTCCATTTGTGAGAAGACCAAAAACTAGGAGTTACAGATATAGTGTAGTCTTTAATCAATCTAATAAGGAATTCAAGAGAAATTTCTTCACCTAGTGTTTAAAACATACCACTCTACAACACAGAGTAGTTGAGGTGAATCGCTTAGACACATTTCAACACACTGGGGGAAAGCAATAGAAACATATGCTATTTTGACACCATAGGAGATTTCTTCAACTCCTTTTTTTCTTACACTATCAGCCCACCTTTTGTGGAGACTAATTACTGGAGTGGTTCAGTTGGCTAAATAGTGTTGAGATAAAGGATCAGATGTGATCATATTGAATAGCAGAACAGATTCAAAGGGCCGAATGGCCTACCCTAGCTCAAAGTTTCTAAGATCTGGCTATTTTAATCCTTGGATTCCCTAGTGCTGCACTGAGAGTTTTATGGACTCTGAGAATTTGGATGTGAGAAATTCAGTGGGAGCATGTATTATTGAAAAAAAGGAAATAATGGGATATCAGGAGAAAACATAGGCATGTGAATTCTGGAAATTGAACTTTCTGTCATCATTTGTAATAATTTTAAAATTGCAACAACTAGCTCACATCAAATGCAAGCATGGCTTATACTTTGGGAACTGTGTCACTTTTAAAATATTCTCAGTAAGTCCTTCTTGTTCAATTCCTTCCCACTAAAAAGTGAATAAGTAAAGACAAAAATAACTTTCTTTTTTTTCTGAAGAGAATGGTTGAATAGTGAGACTTGGTACAATGAAGAGTAAATGAAATTGATTGTGGAAAGAATCATGGAAAATAATGGAAATTTTCAGCAGGTCTGGTAAAGTCTGCAGGGAGGGAAAGCTATGAGGAACTGTCTGAATGTTACTCGGCTGAATTTTATTGTCTGCTGTGGTCCCCACATTCCATGTAAAACGTCAACTGTAACAACCATCCAAACTACAATGGTCCCACTGTCCTTGAAAGTCCTGCTGACCTATAATAGAGTGAAACAGGGATTCCTTCCTGAAGGAAATTCTTAGAAATGTGCCAGCCAATCTTTGTCCATCTTTTTTCTCTTTCCAATTTTCCCTTTATTAATGTAATCATCTCAATCTCAGTAATTCACTTATTGAAATGTTTCTCTCCTCTAGGTACCCTCTACATAAAGGGTTCTCTTAAGCTCTCTTCTCACTCTCTTGGTTATAATCACTGATTCTATCAGCAGTGGAAACAGACTTTCCTGTTTTACTGTACCAGCATCTGTGTTGTTTTAAAGTCCTCTCAAGTGTCATCAAGACACTGCTACTGTCTCCCCTTATAATTATAGTTTACCAGCCTTGGCATGGCTTTAATGAATCAATGTTGTACACTGCTCTCCAGTCTTGAAGTACGCAAAGTACCCAGAACTGTTATCACCTCTTCACTCATGTGACCTGTGTCTCTTTTACTAAAATCCCAAAAACTATTTATCGCTTCATCGATCTGCCCTCCTGCTTTGATCTCAAATGCCTCTGTATTTTTTTTCCACACACCTCAGCATTTTGCTAATGAGTGTTTGATTCGGTTTCCTGTTTTATTTTCCCTCTCTGAAAACCTATTATTTCACACTGGCAAGCACCACTTTTACTAAATTGAACCTGCCATTTACCTTAAAGTCTGTTCCATCCTCCTGAAGTCATTGTTAAACTCCTTTCATTGTGTGAGCAGAAAGTTTCAGTGCATTTCTGCCTTGACTTGTCTACATTGGATGATAGAATGATGTAGTACAGATGGGGTCATTTAGCCAATTATTTCTTTAAAAAGACCAGTTCAGTGAGTCCCACCTCTTAGCTGGTGAAATGTTTTTCCTGTAATAATTCATAGAACATTTCTCCCAGACATTTCAAAAACAAAGGGATTGATGCAGCCAATCCTCCGGGTTCAAAGACTCTCATTCTTATTTCCCTTCCTTGTTAGTTAAATTAGCAATTTCCTGAATTGCTCCAATGGTATTTGCGTTTCTGACTTCCTAATAGCTTTTAAAAAGCCTATCCTACCCACAATTATTGGATAAAATGTTCAACTTCAAAGGGGAGCAGATGAAAAAGGGGCACTGCAATGTCAGTCACCCAATGCCTGCCTCTATCTCTTTCCCTTCCACCTAATGCAGGTTTATAATAGGTGACCAATGGAGCTACTAACTCTTTTCTGTCCTTGGTCAAGGTAAAGCTGTTTCTCTTTTTAATGGCTGTGCTCACAGTTAACCCTTACCTCATGAAAAGTACTTTCTCCATCATCAAAATGCTGGGGAAATATAAGCTTGTATTCTGGAATTTCACGAATGGGTTTCTGGTGTTCTTACATGTTGACATGGCAGATGTGTGTAATGGGACAAATGATATGTTGTGTGTTTTAAATTATTTCCAAAGACTGCATGGACTTTACTTAAGAAAATTACTTTGCCTTGTTCAGCTGCACCAGTCTCTATTGAGATAGGAACTCTAGCCTGCCTGGAGAAATGCTCACATAAACACAGTGAAACAATGGGAAATATCACTTACTAAAATTTATTCTCATTACAGATCTTTCAGTTGCGATCATTTCCTCATTGTTTGTTTTTTTTCTCTGCTCTCTCAAAATTATGCACTTACATTGAAATTGACTGATACCATTAGCCTTCCAATAACTCGCTGAAGGGACCATTTTTCAGGCAATTGTTAATTCAATGCTGTCAGTTGTTGGTTGTACTCTTGTCTCTGGTTCAGAAGCTTGTTGGTTTAAGCCACACTGTTGATATCGTGAGTGTAATACTGACAGCAGCGTTGGAAGTGCTGTCTTTGCAAATGATGTAATAAGCCACAGCCCTGTCTGCTCAGTTGAGTGAGCGTAATTAATTGTATGGATTATTTGAAGAAAAGAATTCTGCTCTCTGTGTTTTGCCTAATATTAATCTTTCATTGTGAATCATTAGTAAAATGATCTAGTCAGTTATCTTGCTGCTGTTTACCTGAATGTATGTGTGAATTGGCTTTTTTTATTTTTACAAGTGTTATGATCCCAGCTGATAGCAATATTGGATGGGTCAGATCTCAGAATGAAACTGGCTTGACAGCTTGAGTTTTATTTTTGCAGTTGGTCACTGTAGGAACATATTTACACAAGACGCCTTAACAACAGAATATAAGACTATTACAAAAAAAAATGAAACTATATTTCAGAGAAATATCCCCCATATCTCAATGCTAAATGTTTACTGAAATGAATTTCCTCTGTTTCCTTGGGTTGCTGAGACAGTTTTATGATTCCTTTCGGAGTCCACTGGCATGAGCCTTTCACAAATTTTAGGGCCTAAACATGTTCAGTCCTAACAACTTGAGGTTTTCCAGACAAGCTGTCCTGGCTTAGAAGCTTCAGGAACTAAAAGTGTCACTCGAGCTATGGTAACTGGTTCCCTTAGACTGAAGGCTTGATTCTCCTGTCAGATGAAAACATTCTCCCTTCTGAATTGAAATTCTTATTCTTCTGATCTGAAGTCAGTATCTGACTTAATAGCCTCTGGTCTGTTTTAAACTCAGCAGTAGCAGTGTTCTATCCATTATCATCATAGATGTTATGTCAGACACTTGACTGAAGTCACAGTCTTTATTGGAAGTCATGTTCCAAATGACTTTCTGATCTTTAAGGAAGCACCTTCACAGACTAAGCAAACTCCACCTGCTTCTATTTTAGCATCCAAATTTGAAATGGTAGGAATATATGCTATACACCTGTCATTAAACGTCATTCACCCAGTGACCACATGTTAGAAATACTTCCTTGACTGTATAATGCTATGAAGTATCTGATGTCATGGAAGGAGACATAGAAATTGAAGTTTTTCTTTTGTGTTGGGGCACTGCTGTTAGTCAGGTCAATCAAATTTCCATCCGCAGACATTTTCAATCATGTGCAAAATTGGGAGAGCTAAGGCCACAGACCAGTCAAGCAACAGTCTGACACTAATGGAATCAATGTTCCAGTCATTTCCACCACCATCCCTTGCCTGATAGGCAGGACTCTAACAGAAGAAATTATGGCACAATAGTATACAGACAAAAGGAGATATCAGGGGAGCCCTCATTATTGATTCCAGATCTCAGGAATGTGGCTTTCTGCTGATTACCATCGATTGCACTTCTGCAACTGATGAATCAATAGTTCTCAAATTTGAAGACAACTTGGAAGAGTTATTAAGGGAAGCAAAGACACAGAATGTACCCTGGCTGAGAGGCTTTAATGGTTACCAGAAAGAATGGCTTGATAGCCCTATTACTGATCAAGCTGTCAAAGATATATTCATAAAGTCATACAGCATGGAAACAGAACCTTAGGTCCAATGGTAGACTGGTTAGCAAGGTGAGATTACATGGAATACAGGGGGCTTGAAGGTAGGATGCAGAGTGTGGAGGTGAAGGGTTGTTTTGTGGACAGAGACACGTAGACCAACAGTGTACCATAAGGATCAGTGCCGGGTCCTTTGCTTTTTGTTATTTATTTAAATGATTCGGATGTGAACATAGGAGGAATAGTTAGCAGGGTTGCAAATGACACCACCAAGTTGGTGGTGTAGTGGACAGTAAAAAAGATTTCCTCAGAGTGCAATGGGACATTGATCAGAAAGGCCAATGGGCTGAGGAGTGGCAGATTGAGTTTAATTTAGATAAATGTGAGATGCTGCATTATGGAGCACAAATCAGGGCAAGACCTAAAAACATAATTGAATTGAATTGAATAGAATTGAATTGAATTTATTGTAATGTGTACCGAAGCACAGTGAAAAGCTTTGTCTTGTGATCAATACAGGCAGATCACAGACTTAAATAGCATAGATAAGTAAGTAATAGGTAAACAGCGGCAAAAACAAAATCACAGGTACAGGCGAATGCTAAGAGTTTGTGAGCCCATTCAGTAGTCTAACAACAGTAGGATAGAAACTGTTTCAAAACTGGGTGGTGCATGTGTTCAGGCTTCTGTACCTTCTCCCTGTTAGTAAAGGTTGTAGAAAAACATTGTCAGGGTGGGATGGATCTTTGAGAATGATGACTGCCTTTCCTTGACAGCGGGCCTGGTAAATGGATTCTATAGATGGGAGGTTGGTCTTTGTGATTGTCCGGGCCGAGTTCACCACCCTCTGTAACTGTCTCCAATCTTGAATGGTTCAGTTTCCATACCAGGTAGTGATACATCCAGACAGAATGCTCTCAATGGTGCACCTATAAAAGTTGGCAAGGGTATTTGCCATCATACTAAATTTCCTCAGCTGCCCGAGGAAGAAGAGATGTTCTTGGGCCTTTGTAACCAGTGCGTCCACATAAAGAGTCCACGAAAGCTTGTTGTGGATGACCACTCACAGGAGCTTGACATTCTCCACTCGTTCCACCTCTCATGAGGGGCATGGGTAGGGTGAATAGTCAAGATCTTTTCCCCGGGGTAGGGGAGTCCAAAACTAGAGTGCATAGGTTTAAGGTGACAGGGGAAGGATTTAAAAGGGACCTAAGTGGCAACTTTTTCACACAGAAGGTGGTGGGTGTGTGGAGTGAGCTTCATCTGGCAGTTCCTTCCACATACAATCCTCCATCTGTGTGAAACATTTGCTGCTTAAATCTCTTTTAAATTTTTCCCTGTCACTTCAATGGCAAGGTCCTGGGGAGTGTGGCTGAACAAATAGCCTTTAGGGTGCAAGTTTATAGTTCCTTGAAAGTGGAGTTGATTATGGACAGATAGTGAAGAAGGCATTTGATATGCTTGCCTTTATTGGTCAGTGCATTGAGCATAAGAGTTGGGAGGTCATGTTGCAGATGTGCAAGTCACTGGTTAGGCCACTTTTGGAATATTGTGTTTAATTCTGGTCTTCCTGCTTTAAGAAGGATTTTGTGAAACTTGAAAAGGTTCAGAAAAGATTTACAAGCATGTTGCCAGGGTTGGGGGGTTTGAACCATAGGAAAAGGTTGTGTAAAATGGGGCTATATTCCCTGGAACATTGGAGGCTGAGGAGTGACCCTAAAGTGGCTTATAAAATCATGAGGGGTATGGGTAGAGTGAATAGTCAAGATCTTTTCCCTGGGGTAGGGGAGTCCAAAAGTAGAGGTCATAGGTTTAAGGTGACGGGGGAAAGATTTAAAAGGAACCTAAGTGGCAACTTTTTCTTGCAGAAGATGGTGTGTGTATGGAATGAGCTTCCTCTGGCAGTTCATTCCACATGCAATCCTCCCTCTGTGTGAAAAATTTGCCGCATCGGTCTTTTTTAAATCTTTCCCCTGTCACCTTAAAATAATGCCCTTTAGTCTTGAAACCCCTTACTAGAATGAAAGGAGCTTTGCTATTCACCTTATCTATGCCCCTCATGATTTTATAAACCTCTATAACGTCACCACTCAACATGCTAAGCTCCAGGGAAATAGGTTCCAGCCTATGCAGCTTCTCCATGTAACTCAAACCCTTTAGTCTCAGCAACATTATTGTAAATCTTTTCTGCACCCTCTCCAGTTTAAGAATATCCTTCCTATAGTAGAGTGAACAGAACATGGTCCTTGAAACGTGGCCTCAGTAATGTCCTGTACAACCTGACAAGGCCTGCAACACATGATAAGCAAACCATCAAGAGGGAAACATTTACTCACTCTTACCCTCACAAACATGCAGCACAAATGCATATGTTCCTGACAGTATTGCTCAGAGTTACCCCTCATTGTCTTTATAGAGTCACAGAATGTACAGCATGAAAACAGATCCTTCAGTCCAACTCATCCATGCCAACCAGATATCCGAATGTAATCTAGTCCCATTTGCCAGCTTTTGGACCATATCCCTCTAAAAATTTCCTCTTCATATACCCATCCAGATGCCTTTTAAATGTTGTAATTGTACCAGCCTCTATGACTTCCTCTGGCATCACATTCCATACATGCACCACCCTCTTCATGAAAAAGTTACCTCTTAGTTCCCTTTGCAATCCTTTCCCTCTTGCCCTAAACCTATGCTCTCTAGTTCTGGACACTCCCACCCCAGGGAGGGTCCTATCCATGCCCCTCATGATTTTATAAACCTCTATAAGGTCACCCCTCAGCCTCCCATGCTCCAGGGAAAACAGCCCCAGCCTATTCAGCCTCTTGCTGTAAGTCAAATCCTCTGACTCTGGAAACATCTTTGTAAATCTTTTCTGAACCTTTTCAGGTTCCACATTATCCTTCCGATAGGAAGGAGATCAGAATTTCATGCAATATTCGAAAAGTGGCCTAACCATATTGTCCATCTGTTGCACAACCACAATGTCAAATGGGACATGCTGTAACTGAAGGCTGGGCATACATGAGGCACTGTGGATCATTAACAAGAACAACATTATATTTAATCATAGTCTATAATATCACAGTCTGGCATATTCCTCATTCTGCTAATATGACCATCATGAGATCAGGCCTGGTTCAACAAGGTGTGCAGGATGCCAAGAGCAGTTCCAAACATGTCAAAAAATGAATTGCCAACATAATGAAGCTTCAATTTGGGACTACAGATGCTGAATGGTGGAAATATCATTTTATAAATAATGCTTTGCAGTCTCATAGCCAACAGATCAGATAAACAAGCTGGAGTCCTACCAGTCATGAATAATCTAACCAAAAGAAAAGGCTCAACACATATTCCCACCTGCAATGATGATGGAAACCAGCACATCTGTACAAATGATAAGGATAAAGCGGTTGCAATCAACTTCAGCCATAAGTGCTGATTGGATCCATCTCAGCCTCCTCCTTAATTCTTCAGCATCGCAAAGGCCAGCCTTCCCTCAAATTGATTCACTCCACATGATCTTATGAAATGGTTGAAGGCACTTGATGCTGCAATGGTGATAGGCCCTGCTGACTGAGTGGGCAAGTTGTTGGAGGGAATCCTGAGGGACAGGATGTACATGTATTTGGAAAGGCAAGGACTGATTAGTCAACATGGCTTTGTGCATGGGAAATCATGTCTCACAAACTTGATTGAGTTTTTTGAAGAAGTAACAAAGAAGATTGATGAGGGCAGAGCAGTAGATGTGATCTATATGGACTTCAGTAAGGCGTTCGACAAGGTTCCCCATGGGAGACTGATTAGCAAGGTTAGATCTCATGGAATATAGGGAGAACTAGCCATTTGGATGCAGAACTAGCTCAAAGGTAGAAGACAGAGGGTGGTGGTGGAGGGTTGTTTTCCAGATGGGAGGCCTGTGATCAGTGGAGTGCCACAAGGATCGGTGCTGGGCCCTCTAATTTTTGTCATTTACATAAATGATTTGGGTACAAGCATAAGAGGTACAGTTAGTAAATTTGCGGATGACATCAAAATTGGAGGTGTAGTGGACAGCGAAGAGGGTTACCTCAGATTACAACAGGATCTTGACCAGATGGGCCAATGGGCTGAGAAGTGGCAGATGGAGTTTAATTCCGATAAATGCGAGGTGCTGCATTTTGGGAAAGCAAATCTTAACAGGACTTATACACTTAATGGTAAAGTCCTAGGGAGTGTTGCTGAACAAAGAGACCTTGGAGTGCAGGTTCATAGCTCCTTGAAAGTGGAGTCGCAGGTAGATAGGATAGTGAAGAAGGCATTTGGTATGCTTTCTTTTATTGGTCAGAGTATTGAGTACAGGAGTTGGGAGGTCATGTTGCAGCTGTACAGGACATTGGTTAGGCCACTGTTGGAATATTGCATGCAATTCTGGTCTCTTTCCTATCGGAAAGATGTTGTGAAACTTGAAAGGGTTCAGAAAAAAATTTACAAGGATGTTGCCAGGGTTGGAGGATTTGAGCTACAGGGAGAGGCTGAACAGGCTGGGGCTGTTTTCCCTGGAGTATCGGAGCCTGAGGGGTGACCTTATAGAGGTTTACAAAATTATGAGGGGCATGGATAGGGTAAATAGACAAAGTCTTTTCCCTGAGATGGGGGAGTCCAGAACTAGAGGGCATAGGTTTAGGGTGAGAGGGGAAAGATATAAAAGAGACCTAAGGGGCAACATTTTCACACAGAGGGTGGTATGTGTATGGAAAGAGCTGCCAGAGGATGTGGTGGAGGCTGGTACAATTGCAACATTTAAGAGGCATTTGAATGCATATATGAATAGGAAGGGTTTGGAGGGATATGGGCTGAGTGCTGGCAGGTGGGACTAGATTTGGGTTGGGATATTTGGTCGGCATGGACGGGTTGGACCGAAGGGTCTGTTTCCATGCTGTACATCTCTATGACTCTATGACTGAAGTTCCTGTCGTATCGTCACCCTGAGCCATTTCTTCCCAATACAGGTCTTGCCTGTAGTGAAGAACCACCAATCATTACCATTGAGGTACAAGTCACTCTATCTGCCTGGGTTTGACAGAAGGCTATGTTGTCCAAGTCAGCCAGTTGGATTGAAGAAGCTTGCAACCATCCAGTTAATTGGCAGCACCTTCGCCAGCTTAAGCATTCACTGTCTCCATCATTGACAAATAATGACAGCAACATCTATCTATACAAGATATATTGCGAGAACTTGCCAAGGATCTTTCAATAACAATGTTGAAATGTAAAACTTCTGTCTCTTTCGCAAGGTGAGCAGAAGATAGAAACATTGCCACGTAGATGTTCCTTTGCATGGCACATACATCCTGATTGAAAGTACTTTATTGCTCCCTCACTTTTACTGCTTCTATATCCTGAAACTTGTTTCCTAACTGCTCTTACCTACACTACACGGACTGCATTTGTTCAGGAAGGCAGTTCACCACTGACTTCAAAGTCAAAAGTCAAATGTTGGCCTAGCTAATGACATTAGCATCCCATGGATGTTTCTTTTCAAAATCAATAATCACCAATGGGGCATGGTAATTTTCTCCCTGCCACCACCCCATCCTTAAGTAAAATACAATCATTTGTTGTGGACAATATTGGCTTGGCCACCATTTATTTGCTATCTCTTGTTGCCTTTGAGGAAGTGGTGGTGAGCTATTTTCTTGAACTGCTGTAGTCCCTTTGTTGTAGGTAGTTGGGGAGTGAGATCCAGGATTGTGATTACTGACACTGAAGGAATGGCAACACGTTTCAAAGTTAGGGTGGTGAGTGGTTTGGAAGTGAACTTGGAAGTAGTGATCTTCTATTGCCCTGGTCGTCAGTGCCTGATGCCAGTTTCAGCAGTCATTCTGCTTCTCTAATGAACTTAGCCAGGTCACAAAAGGCCATGGAGGTATTGTCAGACACTCAGTGGGGCATTATTAATGGGGCAAAACCACATCAGTGAACCAGCCACTGAAAGTCTGGTAAAAAAACATCTTCTTGAAGTCATATTTTTCCTGGTTTGCCTTACATTTTTATTGTAAATGGAAAACTATTAAGATAATAAATGAAGAGATCAAAGACTGAGTATAATTTTCAGACAAAAATACAGCAATCTCAAAGAATGTTGTGCATCTGTAGAAGGCACATGAACATTTACATCTGAGGTAATTCATACCCTCAGGATTTCAGGTTCACGACTTGAGCAGCAATGTGGTAGACTGGATATCCTACCCCCTTTCAGTCTCCACCCCCATCTTTGAAATTGATGGAAATAAACATTTAGCTGTTTCTAGAATGACAGTACTGGATGCGCTGGTGGAGATAGAGGAAAGTGATTAAAAGTGGAAAAACATACCTCTATACTCCCTACAACTTTATAACTTGCCCCATGAGATGGGATAGCTTGTCTCCATGTGAATATTAATCTGCCTTTCCATGGGTGATGACACACACACACACACACACTCATACACTCACACGCACTCACAATCACATATTCACACTCTCTCACACATTCACACACATACTCACACACACACAGACAAACTTACACACACTCAGACACAGAGACACACACACACAGACACACATTCACACTCAGAGACATACACACAGACACACACTCACACACACCTTTTAGCCTGAAAAACAGATCTTAGCAAAGTTGACAGCAGACAGTCAGCTCTTTCTTCCACTGCAAAACATGATGCCACAGACAAACAGCCAGAATATAGCAACAGAACTGCTTACAGCTGACAGGAATCATTTATGCAATTGAGCATCAATGATGGCCTGCAGTTGGGAAGGATGGAGTTGAGGTGTTCACACATCATAAAGCATGGCAGTGCATCTCAACTAGTTTATGGATTCTGATATTAAATTATGCCTTGCATTATCTCTCAACAATTTTGTAGATGTGTATGCATAATTATCCAGCACAAATATTGATCTTTCGCACAGTAAATGTACCTGCACTTGATGTGAGGATCACATTTATATATCCTGTTAATATCTTTCCTATCACACTATATCAGTGGCACCTTCATTATTGTAAAGCATCATATGCTTTGACTCCCTCAAGGGAGATGTGCTAGGAATAAAGTCTGGTGCAGTTTTGCTTGAAGAACAACACTTACTTGCTCTTTATGATGTGCACACTTTGTCAAACAATTTTTTTAATACTCATGCTTATTGCTATTCATCTTACTTAACTCTGACTGAACTCACTGCTGTCAGTTTCCAGAATGAGGGATTCTGTTACTTAATTATCTCAGTCATCTCTGCAGCCTACCCTCTCTAGAGACAAAGTAGCACCCATGCGAGGCCTTGACAGTAAGATTTTCTTTTTGCATATCTCCCCAGTTTCATTCTGTGGCTGTGGATGTTCTCGGATGCTGGGTTGCCGGGTGAGGCAGAAGCTGAGTCAAGGCCATGTCTGTGGCAAGACAAGAAAGCAACAACACTGATGGGTAGAGATAAGTCAATTGTTCAGTCCAGAACTGCAGAGACTAATGACATCATAGAAGCAGGGATCTCTGTGTCTTAGATGGAATGTGGCAATGGGACTAAATGACTTGGTCTCTCATACTTCTTCCAAAACAGACAAGCTCAAAACTTCCCAAATCAGATCTCATCTTCACAGTTTTGCCCTCCCAGTTATATCAACAAGTTGCGTTTATGAAACTCCTTGAATGTCAGATATTCTCAGGTACCTCACAAAAGAGTTATGGAAAAAAATTCGACATCTGCCCAAATAACTCTTCTGTGTGTTAGGAGAGATGACTGAAATGGTTGGTCTGCTCTAAGAAGTATCTTAGAAGACGTATTCATCACACAAGTCCGCCTTCCGTCCATTGACTCTATCTACATTTTTCCTTGCCTCTGGAAGGCAACGTATCTAATCAAATTCCCCTCTCAGCCCATTATTATCTTTTCTAAATTCTTTCATTGGGCTCAAGATACAAAAACTTGAGCACATGTACCAACAGATTCAAGAACAGCTTCTTTCTAGCTGTTATTAGACCGCTCATTGAATCTCACAAATTTTAAATTTAATGCTGATCTCACTCTTTATGCACCTTTACTGCAGCATAACATTATATTTTTCACTTTATTCCATTGCCTTATTTGTATGTGTCATCTGTCTGTACTGCAAGCAAAACAAAACTTTTCACTATACTTAGGTACATGTGACAATAATAAATCAAATCAGCAAAAAAAAAGATAGAGGTGAACAGGTTTAGGGAGGGAATTTAGTTGAAGGTATGGCTACCAATATTGGAGTGATTAAAACTAGGGATATATGAAAGGCCAGAATTAAAGGAGTGCAAAATCTCAGAGAGTTGTATGGGTGCAAATTGTTACTGAGAAATGGAAAGGAGAGGCCATAAAGGGTTTTGAAGCAGGATAAGAATTTTAGTGTTTTGATACTATCGGACTGGAAGCCAATATCAATCAGTCACTATGATGGATAAACAGGATGGCATGAGTTGGGATACAAACGTTTTTGATGGGCTTACGTTTAGGGAGAGAGGAAGCAGAGAGGCTGAACAGTCAAATCAATAGGTAACAAAGACATGGATGATGGTTTCAACAGCAGCTGAACTGAACTGAGGCATGGGAATAGGTGATGTTATGGATTGCTGAGTTGACAGTTATGGTGTTGGAGTGGATGTGTGGTCAGAAGCTGAACTCTGGATTATAAGTTACAAACAGTCTGGATTAGTCACAGATAATTGCTCAGGACAGAGATGGAGTTGAGGGCTAAGGGGCAGAGCTTGTGGCTGCGATGAGACAGTGGCTTTGGGCTTCCAAATATTTACTTGAAGGAAACTTTTGCACATCCAATTGTGGATGTTAGTCAAGCAGTGTAACAAATTGGAACAAGTGGGCATGCTCAGAGAGTTGATGGAACAGGTGGAGCTGGGTGTTGTAAGTATGCTAGTTATAACACCAGGGGTAAGTAGGGGGTGGGGGAAAAGGTAGGTGGGATGGTGATAGCGGATGCAAGTAGGAGGTGATTGTGTGAAGTCAGTGGGGAGGGTGTAGCAGATAGGTGGGAAGGAAGATGGACAGGTAGGACAGATAAAGAGGGCTGGAGGAAGAACACCTGATCTTCCACCTTGGGACCTTCAGCATAGACTTCATCAGTTTCCAAAACTCCCCACCCCACATCTTATCCCACATCCAACCTTCCAACGTGGCATCGCCCTCTTGAACTGTCCTACCTGTCCATCTTCCTTCCCACCTATCCACTCCATGCTCCCCAGTGATCTATCACAACCACCTCCTCACTGAATCTACCTATCTCCATCCCATGACCTTTATCCCAAACCCATTCCCACTCCCCAATTGATCGATCAGACCCTTCCCTCTCCACCAAAATGTTGACTCTCCTGCTCCTTAGATGCTGCCTGACCTGCTGTGCTTTTCCAGCGCCACATTTTTTGACCCTGACTCTCCAGCATCTGCAGTCCTCACTTTCTTCTAGTTTTCATTCCTCCCACCTCAGTCTATCAGAAAAACTTGGCTGTACAAATATCAATTTCTTCATGCTCTAATATGGAAATAGAGTAAAAGGATGAGTACCTAATACAGATTCCTGGGGGAAAGCATAGTCACATTAGTACCAGTATATTATCCTTCTTCTCTGCCTCTCCCACTTAACAAATTCCCTTCTTGTCAAAAAGTATGGTGCTGGAAAAGCACAGCAGGTCAGGCAGCACCTGAGGAGCAAGAGAGTTGCTGTTTCAGGCATAAGCCTTTCACGAAGAGTTGAGAGGAGGCAGAGTGATAATGGGATATCCATCACATGGAGAGATGGAATCAAACTTCAGAAGACAGATAACCCAGGGGGTACGTCAAATAGTAAACTGGACAAAGATGATCAACAAGTGAGATTTTCAGGTTACTATGAGGAGAGAAAATGCCACAATTTGCCTTCCCACCAACTAGGTCTTGTCATTCCCACATCAGGCATCACTTCCATTCTATCCTGCCATTAGTGACATCACTGGCAAGATAAATTGGATGGTATGCTGTGACTGCCGTTTATATGTCACTGTTGAGAAGGAGCAGTCATTGGCCTGCTATCTGAAGCAGTGATAGGGCAATTGAGGTCATATTTTGGGGGAACTGCATTCCTGATTTTCTGCATTTTGCCATCACTGTCTCACACAATTTGAGATGGATATCAAAGAAAAATGAGACTTTTATTTCCCAGATTTTCCTTCAGTTTAACCCTATGGCCAAATATTTAGTTTATTCTTGTTATTGTCATATATTATTACTGCAGAGATAGATTGAGAAAAAAAAAATTGTTAAGTATTTTGGGTCTTCTTTTGCCATTAGTGCATTATATAAATACAAATAGTTGTGACAATTGCGTAAGACAAATGGAATGTATTTTGGATATGGTGGCAGGTGTTGGTGAGGAAAGTGAGAGGTGCTGATGTGATGGGGGGAGTGGTGTCAGGATGACACTCAAGTTCAATCAGATGAGGGGAAAGGGAAGGGATTCTCGCATCCCAGATTGACAGAGATCTGTGAGGTTGGGGTTTAGTTGGAGGTGTAAGAGGGAAGTCCGAGAGCTTTTAATAGTGACTTGGGAATCTAACTTAAATGTCAAACTTTTCCTTTGTACCTACCAGAGCCATTTGAAGTCTCCAGTCTAAATTAAGAATGTCAGAGAGATGATAACATACAGGATTCTCACAGCATAAAATTCAATTTCCAGAGTAATTCTCTCGGAATGTCTTACAATGCGGATTTGGCAGGGTCCCCATGTGCAACGTCTTGTCTATGCTGGACTAATGACTGATCAGCAGAATTATTTCAGGGATCATTACAACTACTCAGCCAGGCAGTAGCATCTTAGTTTTAAAATTTCACCAACAGCATAGCATCTCTCACAACTGGGACATGAGCCGTGAATGTATGCTGAACTCCTCCATAAATTTTAAAAGTTGCTTTATTCCATGACCTTATAACATCTTAATTATTTTATAGTTAATCAGTTATTTTGGGTGTTCAGTGAAAGTTAATTTTGCCTATCATTATTGTTGTAAGTCTAGCACTTAATATCAATATATTAATTCCATTTATTAATATAGCCTGATCAATTAGATTCAAAAATTAATTTGGACCAGACATAAATTGCATAATAGTATTATTATTCTGCTATTCAGTCTTTGTTATATGCAAGTTGAAAGAGGAAATGTTCATTTTTGTATCACTTTCTGTGATTCAACCTTCATCCAGATGTTGTTGTAATGAGAATATTACAGAATGCAGATTGACATCACCCAATGATTTCAATTGTTGCAGGATAATTGTAAGTTCTGTGAATGACATATTTAGACATACAAGCTAATAATAAGGCACCTACACTCATCTAAATCTTATGCTGGATTGTGAGCAAAGTTCTTAATCGGTCAATACCAAATATTCAAGGTCAATGACTAAACTCAATAGTTACAAGTAAACGAGGATCAACTTTACTCATTTGGTTGTTCTGTCTCTTGACTGAGGTTCAAGAGTTGACTCCCTCAAAAAGGCGGGAGATATTAAACTGAAAGCCATACTGATTTGCTCAGTTATTGTTTAACACCTTGAAATGTTAATTAAAAAGAAATCTCTGTTGTTTCATCTTGTAAATAGTGCCTCAGAATAGAACAAGGGCTCAATCATTTACCTCACATGTTGTTTGTGAGATATTGAGATTAATAAATGATCTTCATAAAGGTCCCGAAGACCTGCTAAAGTGTTACTTAACTTGAAACACCTTTTGTTCCCATGTTTCATACAATTTCTGTTAACAAGCATCATCTTTCCAGCAGTTAACCTGAAAGATTCTTCCCCACCAAAGCATCACTACAGAAGGGGCTGAGGCGAAATGCTCACTGTCAAAGAACAAGTGCTGCTATCACTGGGATTACGTTAACCAAAGTTAATCGGTCTGGAACAAAAGCATTTGCCTTACATTGCTTCTCACTGGTGAGCAGGCTCAGATTGTGATTGTTTTTGATGTTGTTAGTGATATTCTGTCTCCCTAGAAAGTCCAAGTTCAGAATGATCAGATTTCACAGCAGAAAATGTCACAATATTTCTCAAAGTGCAGTGCATGTGTTTTTTTAGTTTTGCTTGAAACACATTTCGTTTGAATGCAAAGACTATATTTAGTTAGTTTCAGAAACACAATCTTGCCTTGCACCGAGTGTTTTGTCTCCCAACTCTCTCATGTGTACAAGCAAACTCGAAAGTGATTGGGAAAACGGTGCTTTGAAACTCATGGTATTGCAAAAATCATCTCCTCAATTAAAATGCATCAGACTGGCAGCACCTAATGCTCATACACTCTCTCAACAGAGAAAAGGGAAGTATAGGACTGGAAAAGAGAACCATTGTTCATCCAGTAGTCCAGCATCTGTGATGTCTCTCATCTTTATTGATCATTTTATTCAAGCAGTTTATAACAATTGTTATACTGCAAAGGAAATCTTTTGGAATACCCTGAGATTAAGAAGTGTACTTTATAATGATCTTCCCTTCTTATTTTTAAATTGTTCTTGAATATGCTGATTCCATTGGCCCCCGCTGTCTCCCTGAGGCATGTCATTCCTTCATTCTGAAATAAGATACCACACGTTGGAAATTACTTGAAAAAAAGAAATTTCATGGATGTGTAAATACTCTTATCCAGACAAATGGCATTGGTAAAATAAAAAATGCTAATTCTTCATGATTGTAGCTTTTCTGCACGGGCCTTCAAAACTTGTTGGACAGGAATCTCTCAACAAAAGATGCCAAGTTTAAAAAAAGGATGTCCAACTGACTCATGGCTAATCTAGTCTTGAAGTAATGCCTCGAGGGGAAAGGCAATTTTGCAGTAAGTGACTATCATTGAGATTCTTCAACCATGACTAATCTTCTTGGGTTTTTTCCTCACTTCTGTGAGCCTTAAAAGGAAAATCTTTACAGCCAGAGTAGATGGAGCTGTGCTGAAGTGACAGGAGTCCCTTTTGTACATAGATACACTTTACTGGGTAGCATATTGGAAATCAAGCTGTTATTCCGAGAAGCATGACAAAGATATAAAATTGTATTAAAGTATGCAAATTTATGCTGATTAATAGAAACAATCCAGATTCCTGAGTTTAATGAGAGTGACCATTTATTACAATAAATTGATTCTAACTGGAGGTAAACAACTATGAGCAGTTGCCATATAACTTTCGCGGGTAAAACTCTAACTGCCTTCTAAGATGCCCCAACACACAAATATAGACAAGAACCATTGGTGCAATGGGTGGACGAAGCAAAAACCTAAGACATCAATCCACAGGCCAAAGGTTCACTGAGATGATCTATTTGCTTTCCAGGATTTTCTGTTCTTCAAACTCTTTTCTTCAAGTTTTCTTCACTCTTTGCAGGAGGCAGAGGTGATTGCTACATGAACAATAAATTATTTTTGTTATGAGGGAAAGTCCACAGTTTATGGCAAAAGGTGAAAGATAAGAAATTAGCTTTCTTCAGGCTTTAGGCATTTTACTGGAGAGAAAGGCACGCTATCCACCTATTGTAGCAGTCCAAACATATCTGCTACTATCATTCACACTGACAAGCTGTTCAGCTATCCAGGAGCCAATTAGATAGCTGTTGTCAGGTGGAAATCCTTTGCCATCCACAACTGGTCACAAATCCACAAACCAATCAGGCTATTGCCATCTGAATTTCATTTTTTACACCCAACCTCAACCCTGGTTTTGATTCATCTGTAGACAGCCACTCTCATCGCTTGAACAAGGCAGCAGTGCAACACATAACTTACCATGTGTTTTAGTAACTCACTTCACAAAAATATTCCAGTTCCTTCTATAATCCTAGATTTTGCAACAGCTCTTATCCACTATCAAAAATGCAGGAAATACCAAGTTACAATCTTTACCATATTAACTCAGATAACTTTTAGATTAGATTACTTACAGTGTGGAAACAGGCCCTTCGGCCCAATAAGTCCATGCCGAAGCGCAACCCACCCATACAGTTACCCCTTCACCTAACACTACAGGCAATTTCGCATGGCCAATTCACCTGACCTGCATAATTTTGGACTGTGGGAGGAAACTGGAGCACCCGGAGGAAACCCACACAGACACAGGGAAAATGTGCAAACTCCACACAGTCAGTCGCCTGAGGCGGGAATTGAACGTGGGTCTCTGGCGCTGTGAGGCAGCAATGCTAACCACTGTGCCACCATGCCTATTACTTTTTTATTTCCCCTTTGGAAAACAATTGTTGTCTGGTTAATCCCAATTATATAATCCCAATTATATCAAGTATTAAATGCTGGAGGAACGATTAAGTTTGAAAACAAAATGGTTCTAAATGATGAAATGCATGCTGATCACTTAAAAACCAATGATCCATTGAGACATATGTTCCTTTAACTTTGGTATGTTGTTGAATTTTAACATACATCCCCATTGAACGTGATGGCACAATTTTAGTTCTGACATATATTTACGTATGTGATGCATTGAACATTTAAAAGGCCGAGGTAGGGCAAGGGAATCAAAGGCTATCGGGGATAGATGGAAATGTGAAATTTGAAACAAAAGCCGATCAATCATGATCATATTGATGGTGGAGAGGGCTCAAGGGATTGAATGCCCTATTTTTGATGATTCAATGCTTGCACATACCCTGATAATATCCAGTTCCAGTGCACCAAAACATCTTAACTCTTTCACTGTTGCTAAACTATCAGAATTGTGTCTTGGCTGATCTCCAGCTTTGGATGAGCAGCTATTTCCTCTAATTAACTATTTGGAAGATTTAATCCAATGCTTTTAGCCCTAGCTCCAAATCATATTCCTCTTCCAGACAGCTGTCTGAAACGAAACCAAACTGTTGCATCATTTGTGTCATGTTTGATGCTAAGATGACCCTCCAACCACAACACTAAAGTTCCCTGTTTCCCCTTTCATAACATTGCCTAAAAAGAGGACTAATGGTGCAATGGTAGTGTTCCTGCCTTTGAGCCAGAAATTCCAGGTTCAGGTCCTTATTCGCCAGGGAAAGTGTTTTCATTACTTGGCAAAAATCTAAGTATCAAATTGTGAATGCTTCCAATACATATCAATAGCTGGTGCAAGGGATTCCTGGTCTTAGACAGGATGACTACAGCATACTATGTGAGTTGAGTAGTTAATTAGCTTATTGGTTAAATTTGTTTTCTTTAAGTCCAGTTTAACTGGCTATAAATATAGGAGTCTTTAATGCAGCCAAGTCCAATGAATACAGTCAAGGAAACTGTGCACAAACCCAAAGTCTGGGGAATGGGGAATTGGTGGCAGGAAAGGTAAGGAAGTTTTGCTTTTCTAAACCTTTTTAGGAATGGGCTCTTGGGGTATCACGCAGAAGGAGCTTGCCCTCTGTTGAGTATCTAATGAGTACGTAAGGTTTAATCCATTCTTGTGTTGAATACAGTATGCAAATAGTCAAAAAGAGTTGACAAAATATTTACTTGAAAGAGCATAGATAAGTGATTAATACAAATAAATATTTAATTAAACTTGTTAAGGGTGGCATGACAAGTGATGTGTTAAGGCTGCAGCATGTGGGAACCCTTGAGTACCTTTGTAATCCTAGTAAAACATGGCGGATCACAGATATTTGAAGTTTGAGCAGCTTTAAGTCTGAGTTTATGCACTAGAAGCTGAACTGCAGGCACTGCGATGTAACAAGGATGGGGAAAATTACATAGATTCTCTGCATCTGTTGTGAAGAATGGATGTTTTAGATTCATTTACATTAAACCTTGTGCTGGAGGCAGTCTGAAGGAAGTTCACGAGATTCCAAACTGGAATGATTCAATTGTCTTATAAGGATTTTTTGTATTGGCTGGGCTTGTTCGCTCGAGTCTAGCAGAGTTGGGGTGGGAGTGGGGATGGTGCTTTATTGTTAGCTACAGGATTCTGAATAATGTTGAGAAGGTAAACATGGAAAGAGGGTTCCTTTTTTGAGATGAGTCCAGAGATTACTTTAAAATTAGAATTTGCCCATTTTGGCTTGCCAAAAAAAAAGGATGTCTGTTTTTGCCTCCAAATGGTGTGTAAACAAGCTGAAATTCTCTGCCCCAGAAGGCAGTGGAAGTGGGTTCATTGAATATCTTCAATGCAGAGATGGTTAGGTTCTTGTCAGGTAAGAAAATCAAAGATTATCAGGAGTGGATGTGAACGTGGAATTGAAAGCAAACGTATCAGCTACTACATGGCAGAAGGGCTGAATGGACTACTCCTGTTTGTAGCCGTTTGGTGAGCCATACAATGGACAGAAATTGAAAACTCAACCCACACTATCAATAGCTCCAGGCTTTAACTTTGCACAAAAATGCATGTTACCACAACAACTAATGCTCCTTAATGGGCTGGTTGGCTCAGTTGAATGGATGCTTGGTGTGGATCAGATCAGTGACAACAGCTTTCACTTCAAGCTCTGTTCTGCCTGCAATAGAATTGGAACACACTTCCTTGACTTATCTATCTCTGAGCGTTGGCGTGTAGGTAGGACCTGCATTTGGGTAGACAACTCAAAGAGGAGAAGAAGCATTGTCTGGCTTCACCCCGATTCAGAGCTTCTGTGATTCTGACTTCTTCAGCATCTGTAATCCCCATTATCTCCTTCTGCTGCTGAAATCCCACCTTGAGACTTTTCTTCTCTCTTGACTTGACTGTTCCAATACAATATTTGCTTGTCTCTTACATTTGATTTTCAGTCACCTTAATGCCACCCAAAACTCTGCAGTAAATGTATTAAATCCTATCAAGCTGCATTTATCCGCAATGTCTATTCCCAAAGATCTACATGGGCTCTCGGTTTAGCAACAGCTTGACTTCAAAATTCTCATTTTACTTTTCAAATCCTTCCATTGTATCAGCTCTCCCTATTACCATGATTACCTCTGACCAAATTAAAACTCTTGTACTTTGGGCTCCTTGAACATCTCTGAATTTAATACTCTACCATAGTTGGCCTAGCTTTGAAGTGGAGAAAGTGAGGACTGAGGATGCTGGAGATCAGAGCTGAAAATGTGTTGCTGGAAAAGCGCAGCAAGTCAGGCAGCATCCAAGGGATAGGAGAATCGATGTTTCGGGCATAAGCCCTTCTTCAGGAATCCTGAAGAAGAGCTCAAGCCCGAAACGTCGATTCTCCTGCTCCTTGGATGCTGCCTGACCTGCTGCGTTTTTCCAGCAACACATTTTCAGCTCTTGCTTTCAAGTGCTCTAGTCCTCAGCTCTAGATTTTGCTCCTTACACATTTCCACCTCACTTGCTTCCTTTAAGACTCTCCTTAAAACTTTAAATAAAGGCAAAATAATGTGAATGCTTGAGGCCTGAAATAACAAAAAAGAGAGTGCTGGGGGATCCCAGCAGTTTTGGCATCAACAATGGAGAGACACAGGCAGTTAATGTTTCCTGATGTATGAGCCTGAGGATGAAGTAGAATTGGGGAGTGGTGCAACTCTGAGTTGGCATGATATGATGCCATTGGAGAGAGGGGTAGACAGTGTGGATTAGGGGACACATGCCACTGAGTGTGGACTTCAGGATGTAGTAAGGGCAGCTGTCTATGGAACATTGAACATCACGGAGATACCTGTGTTCCTAGGGGGATTCAAAGCATGAGGGGTGAAACTTGAGTTGGAATCCATGTTGGGTTAGTCTGAGCTGGAGGCAGTCACTGAGGAATGTGATGTGGTTGTGGAAACGAGTTTAAGCAAATACCTGTCAAACACCAGGAGCGACGGTGAAATTAATGTCGCTGGACAAGAAAAGGATTAGAATGGAAATCCCTTCAGAGAGAGGAGCAGAACTTCTTCAAGGTGGGCAGGCCCGGAAGACATGTGGCAATGAGTTAAACCCTAAATAAAAACTGAAAAAACTATGGATGTTGGAAATCAGAAACAAGGATCACTGGGCCCAAAATGTTAACTCTGATTTCTCGTCGCAGACCTGCTGAGCTTTTCCAGCAACTTCTGGTTTTGTTTCTGAAAGAACATCCGCAGCTCTTTTGGCACTTAGTTAACATTTCATGTCCAATTCTTTCATATTGACAAGTTAATGCTGTACCCAAGATAAGAATATCTTCTGAGGTCAGACTTCTCAAGCCCATTGAAGTATGATATTCTGCATCATAAAAATGCAAGGACGTAAGAAATAGGAGCATGAGTAGGCCATACCCTGTCAAGCCTGCTCTGCCATTCCTTGACTGTTCAACTCATTACACCTCATGCACTGAATCTCTTCAGGAATTGTTATATATCCTGACGATAATCTTTTCTTGCACAGCTGTCATTTTGTAATAGATTTACTTGAGATTCATTTTGAATATAGATTTCCAGTTTAAATTGACCACAATGGTGTGATAAGTCAACAACATGGTATGAAATAGAGAACACAATATTAGCATTTATGATTCTGCCATAAGAAAATAGAATGGAGATGTGCATCATTACATCTCTCTGCCATTGTGAAGAATGGATGTTCTAGATTCATTTGCTTTAACTGTTTTGCTGTGTTGACAGCACATGCTCCTTTTTCCAATTAGGAAAGAACATTTATTGGCACAGCATCTTTGTGGGTTTCATAATGCCCCCAATGTGCTTTTTGCAGCCAATGAAATACTTTAAAAAATGAATAGCCACTTACTCTGGTTCAGGATGTTATATAAGGTAACAGTTCTGAAAGGGTTGGTGCATTAAGTTCTGTTCAATCTTCTGATGATATAAGAACTTGGACAGGGAAAGGCAGAACATCTTACAATCTCCAAGAGGATAGATCTATCAATTAGGTTTCCTCACAAGTTTTCTCACAACCTCTATCACAGTCGGCTAACAATAAAGTCACCATAGCCTTCTCTCATTAGAGAGAAAGTCACTACAAGTTGTGGTTAAACGCATCATGCAATAAACCACATTTTGTTTAAGACAAGGACCTTTCCTTGTTCCACTACCTCGTGTTTTTCTCTCTCCACAGATGTAGTCAGACCTACTGAGCTTCTCCCGCATGCTCTGTATTTGTTAGTGATTTTCCTCTATCACTCTATCAGATGGACCCTGTGTACCCAAATACAGAATGAGGGTGTTGGCAGCTATCTACCTACCTAACTACAGGTTGGCATCACTTGCTCATAAGACACAAGATACAAAGCAATCTGCAGACACTAAAGGCTTTCATGGAACAATGTATTATTGGCCAGGAATTTGTTTTAGTGATGCTAGTTTTGGAATAAATAATGTCAGGGCCAGAGAGAAGAACACTCAAGCTCTTCTTTGAAATAATTCCATGGAATCTTCTCCATCCACTTGGGAATTTTGATGAAGCCTTGCTTTATAGATTCATCAGAAGGGCAAATGACAAATATAGAATCAGTACATAATAAGTCTTGTAAATTAGTCTGGGTTTGGTCTTTCATCAATATGTGGATAGCAAAATGCAAACATATTTGTGCATCGTCACCAGAGATCATCTGGGTTCATTCCAAAATAACCAGTTTACCAAACTAGTTGAGCTTCAACATTGCAAACTTTAATATTCCTGAATATCAAGTAAATGGAGAGAAAGTGGTGAAGATCTTGAAACTCCAACAGGAATCCTGCTGTGTGATTAACCCCCGTTTACTCACTGCAATGCAGGCAGCATGTTAAACTCATAGAGCCTGCTGCTTTACATGATTGCTGTACGCTGTCAATACTCCTTCTGTTGCTCATTGGCTGCACATATCAGCAAGGAGTCTGAGATTGGAAGTGTCAAGCTCCACATACAGATGGCATGCATTTCTTAAAAGGGAGGCTGCAATTGACAGTGGTAGCCCTTTGTGCGATCAAAGTTTGAGAAATACTGAAGTTTTGCAATGATGCATTGAATGACCAGGTGCAAAAGATAGAAGGTGCAATATCTTATGTCTGCAGCAGTGTTTTGGGATTGGGGGATGGTAGTCACATGATTAAGGGGCAAATAAATGGTCAAACATCAGCGGGAAGGGACTGATAAATACAGGTATATTCCTTGAATATTTTGGAGTGTAAGCATAATTTTGATGATCTGCTCAGGGTTATTAAAGCATAATTTTGATGATCTGCTCAGAGTTATTAAAGTGTGTGACTTAATCTTCAAAGGGCATCAATTAATGGAGGTAAGTTTGCTCGCTGAGCCGGAAGGTTCGTTTTCAGACATTTCGTCACCATACTAGGTAACATCATCAGTGAGCCTCCGGTGAAGCACTAGTGTTAGTGATCCACTTTTTATTTATATGTTTAGGTTTCCTTGGGTTGGTGATGTAATTTCCTGTGGTGATGTCAGTTCCTGTGCTGATTTCATTTCCTATTCTTTTTCTCAGAGTTTGGTTAATGAGGTCCAAGTCAATGTGTTTGTTGATAGAGTTCCGGTTGGAATGCCATGCTTCTAGGAATTCTCATGCGTGTCTCCGTTTGGCTTGCCCTCGGATAGATGTGTTTCCCAAACGAAGTGGTGTCCTTCCTTATCCGTATGTAAGGATGCTAGTGAGAGGGGGTCATGTCTTTTTGTGGCTAGTTGATGTTCATGTATTTTGATGGCTAGTTTCCTGCCTGTTTGTCCAATCTAGTGTTTGTTGCAGTTCTTGCAAGGTGTTTTGTAAAGACATTAGTTTTGCTTGTTGTCTGTATAGGGTCTTTCAAGTTCATTAGCTGCTGTTTTAGTGTGTTAGTGGGCTCCCATGCGGAACCTCAACCTGAACAAAATTCTTCTCTAAACGCATTGGCATCAATTGATCTCAAATGTGAATAGCCATGCCTGCTACTGAATGCAATAAATCCTGTCATGGACTTATTACAGACTAGCAACTTTTCAAAAGGTGAATCTGTTCTCTTCTGTTTCACAGATCTTCTCATTTTTCCTAAAGTATGCTGAACCAACCTGGACTAGTAGCAATTAGATCAAAGTTTTCAAGGTATTAAGGGAAACCAAAGGAATTTAGAGACAGAGAGAGAAAAAAGAAACAGAAAGAACCATCCTTGGGGTGTTCATGAGTTTCTGAAACACCACTGTTTCATGTCAAAAACATTGAAAAGTTTCAATTACTAAATTTAAAGTTATGCTCCAAAAACACATGCATGATAAAATTATCTATCTGTTCACAATGCATATCTAATCGTAATCTTTATTCATGAATGCTCATCCCTAACATTCATCTGTTTTAAAGTCACCCTCACAACCTAACAGCCTACACACATAACCAATTACTCATTTGATACACTTTCTTCCTTCCTGCAGGCGATGGTGGCACATAAACGGAGTGGACAATTCATCTACATATGGAAGCATCCAGGAAGGAAACAATAATGATCATCATGGGAAGGATAGTGCTGAAGTGATGACCACTGGTAGCACTGATGTGGTTGACATTGAGGGTATCAGCACATCAACTCCTTCATCTGTCATCACACTGCCCTTCCATCCAGCAATTATTTTCCACACAGGGTATGGAAGTACACACTTTTTACTTCGCCTCTCCACATCAGCTCTTGTCTCTTTTTCATTTTACAATATCCAAGGACAGGATGCTCTCCAGTCAGGTGTGGGTGGAAAAGAAAATGTGAGATAAAATAAATGACACAACACTTGCAGCCATGAGTTCAGATACTGCAAGTTCCACGTGTAGGGTTTTAAAACAGAAACTACAACTAAAATCGCAAGTCAGGATGCACACATGCATTTCTCAATTTCATAAAAAAACTGAATTCACCATCCTTTATAACTACAAATTAGCCAATATACATGTACTATAAAGAAAACTATGCTGATCAAAAACATTTGTTTATTAATTCCAGTCTGTCCCACTTTCATCAGTCTCTGCATATAAATAACCTTGAATTTTGGTGTCGCTCATCAATTATTAGACCCAAAAGAGTCTTGACAGAAAGGAGCACCCTACATTGTAGCTTCCCTTCCTCTTCCTTATTCATTTGCTTGTCCTCTTCATTATCTCCCTGATCTTTTATTTATCATTTGGTAGTCAGTGACAATAATTGTTTCTTCATTAGAATGGGGTTGTGTGGCGTGCTATCTGATATTAAAAATCTGGATAACTTGCTTAACTGACAACTGCAGGTCTCTTCCAGAGTAGTCTTTAGCAAGGCATTGTCTGCCTGTGCCCGATAACAATTTTGGGGTCGAGTGAGTGAATGGCTTCTGTTCGAAACTGTATCAATCGAGATTTGAACGATGTCATGCAGAGTTAACCTGTTTTGCTGCTCACCAAATTCGATTTGTATAGAGGACTGCCTGTGCTTGCACATTGCGAGACTGGATTACCTATTAGTTTAGGAAATTAGTTGAATTAACATGAATAAAGGCAAAGCAATGTCCTTGCAGTAAAACACCTTGTTTGTGGGGAAGCCCACAATCTATGCAAAACCCTATGTTTACTCTACCTGCTTAAATCTCAGGCAAGAGGAAATGTGATAAATTTGTCTCTCTGTTTATTGAAAACCATGGTCTCGAAAGTTCCTTATGGACAGCACAAAATGCCTTACATATATCCAGCAGGAGACATACACATAGCAGTTAGAGCAGCAGTTGATTTAGGAACCAGCCTCAGGCAATATAGTTCTGATTTGTGATTTCAGTTGAATGATTGAGGCCACAACCTCTTAGGTCAAGTGAAGATGTCTCAAGCACTAGTCATCACTGAAGTTCAGGAAGGGAATATTTCTCTTGCAATATGGTATCCATACTGAATGTCCTTCTCCGTGTTGTGTTGTCTTCCTCTTCCTCCTTCTTCCAGCAGTTTTTTTTTTCTGCTCTATGCAAACTCAGCTCATTTTTCTAATTCTATTCAATTTCAAGACAAAAGTCCAATAGGTCATGCAAATGGTAGCTCAGCATAAGCATTAAATTGCTTAAAAGGTACTTATTCACCAGCTAGACCATGCATGGGGACGAATGGAGATTTAAGCAAGTGTATGAAAGCTCTAGGAACAATTCAATTTGTATTGGTAGATTAGAAGAAATAATCCCTTACCTAACCTGCATGCACTAAATACTGGACAGCAGAGCCATTGTGGCTTTGAATGTGTGTTCAATTTGTGCAAATGTTTCAATGGATATTGGTTAGAACGTGGCATTCAAAATTGGAATGGAAGCAGTGCTATATACTCTGCATGCTGTTGGTATCATTAGGCCTGCTCTTCCAATTACCTCCTGTTGCAATCATGCATTTACACCTAGAACCTGAGTTTCTCTCGTTCGGAGTCCAATTATTGTGCAAAGAAAAGGAATTGTCTCACACACACTCGAGGCATCACTTGAATACTAGCCAAAATGACCAAGTTCTCTCTAGATGTTGCAGGGAAAGACAGGCCACAGTTTTATCCAGGCAGTGTTTTCATTGAACAAAATTAGAAATTGCTGGAAAAACTCTGCAGTTCTGACAGATCTGTGGAGACAAAACCCAGTTCTGAAGAAGGATCACTGGACCAAAATGTTAACTCTGATTTCTCTTCACAGATGCTGCCAGGCTTGATGAAATTTTCCATTAACATTTGACTTTGTTTCTGATTTCCAGCATCCACAGTTCTTTAGCATTCAGTTTTCATAAAAGTTTTTGCAGACAAGTTGGTTTGCCTAACATTGAATTTAATTAAAGTGCATTTCAGAGTTGGCTGGTCAAACACTACAGCATTAAATTTGTTTTCTGAGGCCAATTACTCCAGTCCTAGTGTGAAAATTATTTTTGTGTAAAAGGTGATGTTTTACTTTTCAGAGATGTTTCTTCCCAGCTCCTCAATTCACCTTCCTTGTCTCATCACATTAGATGTCATCTGTAGCCAAATGAGTCTGGTTAATTTGTTCCAAGTCAGTTGTCAATGTAATAGTGGACAAAACCAAACTGAGCTGAAATGCCTTTGTGATGAACAGTTTATGAATCTCCTCCTCAAGTATTACCAGAAGAGATATCTCTTGGGCATGAAGAGGACAGAACAGTATGGCAAAAGGAGCAGTGGGTGGAGGGGGGTGGGTGTGGGAGATGGTGGTGGCAAGTGCCTGAATATGAGGAAAAAGTTAGCCATGGCTCAATCTTTCCAATGTCCAGAGTAGCCTTAAGTCTGTAATGGACAGCAGGACCATCCTGAAGTTTTGGTTTCCAAACAAGACAAGCAAGTTTAAACTAAAGAAAAAGATTAATCTGAAGAAGAGTCAAACCAAACTCAAAATGTCAACTCGTTTTTTCTCTCCACAGTTTCTCTAGCAGTGTTTAAATTTTATTTAAATTCAAACTTCTGATGGGCTGATTTAGTATACCCAGAACCCTCTGAGAATAACACCTCCCCAAATTACCTCCCTGAATGGTAATTACCTGACTTTACTACTCAACTGGTATGATGACTTTCCACCTGGCTAGTCACCTGACCTTATGGTGATATATTTTACCTCTTTAACTCCTCAACCTGAGCCTTTTGGATTAGGATTATCTCTCAATGAATCTCCCGCAGGTTCTGTCAGAGCAACCTATTTGGGTTCACAGAGTCTACATAAATCTCCACCCAAAGGAAGAAAGGCAGCTGAAGGGTATTACCTCCGAGCCATCAGTACACGTTTTTCAGCTAGATTGTAATTTCTCTGATGCTCTTAGTGTCTGAGTGAACCTTCTCAGAACATATTTAATCACTATAGAGAATAGGTATTGGGTTCACTTAGTGTTTGATACAGAAGGTTCAATGAGCTGATTTAAGATTTAAGTAAATTAATAAATTTAGAGCCATAAAAAACATGGAATTTTGTTTGAACAAAAAGGATATCAAGTAGAAAGATAACATCATGAAAATAAAAGATAATTTGTTCTTACTAATGGGCAGCTTGGTGGCTCACAGTGTCAGGGAACCAGATTCGATTCCAGCCATGGGCAACTGTCTGTGCGGAGTTGGCACATTCTCCCCGTGTCGGTGTAAGGTTTAGCTGGATGCTCTGGGTTTTTTTCTCTCAGTCCAAAGATGTATAGGCCAGATGGATTAGCCATGGGAAATATAGAGTTATAGGGATAGAGTAGCATGTGGCTCTGGGTGGGATGGTCTTTGGAGAGTCACTGTGGACTCGATGGGCTGAATGGCCTGTTACCCCACTATAGGGATTTTATTTCTATGAGAAAATCTAAACTCTAACTTTCATAAATCTAAACTCATACAAGGAAAAGAAAGCAATAATATCCATCAACTATCAAAGTAATATTGCCTCCATCTAAGAATGAAAAACGTGTTAGGTTTAGAATGATTCTGAAGGGGAGGTGACCGATATCAACACCTCTCCAGAAATGAATCTAACCCTTTAGGTTCTGCTAAGATATTTTTTTAAAAGTTGATGTTGTATAATTTAAAAATGTCATGGTAGATGGTTTTTCAATCAAGAACACACCGTTGCTAATCATTATCCCATATTTGATTAGATTGCTTTCCTATTGTAATTAGGTTTCCCATTCCATTTCCAACAGTCATGGTGGTCAAAATCTTTGGTAAAGCCACCGTGTATGCTCAGATAATAAGAATTGGGGGTCTTGTGTTCCTTTATCAGGTTTATTTATCCAAACTAACATTGTATTACTTGTTCTAGTTGCCAACACAACAATCCCCAAGATAATAGTTTTTAGTTTTGTCTAATCTTTATCAACAATTTCAATTTTTTGCAAAGGGTGTTGGCCAATTTTTTTGTCTCACAACAATGAAGCTTCTTTAACAGTTTCACGAAAAAGTAATTTCTTGTATCCATTCCATATGTTTTAGCCTTAACTCCTTCGTGATTCGATGCACATAGACCAGAAAACACTGATTTGATTGTGTATTTGCTTATTGTTGACATATTTACCCACTTAGCAATTGCAAGATTTGAGATAAAACTTAGCTGAATGCGGCAGCATCAGTTGTAAAAGGAAAGTGGAGCTGGACAGTGTCCTTTCGTCACATTCTTGTATGCTCACGAGACTTCTCCTTAACTGGAAGTGAAATCACAGCTGAGAATGTGTCCTGATTTAGAGTCATAGAGACATAGAGATGTACAGCATGGAAACAGACCCTTCGGTCCAACCCGTCCATGCTGACCAGATATCCCAACCCAATCTAGTCCCATCTGCCAGTACCTGGCCCATATTCCTCCAAACTCTTCCTATTCATATACCCATCCAAATGCCTCATAAATGTTGCAATTGTACCAGCCTCCATCACTTCCTCTGTGTGAAAATGTTGCCCCTTAGGTCTCTTTTATATCTTTCCTCTCTCACCGTAAACCTATGCCCTCTAGTTCTGGACTCCCCGACCCCAGGGAAAAGGCTTTGTCTATTTACCCTATCCATGCCCCTCATAATTTTGTAAACCTCTCTAAGGTCACCCCTCAGACTGCGATGCTCCAGGGAAAAGAACCCCAGCCTGTTCAGCCTCTCCCTATAGCTCAAATCCTCCAATCCTGGTAACATCCTTGTAAATCTTTTCTGAACCCTTTCAAGTTTCACATCTTTCCGATAGGAAGGAGACCAGAATTGCATGCAATATTCCAGCAGTGGCCTAACCAATGTCCTGTATAGCCACATCATGGCCTCCCAACCCCTGTACTCAGTAGTCTGACCAATAAAGGAAAGCATACCAAATGCCTTCTTCACTATCCTATCTACCTGCGACTCCACTTTCAAGGACCTATGAACCTGCACTCCAAGGTCTCTTTGTTCAGCAACACTCCCTAGGACCTTGCCATGAAGTGTATAAGTCCTGCTAAGATTTGCTTTCCCAAAATGCAGAGCCTCGCATTTATCTGAATTAAACTCCATCTGTCACTTCTCAGCCCATTGGCCCACCTGGTCCAGATCCTGTTGTAACCTAAGGTAACCCTCTTCGCTGTCCACTACACCTCCAATTTTGGTGTCATCTGCAAACTTACTAAATGCACCTCTTGTGCTCGCATCCAAATCATTTATGTAAATGACAAAAAGTAGAGGGCCCAGCACCAATCCTTGTGGCACTCCACTGGTCACAGGCCTCCAGTCTGAAAAACAACCCTCCACCACCACCCTCTGTCTTCTACCTTTGAGCCAGTTCTGTATCCAAATGGCTTGTCATTGATTGGACAACCTAGGCTGAAACCTGAAGAGACTGTCTTATGAGGACAGACAGAGTAGATTAGCACTGTACTCATTGAAATTTAGAAGAATGAGAGGCACCTTTAGATTAGATTAGATTACTTAGATTATATTAGATTACTTACAGTGTGGAAACAGGCACTTCGGCCCAACAAGTTCACACCACCCTGCCGAAGCGCAACCCACCCATACCCCTACATTTACCCCTTACCTAGCACTCCGGGCAATTTCACATGGCCAATTCACCTGACCTGCACATCTTTGGACTGTGGGAGGAAACCGGAGCACCCGGAGGAAACCCACGCAGACACGGGGAGAACGTGCAAACTCCACACAGTCAGTTGCCTGAGGCAGGAATTGAATCCGGGTCTCTGGCGCTGTGAGGCAGTAGTGCTAACCACTGTGCCACCATGCCGCCCTTATTGAATCATACAAAATTCTTAGACACAGGACAGGGTTAATGCGGAAAGGCTGTTTCCCATTGGGGGAGAGTCGAGGACCAAAGGCTATCATCTCAGAATGAGCGGGTCGCACATTTAAGACAGAGAAGAGGAGGAATTTCTTCTCTCAGAGAATAGTTAATCTCTGTAATTCTTTACTGCGGAGGGCTGTTAAGGCTAGGGCATTAAATATGCCCAAAGATGAGACAGAGTTTTAATCAGTAAGGGTCATAGAGTCATAGTCATAGAAATGTGCAGCATGGAAACAGACCCTTCAGTCCAACTCAACCCTAACTTAATCGAGTCCCATTTGCCAGAACTTGGCCCATATCCCTCTAAACCCTTCCAATTCATATACCCATCCAGATGCCTTTCAAATGTTGCAATTGTACCAGCCTCCACCATTTCCTCTGGCAGTTTATTCCAAACATGCACCACCCTCTTTGTGAAAAAGTTGCCCCTTAGATCCCTTTTCAATTCTTCCCCTCTCTCCCTAAACCTATGCCCTCTAGTTCTGGACTCCCCCCACCCCAGGGAAAAGAACTGGAATCAAGGGAAATGGGGAAAAAGCAGGAAAGTGGAGTTGAATATTACTGGATGAGACATGACCTCATAAAATGGCACAGCAGACTCAATGGGCTGTATGGCCTACTTCTCTTCTTACATTTCTGGCTTTACATGAGCTGTTAATGAAACCACCAAGGAATAATTAGGGTAATAGTATTCAACCAAAACCAAAATAATTGGAATCAACGTTATTATCTAATGATCAATAAAAATAATTTCCAAGCTGCATTCTGCATTGCCATACAAGACAAAATTGTCTCTGAAAATGCTCTGAAGCTTTCTCCAACATAGGACAGTAGCAGATGGTGGCCAAGAGCTCATGTCAGACGGGATAAACTGGGATAACAGAATAAATGAAGTGATCTGCTTGACAAATACCAGAACTTTTCTAATGCCATTCCTGTGCTCTCCAAAAATTGAATTTACTGATTATGTGGAGCAAGCAACGAAAGTCGAGTAAATGTATGGTTGCTTGTCGCATCCATTTTCATATATGGGGACAGGAGAAAAACATGACAGCCTCTCCAAATAATTTTCTCTGAATAGAGAACTTTTTTCTTAATCTGACAATTTGTCATCTTGAATTCAACAAATCAGAAATGAATGACTGGGGCAGAGATCATGAACAGGCTGATTGGTTCCAGCTATGATTGGAAGATTTATGTCAACTATCATACGCCAGTAAACTGTCAAGTACAGGTCATTAAACAGCAAAATAGCAGAACAACTTCTCAAAGCCATCAACCCCAGCAAACATTGAAGGGATCAAGAAGCCAGAAAAAGCTAGCTCCAGGGGCATCAATTGTTTACCTCAAAAAAGTGGATCCATTGGCAATACTGGGACCTTTCACAGTCAGATTTCTATATTTAAGAGGTGTTTTTGAATTCAGAATACAAATAATGAATTTATGAAGAAACATGCACTGAACAGTGTGACCCAAAATATGACTTATGAAATGAAGAATCAGATGACCTGAATGAAAGATTTATAACAGCTCAATTTCTGAGCTTTGAAGTGTCTGATTATGCATTAGCTGAGAAAGAAGGTGGCTCATTGTTAACCACACAGTGAGTCTCAGTAGGAGATTTTGCAAAGTCTCTGATAAAAATGTTCCTTCCATCTCTCTGCAGTGTAAATGCAACTGATTTCAGAATCCTACTCTTCTCAATGCACATTAAATATGTTAGAGTTGCACTGCCTTGGTTGCAGCTTTATAAATTGGGCATTCCCAATGTAAAACTGGAGTGAATTCATTAGGGTAAAGTAGCAAACCAAATTAAAGGATTTTCAGCATATTCCAATCAAGGAACAAAAAGCAATATAATAAAATTATTTTTAAAAATACCTGCACAGTGCAAATTAAAGATTTGTTATTTGGTAATTCAGAATTTGATCATTGTGGGAAAAAAAGACATATTTTGTGAAAACTATTCAGCTTGCACTCATCAGGACAAATTGCAACAATACAATCAAGTAGAAAACTGCATCAGAGCAGAGTGATGATTGGTTTGCAACTTTGTCAAATGGACTCAAGGTTTTCCCCTAGATAGTGAGTGAGATTGTCACTGTTTAAAAATCCAGCCCCTTCTCTGTTCTCTGAAATGAATGTACAATATCTGACACTATTGAAACCGAAGTGAGATCTCATCTGAGTATCTATTCATCAACTAACTTCAGTAAAACAGGTTAATTGGTCATTATGTCATTGTTGTGAGTTTGTTGTGAGCTGAATTTCCACAATTATAACAATGACTACACTACAAATATAGTCCAACAACTGTAAAGCACCTTCAATATAGAATGTAATGTTATGGCCAGACCAAACCCCCTCAAAATATGAAGAAGACAGCCTAAACTCTAACGTTCTCTTATTTTAAAGGAAAGTGTCAGATGTTGCATTCTGGGTGCAATTCAATTCATCAAACTAACAGTCTTGAAGCAAAACACCCTTTATTCATACTCCATAGTTAAAATATAATAATAGAAAGAAGGAGTTGGAATAACTTAACTCTGTTGGAAAACTTAACAGAATAATAGATTATTTAACTACTAAACAGTAACTGCTTTAATATAGAAACAGCTCATAAATGCACGCTTGGCAAAGGCAAATTCAGTTAAGTAGATTATCTCATATGTAATTCTTCAATCCAGGAGGAAAAACATCAAGAGAAAAATCAGAGAGAGAGAGAGTAGCAGGGAGAGATGTATTACATCTTCTAAACTCTGCTTCAAGACTCCAGCAACTGCAACTGAAAAACTAAAACTAAAAATCCTGTCTTGACACCACCCATTCAGGCTGCTTCCAACATTACAATAAAAAACTTCAAGGCCTCACACACTGTTTACTTTATGGGCTTTGAAGCAGACTGCTTGGCATCTCTGCCTCAACCTTTCTTCATAAAAACAAGGACCAAATACACCTCTTAAAGCCTTGGTATTATTACAATAACCTGTGCTATTAATTTCAGTATTAGGATTTGCGAGATTGAAGTTTGAAGTTTTGTGACTATATGGTTTAATTTTACTGTTTGGAATATTTGAAAAGATGAACAGAGATTTCTTCCAATTAAATCTATTGTTACCTTCAAGACCCATACAGTGAATCATCGTCTGCATGAACCAAAAAGCATTGTGTTAACATTGAAAGAAAAGTGGGGGTGGAGAGAGCTCTGTCTGCAAATGAACAATTAAGTAATGGCATGTCTAGATATTTTTCATCAACCTGTTCACAGATGGTATGTCACACCTTGCAAGTGTGTCACTGCACAGCTTAGAGAGAATGTTGCGCTGGAGCAGATGAGAGTCCTAAGCCTAGTTACTTGACTGATATGATTGATTGATTAGTTGAAAGTATACTCCACATATCTGTTCTTTCTGGAGTAGGTTATGGGACATTGGCCATTTGTTAGCTCAGAGGTGATTGCCAGATGAAAAAACAGTGTGACAACGAGGAACAACAAGCATCCATAGTTATGCCCCTGTCAAAATCAGTTTGGGTAAGTGTCATTTTAGTGCAGAAGCTGGGTATGCTGCAGAGATTGACAAATGCCTCTATTTCTTAAAATGTTACGTTATCCACAAGGTGCAAGCTCAGACCATGATGCAATATTCCACATTCCAATATTCAATATGTTCAACTCTAACAAGAATCAAGAAGCCTGATACTATCAAGGCAAAGTCACCAAATGATCCCAAACACAAATGTTAAAACTTTCTCCCCACTATTGGCTGATGTGGTAGCACTATGTACTAGGTCTGAGGTGCACTGCACCAAGTGGCCAAGGCTCCTTTGACAGTGCTTTTGAAACTCATGATCACTTCTACTGAGAAGAATAGGGATAGAAAACAGATAGCATGTGACTTGAAGAAGAAAGAGTCAAAAACTCAATTTACCTTGGGAACATTTGAAGTGTACTGCACTTTCAGTTTCTCACCCAAATGCCAGACAGTACCAATCAAGCTTCCATGCGCAATCAGTGCTCATGACAGGTCATTACAAAAGAGCCATTTGCAGAAGTCTACTGCACCAGATTGTCAACTTGGACTGTGATGAATTATCTGGAGTCAGATTTAGAGATGAAAGTGTTACCCTAAACTATAGCTAATGTTACTGTACAATGTCCTAAATAGTTTGAAAACATTTGGAATATAGGAGTTCCATTAATCAAAAGAAGCTACTGGTTTTGCAAGCTTTCCATGCACCCATCCAACCCATGACACCTCATCCTAAATTTTACATGGATATTGTGATTGTTCAGTGCCTTTCCCTGACTTTTAACTCTGCACTCTGCCATTGAAGAGTTAATCACATTTACATCATGGCACTTGACTCTCTTTGTACGAGATATTGCTTCAATCTAGGAGGTAAAAACAATGACTGCAGATGCTGGAAACCAGATTCTGCATGTGACTTGAAGACTTGAGGGCGGAGGTGCGGGATGTGGACGAGATGCATTGGAGGGAATCTTTAACCACGTGGGAAGGGAAATTGCGGTCTCTAAAGAAGGAGGCCATCTGGTGATCGTCCACATCCCGCACCTCCGCCCTCAGACCCAACCTCTCCAACCGCCACAAGGATAGATCGCCCCTGGTGCTCACCTTCCACCCTACAAACCTCCGCATAAACCAAATCATCCGCCGACATTTCCGCCACCTCCAAACAGACCCCACCACCAGGGATATATTTCCCTCCCCACCCTCTCCGCCTTCCGCAAAGACCTTTCCCTCCGTGACTACCTGGTCAGGTCCACGCCCCCCTACAACCCACCCTCCCATCCTGGCACTTTCCCCTGCCACCGCAGGAATGTAAAACCTGTGCCCACACCTTCTCCCTCACCTCTATCCAAGGCCCTAAAGGAGCCTTCCACATCCATCAAAGTTTTACCTGCACATCCACTAATATTATTTATTGTATCTGTTGCTCCCGATGTGGTCTCCTCTACATCGGGGAGACTGGGCGCCTCCTAGCAGAGCGCTTTAGGGAACATCTCCGAGACACCCGCACCAATCAACCAAACCGCCCCGTGGCCCAACATTTCAACTCCCCCTCCCACTCTGCCGAGGACATGGAGGTGCTGGGCCTCCTCCACCGCCGCTCCCTCACCACCAAACGCATGGAAGAAGAACGCCTCATCTTCCGCCTCGGAACACTTCAACCCCAGGGCATCAATGTGGACTTCAACAGCTTCCTCATTTCCCCTTCCCCCACCTCATCCTAGTTTCTAACCTCCAGCTCAACACTGTCTCCTTGACTTGTCCGGACTTGTCCGACCTGCCCAGCTCCTTTTCCACCTATCCACTCCACCCTCTCCTCCCTGACCTATCACCTTCATCTCCTCCCCCACTGACCTATTGTACTCTATGCTACTCTCTCCCCACCCCCACCCTCCTCTAACTTATCTCTCCACGCTTCAGGCTCTCTGCCTTTATTCCTGATGAAGGGCTTTTGCCCGAAACGTCGATTTTGCCTGTCCTCGGATGCTGCCTGAATTGCTGTGCTCTTCCAGCACCACTAATCCAGAATTGCTTCAATCTAGTAGACTTCAGGAATACTAGTCAACTTTTGTGGGTTTGCACAACTGGTGAATAGGATTGGGAGCTTTTTTAAAAAAATATTAATGAAGAGAAAATATCAAACAAAGCACCAAAGGAAAACAAAGCAAAGAAGCCCAAAAGAAAGCATGATGACAAGTCTTGGAGTTCAACCTGGATAAATGTGAAGTGATGCATTTTGGAAGGTCGAACTTGAATGCTGAATATAGGATGAAAGACAGGATCCTTGGCAGCGTGGAGGAACAGTGGGATTTTGGTGGTCAAGTGCATAGGTCCCTCAAAGTTGCAACTCAAGTGGAGAGGGCTGTTAAGAATGTAAATAATGTTTTGACTTTCATTAACAGGGAGATCGAGTTTAAGAGCCGTGAGGTTTTGCGGCAGTTTTACAAGTCCCTGGTGAGACCACACTTGGAATATTGTGTCCACTTCTGGTCGCCCTACTACAGGAAAGATGTGGAGGTTTTGCAGAGTGTGCAAAGAAGGTTTACCAGGATGCTGCCAGGACTGGAGGGCTTGCCTTATGAAGAGAGGTTGACTAAGCTCAGACTTTTCTCTCTGGAGAGAAGGAGAAAGGGAGGTGACCTGATCGAGGTGTACAAGGTAATGAGAGGGATGGATAGAGTCAATAACCAGAGACTTTTCCCCAGGGCAGGATTAACTGCCACAAGGTGTCATAGTTTTAACGTGTTAGGAGGAAGGTATAGAGAAGATGTCGGAAGTAGGTTCTTTACGCAAAGAGTTATGAGTGCATGGAATGTGTTGCCAGTGGTGGTGGTGGAAGCAGAGACATTAGGGACATTTAAGCAACTGCTGGACGTGCACATGGACAGCAGTGAATTGAGGAGTACATAGGTTATGTTATTTTATTTTAGATTAGGATTAATCCTCGTCAGAACATCGTGGGCCAAAGGGCCTTTTCTGTGCTGTACTTTTCTATGTTCTATGTTCTAAGCCATAGTACATCTCTGCAGAAGTCCAAGATCAAGTCTCCTGGTAATTCTTCTCATGATAGAAGGTAAGGGTTAAAAGTAGATCTTATTCTCAAAAATTAATTTTTAATCTAAAACCACATTCTTCTTCCTGTATAACAATGGAAGACAATACTCACTTCATATTATTGCTTATCTACATAAAACTAGCACAATGGATTCCTCAGTGTATCAGTAGCTTTTATTCTATTTTCTATCTACAAATGCCAGTAGCAATGAAACACAACTACTTCAGACTGGTTTGTACTTTATTACTGGAAGGGAATATCCTCTTATCTGTTAGAGAGTACATAATGATTCTAAGGTAGATTGATCTCCCATCTGTAAAGCACTGAATGCTACAAATCCCTGCAAGCAAAGACTGAGATATAATTTAATATACAAACAAAAATAAAATGACAACAAACTTTGAAACTCCAGAACTGAAAATGTACCCGAATGCATTATGCAATTGGAAAGCAGCAGCCACTATTTTCTGAATAAGTAAATTGTTGCTTTCGGGACATCTAGGAATAAAGAAATTACTGTCTGCTTTTAGATTGTCTATTTTGTGGAACTTTCTCTGATCTTATAACGTTGACCTCTTACACATTGCATCTGAGAGAGTATTTTAGAGTTCATTATAGCTAGTGCATCATTTACAAACAGAAATAAGATAAAGCTGGATTTACTTATTAAATTAAGGCAATTTTATATTATACTGCAAGAATTGACCTTCTTAGAAGGGGTTCAGTACACCCATCATACATTGAACATTAGAAAGAGATTTGAGTTACACATCTGAAGATTCTATTGTCTGACCTCTGGCGTATAATTTTAGATAGCTGTGCTCGGGGAAAATAAAAGAAAATAAAAGATACTGACAGTTGTTTCACCTCAAAACTTTTAGGAAATGATTGATTACCACTGTTAAGAACTATCGTAATGCCTTTAACATTCACTGATCATCAGCTCCAATGAAAGATCATAGCCTATCTCTGTCCAACATTTCTAATATACCTTTTCACGGCACATTTTGGTTTTGAGAGTTGAATGCTAGATTACTTATTATTTGTGAAAGTAACCATTGAAGGATAAATGTTGACGAGAGGTTTCTTCCAAATCTTTTTTGAATCATTATATAAATTTTTTTTAAAATAAACAAATCTAATGGGTATACCCAGTCAATCAGGTAAGATCAATGGAGTGGGATACAGAGTTAAATTTTCAGCTTGATGATCTTTCATTGGAGCTGATGATCAGTGAATGTTAAAGGCATTACGATAGTTCTTAACAGTGGTAATCAATCATTTCCTAAAAGTTTTGAGGTGAAACAACTGTCAGTATGTTTTATTTTCTTTTATTTTCCCCGAGCACAGCTATCTAAAATTACACCCCAGAGGTCAGACAATAGAATCTTCAGATGTGTAACTCAAATCTCTTTCTAATGTTCAACAAATAGTTTTGTCAGAGATTATTTCAGACTGATAGCAAAGATCGCATTCTGGTCGGTAAGCTCCTTTCCAACTGACCTGTGAATTACGTTCTGACATCCTCCTTCTGACAGTTTTGATACACACAAACAGGTGCTTGGCCTTTCAACATTTACAAAAACTTATAATGTCAACTGATAGTTTCAGCCGTTATTGAACTGCTCATCTGATAGTTATACAGCTGTCCAATTGTTTGTGAGGTGGAATGAAAAGAGACTCCAATAAATGCATCAATAATAATACTGTACACGCTACTAGGTGGGATTGAGGTTCACAAGGAAGAGGTATTAGAAATCCTGCAGAGTGTGAAATTAGATAAATCCCCTGGGCCGGATGTGCTTTATCCTAGGGTCCTCTGGGAAGCCAGGGAGGAGATTGCCGAGCTTTTGGCATTGATCTTTAAATCGTCATTGTCTCCAGGAATAGTGCCAGAAGACTGGAGGATAGCAAATGTGGTTCCCCTGTTCAAGAAGGGGAGTAGAGACAACCCTGGTAATTATAGACCAGTGAGTCTTACTTCAGTTATTGGTAAAGTGTTGGAAAAGGTTATAAGAGATAGGATTTATAATCATCTAGAAAAGAATAATTTGATTAGGACGGTTTTGTGAAGGGTAGGTCGTGCCTCACAAACCTTAATGAGTTCTTTGAGAAGGTGACCAAACAGGTAGATGAGAGTAAACCAGTTGATGTGGTGTATATGGATTTCAGCAAGGCGTTCGATAAGGTTCCCCACAGTAGGCTATTGTGCAAAATGCGGAGGAATGAGATTGTGGGAGATATAGCAGTTTGGATCAGTAAGTGGCTTGCTGAAAGAAGATAGAGGGTGGTGGTTGATGGGAAATGTTTATCCTGGAGTCCAGTTACTAGTGGTGTACCGCATAGGTCGGTGTTGGGTCCACTTCTGTTCGTCATTTTTATAAATGACCTGGATGAGGACATACAAGGGCGGGTTAGTAAATTTGCAGATGACACTAAGGAGTTGTGATAGTGATGAAGGATGTTGTAGGTTACGGAGAGACAGCTGCAGAGCTGGGCTGCGAGGTGGCAAATGGAGTTTAATGCGGACAAGTGTGAGGTGATTCACTTTGGTCGGAGTAACCGGAATGCAAAGTACTGGGCTATTGGTAAGATTCTTGGTAGTGTAGATGAGCAGAGAGATCTCGGTGTCCAGATCCTTGAAAGTTGCCACCCAGGTTGATAGGGTTGTTAAGAAGGCATACAGTGTTTTAGCTTTTATTAATAGAGGGATCGAGTTCCGGAACCATGAGGTTATACTGCAGTTGTGATAGATTTAAGACAGATGTCAGAGGCAGGTTCTTTACACAGAGAGTGGTAAGGACGTGGAATGCCCTACCTGCTAATGTAGTCAACTCAGCCACGTTACAGAGATTGAAACAATCCTTAGATAAGCTCAAGGATGATTTTGGGATAGTGTAGGGGGATGAGCTGAGAATAGTTCACAGGTCGGCGCAACACCAAGGGCTGAAGGGCCTGTTCTGTGCTTATTGTTCTATGTTCTATGTTCTAATTGAAGATATTTTCTGTTCAACCTGTTATTGTATATTTCTGTAGCAGATAGGGCTTGAAGCAGAGTTCCCTTGTACAGAGTTCCCTTGTACAGACATATGGATAGTATGACTGTGCCAGAAGAACCCCTCATCATAGAATCTTTACAATGCAGAATGAGACCATTCAGCCCATTGCGTCCCTCTGAAAAGCCCCATCCAACCCAGTTCTCGCGAACCCCACATAGTTTTCTTACAATAGCTAACCCACCTAACCTCCAACATCCCTGGACACCAAGGGCAATTTTTAGCATGGCTAGTTCTCCTAATCTGCACATCTTTGGACTGTGGGAGGAAACTAGCACACCCAGAGGGAACCTGCGCAGACATGGGGAGAACGTGTAAACTCTACACAGACAGTGATCCGAGGCTGGAATTGAACTTGGGTCCTTGGTACTGTGAGGCAACAGTGCTAACCACTGAGCCACTGTGCCATCTCTCAGTATTCAACTCTATGATGTAGACAGTCTCTTACCTCAGAAAGATAGCTTCTTTATTTGGAAGTCACAGAATCAATCACAGTACATTTGAATTGTCAAATGCTAGGTTGGGAGAGCTCAGGAGTTTCTATGAGTAGGCATGCTTTTAAGGTGGGCAAAAGTGAGGACTGCAGATGCTGGAAACCAGAGTTTAGATCAAGTCATGAGGACAGTGCTGTCCTACCTGCCAATCTCCCTTTCCACCTATCTGCTCCACCCTCCCCTCTGACCTACCACCTCCATCCCCACCCCCATTCACCTATTGTAGTCTTTGCTACCTTCCCCCACCCTCCCCTCTGACCTATCACCTCCATCCCCACCCCCATTCACCTATTGTACTCTTTGCTACCTTTTCCCACCCTCCTCCCTGACCTATCACCTCCATCCCCACCCCTATTCACCTATTGTACTCTTTGCTACCTTTTCCCACCCTCCCCTCTGACCTATCACCTCCATCCCCACCCCTATTCACCTATTGTACTCTTTGCTACCTCCTCTTCAATTTGAGGTAACCTTAGGCAAGGGGTTCTCACAAGTTGGATGAAGATGCTGGCTTTGTTCAGAATGATTTTGAAGACATCCTTGAAGTGTTGCATCTGCTTTCCAGGCAAATATTTGCTGTAATGGAGCTCAGAGCAGAGGGTTTGGTATGTAAGTCTTACATCAGACATTGGGATGATGTGGATAACCGCAGTTTGATTGATTGACCATATTCAGTGCCTCAGTGCTGGGGATGTTGGCCTGAAAGAGGACACTGATAAAATGCCTGTCTTCCATTGCTTTGCAGGAATTGGCAGAAGTAAGACTGGTGACATTGGGGGACCTGATGTATCAGCAGTAAATTGTCCAGGTCACCAAAACTCACCATATAGAAAGGGGTTGAGCTTGTCTTTGTATTCAAACCCTCTGTTCTGCAGGTAGACATTTTTTTTTTCTGATAAAGTGGAATTTCATCAATGTTTGCTGACACTGAGAGAAGTTTCTGATATTCGACAACAGAGGTTGGAGCAGTCTTGGTTTTGAACTGGAGGTGAAGAAGTTTGTACAGTATCTCCTTCATCCTGTAGAGAAGCTCCTCTCCAGATGGGATGGAATGTTGTGACAAGAAAAATGGAGAAGAGCTATTTGTGAGATGACAGCCTTACTTGACCCTAACTTATGCTCAAACTTGGTCTGTAAAGAATCCATTACTGACGATAGCAGCCAATATAGAAACACTTAGTCATCTCCAAGGAAAGGGTAGCAGCTATACTTGATGTCCAGGTCCAGCAGAACATGCAGAGGCTGCTGGATATGCCATTGGACCTTCAGCCTGAGCAGTATGGTAATGGCTAAGCAAGAGGGGATAAGGCACCTCGACCTCACCCACAGATGCTCCTTCTCCTCAAGGAGTCAGGAAGATGCCAGTGAACATCAACAGGAAGGAGAAGAACCAACAAGCATGCTTTATCTCAGGACATTGTAAAGATGGCCTGCTGCTCAGACAACCTTTGCCAGTAACCCCATTGTGTCCAGAAATGCAAGCTAGGGAAGAGGTGCCTACAATAGGGCAGCATGGTGGCTTGTTGGAATTCCTGTCTGTATGGAGCTTGCATGGTCTCCTTGTGTCTGTGTGGGTTTCCTCTGGGTGTCCTCATTTCCTCCCACAGTCCAAAGATATGCAGGTTAAGCAGTTTGGCCTACCTAAGTTGTTCCTAGTGTCCAGACATGTGAAAACTAAATGGATCAGCCATGGTGAAAGCCCCACGCAGGATGATGGGGTTGTGGGTGAGATGCTCATTGGAGGGTTAGTGCAGACTTAATTGGCTGAATGGCACTGTCGGGATTCTATAATTCTATGAAGAGACCCTTAGCAGGCCAGAAGTCGCAAGATCTCAGACAACTGGACCAACATGGTCAGCACAATACCTTTCCATGGATATACAATATTGGCATCTTTAATGAGGTGTTCTGTAGCTATCCTCTATCACACAAAAACCAATAATCCCACTGTGGACCAGGAATGTTTGTGGCACTTATGGGTGAGTTAGGATATACCCATTGCAAGATCTTCCTGGCTAATCCACATACACCAGGAGGGCTTGCTTCCCATGGTCACACACCAATTGCACATTCAGGGAGTGAAATCCCTTTTGGTTAATGAATGCTGCCGACTGATCCCAGGGAGCTCCTAGCATTACTTGTGTGGAGTCAATTGCCTTTAGCAATTGTGGAAATCCTGCAGTGGCAGCAAATCTCATGGATCTGGCTGCCTGGCTCATGATGATCCCAATTAATTGAGTTGCATTGTTTTCCCTGGACAAAGCATTGCTCATTGCACTGATACATCTGTGAGTGGCTGACAATGCCCAGATCCTCAGTGGGTCTCTGGAAAGAGTAGCTGATAAAGACGTTAATACCCCATGGACTTTCAATACTGCTGGCACTGGATTGTCTCCTGATCCACATGGACACAGACATTCCCAGAGGAGATGGAATCTGTGAATAACGCAACTTGGAATATCCAGAGCCACCACTGGCATGGTCTCTGATTGGTCCACCTTCTCCTCGCCGTCACACCAGTGCCCTGAATGCCAGAATTCCGTGTTGTTTGACTCTCTCTTGTTCTTCCTCATAGTTGTCCTTGCTACAGCTCTGCCTGGCCCTGGACCACCCTTTCTAGGTTTCTCTGCAACTGAACAACGGCTAGCAGGAGTTGACTGAACCCTCACCATGCCCCATTGCCCGACTCCCTGTAAGACACAAGACAAAGAGTCACAGTCTGCAGAGAAAGCAAAGAAATTGAAAACCTTTTCACTAAATGTGCTTCAACTTCGTCTCAGAAGTGATCATGTCAGATAATTCAGGTGGGAGAATGACGAAGATTGTTTCGATTCACTCATCTGCAATTGCTTTTGCAAGGAGAAGCACAGAAATCGACAGCAGGGGAAAAGGCCTGTCATGTTTGTGCCAGTCAGAAACAACCATCTAACTATGCCTAATCCCATCTTCCAGTGTATGCATTAACATCACAAGTACATATTGAAATACTTCTTTAATGTCATGAAGGGCTCTGCCTCTATAACACTTCCAGGCAGTGAGTCGGACTGTTTAAAAGCCTGGGGTTATAGAAGGAATGTTGCACTTCGAAAACAACATTTCATAACTCATTGCAAGTCTCATTTACACTGATGTTTTGTTCAAGCAGTAGGGAAGCTGTTTGCAGTTGTGGCAGTACCAAAGGGTGTTTACAAAGTGAGATTTGGCTGGCAACAGATTGCTGATTGGTTCATGGAGTTGTGACCAGATGTGGATACCAGGGGCCATCAGCCTGAGAACATCTACAGAGGAACTTCGATTATCTGAACGACACAGGCGTGGACTATTTTGCTCGGATAATCAAATGTTCAGGTAATCGAATGCCGGATAACAGAGTTTGGCCAAGCATCGGGACCTTGCGATCTTGTTTGGATAATCTTAAATTCGCATAACTGAATATCGGATAATCGAGTTTCCTTTGTATCTGATTGCTTCTTGGGTAGTGGAAATGGCTTGCGGGTGTGAATGATACTGACGGGAGGCTTTAGACTGCTGCAAGGGGCAGATTATGAGTCTTTCTTGCCAGTAAAACACCTAAAGGCTGAAGAAAGGCAGTTTATTTTCCCTCAGCAGCTGCTGTAAGCTGTGGCCTTTATCCAGTAATTCAGACTTTGCAGTTAATGTACCAATCACCTCTACCTCCTGCAAACAAGTGAAAAGAATTTGGAACAAAAAGATTGATGAACAGGGAATTAGAGTTTTAACTAATAAGGTTATATGTCAAATGTTCATAGCTGTTTACCTCTGTTTAGAATCAATTTATTTGTAATAGTTCTTGGTAACCTGTTTTTTTTTTTGGTTTTCTGTAAGTTTTGGTCTATTTGACAGACTAATTGTGGACTTTATATTAAGTTGAAAAACTCTTTAATTTTGTGACTACTCTCGAGATAACAAGGCTTCAATTCCAGTGTGCTACCCCAGTGACAATTAAACTAGCTAATTCCGGACGAGGGATGTAAACTCAGCAAGGATTAATTCAATGCTGGCTGTATGGTTTGCTGGTCTAGGTCTGTTGGGATGAATCTTGCAACAGAATTGGACCTGAAAACTCCTGAGTAATGAGTTGGTACTTTTTAACTGATCCATGTCAGATTATTAGGATTCTGAGCTCAGATCAAAAGATTTGAGCTCATATCGCACATATGCAACATGCAAAAATGATCCAGATTCATGATTCACCTCATCTTAATTTGTTCTTCCCATCAATTATAGGTTAGTAGTCACTTTCTTTGATAGTATATGATGCTTAAGTGTATTGAAGTTGACTTAATGTGATTAACAGCGTCTCAACTGTCAAAAAGCCTTTACTGGAATTCACTAACAAGATTACCACAGACACACACATGCACACACTCTCACACACTCTCTCTCTCTCACACACACAAACAAGCACATGTGCATGCACACACCCACATATACACACATGCATACACAACTACTTTAGTCATAATCATTAATAGTACTTTAACCATCTTCCCATTAAAAGCACATTTAGTTCTTGAAGCCTGACATTGCAAGGGAGTTTAATTAATAAACATTAGATTCAATCATTAACTCAGGCTTTCTGAATAATCTTCTCGTTTTAGTGATGTTTATACAAATCCTTTACTTAGTGGGAAAGTTATCTCCAAGGCAGTACCTGTGCTGATGTAATCATCGCGTGTTTAATTAAAATTATCAAAATATCAGAAATAGGTGACAGAGTAACAAAGATACTTTTAACTGTCTTTGAAACAAAGGATGGAGATCCATCATTAAAAATACATTTCTTACACTCTCAGTAAAACTACCATTAACCAACTTGATTGCATCTGGCTCAGTTCACAATATCTAAGATTTGCAATTATGACTTTTGGTTGTGCCAAGTTTGCTGATCTGAGCCAGGATGAGGAAAGAACTGCAGATATCATACAGCTGAAAATGTGTTGCTGGAAAAGCGCAGCAGGTCAGGCAGCATTCAAGGAGCAGGAGAATCGACATTTCGGTCATGAGCCTTTCTTCAGGAATGAGGAGAGTGTGGCAAGCAGGCTAACATAAAAGGTAGGGAGGAGGGACTTGGGGGAGGGATGTTGGAAATGCGATATGTGGAAGGAGGTTAAGGTGAGGGTGATAGGCCGGAGTGGGGGTGGGGGCAGAGAGGTCAGGAAGAAGATTGTAGGTTAGGAAGGTGGTGCTGAGTTCGAGGGTTGGGACTGAGACAAGGTGGGGGGAGGGGAACTGAGGAAACTGGAGAAATCTGTGTTCATCCCTTGTGGTTGGAGGGTTCCTAGGCGGATGATGAGGCGCTCTTCCTCCAGCCGTCGATGGACTCCTCCATCGCCAGATCATAGTTCCTTGGACTCCTCCATCGCCAGACCATAGCAACACGATGGCTGGAGGAAGAGCGCCTCATCTTCCGCCTAGGAACCCTCCAACCACAAGGGATGAACTCAGATTTCTCCAGTTTCCTCATTTCCCCTCCCCCCACCTTGTCTCAGTCCCAACCCTTGAACTCAGCACCACCTTCCTAACCTGCAATCTTCTTCCTGACCTCTCTGCCCCCACCCCCACTCCGGCCTATCACCCTCACCATAACCTCCTTCCACCTATCACATTTCCAACGGCCCTCCCCCAAGTCCCTCCTCCCTACCTTTTATCTTAGTCTGCTTGGCACACTTTCCTTATTCCTGAAGAAGGGCTCATGCCTGAAACATTGATTCTCCTGCTTCTTGGATGCTGCCTGACCTGCTGCGCTTTTCCAGCAAACACATTTTCAGCTCTGATCTCCAGCATCTGCAGTCCTCACTTTCTCCTGCAGATATCATACAGTCATGTACAGCACAACAAGAGACCATTCCACCCATTGAGTCTGTGCTAGCTCTCTGTAGAGGAATCCAGTGGGATAGTGAGTCCCATTCCCCTCTGGAGTATGCACAAGTTAGCTTGGTCAGATGCCTTTCCATGAGACTGAAGCCAGGTAAAATTTTGAAAAAGACTTCCCAACATCTTCAAATTGTGCCACAATGCAAATTATTCAGTGGAATGATTGCTACCATATTGGTTACAATTCCCACATTTGTCAGTCACGTCCTTAAGGTTGTGGGAACTACCTGCTACAGAATGGTTTAGTCAAACTCCAGAAAATCTCAAGAGTCATTCAAAAAGACCAAATAGTCATTTGTCATTTCCATGCCGAAGATATGACAAGTGAAACAAAGGTATTGGGATCAGCAGCTAATTAGAGTTATGTAAAATTACACACAACATCTAAGATCTCAAATTAGATAGCGTAAATCACTTGTAGACCAGATCAAATAAGTGCAAATATAATCTGATGACACAAGGTAAGGGGTGGGACTTATAGAATCATATTTCACTGAGCTTACCTTTGAATTTGAAGTAGACATCAATCTGCTTAAATCGACAATAACAAGCAATTAAAACTCATGCAGAAAAATGTTCTGCCCAAGTTCCAAGAACATGTACCAGCAAGAGATTTATTGATCCACATTTCATTGCCAAAACCCCAACAACTTTAATGTTCTCAACTACTCTATATTTTCATGTAGTTGCTGCATTTATTCTTAAATTGTCAATTGTACTTTCTGAAGAAAGATCACACTGGTATTCAACAGTGTAAGCAGCATTTGAACTAACGGATGTATGTTTCTGCAATGACCTTCTGGTTAAATTATGAGGATAGATTACACAATTATTTCTTCATTGGCATATGGATGTGGGCATCACTGGCAAGGCCAGCCTTTGTTGCCCTTTATCTGAATGATTCACCATTCAAGCAGTTAGGAATCATTCAATTTACCACAAAAATCACATTGCGACCAGATCAGATAAAGTTCACTAATGTCCTTTCCGAAAGAATGCTAGTGAATCAAATGGATTTTACTATAATCAATGATAATTCCATGGTCATCATTACTGACACGAGCTTGCAACAGATTTATTTTGTACATTAATTAATGCTAATTATTTATTATTGAATTAAATCCCACCAGCTACTAGGTGCGGTTTGAGCCCTGTTACCAAAGCATTAATCTAAATTTTGGGATTACGGGTTTAGTGATATTACCACTATGCCAAAGTCTTCCCAGGAAGTATTTCCTGGAATTGAAAAAGTTAAAGTCTGGTTTAATTAAAGATTAAGATACTAATAGTAATAAATGAGGTGGATGGTTTAAATAATGTCTACTAGTTGGTCAAGAGGCACGGACATAGAATTAAAGCCAGACTTCTGTGGGGTGAATTAGGAAACAGATTTGTTGGCAAACGGTGATAGGAGTTTATACCTCTCTTCTGCAAATGGCAATTGATTACGGATAAATTGTAATTTTAAAATTGACATTGACAGTTTTCTGTTAGCCAGAGCTGAGGGGAATACGGGTCTAAAGTAAATGTGCAGTTCGAGCTCACATCAAACATGAGCTGTGTGAATAATTCAGCAGGCTCAAGGGCTAAATGCATCACTCCTGTTCCTGTGTTCCAACCCTGGTTAACATTCTACTGCAGTCCTGAAGGAGTTCTGTATCATTGGAGATGTCACTTTTTCAGTGGGTTTTTAAACTGGGATCCTGTGTGCTTTTTTGAGTGGCTGAAATAGAAACCTGACTCAATTTGTAACATTATCCCTGGAGACTTGGCCAATATGTGTCTCCACAGATCAGACGCAAGAAAACTTGCATCATTATTCTCATTGCAGTCAATGGGAATTATTGCATGCAAGCTAGCTGCCACATTTCGTACATTACAACAACAACCACAGCTCAAATGTACTTTATTATCTGCAAAGTGTCTTGAGTTGCCTTCTGGTTGGAAAGTGTGCCATGTTAATTCAACTTTTTGGATGAATATCATCTGTGGCCTCTCTGGACTCATGTTCATATTTGATTGGTTGCCACATGCACGTAAAACTAATATCATTTTGTATCAAATTCTCCAGTGTTACTGAGGGTTCTGAGGAAGGGTCACTCGACACTAAATTTAACCTGATTTCTCTCCACAGATGTTGCCTGCCCTGCTGATCTTTTCCAGCAATGTCTATTTTTGTTTCTGATTTCCAGCATCCGCAGTTATTTCCATTTTCTCCAATTTTACTCGCTGAAATGGAACTTCTGGTTAAAGGAGAAAAGAGCTTTGACAATTTCTTTCCTGGCTAGTATTTGAAGTTGTTCTGAGTGACGTAGTAAAACAGAGAGGGGCTGATTATATCTGAAAAGCTGACTCACACTAAACTTTTGCCCTCACGCCACCAATTCCTCGATGTTTCCATGGACGTCCATTATCTTATAATAGTTGGGAATGGAGCATTTACATGTAAAATCATGGATGTGAAGAAGATGTCAGATTGTTCATGCCAAACATCAATAACAAAACAATTGTTAGTTGCTATAAACTGCCTCAAAATCAGTATAAATTTGGAAGGTTTTGAACGAACCATGTGTAACAGATGAAAGCAGTGTAATAGATAGTGTAAGAACAATTAATTACTGTTCTGTTACTTATTTTTGAAATCCCATAATGAATGGGAAAATTGAATCATTGTGAGCACACAGGTAAAAAGATTTTAAAAACTATCATTTCATGGTGCTCAAAGAATTCTATAATCCTGATTAATTTTAAATTACCTCCTTAGGTTATTGAACAAGTTGACAAATTGTGAATAATTGCACTTGACTATTGGACTGAATTCCGGCTCTACTATCCATTAAATCTTTAAATCCAATCGTAGTGTAGAAATTACACATCAGCTAGGATAGCACAGTGCCTACTGTCTGAATTTTCACTCGGGTTAGCAACACAGCGTTGGGGAAATTTCCAGCCCTGAAAAGTCCAATGGGCCTAATTTTTATTTTGGGGAATGAGTGCTAAAAGGAGCTCAGTTTACAGCCCAAGAAACAGTATGGAAACAACTACAAGAGCTGTCAATACAGAATGGCCTAGTTGAAAGGCTGAGCATGAAGCTCTGGCATTTTGTCCTTATAAAAAGAATCAAGGGAATGAAAACAGCTTTGTAGCCCTCAGCCCTCCATGCACACTTACACCACATTTGTGCAAACTCACACTACTTCATGCATCTCACAGGCATGGTCACCCCCTCAAATCAACTATGTCAAATTAAACTCTTCTACCAATCTATTACCTAATGGCTCCTTATAGCCCTAATGTTAACTTATTTCAATTACTGCAACCATGCACCCAACTTGCCCTTACTTTTTGTCCTTCCATTCTTTCAGCCAACTCACCAGTGTCCACAATAAGTTGACCTCATCAGCCAAAGTGAGATGAGATAAAGGTTTAAGTACCTACTGATGACTTCACTGTATTAAAATAATCACTAATGAAAATAAATGATTCCATTTGAATTCCATCAGCAACTTAATCCATTCTATATTGTGAAATATTTATATTTATGGCCCTTTATAAAAGATTTTATAATCATTTGGAGCTGTCAACTAAATTGTCAACTAACAGGTAACCCACTGTATCAATGATAGGTTGTGAAGTGAGTCATGTCGTGAATTCCTATACATTGAAGGCCTTCAGGCTTACATCAATAGACAGCATGGAATAGGAAGGACTGTTTGTTTAGTAAAACTACAGACCTTTATTTTTAAAGTTTTAAATGATAGAAGATGCAACTATTTTGACAGTTTAAAAGTTCCAATAAGTTTGACAGCATCCTTGGCGACTTGGTAGTTCCAATGAGCTTGGCATTTTCAATAAATCTATTAACTTTTTACACACATGCATATGCACATTCCATAATACCAATGTGTGTGTGATCTCTTACAGAGATGTCCTAGACCAAACCAAACATAAACCTTAGATCTCCAAATAAATCCAGTAACTAGACCTAATCATAATCATAGTAATATGTCTTTTAGTCATCATTCCAGATTATTTTTTTTCCCGGAACAACCATTAATATGTCCTGTCCCACTAATAAGACACACTTAGTAGAGAAGCTGGCATATTGGCATACATTTGGAAAGGATTAGCCCAAAAGACAATGCTGAATAATTTGCTCCATCATAGATACTTTCTTCAGTCAGTGTGATTCATCCACTTTGTGTCAAAATGTGGCTGAACGCACTGGATCTAATGAAGGCAATGGCCCCGGTAGGACTCTGGCTGTTGTGTTCCAACATTGTGCTGCAGAAGTAACCATACCTTGTGGGCAACCTGAGCCAATGTGGCTACCACATGTAAATATACTCAACAACAGTGTAGCTTGTTTGGCATGCCCAGTCCACAAAAAGCAATGCATTCTAATCCTGGCCAATTAATCTCTCTTCAAAGTTCTCTCAATCATCAGATATGTGATGGAAAATGTGTTCTCAGAGCACCTAATCATCAATAATTTGCTCACCAATGCTTGATGTGGAATCTGTCAGAACCACTCATTTCCGGACTGTTTTTTAGCCTTGATGCAATATGGATAAAAGAGTTGAATTCCAGATATGAAGTGAGACTGACCACCCTTGACATCAAAGGAACATTTGTAGAGTGTGGTATTAAGGAGCTTCAGTTGAATTGAACACAACGTGAGTCAAAGGGAAACCTCTTCGCTGAATGGAATCATGTCTGAATAATCAAAAAAGATAAATGCAATTACCCCAAACTCAGGACATCACTCCAGTTCATTGAGGCAATATCTCAGGTTCAATAATTTTCAGCTACTTTAATGATGACCTTCCCTTTATCTGAAGTTCAGAAGCTGGGATGTTGGATGATGATTGTGTGATATTTAGTTCCATTCATCACTCCTACAATAATGAAGTAGTCCTTGTATTCTTGCAATAAGATCTGAACAGCATTCAGATTTGGGCTGATCAAACAGTATTTGACATTTGCTCCACAAATGCTAGTCAACAACCCTCCCCAACAGGTCAGAGACTGACCATCACATCTAAATGGCATTACCATAGCTGAAATTCACACTATCAACATTGAGAATGACATCATTGATCAGGATCAAGTTCACATTGACCCTCCAAAGAGTAATCCACCCAGACCCATTTCCCTATCCCATTGTTTGACATTTCCCATAACTAATGCATCAAAACAACATGCCCCTGAACACTATGGGTAATTTAGCATGGCCAATCCATCTAACCTGCACATCATTGGACTCTGGGAGGAGACCAGAGCACTGGAGGAAACCCCACACAGACAGGGGGAGAATGTGCAAACTCCACACAGCCAGTCACCCGAGGCTGGAATCGAACCCAGTTCCCTGGTGCTGTGAGGAAATATAGGTTCATTCGTATCAATTTTCTAATTCAGCAATAGGAATAAAGAAAAGCATCAGTCTTTTGAAGATGCTGAGGGAAATGATGAATGTCATAAGCGAAAGCTTCTACTCAAGAAACCCTCCGTAACTTCCTGTCCTCATAAATATCACTCCTCAAACATCCCCCAACTGTTGAAAATTTATAAGCTGGTTCAAACCAGTTCCACCGCACCTGGACTTGTCCTCTAATATGACCTGTTTAACCCACTTAATGCCCACCTTCCATTTCTGCACCCCATTCGGGACCACCTTTCTCAGCTGAATCTACCAGCAGATATCCTTTCAATCAAAGAATGGGAAACGCAGGAAAGCACTAGCACGTTCAATGTGACAAGCCCTTCTTTTACATGGTAGCTTTGATTATCATGTTTAGAGTGGTCCTTGTTCAGGACATTCAGGACAGGACAGGACTTCTGCACAGATATCTCTACGGTTGTTGACTCCGTTCAAACACCATACGTTGGTCACAGAGGGACACAAACAATGTTACACTCTACTGACGATAGTCCATCACCGAAATCTCAGCAAGTGAGGAGGCTATCATTTGGCTTCCAGAATTTGTATACATTAAATAAGTAAGTACGGCTGAGATTTTAGCAGTTCATCTACTCATGCACGGTTAAGCGTTGCATATGTCAAATCCTGGAAATTTAAAATATAGAATAGAGCTGTCTACCAGATATTGCTGACTTGGTACAGGTTTGGAAACTCTGTTTTAGGCACATGCCCTAATTTTAGTTAAAAAATCTATCCCATTCAATACAGCTGGATATACTTCTTACGTGAATATTCACATAAAAATCTACTTCCATTTAACAGTCAAAGAAGGGAATACTCACTAAAATAAAACCCACCCTTTGCCTTTTTTTGCCTTACTATTTTAATTACTTATGAATCAGTAATTGATAGTACAAAGTATGAATATCACTCAAGAATATATAGCCTTGCCCAAATCAAAAAAACAGAAATTTCTGGAGGAGCTCAGCAGGTCTAGCAGCAGCTGCAGAGAGAAAACAGAGTTAACACTTTGAGTATCAAGACCCTTCTTCAAACCTGAGTTCTGAGTTAGCTAGGATTAAGTACCTAACAGTGTTGGTTGAGGAAAAATCCATCTGGTTCACCAATATCCTTTCAGAAAGAAAACTGTCATCCTTACCTAGTCTGGCTTAAACGTGACTCCAGGCCCACAGCAATGCTGTTGAGTCGCAATTAGGGATCGGCAATGGATGCTGGCCTAGCTAGTGACACTCTCATCCATGAATGAATTTTTAAAAACTTGAAATGTTAACTCTCCTGTCTCTTGACAGCTGCTGCCAAACCTGCTGATCTCCTCCAGCCATGTGTGTTTTTGTTTTGGATTTCCAAACATTTGGCTTTTCTTTGTTTTGTTTCAATTATTCCATTTTTGTCTAAGCTTTTAATCTTGTACTCATCAGGACAATTTGCAAAAATTACCAATGTAAAGGGAAAACACATTAAAATGGATGAGATGTCGCTGTGATTGGTTGGCAAGAGGACTCTGGTTGGTTTAGATATTGTCATGGAGAATTAAACCATTTAGATAATGACTGACAGTGATTGTACACTGTTTGCTAAATAATCCCAGATATGTGGAGAATCACACTGACAACCATTGTAGGATTTCTTCGGGGTTTGCAAAGTCGTACAATTGCACATTCTGGAAATCACACATGCTCAAGCTCTGGATGTTATTATTTACAGACAGAGAGAACCTGTACTCATGTTTCGCCTGTTTCCGTTCAACAAAATAGGTGGCATACATTCCCTAACTCATTCAAACTCAGGAAAATGGCTTGAGCCTCCAGAATAAACTTGTTTTACATTTAAACAAAACTTGCAGTTAACTGTCAATCATCACCAAGCTGTACAATCGTCACAGCAACACGTTTTAGCAATCAGAGTCCCCTTGCCAAATAATCACTACTCACATTTATTATGGTTTTCCATTTATATTGGCAAGCTTTGTGAATCAGCCTAAAGAGTGTCTTTTTTTAGCAATACTCAATTTCTCTCTGAAATCCATAAAGCAATTAAACTGGTCGTGCATATGCCATGCCATTAAGAGTTTTAGTATCTCATGAACCACCACAGTGTTGTACACTGTTTATAATTTACTTGCATGAATGTGATTCACTACATTTTGAATTTTCAATTATTCACATAAGAAGGTAAGAAATTGGAACAGGATTAGGCCATTCAACTCTTGGATCTGCTCAGCATACAAGGAGATCATGGCTGATCTAACTTTGATCTGAAGTTCAAGTTACTGTCTGCCTGTCCTGGACTCAGTGGCTAACGATATAGAGGAAATCGGTCATCATTTTCATGAAGCAAACTTGCACCAATCTCTGGGAAGTATAGATTATTTCAGGAATCCAAATAGTTGCAATGATTCCTGTGCAATATTCCAAGCCCTTTACATATACTCCAGGAGTTATTCCTAGAATCCCTACAGTGTGGAAGTAGGCCAGTCAGCTGATTGATTTTACACTGAACCTCTGAAGACCATACCATCTACACCCACCCCCATCCCTATCCCTGTAATCCCGCATTCCCCATGGCTAACCCACCCAGCCAGCACATCGCTGGACACCATGGGCAATTTAGCATGACAACCTGCACGTGTTTGGACTGTCGGAGGAGAGCAAAGCACTGGATGAAGCCTATACAGGGGACAATGTGCAAACTCCACACAGACAGTCGCCTGAAGGTGGAATTGAACCTGAGTCCTTGGTGCTGCGAGGCAGCAGCGATGGCCACCGAGCCACCATGCCATCAGTTGTTCTTAACTACATTTGAGATTTGCACATCTTTCTAAGCACGACTAGATTTCATTGCCAACCTCTAGTCAGACCACAACAGTCTATTTCTGTGACAGTCCAATATAAGTGAATGGCTTGATTGGCCCCGACACAAAGTCAAAAGCACATTGTGGAGTTAAAGTCAGATATCACCCAGATCGGTTAAGGATGGACGATTTCCTTTCCACATGGACTTCTGTGAACCAATTGTTTTGTCCTGTGACACCCTGACAAATTCAGCATCCCCTTTAACAATTTCGGCCATTAATTTCCAAAATTAATTTCCAGTGGAATTAGAATTCTCAAGCAGGCAACGTGGAAATTGAACTCAGGATTTCTGGATTCTTACATTCAGTTCCAGCCCTGAGTCAGATTGTTTGGAGCAGGAATGCTGTTCTCAGCAGAATTCATTTCTGCAAATCAATTATGTGGGTGGTGTTCGATGGATGATTTTTGTAATGTGCATTTTCTTCCGCTTGTCATGATCTCAGTGGTAGCTTTACACACACAGATCAACTTGTGTTTTAAAGATGAAAAATGACCCATCTCGTAAAACGCTATAACTTAACATTTTTTTTCTGTATGCAAGCAACATCATTATAACAGATTCTTGATTGCTCCACTTCCAATTATTCAAGCCATTGTGTCTTTGAATAACTTTAATGCCCTTTGAATAACTGAACCCTTTAATTACACAAGTCCCTTTAGCTTTATTAGCCAGCCTGATTAGCTGCTTTTGAAGCTGTTAGATAATCCCAGGCATCTGTTTAATTTTTATGACTGCCACAGCAACATCACCTGAATAGTTTCAACGCGACTCAACCCTGGTCATTCAGCTAGAAGAGTTTCCATTTTCTGCGGATTTGTGAGATTTTCACAGTCTGGGTGCTGACAGGTTGGATCTGCTGTTCACTCTAAAGCAATACTGAGTTAGCGAGCTGGCAATTCAAAGCCATCACCTTGAGATAATGGAACAGAGCTCCCTGAGCTCCATCCTGCAACATGCTGCAGTGCAAGCCTTAAGTGATGAGTGAGGCAGAGATAATGTGCAGGTAAGTGGGTTATTAAACTTCGGCTGCCACTGCAAAAATACGGGACAGGAGAACAAATCGACCGGTACTCCAGAGATACAATAACAGAAGGGTTTTTATTTTGTCTTCTATACAGACCATTGAATGTGTGATATATAATCCAGTAAAAGCAATTAATACTCCGTTCGTAAACTCCTTTAAAATACTGGCTGGAAAAGAACCAAACAGAACTTATGTTGATAAATATCATTGATCAAATGTTGTACAGCATAGTTTGCTGCCGCAGCGAGATATTTTCACATGTAATTGTGGCAGTTTGCCTCCCTTGGGAGACTGATTGCATTTGAATGAAGCCCATCCCAAGATAAATTCAGCCTGATCTTCAAAAAGGATTTCATTCCAACGAACCACTTACTGTATTCTACAACCATAAGGTTTCATTATAAAGGGAGCATTGATATTATAGATTCATTCATAATGATAGGTTTTGTTTCCATGTTGGGACTGGGTTCTCACTTTAGTTGTTATCTCTCTTCCATTTAGTTAAAACCAGATAACTCACTGTACATAGAGCAGTCAGAAGATTTTGTCGTTATAAACCGAACATGATTCATTCAGGCTTTCACTGCCCTGAAAAGAGTAAACAACCATCATTTCAAGAGGTAGGAAGGAGTGTGACTGTAAATAAAACTCATATCAATACCACAGGCAATAACTATTTTTGAGCTACACTTTGCTAAGAATTATCTTAGTGATTTGTTTATGTTTCTAAACCCAAAACTGGCTGCTATTAGCTTTGCTCTTTTTGTTTGAGTTTGCCTTCTGATTGGTAAACCTGTGTAATGGCCTAGTTATATTTGAAGGAGGGGAGTAGGTAAGGCCAGGGGCATTGTATTGAGACTCCAAATGGTTCGTTTAACATGCATCAGATAAAAAACAGAAGTAGAGGAGGCCCCGATTTACAAATGTTCAACTTATGAACGCTCATACTTATGAATGTGATCCTATACATATTCATATTAATTTTTAAGATCCAACATGCACATATTTCCTTGCACTTTGACTGACTATTTTATAATGTCTTGCAGCTTGTGTATGAAGTGACTTGTGAATGGACTCAAGAACAGAGTCCTTTCCAAATCTGGGGACAACCTGTATATATCCAAAATCAAAATGTTTTTATCAGCTGGGGATAGATGGGGTAGTTATCTACTGCCATTGATTTGTTTCCTCAGTCTCTGAGATAAAATTCAGTAGCTCTGGAAAATGGACACAGAGATGCGATGTGCAACTAATCCACTCCCATTTGCTCTATTGCAAGCTTTAGTCATATGATTGCAATATACAGGTGTTAAATGTGCTGTAAAATGGTGGGTTGCTCAGAAAAGAAGAGCAAACTGTGAAAGACCAGCACAAGGCTAAGCTAGCTGGATCTAATCAAATCCAGTCTGCACCTCTTACATTCCAATTACAGCAAGGGTTGAACGTCAGTAAACAGTCTGAGACCCAAATAGCAAGGATAATGCGAAAACCGAAGATTTGTAAACAAATTCTCTGGTATCTGTTTCCCCGACCCCTACTCAGACCCAAGCTTAGGCCTTGACAGTGAAGTGAATGCTAAGAGAAATTGTTCTGACCAAAATGTCCGTGAATCAATGTGAAATATTCAACCAAACAGCCAGGCTGAATTCATCAACTAAATCTCCCTTTCTGTCAACATGCAGCTTTATTTAAGTTTTGCCATCAGATGTTTCTATGAGGAAGACTGATGAGTCAAATGCAGGGAGAAAATATTACTGCCATTTGCAATATCACACAGAAAATATGGTTTTAAAAAGTGAAATAGTGAATGGAAAAATGTAAACACAAATTTAAATCGAAAGATTGGGAGTAAACAAAGATGTTGTTGTGAACTGAAATAAGACATTATTAAGATATACACAATCCTTTCACCCCAGATAGGAATGAGCTAAGCAATCTTTCTGACGCCTTGTTAAGAGACTCACAAAGTAACTTTATTGCATGTAACAGCTGGAAAGGATGACAAGTTATACAACTGCATGAAATGACATAGAATTTATGAAAGAGAACTTGGCCATTATAGTTGCAATTAGTCCATGCTGGCACTTATGCTGCCATTGAACTTGTTCCTCTCCTGAACATAAAGCAAAGAACTGCACATGCTGGAAATCTGAACCCAAAACTAAAAATTGCTGGAGAAGCTCAACAAATCTGGCAGAATCTGTAGAGAGAAAGCAGTGTTATTGTTTTGGCCTTTCTTAAGAACTGCTTGTAATTAGAAAAAGTGATTATACACACTGAAGACAGTGGATGAGGGGTAGTGGGGGAGGGGGTGAAGGAGAAAGTGGAGAAGTAGAGATGGGGCCTAGCGAGAGTGAATGATAGCTTGGCAGATACAGGAATGGATGATAGTACGAAATGACTTCACAGAGGCTGGTATCCCATCAACAAGTCACTCTTTATTTACGCTTGGAGAGTCCTTTACACTGATCTAGCTCCCTCAGAGCCAGCTCTGAGTGAGCAGAACCTCTGACACTCCTGTTTTTATCTGTCATCCAGGGCTCCCTGATCAGACCAGATTAACAGCCCCAATCAGGAAGCTCATATTCTGTAGGTCTATCTGGCTGCCCTCATAACAATCACTACAGCCAATGAGAAAAAGAAACTGATGATAGGGACTGTAAGTGGATGAGAACTGGCTGTTCTGAAAGCTCATGTCATGACAGGGTCCTCTATCACTGACCCTGCAGAATTCCCTTGAAGAGGTTGGCTTTCCAGTAGGCTAAGAATTTAACTTTTTGTGATAATATTATTAGGAATTCAGGCATCTATAGGATAGACTTGAAAATTAACATATCTGGAGACCATGTCAAACCAGAAAGATTTGAAATTAAAAGTTATTTTCACTCAATGAGAAAGAAGTGGTCTCAGTGTGTACTTAAGGAGAACTAGTTTCTCTATAGCTTGGTGTTAAGTTTTGACTTTGGAATCTATGAATTGTGAGTCTTGAGTAAATCCACAAACAGTAAGAGGTGTGAATTCCATATGCAGTTTCTGTATTGGTGTGTCCAGTCAAGGGAAGTACTCCACTCATGGTCACTCAGCTGGGAACTTCGTAGAGATTCGAGGTAATTCTGAGTTTATGCAGAGACAGTAAAGTCACATCATCTTTAGTAGCCAGCTTGGAAGTCTTTTAATGTCCTTTTTACATATTAAGGCAACTACAGAAAATTTTATATGAAATAGAGTCCACGTTTGACAGATGATGATGACATTGCTTGGTGAGGCATGACAGCTGCATTATCATCTAAATTAATCCTTGTGAGATATCAAATTCAACATTCTCAACACCCTCTGAATAAAGTGGCATTTGCTTGAATTCTGCACCAAAAGTTAAACAATACAAATTATTTCATTCGAAGAAAAAACAGTTTGATTAGAAGGTACAGTGTGTAGGGTGGAAAATGCCCACATGGTAATTTCATGAAAAAGGGCACTTATGGTGTTATAACCAGGTGACAAGGAGTACATTGGATCCTATTTCCAACTTTCGCTGTCAACATGATGCTATACTTCTCTCTAATAACAATGCAGTTAACTAATTTTTAGTGTAAAGAGGAAGGAATTAATCACAAAATTTTGAGTTTAGAAAGATCAATTCTATCACTTGTTGGTGGTAAGCGAGATAATAAAGATGTGAAGTCAAATATATGGTCTCTAAATAATCTCTTCAGTTCTATCTCATGAAGTGGGAGATGGCACGAGGCAGCATGACAATAGGCACATGGACACACAAGATGGCCGCTGGACCACTATGTGTAGAGACACAGCAGAGCAAACACAGATCCTGAAGCCACCAGGATGCCAGCACAATGCACTCACAACCTAGCTGATTAGTTTAAGGTGGGTGGGGGAGAGAATACACATGAGTAGCGTATACTGCCCGCCGAAGTGTCTGGGTCCAGCCAACACCTTTGATAGAAATGCTAACTGTTTGATACGGATCCAATACAAAGTGTTACTAGCCAGGGCTGCAGCAATCATCCTCCTCAGGAAGAACGATTAGCACCCATTACTACATAAATGGACTTTTGTGCAGACATTGAAATTGACAATGTTTGTGCTGAAACTGACAATAGCTGCACTGAAATTAGCAAAGGCTGCCCTGGAACTGACAATGACTGCACCGAAACTATCAACGATTCTGCAATGTTTACAATAAACAAACTATGTTACAAAGACAATGACCTCATCACTGACCTATTACAAAATGTATAAAAGTATCTTGGCATGTCCTCCAGTGGAGTGAAGACTCGCAGCTGACCACTGTGCTGTTGGTGTCTCTCTCCCCCCGGAGCTCCGGTATTTCCTTGTATAATAAACTCTGCCATTGAACCCCGACTCTGAGTCCGAGGTTGGTGATTTTCCCCACAACATGTACATGCTCTTGCAAAGTTGAAAGAGGAAATATGTACAAATAATATAATGTTTAGGATTCTTTGGAGGTGACATTGAGGTGCATGGTTTTAAACTGAGTCCACAATTTGTTAGTTCCTGGACTGTCTTCAGTTGTGAAAATTGTGGTTATCTTTTTTTATCTTGATTTTAGATGTTTCTCTCCAGTCTATGCTGTAACCACGCACTTTTGTTTTCTTCAGATTCAGAGTGAGAGCCTTCTCTAGCCTAGGCTCATGTTGTCATCTAAAATCGTTCTCTCCTGTGCTGCAAAATGAAACGTGTATATTCTGTGCCTGCAGAAGGTGTTTTCAGGCTTGATGATTGTAAGTGAGGTTCTATCACCAACATATAAATTAGATTAGATTACTTACAGTGTGGAAACAGGCCCTTCGGCCCAACAAGTCCACACCGACCCGCCGAAGCGCAACCCACCCAGACCCATTCCCCTACACTTAACACTGCGGGCAATTTAGCGTGGCCAATTCATCTAATCTGCACATTTTTAGATTGTGGGAAGGAACCAGAGCAAACCCACACAGACACGGGGAGAATGTACAAACTCCACACAGTCAGTCGCCTGAGGTGGGAATTGAACCTGGGTGTCTGGCGCTGTGAGGCAGCAGTGCTAACCACTGTGCCACCGTGCTGCCCATATAAAGATCTTCTTAATGGTGTAAATCATAATAGAAGATGAGGGTCTTTTCACACCAACTACTGGTGATTTTCAATACTCTTGGATAAAACTTTTATTTTAGCTTAAGCTGACTTTTGTTCAATCCACATTGGTCATCCTGTTTGCGTCAGGTAAAGCCTGGAGTCATTTTAAGTAATTGACTTTGGTATAATTTACAAATCTGAATTTTAGATTCAGAGAGCCACACAGCATGGAAACAAACCCTTCAGTCCAAATAGACCACATTGAACATGTTCCCAAATTAAACTAGTCCCACTTGCCTGTGTTTGGCCCCTATTACTCTAAACCTTTCCTTTCATGTACTTATCCAAATGTCTTTTAAATGTTGTAACTGCACCTGCATCCACCACTTCCTCTGACAGTTCATCCCACACACAAACTACTCTCTGGGTCAAAAGGTTGCTCCTGATTTCCTTGTTAAAACTTTCTCTTCTCACCTTAAAACTACACCCCCTAATTTTGAACTCGCCCACCATAGGGAAAAGACATCTGCTACTCACCTTATCTATACCCCTCATGATTTTACAAACCTCTAAAATGTCAATCCGCAAGCTACTATGCTCCAGTGAAAAAGGTTCCAGTCTCTCCATCCTATTTTTATCACTCAAACTCTCCACTCCCAGCAACATCCTGATAAATCTTTTCTGAATCCTCTCCAATTTAATAATATCCTTCCAATTGCAGGGTGACCAGAATTGTACACAGTACTCCAGAAGAGACTTCACCAATTTCCTGTACGAGCCCAACATGATGTCCTGACTCCTGTACTCAAAGATCCGAGCAATGAAAGCAAGCATGCTAAACACTTTCTTAACCACCCTGTCTACCTGTAACACAAATCTCAAAGAATTATGTGTCTGAACCCCTCAATCTTTCTGTTTAACAACATTACCCAGAGCCCTACCATTAAGTGTATAAGTCCTGCCCTTGTTTGTTTGACCAAAATGCAATACCTCACCTGCCATTCCTCAGCCCATTAACCCAATTGATCTTTGTAATCTTACATAACCTTCTTTACTGTCCTCATACCACCAATTTTAGTGTAAAATGCAAACTTACAAACCATGCCTCCTATAATCTCATCCAAATTGTTTACGTAAAGTGGAGAATGTGGAGTTTGCACATCCTCCCCGTGTCTGCGTGGGTTTCCTCCGGGTTTCCTCCCACAATCCAAAAAAGGTGCAGGTTAGGTAAATTGGCCATGCTAAATTGCCCATAGTGTTAGGTGAAGGGGTAAATGTAGGAGAATAGGTCTGGGTGGGTTATGCTTCGGCGGGTTGGTGTGGACTTGTTGGGCCGAAGGGCCTGTTTCCACATTGTAAGTAATCTAATCTAATCATAAATGACAAACAAAAGTGGGGACAGTTCCGATCCTTGTGAAACACCCCTGATCACAGGCCTCTATTTAAAAAAATAACCCTCCACCAGAACCTCCTGTCTCCTACCATCAAGCTTATTTTCCATCCAGTTGGCAAGTTCACCCTAAATCCCATGTGATCTGACTTTACCAATTAGTCTACCATGTGGAACTTTGTCAAAGGCGTTACTAAGGTCTAAATAAACAATGGCTAATGCTCTTCCCTCACCAATCATTTTGGTTACTTCCTCAAAAAACTTAATTAAGCAAGAGAAACATTATTTTTTCCTTGTGCAGAGCCAAGCTGACTATTCCTAATCAGTCCTAAGCTCTCCAAATGCTTGTAAACCCTACCTTTCTGTATCCCCTCCAACAACTTACCCACCACTGATGTCAGGCTCAGAGATCTACAGTTCCCATGCTTCTCCTTACAGCCTTTCTTAAAAAAAGGTACAACAGTAACCACCCTCCAGTCCTCTGGCTCCTCACTCCTGGCTGTAGATGATATAAATATCTCTGCTAGGGCCCTAAATTTTTTCCCTAACTTCCCACAACATGCTGGAATACATTTGGTCAGGTCCCGGAGATTTATCCACCTTTATGTTTTCTTCAGCACTTTCTCTTCTGTATTATGAACTGTTTTCAAAATATCAATATTTATTTCCCCAAGTTCTCTAGCCTCTATTTCTTTCTCCATAATAAAAAACTGACGCAAAAATATTCATTTACTATCTCTCCCATCGTCTGAGGTTCAAAGCATAGATGACCTCATGAAACTTTAATGGGCCCTGTACTCTCTCAAGCTGCTTTTTTACTCTAAATGTACTTGTAGAATCTCTTTGAATTATCCTTAACCTTATCTGCCAAGACTATCTCATATCCCCTCTTTGCCTCCCTGATTTCCTACTTAAGAATGCTCCTATACTCTTTATACTCTTCAAGAGATTAATTTGATCCCAGTTCTTTCTGTCTAATATATGATTCTTTATTGTTCTTGACTTGGACCTCAATATCTCTATTCATCCATTGTTCACCAATTCTGCCAGCTTTATATTTCACTCTAACAAGACCATAAGAACTCTGAACTCTCATTCTCGCACTTTGGAAAGCCTCCCACTTGTCAGATGTCCTTTTACCTGCTAAAAGTCTAAAAGTCTACCCCAATCAAATTTTAAAAGTTCCTGTCTCATATCATTAAAATTTGCCTTATTCAAATCAAAGGTTTTAACTTTTACATAAGTCTTATCCTTTTCTATAACTATTTTAAAAACTAATAGAATTATGATCACTAGTACCAAAGTGTTTCCCTACTAACACTTCAGTCACTTGCCCTCCCTCATTTCCCAAGAGAAACTCAAGTTTTCTCCTTCTCTAGTAGGTACATTTGCATATGATAAAGAAAATTTTCTTGAAAACAGTTTAAAAAATGCCTCATCATCCTTGCCTTTAACACTACAGCCATCCCAGTCAATGTTTGAAAAATTAAAATCCCATACTATTAGAACCCTATTAATCTTACATTTATCTGAGATCTCTCGACATATTTGGTCCTGAATTTCCATTTGACTTTTGGGGGATCTACAGTAGAATACACAGTACAGTACAATACAGTATAATACAAAATACTTTTGTATTTTTAATTTCTACTCTTATGTTTTCACTGGACAAACCTTCAGAAAGATCCTTTCTTGTTACAATAGTAATGTTTTCCTCAATCAAATAATACCACACCCCCTGATCTCTTGACTCTCTTCCTGGCCTTCCTATAGCATCTAAAACCTGAAATATTGAGCTGCCAATCCTGACCTTCCCTCAGCCAAGTTTCTGTAATAGCTATAATGTCCCAGTCGCATGTTGCCATACATCCTCTGAGTTCATCAGACTGATCTGTAAGACCCCTTGCATTGAAATGAATGCAGTTTAATTCTTTAGAGTTAACGTGTTCTCGGAATTGCTCTTGACTGCCTTTTCAAATTAACTTGCTCTTTTCTGATTCAGTACCAGGAGAAAGTGAGGTCTGCAGATGCTGGAGATCAAAGTTGAAACTTTATTGCTGGAACAGCACAGCAGGTCAGGCAGCATCCAGGGAACAGGAGATTCGACGTTTCGGGCACAGGCCCTTCTTCAGGAATCGGGCACAGGCCCTTCCTGAAGAAGGGCCTGTGCCCGAAACGTCGAATCTCCTGTTCCCTGGATGCTGCCTGACCTGCTGTGCTGTTCCAGCAATAAAGTTTCAACTCTGATTCAGTACCATCCTTATCTTATTACTTTTACTGCTACCGGTCAATTTTTCCAGCTTTCTTCACTTTAACTATTCCCCTTGTATGCTTAGAAGTAAAGTGCACCAATTATTTAAAAGACTGGCCTTACATTATGTTTAATTTCCTTTTAAAGTGACCATATTGATTTATGGATGTGAAATTTCACTATCCATCCTCATTGTTCCTCACACATTTCTTGTGACAAGGTGGTAGCTAGGCAACCATTACATTCAATTTTATTCCCTCAGCACGCCAAGTAGAGACATAATAATCATTGTTTCGATTAACCAATAATTTTTACAAAATTCACATGCCACACTCAAAATGAATCAAACTCTCTTACCCATTTTCAGCTCAATGCAAAATCTACAACTTTTAAAAAAATAACTTGCTCAGAGATGTTACCTCACAACCTCTGGAGAAAGTGGAACTTAAACCTGGCCTTGCTGGCTTTGAAGTAGAGACCCTACCACTACACCACAAGATCCTGATAACGTGAGCTGTATATGTTGTACTTAATGAACAGACTCAAAGGCTTCAAACCAACATGTCACCCCATAAAGGTTGAACAAATGAATAACCAATAGCGGCAACTTTTTTCAATAATTTAGGAAGGTAACTCTGCGTTGCAGACAACATCACTTATTAAAATGGCTCTGTCTAAACATATGCATTATCGGTATGGGAGTATAATTTTGGATTCACTGCTTGCCTCACCCTGAACTTACTCTCTGCCCAAGTCAATGAGGTGCAAATACAAAGGCTCAACCATCCTGACATCTTCATGCCGACAGATTAAACAAAGATTAATTTGATGATTGATGATGGGGCTTGCTGAATCTCAAAAGATAACTCATATTGTAAGCTGCATTTGTAAATTGGGAAAATTATCCATTTCATGCTAGCCATAATGATATCACAAAAACCACTTTGTTAAGGAAACTGCTTTATATTTTGTTTCAGAGAGCACACAGAGGAACTCATTAATCTCTGTGAGTTATTGAAGCCAACAGCTCTTCGACATGCTGTCAATCGTGTTACTCTTTACAAGTCATAAGGAGGATTCAGAAGTCCTCATTCTGCATCCATTGTGTCACTATTACAGATAACATTAAATGATGAAAAACTCGAATTGTCATGCATATTAGGAACGTTGACTTCTGTCGTTCAATCTTTGTCCACAATTTCCATCTCACAAATAGCCTATATTTCCAGTCTAACTGTAACATATAGGGTTTAATTAAAGCACTGTCATGTGTGTTCATTAGCTTGGGTGGCTGGTTTGGAATGCAGCGTGATGCTAAATTTCTGACATTCAATTTCTGCACTTGTTGAAGTTACCATGAAAGGATTTCCCTTCACAGCTTCATCCTTTGCCTGAGATGTGGTGATCCTCAGGTTAATCCTCTGCCAGTTCCCTCTTTCTAATGAGAGAGTGGGACTTTGGTGAACTTGCTTTGAATTAAAACATTAAGAAAATATTTTTGGTTTCTTATTCCCAAGTAAATAATTCAGATGCATTTGAAATCTGTTTGATTGCACTAGTATGAAATAATGGAACTTGCACAACGTGGTGTGCAGAATTTTAAGGTTTAGTCTCTTGTAAAGATTTGTTGATGCAATGATCTACCTCCATTGCCATTTACCTATTTGCAGGTAGGTACGAAAGCATCAATGTGGCATCAGCAAGTGATGACATCACCATTTAATTTCTAAAGAAGAAATATTTCAATAAAACACATGCTCATTCCACATTTTATCACACTCTTTGTCTGTTCTAAGTGATATAACACAGGAACCATTTAACACACTTTATGTGGCTGTGATAGCCAGAATTGATGCGTGTTCAGGGCTGTATATTGCATTGTCTTCTCAAGATGAACAAGGTTAAATTTTTGACTTATCCAGCAACCAACTATATTTGCTAACAAACTGAAGTCATGGGTTATATACATGGAAAAGTGCCATTTTTCTACTAATTACACCTAAGGACGAAGGAGAACGTATAGACAATAATACTACTTGCCCTAATATTATTGTGCTGCTCCTGAACAACAGGTGAACAAGTCAAGACCATTTGCTTGGTCTGAGCCGCTACTTACCAAATTAACCTGAAGCACATGACAGGAATAAGGAAGGCTTTGCAGTTTACCGTAATTGCCATGCATGCAATTTTAACTTTGCCCCATTCTAATCAAATTAACCTTTTCCCCTTTAAATGTTGACATATATTCAAAACAATAAATCCCTGAATTTAGAGTATCATGTGACATTTGATGCATTTGCTGATTACAGTGATGTGTTATCACAGAGTCTTGCACTACTCCCTGAAGTTACTAAATGTAAATCAATGCAAACTTAATCCAAACAAAGACACAATTTCAACCTATGAGTCTTTCTACATTTTTACTTAAGTTACAATCCTAATGTTTGACCGGGTGGAGGAGACTCACTTTCCCTATCAACTGTCAGAGAAACAATCTGCAAATCTAATCCTGAGAAGCTTTATCATTTGTGTGTGGTAACATCCATTTATTTCTCCTTATTACTGATAATCGAACACTATGTGATGAATAACTAGAATTGTCAAGAGTGTAAAGATCATTACCTTCTACAATTCATTCTTCTCTCACAACTTTCAACTCACAGGAACACTGGACCTCTTGTTAACTGTCAACTGAAGGAAATTCTCTACTCCCTTCTTTGAGCTGCTGTGAGAGAGATTTCTGGTAATATTCTGCAATGCTCTGAAAACCCTGAGCTAGATCACCAAGATACGAGAATAAAATCAAATCTAAGATTATCTTTTGATATGGACGTATATCTACTGGCAACTTAAATGGGAGTGATTTCAAAATCCTCTCAAATTCTATAAACCTTTCATTTCAATAGGGATATATTTTATATTAACAGTCTGTCTTCAATCTATTTGTTGATGGAATTGTATTCTTAAGGGGTTATCTTCAATTTTTTTTAATATGTTCATGGACAGGCAGGAGCATGGCATTATTTATTGTCCAGTATGGCAGTCTTGCAGGCATGCAATCCATCACATCAAGAGCTACATGTCAGCCATTCCAGGTAGGTATATAGGGCTTATTGCTTTGAAGGACCCAATCAGAGTTTTACAACAATCCATCAGGTTTGCTGGTCCAGTCCACAAATTACCGAATTTACTGAATTCAATTTTAGAAATTGCCCAGGTGGGACTTGAACGTGAGTTGCTTGTCCAGTGCTATAATAACTGAGACATAAATTCAGTCATTACATCCGATGTACAGCTAGCTTTCTTCAATAGTGCAGCAATAAAATGGCAGTAAAGGTAACAGCATGTGCTATAAACAAAAGATAAGTCTCAGTATTGTCCCAGTCATAATTATTTTACAGTTTACATTCCTTTTGTTCAATCATGGGATGCAGGTGTTGCTGGCCAGGCCAGGCCTTTATGTCTGTCCCTAATTGGCCTGGAACACTTAAGGGTCCTACATATTGCTGTGGGTCTGGTGTCACATGTTGGCCAGACAAGTTAAGGTTGCTAAATTTGCTTCCCTGAAGGACATTTGTGAAGCAGATAGACCTTTTTTTTTCTCCAAAAACGGCTTCATAATCATGATCAGACTCTGAATTGCAGATTTTTAAGAATTGAATTCAAAGTCCACCATGGCAGGATTCAAACCTGTCTCCTCAGAGCATTTTTCGACAAATAATTTAGCGATAACACCAGAAGGTCATTGTCTCCCCTTCTTCATTTCACTTTCCCAAGGCAGATCCAACACATGCCGACATGAAGTCCACTACAAGTAGGGGTGTGAAGGCAGGTCCTGATCCATCCCAGTCAGCAGGAGAATTGTACTCTGATTTACACTGACCCACTTCAGCTGTCCAAGTAAACAGGCTGACCAAAGAGTCTGTGACAACATGTGCTTTTATTTGCAAATAATACTCCTGATGTTTTGCACAGTCATGACAAAGCTTCCAATTTCTTTCTAGAACATTGCTGGTCAGAATTGTCTCCCATTCTTCCTGTCTGCCATTGGTGTATTTTGGAAGACGTTCTAAAAGAGAATTCAACTTTTTTTTAGCTGTATTATAAACATATCTTTTTTTTAACGTTGGCACGGTTAACAAAGGTTCATTCTCACAGAGAAGGACTGAGGTAAGATTGGGGTCGTCAGCATCACAATGCAACTTTAGAATATATGGGGAAAAGGCTATTACCCAGCATTAGAGGCTGAAGTGAGGTCAAACAAAGGTCTCAGGTAGAACTATAAGAAGCAGTGTAGACCATTCAGTCCCTCAAGCCTGTTTGTCATTCAGTTAAGACAGGGCTAGTCTGTATGCCACATTATATACATCTATCTTTTCATAACTTTACAAAATCAAATTCATTGAATCTTAAGATTAAAATTGGGCCCTTGAAGACAGAAACAGGGGAATATATTATGGGGAACAAAGAAATGGCAGAAGAATTGAATTGGTACTTCAGATCTGTGTTCACTGGGGAAGACACAAGCAATCTCCCTGAGGTAACAGTGGCTGAAGGACCTGAACTTAAGGGAATTTATATTTGCCAGGAATTGGTGTTGAAGAGACTGTTAGGTCTGAAGGTTGATAAGTCCCCGGGGCCTGATGGTCTACATCCCAGGGTACTGAAGGAGGTGACGCGAGAATTCGTGGGTGCGTTGGTGATTATTTTCCAGAGTTCGATAGATTCGGGATCAGTTCCTGCAGACTGGAGGGTGGCTAATGTTGTACCACTTTTTAAGGACGGTGGGAGACAGAAAACAGGAAATTATAGACCAGTTAGTCTGACCTCAGTGGTGGGAAAGATGCTGGAGTCTATTATAAAGGATGAAATTACGACACATCTGGATAGTAGTAACAGGATAGGTCAGAGTCAGCATGGATTTATGAAAGGGAAATCATGCTTGACTAATCTTCTTGAATTTTTTGAGGATGTAACTCTGAAGATGGACGAGGGAGATCCAGTAGACGTAGTGTACCTGGACTTTCAGAAAGCTTTTGATAAAGTCCCACATAGGAGGTTAGTGAACAAAATTAGGGCGCATGGTATTGGGGGGAAAGTACTAACTTGGATTGAAAGTTGGTTGGCTGATAGGAAACAAAGAGTAGTGATAAACGGCTCCATTTCGGAATGGCAGGCAGTGACCAGTGGGGTACCGCAGGGATCAGTGCTGGGACTGCAGCTTTTTACAATATATGTTAATGATATAGAAGATGGTATTAGCAATAACATTAGCAAATTTGCTGATGATACTAAGCTGGGTGACAGGGTGAAATGTGATGAGGATGTCAGGAGACTACAGGGTGACCTGGGCAGGTTAGGTGAGTGGTCAGATGCATGGCAGATGCAGTTTAATGTGAATAAATGTATGGTTATCCACTTTGGTGGCAAGAACAGGAAGGCAGATTACTACCTAAATGGAATCAATTTAGGTAAAGGGCAGTACAGAGAGATCTGGGTGTTCCTTTACACCAGTCAATGAAAGTAAGCATGCAGGTACAGCAGGTAGTGAAGAAGGCTAATAGCATGCTGGCCTTCATAACAAGAGGGATTGAGTATAGAAGCAAAGAGGTTCTTCTGCAGCTGTACAAGGCCCTGGTGAGACCACACCTGGAGTACTGTGTGCAGTTCTGGTCTCCAAATTTGAGGAAAGACATTCAAGCTATTGAGGGAGTGCAGCGTAGGTTCATGAGGTCAATTCCTGGAATGGCGGGATTACTTTACACTGAAAGACTGGAGCACACGGGCTTGTATATCCTTGAGTTTAGAAGACTGAGAGGGGATCTGATTGAGACATATAAGATTATTTAAGGATTGGACACACTGGAGGCAGGAAACTTGTTTCCGCTGATGGGTGAGTGCCGAACCAGAGGACACAGCTTAAAATGGTAGACCATTTAGTACAGAGATGAGGAGAAACTTCTTCACCCAGAGAGTGGTGGCTGTGTGGAATGATCTGCCCCAGAGGGCAGTAGAGGCCCAGTCTCTGGATTCATTTAAGAAAGAGTTGGATAGAGCTCTCAAGGATTGTGGAATCAAGGGTAATGGAGATAAGGCAGGAACAGGATACTGATTAAGGATGATCAGCCATGATCATATTGAATGGTGGTGCAGGCTCGAAGGGCAGAATAGCCTACTCCTGCACCTATTGTCTATTGTCTAACAATTTCAAAGACTCAAATTACCCGAATAGCCACAATCTCCAGGACAGATTTTTCCAAATCAGTGTTAACCCTTGTACAAAAACTATTTCCAAATGTAGCATTTATGAAAATAATAATGATGCAACTAATGATGTATCTCTGGCAGCAGTAAGAAACAATAAGAGAAGGTATTAGACTGGAATGAACATAGAAAGACAGACGTTACACCGGAGAGCTGAACTGAGTAACATGTAATGTACAGCTGTATATAAAAATGTGGTACAGAACATCAGGACTGAAAACACCTCACCTGAAGGTAAAAGAGCTCATAGACATAGGCACAGCTTATGTATGAACATCAACAGTCCGGAAATACTTGGGACAAATATCTACAGAGGAACCTCGATTATCTGAACCAGATGAGCGGGCACTTTTTTGTTCGGATAATTGATTATTCAGATAATCGATTTGACCTTAAACAAGGGAAGACATACTGATCTAATGCTGTACTCTACCAGAGAGATTGTTTAAATCTGTAATTTTGATGAGTCTGATAATTAAACAAACTAATCTGTGCATTCTGCAAATTGCAGGTTAAACCGAGAAGGACTAAACCCTTACCATCATATAAATATATGAAATCCCAGCATTAAGCAAGGACCCGAAAAGCTTTTACAGTCACAAGAGCAGAGGTCAGTTTCTGTGAACTCAGTGCTGCAATAGAAAGACAGAAGTACAGCCTCGCATATATGTTTACTTTCTCTGTCTTTTTTATGAACAGCCCAGTAAAGGGACTGGAATAAAGCACTTACTTTTGCAAAGGGCTGTGTAACTAACCCTTGCGTAAAACAAAATCCAGTCACTGTTGCTTGAGGTGCTTGTGTTTCTTTGTTTTTGTCAGCGTTTTCACATCTTCTTCAGTACAGGTAATCCGAATTCACTTGCCTCTTTGATGTAACGTTTTTATGGGACCTTGACATCTTGTTCGGATAATCCAAAATTCGGATAATTGATATTCAGATAATCGAGGTTCCTCTGTAAATGTCGTGGTCACTATATTATATTTAAGCAAAGAACATAGCATGGTAGTAAGCAAAGGAGCAACATCCACAGTTATAATCTGAAGGTAAGAATCTGAAGGCTGCGCAAGCGTCAGTAAAAACTGGGAAAAGAGAAGACTTGGAAGGTGAGGAAAAGAATCTTGGAAGACTTTGAAGTCAACCCGTGAACTGACAATACTCTATAGAGTGACAGCACTGAAATAGAACACTATGCAAAAAGGGAAAACCCATGTATTTATCCAGTTTAATAAGGCATAATAATCTATTGCAGGCTGGACGAAGACATATAACCATAGAAAGAGAAGCATTACCTGTTACGTGGGGATGCGAAAAGTTCACAGGCTGTGTCACTGGATTAAATTTCCAGATCTAGGTTTTTCATAAGCTATTGGTATCATCATTGGGTCAAAATAATTTACAAAAAGGCCTCTACACACTCAAAACTTTAGGCCTAGACTGTTGTGATGCAACTCGACCACACCCTAGTTCCACTCAAGGTACAAGTAATGGCTGGTACACCCTTAAGGGTAGCTGTATATTAGATTCCTTAGAGCGTGGAAACAGGCCCTTTGGCCCAACCAGTCCACACCAACCCTCTGAAGAGTAACCCACCCAGACCCATTTCCCTCTGACTAATGCACCTAACATTATGGGCAATTTAGTATGGCCAATTCACCTAACCTGCACATCTTTGGACTGTGGGAGGAAACCGGAATACCCGGAGGAAACCCATGCAAAAAAGCATAGAATGTGCAAACTCCACACAGGCAGTCAAATGCCAACTGCTCACAATCTACAGAACAATTGTTTTCCTCAAGATTTCCAGAAAGGTCATGGGAAAGACTTGGAATGGATTAGTATGACTTCAAAAAGAAGATGTATTTAGTTCTAGTCAACTATCATTCAAGGTGGAATTGAAGTGACGGATTTCTTCAACCATAGAAGATGGATCAGATTACTGAAAGTATTTTTCATGATACATAGTTTCCATGGATAATTAAAATAGTTAAAGAACCTCAATTTATAAATGAAGATTTCAGGAATTTCACTTCAGAGGCAGTAGTACAAAGATCTCTACTCTACCCTTAGTGAATGGAGAAGCAGGCAAAGTGTTCAATACCATCAAGTCACTGATACATCAGAATATAAACTTGGAATTATTTCTACTCAGTATCAACACCATTGAATGATAATTTCTCACTGGAGAAATAGTTCATGGGAAAAGGTTAGTAATGTTGTTGAATATAATCTCAGGTCAAATATAACTTTTTAACAATCACGCCGAGGTAAAGCTAACAACTTGATTGCTACAAATCTAAACCCAGCTTGAAGATATTGTCAACTTTACAGCCAGGAATAAAAAGTCTGGTAAAGAGGCAAGAAGTCAGAAACTAAAGTCATCAGCGAAGCATATGAACCCAACATCATAACATTAGAAAACCTGAAGATATAAACAGGAGGATCAGGAAGATATTGACTGTACTTAAGCTGAGATGAAAGCAAAAGCTGCAGGCAAAGGAACAGTCACTTCTGGGTGCAGTAAGAAGTCAGGCAAGGTGAAAGGAGAAACGCTGGCATGCACTACATGAATCGTGCTAGGTTGCATTAATCCTTTATCTCCAGAGGACAGAGGAATATTATATAGACTGGTTTAGTTATCTTCCATTTATGTTCCTAACTTTCCTTGTATATTGCATTTTTAAAAAAATGACCATTTATTATTTCTTGCTGTTTTAAAAGAAGTGAGACTGAATCTGATTATCATAGTATGTGGGACAACCATAAACATACTACATCGGTTCATGAAGGACCGTGTACGAGAGTTCCAGATATGCTATAACACCATCATTCTTGCGTTGAAATCAAGCAAACCAGATCAGTTTGCGCAGTCAGAGTTCCTGAATATTTTGACCTGAGTGTGATTTGGGTCTTAAGCGGGGAGATAGGTTCGAGATGGCGAGAATGATGTGCAGAACTATATTAATGATTACATAAAATATGTAAGTAACTAAAAGTAAAAATAAATAAACAAATCAAGAGAAATGTGGGTGGGGAAAGGAGGAGATGTAGCATGATGGTATTTTCAAATGATGATCATGTAACTGATGATGGGTAAGAGAAATCAAAAGAAGACATCAGACTGTAAAGAGAGGTCTTGGACACTATGCTACAGAGTGGTACTTAGTAATCTGAAATGTACAGATGCAAATAAAAGACTACAACAGGAGTGGAAGAACTTTACTTGTAGATAAGCAGCCAGTAGACACTGCGTATGTGGAGATACTCCAGCTCCAAAGATATTAAGATGCCGACCGGCTGTGCTTTTCCAGCACCACACTTTTTGACTCTGATCTCCAGTATCTGCAGTCTTCACTTTCTTCCAGGGATATTAAGGACAAGTATCTAAATCTTAGATCAACACAAATCAACACAAATAATAATTGATTATTATTTGATCAACACAAATAATAATTGATTTCTCTTTCAGAAGGGAATATAAGCTATTCAACCAGTCCTCATAATTTAATCCTCAAAGAGCCAGCATAATTTCAAGAAAGATAAACCAAAGAACCACAGATGCTGGAAATCAGAAACAAAACTTCCAGTGAATCCATCCTCCCCTTGACTAACACCAATATACTCACCTTGATACCTGGTGCCATAAAAGAATGAAAAATGCTCAATGGGGTCTGATGGACTGTATATTAAAGTGTGGAAATAGCCATTTTGAGAAACAATATTGTTACCATGCAACAAACTCAATTGGTAGGAGTATTCATTTTTAGATGGTTAGGATTTCCCATAACGTTTCTTGAAGCCCCTTAGTTTTGAGTCAGAGATAAACATACTGCTTCTGATTTGATTCGATTTGTTGCTGTCCCATATACCGAGAAACAGTGACAAGTACTGTTTTGCATGCTCACCAGACAAACGTATTTTACCCAAATCAATCAGGATAATAGAACAGAATACAGATTATAGTGTTACAGTTATTGAGAAGGTGCAGACAAAGATCGACTCTAATATATGAGCGGACTCTAATATAACTCTGATAACAACAAGGAACAAACTATTCTTGAATCTATTGGTGTTTTCAAACTTTTGTATCTTCTGCTTGATAGAAGAGGATTTAAGAGTGTGTAACTGGGTGGAAGGCGTCTTTGATTATGTTGACTGCTTTCCCGAGGCAGCAACAAGTATAGAGTCATTGGAAGGAAGGTTGGTTTTCAGGATGGACTGGGCTGCATTCACAACTCACTGGTCTACATTTCCAACTCATTCTCCTATTCACAGCAAGCCATTTCAATTACAATCAGGCAGAATCTTTAAAGCAGAGGGAAGAATTGTTGTTTAGCACAAGGACTTATCACATCATGTAAGACTGCAAGAGAAAATGATGATAACAGCGAAACCACTCCTGGAATTCTCTCTGTTCATCATGCTCACATCAAATCATTCAGAACAGATATTAGTTTGGGGCTCATCTCAGCCCCTGGTAAATCATCAATGAATGCTCTATCACAAGAACACTCAGGGGGTCCTTATGCACATCACAGGATTGTCAACTCATATTGTATTGCTCACTGTGGCTCCATGAGTGATTTCCATTTCTTTTACAGCATGATGGGAGTTAGAATGATTAACCTTAAGCTATAGGCTGTCGGTGAAGATGGAATTTACTAGTTATTTCCTTCCATTTACAGGTAGGAAATTCACTAGGGAAGAAGACTATTTATCTGGGAAATAGATATATACATGTTTTAAATCTTCCTCAATAGATGAGAAGTTTATTCACGTGAGTAATGGTATTACATATTCAAAGAAACATGAACTAAGCAGTAGCAGGAAGCAATTGTTCCATTTAAGACACCATTGCATTTAATTTACTCCTTTTTACAAAAGGGTAATGTTTGAATATAAAATGCTTGAATATCATTGTACTTATGTTCAACTTCTGTAACTCACAAGCCTTTCCCCACATGGCCTGTTTGTGATAAAGCTGATTTCATTTTTATTCACCCATGGGATGTGGCTGGTCAGTATTTATTGCCCATCCCCGGTTTCCCTTGTGAAAGTGGTGTTGAGCTGCCTTCTTGAGCCACGTTAAAAATCACACAACACCAGGTTATAGTCCAACAGGTTTATTTGGAAGCACTAGCTTCCGGAAGGTTGCTCCTTCATCATCACCTGATGAAGGAGCAGCACTCTGAAAGCTAGTGCTTCCAAATAAACCTGTTGGACGATAACCTGGTGTTGTGTGATTTTTAACTTTGTCCACCCCAGTCCAACACCGGCATTTCCAATTCTTGAACCACTGCAGTCCATGTGATGTAAGTAGACTCACGATGGCCTGAGGGAGGGAATTCCAGGATTTTGATCCAGCGACAGTTCTATATTTCCAAGTCAGGATGGTGAGTGGAGGGAAACTTGCAGGGGGTGACGTTCTCATGTACTTGCTTCCTTAGATGGAAGTGGTCGTGGATTTGGAAGGTGCTGTTGACAAATCTTTGGTGAAACTCTTGTAGATGGTACACACTGCTGCTACTGAGAATCGGTGGTGGAGGGAGAATAAAATAGAATAGCAATTTATTGCCACTTGTCCATGCATTAAAAATACAGTGAAAAGTGTTTAATTTGCCATTCTCCAGCACCTATATTAATAACAGAAATCATATATTTAAAAAATTAAGACAAAGTCCATCTTTGTTCAGCTCACGGCTCATGAGTTCTCAAGATTGAGGAAATGACAGGAACCATACTCTCCACCAGAAAGCTGACTTTGAAGCCATCGGATCTGGGGCTGTTGGGATCCCGGACTGGGTCGCCATACCTCTGAAGATGTCTCAGATGCTGCCTCAGGGACCCACCTGGTCACCAAAACTGCCGCTGAAACAGGCCGTCACACTGGACCTTTGGGATCCCAGGCCAGAGGTGTCCACAGGCACTGCCTCAAGGAATGCCAGGCTGAGCCTATCACACTGCTGAAGCTGCTAAAGCAGACCACTATACCGAAGGCCTCACCAGGACACGGCACTAATGGCCACAAGGAAAGGACTACGCCACCTTCACCCCTGCAGTAGCCTTCCTGAGCCATTCTTCCTCCAAAGAAGGTGCTAAAAGAAGGTAACATACATAAATGAAAAGAATAAAAAAAGGAAGTGGATGCAGTGCTGATCAGGCTGGCTGCTTTATCCTGGATGGGGTCAAGTTTCTTAAGTGTTGTTGGGGCTGCACCCATCCAGGCAAGTGGGGAGAACTCCATCACATTCCTGACTTGTACTTTGTAGATGATGGGCAGGCTTTGGCGAGTCAGAGGGAGAGTCACTCACTGCAGTATTCCTAGCCTCTGACCCGCTCTTTAGCCACTGTATTTATATAGAGTCATAGAAATGTACAGCAGGGAAACAGACCCTTTGGGTCCAACTTGTCCATGCTAACCCAGATATCCGAAATTAATCTAATCCCATTTGCCAGCACTTGTCCCATATCCCTCTAAACCCTCCCTATTCATTTCCCCATCCAGATCCCTTTCAAATGTTGTAATTGTAACAGCCTCCACCACTCCTTGATGTTTCACCTGGAATACCTCCCAAAAGTGCAGCTCCTTCTCTGTCCAGAAATGGAATGTCAGCTCTTAAACTTGGCTCTTGGAGAGAAACTTGAGCCCAGCACCGCAAGATTTCAGAGGCATGTCTGCTACCATGAATGATGGTATAGTCCTTTCTTTTTCTAAGTTTAGTCACCCTTTTTCAAAGTCATGTGCTCCTTCTTGCATCCACCAACCTGTCAACTCTGCATTTGGAAATGTAGAAGTCACCTTCTCAGTTTAATATCCAAAGATTCACTTGCCACATCATGCTGACTTTGGCAAATGAGAGTCTCAGAAGCTATGAAGCTGAAATTATTTTCAGACAACCACTTAGACCAAACACACTGATATGGATAAGCTTACAAATTTTGTCAAAGTACATAGCATCAGTTACTGTTATGCACTTAAGCAGGAAGTTTTAAATCCCTGCACTCCACCCCCATCTTAAGTTTAATTTATATTTTTAAGTGGATGAACATCTATACATCTCCAGTCAGCTGGAGTTTGGGTGCAAACCAGTTCAATTGCTTATTTCTTCTCACAATGTCACAGTGCTATGGCTGAAAATAGAATCAATCTTTTGCTCTGCAAATTCAGAATGATCTCCAGTCCAAGTGTGAAGGCACAGCCAAGCTTGGATGCATTGCCATAACATCTGTAACACAGCTTAGAACAGGAATCCCAATCTGGTACATCCATTTCTCAAGTGCCAGCATTCACAGCAGCTTTGAAGCAGAGTGTTATAGTAGAACTGGCCCCTCATTTAAACAAAGCAGACTGTAGTTCAAGCCAGTTAGTTCCTCCCTGATTGATTTACAGCAGTGTATGGCACTTCAAAGACTCTCCAAGAATACCAGAGTATTGGTGAAGGACAGCCTTAATAATAAGGAAATAATATGACTACTGCAAGGCACCAATAAAATATTTTCCCATTTTACAATCCATAAAATGGTAATAAATGTCCAAAGAGCATATTAAGATTATAAAAGGGTTTGAATAAGCCAATTGAGTGCATTTGCTTCCATTCGTGGGAGAGAGTGAGACCAAGGGCCATGAATATAACATGATCACTATTAGATCCAGTAAGGAACTCAGAAGAAATTTCTTCATTCAGAGAGTTGTTAAATTATGGAGCTCCTACCACATGGAATAGTTGATGTGAACAGGATAGGCACATTTGAAGGAAAGCTGGATAAACATGTGAAGGAAAAAGAAATAGAAGATTAATAGGTTAGATAAGCTAGAATGGGACAATTGACATTAGGTTTTGACATGTTTGTTCCTGTGCTAACTTCTAATTGATTCAAGGTACTATGTATACAATGTAGAAACTCACTCTCTGTCAATTTTCTAATTATTAACAGATGAAGCATAATATTTTATTTAAATTGTGTTTTAACAAAAAGTTACAGCTAGTAATAAATGAGAAATAAATACCAAAGGTGAATTCCCTAGGAACTCTCCCTTTCCAACCTCATAATTATGGTGAAAGCCACACAAACTCACCCCACATGTGGTAATGTCAAACATCCACCGAGGCTGCAAAAGGGCAATGGGAGAATCCTAAAGAAGTTCAGCCCAGAGATGCTCAACAGGTTAGACACAGGTCAGTGCTGTGATATGTTCTATAAAACTCAACAACGCTACTTTAGCAAATGTTTGGTAAATCTGAATTCCAGACGTATGGACTAATAATGTAAAGAACTGGAGTTCGAAATCTCACTGCGACAATTTACTCATTTGTATTCAGATTCTTTTTTAAAAATGAGGCCAGGAAAAATCTGGCATTGAGAAAGACCATTGATCTGTTTGTTGAGTTACCTAAAAATCTATCTGAATCACTCACGTTCTTTCAGGAAGGGAATTGACCATCTTTACCCAGTCTGAAATTCAAATTCTCACTGATATATTTGACCTACTTTCTGAGTAAGCCTAACAAACCAACTTTGCATCAGAACAAGGGAACAAAAAGTGAATTATAGCTTCCAGTGATGCCAAAGCTCCAAGGAATGAATGCTTGAAGAAGAATTACTCCATAGATGGAACGGAGTTTCCAGAAATATATCTTTTGAAATGAGGGGGCAAGTCTGTTTGAAACGTTGTCAGCAAGATGTTTCTGACTGTGAGACAGTTAAGTATCAATTGGGGTAACTCTTGGTCACTGACACTTAGATAGAGTCGTAGAGATGTACAGTATCAGTCCAACTCGTCCATGCTGACCTAATCTAGTGCCATTTGCCAGAACTTGGCCCATATCCCTCTAAACCCTTTCAATTCATATACCCATCCAGATGCCTTTTAAACATTGCAATTGCACTAGCCTCCACCACTTCCTCTGGCCGCTCATTCCATACACGCACTATCCTCTGTGTGAAAAAGATGCCCCTTAGGTCCCTTTTATATCTTTCCCCTCTCACCCTTAACCTATGCCCTCTAGTTCTGGACTCCACCCCCCCCACTCCCCACTCAGGGAAAAAAAACATTGTCTATTTACTCTATCAATGACCCTCATTATCTTATAAATCTCTATAAGGTCACCCTTCAGCCTCCAATGCTCCAGGGATACCAGCCCCAGCCTATTAAACCTCTCCCCATAACTCAAATCCTCCAACCCAGGCAACATCCTTATAAATCTTTTCTGAACCCTTTCAAGTTTCACAATATCCTTCCGATAGGAAGGGGATCAGAATTGCACGCAATATTCCAACAGTGGCCTAACCAAAGTCCCGTACAGCCGCAGCATGACCTCCCAACTCCAAAACTCAATACTCTGAGAATAAAAGAGAGCATACCAAATGCTTTTTTCACTATCCTATATATCTGTGACTCTACTGGCAGAATCATTCCTTCAAGTAGACAAACTCTAACCTTGCTGTTACAATTGTTGGACAGAATTAATTAATGCAAAGTATAACAGATAACAGTAATGTATGACGATATGTACAAAACCTATAATTTCTACATGTATGTGGAGTGCAGTCTATTACCTGCTTTGTCCTCCTTCCTTCTCCTTCATGCCATTCATTTATAGAGTGGTCCATGAGCAGAGAGCAGTGTATCGCTTGAAGTGCAAAAATATTACTTGGCTGCATCTCAATGGATTACTGTAGCTAATTTTCATTTCTCAGAATAGCTGGTAAATTGATCACTTTTTCCTGGTAATCAGTACTTATAATCTGTTATTTGTAAATTTGGCACTGTGTTTATTTTTTATCAAAAGAGCCTGAGTGTTCCTCCTCATGGGTCTGTTCCTGGTTAAAGTAGCCATCAGCAGATCCAGGCAATGAGTTGTGGAGGCGATGGGATCGTAATCCTTAATTGTCAATGTTGCCTCCACAATTGTGTCCTTGATCTGGATATACAAAACATGACTGGGTGTGTGCCAAAAAATGTGTTGCTGGGAAAGCACAGCAGGTCAGGCAGCATCCAAGGAGCAGGAGAATCGACGTTTCAGGCATAAGCCCTTCTTCAGGAATCCTGAAGAAGGGCTTGTGCCCGAAACGTCGATTCTCCTGCTCCTTGGATGCTGCCTGACCTGCTGTGCTTTTCCAGCAACACATTTTTCAGCTCTGATCTCCAGCATCTGCAGTCCTCACTTTCTCATGGGTGTTGTGCCAGCTGGGTGAGAGAGTACAATAACAACATTTAAAAGGCATCTGGATGGGTACATTAATAGGAAGGGTTTTGAGGGATGTAAGCCAAATGCTGGTAAATGGAACGAGATCAGTTTAAGATATCTGGTCAGCATGGGTGAGTTGGACCAAAGGGCCTGTTTCTGTGCTGTACAGCTGTATGACTCTATGGTGCCAGGTAGATGACACATATTGTGACTGGTATTTGGGAGTCTATGCAAAAGGTAAATGGGTGAAGGCTTACTGTAGTTTGTGGCTGTCAGATTCAAGGAAGTTGGGGTCTGTGAAGTCTGCTCCAGTCAATAGGGTTTTATAAGTTGGGGGGTGGGGTAGGGTGGGGCAGGGCTGGGTCAATTTAGGGCTGAGAGAATGGGAATGGGATGTTCCATGTTGGGTTTGGGGGGGGTTGTCAGGGGAAGGTGTTGGGTTCATGAGGAATTAGAGGACAGTTCTGGAGATTCTTCTGGGAGGGATCAGTACTGCGAGGGGTCCAGGATAAGGTTTGTTGGATTGGGTCAGGTCTGTGGTTTCAGGGGTAAAAGGGGTTAGGGGAAGGCTAGAGGGGTGGAGAGTTAGGGGTGTCATGTCAGGTACAGAGGATGTTATGGTCATGGTGGGTGAGGGAGTCAGTGGGTCAGATTCACTGGTGATTGAAAGTTGGTGTGGAGATGTGCTTGGTGTCCACTGGGGGTGCTAGTGATTGGAGCTGGATGTTAGGTCAGGGCTTCAGTCAGATCTGGTGAGATTGAGGGATCAGATGTTTGTGGGGGTTGGGATGCAGTCAGTACTTACTTGATGTGACGGGGGTGGGGGGAGGCCAGTTTCATCGTAATCCAGTACTTAGAGCAAGTTTTAATTCATCTAACATCCCTTGGTTGACTATTTAGGCAAGTCAGTCAGGACCCTCCAGAATTTTTGAATCTCAGCCAGAGTTGGGGAATATTGTGGATGATGATTGACATGGTTGTTCTTCAGAGGGTCAGTAGAGAATCGATGGACCAAATTGCCTCTTTCTGCACTGCGGGGATTCTATTATGTCCAATAGAAGTTTCAACTTCCTGAACAACACCCATGGAATTAGTGCACTGCTACTTTTAAATTCTTCTGACATAGAATTCCAGTCTATGTTGGTTCCATAACGAGCTCCCTATCAGAAGATGTGAATCATTACTTTAAATGAAAATTTTAAAAAATATGAATTTGATGTCAATATCAATACAACATGAATGAGGGACTTCTGTGTGATAAAGATGTTGTTAATCTTTTGAGGTTTTCATGCGTCCGCCTGCATTACTGAGCTTCAAGCCCCTTTCTGCTATCACCCTTTCTATTCCCATCTCCTTGTCTCCTCCTTTCTTTTGGCTTCCCCCTCACTCTGAGGGAAAGTTTCTGAATCTGCTAGTTCAACATTTTTCACCCAACCTTAGAAAATGGAGACCCCAGCAACTTCTTTTCTTGGAAGGCACTCAAAACCCATAACAACTTTTTTCGTATTGCAACCAGTCGCCAATGTGCAAAAAGGTGTTTAAAAAGAAAAAGGGATTGCCAAGAAAATAAGGGATTTTGTTTGCAGACTAGAGAAGTGGAATGCATCTTGGTCCATTGCATGTTAAGAATTAATTCAGCTCTTTTGTATTGTTGATCTCAGGAGCTCCTCTCGGTTATCTCACCACATAAAGTCACTCTTTAAAGAAAGAGCACTCTTCATCTGATAATGATCCCTCTCTCCCTGCAATGTGCTGTAAGGAGTTATCAAAATGCCATCAAATGGCCCTATTGACAAAAACCTGAACATTACATTTTTCCAGAGCCCCACAGCAACAGACAATTTTGTTGTCCTTACTCAGACTGAACTGAAAAGCTTTATAAATCAGACGGAAAATGTGAGGAGTTGATCTCAATGTAAGAGAAGTATTTGACCAAATGTAGTGCCAAGCAATTATAACAGAACTCAGGTCAATGGGAGTGAAAAAGAATATTCTTCAGTTGCCCTATTTCCACTTGTTAAGCACTTCAATTCTGGGCTGTTGCAACTGTTACAAGGGGGCATAGCTTTAAATTAAGGGGGGGGGTAGGTATAGGAGAGATGTTAGGGGTAGGTTCTTTACTCAGCGAGTCGTGAGTTCATGGAATGCCCTGCCAGTAGCAGTGGTGGACTCTCCCTCATTATGGGCATTTAAGCGGGCATTGGATAGGCATATGGAGGATAGTGGGCTAGTGTAGGTTAGGTGGGCTTGGATCGGCGCAACATCGAGGGCTGAAGGGCCTGTACTGCGCTGTATTCTTCTATGTTCTATGTTCTATGTTCTATGCACAAATCATTTTATTAAATGCTCAAAATGATCTTTGGTCATTTCATCAACAATCATCTTCAAACATAAGAACTGGCACTGATGAATCTAAAGCATTTAACTCAGGTTGCAACTCCTCCAATAAAGAAGGAATTATGACTGCCTTCATCAAACCTGGACAACAGGCAGATCATCACTGCCAAGAGCAAGGGTATAGTCAGGCAATTTAAATACAAGGAAATTATCATCATTCATCAAAAATCAAACTCCTCTCCAATTGTTAGCAGCAACTATTGTTGGATGCTGCTTCACGTGCACACTGTGTCTTAGACTTAGATGGTGAAGAGGGAGAAGGGCGTCTTATTGTAAATAATTGGACACATAGAGAATTGGAAAGTCACACTCTGTCTAAACACAAAAGCAAAAACCAGGAGTGGGGGAGACACCTCGTCCTTTCTCACCAAGTCACAACCCAAGCTCATGGGAATTACATAACAAAGTACTCAGTAAATAAAACAGAGAACTGTGGTTTTAGAAAATCTGAAGCAAGAACAGAAATTTCTGTAGCAACTCAGTTGTTGTGGCATTGTCTGTCAAGTGAAAGCAGAATTAATTTTTGGGGTTCTGAAGAAGGGTCCGTGGACTTGAAATATTAACTCTGAAGAGATGCCCTGGAGCTGAGATGATCAGCTCACAACTGCCACAACCATCTTCCTATAATGTTAGGTATAACTCCAACAAGCGGAGAGTTTGCCCCCGATTCCCATTGATCCCAGTTTTGTGAGAATGCCTTAATGCCACACCCGGTCAAATGCAGCCTTGATGTCAAGGGATATCACTTTCACCTCACTCTGGAATTCAGCTCTTCTGTCCATGCTTGACCAAAGAGCGCAGGAGCTGACTGGCCCCCACAGAATCAAAAATGAGCATTAGTGAGTAAGTTATTGCTGAGCAGGTGTTGCTTGATAGTACTATTGATGACACATTCCTGATGATGGAGAGTAGACTGATAGGTTGGTAATTGGCTGGGTTGGATTTATCAAGCTTTCATGTCTAGGTCATACATGAGCTGAAAATGTGTTGCTGGAAAAACGCAGCAGGTCAGGCAGCATCCAAGGAGCAGGAGAATCAACGTTTTGAGCATGAGCCCTTCTTCAGGAATGAGGAGAGTGTTTCAAGCAGGCTAAGATAAAAGGTAGGGAGGAGGGACTTGGGGGAGGGGTGTTGGAAATGCAATAGGTGGAAGGAGGTTAAGGTGAGGGTGATAAGGTGAGGGTGATAGGCCAGAGTGGGGGTGGGGGCGGAGAGGTCAGGAAGAAGATTGCAGGTTAGGAAGGTGGTTCTGAGTTCGAGGATTGGGACTGAGACAAGGTGGGGGGGAGGGGAAATGAGGAAACTGGAGAAATCTGAGTTCATCCCTTGTGGTTGGAGGGTTCCTAGGCGGAACCACTTAACTCTATCTACCACTTACCATTTATGCTTTTGGCACACAAGTAGTCCTACTTGGTAGCTTCACCAGACTGACATCTCATTTCTAGGTATTCTTGGTGTTGTTCCTGGCATGCCCTCCTTCAGTGACCCAGGTTTGATCTCTGGGTTGATCGTAATGATAGAGTGTGGGATATACCAAACCATGAGATTGCAGATTGCATTAGAGTATAATCCTGCTGCTGATGATAGCCCACAGAGCCTCGTGGATGTCCAGTCTTGAGTTATGAGATCTGTTTGAAGTCTATCCCATTAGCACAGTGATAGTGCTGACGTGCCTGATCTAAAGATGGGACTTTGTCTCCACAAGGACTGAGCAATGGTTACTCTTATCAATACTGTCATGGACAGATGCATCTGCAGCCAACAAGTTGGTAAGAATAAGGTTGAGTATATGTTTCTCTCTTGTTGGTTCCCTCAGCATTGGCTGCCAATCCAGTTATGTCCTTTTGGATTGGACCAACTCAACCATTAGTGCTGATACCGAGCTACTTTTGGTGCTGGAATTGAAATCCTCCACCCAGAGTACATTTTGTACCCTTGCAACCCTCAATGCTTCCTCCAAGTGTTGTTCAACATTGAAGCCTAGTTATTTAGCATGGTTCACCAGCTGAAGGGGATGCTACTTAGCCATTTTTAACCAGAAGCCATGAGTCTTCCTGGGATCTGGAGTCAATGTTGAAGACTCCAAGGGTAGCTCCCTCCTGACTGTATGCCGCTGTACTGCCATCGCTGCTGAATCTGTCCTGTTAGTGAGTTAGCAGAGATGCTGATGATGGTGTCTGGGACATTGTCTATGAGGTATAATTCAATGAGTGTGACTATATCAGGCTGTTGCTTGACTAATCTGTGAGACAGCTCTCCCAATTTTTACACTTGCTCCCAGACGTTAGAAAGGCAGACTTTGCAGGGTCGATAAAACTGCTTTTGCTTTTGTCATTTCTGGTGCCAGGTGGTATATCGGGTTTAATTTCTTTTTCCTTTCTCATAGTTGATACAACTGAACGATTTGCTAAAACCCAAAAGAACTGAGGATGCTGTAAATCAGAAGCAAAAACAGAAATTGCTGGAAAGCTCAGCAGGTCTGGCAGCATCTGGGGAGAGAAATCATAGTTAATGTTTCAGATTGAGTGCCCCTTCCTCAGAACTGATGGAAGTTAGGAAAATGTCAGCTTATATTCAGAAGATAATGTCGGGGAGGGGGGTAAGGAGTAAACAATAGGTGGGGATAGAGCCCAAAGAGACAGAAGAGCAGATGGACAGTGAAAGGAGTGGATAGTGATCCGGCTAGGAGGGTGAGTAGCTATTAATGAGGTCTGTTAGTGGCTAACAATGGGTTGCGTGTAATAGCTGTGACTATGTGAAATTACTGATTGACAAAGGATATCCACTTTCATCAGAAATCACAGCTCCTGTTCTGAATGGAGGGTTTGTGTTATAAAGAGAAGCTGGATAGGTTGGGACTTTTTTCACTGGAGTGTAAGAGGTTGAGGGGTGATCTTATAGAGATTTATAAAATCATGAGGAGTATAGATAAGGTGAATGGTAGGTGTACTTTCCCTAGGCTGGGGAGTTCAAAACTAGGGGGCATATTTTTTTAAGATGAGAGGAGAAAGGTTTAAAAAAGACATGGGGGTATTTTTTTTACACAGAGAGTAGTTCATGTGTGAAATGCACTTCCAAAGAAAATAGTGGATGCTATAACCCCTAACAAATGTTATAGCATTTAAACAACATTTGGATAAGTACATGAATTGGAAATGTTTGGAGGGATATGAGGCAAGTGCAGGCAGGTGGGACTTGTTCAGCTTGGGATTATGGTCAGCATGGACCAGTTGGACCAAAGGGTCTGCTTCCATGTTGTATGACTCTCTGACTATACCGTCAAATTCCGAAATCGACGTTTCGGGCAAAAGCCCTTCATCAGGAATAAAGGCAGTGAGCCTGGAGCGTGGAGAGATAAGTTAGAGGAGGGTGGGAGTGGGGAGAAAGTAGCATAGAGTACAATTGGGTGAGTGGGAGAGGGGTATAGGTCAGGAGGAGAGGGTGGAGTGGATAGGTGGAAAAGGAGATAGGCAGGTAGGACAAGTCTAGACAAGTCATGGGGACAGGGCTGAGCTGGACTTGTCCGGACTTGTCCTACCTGCCTATCTCGTTTTCCGCAGCGGTTTGATTGATTGGTGCGGGTGTCTCGGAGATGTTCCCTAAAGTGCTCTGCTAGGAGGCGCCCAGTCTCCCCAATGTAGAGGAGACCGCATCGGGAGCAACGGATACAATAAATGATATTGGTGGATGTGCAGGTAAAGCTTTGATGGATGTGGAAGGCTCCTTTAGGGCCTTGGATGGAGGTGAGGGAGGAGGTGTGGGCACAGGTCTTACAGTTCCTGCGGTGGCAGGGGAAGGTGCCAGAATGGGAGGGTCCGCCTCCGCCGTATCTGCTCCCAGGAGGAGCAGTTCCACCATAGAACACACCAGATGGCCTCCTTCTTTAGAGACCGCAATTTCCCTTCCCACGTGGTTAAAGATGCCCTCCAACGCATCTCGTCCACATCCCGCACCTCCGCCCTCAGACCCAACCCCTCCAACTGCAACAAGGGCAGAACGCCCCTGGTGCTCACCTTCCACCCTACCAACCTTCGCATAAACCAAATCATCCGCCGACATTTCCGCCACCTCCAAACAGACCCCACCACCAGGGATATATTTCCCTCCCCACCCCTCTCCGCCTTCCGCAAAGACCGTTCCCTCCGTGACTACCTGGTCAGGTCCACGCCCCCCTACGACCCACCCTCCCATTCTGGCACCTTCCCCTGCCACCGCAGGAACTGTAAAACCTGTGCCCACACCTCCTCCCTCACCTCCATCCAAGGCCCTAAAGGAGCCTTCCACATCCATCAAAGTTTTACCTGCACATCCACCAATATCATTTATTGTATCCGTTGCTCCCAATGCGGTCTCCTCCACATTGGGGAGCCTGGGCGCCTCCTAGCAGAGCGCTTTAGGGAACATCTCCGAGACACCCGCACCAATCAACCAAACCGCCCCATGGCTCAACATTTCAACTCCCCCTCCCACTCTGCCGAGGACATGGAGGTGCTGGGCCTCCTCCACCGCCGCTCCCTCACCACCAGACGCATGGAAGAAGAACACCTCATCTTCCGCCTCGGAACACTTCAACCCCAGGGCATCAATGTGGATTTCAACAGCTTCCTCATTTCCCCTTCCCCCAACTCATCCTAGTTTCTAACCTCCAGCAAAACTGTCCCCTTGACTTGTCCGGACTTGTCCGACCTGCCCAGCTCCTTTTCCACCTATCCACTCCACCCTCTCCTCCCTGACCTATCACCTTCATCTCCTCCCCCACTGACCTATTGTACTCTATGCTACTCTATCCCCACCCCCACCCTCCTCTAGCTTATCTCTTCAAGCTTCAGGCTCTCTGCCTTTATTCCTGATGAAGGGCTTTTGCCCGAAACGTCGATTTCGAAGCTCCTTGGATGCTGCCTGAACTGCTGTGCTCTTCCAGCACCACTAATCCAGAATCAGGTTTCCAGCATCTGCAGTCATTGTTTTTACCTCGTCAAATTCCGAAGGTCAGTGATGCTAGAAGTCATGATAATTCACTGAGTGATCTGTGATTGAACAGGTTCTAGGTGTGCTGTAGCTATATAGGACAACTGTGGAGAAACCTTTCAGTAAGCACCAACCTCCAGAATCTTTACAAGTAGTTTCATTCTGCAAAATATTGCACCATAGAGCAGTTTTGACTTGAAGGAGGAATGTGGTGATGTGTTAAGAGCTGATGTTTTGGACTACAGGGTAGAATAAAAGGAGGAGGGCAATGAAAGCTACATACTTCTACATTGCTGTCCATAATGCCTATAAACCTTTATTGATCATTTCAATAGTACAACTGCACCACATTACTAGGAGGTGTAGCAGCCACGCACTCTTCTGTTTTAAGCTGATCAATCAATACTGACAAAAAGCAGTCCTGAAACCAACACACCAACCTGTGAATGTTCTTCTTAATTGGTCCCATCAATGTGATTACTTCCTTTCCCTTAAGCACACAAGGATGAACATTATGGAATGTGCTAAAGAAGAATAACATGTATGATAACTCAATACTGAATTTATCAGCACAATATCTCTGCCAGTACCCTTGCATAATTATTAACTGTTTTGAATGGTAAGAAGGGTCAGTTCTGCACAGAAATCAGCTCCAAAATACAATAATTGTAAAAGGAAATTCAACACACAAAAGACTATGGAAAATTTGAGACCAGTCCTAAATCTTTTTCATCAACCTGTTCACACTTGTTATGACACATATCTGAGGCAGCCAGGACTTAAACTCAAACCTTCTGACCCAGAGGTAGGGGCATTACCACAGTATTCTACAAAGCTGGTCAGAAACTCTGTGATTGGAGATATTCCGGAAATGTGTCCTAGGAAAGCCACCATTAATTTTTCACTTGGACTCCAAGTAGGTATACATTACCTACTGATTAGGCAATAAAGTTCAACAGAGCTCTTTATACAGGCTCTTATTTACGCCAATAATTTGTGTATATTTTTTTTTTCTCCAGGAATTAGTTTGGCTTGATTCTATGTATGTCCATGAAACAGAATTCCAAAATATTTAATGATATTTAACTGGGAGATGGTAGCTACCACTGAGTAGATGATATCTCTTTTATTTAAAAGGTAACAAAAAGGAGACTCCCACAAGCCAAGGGTAGAATGGGGGATATACCTGGATACCAAGAATAAACACTGAGGTTTACGGAGTGGTTCAAAAAGATTGGGACAGCAAATCACATAAGGTCCATAGTAATCTTCACAAGAAGGTTTTAGGCTGTTCCTTTCATGAACACCACTTTTAGATGTTGTTGCAAAACCTATTCCGCAGAATTCTTGAAATTACTATTGGTAGTATCTGAAGGCAAATGTTAACATTATTACCATGGTAATTAATTGTCAGATATTTAAATAGAGTGCCTAATTCTTTCATATAAGTGTATTCATACTTCGATTGAAATAGCAGGGAGCAAATGTCTAGTTAATGCAATAAATATGAAGTCACAAAAATTAATTGTAATTTTCAGACTTAAAATGTATGGCTGTATGACAAGAAATAAGGTTATTATTCTATGAGTAGATTACTACAATAGTCACGATGCATCACAAACCATTTTAGTCCATCTAAATGGAACATATTTGAATCATAGCATTATGTAGTACAGAAGGAGACTGTTTAGTCCATCAAGTTGTTTCTTTGAAAGAGTTATCCAATTGATTCTATCCTGCTCTTTCCCAGACGCCTGAAAATATTGCTTCATATAAAATACTGTGCAAATACCAAAAAAAACCCTGCACTTTTACAAACTAATGCACTTTAAATTATGATTCACATGCACACACACAGTTAACACCAAGAAAATGTTGTCCTAAGTCAGATTTTTCAGGGGACATGGAGGCAGATTCCAGAAATAAAGTTAGGACTGTGACAATTTGAAAACTACAATGAGCATTGTGCAATATTTGAAAGGACAATTACATGGTGGATAATCACAACATGGGCTAATCTTTGATGCAATCGTACCCATAGCAATTGTTGGAAAAACAGGAAACCAAACTGTACTGGAGGAAATATATACAGAGAGCTTGGGCACAAACTCAATTGACTGATAGATTCATTCTGGTGAGCAAAACCATTTTTAAATTCACTCATGGGATGAGGGTGTTGCTGGCGAGGCCAGCATTTATTGCTCATCCCTAATTGCCCAGAGGGTGATGAAGAGTGAAGGTGAGTTTTTTCTGACAATTAGTAATGGATTAATGGGCATCACAACACTCTTAGTGCTAGATTTCCTTCCATTGAATTCAATTCCCATTATCTGCTATGGTAGGATTCAAACCCAGATCTCCTCAACATTACCTAGGTCTCTCAATTGGTGATACTACCAATAGGCCATCACCCCCCTTTGCCTCTCCCACATTAAGGGAATCAAATATGTCACCAATGACTCTGTAGGAGCATGCTGAACTCTGAGTTTAAAAGCATTTGTCTGACAACAGTGATTTCAGTGAAAATCTTGGCAGACGCACCAGTACAGTATTGATGGGCTACTGAAAAAGGGGAAATTGCCACAGTTTTAGCAGACCATCAGACAGAGATGATTAGTGGTCATTCAACCCAAGGGTCATAATACCTCGAGTAAGTGGAGAGATTGAAAAGGAGAGTCCTTCATGATAAATTCAGCCAGTGCAAGAATTAAACTCACACTGTTGACATCACTCTGCATCACTGTATATCCAACTGAGCTAAAACTATCCCCAAACTGAGTGGGCACTGCATGGCTGGAGGCAATGAGAATGTTGGGTTATGATAAGGAGGGACACTGATTGGTCATTAGATGCTGTGGAGTTTGACCCTACACAGTGCATGTTGCTGTTTAGATGGATCCTTGAGTGTATTCCATGGAGACAGGAGCATTTCAAAGCTACAGGTGATAGAACGCCTATGGTAGCAAGTTAGAATGTGGAGGACATTTCTGATCCTTGGCCTTGGGATGGGAAGTGGGTTGACTCCAGATCGGGGGCTTTGATGGGGGTAATGGTTTGAAGGCTTGATGACCGATGGTGGGAGCGTCTGACATTGGGGCAACCCTAATGTAGTTACTATGGACCAGACAAGACCCCCTCAAAATATATTAAGAAGGTAGCCTGGACCCTATTTTTTTCTTATTTTAAAGGTAAATGTCAGGTACTGTGTTCCAAATGCAATTTGATTGTCAAATTACTCGACACAATTAAAACACAATTTATTCAAATACTATAGCTAAAATATAACCGAAGAAAGAAGAACTTAGAATAACTCAACTCTATCGGTAAATTTAACAGAATAATAGATACAGTGTCAAGTACTGATTAACAGCTCCAATATCGTAACATTCAATAAACACACCCTTGACAAAAAAACAAATTCAGAAAACAGATTTCAAAAACAGATTTTCTCTTACATGCAATCAAGCAGCCCAGTAACCTTTTTGACCAGAGAGAGAGAAAACTAGCCTCCACTTCTTCAAGACTCCAGCAACAACTGCCAAAAGCTAACTAAAAAGACCTGAATCTGTAGGTGGGAGCTTGACCACACCCACTCTCCCTGCTTCTATTGTCTCAGCTTTAAAAAATATCACAAGGCCTCATAAGTTGTCTATCTTCTCATAGACTGCTTGGTGCCTGTCCCCCGATCTCTCTCTAAAAGAAACCAGGGCAAAACACACCTCTTAAAGTCACAGCATTGTCACACAGTTGGGAGGCAGATCTGGTGAAAGACCAAGAGGGGACACGTCCGGTCTTTCTGACACCTCACTCAGTCCTGGGTAGGAACTGATCGTGTTTTCCGGGTCCTTAAGGGGGAGGGGGAGCAGCCCAAATGTCGTGGTCCACATTGGCACCAACGACATAGGTAGGAGGAGGGCTGAGGATGTTAGGCAGGCTTTCAGGGAGCTAGGTTGGAAGCTCAGAGTTAGAACAAACAGAGTTGTAGTCTCTGGTTTGTTACCCGTGCCACGTAATAGAGAGTCGAGGAATAGAGAGAGAGAACAGTTAAATGCGTGGCTACAGGGATGGTGCAGGAGGGAGGGATTCCGGTATCTGGATAACTGGGGTTCTTTCTGGGGAAGGTGGGACCTCTATAAACAGGATGGTCTATACCCGAACCTGAGGGGCGCCAGTATCCTTGGGGGGAGGTTTGCTAGTGCTCTTGAGCGGGGTTTAAACTAACTCTGCAGGGGCATGGGAACCTAGACTGTAGCTTTAGGGTGCAGGACCTGGAGTGTAGGGAGGCTAGGAACATGGCATCAATCTCAAAGGAGGGTGCCTGTAAACAGGAAAGTGGCTTGAAGTGTGTATACTTCAATGCAAGAAGTATACGAAATAAGGTAGGTGAACCTGCAGCGTGGGTTGGTACCTGGGATTTCGATGTTGTGGCTATTACGGAGACATGGGTAGAACAGGGACAGGATTGGCTGTCGCAGGTTCCAGGGTTTAAATGTATTAGTAGAGTCAGAGGTGGGGGTAAAGGAGGGGGAGGTGTGGCATTGCTTGTCAAAGATAGTATTACAGCGGTGGAAAGGACGTTGGATGAAGACTCGCCATCTGAGGTAGTTTGGGCTGAGGTTAGGAATAGGAAAGGTGAGGTCACCTGTTAGGAGTTTTCTACAGGCCTCCTAATAGTCCTAGAGATGTAGAAGAAAGGATTGCGAGGATGATTCAGGAGAAGTGTGAAAGTAATAGGGTGGTTGTTATGGGGGACTTTAACTTTCCTGATATTGACTGGGAAAGCTATAGCTCGAGTTCGTTAGATGGGTCGGTGTTTCTCCAATGTGTGCAGGAGGGTTTCCTGACACAATATGTCGACAGGCCAACAAGAGGTGAGGCCATACTGGATTTGGTTCTGGGTAACGAACCGGGCCAGGTGCTAGAATTGGAGGTAGGTGAGCACTTTGGGGACAGTGACCACAATTCGGTGACTTTTACTCTAGTGATGGAGAGGGATAAGTGTGCATTGCAGGGCAAGAGTTATAGCTGGGGGCAGGGAAATTATGATGCGGTGAGGCACGACTTAGGATGCGTGGCTTGGAAAAGTAGGCTTCAAGGCAAGGGCGCAATTGATATGTGGAGCCTGTTCAAGGAGTAACTATTGAGTGTCCTTGATAAGTATGTGCCTGTCAGGCAGGGAGGAAAGGGTCGTGTGAGGGAGCCGTGGTTTAATAAGGAATTGGAATCCCTTGTTAAATGGAAGAGGGCGGCCTATGTAAAGATGAGGCATGAAGGTTCAATTGGGGCGATTGAGAGTTATAAGGTAGCCAGGAAGGATCTAAAGAGAGAGCTAAGAGCAGCAAAGAGGGGACATGAAAAGTCCTTAGTTGGTAGGATTAGGGAAAACCAAAAGGCTTTCTATCGGTATGTCAGGAATAAAAGAATGACTAGGGTAGGAATAGGTCCAGTCAAGGATAGTAGTGGGAAGTTGCATGTGGAGGCTGAAGAAATTGGGGAGACACTGAATGAATACTTCTCGTCAGTATTCACTCAGGAACAGGACATTGTTGCCGATGTGAATACTGAGTCACAATTAATTAGAATGGATGACTTTGAGGTATGTAGGGAAGACGTGTTGGAAATTCTGGAAAGGGTGAAAATAGATAAGTCCCCTGGGCCTGATGGCATTTATCCTAGGATTCTCTGGGAAGCAAGGGAGGAGATTGCAGAGCCATTGGCCTTGATGTTTATGTCCTCGTTGTCTACAGGAATAGTGCCAGAAGACTGGAGGATAGCAAATGTGGTTCCCTTGTTCAAGAAGGGGAGTAGGGATAACCCTAGTAACTTTAGGCCGGTGAGTCTCACTTCTGTTGTGGGCAAAGTCTTAGAGAGAATTGTAAAGGATAGGATTTATGAACATCTGGATAGGAATAATGTGATCAAGGATAGTCAGCATGGTTTTGTGAAGGGCAGGTCGTGCCTCACAAACCTTATTGAATTCTTTGAGAAGGTGACTAAGGAGGTGGACGAAGGTAAAGCGGTAGATGTGGTGTATATGGATTTTAGTAAGGCGTTTGATAAGGTTCCCCATGGTAGGCTACTGCACAAAATATGGAGGTATGGCATTGAGGGTGAGTTGGAGGCTTGGATTAGGAATTGGCTGGCTGGAAGAAGATAGAGGGTAGTAGTTGATGGTAAAGGTTTATCTTGGAGTGTAGTTACTAGCGGTGTTCCGCAAGGATCTGTTTTGGGACCATTGCTGTTTGTCATTTTTATAAATGACCTGGAGGAGGGGCTAGAAGGTTGGGTGAGCAAATTTGCAGATGATACGAAAGTCGGTGGAGTTGTTGACAGTGAGGAAGGATGTGTCAGGTTACAGCGGGATATAGATAAGCTGCAGAGCTGGGCAGAAAGGTGGCAAATGGAATTCAATGTGGGTAAGTGTGAGGTGATTCACTTTGGTATAAGTAACAAAAAGATGCGGTACTGGGCTAATGGTTGGATACTTGGTAGTGTGGATGAGCAGAGGGATCTTGGTGTCCATGTACACAGATCTCTGAAAGTTGCCACCCAGGTAAATAGTGCGGTGAAGAAGGCATATGGCGTACTGGCTTTTATTGGTAGAGGAATTGAGTTCCGGAGACCTGAGGTCATGTTGCAGTTGTATAAGACTCTGGTGCGGCCGCATCTGGAGTATTGTGTGCAGTTTTGGTCACCATACTATAGGAAGGATGTGGAGGCACTGGAACGGGTGCAGAGGAGGTTTACCAGGATGTTGCCTGGTATGGTAGGAAGCTCGTATGAGGAAAGGCTGAGGCACTTGGGGCTGTTTTCATTGGAGAAAAGAAGGTTTAGGGATGACTTGATAGAGGTGTACAAGATGATTAGGGGTTTAGATAGGGTTGACCATGAGAACTTTTTTCCACGTATGGAGTCAGCTTTTACGAGGGGGCATAGCTTTAAATTAAGGGGTGGTAGGTATAGGACAGATGTTAGGGGTAGATTCTTTACTCAGCGAGTCGTGAGTTCATGGAATGCCCTGCCAGTAGCAGTGGTGGACTCTCCCTCTTTATGGGCATTTAAACGGGCATTGGATAGGCATATGGAGGATAGTGGGCTAGTGTAGGTTAGATGGGCTTGGATCGGCGCAACATCGAGGGCCAAAGGGCCTGTACTGCGCTGTATTCTTCTGTGTTCTATGTTCTATGTTCTATTCTTTTCCACAAAATGGTCCTCAACCCCCTCGAGCTGCCAGGTTACTTGAAACTTAGGAAATCTGGCCACCCTGTTTCTGGAAGTCAAATCAAATGTGAGATGCTAGCCTCCTATAAATTTCTCAAATTCCAACCTTCGACCTGCGAGCAGACTGACTTACCACCTTCTTTCTCACATCAGTTACCCCTCAAAGCACGTTCCAACCACCTTCCAGACAACATCTTCTAAACCCAGCACCTCTACCACATAGAAAGGCAAGGGCAATGGATACATAGGAACACCACCATCTGCAAGTTCTCCTTTAAGCAAGTTCTCCATTCTACACTATGCCACTCTTTCTTCACTGTGACTGGGTCAAAACTCTAGAACTCGTTTCCTAAAGCCATTGTGTGTATATCCCTACCACTGGACAGCAATAGTTGAAGAAGGTAGCTCACTTTCTTATGGGTAGTCAGGAAAAAGCAAAAAATGCTGGGCCAGCCAGTGGCACCTACATCGGACATATAGATAACCATTCGGACCAAGTTGTTAGTTAATGAGATGGGTTTTCTGCTGAGTGCTCCACTTTCCTCCCATGCACCACAAATGTGCAGGTTAGGTGGGTTAGCCATAATATTTTTAAAAACCCACATTGAGAGCGGGTGGGGTGTGGGTCTTTGTGGGATGCTCTTCAGAGTATTGTTGCAGACCTGATTGGCCAAGTGGCCTCTTGCTGCACTGTAAGGATTCTATGAATACAATTATAGTGAATGTGTGGATTGAGGACTGACTGATCTCTGAGTGAAAAGACCCCTGGTAACTCTTTCGAAGCAGATAGCCGCATAGAAATTTAGTGAGACAGTCACCGTGATAGCCAACAGGATAGGACAGACCCCATCCTTTCAGAGTGTAAGTTCCAGTCAAACAGTTGGCGTAGCTCTTTGATGTGTCCTAGTACATCCTTAGCCTGCTTTGTCCATCTGAAGGAAACAATGGACTCTGGGTCTCCAGTACCTCTTGTGCATCCTAAGGGAATCTTCAGCTGTGACCTCTTCAGGTGGAGGCTTTTTAGCAGCTGCTGGAGGTGCTGCAGCTTCTGAGCATGCTATCTCTTCCATTCCTCCTCTCTTTCTTCCCACCTCTGTTACATTGCAGCAATGATGACCCCTGCTGTGCCTGAATCCATTAATTGTGGTGAGTACCAGAGATCTAACACCATCGTAATAATGTGAGCAGTCAGCATTACAATGCACATGATTCACATTTTAGCAGAGACCTCCAGACTGTGGGGCATGGAGAATTCTGCCAAGAAGCTCCATGAAATGCCTGGACAAAGCCTTTTGCCATAATGAACTTTATTTTAGGAGATCCATCTTCAAGCAGCTACACTGACACCATTCCCCACCTTCCCTCTGCGACATCGATGACTGTATCACTGCCACCTTGTGCTCCCTTGAGGAGGTTGAATAGTTCATCAATTTCACCAACATGTTCCACCCTGAACTTAAGTTCACCTGGACCATCTCGAACACCCCCCTTCCCTTCCTGGACCTCTCCATCTCCATCAACGGTGACCGACTCATCACAGACATCTTCTACAAACCTACTGACTCCCACAGCTACCTGACCATACCTCCTCCCACCCCACCCCCCCCATAGAAATGCTATGCCTTATTTCAATTCCTCCACCTTTGCCACATCTGCTCCCAGGAGGACCAGCTCTACCACAGAACCCACCAGATGGCCCCCCTTCTTCAAAGACTGCAATTTCCACTTCCATGTGGTCGATGATGCCCTCCAGAACATCTCATCCACTTTCTGTATCTTTGCCCTCGGACCTCACCCCTCCAACTGCAACAAAGACAGAACACCACCGCCCCCCCACCCCCCTTCCCCTGGTCCTCACTTTCCACCCCACCAACTTTCGGATACGTCATATCATCCTCCACCATTTCCGCCACCTACAAATGGACCCCACCACCAGAGATATATTTCCTTCCCCACTCCTATCTGCATTCCACAAAGACAATCCTCTCTTGTCAGGTCCATGCCCCCCCACCAACACATCCTTCCCTCCTGGCACTGTCCCCTGCCAACGCAAGAATTGCAAAACCTGCACCCACACCACCCTCTCACCTCTATCCAAGGCCCCAAAGGAGCATTCCACATCTATCATTGATTTACCTGCAATTTCACGTATGTCATTTATCGTATTCATTGCTCCCGATGTGGTCTCCTTGACGCTGGGGAGACAGGAGCTACTTGCAGAACATTTCAGAGAACATCTCCACGACACACGCATGAAGCAACTCCACCACCCTGTGGCCAAACACTTTAATTCCCCCTCCCACTCAACCAAGGACATGCTGGTGCTGGGCCTCCTCCATTGCCAAACCCTAACCACCTGATGCCTGGAGGAAGAATGCCTCATCTTCTGTCTTGGGACCCTCCAACCACACAGGATTAATGTGGACTTCACCATTTTCCTCATTTCCACACCCCCACCTTATCCCAGATCCAACCTTCTAACTCAGCACCACCCTCATGACCTGTCCTATCTGTCCATCTTCCTTCCCAAATATCTGCTCACCTTCCTCTCTGACCTATCACCATTACCCCACTTTCATCTACCTATTGCACTCTCAGCTACCTTCCCCCCAGCCCAAAACCCCTCATATTTATCTCTCTACTCCCTTGGCCCACAAGCCTCATTGCTGATGACGGACTTACGCCCGAAACATTGATTCTCCTGCTCCTCGGATGCTGCCTGACTTGCTGTGCTTTTCCAGCTCAGCACTCTCATCTTATTTTAGCACAAACCATGCCATGGGGTCTGTACATGCAGCAGGACAATAGAAACATTGCCACACCCGCACACTCTTACCCCTCCCCATGGCCCCTAGCCCCCACCCCATCCACATCATCCAAGGAAGGCAGCATTCCATATAAGAGCCTTTTAGTGAGTGCTTAGAGTTGAAGGTGAGAAGAGTGAAGGTGCAGTCAATCAGAACGTGTATTGTCTTTGTGAATTAAGACACACAGGTGACACGTTAAGATGAATTTGAAATGACCAACGACACGGTCAAGATTATTTGTGACCAGGATTTGTATCTCACCCAGTTGGACACTGCATTGATTTCACATATAGGTTACTATGATCACAGAGGTCTTCACCTTTGACTGTACAAGAGGCTGAGTAATGCAATTGTCCCTGAGGGACCTCACACCACTCACAAATAGAAGCTATGTACTCAGACACAGCAAAGAACATACTCCACCCATGCCAGGTGTATTGACGTGTTTCATTTCCATTGCTCATTTGTGCTTTAGATGAGAATGGAAGGTAATATTTTGCAAAGTGAATCATAAGCTCAGCCTGTTAATCCAGGGAATTCTCCAAATCTTCATATTCTTTTCTTCCTTGCATTCTTTGTTGAATCTAACAACTCTGAATTTCCACAGGTTCTCACTCAACTCTTTACCTCCCAAAGTTACTCCTGAGCTCTGGATGTATAGCTTAACCTTGCTAGCCATCAAATCTCCTCATAAAATCCAGGGGTATTGTGATCATCAGTGACCCACCCTCCTGCACTCGCCCATATCCTCCAATACACCATCATCTCCCTTCTGTGTTGAGTTGCTTCCCTTCACAATTATTTCCCCCTCATTAGAACAGAACACAATTTGAATGTGACAATCAGTAATCAGACACTCAAAATGTTAACATGTATTTGCAAGATTTTTTTCATATCTCGTTCATATTTTTGGCAAATAGAACAAGTCACTTTGAGCGGCTCTAATACTTCGATTCTGAGTACTAGGTCTTATGAGAATTTTCATAATTATAAACTACCATACAAAAAAAAAGTCAATTTCCCTCCCATATTTGTCACCTTGACTCACAAATCTGATCGAAAAGTGGAGTGTTTTTTTTTAATGCACATTTGAGAGGGCACCTCGATCCTGAGTTAACATCTCATCCAAAAGGCACGAAGGAAGGATGATTCTACTTTAAGCGGGTGTGTTATTTTCAGCTCGTTACAGTTTTCTGTTTCCTTTCGTCAAATCCATCACTGAATGGAGCCATCAATCAAACAGGGTGAGGAGCTCCAAGAAGATCAATTGTCATCTCAATCTCGATGTCACTCAGTAGAATTACAATCAGTTCTGCTCAAGTGGACACCTGATAACTGGCTGTTTCTCTACAGAGAATACAAATGAAAAATCTTCAACTTAATTATTAAAAATCACACAACACCAGGTTATAATCCAACAGGTTTAATTGGAAGCACACAGCTGTTGGACTATAACTTGGTGTTGTGTGATTTTTAACTTTGTACACCCCAGTCCAACACCGGCATCTCCGAATCACAACTTAATTATGTGTGCGTGTGTATCATAAGATCTGTTCTTCAATCACAAGAGGTTGGATTTGCTATCTGATAAACTGTGTGTAATGTTCGGACAGCTTCATACATTCAATATCAGCCATGTACTGATATTTCTTGGCAGGAACCATTATGACACATTCACATAACAATGTATGCCTGATTATTGAAAATTCAATCTTTTAAATGGAAGGTTGCTGATTAGTTGCTGCATAGTGTGAATTCAGCCAACTTTGGAAATAGTAAAGAATTAAATTATGTGATTTAAAGTACAAGTGATTCGTTAGGTGAGTTTATCAGATTGCGTATGGGATTTAAAGTATAAATCAATTGTTGGGCAAGTTTATTATTCTTATTTCCAATCAGTTGTCATTTTTGACACTGAAATACTCTCATGCTGTTCTGTTTGATCTGAAGGACTAATTATGCAGCTTTTTTGATGACCAATATATAGTCTATCAGAGGCACTAGTGCAGAATCGCATACCCAGTACATTAGTGTTTCATGTGATTTGTGATCACTGTTATGTCTTTTCATGAGTGAAGCAAGAAATTAACAACCCCACATCTCTCTTAAAGGTACTGTCTGAGATCCAACAAAGAAGCGATGAGAGCGATGATCAGTTAGTTGGATCATAAATGCCAGTAAGGATGCAATTTCTAAAATACCGCAAAGGTTCACAACAGAGAATTGTAAAAAACAAAGTAATGATAGAATCAGTACATAAGAGGAGGTGGTTCCTGCTGCAGAACAATCTGATGGACAGTGAAAGTTATATTTTGTTGACATTAGAATCTTGCCTGCATTGTCTAACCTGTATTCATGGAGAAAGTGAGGACTGCAGATGCTGGATCCTGAAGAAGGGCTCATGCCCGAAGCGTCGATTCTCCTGCTCCTTGGATGCTGCCTGACCTGCTGCGCTTTTCCAGCAACACATTTTCAGCTTTAACCTGTATTCATATCAATCACAAGGTATAGTACCTTGAAAGCCAAATCAAAAGAATTAATTAGAACATTGAACAGTACAGCACAGGACAGGCCCTTCAGTGCTTGATGTCATGCCAAACTTTTATCCGACTCTAAGTCCAAACTAACCTCCATTGTACTATCTTCCATGTACTATTCAAGAGTCACTTAAATGTCCCTAATGTACCTGACTCTACTCCCATTGCTGGCAATGCATACCACACACACACTGTTTTTAAAAGAACCTACGTCTGATATCTCCCCAAAACCTTCCTCCAATCACCTTAAAATTATGGACACTTGAGATAGCCATTTCTGCCCTGGGATAAAGTCTCTGACTATTCAACTTATCTACGCCTCTCAATATCTTGTACAACTCCATCAAGTCACCTCTCACCGTTCTTCACTCCAGTGAGAAAAGCCTTAGCTCCCACAATCTTTCTTCATAGACATGCCCTCCAGTCCAGGCAGCATCCTGGTAAATCTCCTGTGCACTCTCTCTAAAGCTTCCACACCCTCCCTATATTGAGGTGACCAGAACTGAACAGTATATTCCACGTGTGGTCTAACCAGGTCTCTATAGCGTTGCAGTATAACCTCGGTGTACTTAAACTTAATTCCCCAGCTAATGAAAGCCAACACACCATATGCATTTTTAACAACTCTATGAATTTTGGTGATAACTTTGAGGGATCTATGGACATGGAACTCAAGATCTCTCTGTTCCTCCACACTGCCAAGAATGCTGCCTTTAATTCTGTATTCTGTATTCAAATTTGACCTTCCAAAATGAATCACTTCATACTTTTCCAGGTTGAACTCCATCTGCCACTTATCAGCCCAGTTCTGCATCCTGTCAATTCTCTTTGCAACCTACAACAGCCCTCCGCACTATCCACCACTCCACCAACCTTCGTGTCATCAGCAAACTTATTAACCCACACTTCCACTTCCTCATCCAAGTCGTTCATAAAAATCACAAAGAACAGAGGTCCCAGAACAGATCCCTGTGGAACACCATTGGTCACTGTGCTCTAGGCTGAATACTTTCCATCTACTGCCATTCTCATTTTCCATGGGCCAGGCAATTCAATATCCAGACAGACAAATTTCTCTGTATCCCATGCCTCTTTACATTCTGAAACAGACTACCATGGGACCGTATCAAACTCTTGCTACACTGCTCTACCTTCCTCAACGTGTTTTGTCACAACCTCAAAGAATTCAATAAAATTTGTGAGACATGACCTGCCCCTCACAAAGCTATGCTGATTATCTCTAATCAAACTATGGTTTTCCAAGTGATCATAAATCCTGTCTTTCTGAATCCTTTCCAATAATTTTCCTACCACATAAGACTGGCTGGTCTGTAATTCCCAGAATTATCCCTATTCCCTTTATTGAACAAGGGAATTACATTTGCCACCCTCCAATCATCTGGCACTACTCCAGTGGACAGTGAGGATGCAAAGATCATTGCCAAAGGTGCAGCAATCTCTTCCCTCGCTTCCTGTCATAACCTTGGGTATATCCCAGTTGGCCCAGGGGACTTATCTGTCTTTGTGTTTTTCAAAATTTTCAGCACAGCCTCCTTCTTAACATCAACTTGTTCAAGCATATCAGCCTGTTTCATGCTGTTCTCACAACTCTCAAGGTCCGTCACAGTAGCGAATACTAAAGCAAAGTATTCATTAAGGACCTCCCCTACTTCCTCCAACTCCAGGCACAAGTTCCCTCCACTGTCCCTGATTGGCCTTACCCTCACTCTGGCCATCCTCTTGTTCCTTACATGAGTGTAGAACGCTTTAGAGTTTTTAAAAGTTCTACCCGCTAAAGCTTTTTCATGCCCCCTTCAAGCTCTCCTAAGTTCATTCTTCAGTTCCTTCCTGACTATCCTGAAACCCACTAGAGCCCTGTCTGATTCTTGCCTCCTCAGCCTTAAGTCAGTTTCCTTCTTCCTCTTGACTAGATGTTCCACATCCCTGTCATCCAAAGTTCCTTCACTCTATCATCCCTTCCTTGCCTCAGTGGGACAAACTATCTAGCACTATCAGCAAGTATTCCCTGAACAATCTCCACATTTCAGTCACGCATTTTCCTGAGAACATCTGTTCCCATGTTATGCGTCCCAGTTCCTGCCGAATAGCATTGTAATTTCCCCTCCTCCAATTAAATACTGTCCCATACCATCTGCACCTATCCCTCTCCATAACTACAGTAAAGGTCAGGGAGTTGTGATCACTATCACCGAGGTGCTCTTCCACCATGAGATCTGACATGGTGGTCAAGTTATTGCAGGAAATCCTAAGGGACAGGATTCACATGCATCTGGAAAGGCAAGTACTGATTACGGATAGTCAGCACGGCTTTGTGCATGGGAAATCATGTCTCACGAAATTGATTGAGTTTTTTGAATAAGTAACAAAGAGGATTGATGAGGGCAGAGCAGTGGAAATGATCCATATGGACTCCAGTAAGATGTTCAACAAGGTTCCCCATGGGAGATTGGTTTGCAAGGTTATATCTCATGGAATACAGGGAGAACTAGCCATTTGGATACAGAACTGGCTCAAAGGTAGAAGACAGAGGGTGGTGGTGGAGGGTTGTTTTTCAGACTGGAGGCCTGTGACCAGTGGAGTGCCATAAGGATCGGTGCTGGGTCCTCTACTTTTTGTAATTCATATAAATGATTTGGATATGAACACCAGAGGTATAGTTAATAAGTTTGCAGATGACACCAAAGTTGGAGGTGCAGTGGACAGCGAAGAGGGTTACTGTAGAGTGCAATGGTTTCTTGATCAGATGGGCCAATCAGCTGGGGATTAGCACTTGGAGTTTAATTTAGATAAATGTGAGGTACTGGTTAGGTCCAAGGGAGTGTTGCTGAACAAAGAAACTTTGGAGCACAGTTTCATTGTTCCTTAAAAGTAGAATCGCAGGCAGATAGGATAGTGAAGAAGGCATTTGGTATACTTTCCTTTATTGGTCAGAGCATTGAGTATAGGAGTTGGGAGGTCATGTTGCAGCTGTACAGAACATTAGTTCAGCCATTTTTGGAATATTGTGTGCAATTCTGGTCTCCTTCCCATCGGAAGGATGGTGAGAGACTTGAAAGGATTCAGAAAAGATTTACAAGGATGTTATCAGAGTTGGAGGGTTTGAGATGTAGGGAGAGGCTGAATAGGCTGAGGCCTTTCTTCCCTGGAGCGTCAGAGGCTGAGGGGTTTATAAAGGTTTATAAAATCAAGAACGGCATGGATAAGATAAGTAAACAAGGTCTTTTCCCAGGTTGGGAGAGTCCAGAACGAGAGGATGTAGATTTTGGGTGAGAGGGGAAAGATATAAAAGGGAACTCGGGGCCAACTTTTCCACGCAGAGGGTAGTGCGTAACTGGAATGAGCTGCCAGAGGAAGTAGTGGAGGCTTGTACAGTTAAAGCATTTAAAAGGCATCTGGAAGATATATGAATAGGAAGCGTTTAGAGGGATATGGGCCAAGTACTGGCAAATGGGATTAGATTAGGTTAGGATATCTGGTCAGCATGGACAGTTGAATCGAACGGTTTGTTTCCATGCTGTACTTTTCTACAACTGTATGGCCTGGCCTGTTTTGTTGCCAAGCACCAAATCCAATATAGCCTCTCCTTTTGTTGGCCTGTCTGCATTTTGAGTCAAGAATCCTTCTAGGACATAACTGACAAAAACTGCTCCATCCAAACTATTTGAACAAAGGAGATTCCAGTCAATATTGGGGAGGTTAAAGTCACCCATAACAAAAACCTGTTACTTCTGCACCTTTCCAAAATCTGCCTCCTAATCTGCTCCTCTGTGTCTCTGTCGCTATTGGGGGTGTCTGTAGAAAACTCCCTATAAAGTGATTTCTTCTTTCCTGTTTCTGACTTCCACCCATACTGACTCAGTGGGCAAACCCTCCTCGATGATCTCGCTTTCTGCAGATGTGATATTATCCCTGATTAGCAATGGCCACTCCCCCACCTCTTTTACCCCCCCCCCTTCCCCTTTTTCTTTTGAAATATCTAAACCATGAAGCATACAACAGCTATTCCTGCCTTGTGATATCCAAGTCTCTGTAATGGCTACAACATCATAGTTCCAAGTACTGATCCATGCTCTGAGGCACTCACCCTTATTCCTGATACTTGTTATTTTCTCATGATATTTGTGTGTGTGTGCAACACGCTTGTCTATTGATGTGGACATGCTGGTGTCAGAAAGATATAGTTTCGAGCACAACTTGAGAGCAGAATCACAACTTACACTCCAGAACAATTCTGAGAAAGTGTTTCACTGTCAGAGATGTTATCTACTAGATGACAGTTAACCTGAGACCCTAGCTACTTTCTCAAAGAGCTATGATACTTTTTCTTAACTCACAGAGAGAATTTTAAGGGTTAACTGAGGCTGAAATGTTTGAAGTCATTTTAGTACCATTTATTGCAGTATAATTAATGTTGTTGTAATTTGAGGTGTAAACAAACACAAAAATTAATCTCTTTAAGAAGACAGTCTCATTTCAAGTACAGTTTGCACATATGATCATGTGAGCTGGAAATATTTTAATTTTTACACCAACTGTGTTACTTCTCTTTTATTGAAAAGTTAAATGGATGCATCTGTGTCATTATAGAATTTCAACATTATTTGATGTCGGCACGCATTTACTGTACTGCTGTTCCCAAAACAAAGCTTCAACTTTCTATAGGAAATGTAGGTGCTGAAATTGAGCAAATTTGTATTCGGCGTTGTACTGAACAACAAAACCAGGAGATGTTTCCAAACAGTATTTGACCTGTACCAGGAAACCTTAACAAGTACTTGTAGCACTCATTATGAAAAGCCAATGTGTGACCTGACTGTTGTAACATTACAGAGTCAAATTTAAACTAGCGTCCTGACAAATTTTATGTTTTTAAGTCAATGAGAAACAAAAGTTTGGTGTGGTCAGTCCAATTTAATGAAAGGAGTATAAGTTTGTGAAAAAAAGGTACATCTAATTACTTAAATATAAATTCAGAGTTGAATTAGTTCAAGCAGGGAATACTATTGAATAAATATCGAAAAAGAAGAACAAATGTGAACAGGCAACTATAACTGTTATTCAATTTAGTTGATGATAGGTTTTTCAAAAAATATTTCCTCTGTGCAATATTTTCAGGTTCTGGTTTCCATTACACATAGCTGCATTGTAAAATTATGTATTGTAAGCAGTAATCCTAAATTTCCTGGGTCGTTCAAAATGAGAAAAAAACTGATGATCGTTATTTAGTTGATCAGTTGGATGGTGATCTGATCATCAGAAAGTCACTGGCCCATCATCTCAATGTTTTTCGAAGGGATATGTCTGTTTAAACTAAGTGTTGTCACTCAGCAGATGATGGACTGAACTAATGACATAGTAGATCTGGGTTGTGTCCTGTTAAAACCAGACGCAAAGTGCGATAGGTGACAATTTGTCACAAAGCACAGTGCGGTTGACACAAGGTTATGCCGTGTAGATACCGTGTGGTTGATTGGATTACACACAAGAGCCACAAGATAATAGCTTTTATGGGTAGCCTTGAGTAGACGGGCCTGGAGCCAAGTTTTGTTAAAATGGAGAGATAAACTTCCTTCCAGGGAAAACAAGCAGGTGTTCTATCAAGTGAGAAGTCAAAGACAGTGGTAGATGTGACATACTTGTGATGTCTGTTGGTGGTCAATTAGTGAATTGCTGAACATTGGAACAGGAAAATAGGAGAATGTGACTCAAAGGAATAATGAGCTAGCTCAGTAATGAAAATTATCTGATCAATGGCTAGAGTGGCATGGTGGCTCAGAGGTCAGCATCGCTGCCTCACATCACCAAGAACCTTGATTCAATTCTACCCAGGTGTCTGTATGGAGTTTGCATATTTTCCCCGTGTCTGTGTGGATTTTCTCCGGGTGCTCGGTTTCCTCCCACAGTCCAAGGATGTGTAGGTTAGGTGGATTAGCCATGTTAAAATGCCCATAGTGTCCAAGGATGAACAGGCTAGGTGGATTCGCCATAGGAAATGTAGGGCAACAGGGATAAGACAGAGAGGTGAGATGCTCTTCAGAGTGTTAGTGTGGACTCAATGTGCCATATAGTCTGCATCCAACCATAAGGATTCTATGATTAAAGGTTGAAACAGAAATGGCTGATCATCTATTTTGGTCTGATCCTCAAACAAATGCACATCCATTTGTGATTGTAAGCTTTGCATGGGTAAGTTTGTGATGTATTAATATTACTGCAGTATCTCATAGTGTTCCAATAAAGAACAATTGGGTATATTCCATTGTTGGGACTGCCTTGGATTATTGATATCCAGAGTGAACCCAACATGCTAGAGAAAGTGGGAATAAAAGTCTATAATTTTTACACTTGCATCACATTTCATTTCTAAAATGATTGCAGCAGGGGAATAATTATGCACAACAAAGTCATCTTCAGTCAAAATTATTTGTGTGATTTTCAGACTATCTTTTCATGGTCAGGCCATAATACCTTACACCCCACTTTAATAGCTTGACATTGTTCCCGCTCCTCCGCCCTTGAACCCCGCCCCTCCAATCGCCACCAGGACAGAACCCCACTGGTCCTCACCTACCACCCCACCAACCTCCAGATACATCGTATCATCCTTCGTCATTTCCACCACCTCCAAACAGACCCCACCACCAAGGATATATTTCCCTCCTCTCCCCTATCAGCGTTCCGGAAAGACCACTCCTTCCGCGACTCCCTCGTCAGGTCCACACCCCACACCAACCCAACCTCCACTCCTGGCACCTTCCCCTGCAACCGCAAGAAATGCAAAACTTGCGCCCATACCTTCCCCCTCACTTCCCTCCAAGGCCCCAAGGGATCCTTCCATATCCGTCACAAATTCACCTGCACCTCCACACACATCATTTACTGCATCCGCTGCACCCGATGTGGCCTCCTCTACATTGGGGATACAGGCCGCCTACTTGTGGAACGTTTCAGAGAACACCTCTGGGATACCTGCACCAACCAACCCAACCTTCCTGTGGCTTAACACTTTAACTCCCCCTCCCACTCCGCCAAGGACATGCAGGTCCTCGGACTCCTCCATTGCCAGACCATGGCAACATGACACCTGGAGGATGAGCGCCTCATCTTCTGCCTAGAAACCCTCCAACCCCACAAGGGATGAATGCAGATTTCTCCAGCTTCCTCATTTCCCCTGTCCCCACCTTATCTCAGTCCCAACCCTCAGACTCAGCACCGCCTTCTTGACCTGCAATCTTTTTCCCGACCTCTCCACCCCCACCACCTCTCCGACCTATCACCCTCACCTTAACCTCCTTCCACCTATCGTATTCCCAATGCCCCTCCCCCAAGTCCCTCCTCCCTACCTTTTATCTTAGCCTGCTTGGCACATCCTCCTCATTCCTGAAGAAGGGCTTATGCCCGAAACGTCGATTCTCCTGCTCCTTGGATGCTGCCTGACCTGCTGTGCTTTTCCAGCAACACATTTTTCAGCTCTGACCTCCAGCATCTGCAGTCCTCACTTTCTCCATAAATTGTAAGTGCAAGGAACAGGAATGTCTGATGTAAGTTTTACATGCAGCAGGCCATCTTTATATCAGCTTTAGCAATGTTTATGTTAATTCTATTACATAAGAAATTTGGCACTGTTAAGGCAATATTAAAAAATTAAACAGGTATTTATTACCATTGACTTTTATTTACCAACATTACTTTCCCAGGCACATAAGTGTCCAGGCGGATATTGAGCAGTGAGTTTACAAACAGCAGCATACTTCAGTTAGTGTGTCATGCTTCAAGCAATGCAAATTAAGATGGTGATGAGATCTTTATACACCCCAGTCACAGGCTATGTTAGAGTGACTATACATTAAACATGTTTCTTACAGGCATAATGACACACTGACCAAGAAGTATAACACAAGAGCTTCAGCAGCTATTATTCAGTGGTGACCTCGGTCATGACAGAGCAGCATCCATCAATGTTTCATTATTGTTTACATAAGAACATGAAAACCTAAGAACTAGGAGCAAGAATTGACAATTCAAACCCTCAAGCCTCCTCTATCCTTTGAAATGATTGTGGCTGCTCTCATCTTGTCCTCAACTCTACTTTCCTGCCTGCACCTCATGACCCTTCAACCTATTACTAATTAAAAATCTGTCAGTCTCCTCCTTACATTGACTCAATGCATCAGCATCCAATGCAGTGAAATTCCAAAGTGTCCCAATCTTTTGAGAGAAGTAACGCTTCCCCATTTCTGTTTTAAATCTGCTACCTCTTTCCAACAAACTCTCTCATGAGGAAAAGTCCTTTCAACATTTACTTTGTCAATTACCTTTAGCTTCTTATACACCTCAATTAGTTATTCTCTCATTCTTCTAAGCTTCAAAGCATAGTTGCATCATTGCATACTTCAACATTTGGGGTTCTAGATAAGAGCTACACCATCCCATTGATTGATCATATTCATTTATATCAGAATAATATGGACTTGTGTCTGACAAATCTAGTGCCACTTTTGTTAAATATAAAATTCAACATTTAATATCAAAGTTATTTTTTTCACCTTTCAATTTGTTATGCATCTCCTGTCGAAAACACTGCTGCATTCATAAGACCATTTTTATTGTGGGTGAACCCAAGAAGTGACTGTTAAGGAAGGTGCTGTTTGACAATCGAGTAATATTCTAATCCAGAGTGATTCTGATGCTTATCCAATGTGCACTTTCCAACAGGAATTAATGGAAATCAAATCGGGCTAGAGATGCTGGCTGGTATTCTCTCTCTTTTACTTATTAGCATTTAACCCAATTGTGACTGAATTTGGTTATCCCAGCATTTGTGTAGGAATTGATACACAAATATTTCTGTTCCATGTGTTCTATCCATACATTCACCAGTGTTTCTGCAGTGGAAACAGTTGAAGAACTTATCGTACATATGTCTATTAGTTCAGAGGTAATTAATTCAGCTAAGCCTTCTGTAACCCCCATCAAACAACAAGTATTTTATTTGTGATGATTTTACATAAAATTTAGTGGAAAAAAGGAGTCATGTCAATCCAAAGTTGTCACAAGAAATTAACAGTTCAAGAGAAAATTTCAAACTAATTATATTGCCCCAACACTGTCATTAAAATGGCATAGGAGTCAATGTTAAAGTGAGGCTTCTTTAGATGGCAATTGAAACACAGGACTTTAAATTAGCCAAATGTAAAATCTAACATTAACCTTAATCATTAAAATGCAATGGATAGTTTGTGCAGAGCCTTCTCCTTAATGAATGGAGTTTTCAATAATGTTTTCCAAAATTTTTAATCAACCTTCCCTGTCATTTTACAGAGACAAAGCTGAAGGCACTTCAACCCAACGATTCCTCCCAGGAGGCCTGCTTCAGTTTGTTTTCTTCCTCTAAGTTGATGAGATTACAGTCCAACAGGTTTATTTGGAAGCACCTGCACTATAACTTGGTGTTGTCTGATTTTTAACTTTGTCCACTCCAGTCCAACACTGGTTCCTTCACATCATTCTTCCTCTAAGACTAACTTCTTATAAACTGCACAGATCTTTGTGCAAGAATTTTGGCAAGAGAAATGTGACCTAAGTATGAGAAATGTTCCTGTACCATTACAATTTAGACTGAAGGCTTATTGTCATGTGCATTCAAGTACGGGGTGCAAGAGTACAGAGAGTAGTGCACGATGTCACCACACACAATGCCATCTTAGGTACAAAGTACCTAGATACAAAATCTTAGTTACAGAAATAGAGAAGTAAAAAAGTATTTTGAAAATTCAGCACTGCTGTCTTCTGAGCATAAATGTAGGAAAATAGAGAAATAAAGTGTCAACCATTGCAGTGCTTTCTTGAGCCATGGGCCTACAGACGCTCCAATTTGTCCTTGTACTTCAGATCTAGGCAAAATCTAAAAAGGAAGTGGTTAGATAAGATTCCCTACAGTGTGGAAACAGGCCCTATGATCCAACCAACCCATTTCCCTCTAACTAATGCACCTAACACTATGGGCAATTTATCAGGGCCAATTCACCTGACCTGCACATCTTTGGACTGTGGGAGGAAACCCACACTGACACAGAGGAGAATGTGCAAACTCCACACAGACAGTCACCCTGAGGCTGGAATTGAACCTAGGATCCCAGTGCTGTGAAACAACAGTGCTAACCACAGAGCTGCCCTAAACCACCGACTCTGTTCATTGTAGGATATTAACTATGGTAAGATGTAGAAGAGTCACAGGCATTTGCAAAAACTGTTTCATCTGTCACTGCTTCATATCCCTCCCATTTCTGAAATTACTTGACCAACCTTGATTCCTCAATTTTCCGACATTTGACATTGGACATCTGCATTACACTAGGTTCTAAGTTGGATAATTTGGTTTCCAAAATCCATGACTTCAGCACATTCCCAAGGCTGCCATGTTGAGGAGGAGCTGAGAAAGTAAAAACTCAGTACATAGGTGGCTTCCAATCAGGGCAGAATATCTCACTTCAAAGGGGAAATGAGTTCTTTCAGTGTCCTGAACAAAGTTCCTCTCTCAACAAGCACAATTTGAAACAGATTAATGAGTCATCGTCTTTCCTATGTCTTTGGAGACCCAGCCTGCAGAAGTTTGTCACTGTGTTTATCTAGCAACTTAAAGTCTGCCTGCGTAACTACAATGATGTGACTTCAAATGAAAATCTTCCAAATCCAGTGGCTACAAGGGGTGGGAAAGGAATTTAGCTATGTGGGTTGGTGACAGATCAGGACCCCAAATCCTTCCCACCTTTTGCCTGAATTAAGTCCTGGACATGAAGGTCCAAGCTCCATTTTTGCACTCTGCAACCAATTGAAACCTTGAGGGTGTGATGTGCACTGTGGTTGAAAAGCCATTGGAACATCAGGCAACTGAGGTATCGAGGGGATTAATAAATGACCACTTCAAGACCACATCCAACTCAGGCTGCAATTATTTCAGCTCTAGGAGCAACAAAAAAAAAAAATTGCTTATGTGGCTGGTTAAGTGCTGTCAGAATGTTAGTTTGGGGTGCGGGCGAGGAGGTGGAGTGGCTGCCTCTCAATCTATAATAGGCTGTGCATCATCAAGGGATTAGACACAGGGCAGTGGCCTGTTATCCTGCTTGGATGCCTGTTTCTGACCCCCACCAATTCCTCTCCCACATCCCCTCTCCTTGGACATTCAGAAGGGTGTTGTAGCAGCAGCAGCCAGGTCCCAGACATAGAGCTCTGAAGGTTCTGAAATTCCCGGTCTTTTATTGACCTGCAGCTCTTGAGAAGAAGGGCTTCCTCATTCGGTGTGCGAATACGAGTTTACAGCCTGTTGGCAACCAAGCACCACTCAATTGCCAGAAGATCCAAGTAGACTTTCCTACTGTCACAGGCGGCAGGTTTCTGACCTTAAAATTCATCCGTTTTTGGATTTTGTTCAAGTCCCTATGAAGCACTTTTGGATCTCCTGCAGACTGAATAATTCCATGCTTTTTGTTCTCCAGCTTTCAAATGCATTGCATTTAGAGCCACAAAATTAAGTGCAGTGATGGTTTTCTGCAAAAGTGCAGGTGTCACACACAATAACATTCAAATCCTTTCCCATCTGGAAATAGTCAGTGTCAAACTGACCAGCAAAACTGAGATGACACCTCAGAAAAAGTTGTCAATAATTTTTCAAAGTACACACGTGACTGAAGTAGCCTCTTTGCACCCCAAGTTGGAATGTGTATCCTCATCGTACTAGGGATGCTGTGGTTGCCATAGCTAACAGGAATACGTTTGATTGATCACAAAAAAGTGCTGACATTCTTTTTCTCAAACACTTCCCATTGAATGAACTTGACATTTTCAAATTCTCCATCATCTTGCTGGTTCTCATATAATCACATGATCAATTTGAAAGGGAAGAAAGATCCAAGAAAACTTTGTAAAGCAAACTTATCCAGAGAAGACCAATAATCTTCCCCTATGTTTATCTTCCTTAAGTCACTTTTGGCTTAATTATTTTCACTTTCGAGTCCACTCCATGTGTTGACAATTCTTTACCTGAAGAACAACCATATATCAGTGGCGTTATATTTTCCATTTGTGATTTTGAACCTCTGCAGTTTCGCAGAATTTTTTTTGACTTATTATACCATAATTATTATTTCAGCCTTATTTATTGTTTCTAATTTATCATATCCTTTTGAAGCTTCTGGTTCTCTATTGAGCAATCTCGCTCCTTCACTGTTGCTGGATCAAAATCGTAGAACTCGCCTCCTAAAACATTTGCTAGTGTGTCTACACCACATGGACTGCAGTGTCCTAGAGTCAGAGAGTCATAGAGATGTACAGCATGGAAACAGACCCTTGCATCCAACCCGTCCATGCCAACCAGCTATCCCACCCAATCTAGTCCCACCTGCCAGCACCTGGCCCATATCCCTCCAAACCCTTCCTATTCATATACACATGTTTTTAAATGTTGTAATTGTTCCACCCTCCACCACTTCCTCTGGCAGCTCATTCCATACACGGACACCCCTTTGCTTGAAAATGTTGTCCCTTAGGTCCCCTCAAAGTTTTTCCCCTCTCACCCTAAACCGATGCCCTCTAGTTCTGGACTCTCCCAGCCCACAAAAATAGCCCTTGTCTATTTACCAAACCATGCCCTTCATGATTTTATAAACCTCTATAAGGTCACCCATCAGCCTCCGCACTGCAGAGAAAACAGCCCTAGCCTATTCAGCCTCTCCCTATAGCTCAAACCCTCCAAACCTGGCAACATCCTTGTAAATCTCTTCTGATCCCTTTCATCACCTTCTCAATGGGAACACAAAATGCTGGTCTAGCCTTTGCAAGAATTCTTAGAAAGAATTGAAAAGAAATCTTCTTTGACAGCACAATGAAAACCTGCAACCACTACCATCAAGAAGGTTAAGAGCAACACTCACATGAGAACACAACCAGTTCCCCCTTCAAGCCACTGACCATCCTGATGTGAAACTGTATCACTGGTCCTTCACTATTGCTGGGTTAAAATCGTGAAAGCCCCTCTCTATTGGCTCTGTGGATTTACATACCTCACCTGAACTACAATAGTGTACAAAGGTAGTACACCACCATCTACTCAAGAAAATCAGGAATGAGCAAAACTTTATCAGTAATACTCATATCCAATGAATGAATTTAAACAACTCAATTCATTTTATTTACTCATAGAATGTAAACATCCCTGGCCAAGCCAAAATTTATTACCCATCCCAAATTGCCCTGAGGGCAGTTAAGAGTCAACCAGATTGCTATGAGTCTGGAGTCACACAGAGGTAAGGCATGCAGTTTCCACCTCTAAAGGGCATTAGTAAACTAGATGGATTTTTCCAACAATTGACAATGGTTTCATGGTCATCATTAGACTTTAGATCCCAGATTCTTTATTGAATTTAAATTGCACCATCTGCCATGGCAGGATTAGAAGCCAGGCCCCTGGAACGTATGCTGAGTATCTGAATTCACAGTTTAAAAATAATGCCAGTGGGCCATTGCCTCCCTGCTTTCCTCCGCCTGTATTAGACCTTTTTGCTTATGATATATGAGGAGAAGTGACGATTGTTATCTTATTTCCATTATCCTTGTCTTCTACATCTTTGACTGTCACTGTGTCTGTCTCTTTTGTTTCACAAATTTGCACTGTGCTTCATATTTCCAGTTATTCACAGACCCTAAAGACAGATGGGTTCACAACACCTATCACTCTGATACATCAATCAGCACTCTTGTGAGACTGGCAATTTTGTGTTGAATAAAGCACTGTTTGTCTATATTTAAAAGCTGTTGCTTGTGATCATTGACAACTGAGTACAGACTTCATAACTTCACACTGTATTGAACTCCTATAGACAACAAAAAGACATCCTTCTAATCTAGGCTGTATGTGAACCCAGATTCAGAGAGATGAGGGATTATGTGCTGAGTCTTTGCTCTCGAAGCAATTAAGCATTCTGCATTGAGAATATTTCAATTCATCTCCCCTCCCACCACTACCCTCAATACATCAGAACAAATTAAATGGATAACATTTGAATCAAAGTCTCACTAGATGTTTGGAATATTTAATCACATTCAAGGGAATTTGGTTTTCAAAGTTCTGGATTGTCATCATTAACATTACACGTTAATTTCTCTGAATAAGTTCTGGTTGACAGCACTCTAATATGAATCATTAATGTTGCACATAAGGTCTGTATGCCAGTAATCTTCACTATGCTACCCATAGGCATCTAGCAATCATGAGAGTTTTGCATTTACCAACCTTTGGGTTCATTATCAAATTCCAGTGTGCATAGCTCGCTCAGATACAAGTGGCCGATTGAATACGTATAGGATTGGATAAGCAATTAGTGTTGAAAATGTGTTGCTGGAAAAGCGCAGCAGGTCAGACAGCATCCTGACTGGATGCCCATGGTGAAGATAAGGCGTTGGGGACCAGGGAAGCGAAACTTAACCATGGACATCCAGTCCCTGTACACCTCCATCCCCCATCACGAACGACTCAAAGCCCTCCGCTTCTTCCTTTCCCGCCGTACCAACCAGTACCCTTCCACTGACATCCTGCTTCAACTGACTGAACTGGCCCTCACTCTGAACAACTTCTCTTTCCAATCCTCCCACTTCCTCCAAACCAAAGGAGTAGCCATGGGCACCCGCATGGGCCCCAGCTATGCCTGCCTCTTCGTAGGATATGTGGAACAGTCCATCTTCCGCAGCTACACTGACACCACCCCCCACCTTTTCCTCTGCTACATGGATGACTGTATCAGCGCTGCCTCATGCTCCCACGAGGAGGTTGAACAGTTCATCCACTTTACTAACACCTTACACCCCGACCTCAAATTTACCTGGACCGTCTCAGACTCCTGCCTCCCCTTCCTAGACCTCTCCATTTCTATCTCGGGCGACCGAATCAACACGGACATGTGCTATAAACCGACCGACTCCCACAGCTACCTAGACTACACCTCCTCCCACCCTGCCCTCTGTAAAAATGCCATCCCATATTCCCAATTCCTTTGTCTCCGCCGCATCTGCTCCCAGGAGGACCAGTTCCAATACCGAACAACCCAGATGGACTCCTTCTTCAAAGACCACAATTTACCCCCATGGTCAACGATGCCCTCCACCGCATCTCCTCCTCCTGTAATACCTTTAAAATGAGGAATCATTATTTAAGCAGCACAGTGATTAGCTATGATATTGCAATGCATTCTGAAAGATGTTTCCCAGGTGCATTTTCTCTTAGATTTCCATCTACTGCAATGTTGAACTTACGATAATATTTTATTTGTGTATGGCTCCTTTTAGTTGGAGTGTGACTAAAGGTTAATGGAAATTCCATTTTTGTCCACTTAGCTACCATTGCAAGGAATCAACGATGGCTGAATGGCTACTTCTTGATGCATCACTCAAATTCTCTAAATGTTGATCCAGGTGTAAAACATCTCCTCTATCTCACTTGTTTCAATATATGGAAGGTATATGTGAAACCTTGCCATTTTTCTTAAGTTGGAACAATAGAAGCAGCCTGAAAGGGTGGAGCTAGCTCCCACAGAACCAGGATTTTAATTTTAATTTTTCAGTAGCAACTGCTAAGGTCTTGAAGCTGGATGTGGAAACTGTTTTTCTTCTCTTAGTTACAACTAAAAGCTGGGGGGTCTCTTCTGACTGCTGGAGTTGCATGTGAGACGACCTATTTTTCTGAATTTACCTTTGTCAAGGGTGTGTTTATGAGATGTTCCTACACTGAAACAATTATTGTTGACATTCTGTTATTCTGTTAAGTTTGCCAACAGTGTTAAGTTATTCCAATTTCTTCTTTATTTTGTTGTATTTTAATTATAATGTTTGAATAAATTGTGTTTTGCTTCAAACCTGATATATGCCCAATCAAATTGCATTCAGAACGCAACATCTCGCACTTGCCTCTAAAATAAGAAAAAGTTAGTGTTTCAGTTATCTTCTTAATATATTTTGAGAGGATTTGGTCTGGTCCATAACATTAGTAAGCATCTAAAATTTCCCAAAAGCCTTGCTTTGCACAAATTGGTTTTATCCCACGATTTCTAACTGTCTTAACAGTCTGTAGAAACAAAGAAAATTGGAGTCTAAGTTAAAGTGGTGCTGGAAAAGCAAAGCAGGTCAGGCAGCATCCGAGGAGCAGGAACATCTGCTCCTCGGATGCTACCTGACCTGCTGTGCTTTTCCAGCACCACTCTAATCTAGACTCTGGCTTCCAGCATCTGCAGTCTTTGTTTTTACAAAGAAAATTGGAGCCAGAGCAGGCTATTTGGCCCTTCAAGCCTGCTCTGTCAGTCAGCATGATCATGAATGATCATCAAACTCAGTGTCCTGTTTTCACTTTCTCTCCATAATTTTTGATCAATTCAATGCTTTGGGCTCAACTGCGCTCTGTGGCAGAGAATTCACACTCGCTGGTCGAAGGTATTTTTCTTCATCTCAAACTTGAAAGGCCTAACTGCACCTTTAGATTGTGACCACTGCTTCAGGACTCCCTGGTCATTGGGAACATGTGCATGTATTTCTCTTGCTAAGTCCTGTTAGAATCCTTTATTCACATTTTTCTCAGGGGGGGATGCTTAGAAACTTATGATCCACGTAAAATTCTGGAAGGAATGGTTCAGGGGCAGGAATGGTTGCTGGATGCTCCAGGGTTTAGAACATTTAAAAAGAATAGGTAGGAGGGAAAAAGAGGAGGGGGTGTCGCACCACTAATCAGAGAGGGTATCACAGCGACAGAAGCTTCCATTGTCGAGGAAGATCTGCCTACCGAGTCAGTATGGGTGGAAATTAGGAACAGCAAGGGAGCAGTCAGCTAGTTAGGGGTTTACTACAGGCCCCCCAATAGCAACAGGGAGATGGAAGAAAGCATAGGTCGGCAGATTTTGGACAAGTGTGGACATAGTAGGGTTGTTGCAATGGGTGACTTTCACTTTTCCAATATTGGTTGGAACCTCCTTCGAGCAGAAGATTTGAATGGAGCTGTTTTTGTAAGGTGTGTTCAGGAGGGTTTCCTAACTCAGTACGTTGACAGGCCGATGAGGGGAGAGGCCATTCTAGACTTGGTGCTCGGAAACGAGCCGGGGCAGGTATCAGATCTTGTGGTGGGAGAGCGTTTTGGTGATAGTGACCACAACTGCCTCACATTCTACATAGCTATGTAGAAGGAGAGGATTAGGCAAAATGGGAGGATATTTAATTGGGGAAGAGGAAACTATGATGCGATTAGACATGAGTTAGGAAACATGGATTGGGAGCAATTGTTCCATGGTAAAGGCACTATCGACATGTGGAGACTGTTTAAGGAACAGTTGTTGCAAGTGATGAACAAATATGTCCCTCTGAGACAGGCAAGAAGTGGTAAGATAAAGGAACCTTGGATGACGAGAGCGGTGGAGCTTCTCGTCAAAAGGAAAAAAGTAGCTTACATAAGGTGGAGGAATCTCGGGTCAAGCTCAGCTCTAGAGGATTACAGGCAGGCGAGGAAGGAGCTCAAAAATGGTCTGAGGAGAGCCAGGAGGGGGCACGAGAAAGGTTTGGCAGAACGGACTAGGGAGAACACAAAGGCATTTTACACATATATGAGGAATACGAGAATGGTCAAAGAAAGAGTAGGGCCGATCAGGGATAGCATAGGGAATTTGTGTGTGGAGTCTGAGGAGGTAGGGGAAGCCCTAAATGAGTTTTTTGCTTCTGTCTTTATGAAAGCAACAAACTTTGTAGTGAATGAAACCTTCGAAGAGCAGGTGTGCATGCTGGAATGGATAGAGATAGAGGAAGCTGATGTGCTGAAAATTTTGTCAAACATTAAGGTTGACAAGTCGCCAGGCCCGGACCAGATTTGTCCTCAGCTGCTTTGGGAAACGAGAAATGCAATTGCTTCGCCACTTGCAAAGATCTTTGCATTGTCGCTCTCCACTGGAGTCATACCTGAGGACTGGGGAGAGACAAATGTAATTCCTCTCTTCAAGAAAGGAAATAGGGAAATCCCCGGCAATTACAAACCAGTAAGTGTCATGTCTGTCGTCTGCAAGGTGTTAGAAAGGATTCTGAGGGATAGGATTTATGACCATCTTGATTAAATGCAGTCAACATGGCTTTGTGAGGGGCAGGTCACAAACCTTATAGAGTTCTTTGAGGATATGACTAGAAAAGTTGATGAGGGTCGAGCTGTGGATGTGGTGTATGTGGACTTCAGCAAGGCATTTGATAAGATTCCCCATGGTAGGCTCATTCAGAAGGTCAGGAGGAATGGGATACATGGGAACTTAACTGCCTGGATACAGAATTGGCTGGCCAACAGAAGACAGCGAGTTATAGTTGAAGGAAAATATTCTGCCTGGAAGTCTGTGGTGAGTGGAGTTCCACAGGGCTCTATCCTTGGGCCTCTACTGTTTGTAGTTTTTATTAATGACTTGGATGAGGGGATTGAAGGATGGGTCAGCAAGTTTGCAGATGACACAAAGGTTGGCGGTGTTATTGACAGTATAGAGGGCTGTTGTAGGCTGCAGCGGGACGTTGACAGGATGCTGAGATGGGCTGAGAGGTGGCAGGTGGAGTTCAACCTGGATAAATGCGAGGTAATGCATTTTGAAAGGTCGAATTTGAAAGCTAAGCATAGGATTCTTGGCAGTGTGGAGGAACAGGGGGATCTTGGTGTGCAGGTACATAGATCTCTTAAAATGGCCACCCAAGTGGACAGGGTTGTTAAGAAAGCATATGGTGTTTTGGCTTCCATTAACAGGGGGATTGAGTTTAAGAGTCGTGAGATCTTGTTGCAGCTCTATAAAACTTTGGTTAGACCGCACTTGGAATACTGCGTCCAGTTCTGGTTGCCCTATTATGGGAAAGATGTGGATGCTTTGGAGGGGGTTCAGAGGAGGTTTACCAGGAGGCTGCCTGGACTGGAGGGCTTATCTTATGAAGAGAGGTTGACTGAGCTCAGACTTTTTTCATTGGAGAAAAGGAGGAGGAGAGGGGACCTAATTGAGGAATACAAGATAACGAGAGGCATAGATAGAGTCAATAGCCAGAGACTATTTCCCAGGGCAGAAATGACTAACATGAGGGGTCATAGTTTTAATCTGGTTGGAGGAAAGTATAGAGAGGATGTCAGAGGCGGGTTCTTTACACAGAGAGTTGTGAGAGCATGGAATGCTTTGCCAGCAGCAGTTGTAGGAGCGAGGTCATTGGAGACATTTAAGAGACTACTGGACATGCATTTGGTCACAGAAATTTGAGGGTGCATACATGAGGATCAGTGGTCAGCACAACATCATGGGCTGAAGGGCCTGTTCTGTGCTGTACTGTCCTATGTTCTATGTTCTATGTTCAATGAAACATTAGCATGATTAGCTCTCCCAAAATATAATGCTATTAGATCACAATGTGCAATCCGGTTTGGAAAGAAGAGAGAAGAAATGATAAATTTTCAAAATGGATCAATTTCTGTGAATTTTGTACCTTAATTTCTGTAATAGCAGCATGGATTTATTCTGCAACTATTTCTTTCAATACAGAGTATGGAATGTGTGGTGAAATGATGAGGAAGTGTGGTCAATTAGTATTAAGGGAATGGAGAGACAGAGAGATGGGAATTTAAAAACCATTACAGACAAAACTTTATTGACGAGCTCATTCAAGGTGGATTCGCAGGTAGACAGGGAGGTGAGGTAGGCATTTGATATGCTTGCCTTTATTGGTCAGTGCAGTGCGTATAGAATTTAGGATGTCATGTTGCAGTTGGACAGGACATTGGTTCGGCCACTTTTGGAAAACTGTATTCAATTCTGGTCTCCCTGCCATAGGAAAGATGTTGTTAAACTTCCAAGGATGCAGAAAGGATTTACAAGGATGTTGCCAGATTTGGAGGTTTTGAGCTACAGGGAGATTCTGAATATACTGGGGCTATTTTCTCTGGAATTTGGAAGCTGAGGGTTTACCTTATAGAGGTTTATAAAATCATGAGGTGCTTGGGTCGGGTGAATAGCCAAAGTCTTTTTCCTTGGTTAGTAAGAGTCCAAAACTAGACGGCATAGGATTAAGGTGAGAGGAGAAAGATTTAAAAGGGACCTAAGTTGCAACGGTAACACATTGAGGGTGGTGCGTGTATGGAATGAACTGCCAGAAGAAGTGGTGGAGAGTGGTACAATTACAACATTTAAAAGGCATCTGAATGAGTATATGAATAGGAAGGGTTCAGAGAGAAATGATCCAAATGTGGCAAATGGGACTTAGTTTAATTTAGGATATCTGGTCAGCATGGAGGAGAAAATGAGGACTGCAGATGCTGGAGATCAGAGCTGAAAATGTGTTGCTGGAAAAGCGCAGCAGGTCAGGCAACATCCAAGGAACAGGAGAATCGACGTTTCGGGCATAAGCCCTTCTTCAGAATCTGGTCAGCATGGTCAAGTTGGATTGAAGGGTCTGGTTAAGTGCTCCACATCTCTACCCAGATTACTCCTCATGTTACTTTGGAATGAAAGAGTGGATAAACCTTGCTTATTTCACAATTTGCATTCCCTTATATTCAAAATGGTATAGTTAGTTATAAAGCCATTATCTCGAGCCCTTTAAAATGTGCCTTTTTTGTCCCTTACCAAGGCCTGACTACACATGATGCAATTGTCCAATTAAATCTGAAGCTGGAAAGGAAAAAGATATGTTTCATGTTAATAAACTTCTTGAGCTTCAGGGTTCTACTGCTCAATGCATTCATTAGTTAAATGATTCCAATACATAGGAACGGAATGAGTGTAAAATATATTGCTAGACAATTTGTGTTTGAGTACATTTGTAGAAAAATTCTTATCATAGTCAGCAAAAAAAAAGACAAAATGCAGTCAGCTAATCTCCTCATTCCCTGACTGATACTACAAATCATCTGAATTTGACAGATGCTGAAGCGATCACTAACACTTGAGTGAAATTCTAGTTTTAGCTGTTAGCATCTATAAATATTTCCCATTTAAAAATGACAGGGGATTGCATTGGCCTATGCATGACAAGGCACTGAAAGCATTAACCGTTCACAGCTAGTGTAATGATCAGAGTGTAAGTTAAGTGACATGGTGGTGAACTCCTTTGCATACCAGTTGGAACTTTGTTGGGTTCTCCAAAAACAACATTGGTTCTGGGCTCGTGCTTGTTATCTCACCTGGCTGTTCCAAAAGCAGGGAGATATATAACAGATCGGCCTACCCAGGCTGCTCCTCATGTCACCTCGTATTGAAAGGGTCGATAAAACTTGCTCATTTCACAATTTGCATTTCTTTTCACTCAAGCTGGTATCTTTTGTCTCTTTTCCAACACGGCATGTATTATAAATTGAGTTATAATCCATTGTTTGAAAAATTGTGAATTTTGACTGGTGAAGTCATCCTATTCAGGGTAGCAGTTAGGGTGGGAATGCCATGAGTAAAGGCATTTCTGCATTTGTTTAATGCTCCAATCAAATGGGCACTCTTTCTATGGACAAAAACATCATTATCAAGGTCTGTGACACCATGGCAGCTGTGACTGAGTCAGAGACTCTGCAAACATGCTGGAAAGCTTGTCAGTACAGCACATACTCACCGCCGCTGCTCCAGAAGTATCGCCTTCATTGATATGTCCTGAGATTTAAAATCTATGTTCAGTAAACATAGTCTTGAACATCCTGCAATATGGACAAATAAATTCAGACCCTTTGGACCTGCTCTGATATTCAATGAAAATTATAATGGTTCTGATCACTCCTGCCTCTGTCCGGGCTCTCCGGTGCTCTCCCATCTCTCTGCTATCTGCTCTTGCTTACTTGTAATGTGTGAGCCACACATCTGCCCAACATCTGTCTTATCAGTTCTTTAGATTTGCAACTGTAATGAACTGTACTCAGTTGAGCAACGGTGCACCCTCAGAGGGATCGACTAGTTACTGCACCATTTCCTGTGGAAAGTTTGATGAGACCATGGGAAATTAAAAACATGAATTAGAATGGTCCAGGTTAGAGCACTTAAATTGATTCCTTTGCACTCAATGACATCTCACTAGCTACTGATCTCAAGTCAACTTGAATTAGTGCTTTTTGCAATGTGACCAGCTATCACCAGATAATTTGTCATCCTCAAAAGCTCAGAACACTATAACCATGTTGATGACCAATACCTCCTTCTCTCTAGGTGTCAGTGGGAAGATGGCTAGAAGGCCACATCAGGTTTTCTGTGACAATGAGCATACCTGCAAGATTAATTGGTTAAGGAGTGATATTGGGTTAATCTTAAGAAGGCAAAGTGAGAGGTTTTGTGCGTTCTGCAAATAAAGGTACAGTCTTTCATAATGTCATTACCATCTTGACTTTCCTGTTTGGGTTATTAAAATGAATCTAGCAACAAGGCATCTTGATCCCAGCGTTGGATTCCATTGCAACCATCAACTTATTTTCCTGGTTTCATTGGTAGGCTTCGTCCTTTGGACAATAGAGTTCAGTATAGCTCTTACAACCCCAAAATCACATCAAATAAGCAAGGTGCAACCTTTGAGTTTGTGTCCCAATATGCCACTTCCTTTGGCTTTGCACCGAACTCCACTGTGAATCCAATGTCTTATTTGCAATGTAACTTTAAACATTGGAGTTGAGATGCACACATGCAGGTCATCACCATGCCTGCTTCAATGAAATCAATGATCTTGTTTTTTTTTTAATCATTCACTCAACCAAAATGGGCTTTGCTGGCTGGGCCAACATTTATTCCCCATCCCTAATTGCTCTTAAGAAGGTGGTGGTGAGCTGCCTTCTTGAACCTCAGCAGTTTGTTTAGTGCAGTCACACCCACAATGCCCTTGGGGGAGATGGGCGGTGGTTAAGATTTGAACCAGAAACAGTTAAGGATGATAATATATTTCCAAATCGGCATAGCGACTGGCTTGGAGGGGAACTTGCAGGTGATGGTGCTCCCATGAGTATCTGCTGCCTTTGCCCTTCCAGATGTGGGTTTGGAAGGTGCTGACTAAGGAGCCGTAGTGAATTTCGGCTGTGCATCTTGTGGATGGGACACACGGCTGCTACTGAGTGTCATTGATGGAAAGAATGAGTGTTTGTAAATGTGGCACCGATCAAGCAACTGCTTTATCCTAGATGGTATGAGGTTTCTTGAGAGTTGTTGAGACTGCATTCATCCAGGCAAGTGGGGAATTTTCCATCAGTCTCCTGCCTTGGGGTTTGGAAATGGTGGACAGGCTTTGGGGAGTGAGGAGATGAGTTACTCACAGCAAGATTCTTAGCTGTCCTGCAATTTGCAGCTACAGTACTAGTGACCCACAGAATACTTACAGTGGGGGATTCAGTGATGGGGATTCCATTGAATGCCAAGGAACAAGGGTTACATTCTCTATTGTTCAAGATGGCCATGGTTTGATATTTATATGGTGCAAATATTCCTTGTATTGTTTGCGCTCTGGACATTGTAACCAGTTTTTGGATTAAAAACTCTTTACCCAAGCACTTTTATCAGTGAAGCAGACAAATGGACTCAGAACTCAATATGCAGTTCAAGGGGATTTTATTAACAAAATATTCCCTATTAAAAACTCCATGTGAGCATTTCCCAAATTCCCCCAATGTTTACTCTCTACCTAGCTCTATCTGTTGGAGAAAGGCAACGTTTGAGCTCGGCCACTGGAATCTCCTTCCTCTCTGATGTAGGGCTTGCTCTCTTCCATGAAGGTGAGGGTGAAGCCTCTCCTGAGTCTTCTTGTGCTGCCTCATGGCCTTCTGCCACAGGTCTTGCTGCAAATCTTCACTGAAGGGGTAGCTTTCGGGTGTGCATTTTTATTCTCCTCCCCCCCCCAAAGGGGAATGTTCCATGGCTTTTGACCCATAAGGTCAGGAGCGGGGTTCAAAGGTATCCAATGGGGTCGGCCTCTTTGACCTTGGTTTCAACCATTCTCTGTAGCTGTTAGCTGCTGTTTAATTTAGTTTGGCCTATTTCTATCAGGCCCAATTTCTCCAACTGTGACTCAAGTTAGAATGTGCCCAGTTTTGAGCCTGTGGTCGCTTGAGCACACTTGTTACTTGTCAGCCTGGATATTGTCACGGTCTTGCTGCATTTTGACATGGACTGCTTCAGTATCTGAGGAGCCATGAATGATGCTAAACATTGTACAGTCATCAGTGAACATCCACACTTCTGAGCTTTTGATGGAGGAAAGGTAATTGATGAAATAGACAAAGATGGTTTGGTCAAGAACACTGGTACACATATCTTAACGTAGAAGACAGATACCTAGATGGAGTTCAGCCTCCTGCATCCTCATTATCAACCAACCCCTGGCCCCTGTTACCACTTGCAGTACATTACAAAATTAAAATCTCAGTCTTGGAAACCAATATCAAAGAGGTCACAATGATTCAGGGGACTCCAGTTATAACCAATCTAAGGGTTGTGTATTGGAGATGTATCAATCAGAATGTCTGGCACCTTGACTTCCAGCCAGTGCCTGACGATATGCACTTTACATTTCCCTGGCATGGCAACAGTGAAGGGTATTGTCATGATTCCCTTGGGTGCTTTGAACCTAGCTCATGACCTCATTGGTCAAAGACCAGAGAACATTCAGGAAGGTCTGAGGTGACTGGATAAGAACACATACATGGAAGCCACCCCCACAACTTAAAATCTGAATGATTCTTTCACTACTATCCTTCAAAATCTTTTATTCATTGGAAAAAAACTTGATGAAAAGCATTTACAGTCGGCATTTTTTCCTTAACTCCGCTTTCATCCCTCAAACCCATCCTTTGATTTTAGAAAATGCTCTTTCACAAAGAAGACATGCAGAATGAATGCAATTGAAGTTTAAAGTCACTGCTGTAGACTATTACAGATTTGATGAGATAAAATGAGTCAAAAGATCTTCTTCATCAGCATTTATCTTGTGATCTTGTGAAAGTGTCTGGAAGTATAATTTGTTCGCTTAAAGGCATGGTGTCTTATTTGATGCTTCAATGGGCACAGGAATCAAAAAATGTCTCCAACTGATTGACACCAATTGGGAGAAAATGAGCTATTTCCACAGCGTGTGAAAAATTAAGGTAGGATAATGAGATAGTGAATCTGGAAGACTGGAAGCTGCCACTAGTAAAGAGGAAGGAAGCCGTTACTTTGGTGATATAAATTCACATGCTTTTCTGAAAACTGCTTCATCTGTCCTATTTTTAATTTTATTCTGAAAGACCAGCATTTATTGCCCATTCCTAAAGCCCTGGAGAAGGTTCTGGTGAGCTGCATTCTTATGCATCGCTTCCTGGTGGATATGAGCAACCAAAACAGAAATGTTGTAACTCATTCTTTCTGTCTGCCAAGAAGATGTGTGTGCAGTGAAGTTCACAAACAGGAAGCCTCTATCAGTACTGAGACAATTACTTAGTAATGTCACTTATGGGATAAATACACACCAAGATGCTTTGAAGAACTGCTTTACTCTTCATTATATGTAGTGCCATGGGATTTATTACTGAAGGAAAATGCCAGGATCGTGGCTTACTGCCTCATCTGAAAGCTGGCATTGCCAACTGTACCATGTAGCTTTAATCTTGCTCTGGAGTGTCAATCGAGACTGTACTCAAGTGTCTGGAGTGGGTTGTGAAGCCATAACATTCTGACCCCTTTTCCCTTTTGGACCATGGGTGTCGTTTGTGAGGATTGCCCAGCAGATGAGAGGCACTTTCAGAAAGCACTTAAAATGCAACCACAGGGCAGCACGGTGGCTCATTAGTTAGCACTGCTGCCTCACAGGACTCAATTCCATCCTCGGGCAACTGTCTGTGTGGAGTTTGCACATTCTCCTCATATCTTTGTGGGTTTCCTTTGGGTGCTCTGGTTTCCTTCCAGAGCACAAGAATGTGCAGGTTAGTTGGATTGGCCATGCTAAATTACTTTGGATGTGCAGGCGAGATGGATTAGCCATGGCAAATGTAAGGTAACAGGGATAGAGTAGGGGGTAGGTCAGGGTGGGATACTCTTTGAAGGTTTTGTGTGGACTTGATGGGCTTAATGGCCTGCGTCCACACTGTATTGATTCTATGATTCATTGTTGGAGTCACATGTAGACCAGACCAGGAGAAGATGGCTGGCTTCCTTTGTAAAAGGACATTGGTGGACCAGATGGATTTTTACAACAATTAACCATATTTTCACGGTCACTATTACTAAAACTAGCATTCAATTCCAGATGTATTGATGAGTTCAATTCAAATTCCACTAGCCACCATTTAAATTCCATTAAATCCCCAGAGCTTTAGGTTGTCTATAAAGTAAGATTTTCTCTCATTGAGCGCAGCACCAAACTGTTTGATCGTCACTGTATTATCTTAATAACTACAGTGTTGTATCCCAGGAACATAAGAATGGGACAAGAGTAATATCAGTCTTCTCTCTTTCCTTGTGATTAAATTATGCTAATATAAGAAATTGCAAACAGAATTAGGATTGACAGTGTTAAGTACTGTACTGCAAATTACTTATGGCTGTATAAGGCTCAGGCATTAGCAGTTTAAGTGCTTATACCTTTTGTGCTTCTTAACCTCAGGAAATTATTTTGTTTTAACATAAGTAATCTTATTGGGCACTGGCTTCGGCAGAAAAAATGAAACAGTTTATAGTTGTTTTATGGCAACAATTTAATTCAAAGAGCTTGTGGCTAACTTGTAGGACTTGAGATGCTACTTATTAATACTGAAGGCAGACTTCAAATGCGTTCTATTAGATATCAGTGAGACTGACCTGCATGTACCTCTCACTTAACCAATGTTGAACAAATACATACTTTATTTGTACTTGCAGGTTAAAGACTAGTTGGCTTTTGCTGTATCCTGTTATTTGAAATAGTAATTCATTGGGAAAGTCAAGGAAAAATGCAAGAAAGCTTTTCATATCTTTACAAAAGCAGCTCATTCATTTAAAAATGTTAACCTCATTACACTCTGTTGAAAGAGAAAGGAGATAAGAAGGTTTGAGAACATTACAAAGATCAACACCTTTGCAAGTGTGCATTGAAGGATTGCTGTTCTTGTATCTTTCATGCAGTCCATTTTGTATTATGATTGTCAGAGATCAAGAGTGAGGGCAGATACCAGATAATCCCAAATTTTCTGAGCAGATCCTGATGTTTCAGTTCAGTTGTTTCAAATCAAAAACACTGTGCAAAATGGGCTTTGGTGAGATTTGAGGCAAATTTGGACTAGAGTCTGCTGAGTCAAGATTAGCGTGGTGCTGGAAAAGCACAGCAGATCAGGCAGCGTCCAAGGAGCAGGAAAATCGATATTTTGGGCAAAAACCCTTCATCAGGAATGAGGCTGAGAGCCTCCGGGGTGGAGAGATAAATTGGAGGGTGTCAGGCTGGGGAGAAGGTAGCTAAAAGTGCAATAGGTGGATGGAGGTGGGGATGAAGATGATAGGTCGGAGAGGAGGGTGGAGCGGATAGGTGGGAAGGAAGATTGGCAGATAGGACGGGTCATGAGGATGGTGCTGAGCTGGCAGGTTGGAACAGGGGTAAAGTGTGGTGAGGGGAAATGAGGAAACTGGTGAAGTCCACATTGATGTCCTGGGGTTGAAGAGTTTCAAGGCGGAAGATGAGGCATTCTTTCTCCAGGCGTCGGGTGGTGAGGGAGTGGCGGTGGAAGAGGTCCAGGACCTGCATGTCCTCAGCAGAGTGGGAGGAGGAGTTGAAATGTTCGGCCACGGGACGGTGGGGGTTGATTGGTGTGGGTATCCCGGAGATATTCCCGAAAAGCATCCAGTCTCCACAAATAAAGGAGACTGCATCGGGGGCAACAGATACAATAAATGACATTTGTGGATGTGCAGGTGAAATTTTGATGGATGTGGAACTAAGGCCCATCTTGACTTCAGGATTAACTTACACCACCATTTATGCTTTTTGCTGAGTGGTGTGGTGAGTTTCTCACTGGACAGTAACAAATTGTCAACTAAGGGGGATTGTTGTTTTTTAGACGTCTTTACTAACAACATAATGAGAAATATGTCCCACTACAATTCGAAGAGTGGGCAATAGTCAGGCCTGAAGTGGCACTAAATGATAGTCCTGGGATAGAAGGGGGGTAATCACGTATTGTTAGTTGGGGAGTTACAAATACAGCACTCAGGTTTCTGGTCAGTCTTGTCTAGGGGCTGCTCATTCAAGTTAATCAGGGGTCCGGGTTGAAGACACTCCTGGGTTGATTGGGAGGCTGTAAGATGCTGTGGGGATTTGTTGGGGGTAGTGGTTTATGGCTGCCAAAAGGGATTGGGGTGTCAAGGCAGCAGGTAGGTGGTAACAGGGGCATTTTCACAACTATGGGCAGTGACAGAGAAGGGGAGAACCTTCAGTTCGTGGAGGCGAATGTAGATTGGCATCAGAGGGCATGGTACACTATAGAGGTGTGTTATTAACAGAACACTTACATAACTTCCACAGGAAGGGCATAGAGAGACAAGATGGGCATCATCAAAGTGTACTGTTGAGGATCCAGTGGTGGAGAGGACATTTAGAGGAGAATTTCGCTGTGGGATGTCTCCACAGTTGGGGGGAGATGGGCTGAAATGGTCTGTGTGCGATAAATAGATAAGGAGGCTTGGAGGGGATGGGTACATGGTGAACAAGTGGGGCCTAGTGCTGAATGGTTCCACAGTGAGCTGTGCTCTCTGTCATCACTTTCCATTCTCTAGATGCCAAATGTTATGAGAAAATGGCTGGGGCAAAGCTTAGTGTGGGGTGCGGGGGAGGGGGGGGGGGGGAAGAGGCGGAGGTTGTGGTGGTGGAGGTGGGGTGGAGTCACAGTAACGTTTTTGGTTGACAATGCGGATTCCACATTTTCTGTATGATTGGACACTGTTAGTTTAATGAACTGGATGAGGAAAGTGAATGTGCTACACCCAGGTTTGTGGATAATGCAAAAAATGTATCGGAAGGCAAGTGATAAGGATCACACAAAAAGAAATATAGGCATATTGATCGAATGGGCAATAACTTAGCAGATGGAATATAATGTGGGAAAGCATGAGTTATGCGCTTTGGCGAGAAGCGTGGAGGAGCTGAATCCTGTATAAATGAAGAAATACTGCAGCAAATGGCAGCACAGAGCGATTTGGAAAGCCTCATGCAAGAATCACAAAAAGCTAATACACAAGTTCAGCAAGTACTGAAGAAGGCAAATAAAATGTTAACCTTTATTTCAAAGGGAATAGATAATAAAAACAGAGAATTCTTGCTAAAAAATATACAAGGTACTAGTCAGACCACAGCTGAAATTTGGACAAATTTTCTAAGGAATACTTAGAAGCAGCCCAAAAAAGGCTGATCCCAGTTAACAAGGGACCTTCTTATGGGGAGAGGTTGAGTAAATTGGGCCTGTACTCATCAGAGTTTAGAAGAATGAGAGGCAATCTTATTGAAATACACAAACTTCTGAGGGTATTGACAGGTTAGATGCAGAAAGATTGTTTGCCCTTCTGGGGGAACCTCAGATGCAAGGACATCATCTCAGAAGGAGGATTTTCCCACTTACGCCCAAGGTGAGGAGGAATTCCATCTCCGAGTGGGTAGTGAATCTATGGAATCTTTTTATCACAGACGCTGCTGAAGCTGGCTGGTTAAACATGTTCATAGCTGAAATGGACAAGTTTATTATCAGGGAATCAAGGGCTATGGGGAATAGGCAGAAAAGTGGAGTAGAGTGTAATCAGGTCAACCATGATCTCATTGAATGGCAACAGCAGATCCTTTGGACAGTATAGCCTTTTTGTGCTCCTACATGTTATGGTCTTATGGTCTTAAATGCATGAATAAATACTTTAAATACATGGATATATTTGCAAAACCCAGCCATGTTTAATTTGCAACCATTTCATTGACCATTAGCTGTGTCTGCAGAGTGAAGGTGCTTAGGGATCAGATGCTGGTCCAAAGCAACTTGTGCTATGATTGTAAATAAAACATTGAGATGTCGATGATGCAGAACATAGAAGCAATGATGTAAATAGAAGCCAATGCTGACCAAAAGTGAAAAATGCAACCTCTAAGGGTGTTGTGTGGGTTGGAGAGCATTGCTTTATCATTTGCCACATGGGTTTAAAAATGGTCTGTATTGAATGGAGGACCAGGGTTGACAGCAAGTCGAGGAGCAGCAGTAGATCACTGTGGAGGATAAAGAGTATCCAACTCAGGCAGAGTTTGCTGCCACAAGGAGCTTTTCAGCCCTGACTCCATTTCTTGGGGATGAGGAAGGTGCAGAGCTGATGTAGGCTTGGTGTGTCACTGCAATGGAACTTTGCTAGATGCTTGGGTGAGATCTGACACTGCATGAATGGGAGGCCATCCTCCCTCGGTAGCTCAGAAGGTCACATGCACTTTGCATTTCCACACACTGGCTCCTCCCAGGGAGTGATGGGTAACCTGTGCGGAATCCCTCAGTCGTACTCCCACAAATATATCAGGATAGTGACCGATACCATCAATGCAAGATCACGGTGGTTCATTTAATTTTCGAAGGCCAGTGCTGCAGCCAGGCAGTAGGATTTAGCCACATAGCTGCCTCCCCACTAAGTGCACAGTAATGTTAGCCGAACACAACAGACACTGAGAGGGCTGTATCAGAGTGCTGTGGAACTCATAGACAGGAAGGAGTTCCATTCCATTAATGTCAAGGTCATAGTCAGTCCTCGAGGGTGTGTGCCCACTACCCTAGCAACTGCCATGATGCCTACATCCTGGAGCATTCTTGTATACCTGGTGTGTTTGAAGGTCCAGGTGCATTATAAGACTGGTCACTGAGAGACAAGGGATACCGACTATGACCATGACTGATGATACCATTCTGCAACCTCCTGCCTAATATGGAGCACAGATACAATGCTGCCTGTGCCTCAAAGTTGGGAAGAGCACATAATCAGCCTGCAAAAAAAGGATGTAGGTAGGTTAGTTGAATGGGCAAAGATCTGGAAAATGATGTACAATGTGGAAAAGCATGAAGTTGTCCATCTTGGCAGAAAAAAGGTTTTTCTTCCAAATGTCGAGAGTTTGCACAGCTCTGAGAATCAGAAATATCTGGGTATCCCAGTGCAAAAACTGCGGATGTTTAGCGTGCAGGTACGGCAAATAATCAGGAAAGCTAATGGAATGTTATGTCTTATTTTGAGGAGAATTGAATAGGGAGGTTATGTTTCAATTAGAAAGTGGTGAGACTGCATCTGGAGTACTGTAGTTAGTACTGGTTACTGCCATTATAGGAGGATGTTGACATGTTGAATGCAGATCAGGGAAGATTTACCAGACAAATACCTGGAATGAGCAGATTGGAAAGGTTAGACAGGCTAGGCCTGTATCATAGGAAATAAAGACAAAAATTGCTGGGAAAATTCAGCAGGTCTGGCAGCATCTGTGAGAGAAAGCAGAGTTAACATTTTAAATCTAGTGATTGCCCAGCTAAGGCCTATCCTCAAAGAGTTGGATAAGTCCAATCTGACCAATTACCATCCCATCAGCCAGTTCTCAATCTTAAGCAAGGTGACAGAAGATGTCGACAATGGCACTTTGCAAAAATGCACTAATAAAGAAACAACATGTTCACGAATGCTCAGCTGAGACCTGCTAGGGCCACTCAAATGCAAACCTCAAATGAGGTTGAGGTGAGAGTGATTGCCCTTGACATCAAGACAGCAAAAATGGTACTGAAACGCACAGCAAGGCTAAAATGACTTGAATCACTACTGTGTTGTATTACTTTTGGGGTACAGGTTCTCTGCAATGGCTAGAATCTGAACCCCAAAATGGATTACTCTTGGAGATCAATCACCTTAACCCAAGGCACTGTTGTGGAGTTTTAGGTTGACTCCTAAGCCCAAATATCTTCAGCTGCTTCATTAATAACCTTCTCAATGTAAGGATGGAAGTGGGGATGTTCACCAGGAGACTTCAGTCCCATCTTTATCCCCTCAGCTATTAACATAATCCATATTCACATGCAACCAGACCCCGACAAATATTCAAGTTTGGGTTGCAAAATAATAAGTGACAATGACCATTTCTATTAAGAGAGAATCTAACTGTCTCCCATGACTTTCAATGGCATTGCAATCACTAAAATCTCACTATTAATCTCTGAGGGGTTCCTTTAATCAGAAAACGAACTGCATCAAACACATAAATGCAGTGGCTGAAAGAGCAAGCCAGATGCTGGGAAGTCTATGATGGGTAACTCACTTCCTGACTCCACAAAGGCTGTTTATCATTTACAAGACACAGAATGGTTGTAAGAGAATATTTTCCAAATATCTTATCAGATGCAGCTCCAACAACATTCAAGAAACACAACGTCATCCAGGATAAAGCAGTATTCTTGACCGACACCATATCCAGCACATCAACATTGACTCACTCCACTCTTGATACAGCAATGTATACCATCTTGAAGGTTCACTGGAGTATCTTCTGAAATCTCATTCGACATTGTCTTCCAAATCCATGACTTCGATTACCTAAAAGGACAAAGACAACAGATGAATAGAAATATTACCATTTGCAAATTCCCTTTCAAGTCACAGGGCATTCTGGTTTTGAACTATCTCGATACTCTTTCTTGGTCATTGGGCCAGAAATTTGGAAACTTCCTCCTTCTCAATACTGTAGGTCTACCTATATCTTGGAACCTGCAGCAGTTTAAGAAGACAGCTTTGAAGGACCTTCCTGAGCATACTTAAGGATGAACAATGAATGCTGGTCTTGCTACGTTTTCATGATACCAAACTCAGTCAAATACTACCTTGGTGTCAAGGGCATGTGAAGGATAATCAAGCTTATTACTGGAAATCTGCTGCTTTGATAAGAAAGCTAGGTCTCTAGTTAAGCTGTTCTGATGGAACTCGGAACAAACTTCAGTGAGCAGGTTATTGTTGAATAAGTATTGGTTATAGCATTGTCAAGAGAGAGTAGACTGATGGGGTAGTAATTAGTTACATTAGATTTTATTGGCTACTCATACATAGTTTCTTTTGTAGCTGTACTGGAATATTTGGCTAGTGGTATGATCTGTTCTGGAGCACATCTATGCTACTTAACTCTGTGATCTGCCTGTATTGCTCGCAAGACAAAGCTTTTCACTGTACCTTGGTTCACGTGACAATAAATTCAATTCAATTCATCAGGCAGAAATCAGAAAGCAGTAGAAAGTTCAGGCAACATATCTACTGAAGTTCATTTTCTGCAATTACTAAGAGTTAAAATCAGCCCCATGTTTAAAATAAGGTTAATTGGCATATAGTTAAGAGCAGAAACATTTATAAACAAAACCAAACTCTCTAATGAAACTCTTTGTTTCATTCCACATCATTAAGATCCTGTTGAAATGTAGGAAAGTAGGTAATCCTCCCTAATTAGAAGAACAGAGCGACTTATAATTTGTTTTCCCTTCTCTGCAGATAAATGAATTGAGTTGCTGTCATGCTGAAGAGTACAGGTCTTGAAGACCACAGGGCTTTATCTCAACTTTATTTCAGTCAGATAGGCGCTTGAGAGGCATTTTTTCTCTAGTAATTTGTCAGCATGCTGTGTCAGGAAATGTGTATCTGGATACGATGGATGTCAACAGAGTGAAGATCAGCCGTAATGTTCTCACAGTCAAAATGTTTGCCAATGCTCACTGTTAGGAAGACACATACGATGAATAAACATTTAGCTGCAACATTGCAGGTCTGCCCTCAGCTGCTCAATGGCCAATGGGGTAGATACTCCTCTTGGCTGCTAACACACAATGGGCGATAACGGATCAGTCACCTGCTTCAGGAGCATTAATGGAGTGCATTCACAAATATCCATGTCTTGCTTTTAGGAGAAAGTGAGGGCTGCAGATGCTGGAGATCAGAGCTGAAAATGTGTTGCTGGAAAAGCGCAGCAGGTCAGGCAGCATCCAAGGAACAGGAGAATCGACGTTTCGGGCATAAGCCCTTCTTCAGGAATGAGGAAAGTGTGTCCAGCAGGCTAAGATAAAAGGTAGGGAGGAGGGACTTGGGGGAGGGACGTTGGAAATGCGATAGGTGGAGGGAGGTCAAGGTGAGGGTGATAGGCCATGGCAACACGACGGTTGGAAGAAGAGCGCCTCATCTTCTGCCTGGGACCCCTCCAACCACAAGGGATGAACTCAGATTTCTCCAGTTTCCTCATTTCCCCTCCCCCCACCTTGTCTCAGTCAAATCCCTCGAACTCAGCACCGCCTTCCTAACCTGCAATCTTCTTCCTGACCTCTCCGCCTGCACCCCACTCCGGCCTATCACCCTCACCTTGACCTCACTCCACCTATCGCATTTCCAACGCCCCTCCCCCAAGTCCCTCCTCCCTACCTTTTATCTTAGCCTGCTGGACACACTTTCCTCATTCCTGAGGAAGGGCTTATGCCCGAAACGTTGATTTTCCTGTTACTTGGATGCTGCCTGACCTGCTGCGCTTTTCCAGCAACACATTTTCATGTCTTGCTTTTAGCCAATGTGATTTTTTTTAAACTGCATATCTCCATGAGAGGAGAGGGCATTACTGGCAGAACTGTTACTTCTGAGCCAGGAGATCAAGGTTCAAGTTGCATCTGCTGTTGAGGTGTGTAATAATATCTCTGAACAGTTTGGTTCCAATAAAATCGATCTCCATGGGAAACAAGGGGATTGCGGTAAAGGTATAATTCATAAATGTGTGTGATATGTCCTCTGAAGTAGCCCAGAAATGTGAAATGATGTTGTAATTCAGTTTGGGATGGACAATAAAGATGTGAACAGTGACATAACTCCACAGAGGCTCGTATTCCATCACCAAGTCATGGGATACTGACACTGATACAGCTTCCTCAGAGCCAGCTCTGAGTGAACAGAATCCCTGACACTCCTATTCTTTATCGGTAAGCCAAGACTCCCTGATTGGACCAGGTTAACAGCCCCAATCAGGGAACTCATATTCTATGAGCTTCAACTGGCTGACCTCGTTACAATCATGACAGATAGAATGGTTCATATCCAGAAAGTAAAAAGAAAAGCTGCAAAGAACGGTAAAGAAAATAGAGTCCAAAAACTCTGCAGGTTAACAAATATATAGAGCTACACATATATTCTGACATTGAAAAATCTCCAGTTTGTTTTTCATACCTTAAATGAATAGAATTACAGTTGTTGAGATTCTACCAACAGAACAATGAGTTGAATTATTCCATGTGCAGTTGAAGCTATAGACACACCTCAGAAATAGTGATGAGTTGGCAACTTATAAACACATGGAGACATGTAAAGAAATATTCTCCTCTCCTAATCAATAAGTCTTTAGAATTATAAGATAAAAGGATGCTTTGTCTTTTTGTCCTTCTTGTATTTACTATAAAGCATCACAATGTTGAAAATTTTGTCTTAACACAACCCTAATTGCAGCAGCTTTGTAATGCTAAGATGACTAGATCCTGTCGTAACCCATTCAGAATTAGGCCAGATCTGTAACATTCTAACAGGTTTCCAATGGGTTACCGTACAGCAAGACAAGCCTGAAAAATTGCAGTTGGCATATTAGGAATCCCGAGTAACTCAGGAAAGCCTTTCCAAGAATATGTAGAGATTCTGCATCACGATTGCACAGTGATTAAGCCATCTTGCTCCACATAAAGAAGTACTTGCCAGTATAAATATTTTGTGGTCACTACACTGAACATGGAGTGCAATTCCAATGCCCCAGTTTGTGAATCAGCCAGTCAATGTCCCATAAAAATTATCCATAAGTTCAAATGTTCCAGTAAAAGTCACATCAAATTAGAGAGAATAGAGAATGTGTTCAGGCACAAGGTAAAAAATGATGCTTCTAACAGCAATCCTTTCTGGTTAACAAGATGAGGCAGAGAGAGTTTCCTAACATTTACCAGAGCAGAGACAAAATTCTCCAGCATGCACCTCAAATGACGTTTTTTCAAAGTCTGTATGGATATATTTATTCACCTGCATTATATTTGGACTCTTCTTTATTTCCAGCATTTTTTTTTGTTTTGGATATGAAACTATAATGTTTTTTTCATGTATGATAGGCTTTCTGTAATATTTCAGCAGATATATCTTATATGTTCAATACAAGTCTCAAACTCATGTGCTTACATAGCAAGTAGGCATCGAGTACAGGCATCATATCTTATCGACTTACCAAACCTCCCTCTGTCCCACTCAAGAAGGAAAACAGATAATTGCAATTGGGAATCAAGTATTTGTTGATTCAACATGGACAACATGAGACAAAAGTAAAATACTGTGGATGTTGGAAATCTGAAATAAAACTCAAAGTGCTGAAGAAACTCAGCAGGCCTGGTAACATCTCCTCCAAAGAACAATTGAACTGGACTTGAAACATTCCCTTCTGTTTTCCTCTCCACACATGTAGCCAGATACTCTTGATTTCTCCAGTACTGTCTCTTTATATTGTATATTACAGTCAACAATATGAGACCAGTCAGAACTGCCCAGGAATTAAAGACTAATCTCCTGGACACAGATTTGAGTGATGTGAAAATGAATTTCAGGTCATCTTTAAAAGGAAAGTGCTTTTTCCCTTTCAGAGGAAGAGTAATTGGACCGGAAGCGTTAACTCTGATTTCTCTCTACAGATGATGTGAGACCTGCTGAGCTTTTCCAGCAATTTCTGATTTCCAGCATGCTTTCAGTTTTTCTTTTGCACTTTCCGTTTATTTGTCTCAAAAAATATTTTAAATAGTAAACGGCTTCAGCTGCTTGTATCGAATCACTGTTGTTGTTCTGTCCTCATGGATTCTGCTGGCCATGAATTCAGGGCTTTGGGCATTTGCACTGCCTGAGGCTACATTCTTACACTACACTCTCCTATTCTGTTCCTGCTTTGCTTCTGCTGCATATCTTGCCCTTATCCAACTGTGATCTTCATCTGACTCTCAGCACTTTCAATAAATTCACTTATTTATATTCTAATGTATAGAATACAGGGTTACAGTTCTCCAGTGCAGATCTTCCATTGTCTCCTCTCCAGAGTTTCAGAAGTGCGTGCTTCAGGGTCACATTCCTTACACATTTTCATTACTAACAAATGCATTCTCATAATACCACAGCAGAAAACATTAGCTTTGACACTGAATGTTCAGCCTGAGAACTACAGTCGATCATAAAACAAAATAAAGGCAACATAAGGGGGCAGTGGCTGAATCCTGACTTTCTGCCTTACTAAGAATAAAGATTATACAATCAATCTGATAACAGTGCACCTTTCAGCTTGAGATCAGTTATGTAAGTTGGAAGATAGAGTCAATTAGACCAGGTCATATCATGTCCACTGTTCACAATGTGCTGACAAATCTTATGGCTGGCACTTGTTAACACTTGGCATGCCTCCAAATGTAGACACTTAAGAAATTGAGTAGGCCATCCTGCTCTATGGATTGTTTTGGTGATCAATTAGATCTATGGCTGATCGCTGCAATTTATCTGTCTTGGTTTCATATCCCTCAGTATCTATCCCTAACAACAGTCTTAGCAATCTCAATTTTGAAGCTTTCCATTGATTTAGCTTCAACAGCTTTTATCAGAGGATAGGAGATGGATAGGAAAAAATGAATTCTAGATTTCCACAACCCTTCATGTGAAAAAAAACTGTTCCTTGAGCTTTGCATTAGACCAAGCCCATTATTCCATTCAACAGCCACTCCTCACTTTGGAACTGTTTACCAGGAACGATGCATGAGTTCTATCATTCACCTTTTTGTTCCCTATGGATCAGATCCCTGTCTGGGCTGGGCACTTAACTTCAGAGAGCTAGGTGAGCTCCCATGTCACTTTGCAGAGACCTTTCAACTGGTAATCTCGGTGGATCACAGCAAAAGCAGTGGACACAGAATGCAACTTTAGAGTATTGTTAAACCTGGATGAATGTGAGTCTTGCGACCGGACCTTCAGTGGGCACAGTTGCCTTGGGCTGCCAAAGACATTTTATGATCGATGATAATTTTATTCATCAATAGCTCTGTGGAACGCCTTACATTTTTCCTTTCCCATTCGAGTTTTGTCTGTCGATTTTTGCTGCCTTTCAGTGCTCAGAAAGTCAAGAACTGGATCAATGCCAAGATGCTTTGTGTGGCGTAAACAGCATCTTGGGAGGATTTGTTTTGTACACAGATCAATGCCCTGTAATTTTAAATTGTGATTAGAAGATATTCACAGAGCTTTTTCTTGCTGTAAGCTGATTTGCTTTTTTTTCCCCTTAATTTCAACTCATTATCTTACAATGCACAGTATAGAACCATCTGTTGTAGGAACAAAGAAGGAGATATGATTTTGTCATCATTAATTCTTTGCTGCATAAATGTTTGTTTATGAACACAGGAATCTAGTTTGCTAGAGCTATAGGTGCCTCAAGTATTGCAATCAGCAGTGTTATAACAGAAACGGACTGCCTGGTACATGTTTCCTCTCCTGAAAAGGAACACAGTCAGATGATTCCCACAACTCAAACAAGGTCACATCTTATGTGGGTGGCACAGTGGCACAGTGGTTAGCACTGCTGCCTCACAGCGCCAGAGACCTGGGTTCAATTCCCACCTCAGGTGACTCTCTATGTGGAGTTTGCACATTCTCCCCGTGTCTGTGTGGGTTTGCTCCGGTTTCCTCCCACAGTCCAAAAATGTGCAAGTTAGGTGAATTGGCCATGCTAAATTGCCTGTAGTGTGAGGTGTAGGGGAATGGGTCTGGGTGGGTTGCGGGTCAGTGTGGACTTGTTGGGCCGAAGGGCCTGTTTCCACACTGTAAGTCATCTAAACTGAGCCAGTCAAAGACAGCTTTTGTACTATAGCAGGAGAAGTGAAGTTAAGGCCACAATCAAACCAAATGAAATTTAAATGATTGGCAGAGCAGGTTTGAGGGACCAAATAGTTTATTACTATATCAGTTTCTTATGTTCTTAAATGCCTTTAATTCCACCAAAATAAAATACCTTTAGCTGCTAAATGTCCTAACTTATAGCCCTTAAATCAACAAAGCAAGATTTGTCAACCTGCAACTTGAAGAGCGAATATGCTGACCTGACCAAGCATTTTCACGGCATTTCCCTCGCCCCACCCTCTAACACTTAGGAGGATAAAAGTGACAAGAATTTGGGACAACCGTCAGTCTCAAAATTCCTCCTACATCATGTCTAAATCTGACATAAATCTCCATTTCTTTGTCATTGCTGAGTCAATATCCTAAAACTCCCAATCTAACAGTAAGGCAGGAGCACCTTTCTCAAATATACCGCAGTCATTAAAAAGGGCAGTTCCCACCATCTTCGCCATCTTCATCATCAGGGGCATGAATAGGGTAAATAGACAAGGTCCTTTCCCTGAGTTAGGGGAGTTCAGAACTAGAGGGCATAGGTTTAGAGTGAGAGAGGCACGATTTAAAAGAGATCTAAAGGCTACTTTTTCAAGCAAAGAGTAGTGTGTGTATGGAATGAGCTGCCAGAGGAAGTGGTGGAGGCTGGTACAATTATAACATTTAAAAAACATCTGGATGCGCATATGAATAGAAAGGGTTTCGAGGGATATGGGCCAAGTGTTGCAAATGGAACTAGATTAATTTAGGGTAACTGGTTGGTATGGACAAGTTGGACCAAAGGGTCTGTTTCAACGCTGTACATCTCTACGACTCTATGATTGTATGAAGGGCACCTATTGATAGGCTACAAAACGTGGTGTCACCAGTGAGATCCATTTTCAACGACTGAATATTATAAAAAAAGACTTTCCTTTAGTAACAAAGCAATCTCTGAATTTAAGCAAGGATTACATTGTCTCTGGCACCACTGACTTTCTAACTTGTTCCCAAAGGCATTAATCCACTGTCAATCACACAATGATGGAAGAGCATAACTGTGAGGCCGCATCATAATTGGCTGCAGAGGTCACATGCTCCAACATGCTTATGTTAGATCACATCATTATTATCAGCGATAGCTTTTAGTCAGACTGAGCGTTCACCTCAGTGACTAACTTCAAGTTAATTACTTTCAGGCTGAGACAAGCTGAAGAACATGACAATGTGTGAGCTTACAATGTACATCAATGGGCTATTTAGGCCATTTGGCCCTTAATCACATCTTCTGAGACAATAGGTGCTCTTGGAAGCTCAGCCAGAAATGTTTCAAATGCCAGCACACAGAATGTAGCATACTGACAGCTACAAGATGTTATGCAATTAGACTTTAAATTATTCATATCTTGCCATGAATAAGTTCATTGTATCAGGCTGTTGAATGAATTGTTCTATGATGGTGGCAGTAAAGGACAGGAAAAGGAGACTACTATGCAAAGTATCTCCGTCCCCTGGAAATTTGTAATGCTGTCATTAAGCAGTTGAACAATCATGAATGCACTCTGTTCTTTCAAAGACAGGTAGCTGCAAGGAAGCTTGAGTCACAACAGTATATCAAGTCAACAAACCTTATAAAGTATTTCCACATATTGACCAATGTAAGAGGGAAAAGCTGATTAAGGAAAAAATATCACAGGAAATTCGATATGGAGCACTGAATATTTTTATCCTTCCTTCATCAGATTTCTCAAAGTAATCGATAGTTTGTGGTGCATTAAACCTCTGATCCTTTAAGGGATCTCTAAATATGCCAACTAAGTCTATTGATAGATCAATGGATGTTGGTCCTCCAATACTGAACTCAGCAACCTGTGAGCTTTGTTTTTGTCAATGAAATGTTAACTCATGGATGAAGGACACAAGCAAAGGCTAAATCACCAAGGAAAAGAAACATTCTGCTCATCTAACCTGTGTCGAGAAATGTTCTCAGATCATGCTCTCAAATGAAGTGAGATTGGTGTGCAGGATACTTTATGTATATTTTGGGGTTTTTTTCTACATTTTGGCTTTTTGAATAAGTTTGTCATTCTTGCTTTGTGAAAGTGAATTTTAAATTTGCCATTGTGAAATGCACACACCTCTTGTATGATGAATGTCCTTGTTAAGTGGCACAAAACAATTACAGGTTGTGATTGTATCCATTGGATTGTCAGAGAAAACCTGTATCACAGTGGGGGCTATAAGGCTCCAATAAACATGTCGAAGAATCCAGGTGGCTCATTGTCCTATCATTTTAGTGCTGTTCAGTCATCACCTAAAACAAGAGGAAAGAAATGAAGAAGGCATAAATACAGAGCTCATTTACAAAAAGCAGCCCATCCAAAAATGGAGCTTTTTGACTTTGGTCAACATAACATTACATGCTTGGAAATCTATTCTACCACAGGATCAGAATCTCGGGACATCAGTGCTGAAGACATGCTGTAAGCCTACTAGCATTGTCAAGTACCTGTGTGTAAGTACTAACTCATAAACTCTTTGACTTATTGGCAAATTGTAGAGGACCTTCTGACCAAGAACACTTATTGGGAGTTTAGTGGGTGATACCCTACTCCAAATGCCAGTTATTGTGTTTGTGGTTGACTAGAACCAGAAATAGAACATTAGTAGGCAGAGAGTAAAGTTGAACAGGGAAATCTTTATTCCAAGTGTCTCAGTTCTATGATTAGTTTTTTGACTGACTTTCTAGCTCTTGTCTTTGGGACACCTGATGTGTTCTCTGAAAGGGGCAGAACATACTAACTACATATATAAAACTCCTTCCCCTTCATTTCATAGAACATAGAACAATACAGCGCAGAACAGGCCCTTCGGCCCTCGATGTTGCGTTGACCTGTGAACTATTCTCAGCTCGTCCCCCTACACGATGCCATTATCATCCATGTGCTTATCTAAGGATTGTTTAAATCTCCCTAATGTGGCTGAGTTAACTACATTGGCAGGTAGGGCATTCCATGCCCTTACCACGCTCTGCGTAAAGAACCTGCCTCTGACATCTGTCTTAAATCTATCATCCCTCAATTTGTAGTTATGCCCCCTTGTACAAGCTGACGTCATCATCCTAGGATAAAGACTTTCACTGTCTACTCTATCTAATCCTCTGATCATTTTGTACGTCTCTATCAAATCCCGTCTTAGCCTTCCTTCTTTCCAATGAGAACAGACCCAGGTCTCTCAGCATTTCCTCATAAGACCTTCCCTCCAGACCAGGCAACATCCTGGTAAATCTCCTCTGCACCTTTTCCAATACTTTCACATCCTTCCTGAAATATGGGGACCAGAACTGTACACAATATTCCAAGTGTGGCTGCATCAACGTTTTGTACAGTTGCAGCATGATATTGCAGCTCTGGAACTCATCCCTCTATGAATGAAACCTAACACACTGTATGCCTTCTTAACAGCCCTATCAACCTGGGTGGCAATTTTCAGGGATCTGTGTACATGGACTCCAAGATCCCACTGCACATCCACACTACCAAGAATCTTTCCATTGACCCAGTACTCTGCCTTCCTGTTATTCTTCCCACCTCACATTTAGCTGCATTAAACTCCATTTGCCACATCTCAGTCCAATTCTGCAGTTTATCCAAGTCCCCCTGCAACCTGTAACATTCTTCCAAACTATCCACTGCTCCACCGACTTTAGTGACGTCTGAAAATTTATTCATCCATCCACCTGTGCATGTGTCTAAGTCATTTATAAAAATGATAAAAAGCGGTGGTGCCAAAACAAATTTTTGTGGCACACCAGTAGTAACCGGACTCCAGGCTAAATATTTTCCATCAACCACCATTTGCTGCCTTCTTTCAGAAAGCCAGTTTCTAATCCAAACTGCTAAATTACCCTCAATTCCATGCCTCTGCATTTTCTCCAACAGCCTACTATGTGGAACCTTATCAAAGGCTTTACTGAAGTCCATGTATACCACGTCAACTGCCCTACCTTCATCTACATGCTTGGCCACCTTCTCAAAAACTCAATGAGGTTTGTGAGACATGACCTGTCCTTGACAAAACCATGTTGACTATCTGAAATCAACATGTTGCTTGCTAGATGATTATGAATCGTATCTCTTATAATCCTTTCCAAAATCTTTCCTACAACAAAAGTAAGGCTCACTGGTCTATAATTACTTGGGTCATCTCTACTGCCCTTCTTGAACAAGGGCACAACATTTGCAATCCTCCAGTCCTCTGATACTAAACCTGTAGATATTGACGACTCAAATATCAAAGCCAAAGGCCCTGCTATCTCCTCCCTAGTTTCCCAAAGAATCCTCGGATAAATCCCATCTGACCCAGGGGACTTGTCTACTTTCACTCCTTCTAGAAGTGATAACACCTGTTCGTAACTAACCTTGATCCTTTCTAGTCTAATATCTCATACCTCATTCTTCTCCTCTACAATATTCTCCTTTTCCTGAGTGAAAACCGATGAGAAATGTTCATTTAGCACCTCTCCGATCTCCACAGGGTCCACACTCAATTTCCCACGTCTGTCTTTGACTGGCCCTATTCCTACCCTAATCATCCTTTTATTCCTCACATACCTATAGATCTCACATACCAATATGCACCTTAACAATATATGTGACAGTTATAACTATTATAAAGGCATTGTTGCTATCATATGTATATTGTCATGAATATTCACAAAATAAAAACATGGAAAAAGAAAAAGACCCTTTCATAGCCTACATTGACATGATCAGTCTCTCGGGACGGGGGAGCAGGAGTGATTCCTAGAAGACTGTCTCCCTACCTCAGGAACCTTTTCTAGTGTAGTCTTCCAGGCTTCAGGAAGGTCCTGTTGTTCTGCAGACACATCCTTCTCTGATCATTGTTGCCATTTGATGCAACTGTTATCCCCTCCCTGGGTATGGCCAACTCTGTCTCGTAGACACATGAATTGGTTGAGACCACTAGTCCCCTCTGTTCCGATTTGGTATTCTGAGGGACAATCTCCTATTGGTGAGGTGTGGCAACCAGCTGGTCTGTTTCAGTTCTCCATACTAGTTCATCTCTAGTCTACACCATTTATGGCAATGGTCCTATTTGACCCACCACCACCACTAGAATTCATTTCTCCCTCCATGTACAATTCCGGGCTAACACAGTTTCTCCTCTTCGGAATATCCTTGACCTTAAGGTTCCCCACTACTGGCCACCTGTCCTTCTTGATTTTGCTCTACTACCTCTCTGGTCTCTTCCAGCCACAGTAAGTCAAACATGGTTCTCAGTTGGACATTAAACACATCGGCGAGCACTGGGTTATTGCATTTGGGGTGTTCCGATATATGCTGAGGAACTTGGAGTCAAGATTAGAGTGGTGCTGGAAAAGCACAGCAGGTCAGGCAGTATCCGAGGAGCAGGAAAATCGACGTTTCGGGCAAAAGCCCTTCATGCTGAGGAACTTGGTGAATCACCGTCCTAGTTTTCCCTCAAGATTTGTACAAATCTCGCAGTCTGGCAAATATTTCATCTAGTCGGTCTATCACTGATCCTGCTGATATCGAATTCACACCTGCTATGTCAGGACGCTTGGAGTGGGCATCTACGATCACTCGCAACATATTCCACCGGTCTCACAAAATCAACTTGAATCCCTGCCATAGAGTCATAGATCATAGAATCCCTACAGTGCAGAAACAGGCTATTTGGCCCAACAAGTCCACGTGACTTTCTGAACAGCATTTCACCTAGACTCACACCCCCCCCCCATTCCCTGCCCTCAACACACACCCTCTCCCTGTAACCCTGCATTTCCCATGGCTAGTCCACCTAATTTACATATGCTTGGTCACCTTGGCAACTTAGCATGGCTAATCCACCTAGCCTGCACATCTCTGGACAGTGGGAAGAAACCAGAGCATCAGGGGAAACCCACGCAGACTTAGGGAGAATGTGCAAGCTCCACACAGACAGTCGCCCAAGGCTGGAATCAAAACCGCGTCCCTGGCACTGTGAGTCAGCAGTGCTAACCACAGAGTCATAAAGTCAGACCACACAGAAACAGACCCTTCGGTCCAAATCGTTCATTCTGACCAGTTATCCTAAACTTAACTAGCCTCACTTGTCTGTGTTTGGCTTATATCACTCTAAACCTTTCCTATTCACATATCAGTCCAAATATCTTTTATATGTTGCAATTGTATCCACTCCTACCACTTCCTCAGGCAGATAGTTCTACATACTCACCACCATTTGTGCAAAGGAGTGACAATGGCAGCACCTTCCTTACTAAGGCAGAGGATATGCATGATCCCACTTCCTCCTTAATCTGGGAGTTCAGTTCCAGCCAGGAGAAGAGGTGAACTTGAGCTGCCAGCTACCATCTCAACCTTCATGTGGAGAATTGCTGCTAATTTCCTTCTGCCAAAGTAGAAAAATAGCAAATTGTATATGAATGAGGTGAGAAATGGTAATAGTGACATGTTAATGCATGCAATTAGGTGCCCCACTGCTCACTAGTGAGATTCTTATTTCACCATTAACAACTTGGGTATAAAAGCAGACTTTTCTCCATGTCGGTTATTTCATTTTTCCCTGGTTGTCACATTTTCCCAACTGAAACACCAAAACCCATATCATTCAGTGACTGAGAAAATTTCACCCTTGATTACTATTACTGAGACTCGCTTTATGTTCCAGAATGATTAACTACATTTAATTTCCATTTGGATTTGAACACATGTCACCAGAGCAATAGCTTGAGTCTCTGGTTTAAAAGACCTAGGCTATAATTTCTCCCCTTCTGTTTGAAAGATGCATTTTTCAATCTATTGCTTAATAGGATTTATGTGTACCTCTTTCCTTATGGGACAAAGTGACTATTTTTGTCAGGGTTGGGGAATCCGAGATGAGAGAGCTTAGGTTTAAGGTGCAATGGGAAAGATATAAAAGGGACCTAAGGGACAAATGTTTCATGGTGGTGCATGTATGGAATGAGGAAGTGGTGAAGGCTGGTACAATTACAACATTTAAAAGCATCTGGATAGGTACATGAATAAGAAGGGTTTAGAGGGATATGGGCCAAATGGTGACAAATTTGGGATAATTTAGGATATCTGGTCAGCATGGATGAGTTGGACTGAAGGGTTTGCTACTGTGGTGTACAACTCTATGGTTTTATGACTGTATGACTGAGCATTTCGAGATCTGTGTATATAAGCCAATATCGAATTGCATTGGTCAGATCAAGCTAGTTGAACATTTGGGGAGGTAATAAATGTGATGGATAATGGACAGTGCATAGATGTTATTTATTGGATTTCCAGACTGTTATCAAAACTTAGAGCACAAAGAATTAGAACCCACCTATTAATGTAAATGGAAATTTGGTTATAGGTTGGGGATAGTTAAGTAGTGCTAATGGGTGTGTACTCAGTTGGCATGCCCTGACTAGTAATATCGCCTGGAATCTGAACTGTGGCCAGAACTCTTCATTATAATTATAAATGACTGCTGACATCATAAAAGTGATTAATCACCAGGATTGGAGAGATGCATCCAGGGATACTGAGGAAAATAAGGGAATATGTTAGAAATTGCAGAGATACTGGCAATTTTTCACTCCTGACGACATAATGGTGCAGTGATTGAGTAATGGGAAATTGCAAACATTGCATTTTTCCACTGAAAGTATGCAAGAATAGATCAAGTAGCTACAGGCCAGTTATTTTAATTCATAGTGAGGAAGATTTTCAAAAACAAATAATTTGCAACAAAATTAATAATAACATAGACAAATGCATATTAGCGAGTTTTGAGAAGTATTGAAAAAAGAACGGGTACCCAATGAACACAGTCCGTTGATTTCTGAGGAACAAACCCAACAAGCAGACAAAACATGTCCAGAAACACTAGCCACTCTCCCCTACATCAAAGACATCTCGGAAATGACTGCCACACTACTCAGACCTCTTGGTATCAGGGTAGCCCACAAACCTACCAACACAGTAAAACAGCAGCTAATGAATTTGAAAGACCCTATACAGACAAAAAGCAAAATTAATGTCATTTACAAAATACCATACAAGAACTGTAACAAACACTACATTGGACAAACAGGCAGAAAACTGGGCACCTGGATACATGAACATCAACTAGCCACAAAACGACATGATCCACTCTCACTGGTATCTTTATACACAGATGAGGAAGGACACCACTTTGACTGGGACAATACATCCATCCTAGGACAAGCCAAACAGAGACACACACAAGAATTCCTAGAAGCATGGCATTCCAACCGGGACTCTATAAATAAACACATTGACTTGTATCCCATTTACTACCTGAGAAAAAGAACAGGAAATGACATCACCATAGGAAATGATTTAACCACAGGAAATGACATTACCAACCTAAGAAAACTCAAATATATAAATAGAAAGTGGGTTACACCACTGGTGCTTCATTCGGAGGCTCACTGAAGATGTTGCCTAGTATGGTGGCATACTACATCCAGAACAAATGCAGATTAATTTTTAAAAAAAGCATAGATTTGTTAAAAGTAAATTCTGTTGAACGAACTTGCTTGAAATTTTTAACAAATAGGGAGGATAGTTGAGGATAATAATGAGGGTGTTTCTGGACTTCCAAAAGATATTAACAAGTTGTCACACTACAGGTAAAGCGAGAGCTAATGGATTGAAAGGGACAGTAGTGATATGGATATGAGTTTGGCTGAGTGACAGAAAATGGAGATTAATAGGTACAGTGAGACTTGCACAGCTGGATCGGTCTCCACCTGAACCAGATTGAGACTGATAACCTGCCAAGACATATGGGAAGTAAAATGGAACTTAAAGAAAGTAAAAGAAGCAAAGGGAGATTTGTTCAATCATTAAGTAGAGATAGGGAAAAAGGAAATAGTACGAATATGGAAAATTATACACAGACTATGGCAGGTATTATGACCAGACTCCAGGTAAGGGTCCCTAGTATGTGATGGATAATCCCCAACTTTCTAGGTGAGAAGGGATAAACCGAATCACTTTTCTATTCATCCAATCCTTTGGTTGATTGCCACAAGAGTAATTGGAAAGGGATACCTTCCTTTATGGACAGCTCTCTCCCAGGCCACGCTTTAACTATTTAACTAGTCTTTCATGAATTAACAAAGTGTGTGTTTGTTAATTACTAAATGCAAAAATAATCAGTTACACAACGGATACACACAGGTCAGAAATAAGAGTTGAGTCCAAAATCTTAAAAGTTAAAAAAGTACAGAACAGTCTCTGAACTGTTCACAAGGAATAGGTTGTGGCTGTTGCGATGGAGATTGTGTCGCACTGATATTGGCAGTTGAACCATCTGTTTGATGATCCCTGGTTTTGTAGATTGGTCGAGATTCTGTCATACTGATTCATTTAGCTGTGATTGAAGTCTAAAATTCTAGTATGTAGGATAAGAGGAAATTGTTTTGCTGTCTTGGCCCTCTTTAAATGGTTTAATTGGATCCACACTCGAATCCTGTAACTTCAGAGGTTGATTGACAACTGTAGGCAGTTGTAAAGAGATTGTTTGTCTTTTATATGAGGTTATCAATTGAAATGTTTGTTTTTATATAGGATTAAGTACTTGAAGAGATGTAAGAGTTTTGAATTGACTTTTATCAATGAAAGCATTTATTTTAATGTTGTGAAGCCAATAATAATACTCAGAACCTTGTCTTATTTCATCTCAATAATACCCCTGATATTTGCTTATGCTGGTTACTAGTTGAGTTCACATGACAAGGTAAAGGCAAAGGGTGGTGTTGTTGGCATTAAGTCCATGTAGTGACAATAGCTATAATAGACCAGGAATTAATGTGATGCACATGGGTTGGCATTTTAAGCATGAGAGGCCATGGGGATGGGAGGCAAGAGATGATATGGATAGTGGTTAGATTGTGAGGGTATGTGAGTGGTGAGGGTTAAAGAGCTGTCAATTTATTAGACTGCAATTGGTAAAACTGAGATAAAGTCCCAAGGTGTGCCTTTTAAACAGCCTGTTCCAAATTCAGCAGCCTCTGGGGCTGCCTTCACAATGCTTCTAGGGGCAATAGGCTTGATTCCAGTTTGAACCCCCTCCACCACCTCTCTCCACCCTGTCAACCCAACCCAACACTGGGCAGTTTCTCTCAAGCCAAGTAGTGGATGTGGAACATTTTCTAACTGCATAAACTTGACTCACGGGAAATTTCAGGCCTTGGTCATATAAAGACATATTTGTATAACTGACCAGATTTGTCAAAGAAAGAAGTTTACAAAGGACATCTTAATGGAGGTGAATGAAAACATGGAGAAGTTTACAGAGGGGATTTACAGAGGAAGTGCTGGATGTCTTGAAATGCACAAAAGTGGATAAATCCCCAGGACCTGATCAGGTGTACCCGAGAACTCGATGGGAAGCTAGAGAAGTGATTGCTGGGCCTCTTACTGAAATATTTGTATCACCGCTAGTCACAGGTGAGGTGCCGGAAGACTGGAGGTTGGCTAGCGTGGTGCCACTGTTTAAGAAAGGTGGTAAGGACAAGCCAGGGAACTATAGACCATTGAGCCTGATGTCATTGGTGGGCATGTTGTTGGAGGGAATACTGAGGGACAGGATGTACATGTATTTGGAAAGACAAGGACTGATTAGGGATAATCAACATGGCTTTGTGCGTGGGAAATCATGTCTCACAAACTTGGTTAAGTTTTTTGAAGAAGTAACAAAGAGGATTGATGAAGGCAGAGCGGTGGATCTGATCTATGTGGACCTCAGTGAGGCGTTCGACAAGATTCCCCATGGGAGACTAGTTAGCAAGGTTAGATCTAATGGAATACAGGGAGAACTAGCCATTTGGATATAGACCTGGCTCAAAGGTGAAAGACAGAGGGTAGTGGTGGAGGGCTGTTTATCACACTTGAGGCCTGTGACCAGTGGAGTGCCACAAGGATCGATGCTGGATCCTCTACTTTTCATAATTTATATAAATGATTTGGATGTGAGCATAAGAGGTAGAGTTAATAAATTTGCAGATGACACCAAAATTGGAGGTGTAGTGGACAGTGAAGAAGGTTACCTCAGATTACAATGGGATCTTGATCAGATGGGCCAATGGGCTGAGAAGTGGCAGATGGAGTTTAATTCAGATAAATGCGAGGTGCTGCATTTTGGGAAAGCAAATCTTAGTGAGACTTATACAGTTAATGGTAAGGTCCTAGGGAGTGTTGCTGAACAAAGAGACCTTGGAGTGCAAGTTCATAGCTCCTTGAAAATAGAGTCATAGGTAGATAGGATAGTGAAGAAGGCGTTTGGTATGCTTTCCTTTATTGGTCAGAGTATTGAGTATAGGAGTTGGAAGGTAATGTTGCAGCTGTTCAGGACATTGGTTAGTCCACTGTTGGAATATTGCGTGCAATTCTGGTCTCCTTCCTATCGGAAAGATGTGATGAAACTTGAAAGGGTTCAGAAAAGATTTACAAGGATGTTGCCAGTATTGGAGGATTTGAGCTTTAGGGAGCGGCTGAACAGGCTGGGGCTGTTTTCCCTGGAGTGTTGGAGGCTGAGGGGTGACCTCATAGAGGTTTACAAAATTATGAGGGGCATGGATAGGATAAATAGACAAAGTCTTTTCCCTGGGGTCGGGGAGTTTAGAACGAGAAGTTTTGGATGAAGGTTTGCTTGCTCATCCAAAACCTCAATCTGAGCCACAAATCTTCTCAAAACTCGCTAGGGCATAGGTTTAGGATGAGTGGGGAAAGATACAAAAGAGACCTAAGGGGCAACATTTTCACGCAGAAGGTCTGGAATGAGCTGCCAGAGGAAGTGGTGGAGGCTGGTACAATTGCAACATTTAAAGGGCATTTGGATGGGTATATGAATAGGAAGGGTTTGGAGGGATATGGGCCGGGTGCTGGCACGGGGGACTAGATTGGGTTGGGATATCTGGTCAGTATGGACAGGTTGGATCGAAGGGTCTGTTTCGATGCTGTACATCTCTATGACTCTGTGATTCTAATTTAAAAAAGACTGTGTGGAGGATTGGTAAAGTAAGGATTTTTTTTTCATTTAGTCAATGTCTCTTGATAATTTAGAGCAGAGGGGATGGAAGCTCGGGCCATTCCATACTCCTTTTGTCGCATGTGGAAGGTAAGAATCATCACTGGTGTCCCTGCTGACTTTCCCTGCATGAAGTGCACCCAAATCCAGCCTCTCACAGACTGCGTTAGGGAACTAGAGCTGGCACTGGATGAACTTCAGATCATTCAGGAAACTGAAGGGGTGATAGAGAGGAGTTATAGGCAGGTAGTCACACCTAAGTTACAGGATAAAGGTCGTTGTGTGACAGTCAGGAGAGGCAAAGGGAATAGGCAGACAGTGCAGGAAGCCGCAGTGGCCGTTCCACTAAATAATAAGTATACCATTTTGGATACTGTTGGGGGGAGTGAGTGGAAACTTAGAGAGGAAAGCCACAGCAGCCAGGTCTCTGGCACTGAGCCTGGCTCTGTGGTTCAGAAGGAAAGTGGGGAGAAGAGGAGTGCAATAGTGATAGGAGATCAGTGGTGAGAGGGATAGATAAGATTCTGTGGTCTTGAGTGAGACTCCCAGATGGTGTGTTGCCTTCCTGGTGTCAGGGTCAGTGATGTCTCTGATTGTGTCTACAGGATTCTTAATTGGGAGGGAGAGATGCCAGAAGTCGTGGTACACATCGGTGCCAATGACATAGGTGGGGAAAGGGAGGAGGACCTGAAAAGAGAATATAAGGAGCTAGGTTAGAAGCAAGAAGCAGGACAAGCAGAGCAGCAATCTCAGATTGCTACTGGTGCCAAGGGCTAGTCAGGCTAGGAACAGAGAGGACTGCAGATGAACAAATGACTGCAGGGCAGGTGTAGGAGGGAGGGCTTCAGATATATGGATCGTTGAGATGCCTTCTGGGGAAGGTGAGACCTGTACAAGAAGCAGACTTGCACCTGAACTGAGGGGCACTAATTTCCTGGGCAGCAGGTTTCCAAGAACTCTTCAGGAGGTTTTGAACTAGATTGGCAGGGGGCTGGGAACTGGTGTATGGATCAGATGATGGAGTGGGTAGTGAACAGCCAGATACAGCATGCAGAGAGTCTGTGACGTGGGATTGGTACTTGATAGGACAAAGATGTAGTTAGTGTGATGGGTTGAAGTGTGTCTATTTTAATGCAAGAAGTATCAGGAATAAGGGTGATAAACTTAGAGCGTGGATTAGTAATTGGAACGATGATGCTGTGGCCATAATGGAGACTTGGATATCAAAGGAGCAGGAATGGTTATTGGATGTTCCAGGGTTTAGATGTTTCAAAAGAAATTGGGGGTAAGGTGAAAGAGGTGGAGAAGTGGCATTGCTAATCAGGGATAGGATCACAGTTTCAGAAAGGGAGATTGTCGAGGATGGTTTGCCTACAGAGTCAGTATGGGTGGAAGTCAGAAACAGGAAAGGAACAGTTGCCTTATTGCGAGTTTTCTGTAGACTCCCTGATAGCAACAGAAACACAGAGGAGAAGATTGGGAGGCAGATTTTGGAAATATGTGGAGATGAAAGGGTTGTTGTCATGGGTGACTTTAACTTCTCTAATACTGACAGGAACCTACTTAGTTCAAATAGTTTGGATGGAGCAATTTTTGTCAGGTGTGTCCAGGAGGGATTCTTGGTGCAATATGTAGATAGGTTGACCAGAGGGGACTGAAAAATGTGTTGCTGGAAAAGCGCTGAAGGTCAGGCAGAATCCAAGGAGCAGGAGAATCGACATTTTGGGCATAAGCCCTTCTTCAGGAAAGAGGAAGGTGTGCCAAGCAGGCTAAGATAAAAGGTAGGGAGGAAGGACTTGGGGGAGGGGCGTTGGAAATGCAATAGGTGGAAGGAGGTTAAGGGAGGGTTAAACACCGGAGAGGGGGTGGGGGCAGAGAAGTCGGGAAGATAATTGCAGGTCAAGAAGGTGGTGCTGAGTCTGGAAGTTGGGACTGAAATAAGGTGGGGAGAGGGGAAATGAGGAAGCTGGAGAAATCTGCATTCATCCCTTATGGTTGAGGGTTCCTAGGCGGAAGATGAGGCACTCTTCCTCCAGGTGTCGTGTTGCCATGGTCTGGCGATGGAGGAGGCCAAGGACCTGCATGTCCTTGGTGGAGTGGGAGGGGGAGTTAAAGTGTTCAGCCACGGGGCGCTTGGGTTGGTTGGTGCGGGTGTCCCAGAGATGTTCTCTGAAACGTTCCGCAAGTAGGCGGCCTGTCTCCCCAATGTAGAGGAGGCCACATCGGGTGTAGCGGATGCAGTAAATGATGTGAGTGGAGGTGCAGGTGAATTTGTGATGGATATGGAAGGATCCCTTGGGGCTTTGGAGGGAAGTGAGGGGGTAGGTGTGGGCGCAAGTTTTGCATTTCTTGCGGTTGCAGGGGAAGGTGCCGGGAGTGGAGGTTGGGTTGGTGGGGGTGTGTGGACCTGACGCGGAGGGAGTGGTCTTTCTGGAATGCTGATAGGGGAGGAGAGGTAAATATATCCTTGGTGTTGGGGTCTGTTTGGAGGTGGTGGAAATGATGAAGGATGATACGATGTATCTGGAGGTTGGTGGAGTGGTAGGTGAGGACCAGTGGGGTTCTGTCCTGGTGGCAATTGGAGGGGCGGGGTTCAAGAGCAGAGGAGCGGGAAGAGGAGAAGATGCAGTGGAGAGCATCGTCAACCACGTCTGAGGGAAAATTGCGGTCTTTGAAGAAGGAGGCCATCTGGATTGTTCGGTATTGGAATTGGTCCTCCTGGGAGCAGATGCAGAGGAGGCGAAGGAATTGGGAATATGTGATGGCGTTTTTACAGGGGGCAGGGTGGGAGGAGGTGTAATCTAGGTAGCTGTGGGAGTTGGTCGGTTTATAGTAAATGTCCGTGTTGAGTCGGTCGCCCGAGATAGACATGGAGAGGGGTCTGAGATGGTCCAGGTAAATTTGAGGTCGGGGTGGAAGGTGTTAATAAATCTTCCACAGCTACACTGGCACCACCCCCCACCTTTTCCTCCGCTACATCGATGACTATCGGCGCTACCTCATGCTCCCACGAGGAGGTTGAACAGTTCATCCACTTTACTAACACCTTCCACCCCGACCTCAAATCTACCTGGACCAACCCTCAGACTCAGCACCACCTTCTTGACCTGCAATCTTCTTCCCGACCTCTCCACCCCCACCCCCTCTCCGGCCTATCACCCTTACCTTAACCTCCTTCCACCTATCACATTCTCAACGCCCCTCCCCCAAGTCCCTCCTCCCTACCTTTTATCTTAGCCTGCTTGGCACACCTTCCTCATTCCTGAAGAAGGGCTTATGCCTGAAACGTCGATTCTCCTGCTCCGTGGATGCTGCCTGACCTGCTGCGCTTTTCCAGCAACACATTTTTCAGCTCTGATCTCCAGCATCTGCAGTCCTCACTTTCTCCTGACTAGAGGGAATGCCATGTTGGATTAGATCCTTGGCAACGAACCATGTCAGGTGTCAGATCTCTCAGTGGGAGAGCATTTCTGTGATAATGGTCATAATTCCCTGACCTTTATTATTGTCATGGAGAGGGATAGGAGCAGATGGTACGGGAAAGTATTTAATTGGGGGAGAAGGAATTACAATGCTATTAGGCAGGAACTGTGGAGCATAAATTGGGAACAGACATTCTCAGGGAAATGCATAACAGAAATATGGAGGTTATTTAGGAAGCACCTGCTGATAGTGCTGGACAGATTTGGAAGGGATGGGAGGTTGAAATAACCTTGGATGACAAGAGATGTGGAACATCTAGTCATGTGGAAGAAGGAAGCTTACTTAAGGTTGAGGAGGCAAGGATCAGACAGGACTTTAGAGGGTTACAAGCTAGCCAGGAAGGAACTGAAGAATGGATAGAGGAGAGCTAGAAGGGGGCATGAAGAAGCTTTAGTGGGTAGTGTTAAGGAAAACTCTAAGGAGCAAGAGGATGGCCAGAGTGAGGGTAGAGCCGATCAAGGATAGAGGAAGGAGCTTGCTCCTGAAGTCAGAGGAAGTAGAGGAGGTTCTTAATGAACATTTTGCTTCGGTATTCACGACTGAGAGGGATATTGACATTACTGAGGACAGTGTGAAACAGATTTATATGCTAGAACAGATTGAAGTTTAAGGAAGGAGGATGTGCTGAAAAGTTTGAAAAACAGAAGGATAGATAAATCCCCGGGCCAGATGGTATATACCTTCGGTTATGACAGAAACTAAGGGAAGAGATTGCTGTGCCCTTGGTGATGATCTTTGCATCCTCACTGTGCACTGAAGTCGTGCCATACGATTGGAGTGTGGCAAATGTTATTCCCTTATTTAAGAAAGGGAATAAGGATAATCATGGGAATTATAAACCAGTCAGTCTAACGTCTGTGGTGTGCAAAGTATTGGAGAGGATTCTGAGAGACAGGATTTATGATTATTTGGAAAGCCATTGTTTAATTATAGATAGTCAGCATGGCTTTGAGAGGGGCAGGTCCTGCCTCACAAATCTTATTGAATTCTTTGAGGATGTGACAAACACGTTGAGGAAGGTAAAGCAGTGAATGTGATGTGCATGGACTTTAGTAAGGTATTTGATAAGGTTCCCTATGGTAAGCTCATTCAGAATGTAAGGAGGCATGGGATACAGGGAACAATGAACTATCGGCAGCTGCCATTAGATAATAAATAGCACAGAGAGGTTCTGAAACTGTGACCTAGCTGCCTAAAGGTAAATATGTAGGCATGCTGAAAGCATGACTACAGTAGTCACTGATCAGACAACTGACTCATGCTGACAGCATCAAATGTTCCTGAGCAAGTGTCAGTGGAAGTGCCTGAAGGCAGGCAGCCTGAGGCTGTGACAACACCATAGTCAGAAAAAAAAATGCAGATGCTGGAATCCAAAGTAGACAAGCAGGATGCTGGGAGAACACACCAAGCCAGGCAGCATCAGGAGGTGGAGAAGTCAACATTTCCGGTACAACCCTTCATGAAGAAGAGACTTCTCCCCCTCTTGATGTTGCCTGGCTTGCTGTGTTCTTCCAGCCTCCTGCTTGTGTACAAGACAATAATCTGCAAATTGCACAGCACAAAGCTACCAAGCACTGTAGGCTTGAGCAAAAATACTCCTAATCTATAATACTGGACAAGACCCTGGACTTTTCTAATATCTTAAAGTCTGAGCTCAGGATGCAGCAAATACACATCAAACCAGAATGAGTTCAGTCCGGGATATTATTCAGCCTGGGATTCCAACTTAAACCTCGACTCTAAGAGAACAATCAACCAAACCGAACGCTCTGGACTGAAACTAACCTTTACACCTCAGGCTACACAGCACAGACAGTATTAGGCCTACACAGATACCAGACATTCAACTTCAGTCAATATTCATTCACAGAGATATCAGGTGTTCAACTTCAATCAGAAGACCATTCACACCTACTCTTAGCTATCAGGAAGTCAGCTGACCTCAAAAGGAAATACCAGAAACACAATGACAACACAGATTTGAGGGGAGATATTGGGATACACAGCCAGTATAACTGCCAGCCCTAATCTGACCTGGACGGTGGGGGGGGGGGAGATTCCAACAACAAACTTCTCCACAAACAGCCTCCCCACAGGCTTCCAGCCCCAACAAGTAGCTTCAGAACTAAGAACCACAGAGGGTGAACAGAGAAGCTGAAGCAGGAAGACATGCTAAGAACATCATCGGAACAAAGGACATCCGGGGCGGGGGTGGCTTTCAGACACAGGCCTGTTCCAAGAGAACTGACAGCAAGAATCTCGTTAAAAACCATACAACACCAGGTCATGGTCCAACAGGTTTATTTGGAAGCACTAGCTTTCAGAACGCTGCTCCTTCATCAGGTATCAGTGGAGCAGGATCATAAGAAACAGAAGTTATAGCAAAAGATTACAGTGCCATGCAACTGAAATAATATATTGAACACGCCTAGATTGCTGTTAAGTTTTTCATTTTTAGAATGCGTTGCAGGTTTTGATTCATTAATATGTAAATCCCAGGCTTCATTTTAGTCACATTTTCAAGATAACTTAAGGTTTTATATAAAAAAAGACATCTCAGCTCAGACAATGCATTAAAGGTATGAGATTACAGTCTATCTGTATCCCACTCTTGAGTCAGACTGGTTCTATTTCCTGTGTAGGAATTTATAAAATGTTACATGGATAGACTGCCTGCTAATTGTGTGGTTTTTGAGCATGCCTCAGTAACTGGACACACTTTAAAACTTTGTTTACCTCAGTGCTGAGCTGGAATTCCAGAGACCCTAACGTTTCTAACCTAGCTAGTAGGAAGGGGAAGGTGGGTGGGGACTGTGCATGGGACCCCAAGAGTAGAAAGCCTGATTAGAGTTCCTGTGATTAAAACTGCTGTTTAGCTTCAAATAGTATCTAACCTGTCCTTAATTTAATAGTATATTTATTTACTATCCTGCATATAGAGTCAATTTCACTGTTTACTGCACTTGCCTTTAGTTCTTATATTATACTTACCCTTTTCTATTTAGTAAGCACAGAGATTCTTTTGCCCTGAAACATCTGTCTACTGCCTTCTTCATTTCACATCCCCTAAATAAGTCCAGTATTTAATAATCAAGGATCTGGAGGTGATTTAAACCACGTCAAATCAGCAAATCACTGACCACAAACTAGAATCTGACAGCACCATCAAGAGTCCTGTGTATCCTTAATGAAATCTCTGTTAAATATTGTACACAAATTGTCAACGTGAAGAAGAAACATTAGCTCTATGGGAAATCTAAATACAGTCACATGGTACCCAATCATTGAAGCTTTGGCATTGAGTTGATATAAACTGGAAGAATTGTATAATTAGATTACTTACAGTGTGGAAACAGGCCCACACCGACCCGCAACCCATTCCCCTACACCAAACACTACCGGCAATTTTAGCATGGCCAATTCACCTAACCTGCACATTTTTGGATTGTGGGAGGAAACCCACGCAGACACAGGGAGAATGTGCAAACTCCACACAGAGATTCACCTGATGCGGGAATTGGACCCAGGTCTCTGGCGCTGTGAGGCAGCAGTACTAACCACTGTGCCACCATGTCACCATGTCACCCACTAATACCAGGAGAGCTAGGCAGGAAAGAGCAAGTATTTTGGCAGAAGGTTGACTTGCAAATGTAGACTGCAAAATTCACAATGGACCACTTCTGGAATGTCTGTGTCTATCAGTCACTTGGGTTGCACTGTTATTCTCACAACTCACTTACGTTGCCACTTCCACCAACTCACATCACCGTTGCTTTTCCAGCTCCACAGTCTTGCTTGAAGTTTTGAAGGGGAGAATCATTCAGAGCACAGTGAAGGCGGATAGATTAAATCTGAGATTGTCAGATTTTTAATCAGTTAGGAAATCAAAGGATATTGGGATAAAGAAGGAAAGTGGAGTTAACAGATCAGTCATAATCTCATTGATGGCAGTGCAGACTTGATGGTCAAAAATGGCTCACTTCATCTTCCATGACTTATAGTCATATTCTAGCTATTTTCAAAATATATACTTATATATACTGTCCTGTTCTGTTCTGTGCTGTAAACCAACTGAAGATTTATTGACTTTTTTTATTTGGAGCAGGGAAGAATATACAGTCCAGTTCCCCAGCATTTAGTACTAGAAGCTCTCATATTTTTGATGTACAATACTGATCAGGAAAGTAGGGGAAAACTCCAAAATTTGTAGTTGGCACAAAAAGTTAAAATGATGGTAGACTTCAGGTGGACATACATAGACTGGTAAAATGAATGGATACATGGCAGACAAAATTCAATACAGTTGTGAGGTGATAAAGTTTGTAGGAAGGTTTAGAGGGAAAATACATGCTGATTGGTGCAATTCTAAAGATGATATGCATATTTCCCGCAACAGGGAATTTTCAACTGTTATGGCAATGCTTTTGTTAACCCACATGACATAAAAAAAGGTATGGAAAAATCCAACAAATGCCTATTGTCATATAAATATGACATTCACAAGCATCACTCTTTATAAGAGCTGGTATAAATGTTATAGGCTAAACAATTATTTTTGTGTTGTACTATTATCTGCTTCTATGAAGAAAATGTCTTGTTGTTTATGTTAAGGACAAAATTTTATACAGGGCTAGGAATGGTGATTCTCAGGAAATCAATCACTCAGGTACTTTAGAAAGCAGTCTGACCTGAACTGTTCTATTGTTTTTTGTAACTGAACTCATTTGGTCTTTTAATTAACATACTTCTAAACTCGTTGGTATACCTATGGACATCAAAACGACAGACACTGCAAATGCAAACAATTCTCAGCCAGAAGGAGCCCTATGCATTAATCTTGGGGTCCAGATGATATTGTGGCTCAGATGCAGATGATGCTATATCCGAAAGAAGATGGCATAGCCTGTCTTCTGAATTTCTGCAGCCTCAAACATTCCTCTTCTACTTCGTCCAAGTAGTTGTCGCTCACTTGTTTCCAAATGGGATACTCCAAATTTAATCTACCACAGAAAGCTCCTTTATGGCTATTGTTGCTCCTTTAGTAATTAATTACTGGTGAGCCCTGAATGTAATATCTAGTAGACACAAAGTGCAGGCTTTCTTTCCAATATATAACTGTCCATTTGTCACAGCCTTCAATCAGAATTCAAACTTTGTAGCTAAAAAAAGAGACCATTAAACATTTGTGTGAACATTGGTAAACCATTTCAAGTATACATAAATGCAGCACAGAAGCAAACCCTTCAGTCCAACATTTCTACGCTGACCAATTTCCCAAACTAAACTATTCTCACTTAGTTAAAAATCACACAACACTAGGTTATAGTCCAACAGGTTTAATTGGAAGCACACTAGCTTTCAGAGCGACACTCCTTCATCAAGTGTCACGCCGAAAGCTAGTGTGCTTCCAGTTAAACCTGTTGGAGTATAATCTGGTCTTGTGTGATTTTTATCTTTGTATACCCCAGTCCAACACCGACATCTCCAAATCATGACTATTCTCACTTGCCTGTATTTGGCCCAGTTCCCTCTAAATCTTTCCTATCCATGTACTATCCAAATATCTTTTTTATGTTGTAACTACCTGTATCTTTGACAGTTGATTCCACATATAAACCACCCTCTGTGCGAAAAAGTGACCTCTCAGATCCCAGTTAAATCTTTATCCTCTCCTTTTAACAAATCCCTCCTAATTTTGAAAAGACCTCTGCTATTCAGCTTAGCTATGCCCTTCATGATTTTAAAAACCTCTATAAGGTCACCCCTCAACCTATGGTAGTTCTCCCGTCATGCACATTTATTAAATGTGATTTGGCTCTAGTGCAATCTGTGAATTGCAGACCTTCTTTTAGAAGGAGAACTCCCATTCGCTGTTACGCGATTCCATCCCTGGCATTTACCTGAACAGCAAAACCCAACCTCTGAATCCTCTGTCTGCAAAATGCAAGTTTCATGCATTCAGCTAAACCAGGAATGCAATCAGCTCTGCAAGCCTGGAAACTGAGCTTGAAGCTGGGAATTGTAGTCTACATTGAGAAGGAACTTTATTTCAAACCTGGGGGAGAATCATGAGGAGGAGTGGGCTTTCACATCGGCCATCAAATAGTTAATTGGCTCACACACTTTCTGGTGAAGAGCTTCATGAAAGGTACAGTGTTATAGTCAGTGATTTTACTGTTAAAGTGTTAAATTTACTGTATCGTTTCATTAAAATATGTGATTTAAAGATTTACTTAGACTGCGCTATAATTTGTGTTATACTAACTATTATGTTTGTTTTGATTTTTACAGGTATCTTTGGTGGTTTGCCCCAATCCTGTTCTTTTCATAGGTGGGTGGGTTACTCTTCTGAGGGCCGGTGTAGACTTGTTGGGCCGAAGGGCCTGTTTCCACACTGTAGGGAATCTAATCTCATTTGGAAAGTTACTTAAAGTGTGATTTTGCTAAAAACCTTTCTGTAATCATTCCTTTTAAACTTTATTTCAGGTGCCTATTCAATCTACTTGTGAAATCTCGAATGTGTTCATTCTTGCCTTGGAATGAAAAGTAGCATACTCTGTCTAACTTCATATAAATTCACTCTGGAATTATTTTTGGAGATGTTAGAGTTTTAACGTGATAAAGGATTTCCATATAACAACTTTTATTCAATGTGTGAAGTCGCTTTCCCTTCTCATCACACACCATCCCACATTTTTGATGTAACAGGAAATGATTGCTTCCTGATTACAACCTCCGTCCTGATATTTGTAGGTTCAATCCAATTAATAGCATTCACAATTTAAAAAAAAACATGAATTAAAGGTGGCAAGTTAAACACAAATCAGAGAAAATGAAAGCTTCTGAAAGAAATGGTAATTTCAATAAGATTACTCTGTTCCGTAAGCATTATGAAGAGTACTTAACCATATTTTACTGTTAAATAGTAAAGGCATTATATATCTTGTCTAACATGTTCTATAATTCAAATATATTAGGTCGTGAAAATATATGACATATCCATGGAAACATGAGCCAAGAGATTCTGTTCTGGACACCAATTGTGCTACTTTTGACAGTGTAACTTTCCCATCAAATTCTGCTCAAAATCATTTGCAGATACATAAATATAAAATATGACACGAATGATGGGCACTTTTCCTCCAGGATGGCATTTGTATCTGCTGAGACAACATTTATGCTATTTCCTGTAATATAAGAGTGGGCGTGGGTAAAATAGTATTGCAGGATCTAACAGAATATTTATTCCAACTCACTGTTATATACAAATTAGACTCACAGATACTTTGTATTTGTATGAGGCTTTTTGGATGCAAAGGGGAATTAGCTTCCGTAAGCACATCATGCTTCAAATGGCCGACATTAAGATGGAGTTTGTGATCTTTAGACTGTAAGTTCACCTTCTTCACTGTCCTCTATGCCACCAATTTTGGTGCAAACTTACTAATCATGCCTCCTAAATTCTCATGCAAATCGTATATACAAATGACAAACAAAAGTAGGACCAGCACTGAACCCTGTGGAACATCACTGGTCGTAGGTCTCCAGTCTGAAAAACAACACTCCTCCCAACAAGCCAACTTCGTATCAAATTGGTAAGCGCTCCCTAAATCCCATGTGATCTAACATTACTAATTAGTTTACCAAGTGGAACCTTGTCAAAGGCTTTACTAAAGTCCATGCAGACAATATCTATTGCTCTGCCATCATCAATCTTTTTGGTTACATTCTCAAAAAAACTCAATCAAGTTTGTGAGACACAAATTCCCTCACACAAAATTATGCTAACTATCCCTCATCTGTCTTGACTCTCCAAATCCTAGTTCTCAGAATCCCCTCCAACAATTTTCCCACCACCGATGTCAGACTCAGAAGTTTATAGTTCCCAGGCTTGTCCTTACAGCCTTTCTTAAATAAAGGCATAACATTAACCATCCTCCATACAGTCGACAGTGAAGAAGGTTATCTAAGATTGCAAAGGGATCTTGATCAATTGGGCCAATGGACAGAGGAGTGGCACTTAGAGATTATTTTGGGTAAATGCGAGGTGTTGCATTGTGGTGAAACAAACAGGGTCAGGATTTATCCAGTTAATGGCAAGGCCCTGGTATTGTTGTCGAACATAAAGAATGAGGAGTTCAGTTACATAGCTCTTTGAAAGTCACATCACAGGTAGACAGGGTGAATAAGAAGGCAGTTAGCATGCTTTCCTTCATTGCTCAGAGCTTTGAGTATAGGAATTGGGATGTCATGTCCAGGTTTTTGGTGAAGCCTGTTCTGGAGTACTCTGCATTGTTCTGTTTCTCCTTCAATCAGAATAATATTATTAAATTGAAGAGGGTTCAGAAAAGATTTACGAGGATGCAGTCAGAACTGGAGGATTTGAGTTATAAAGATAGGCTGGAAAGGTTCAGCCTTTTTTTGCTGAAATGTAGGAGCTTGAGGGGTGACCTTATAGAGGTTTATACAATCAGGAGGGCCATGGATATGGTGAATAGCAAAGGTCTTTGCCCAAGAGTGGAGGAGTTCAAAACTAGGGGGCATATTGTTAGGGTGAGAGGAGAAAGATTTAAAATGCAGCAGAGGGGCAACGTTTTCACACAGATGGCTGTCTGTGTATGGAGTGAAACGCCAGAGGAAGTGATGGTTGCATGTACAGTTGCTACATTTGGAAAGGTACATGAATAGGAATTTTTTCAAGTGATATGGGCCAGATGCAGGCAAGTGGGACTGGTTTAGATTGGGAAATTGGTTGGCATTGACAACTTGGACTGAAGGGTCTGTTTCCATGCTGAATAACTCAATGACTCTCCATGCTTTGATACAGTAATGATATCATGGGCATGTCTCTTACAGACAAACTGACACACGATCTGGGAAACATCATACAACATGAACTGGTACAATCATACAGCATATTGAAATGCAATGTTTTAGAATAATTTTCTTTGTGAAAATATGTCTCAAGTATATTTGAGAATTGTACACTTGTCTAGTCGATTCATTCAATTGAAAAGGCTTTTATTTGAGAAAATAAGCAATTTAATTTGAATGGCTGGTCTACCATCTATGAGATTTCAAGTGATCAAAGACTTTTAAACAAAAAACTAGGTAGATTTTTCACTTCGTAACCTTGACTGTGGCTGTGCCCTTTCCCAGAATTCTACTCTCACTCCTTCCCTTCTCTCCAGAATGACAGGAGAGTTTCCCTTCTCCTTATCTTCCAGTATTCATATTCAATGGCTTATCTTCAGCCATTTCCACCACTCCAATCACTGCGATGGTATCTCCAAACACTGTCCAAACACATTATTCCTGGTCCTCTTTGAGAATTCCTTTCATACCATCTTTGATCATTCCCCAGCTGCCACCAACACCCTAGCTCCTTCCCAAGGAACTATTCTGTACAAGCATAAGAGATGCAAGACCTGCCTTTTTACTTGCCCTTTCCTCACCATCCAAGGCCCTGACTACGCCTTCCAGGTGAAGCAGCAACACATGTACACTTCTTCCAACCTAGTCTTCTGTATTTGCTGCTCACAATGCAATCTGGTCTACACTGCGGAGGACAAACTGGGTGACAACTTTGCAGAATGCACCCACTCATTGTATACGTATGATCCCGTTTTCGGTTGCTTGTGAGTTTATTTCTCTGTATTGCTCCCACAGTGACTTCTTTGTCCTAGGCCACATTTTGTGTTTCAATGAACCTCAAGAACATCAGATTTCAAGAGACTAATGTCCTTTTAAAAAGACTATATCAAATCATTTCTTTGTAACCCATCATCCTATATGTGGCTGTCCAATTTCCTACAGTCCTACTCTCATTCCTTCCCCTCTCTCTAGAAATGATAATAGAGATTTCCTCTTTCATTCCTCTGCCATCTGAACATTCAGTTTCATCAGTTCAGACTGTAATCTCTCTCACTGTTTTGTTTTCTTTCTTTTGCATATTTGCTGCTGCTTATCCTTGTTTGCGTTTTCACAAGGTTCGTCATCCTGTCATTCACACCTCCTCGAGACACATCTTTTAGTTAGTTGTCTCATTACTCAGCATTTGGTTCTGAGCAACTTTTGTCATTTTACACCATTGGTTTCTGTCCTGTCTCACACATCCCATTTTACTCCTTTCCTACCCCTCCTCCAGTTCAATAATAATTTCCCATTTTTGATGAAAGAATATTGACCAGAAGCATTTGCTTCATTTCTATCACCACAGGTGCTGCCTGACCTGTTGAATACTTTTGCATTTTTTGTTTTAATTTGCACTTTCCAATATTTGCAATATTTTTGAATTTGCATGAATTTGCAAATGGAGAAAGTGAGGTCTGCAGATGCTGGAGATCAAAGTTGAAACTTTATTGCTGGAACAGCACAGCAGGTCAGGCAGCATCCAGGGAACAGGAGATTCGACGTTTCGGGCACAGGCCCTTCTTCAGGAATGAGCAGAGAGTGTTCAGCAGGAGAAGATAAAAGGTAGGGAGGAGGGACTTGGAGGAGGGGCGTTGGAAATGTGATAGGTGGAAAGAGGTCAAGGTGAGGGTGATAGGTCGGAGTAGGATGGAGGCGGAGAGGTCAAGAAGAAGACTGCAGGTCAGGAAGGCGGTGCCGGGCTGGAGGGATTCGGCTGAGACAAGGTGGGGGGAGGGGGGATGAAGAAACTGGTGAAGTCCAAGTTCATCCCCTGTGGTTGGAGGGTTCCCAGTCGGAAGATAAGACGCTCCTCCTCCGACCGTCGCGTTGTTGTGGTTTGGCGGTGGATGAGTCCAATGACCTGCATATCCTCGGTGGAGTGGGAGGGGGAGTTGAAATGCTGTGCTACAGGGTGGTTGGGTTGGTTCGTCCGGGTGGCCCAGAGGTGCTCTCTGAATCGCTCCGCAAGTAGGCGGCCTGTCTCCCCAATATAGAGGAGGCCACACCGGCTGCAGCGGATGCAGTAGATGATGTGGGTGGAGGTGCAGGTGAATCTGTGGCGGATATGGAAGTTTCCTTTGGGGCCTTGGAGAGAAGTGAGGGGGGAGGTGTGGGCGCAAGTGTTGCACCTCCTGCGGTTGCAAGGGAAGGTGCCGGGAGGGGAGGTTGGGTCGGTGGGGGGTGTGGATCTGACAAGGGAGTCGCGGAGGGAGTGGTCTCTACGGAAAGCTGATAGGGGAGGGGAGGGAAATATATCCTTGGTGCTGGGGTCTGTTTGGAGGTGGCGGAAGTGATGGCGGATGATGCGCTGTACATGGAGATTGGTGGGGTGGTAGGTGAGGACCAGTGGGGTTCTGTCCTGGTGGCGGTTGGAGGGGCGGGGCTCAAGGGTGAGGAGCGGGAAGTGGAGGAGTTGCGGTGGAGGGCACCGTCGACCACGTCGGGGGGGAAATTGCGGCCCTGGAAGAAGGAGGCCATCTGTGTTGTACGTATTTTGAACTGGTCCTCCTGGGAGCAGATACGGCGGAGACGAAGGAATTGGGAGAATGGGATGGCGTTTTTACAGGGGGCAGGATGGGAGGAGGTGTAGTCCAGGTAGCTGTGGGAGTCGGTTGGTTTGTAGTAGATGTATTGCTGGAACAGCACAGCAGGTCAGGCAGCATCCAGGGAACAGGAGATTCGACGTTTCGGGCACAGGCCCTTCTTCAGGAATGAGCAGAGAGTGTTCAGCAGGAGAAGATAAAAGGTAGGGAGGAGGGACTTGGAGGAGGGGCGTTGGAAATGTGATAGGTGGAAAGAGGTCAAGGTGAGGGTGATAGGTCGGAGTAGGATGGAGGCGGAGAGGTCAAGAAGAAGACTGCAGGTCAGGAAGGCGGTGCCGGGCTGGAGGGATTCGGCTGAGACAAGGTGGGGGGAGGGGGGATGAAGAAACTGGTGAAGTCCAAGTTCATCCCCTGTGGTTGGAGGGTTCCCAGTCGGAAGATAAGACGCTCCTCCTCCGACCGTCGCGTTGTTGTGGTTTGGCGGTGGATGAGTCCAATGACCTGCATATCCTCGGTGGAGTGGGAGGGGGAGTTGAAATGCTGTGCTACAGGGTGATTGGGTTGGTTCGTCCGGGTGGCCCAGAGGTGCTCTCTGAATCGCTCCGCAAGTAGGCGGCCTGTCTCCCCAATATAGAGGAGGCCACACCGGCTGCAGCGGATGCAGTAGATGATGTGGGTGGAGGTGCAGGTGAATCTGTGGCGGATATGGAAGTTTCCTTTGGGGCCTTGGAGAGAAGTGAGGGGGGAGGTGTGGGCGCAAGTGTTGCACCTCCTGCGGTTGCAAGGGAAGGTGCCGGGAGGGGAGGTTGGGTCGGTGGGGGGTGTGGATCTGACAAGGGAGTCGCGGAGGGAGTGGTCTCTACGGAAAGCTGATAGGGGAGGGGAGGGAAATATATCCTTGGTGCTGGGGTCTGTTTGGAGGTGGCGGAAGTGATGGCGGATGATGCGCTGTACATGGAGATTGGTGGGGTGGTAGGTGAGGACCAGTGGGGTTCTGTCCTGGTGGCGGTTGGAGGGGCGGGGCTCAAGGGCGAGGAGCGGGAAGTGGAGGAGTTGCGGTGGAGGGCACCGTCGACCACGTCGGGGGGGAAATTGCGGCCCTGGAAGAAGGAGGCCATCTGTGTTGTACGTATTTTGAACTGGTCCTCCTGGGAGCAGATACGGCGGAGACGAAGGAATTGGGAGAATGGGATGGCGTTTTTACAGGGGGCAGGATGGGAGGAGGTGTAGTCCAGGTAGCTGTGGGAGTCGGTTGGTTTGTAGTAGATGTATTGCTGGAACAGCACAGCAGGTCAGGCAGCATCCAGGGAACAGGAGATTCGACGTTTCGGGCACAGGCCCTTCTTCAGGAATGAGCAGAGAGTGTTCAGCAGGAGAAGATAAAAGGTAGGGAGGAGGGACTTGGAGGAGGGGCGTTGGAAATGTGATAGGTGGAAGGGACGCAGGGGAGGGGAGAGGGGGAGAGAGAGGGAGAGAGGGAGAGACAGAACGAGGGACGCAGGGGAGGGGGAGAGAGAGAGGGGGGGAGAGAGTTCCCTGGATGCTGCCTGACCTGCTGTGCTGTTCCAGCAATACATCTACTACAAACCAACCAACTCCCACAGCTACCTGGACTACACCTCCTCCCATCCTGCCCCCTGTAAAAATGCCATCCCATTCTCCCAATTCCTTCGTCTCCGCCGCATCTGCTCCCAGGAGGACCAGTTCAAAATACGTACAACACAGATGGCCTCCTTCTTCAATGACCGCAATTTCCCCCCCGACGTGGTCGACGGTGCCCTCCACCGCATCTCCTCCACTTCCCGCTCCTCGCCCTTGAGCCCCGCCCCTCCAACCGCCACCAGGACAGAACCCCACTGGTCCTCACCTACCACCCCACCAATCTCCATGTACAGCGCATCATCCGCCATCACTTCCGCCACCTCCAAACAGACCCCAGCACCAAGGATATATTTCCCTCCCCTCCCCTATCAGCTTTCCGTAGAGACCACTCCCTCCGCGACTCCCTTGTCAGATCCACACCCCCCACCGACCCAACCTCCCCTCCCGGCACCTTCCCTTGCAACCGCAGGAGGTGCAACACTTGCGCCCACACCTCCCCCCTCACTTCTCTCCAAGGCCCCAAAGGAAACTTCCATATCCGCCACAGATTCACCTGCACCTCCACCCACATCATCTACTGCATCCGCTGCAGCCGGTGTGGCCTCCCCTATATTGGGGAGACAGGCCGCCTACTTGCGGAGCGATTCAGAGAGCACCTCTGGGCCACCCGGACGAACCAACCCAACCACCCTGTAGCACAGCATTTCAACTCCCCCTCCCACTCCACCGAGGATATGCAGGTCATTGGACTCATCCACCGCCAAACCACAACAACGCGACGGTCGGAGGAGGAGCGTCTTATCTTCCGACTGGGAACCCTCCAACCACAGGGGATGAACTTGGACTTCACCAGTTTCTTCATCCCCCCTCCCCCCACCTTGTCTCAGCCGAATCCCTCCAGCCCGGCACCGCCTTCCTGACCTGCAGTCTTCTTCTTGACCTCTCCGCCTCCATCCTACTCCGACCTATCACCCTCACCTTGACCTCTTTCCACCTATCACATTTCCAACGCCCCTCCTCCAAGTCCCTCCTCCCTACCTTTTATCTTCTCCTGCTGAACACTCTCTGCTCATTCCTGAAGAAGGGCCTGTGTCCGAAACGTCGAATCTCCTGTTCCCTGGATGCTGCATGAATTTGCAAATACCAATGGTGTAACACAAGCAGATTAACTTAATTGACAACAAAATGAAAAATTTTCAAAATATGTGAAATGTGTTCTTGTTTCAAAACAAAAAGCTTAATCATAATAGTCTTGTTGAAATGTGATCAATAGGTGCAATTATCAAATCTCATCATCGTGAGGAGAGCATCATTAGTTTTATAAATTGAGCCAGATTCCAGCACAACCCCCTATCACCAGCGGTGTTGGAACTCTATTCTACATCAGGAATGGAAATCTTGTGTTTGTTTCTTGTTTAAGATTGAGGGCCTACAGTTAAAGACTGTGGAAATGATTTGTTGCTATGGTTCTGAGTGTACATGGTGGTACAGTGTAAATATACACAGGGACCTTTCACAAATCTGCCTGCTGCTCCTGTATCTGTTTGTGTATGGGTATGAAGTTCAGAACTGATGACACCATGGGGTCCTCTCCTGCCTGCGGCTGACCTGCTGCCTGAACTCTGGCAGTTCTCTGAGTGCCAGTGGCCTGGGGCATTCCTTCCTTGGCCAGCCGCTGAGACGAGTGAAGTGTTGAGCAGCTGGAGCTACCATCTGTCATCTAGATAACATACCCACCGACGTGTCAGCAACTGAGCCGATGGGACTTGCAGGAGGCAAGGTAGCTACTGCTTCCTCTGAGTCAGCCACACTCTCTTCCTCAGGCTAGAGGAGGCCATTTCTTGTGGAGCTCCCCTCTTGATCATGGCCATTGTGTGCTGTTTGATGGTGTCTGTAGGAGCCAAAAGAGAGAGAGAGAGAGCATCATGACCAGGATGTAGAGTTGTTATATGTTAACAATATTCAAAGTTTGTGAGAAGATTTGTAGCTCGGGTGCTCGTTGTTGTGGTTATGTTCGCCGAGCTGGGAATTTGTGTTGCAGACGTTTCGTCCCCTGTCTAGTGCTTGGGAGCCTCCTGTGAAGCGCTTCTGTGATCTTTCCTCCGGCATTTGTAGTGGTTTGAATCTGCTGCTTCTGGTTGTCAGTTCCAGCTGTCCGTTGCAGTTGTCGGTATATTGGGTCCAGGTCGATGTGCTTATTGATTGAATCTGTGGGTGAGTGCCATGCCTCTAGGAATTCCCTGGCTGTTCTCTGTTTGGCTTGTCCTATAATAGTAGCGTTGTTCCAGTCAAATTCATGTTGCTTGTTATCTGTGTGTGTGTGGCTACTAAGGATAGCTGGTCGTGTCATTTTATGGCTAGTTGGTGTTCATGGATGCAGATCCATGGATGGTATCAGGTCCTTCGTTCTGGTGAGTTGCTGTCTGAGAGTGGCTGTTGGTTTGTGTGCTGTTATGAGTCCTAGTGGTCGCAGTAGTCTGGCCGTCAGTTCGGAAATGCTCTTGATGTATGGTAGTGTGGCTAGTCCTTTGGGTTGCGGCATGTCCTCGTTCCCGATACCCAGCACGAGCAAAACCAATGTAGTGTACAAAATCCCATGCAAGGACTGCACAGAACACTACATAAGACAAACAGGAAGACAGCTAACGATCTGCATCCATGATCACCAACTAGCCACGAAACGACACGACCAGCTATCCTTAGGAGCCACACATGCAGATGACAAGCAACATGAATTCGACTGGGACAATACTACTATTATAGGACAAGCCAAACAGAGAACAGCCAGGGAATTCCTAGAGGCATGGCACTCATGCACAGATTCAACCAATAAGCACATCGACCTGGACCCAATATACCGACAACTGCAGCGGACAGCTGGAACTGACAACCGAAAGCGGCAGATTGAAACCACCAGAAATGTCGGAGGAAAGATCACAGAAGCGCTTCACAGGAGGCTCCCAAGCACTGAGGATGTCACCAAGACAGGGGACGAAACATCAGCAACACAAATTCCCAGCTCGGCGAACGGAACCACAACAATGTTAACAATATATTTACAATGGGGTTAATGTGAGACTAGCACAACAATGAGCAATGTCGTGGAACCTTGATTATCCGGCATTCATTATCTGAATTTTGGATTATCCGGCAAGATCATAAGGTACCGATGCTTGGCTAAACTGTGTCATCCAGCATTCGATTATTCAAACATCCAATTATCCGACAAAATACTCCCGCCTGTGTCGCTTGGATAATTGAGGTTCCTCTTTACTTTGTTGCTGGGATACCTCAGCATGTCCACAAGATCGTTGGTGGGTTTTGTCTACCTGGGCCAAGACCTTCTCTTTATAGGTGGTGAGGAGACACATGCCCAGCATCCCACTACCTGCTCTGGCTCTTCATTTCTATTGTGGCTGGTTTTATCCTCAAATAAGAGAGCGGAAGGAATTGGAGGAGATGAAACTGGATAGCAAAGATAGTGCCGGTCCAGGTGAGGGAAATGCAGTGAGCTACTCTGACTGAGTATTGCCTACTTGAAAGATACCATGGAGGAAGTGAGGACTGCAGATGCTGGAGAGTCAGAGTCAAAAAGTGGAAAAACACAGCATGTCAGGCAGCATCTGAGGAGCAGGACAGTCTAAGTTTCAGACATAAGCCCTTCGTCAGGAAGATACCATGCAGACTTAGTAATGTGAGGGGTTGGGTATTGACAGCAGTGGAGAGGAGATGTTGCATGCAGTAGTGAGAGCTATAGAACGTGAGACTTGGTGGAAGGTGGGTGCAGATGCAGAGATAGAGTGAGTATGACTTACCAGAGAAATGATAGCGGCACTTAGCATGGTGATACAGAAGAGATCTCTGAACCATTAATAACGCACTAACCCAGCGGGCCATCTCAGACCAGGCTGCTGGAGTCTGGTACTGTGGCTGAATGTGTCAGTCCTAATGGAAGAGAATGTCCCTCTTCTGTACCATCTAGTCCATCAGGAGTTCCATGCACCGACCTGCAATGTGAGGCCAATTTCCTCTCGTCTGCCATGTCTAGTGTGAATATCTGCAACTGCACAGGCGTGCTCTGGACTGCCAGTGGGGTGTGTAATACCCTTTTAAATATGTTGTCAGCACCAGGAATGCTGTTGGGTCCAGAGGTATCACAGCATTAGTGAGTTTCTCTGCCCATAGTGAGTGGGAGAATCAGGATATAATCAGTCAAGGTGGGCACTAGAGGGGTGTGGTAGCTCACTAATGAGACAATTTTGGGGTGATCAAATGTGAAACCGCACAAGGCCTTGCAAAAAAACAGCCTTCCATGAAACTCAGCAAAACTGACACTTTGCCAAAGTGTCAGAAGATTCAGCCCAAGTGTGAGATCCCAGACACTCACTAAGAAAATAAAGCCACAAGGTGTCCGAGTTTTGGATAAAAAACATCACAACAGCATATCAAACAGCTTGTACAGCCAAGACAGCCACATTGGATTTCTCAGCAAACCCCGATGTTCAGCACAGTGCAGGTCATTAAATCTCAGTAAAACTTTCTATTTCATTCACTTCACTTATTGATGATCGAGCTTTAAAACTTCCTCAAAAGCCACGTGTAATAGACTGACTCTGTGACTGCTTACGTTCTGGTATTTCAATGTTCCTTTCTGGATGCCTTTGGATTCTAGACACTATATTCCAGCACTTACAGGCAGAATTCCTGTTTTTGGCAGCCAGCTTGCTCAACCAAGCCAGAACTGCCTCGGAATACTTTCCCCACTTAACTTTAATTTTGTTTGGCCCAATTACACAGAACCAGTGCAGTTCAGTTGCTTTCCCAGCAGGCCAGCTGATGAGCAGCAAATGTTCAGCAAAGAAGCTGCTTTTCACTCTCACTCACTCTCTCACTCTCACTCGCATACTCTCACACACTCACTCACACTTATATGTTTGTACTGCATCTTACTCTAAATTACTGTAAACCATTCTGAGTGAACTTTCAAAAACATCACAATAAAACCCATTTGTATCTCTACACAAAACAGAACATAGCAAGCATTGGAAATCCAATGTAACTAATACTGGAATACCAAATACTCTGACAGTTTTAAATTTTCACTGATTGCTGGCTTACACAGTACAAAATGTGTACAGAAAATGGATTTCATCATAACATTCGCCCATAAGCGTAATGAATAATGTCATGAAACAAATGCATTGTCTGAGACACAAGCACAACCTAAGGAATTAAGTGTTTTTTTTCTCTCAGTAAGATGATAAATGGGAATTTTTAAGGAAATGTTATTATTCTGCAGATTTTAATGAAAAGATAGATAAAACAATGTCATGGGTATTTTACCAGGAACATTAAAACAAGTGTTGTCCTCAGTTACAGGTAAGTATTTTTCTGTATATTGTGCTTTTAAAACAATTGGAAAAATTGTAAATAGCACATAAATAACTTGAAAACACTGCCACGTGTGATGAGACAGTAACTAGGAATGGGAGTAGGCTATTCAGCTTTTTGACTCTGATCCAATATTCAATACAGGTAGACAACCCTTTATCCGAAATCCTGAAATCCAAAAAGCTCCAAAGTCTGAAGGTTTTTTTGTGAAGTTTTCTTTTTCTCATTAACAAGGTTGTTTGGCGTGCAAACAGTTAACTCCAGTCAACACCTACTCGATGCGTGTCACTCAGATGCCACATGTGGGGGGGGGGGGGGGGGGGGGGGATTGTGGCCCAGCACTGGCAGGCCTCAATTCTCTCTCAAAGCCTGTTTTAGTCACATTAAGTCGATTCTTTGGAAAGATTATTCAAATTTTACCATCAAACTACCACTTATTCTGAAATTCAAGAGATTCTAAATTCTGAAAACCAACTGGTCCCTAACTTTCATATAAAGGATTGTGCACCTGTATGATCATAGCTGATCTTCTATCTTGCTGCCCTATTCCAACTTTCACCCCATATATCTTGGTGCCTTTAAAATCCAAAATAAAAATCCATCTCTTTCTTGAATATATTAGATGACTTAGGTAAAGCTTCTGTGATTAAGAATTCTTCAGATATTGTGCAATGAGGTAATCTTTCCTCATCTGAGTCCTAAATGATCTATCCTCTATCCTGAGACAGTGTCCCCCTGTTTCTAGATGAGCCAACCAAATTTTAAGAAGTCACTGTGTCTAGCATGTCCAGTCCTGCTAGAATTTTATACATTTCAATCAGATCCTCTCTCATCTTTCTAAATTCTAGTGAATACAGGACAAGTCAAACTCATCTCGCTACAGTTTTGCCATCTCCAGAATTAAGGTGGTCAACATCTGCTACATTTGCTCTATGGCAGGTATATACTTTGTTAGGCAGGGAAACCAAATCTGCATATAATGCTCCAAATGTAGTCTCATCAACACACTGTACAACTGCAGAAGGTCATCTCTACGTCTGAATTCAAATCCACTTGCAACAAAAGCCAATATACCATTTGCCTCCCTAATTAATTGCTGCAGTTGCCTGTCTACTTACGATGACTGGTGTCAAAGGACATTAATATCCTACACTTCCCAATGATTCACCATTTAAATAGTAATCTTCCTTTCTGTTTTGCACACCCAAGTTTTTAACTCCACATATTGTACTGCATCGACCATGCGTTTGACCACTCACTTAACTTGTCTAAATCACATTGAGGCCTCCTTGCATCTTCTTCACACCTTACAATTCTGCCCAGTACTGTGTCATCAGTAAACTTGGAAATGCTGCATCTGGTATCCTCATCCAGGTCATTTCTATATATCATGAATAATGGTCAAGTCTGCCACAGTCTTACCAGACCAGAGGACTGCTCTCTCATTAGGGGGAGATGGCGGGTGGTGGTTTAACCTCAGGGTTACCATGCCTCATGTGAGGGGAGAGGTCGAGAAGGCGAGCCCTTCATGGTAACCTCAGCTGGTTTGAGAATTGAACTCACACTTTGCATTGTAAACTAGCCATCCAGCCAACAGAGCTAACCAGCCCCTGTTGGGGTCTAAGAACTGGTCCTTGTGGTACCCAAATAGTCATTACCTGCCACTCGGAAAACGACCTAATTATTATCACTCTCTCTTTCCTGTCTGCTAACCAATTATTGATCCAAGTCACAAGTATTTAACTTTGCCTGTTAACCACTTACAAAAGATCTTATTAAAAGCCTTCTGAAAATCCAAATATACCACACCATATGGTTCTGCTACATCTATTCTACAAGTTACATCATCAAAAAAAATTCAGTAAATTTGTTGAGTCTGAATTGCATTTCATAAAGTCATGTTGGCTTTCTTCAGTCGCATTAATGATTTCTCAATGCTCTCTAATCATGTCTTTTCTAATAGTCTCTAGCATTCTCCCCACTTCTGATGTTAGGCTACCTTCTCTGTAATTCTCTCCCTCCCTTATTGAATAGTGGGGTTACGTTTGCCATCGTTCAATCTGCAGGAACTTCTCCAGAATCAATAGAATTTTTGAAAATGACAATCATTGAATCCAATATTGCCAAAGTTACTTCTGTTAGTACTCTGGAACTTCAGGTCCTGGTGATTTGATAGCTTTTAACCCTGTTAATTTCCTCAGCACCCTTTCCTTACCAATACTGATTTCTTTCATTCTTCCCATGAGACCATTGATGCCTCCAGCATTTTGGGAGGTTACTTCTGCCCTGTTTTGTGAAGAATGAACCAAAATAGTCAATTCTTTGGCCATTTCTTGCTTCACTATTACCTCCCTCCTCTGTCTTCCTGCTTCAGGTCCCCATCTGATTGCCATTCTAGCTTCAACGCTCCCTGCCAGTACTAGGAAACACTCTCTCCCAACTTCCTGAGGACACTGGTCCTGGTTTTGCTAAGATGGAAGCCTCCTGCATGTCCCACCTTTCTCAGAACTGGTCCCAATGGCACAACAATCTGTATCACTTCCTTCCACTTCATTTCTCATGCCACATATTTATCTGATACATCCTCTTATTTTTGCTCTGGCTTGCCTGTGGCACATGTAATCCTGAAGTGACTATCTTCAATGTACTACATTTTAATTTATATTCTAACTCCTTATATTTTGCTTTAAGACCTCATTCTTTTCTTTTCACTTGTGTCATTGGTACCAATACAATACGATACAATACAATACAATACAAAGCCATACCTCAAGTCTTAGGAGACCTTACTTTAAGTCTTAACTTTACTTCCTTGGGTGTTAGATTTATTGCCTGTTCAGCCTTCCCCTTAAAAATGCCTTGCAGTCACCTCAAGACATCCTTAACTCTGGCACCTGGGAGGCAGCATACTATTGTGGAATCTTTTTTTGCCAAAATGTATGTATGCTCCTCTTATTGAATCCGGCCATTCTCCCTCCACCCATCTTGTGCACCCAAACCATCCATGGGGCCATGGACTTGGCTTCTGTTGTTACTCCCCAAATTTGAGAGACAGGGTTGACCACAGGGGACTCCTGCACTACCTGCCTTCCTCCACTCTGCCTGATGGTCACCCATCCCCTTTCTGCATGCTAAGTCTTTGTCTTACAAAGATATTGCTGGGGTTGGATGGTTTGAGCTATAGGAGAAGGTGGGGCTATTTTCCCTGGCGCATTGGAGGGCTGAGGGGGTGACCTTATAGAGTATTATAAAATAATGAGGGGCATGGCGGGTGGCGCGGTGGCTAGCACTGCTGCCTCACAGCGCCAGAGGCCCGGGTTCAATTCCCACCTCAGGCGACTGACTGTGTGGAGTTTGCACATTCTCCCCGTGTCTGCGTGGTTTCCTGCGGGTGCTCTGGTTTCCTCCCACAGTCCAAAGATGTGCAGGTTAGGTGAATTGGCCATGCTAATTTTCCCTGGCGCATTGGAGGGCTGAGGGGGTGACCTTATAGAGTATTATAAAATAATGAGGGGCATGGCGGGTGGCGCGGTGGCACAGTGGTTAGCACTGCTGCCTCACAGCGCCAGAGGCCCGGGTTCAATTCCCACCTCAGGCGACTGACTGTGTGGAGTTTGCACATTCTCCCCGTGTCTGCGTGGTTTCCTGCGGGTGCTCTGGTTTCCTCCCACAGTCCAAAGATGTGCAGGTTAGGTGAATTGGCCATGCTAAATTGCACGTAGTGTTAGGTGAAGGGGTAAATGTAGGGGTATGGGTGGGTTGTGCTTCGGCGGGTCGGTGTGGACTTGTTGGGCAGAAGGGCCTGTTTCCACACTGTAAGTAATATAAAAAAAATGGATTGAGTGAATAGACAAGGTCGTTTCCCTAGGGTTGGGGAGTCCAAAACTAGAGGGCATAGGTTTAAGGTGAGAGGAGAAAGATATAAAAGGGACCTAAAGGGCAAAATGTTTCTGCAGAGGGTGGTGCATATATGGAACGAACTGCCAGAGGAAGTGGTGGAGGCTGGTTCAATTACAACATTTAAAAGGCATCTGGATGAGTATATGAATAGGAAGGGCTTAGAGGAATATGGGCCAAATGCTGACAAATAAGACTAGGTTAATCAATGATATCTGGTTGGCATGGATGAGTTGGACTGAAGGATCTGTTTCCATGCTGTACTGTTCTATGACTATGAGTGTGGAGTGTCTGCTTCAGTAAATGCCATGTCCATGACAATCTCACGAGCGCAAATACTCTACAATCAGCCACTCACTTCTCCAGTTCCGAAATGTGGTTAATCAGTAGCTGCTCACACTTCCTGTAAACATGGTAACCAGGGACATTGGAAAAGTCCATGACTTCCCACATGGCACAAGAGGGGCCTATCACAGGTGTGAGCTCCACTTCTCTTTCGGTTAAGCTTGTTAGTTTCTCCCTTTAAAAATAATAGTTATGCTTTGGATGTTTTTCACACTAAATACTCCCAATACAAAGCCATGCCTCAAGTCTTTGGAGACCTTACCTTAAGCCTTACCTTTACTTCCTTGAGTGTTACGTTTATTGCCTTATCATATTTGCCCTCATGTTCTCAGTTAAATCCAAAAACAGCCACTTGCTTTTCTAATTTATAGCAATTTATGGACAATCCCTAACAGCCGTTTCTTACCAATCGATGAACTTGCAGTTCTCCTGTGGTAGCACTCTGCTTTTTGTTCACAGTGTTTTGAGCTCAGTGTGAGCTGCTCCCTCATAGCCTCCCTCTGCCTCCCGAAAGCATGAAGCAGGCCCTGACCTTGAGCTATGATTTGTATCCTTCCACTCCGTGCTGTTCCTTCACCAGGTCCACTGTCTCAGGTAACCTTCCAAAAATGTAGTACATCTGCCAATGAACGTATAGATTTTTTGCGATATTACTTGTTTCTCTTTCAACATGAACTGACTGCAGGGCACTCTTCCTCGGCTGAAAGATCTGAGTGCATGCCTGTCAGTCTATGTAGAACAGGAGACTTCGATTTAATTGATTGCAGTGCGGTGAAAGCAGCAACAAAGAAAGTGAGGAGATTATGGGAATATAGCTACTATATCTATCCCCTTCAAGTCATGCTGTATCCTGTCTGGTTAAATATCCTTCATTTGTTTCTCTGGGTTAAAAGCATGGATGTCCTATATATCACTGTTGGGAAAGGATTTCCCTCAGAAGGATTGTAACAATCCAAGAAGCAGACCAACAAACCATCTACTCAGGATAACTATGGATGGATAATAATTGTAGTTTTGTCAGTATTATCTGTGTGCTGAACAAAATAACAAAACTTCCAAACAATAAAAAAACAAAGTGTCAGCAACATTCAGTCAATAATTATGTTGATCATTAAATTAATGGCATATTGATTTGTACAATGATTTTAAAATCTTATCACTTCTAATAATTTTGTTTCCTTTCTCTTCATTTCAAACTGGCAGAAAACTCAGCTCTTTTCTGTCATGTGAAATCCTAATTACTCTGAGGTAGTTGTCAATTCTTCTACAGAATAAACACTGCAGATCTCATTGTCAGCAGGGGGTTATAACCAGTTAAACAAATATTTGGATCAGTAAACAAAACCTCTGATATTCTAAAGGGCAGTTAAAAATGATAAGCAAAACATTTATTTTGCTTTACTTAAGATATGCCATTTCTCTCATGATATTTGAAGCTGGTGGACATCAAAAAGACATCTGAAAAGAAACTAACATTTGAAATATTTTGGACAATAGCTTGCTGATTATTTTGGTTTTATTACTTTCATTCTGTCTGGACAAAAATAATAATAATGATTCCATAACACTTCCATAAAGAGGGAAGCACACGCCAGTCAACAGCTATTTATATTTTGGACATGCTGGTGTTGGACTGGGGTGTACAAAGTTAAAAATCACACAACACCAGGTTATAGTCCAATAGGTTTAATTGGAAGCACTAGCTTTCATAGCACTGCTCCTTCATTGACTACAAAACTACAATGACCTGATGAAGGAGCAACACTCCAAAAGCTAGTGCTTCCAATTAAACCTGTTGGACTATAACCTGGTATTGTGCGATTTTTAGCTATTTATATTCAAATCCAATGATTCAAATTTACTCTTTTTTTCCCATCAGCTTTTTTTCTCGAGGTACTGTTGCTCAGACATTAGCTTTGTTTTGCATAGTGGTAGATGCGTGAATAGAAATAGGTTACACCCCTGGCATTCTTCTTATTTTAAGGTATTACTATTTTGAAGGCAGCATGAGTATCTTGAGAAGCATTTTTAAACTGTTAAGTATTGCTAATTACAGCTGCTGTGAAAATTCCCAAACTCTCACAAACGCATTTTTACCACTGGGAAAGAAACAAATATCCTGTACAGGGTATAGCCTGAAGGGGCTATTGGAGATATTATCAGTCACTGTAGTCACTTCACTGTCCCAGAGAGGTGAGAAACATGAGCTCTTACCCACAAGGCTGTTAGAGAGCTAGCTGTTATATTCCACCCAACAAGGTGGGAGGGAGGTGAACACTGACCAGGAGTAAGTCACAGATTGAATCACACTGGCTTCTTTTCACATACTGTGCAGAATATGTAGTTGCAATGGAATTAAAGACCAGATGGTGCACAAACAGGCAGCAGACATGAAGCCACTCCTTAATTGCCCCTGGCCAAGTTCAATTTTAAACCAGAAACTCTATTGAGTTGCTTATGTAGGGTTGAGAAGTGAAAAGTTACAAGCAATCTTGAAGCCAGTGTAAATTTGCTGTGGACTAATTCCCTTCAAAACACCCCAAATTAAAAGCATATCAATTACTTCCCCTCAAGCTATGCATGCTCTTGCCTTCCATAATCAGTCTTAATTTTTTTCATTTCCATTTTATTTGCCACAGGTCTACTTTGAAAGATAAATTGACAGAAAATGTCATGGTTTTCAACTTCTGCTTGCCATGAGCATTATTCTTGCATTATCTATCTGCCCTCACATTATCTGATTTGCCATACCTCCCAGCATTTTTTTTTGATAGGGATAATATATTGAAAGAACAAAACATATAATCCTTACAAGACAGTCAACACATTTAAAGGGCCTACAAGCAAGAAACTGTGGATTTTGATCATCAGAGAATAAATTGGAATAACAGACTGCAATATACAAAATATCAATAAAATTTACAAAATTTCAAGTAATCAATTTGCGGTTTTATTGATTTAATTACAGTCATTAAGCTCTGATAAAAAGAGTCAACATGCAACTGAGCCTAGTTTATTGAAAAAAATTATAATTGGAAACCTTTCTACCAACAGAAATCAGTTATTAATGATGCTAGAGATTTTAAGTTGTTATAATGTTAATTGTTCAGTTTATAGAAAACCAGATCTCAAAATGGCCAGTTGGTGATACTAGAAAAACAATGATTTTTTTTTTAAAGTTCGTTAAAGTCGAGCTGACCCTGATGAATTAAGTACAAATTATTCAAGCAATCTTTTAATGATGTTCAATTGTACTGTGCGTCTCTTGGCATTAATTTGTTTTCATGATCTTACAGAGTATTTGTCCCACAGAACCTTTGAATTGACAACTTTCCCAAAGCAAGTAATTTGCTACCTATCTAACTCCAGGGACTGAAAATATAATTTCTCAGTTAGGTGCTTAGAAATTTCTAAAATACATGCTGCAGGTCAGAATTCTGGTTTTCTTTTGGGGTGAGAATTCCATTTTATTACACCCCCTCATTTCCAACTTACTCCAGTTATTGGTGAAAATAATAAGATATTCAATTAAATTCTATTTTCAGTAATGGAATTGGCAAAGACATATTTTCACCCAGAGGGTGGTGGGAATCTGGAACTCATTGGCTGTAGCCCTCTATTATCCAATTACCCTGATTTAAATGTTGGAACTCAGTCCCTGAACTTTCGTAAGGATGCATGGAGTTAAAATACAGGCCAGCCTCATAGGTGAACAACACAGATGATGCAGCATCAAATCTTGTTTTGCAGTTTTCAAATTCTTATCTTTGTTGGTACAGCAATGGAATGACCAAATTGGCATTGTTCCTAGTACAACATAATAACAGTTCCCCTGAGCCGTATTATCATGGAGCCAAGGTCCAATATTAATATGAATGATAATATCAGGTGGGAAGGGGGTCCAAATTGCATGACACAGGTTTGGAAGATAACTTCTCAGGTCAGCATTTATGAGAGCAACACAATAGTACCAATTTATTTTGATTTTCAGTTACCATGCATCCATACAATACAATGGGTGTGATGTTTACCTACCGATGTGAGACAATCTCAGCAGGAATAAAAAAACAGTGCACAATTGGAAATTGGAGGTGTTCAGAGTGTATATAAAATGGACATAGAATAAAAGTAGCATCCTGATTTAAAGATGCAACCTTGGAATTACCTTTGGGTGCAGGTGGAGCAGTGTTTGGTAGGGTTCTCAGAAGCTTCAAGCTTTGTCAACAGACAAAATTATTTTAGTGTTCAATAGAATGAGGATCTGGATGATTTGTGTCTACCTCTATCAAGGCCACAAGAAATGTTAGATGTAGAAGTGGTAGGAAGCATAGTTTGAAGAAATCGTACTTCATCAAGAGTACACACATAGAGCTTTTACACATTTTATGCCCTTATGTAATCTTTGTTTATAATGGCAATTATAAATTGCTTAGTACCATTCCCACTATTACATCCCACATGTCAACTTTTCCTTTCCCTTATTTTGTGTTGACTATCAATACACAACAGGATCTATTGGGCAATGAGTAGTTGATGGTCTGTTGAATGTAAAGGCAGGTGGGTATGGACTCAGTGGTCCTGCCACAATAATCAGATTGCAGGATTTAAACTGTTGTGCTTCCATGCTTCAACATGGTTGCAAGGGAATATTACCTGTAGTAATATTCCCTTGCAACCAAGGAAATAGCTGATCTGGAATGTTGCACTGTCTTCTTCCTCCAAATTCTCCTCTTCAGGAGTTGAGTGTCGAATTCCTTCACCTGCCTGTACCTGTGATCCACTCTTCTAGCCAACATAGGACAGGATACAGTGTTGTTGCTCTGGATTTCCCCATCAGTCAGTAATACGTCATGCCTTCCAATTTGAATTCAATAAAAAAACTGGCATAAAGAGTCTAATAGTGACAAAGAAACTGTTGTCAATTGTCAGGAAGATCCCATTTGTTTCATTAATGTCCTTTAGGGAAGGAAACTGCCATCTTTACCTGTCTGGCCGACATTCAGACCCACAGCAATGTGGTTGACACTTAACAATTAAGGACACCGATAAATATTGTCCCAGCCAGTGATGTCCACATCATGTGAAAGAAAAACAAAAGAAGATTTAAAGCACAGCTTCACCATTCTGATGGCTTGCTTGCTAACACGTCTGCTTACCTCCTTTGTGGTTTAGAAAGTGATACTGTTGTTGTGTGGCCGCCCATTGTGTCTGCTACCTGTAATCTATGGCATCTGGTACCTGATGGAAATCTAGCAAGATAGACTAAAGCAAATGGCCATTTATTCTGCCAATTGTCCTTGTGGTGAAACTTTGTGGGAATGTTGAAAGACAAATAATGCATGAGGTGCCTTAAACATAACAGCTGATGAGCAGCTGGAGTGGATATTTCACTGGTGGGGCTGTGGAAGGATCTGGCAACAAGAGAATTGAGGACCCTGGTCACTTTCCCAACCACTGGAAATGAATGGGCATGAATGAGCAGGGAGCAGTTCCTCCTTTTGGAAAGTGCATGTGTCTGACACCACCTCACGTAGCATCTTTGGCCAGTGGAAACAAAGCTGTTTTGATCAATACCACAATGACTATTTTCAAGAAAGTTGAACTTTGTATCATCTCCTGTGAAGTCATGATTTGGAGATGCCGGTGTTGGACTGGGGTGTACAAAGTTAAAAATCACACAACACCAGGTTTTAGTCCAACAGGTTTAATTGGAAGCACACTAGCTTTTGGAGCGCCACTTCTTCATCACAACCACCTGATGAAGGAGCAACGCTCTGAAAGCTAGTGCATCCAGTTAAACGTGTTGGACTATAACCTGGTGTTGTGTGATTTTTAACCTGAGAACTCAGAATCTCTCATGCATCTCCCTCTGCTGATTGCCAAACAATGCATTGACTCTACAAAGAATGGTAGTGGTCTTCCAATTCACAATGTTGAGGGGAAATCTTCAAACATTTGACAGAAATTCTCAGTCCAATCAAGCAATTCTAACAAACATTTGTTGAAGGTGTTGAGTCAGGAGGGGCCATAAATGATTCCTGACCCAGCGATGCCCACATCTCATGAATGAATAAAAAGAAGAACTGTAATAAATGAGCTTGCATTGGTTGGGGGTGGAGGGGGGCAATAAGAAGTTTAAATACCCACTTGAACAACTACTTCAGATAGATGGAAACTTTAAGTCAGTTCTATCAGACCCAATGCTTTTGTTTGCATTGTTTGACAGTTTATTCCTACAATATAAAACAGCATTCTTGCATTAGATAATGGGAACTAGCAGGGAAACAGGAGGTTCCAATTCAGTGAGCTCACTGGAGCTTTGTTATCAGAACTTGCAATGAGATCAGAAGTACAAAGCTGCAAATCTAGCCTTACTGTGATCCAAATAGGTTCCTTATTTTGATATAAACTATACTGGTGGATCGGATATGCTGTGATTGTCTTTATTTTTAGGATGTATTGCACACCAGGCACATGCTGACAACTCAATTACACGGTCTCCTGCTTGCTTTCGTGTGAGCCCCTGCACAATATGTTGAAACCTAGACAGATGTAAAGCTTATCAAAGCAGAGGCTACTTCAGAGCAAACAAGCAGTACCGGTAATGTCAGCATTCATCTGCCGCACCACATTACATTGGAGCTCTGTAAAATACTTCTACACAACATCAATTGTAGGTATGGTGCCTCTCCCTACAGGGATTGTACTAATTATAAGCAGCAGGCTCAGCAGATAACTGTCAAGGTAGATATCTGCTAACTAGTGAGTCTCCAGGCCTGCCTTTGGCTTCAGGTCTCCTGATACATCTGAATAAACACGAGGGGTCAGCAATGTTATTTTGATCTGCTCAGTGTAACAGTGGAGGGGAGAGGAACTACAGAGACTGAAATGTTAATTGAAAGTAAATGACATGTTCCCAATGTTTTTTTTTGCCAATCTCCATTAAATATGTATCATCTGATTGTTTGTTCTTCGTCTCTGGAAGAAACTATTTCATACTTTCAAAACCTTTTGAGATTTGTCTAACCTCAAATCAAATCTTCCCTCGAGTTCCTCTACAGTGAAGAACTCCAGTTCCCTGGTCTTGCCACATAACTGATGTTTCCTGATACCTTTGAGTGGAGCTTTTCTGCACCCTCTCTAAGACCTTGTCTTCCTCCCTATAACGTGGTACCAGGAATCAAATGCTGTACTCCAGCTGAGTCAAGCCTAACCAGTGCTTTGCAAGCAGGACAATTTGTTTCTCTTCTCAAAGCGTAGGGTATTAACATTGTTGGCAAGACCAATATTTAATAACCTTCTGTGACTGTCCTTCAGACTGGTTATAGACCCTTTCTGAGGCGGTTAATAGTTAGGTATATTGCTGTCAGTTTGATGGTGGCAATGACCAATTTCCTTCCCTAAAGCACATTAGTGAACGAAATTGGTGTATAATTCTCTCCTGGTACAATGGTAAAACTTGAAATGTCTTCATATCAGTCAGTTTATTATTAGACTCGTCCCTTTGGGCAACAATGACCAACTAGAAATCAAATACTTTACAGGCCATAAAACCTAAAATAAAACACAGCCCTTTTGATGTGTCTATTCCCCACTCAAAGTAAGTTTTAAAAAAGCATGAGAATGGTTGAACCTATGAAGTATGGAGCAAACTCAAGGTGAATACAGAGAACTCCCTCAAGGAAGCTATCTCATGCCTGTGGTTTGGTTTGCTGTGTGGCTCTTTAGGTGCAGCAGGAGACCTGAAATTGGGTTTGTAGGGATGAAAGGGACATTTTTAATTTTAGAACAAAGGAGATGTCAGTGGCTGTTCTGCCCTAACATGAATAATCAGCCACCTGGGAAATGGAGTTCTAATATAAAGCTCCCTCAAAGGCAACAGAGTGCAAGTCACAACCTGCCATATCCCACAGTGTGGTTTTATACTCAGCTTGGTAATACAGTATACCTGCAACTTGAGATCGACAAGACTGTACATTGAGAACAGCTGCGGCTCCAGTCGGTAAGCTCTCATAATGGTGGAAAGAAAGACTTGCGTTTATATAGCCCCTTGCACAACTTCATGATATTTGAAAGCCTTCGCAACTTATCTGCAGTCACTCCAACAAAGATCTAATCAAATGTTTTCAGGAGATGGTGGTTGAAAGATAAGTGGAACAAATATGTTCTCCTTTGAGTAGTGGGGCATCTGCTATATCAGACAGGTCAGTCAAACCTTCGGATTTAACATCACATCAATAAAACAACATATCTGACAATGCAGGATGCCTCAGTGCAGCACAATTTGTCAGGTTGGATTATGTGCCTAAATCTCTGGAGTGGCTATGGAGCATTATTGACTGTCACAGAGGCAGGAGTGTTAAAATGACACAATTGACTGCTGCCTCCTTAACCCTGCTACTAATGGCAATGCCTTCAGCAATTCATTCCTCCTCACCGGTAAGTCCATCTCTTCCATTCTTCTCAGGAACATCTTTCTAAGCAGGCTTTGGGTCCCTCTGCTAAACCTCATTGTCAATAGCTGGTTCCACAGTGCTCCACAGCAGGTATGCCCTTGCATTAACAGGAGTTGAGGTCATACTTCGCACATAGGAAGATGATTGTGGTTGCTGGAGGTCAGTCATCTAAAGTCCAGGATATCTCTGTAAGAGTTCCTCAGGGAGGTGTCTTAGGCCCAAACATCATCAGCTGCTTCATTGAAGACCTTCACCCATCATAAGGTCAAACTTTGGGAAGTTCGTCGAAGATTGCACAATGTTCAGGATCAATTGTGACTCCTCAGATACTTGAGCAGTCCATGTTCAAATGCAATAAGATCTGAACAATATCAAGGCTTGGACTGACAAGTAGCCAGTAACATTCACACCACACAAATGCCAGGCAATGATCATCTTCAATAAGAGACAATCTAACCAGCAGTCTTTACATTCAATTTCATTACCATCACAAATTCCCCACTATCAACATCCTGGGGTCACCATTGACCAGAAACTCAACTGGACTCAGAACATAAATGCAGTGGGTACCAGAGCAGGGCAAAGGCTAGGAATACTACAACAGGTAAATCACCTCTTGATTCCCCAAAGCCTGTCCGCCAGCTACAAGGCACAGGAGTATTCTAGACTACTCCCCATCTGCCTGGAGTGCACCTCCAACAACACTCAAGGAGCTTGACAACATCTAGAACAGATCAAACCCCTCAATTGGCACTACGCACATAAGAATCCATTCCCTTTACCACCGGCGCTCAGTAGCAGCACTGTGTACTGTCTACAAGATGCGCTGCAGAAATTCACCAATGATCCTTCAACTGCACCTTCCAAATCCACAATAAACTGCATCAAGAAGGACAAGTGCAGCAGTTACTTGGGATCACCACTACCTGCAACTTTGCCTTTAAGCCACTTGCCATCCTGACTTGGAAATATGTTAGGAGAAAGTGAGGACTGCAGATGCTGGAGACCAGAGTTGAAAATGTGGTGCTGGAAAAACACAGCAGGCCAGTCAGCATCCGAGGAGCAGGAGAATCGACGTTTCGGGCATAAGTCCTTCTACAGGAATGAGGCTGGTGTGCCAAGCGGGCTGAGATAAAAGGTAGTGGGGAGGGAATTTGGGGGAGGGGCGCTGGGAATATGATAGGTGAAAGGAGGTGAGGGTGAGGGTGATAGGCCGGAGAGGGGGTGGGGGCGGAGAGGTCGGGAAGAAGATTGCATGTCAAGACGGCAGTGCTGAATCCGGGGGTTGGGACTGAGATAAGGTGGGGGGAGGGGAAATGAGGAAGCTGGAGAAATCTACATTCAAATGTTGCCATTTCTTCATTGTGGTTGGGACAAAATCCTGAAATTCCGTCCCGAAGGGTATTTTATTTCAGAATTCATAATAATGTGATTGGCTTTTAATGATCTTCAGTTTAAGGGCAACTAAGGATAGGCTGGAAACACCCACTGTCCACTGAAGAAAAAGTGCACGTGCCTTTTTTGTAATCACAAGCTTTGTCATGTGTGTACGTTTTTGTGCACATATCTCGATAATAAACTTTGATCCCTCTTTTCAAAAACTTACAAGAAAACCTGTCACTTGTCTATTCTTCAGAGTTGAGGTGGAGTGATCAGGTAGGGGGAGGGATAGCATGGAAGGGAACTTTAAACTCACTGATTTTCTTTTAAAATTAGGCTGAAGTGTTTTTTTCTATGCTGTAATACTCAATACACATCTGTCTTCAGTCCATTGAGAGGTGAAGAAAGGTGAGAAATGCCCCTCCATATCTCGTCTGTCTGCATTGCCACATGGGGTGACATGTTGGCTCAGTGGTTACCACTGATACCTCACAGTGTTAGGGACCTGGGTTCAATTCCCAGGTGACTACCTGTGTGGAGTTTGCACATTCTCCCTGTGTCTGCGTGGGTTTGCTCCAGTTTACTCCCACAGTCCAAAGATGTACAGACTAGGTGAATTGGCCATGCTAAATTGCCCATAGTGTCCAGGGATGTGTAGGTTAGATGTGTTAGTCAAGGGTAAATATAGGGTAGGGGGAACGATCTGGGTGAGTAACTCTTTGGAGGGTTGGTATGGACTTGTTCAGCTGAAGGGCCTGTTTCCACACTATTTCTATGATTGAGTTAAAATAAATTGGAAATATTGCAGACAGAATAAGCAAGGCACAGGCATTTTTGAATGTGTATGAAGCATTTTTTTTTTATCTGTCACCACTGCAGAGGAGAGAAAACTTCAATGCAGTGTCATGAATATGATAATGAGAACATTGCAAGCTCAGAGTGGTCCTGACATTAATCCAAGATGGACTGTATCCAAAGCAGCTTAAGATTCTGATCACTCCCCAGAGATCCCACTGAAAAATCCACACTACTTTTCCAACTTAACCTTTCCAGTCTAGGGCTTTGTGAAGAATAAGCTTCCATTAGCCTGGGATTGACATGAATTTCAAGTACTTACCTGCCTAGTTTAATCATCAGTTAGCTGGCCTGTAGGTTAATACCTCCTGGCAAATATGGCTGGCATCACTCAACACAGGATGTGTATATGCTTGTCTTGTATCTTAGTGATAATGGTTTTACCTTACAGATTACCATATCGTGTCTATTCTATACAATCAGCTGAAGGTGACAAGTCATAAGGCACTGACATTAATCCAATTCCAATTATCATTAATTAGTTTTGGTGGATTCATGTGACTCCACAATCTTGTACTTATTTTTGAAAGAAGGAGACAGTAGAGAGAGCAGTCAAAATAGAAGTTTGCTGTTCAGCATCATCCACTCTGCTAGGGCCTCTCCTGGAGAGCTACAGCTCCAAGCAGGATTGGAGGCCTCAGTAAATGGGTTGCAGCAGTGCATGATGGGGGTGTTGGTAGGGAGCAGTTGGCAAGATCCAAGAGTTTCTACTGCAACATTTCAGTCAGTGACAGAGCTGAAATGTGTGTGTGTTGTGAAGGTGCTCAGTGAGGAGAAAGTAAGGACTGCAGGTGCTGGAGATCAGAGTCGCAAATATGGTGTTGGAAAAGCACAGCAGGGCAGGCAGCATCCAAGGAGCAGGAGAATTGACGTTTTGGGTATAAGTCCGTCATCATGTGTGAAACATCGATTCTCCTGCTCCACAGATGCTGCCTGACCTGTTGTGCTTTTTCAGCACCACACTCTCAACTTCGCTCAGTGAGAATAGAATTTTGCTTTGCTGTGAAGCTTTTCACATTGACTAGTTGGGCCATACTGTATCGTTCTCATACAGGGTTAGGGACACTCATGAGCTTCTCCTGCTTTGGGCCTTTATTCCCTGTGACCCATCTTTCAGCCACCCAACATTGGGATCCATTTTCACAGTGGATTTTGAATTGTTGTACATCGATCGAGCAAAACTTCTCAATTTTTGTAGTCTATGCCTTTATTTACAATGGAGAAAGTGAAGACTACAAATGTTGGAGATCAGAGTCGAAGAGTGTGGTGCTGGAAAAGCACAGCTGGTCAGGCAGCATCCGAGGAGCAGGAGAGTCGATGTTTCGATCATGAGCTTTTAGTCATGTATGTCATTCCTGATGAAGAGCTTATGCTCGAAACATCGACTCTCCTGCTCCTCGGATGCTGCCTGACCGGCTGTGCTTTTTGAGTGACACACAGTTTGGCCTTTGTTTACATGACCTATTGAAAGTTCAGAATTCAGAATGATACAGTTCACACTGATTGTTTTATTGAATGAAGACACATGACTTGATTGTTCATATTGTACAACAAGCTCCACTTCTTTGAAACTAGCCTTGTTCAAGATCGATATAGAAACATCCCAAAGTATTTGGCTCTGTTAACAAAGGAAAAAAAAAAGAATTTTCTCATATATTTTCAAATATGAAATATGTTCTCATTTTTAATTGAAACCAATCGCACATACAAGTGCCCAGCATTGGGGTATATAGTAATAAATATAAGTACTGAGATCCTGGAAATCTGAAATATCAATAGAAAATATTGTATATACACAGCAGACCAAACAGTATCTGTGCAGTAAGCAACAGTCAACACTTCAGGTCCATAATCTTGTGATGAAGGTCACTTACCTCTCTCTCTCTAAAGCACTCCAGTTAGCCTGCTGAGCACTTCCAACACACTTCTTTTCTAATTGAGTAAGCTAGCACTCATGGTCAGCCCGCCAAACAGGAACCCAGAGATGGCTACCTGAGATTTAGTTTGGCATAACATTAAACATGAATCAAAAAGATAGTTTCGGTATGCATGAAATGGTTTCAAAAAGGCCTGCTTAACAAAACAAAATCCAATGTCAAAACAATGAATTGATCATTTAAAAATGTTAATATTAATAAAATTAATTTTTAAAATAATTAAAAAGTACTAAAGGACAGAGCTATCTAATAAAATCTTGTTTTGCAATTTTGCTTTGGAATTGGAGCTGGAGCAAGATAGAGTAAGGCCTTACGCCCTGGTCAAGAGAGAAAGAAAGAAATCAGGGTGAAGGACAGGAGTTGGGTTTAACTTGTATTCACCTTTGCTCTGAGTTGGTTTTTGAAGACTTCAAACAGAAATGGGGTTTGGAAACAGATTTTTTTTTTGCCTGGGTTTTCATCTCCCTCTCCCAGTCTAGTGTACAAATAGGTTTCATGGAGAATGGAATATTAGGAGTGGGAAGGTGTGTGTTTGTATGTGTATCCATGTATCATGGAGAATATCAAACAGCAACACAGAGATCTATATTTCAACAGATGTCAGCATTCTCTGAGGTACTCATTACAGACAGGGTGTGTTTGAGGTAAGGCTTGCAGACATGATTACCAACCGCCCCTGATATCCCTGAAGATATTAACCTAAGATTTGCTGGGCTTCCACTGAAATTATGTTAAATTTAATGAAATAAAGAAGAAAACATGTAAAGCTTGTTAATAAACTAATGGTTAGAAAGATCACTGGTTTTAAAGTGTTTCTGTGTTCTGCAGAAGGATTGCACGTGTTTATATTTAGCATCATAACTGAACTATCACATTAAGTTTGCAAAATGTGAGGTTTGATTAAAACAGAGAGAGTGAATCAGATGCAATAATGTGGGCTATTTATTGGTTGAATCTGTGATTGTTGTAGAATTGTGTTGTGTTAATTTAAGGTTAATTGAATGACATAGGGCATGAGTAAGCTAAAGCTGATGTCAATGTTCATTAAAACTAAGAGGTAACCCTTTCTCCAAGGAGGCAGAAGCAAGTCCTAATGAGTAAATTGATCAATCCAATGTGGAAAACACATGTGATGTTTGCCAATGGTCAAACTGATCATTTTCTGAAGACTGCATGGTGTAAATGTTTGAATATACAGCTTCTTTGTATGGAAAGAGCGTAAACAAAGTTTGCTTCTCGGCACAGCTCGCCAGCTCAGAAACCGTCACCTGATCAATATGAAGCTGGGAAAGAAAAATCTGATCACCTGTTCTGGTCTGACCTTCAGACAAGTCCATGGGAACAGGTTGACTTGTAATTTGAAGCACTGTATGGAAAAGACTTTTGCAGCATTTTTTGTACTGTGTTTTGTTTTTATAAAGAATATTTTGATACAATCCTTTGTTAGAACTGCTTTGGATTATTGAAACAGTTCTCACGAAGAGTCGCCAGATTCGATACATTTGTTGTGCTTTCGTCCCTCAGATGCTATCAGATATGACGGGTTTCCCCAGTAATTTCTGGTTTTGTTTCAGATCTCCAGCATCCACAGTCTTTTGTTTTATTCTGGGTTATTAATGTCTAGATTAAAATTGTTGGGCCTGGGAAACTGGCAATAAAAGCCCACATTGTTCACCTCAGCTCCTTCCATGTCATCATTGGTCTTATTCTGTAAAAAGCTGTATTTAAAAAATATACTTTAGTCATAAAAATATATTTATGGATGTACATAGTCACTAAAGCAGTTCAGAGTTGAAGGATGTGGTGCTGGAAAAGCACAGCCAGTCCGGCTGCATACGAGGACCAGGAGAATCGACATTTCGAGCATAAGCTGTTCATCAGCTATGAGAGGATAGCCCAAAGAGGCTGAGAGATTATATGGGGCGGAAATGGGGCTGGGAGGAAGGTAGCTTGGAGTGATAGGTAGATGAAGGTGGGGGTGAAGTTGATAGGTCGGAGCGGAAAACAGAGTGGATGGGTGGGAAGGATGGACAGGTAGGACCATTCAAGAGGGCGGTGCCCAGTTGGAAGGTTGGATCTGGGTTAAGGTGGGGGGAGGGGAAATGAGAAAACTGGGGAAATCTACATTGATCTTTTGTGGTTGGGGGGTCCCAAGGTAGAAAATGAGGCATTCTTCCTCCAGGTGTCGTGTGGCTAGAGTTTGACAGGGGACCCAGGAGTTGCATGTCCTTGGCAGATTAGAAAGGGCAGTGAAAGTGTTCGGCCACAGAGTGGGAGGGTTGTTTAATGCATGTGTCCCATAGATGTTCTCTGAAACATTCCACAAATTGGCAATCTGTTTCCCCAGAGACCACATCGAGAGCAATGGACACAGTAGATGTCGTGTGTGCAATTACTGGAAAATCTTTGTCGGATGTGGAAGGCCCCTTTGGTGCCTTGGATAGTGGTGAGGGGGGAGCTGTGGGTGTAGGTTTTAGACTTCCTGCGGTGGCAGGGAATGATACCAGGAGTGGAGGGTGGGTTGGTGGGGTACCTGGACCTAACAAGTGAGTCACAGAGGGAATGGTCTCTCCAGAATAGAGGCAGGGGTGGGGAAGGAAATATATCCCTGGTGAGTGGGTTTTAAGGTAGAAATGGCAGACGATGATGCGATGTATTTGAAGGTTCTTGGGTTGGAAGGTGAGGACAGGAGGGTTCTATCCTTGTTGGAATTGGAGAAGTGGGGTTCAAGAGTGGAGGTGCGGTAAAAGGAGGAGATGCACTGGGGAGCATTGTCGACCACATGGGAGGTGAAATTGCAGTCTTTGAAGAAGGAGGCCATCTGGATATTCTATGATGGAACTATGGGGTGGAGGCGGAGGAATTGGGAATAAGGGATAGTGTTTTTACAGGAGGTAGGCTGGGACGAGGTATAGTCCAGGTAGCTGTGGGAGTCGGTGGGTTTGAAGTAGATGTCAGTGTTGAGTCTGTCACTGGAAATTGTGATGAAGAGGTCCAGGAAGAGGGAGGGAGGTGTCCGAGATGATTCAGGTGAACTTGAGGTCTGGGTGGAAGATGTTCATGAAGTTGAACCTTTCAACCTCTTTGTGGGAACGCAAGGTGGCACCAATACAGTTATCGATATAGCAGAGGCGAAGGTGGGAATGGTGCCTGTGCAGCTGCGGAAGATGGACTGTTCCATATATCCGATGAAGGGGCAGGTATAGCTGGGCCCCATGCAGGTGCCCATGGTTACCCCTTTGGTCTGGAGGATGTGGGAGGATTCAAAGGAGATCTGGAGGAAGTGGGAGGAACCCCAACCATCTAATCGCAACAAGGACAGAACCCCCCGGCCCTCACCTTCTAACCCACCAATCTCTGGATACATCACATCATCCTCCACCATTTCCGCTACCTACAAACAGGCCCCATCGCCAGAGATATATTTCCTTCCCCACTCCAATCTGCATTCCAGACAGACAATTACCTCTGCGACTCCCTTGTTGGGTCCTCGCCCCTCTCCAAACCATCCTTCACTCCGGCACCTTTCCCTGCCACCACAAGAAGTGCAAGACCTGCGCCCACACCTTCTCCCCTCACCTCCATCCCAGGCCACAAAGGTTTCTTCCACATCTGACAGAGATCTACGTCATCTACTGTGTCCGTTGCTCTCGATGTCATCTCCTCCACTTTGGGGCAATAAGACGCCAACTTGCTGAAACGTTTCAGAGAACATCTCTGAGACACATGCACTAAACAACCCCATTGTCTGTGGCCGAACACTTTAACTACCCCTCCCACTCCATCATGGACATGAAAGTCCTGGGCCTCCTCCACTGCCAAACTCAAGCCATCTGACGCCTGGAGGAAGAACGCCTCATCTTCCACCTTGGGATCCACCAACTACATGGGATCAATGTGGATTTCACCAGTTTTCCTATTTCCCCTCCCCCCACCTTATCCCAGATCCAACTTTCCAACTCAGCACTGCCGTCTTGAATGGTCTACCTGTCCATCTTCCTTCCCCCCACCTATTCACTCCACCTTCCTCTCCAACCTATCACCTTCACCCCCACCTTCATTTACCTACAGCACACTCAGCTACCTTCACCCCCACCCCCACCCCCTCCTAATTATCTCTCAGCCCCTTTGGGACGACCCCCTCGTTCCTGATGAAGGGCTTATGCCCGAAACGTCAATTCTCCTGCTCCTCGAATGCTGCCTGACCTGCTGTGCTTTTGCAGCACCATACTTTTCGGCTCTGATCTTCAGCATCTGCAACCCTCACTTTCTCCTACTAATGCAGTTCGGCTCTGCACTGTAGGATATGAAGAAACAAACAAACACTGGAGTTTGATTCTATCCAGCAAACAAACAAAAGGCTTGTACTTACTTACACAAGATTATATGAACATATAATTGAGGCACCAGGAGGTTCTGATAACTGTACAGACCCTCATTTAACTTTGGCAGAAAGACCTTAGATGGTCTTTCCCACTGCGCCTTGATAGCAGCTGACCCAAGTATTCAGCTATCCCTCAGCATGTCATCCTGTACCTGGGAATGTGCCAGTCTGCAACACTCAGTCGAGGTCAACCTCTTGCTCGAGAAGACTAGTTAAATACCTATGGAGAAGTTCCTGAACAGAGCACTTCGACATCACTGAGTCATTGTCAATGAACAGCTACATTCCCAAAAGACTTTTTAGACTAAGATTGAAGATGCCATTGAAGGGCTTAGTAAACAATCAATCAGCTATAGATCAGTAAATTAAATAGTTGTTAAACAGCAAAGGAAGCAATCTTTGAATTTTACAAGAGACTCCAAGGGATTACGGAAATTTTAAAATTTGCGGTTGGTCTGTCATCAGCTTTTCCATTATGGTGACAATACTTGGGGTGGCATGGTGGCTCAGTGGTTAGCACTGCTGCTTCACTGTGTCGGGGATCTGGGTTCAATTCCAGCCTCAGGTGACTATGTGGAGTTTGCGCGTTCACCCTGTGTCTGCATGGGTTTCCTCCAGGTGCTCTGGTTTCCTCCCACAGTCCAAGGGTGTGCAGGTCAGGTGAATAGGCCATGCTAAATTGTTCATAGTGTTCAGGGGTATGAAATTTAGGTGCACTAGTCAGGGGTAAAATTAGGGTAGGGGAATGGATCTGGGTGGGTCAGTCTTTCAAGGGTCAGTGTGGACTTGTTGGGCCAAGGAGCCTGTTTTCACACTGTAGGGATTCTATGAATGTTATACTCCACATGACAAATTAACTGATGTCCTTCTCTCAGCTCCATACAATCCTAGACAAAATTGTAAGGCTGCAAAATTAATGTGGATGCTTTGAAGATAATGCAAGTTCACTCTTTGCAGAATACTTACAGTTTCTCTTTAAGATTGGTTTTAAAATTATGTGGGATTTGAGTCACCTGTCAAGTTGGTTTGTTAAAAATCACATGACACTCAGTTATAGTCCAGTTATAGTACTTTATTTGGAAGTACTAACTTTCGGAGTGCTGCTCTTTCATCATGTAGCTAGTAGAGTAGGATCAGAGGACACATAATTTATAGCAAAAGATCATTGTGTCATACACTGATGCGATATATTGAGCAAACCTAGATTGCTGTTAAGTTTATCATCTTTTAAAATGGGGTTGCAGGTTTCGATTCATTAATATGTAAATCCCAGAACTTCTTTCAAGTCACATTCCTGAGATAACTTGAGGTTTTACAAAACATGTCACATCTCAGCTCAGACAATGCATTTAAAGTTGTGAGGTTAGAGGCTGTATGTATTCCAATCTTGAGTCAGACTGGTTCTATTTCCAAAGGAGGAATTTATAAAATGTCACATGGATTATAAATAATATTGAGAGCCTACAGATTGGGTGCTTTTTGAATAATTAGAATTTATCTGCAAATACAATTCTGCAAATGATAGTTCACATCATAGACTTATATGTGTGTGTGCGTGAATGTGAGGGAGAGAGACTGTGTGTGTATATATGTGTGTGTGTGTGTGAGAGAGAGTGTGTGTGAGTGCTTATGTGTGTGTGTGTGCGCATGCGAGGTAGAACGTGTGCGTGAGTGTGATGGAGTATCTGCCTGTGACAGGGTGTGCACATGGGTGTGACTGTGGGGTGTGTGTGTCTGTGTGTGTATGTGCCTTATAGTGTAATGACCCCACTACACTATACACTCTCACACAAGCACACATACACACGCACTCATGCAGACCCTCTCTCATGCCCATGCTGTCTCTCTCTCAGGCACGCACACATAAAACGTACCCACACTCACACCCATGAGCATACCCTCTCACATGCAGATACTCCATCACACTCACGCATACACTGTATCAAGCATGCATACACTCACACTCACACACACAAACACACAGACGTACACTCACACTCCCACACGCACACACTCCCACACTCCCACACTCATGCACACACACACACACTCTCTCTCACTCTCTCACATGCAAGCATACAAACATACAAGTCTATAGGGTGAATTTCAAGTGCAGAATTGGATTTTATTCAATATATTCTATTTTGTTCAAAAAGCACATAATTTGTAGACAGTCTTTTTTTTATAATTCATGTGATATTTTATGAATTCGTTCTTTGGAAATAGAACCAGTCTGACTCAAGATTGGAATACATACAGACTCTAACCTCACACCTTTAATGCATTGTCTGATCTGAGATATTACGTTTTTTATAAAACCTTAAGTAATCTCGGGAAGTTGACGAGAAGAAGTTTTGGAATTTACATATTAATGAACCGAAGCCTGCAACCCATTCTAAAAGATGAAAGACTTAACAGCAATCTAGGTTTGTTCAATATATCGCATCAGTGTATGACAATGTGATCTTTTGCTATAAATTCTGCATCCTATGATCCTGTCCCACCAGCTACCGGACAAAGGAGCAATGCTCTGAAAGCTTGTACTTCCAAATAAACCTGTTGGACTGTAACATGGTGTTGTGTGATTTTTAACTTTGTCCACCCCAGTCCAACACCATCGCCTCCACAAGTTGGTTTGTGATAGAGAGTTCTTCTCTTTTAAGTGTCAAAATTAAAGCAGGACTTTGTGGCTGGTCACCTCTCCTTCATAGTTATTTTAATGAGAAAAAGAAATAACTGACATTCATACAGCGCATTATAGCACCTCATTTATAGCTAATGATTTCCTTTTTTGATAGAAATCTAGTTAACTATTGCCTTGTTGCTATTACTAAGCCCTTAAAGATCACACAGCCAAATATGAGAATGTGAATAGCTAATTTTCATTTTTAATTATGTTGACTGAACTCAAGGAAGGGTAATGATGTGGGTGGATATGTAATGAAGGCAGGTAAATAGAACTGCTCAGCAGATCAGTCATGATTTAATTGAGTGACGGGGTTACTCTATGAGGAGAGGTTGAGCCGCCTGGGACCATACTTGCTAGAATTTAGAAGAATGATAGGGGGTCTTATAGAGACATATGGAATTATGAAAGGTACAGGTAAGGTAGAGGCAGGCAAGTTGTTTCTGCTGATGGCTGAGACTAGGACTGGGGGACATTGCCTCAAGATTAGGGGGAGTAGATTTAGGACAGAGATGTGGATGAACTGCTTTTCCCAGAGAGTAGTGGATCTATGGGATACCCTGCCCAAGGAAGCAGTAGAGACCGTTTCATTAAATATATTCAAAACACAGTTGGATGGGTTTTTGCATGGTAGGAGAATGAAGGATTATGGGGATAATAGAGGTAGGAGGAGCTGAGATCGTGGATAAATTAGCCATGATCTTAATGAGTGGGGAGCAGTCTCGATGGGCCAAATGGCCTACTCCTGCTTCTATTACAATGCAGCTATGGATGCACAGCAGGCTTGAAGAGCTCATGTCAGTTAACGTAATGATTTTGCTCTCTCCTTTTAGATTACATTACAGTGTGGAAACAGGCCCTTCGGCCCAACAAATCCACACCGACCCGCCGAAGCGCAACCCACCCATACCCCTACCCCTACATTTACATTTTACCCCTTACCTAACACTACAGGCAATTTAGTATGGCCAATTCACCTGACCTGCACATCTTTGGACTGTGGGAGGAAACCGGAGCACCCGGAGGAAACCCACGCAGACACGGGGAGAACGTGCAAACTCCACACAGTCAGTCGCCTGAGGCGGGAATTGAACCCGGGTCTCTGGCGCTGTGAGGCAGCAGTGCTAACCACTGTGCCACCGTGCCGCCCACAAAGTTTCATAGTTAGATATCATCTTCATTAAAACACTGTTATAAGGACATTCCAGACAAACACTGAGTCCTCCAGATTTAAAAAAATATAGCTTTATGCCATTTTCTGATTGGTTTGAAAGAGATCATTGTGCAATTGTTTCCTTGTAACACCCAGGACCATCACAATTTAAAATCTTCACTATCTGACACTAACATGATGCATTCTTTTCAACCATGAACTGAGCCACCAAGAACAATGTGAAACAACATTTGGAAGCATTGGAAATCTGGACTAAAACATAATGAAGATCATCTATTTCACCTTCTGCCATCCTGCTTGTCATCAAATATAACTGTAACAGGGTTGTTAATGAGAGTTGAAGGCAAATACAAACAGTCCTGATTAGCCACCCCCTGTCTGAATTCTCAGAGATGCAAGATGCATGTCTCAACAAACAATTGGGATGAAGATGGTACCTGACCATCATCCAAACATATAATGACCTCAACCACACATAGGGCAAAGGACCAGTGATATATAGCATACTGTTCAAATATGGTGATACCCAATGTGCAGTGAGGTCTGATCTTACTGAAGTTGCAGCACCTTTTCTTCAAATTCATTTACAGAATGTGGGCATCACTGTCTAGGTCAGCATTTACTGCCCACCCCCAATTGCCCAAAGGGCATTTAAGAGTCAACCACATTACCGTGAGTTTGGAGTCACACAGAGGCCAAACCAGGTAACACTAACAGCTACCATCCTTAAAGGGCATGAGTGAAACAGATATTTATATTCCCAATAATGGTCATCATTAGATTCTTAATTCAAGATTCCTCTTGAATTCAATTGAAATTCAAATTCGACCATTTGGCAGGATTTGAATCCAGGCCCCCGGAATATTACCTGGGTCTCTGGGTTAGTAGTCTAACGATAATAACACTAGGCCATCACTTTCCAATGGAGCAAATGTGAGGCAGCCAACTAAGAGAAGTTTACCAGGAACACAATAGAACACATCTGGATAATGGTAGTGTTCCAGAGGAACAACCAACATACTGACAGCACGTCTACTGAGCAAGAACACCAAAGGGCGAAATCCCCAAGATTGATATAACAGGGTCTGGAAGAATTATCATGCTGCTAATGTGATACATAAACTCTTAGATTTCTGTATTTGCATATTTTATAATCCATACAACTAATTTTTCTATTACAGAATGTCATGTTTTTCCTCATAGAATATAACAATCTAGCTCTCAATGCTGGCAAAACCAAGGAACTCATTATTGACTTTCAGCAGGATGTTATTCATGTCCCCCCCATGCACATTAACAGCACAAAGGTGGAAAGAGTGGAGAATGTCAAGCTCCTGGGAGTGGTCATCAACAACAAGCTTTCTTGGACTCTTCATGTGGATGCACTGGTTACAAAGGCCCAACAAGATTTCTTCTTCCTCAGGCAGCTGAGAAAATTTGGCGTGATGGCTAACACCCTTGCCAACCTTTATACATGCACTATTGAGAGCATTCTGTCTGGAATGTATCACTGCCTGGTATGGCAACAGTACCATTCACGATCAGAGATGGTTGCACAGAGTGGTGAACTCAGCCAGGACAACCAAAACGTCCAACCTCCCATCTATCGAATCCATCTACCAGGCCCGTTGTCAAGGAAAGGCTGCCAGCATTCTCAAAGATCCATCCTCCCTTGTAAAGTTTTTCTACAACCTTTACCATCGGGGAGAAGGTACAGAAGCCTGAACACATGCACCAGCCAGTTTCAAAACAGTTTCTACCCTACTGTTGTTAGAATGGACTCACAAACTCTTAACATTTGCCTGTACCTGTGTTTTTGTTTTTGCCGCTGTTTACCCATTATTTGCTTACCTATGCTATTTAACTATGTGATCTGCCCGTATTGCTCACAAGACAAAGCTTTTCACTGTGGCTCGGTACACGTGACAATAAATTAAATTCAAATTCAAATTCAAATTCAAATTGAGAAAAGATATCTTTAGGAGCAAAGGGGATGTCATTTAATTGCCTTTGGAGAGATGTGCCTTTAAACTCTCAACAGGCAAATGGTCTGACGTATGCAGGTGTTTCTAGACTAAAGAAGGTGAAGTAGTTTGTCACGGTCTAACATCATCTTTTGAATTGACGCTATCAGGATTTACCTCACAAATCCCAAATCCAAGTAAACAGCATCAACATAAAAGCAGCTTCCGAGGGATTTATGAACCAAAGTGTGAAATATGCATTGCAAAATAAATGCAATGATTTGGTTCTAATGCTAAACTAGAATCTGTTAACAGGAAATTTAAAAAATAATAATTGAAAAGAACAGGATTAGCTTTCTTCTGTAAACCTACAATTCCTTCAATATATTAATTGATTTATATCATCCAGTTGAGATTTCCACTTTTAACTGAAGGCCCTTTGATAATCAACACTAAGGAGACAGTCTACAACCACGACTGATTCTGCTCTATCCATTCATTCTAATGATGTTACACCAAACCAGCCTGAAGGACACTTCTAAAAATCGAAAGAACTACGGATGTTTTAAATTAGAAACAAAAATAGACATTGCTGGAAAAGCTCAACAGGTCTGGCAGTATCTGTGGAGAGAAATCAGAGTTAACATTTCAGAACCGGGTTAGCGGATCTGGAACATTAACTGATTTCTCTTTACAGATGCTGCCAGACCTGCTGATTTTTTTCAGCAACTTCTGTTGGGTTCTAAATGGGACAAGTTGGCATCAACCAGTTGCAAATCTCTGTTTCCTGATCAGTAATCACTTCAATGTCAAAAATAAATGCCTACACAACTGACTTACCTCCCATGGACTCCAAATTAGACCTTTGTAATTTGGACCTGAGCAGGAAAACAGCAGCTCCAAAGCCTCCTCAACTTCCCCTTCCACTCATCCAAGGACATGCAAATCCTGGACCTACTCCATACCAAATCAAAGCCATCTGTCTACTGGAGAAAGAATACCTCATTTTCCGCCTCAGGACCCTACAACCACACAGCATCAAAATTGACTTCACCAGTTTCAAAATCGCCCCCCACCCTCCACCTCACCCCAGATCCAACCTTCCAACTTGGTTTTACCTTCTTGAACTGTCCTATCTATCCATCTTCCTTCCCACTTATCCACTCCACCCTCCCCACTGATCTATCACAATTACTCCCCACCTGCATCCACCTATCGCCTTCCCACCTAATCTCTCCCAAGCCCTACCTCACCCCACCCCTATTTATCTCTCAGCCCCCTTCCCCCTCCACTTTCCTGATGAAGGGCCGATGCCCGAAATATCAATTCTCCTGCTCCTCGGATGTTGCCTGACCTGCTGTGCATTTTCCAGCACAACATTGTTCGACAATGAAACACTTGGACAGTCAATCAGAACTACAGATTATGGTCTTCTCAAAGGTTTATTTACCGTTTTACCTGGTAAGATATTTGCACTTGATTGGGGAATTTAAAATAGATACAATTTACTGGGCTTATAGACCTGCGTGAGTACTTTTGAAATCACACTTTAGAAATTTAGCTGCTGTAAACTGACCAGCAGTTCCAGAATTTAGTAAAATGGTGGCTGCCACACTGAAACATTGTGCAAGTCACTCAACTTTAAGGAAAAGGCACACAATGCAGGTAAAAGTCAAGTCCAAATTCACATTCAATTGTAGCAACTGATTTGCATAAACATAAATACTGCCTGAATGTAGAATATAACATTACTTAAGAAGAGACAATGTCATTCTGCTTGGCTGTGGAATGTGTTCAGATTTCCTCGTCTATTGGTCTTCTGATATCACTTTAAGAAGAATCCTGCAAACAAATGAGTGACCAGGGTGAACAATATGTGACCAGCTGCCACTGTCAATATCACATGCAGTATATAATGTGAGGGAATATCTCTGTGACAGTCATTTCTGTAACAGTTTTACTTGCTAAGCAATCCTATAATAGATCTGAAATAAAGAGAACCGACAACTATTTTCATCTTGGTATCAGATTGGCGAATTTGACTTGGTAAAAAACAGACGACACAATGACAAAAGTAATTTAAATTTATGTAACATATTTCATGCAATGTATACTCCCGAGCACTTCAGGGAATAGGAAATAAGCTCTAACAAGGAGCCAGATAAAGGGATTTTCAGTCAGGTGACCAAAAATCTGTTCAAAAAGTTATACTTTAAAGAGTCCTAAAAAGGGCCACTAAGTGACACAGGAACATACGGAGAAAATTCCAGACCCTGGGGCTCAGGAAGCTGAAGGCATAGTGAACAATAGTGGAGTGTTTAAAATCAAAGCTGTTAAGAGGTTAGAAGCAGCACAGTTATTTTAGAAGATTAGAGTCATAGAGGTGTACAGCACAGAAACAGACCCTTCGGCACAACCCGTCCATGCTGACCAGATATCCTAAGTTAATCTAGTCCCACTTGCCAGCATTTGGCCCATATCCCTCTAAGCCTTTCCTATTCACAAACCCATGCCTTTTAAATGCTCTAATTGTACCAGCCTCCACCACTTTCTCTGGCAGCTCATTTCATACATGCACCACTCTTTGTGTGAAAAAGTTGCCTTTAGGTCTCTTTTAAATCTTTCCCCTCTCGCCTTAAAACTATGCCCTCTAGTTCTGGACTCCCTCACCCCAGGGAAAAGACCTTGGCTGTTCACTCTAGCCATGCCCCTCATGATTTTACAAACCTCCATAAGGTCACTACTCAGCCTCCGATGCCCCAGGAAAAACAGCCCCAGCCTATTCAGCCTCTCCTGATAGCTCAAATCCTTCAACCCTGGCAATATCTATGTAAATCATTTCTGAACCCTTCAAGTTACACAACTTTCTTCTGATAGGAGGGAGACCGGAACTGCACACAATTCGTTATTTGAAAAGTGGCCTAACCAATGTCCTGTACAGCCACAACGTGACCTCCTAACTCCTAAACTCAATGCTTTGATCAATAAATTAAAGCATACCAAATGCCTTCTTCACTATCCTATCTACCTGACACTCCACTTTCAAGGAATGTGAACCTGCAGTCCAAGGTCTCTCTTATCAGCAGCACTCATCAGGACCTTACCATTAAGTGTAGAAGTCGTGCTCTGATTTGCCTTTCCAAAATGCAGCACCTCACATTTATCTAAATGAAACTCCATCTGCCACTATTTGCCCCATTGGCCCATCTGATCAAGATCCTATTGTCTTCTGAGGAAACCTTCTTCGCTGTCCATCTCACCTCCAATTTTGCTATCATCTGCAAACTTACTAACCATATCTCCTATGTTAACATCAGAGGAGGTCACAGAGAGTGTAAGGGAAATGCCATAGTCAGATTCGAAAACAAGAACGGCCATTTTAAAATCAAGACACGGCAGGAGAATTTTGAATAAATTCAAATTTACAGAGGAAAGCCAATGTAATTCCGGCCAGGCGTATATTGGAATGATCAAGTCTAATACTAATTGCAACGGAGTATGTGAGCTGAGCCAGGAGATTGTCCAATCCCCTCACCTTTCTGTCTCTTCCTTTTTTTATATATTTTCTCTTCAGCCCTTTTTCTTTTCCTTGTTTTCTTTTCTCTTTTAAGTCTTGAGAGTGGTGGGTGAAGGAGGACACCTCTGTTACAGTGGAGCAAACCAGAACAAGCCAGAAACAGTTATACCCCAGCCTGAGGACTCCTGGTGAGCAAGGACCAGGTCCTGGGCTCCAGGTCCACGGCAAGGCCTGGGGGTGCCTGAAGGATGAGAGATGGCAGTCTTGGCCCAGCAAGACAGTCATGTCCCAACATGGAGGTCTCATTCCTATGTGGAGGTCTTCTTCGTTTTGGTTTCGAGGTATTCCAACAGCCTGGCAGGCAGTCCCATTCTGGAATGGCACCTTGTCTTCAGTGCAGTCCATTATTCCTTAATCTGCTTTTCCTGAGCCCAGGAGCCATGAACTGAATTGTGATGAGCTTTGCCTTAATTTAAATTTTGTAGTATTATTATGTATGACTCCTGTCAATGATGTAAGCCCCATGCTGGAGCAACTTGTAAAACTCTCAAGTTGCAATAAATTTATATTCCATGCTATTCTTCTATAATGAAGGCATAACTGGGAGTTTTCATCAGCAGACGTGATAAGGCAAGGTGAAGTTGATGCTGTGAGGGAACTGGAGAGAGACTGGCTTTCTGATGGTGAATATGAGATCGGAAGCTCATCTGGAGATTAAAAGCAACACCAAGTTTGTAAGCAGTTTGTTACAATCCAATCTCAGATTCATGCAAGGGATGGGGGTTTTGACTGGAATGGCTGTTCGGGATTAATGTTACTTCAAAGTGTTTTCATCAACGTTATCTTCACACTGCTCCTTAGACAATTCCAGGCAGCACAATCTGGATCTGCACAACATTTGTCAAGGAAGTTTGCACATGTCCTGAACTTCTGCAGTTTCTACACAGAGCTGATGCCAAATGGAGAACTGAAATTTCATTCAGTCCCTGATCTGCATTCACTGCATTGCCTTACTCAAAAACAGCCCTCTCTGTTGGTTCATTATTTAATCTTCTATGCATTACTTTAGATGTGCTAATATCTAATTAAATCACTTGGTGCCCTGCCAGTAATACACATCACATTCCACTTGGCAACAGGAGCATTGTGTAAAACAGAAATGTTTGGTAGACTCAAGTTGTTTCCCCCAAACATGAATGTATGCTATTTCATCATCGCTGTATCATTATTAGTGTTTAATGTATTTGTGGTTTAAAAAAAACGTGTAGCTAGTTTCCCTTGCAAGACAAAATGAAAACTCAGAAAATAATTCTCCTTGGATGCAGCTTGCGAAAAGCACATGATGTTTTCGAAGTGGAGCAGTGTTTGTTATTGACATGATGTAAAGTCTCTTGCCTGATCCAGCATATTCTAGTAAAGGCCAACTCATTTAGATTGGGAAAAGAGCCAGTCAACATCAAACCTGTAGCTATGCCCATTGTTGTGCCCACTGGTTTGTTATGAGTTTTGTATCTCAGGAGTTCTGCGGAGAAGACGGCTCTGAGTCAGCACCCAGGCTTAAACAATCAAGCACAGTCAGCATTGATCAGTTACCAGGCATGCACAACCAACTGCAGGGGTCCTCTGGTGCAGTGCAGTAACTCTGAAAATTTGGTGTAAGAGGAGGTAAGATTAATGTTTTACTTTAAGTTACCTTTTTTAATTTGAAACATTCTTGGGCTTGAGGTGGGGGCAATACAACAGAGGGACCTAAGGATTCAGGTACATAATTCTTTGAAGTTTGCATCAAACCTGCTTACATAGGATGGTTAAAAATACATTTAGCATGCTTGCCTTCATTGCTCTGTCCTTTGTATATAGGAATTGGGAAGTCGTGTTGGAGATGTACAGAACATTAGTGAAGTCTATTCTGGAGTACTGTGTTTCAGGTCTGGTCACCAGAGGATTCACTAGAGATTTACCAGAAGGTGGCTCAAGTGTGGAATAAACTTCCTGAGGATGTGATGGATGCAGATACAGTCACAACATTTAAAAGAAGCATATGTAAGTACATGAATAGGAAAGGATTGGAGGGGTATGGGCTAGGAGCAGGGATGAGTTTAGTTTGAGATTGTGTTTGGCATGGACTGGTTTCTGCACTATATGGCTCTATGACTCTAAGTCTAGATTAGAGTGGTGCTGGAAAAGCACAGCAGGTCAGGCAGCATCCAAGGAGTAGGAAAATCGACGTTTCGGATTTTTCTGCTCTTTGGATGCTGCCTGACCTGCTGTGCATTTCAATCTTATCTAGACTCTGATCTCCAGCATCTGCAGTCCTCACTTAAACCTATGACTCTAAGGTGTCTGCTGAAGAGCAACTGAGATCAGGCAATTAAATAACTGTCTTAAGTGTGCTTTTATAAATAAAATATTAAAAATTAAGAGAGCAATCTGAGTCTCATATATAAGAGAGTTGAAGTGTTTTGTCACAGAGTGCTCCAGTATGGACTGATAACACTGCAAGTTTAGTGAAATCAAAATTCAATGTGAACTGTACTATCGGCAAAGACCTTTTCCCTGGAATTTTGCAGATCCCTGGATCCAAATGATGACCTGGAACAAGTCTCATCATTGAGAGCCCCCTACCCACAAAATGAAGAAAGCAAGGTGTGAGTCTTGAAGGTTCTCCCAGGATCAGTTGAATGGGGAGCACAGCCTTACTGGAGATCCAGGCAAAGATTCAGCAATTATCAGTCAAGATAAGAACAGACCATCTCTGCAAAGAGCTGTGGAAGTGAGGTCAGGGTTCAGTGGATGTCTTCCCTTTCACTGCTTTGTTCCTGATTGGAGTTAACCATTACCCTGGCATAATAACAGGCTTGTCTAACCACATCTCCTTTGAGAAATCTATTGCTGAGTTTTAATGGAGATTTTAAGGCTTTGAACTTTGGGTAAAAAGTAACCTCGAACCTGCTTTTATTGGCAGTGGAAACAGTTCAGCAACCTTACTGCCTGAATTGACTGCCCACTGTTTTCAATTAAAGATGGGGGAAGGTCATCCGAAACTGCCATCTCAATCAGGGAAGGCGAGCGTTAATAGATAGGAAGGAGGTAATGAATGCCTCAAAATTGTTGCTCTCTCAGGCAGTTAATTACACTCAAAATTAAAAGGGGCTGTGGGCACAGGCTTTCAGGCTGCCCCTCTTCTACCCCACCCCCACACAGTTTTGGCTAACAACTTCCTTGCTGCTGTCAAATGCCAGTGACACACAAATTGGTTTTCAATAGGATCTTTAAGAAGGTATATCAGTCCTTGGAGCAGCCATACAGCTCAGAACCTGGAAACATCCCAACAGCTGGGCTCCATAAGGGAGCTGTCCTTTGTTTTCCTGGACCATCTAGGCAGTACATTGTGGAAAGAGAAAGGCTACACACAAACTGAAACAAAATCAGACCTGAAAATGACAACTAAGATAGAATAGTCAATCGGCTACAGTGACCCGAGTATTACCAAAAATTGAAAGTACTTACAGAGATGGGGAGGAAATGAGCACTCACAAAAATCTACCAAGGGCAAGCATGCTGAGAAATGTGATGGGAGTATGCGCTTCAAGGAAGCCAAATGGTGAAAACTGAACCCTGTCAGTTTTAAAGACAGTTGAGAGTCCAAAGAGAGTGGCCACACGGCACAGTCAAGCCTGGACAATGAAATAAAAAGTTTGACAGCTGTATTCCAGAAATAGATGGACAGGAAAGCTAGAGAGGAGTCTGGGCCAAATGGTGGCACATGCGGTCAGTTCAGTTTAGAAAACCTGGTCGGTATGGACGAGTTGGGTTGAAGCATTTGTTTCTGTGCAGACTTTATAAATTCTCTCCATAAAACCAGACACCACACTTATGTAATTGAGACAATAAAGCGAAATATTGATGTTAGAAAATGTCTCTCTTGGTGTGAAATTTTCAGATCTCCAGAATTATGATGAATTATTAACTGAGGAGAACTTTCATCCCAATGAAGGACTGATTATTAAACAATAAAAATAAAGCTGGAAAAAAAGTTGGAAGTGTTCCTTTAAATTCAAAGAAGATTTCCATGAAGAATTGAGACCACGTTAAGGATGGAGATCACCAGCAGCATGGAGATTATCTTTTTGACAAGAGGCTTAGAAGCACATAAGAAGTAATTATGTAACCACCATAGAACTGGAGTCTGAATCTGTAAGAGTACAGCACCATTTCTTTCCTTACCAATACATCTTTTGTTAAATAAAAGCTTCTTTAATGTTTGAGTGTAACCCTCATGTTTCCACAAATAGTTGCATTTTTGTGAGTGTAAATGCTCTCTGCTTAGCTTGATCTAGACTTTTGGCCAGCATTATTTGACCCTGTCTTGAGGAGGTATTTTCATTCTGATACAAAGCTTTGCAAAGATAGTATCCATTAATATTTTAGCTGATTTCACTCATATTGCCTGCTTGACAAATCAGATTCTTACACCTATTAATGATCACATACTGGAACATCTATAAATCAAGATATCATGACTGAAATAGTTTTCATATGGGAATAACAGTAATTTGAATAACAGGCAAGACAAAACACTTTGACTGAAAGGGATTTAAAACTGAATGCATTTAGGACCTGAAGAGATAGAGGGAAGTTATTTCTGGTAATTAATATGAAGACCAGCTTCATGACTGAAGAATGGCTCAGTTACTTTTATTTTGTTTAAACTTCTTATGTATTCAGTTGGTTTCTAGTATGTAGAGTGACAGGTGTGTTTACAGTGTGATTAGAGGTGGACAACTCTCCTTTGTATTGAGGGCAGGATTTTATTGGACGTAAGCATGCAAGAGTGGAGCATGGGGTATGTGTAAAATCAAAGTGAGTCACAGTAGTTTGGCTTCTTGACCAATCCCATCCCTGGGGAATTAATTTAGGGTGGGACTTCAATCAGGGACACCTTTCCTGTCCTGATTTGCCTTTCTAAAATGGAGCACCTCACATGTATCTAAATTAAACCCCATCTGCCACTCCTCGGCCCATTGGCTCATCTGACCAAGGTCCTGTTTGGAGGAGTTTGTTTTTTAAGTATTGGAGCTGATTTCTTAGAGCAGTAATTACTGTTTTATAAGCTGTTGTGTTGTTTTGGAACTTTGGACAAGAAAGATCAGAACAACGTTATGGTTAAACAAGAGGTACCAGGTGGGAGTGAAAATAAAAGGAGCAATGAACTTCCACAGCTGGCTGCACGTGCTGTTTTGTTTCAAGTATCTCTGGAGATTCGTTTCTAGTATCTCTAGATATCGAGTTCCGTCGAGGAAAAATAAACAAACAGTGAAATTCACAGCTGACCTTGGAGAAACCACAGTGCCAGGGAGCTCCTCACAGCAGGGGAACAGATGAATGGGTAATTTTAAGTCTAACCATATCTTCGCAAAGATTTCCCCTTCACTACCCAGCACTGGAGATTTTAAAATCAAATTCTTTCCTACCTTTTGTAAGTTTCCTGCTAATGACCACTTGCTCCTGAAGCTATTGTGGGGATTATAACTCTCTGAGACAGACTTCCCTTGTGAAGAGAAGTGCAAATCCGGTGATTGACTCTTCATGAGCTGCCCTGCCCATGGAATTAAGGGGGCAGTCTGCCCGTGCTTGCCAGTGACACACATTACGTCCCAAATTTGGGTCATCTACTCAATGGGCAAAAGTCAGCCCTGAGAGCCCAAAATAGGATGCAATGCCATTGGACCAGGGATTGGGTCATAGATACATCATTGAATTCCTGTTAACACCAACATTCAGTACTGAGTAATCAAATGACTGAGTGCATATCATATTTTGCGATAATTAGAAAATTCTGCACACGTCAAACAGTCTCCACTTGAAACATTTGTGAATTAAGTCACAGAGTCACAGAGATGTACGGCATGGAAACAGATCCTTCGGTCCAACCCGTCCATGCCGACCAGATATCCCAACCCAATTACTCCCACTGCCAGCACCCGGCCCATATCCTTCCAAACCCTTCCTATTCATATACCCATTCAGATGCCTTTTAAATGTTGCAATTGTACCAGCCTCCACTACTTCCTCTGGCAGCTCATTCCATATGCGTACCACCCTCTGAGTGAAAAAATGTCCCTTAGGTGCCTTTTATATCTTTCCCCTCTCACCGTAAACCTATGCCCTCTAGTTCTGGACTCTCTGACCCCAGGGAAGACACTTTGTCTATTTATCCTATCCGTGCCCCTCATGATTTTGTAAAGGTCACCCCTCAGCCTCCGACGCTCCAGGGAAATCAGCCCTAGCCTATTCAGCCTCTCCCTTTCGCTCAAATCCTCCAACCCTGGCAACATCCTTGTAAATCTTTTCTGAACCCTTTCAAGTTTCACAACATCTTTAGATAGGAAGGAGACTAGAATTGCATGCAATATTCCAACGGTGGCCTAACCAATGTCCTATACAGCCGAGGAGACAGAGAGAGAGAGAGAGATGAGGCATCGGAGGTGGTTGAGAAGATGGGGGCTTCACATTGCTGGAAACAAGCTGCATTGCACACCAGCTGCCCAGCTAATCATGCCTTACTCAATGGGTCAGGCAGCGGCTGTGGACTAAAACAATGTTAATGGGCTGAATTATGGACTTTCCATGCTGGTGGGACTGAAGGCATAGGAATTAATTCAACCTGCTTATCACTTCCCTACCTGTGCTCACCCTGCTGAAATTTTACCGCACCAGCAGCCTGGCTACAAGTGAGGCCCGGTCATGACTTCCAAATTAATCACAATAAAGAGGCTATTCAGCCCATAAGGTTTGCACCAACCCACCAAATAGCATCCTACCCAGACCCAGCCCCCCACCTTAACTCCATAACCTGCTCCCCTCCCCCCACCATTTACCATGGCTCATCTACTTAGCCAGTGGAAACTATGGGGAAATTTAGCATGACCAATCCAACTAACCCTCACATGTCTGGATTGAATTAAAGGCCTTAAAGCACCAACATTGGGATTTTGTTAGGAGCAAGGAAGGTCCAAGATGCATGACCAGAACAGCAGGTCTCCCTGCATGGACTGCTGCCTGAGATAGATAGTGACCCTTCATTAGACAGCTGCTGATGAATGGTCAGCATCAATCCTCAATTTTAACTCTGTTGCTTTCCATGAATACTGCTTGATCTTCTGATTATTTCCAGCATTTTCTGTTTTTAATTTAAGATTTCCTGCACCTGCAGAATTTCTCTCATGTAACAAACCTGGTCTTGAGTGAGCTGTATTTAAGATTGTGGCAGTGTTGCTATCTTTCTTTACTGGTGGATTAATTGACTTGCTAAATATAGACAGACAAGAAAATCCCAACAGTTGTTTGAGATAACACTGGAAAATGTTTAAAATATTTACTTTCACATCTAAGATTTGCAATATTCATGTTAATTTGTTGAACATGAAATAAAATAAATTCAATATGTTGAATGTCACTTCTCTTACCAATTTTTATAGATGCACCATAGAAAGCGTTCCATTCGGATGCATCACAGCTCCACACAGCACCGCTCTGCCCAGGACTGTAAGAAACCAAAGAGTTGTGAACATTGTCCAGTCCATCACACAAGCCAACCGTCCATCTACCGACTCCGTCCACACCTCTCACTGCCTCAGGAAGGCAGCCAATATAATCAAAGACCTCTCCGACCCTTGTTATAATCAAAGACTCCTCCCACTCGGGTTATATTCAAAGACCCCTCCCACCCTGCGTGTATGGAATAAGCTGCCAGAGGGAGTGGTGGAGGCTGGTACAATTACAACATTTAAAAGGCATCTGGATGGGTATATGAATAGGAAGGGTTTAGAGGGATATGGGCTAAGTGCTGGCAAATGGGACTAGATTAGGTTAGGATATCTGGTTGGCATGGACGGGTTGGACCGAAGGATCTGTTCCTGCGTTGTACATCTTTATGACTCTAAGAGAAAATGTTCTCCAAAAGTGCTAATTACATGATTGATAACATTCTGGCTTAGGACTGAGGGAACAACTCTTACATAAAGCAAGCTTTCTGGTTTTTAATCATTCATTGTTTTCTTTTTCTTAGCTGGTGTAAAGTCATAGTGTTATACAGCATGGAAACAGACCCTTCTGTCCAACTTGTCAATGTCAACCACATTGCCAAACTGAACTCGTCCCACCTGCCTGCATTTGGCCCATATCCCTCCATTGTTTTCATATGTGTCATTTATCAAGACTGAGAGGAGAGAACCATAAGTCAGAACTTGAGTTTATACAATTATGTAAAATGAATGGCCTATCAGTAACCTATTTTACATCTGCTGCAGATGTGAAAGGACAGAATGGAGATAATTATACCTTTTCCCTTATTGGACATTTAAGATATGTGTGTTTCTCAACTCATGAATGTGTTGCCTTTGATTTAATCCAGCAGAAAGCTTTTGTGAGCTTAAATGAAGAGGATGATTCATTCACACATATAACCTGGAAGTCGAATGTTATGTCAATCACTCTGCACTCCCACAGTCACATTTGAGATAAATACAGTTGAAGAGGATAGTACACGATTTCTAGTTATACACAAAAATATGTTGTATTTTTGGCTTGTCAGAAGGGAAAATATGGTAATTGTAAACCTGTTAAAATACCTGAAGGGTTAGTCATAGAGTCATAGAGGTGTACAGCATGAAAACAGACCCTTCGGTCCAATCCATCCATGCTGACCAGATATCCCAACCAATCTAGTCCCATCTGCCAGCACCCAGCCCATATCCCTCCAAACCTTTCCTATTCACATACCCATCCAATTGTCTCTTCAATGTTGCAATTGTACCAGCCTCCACCACATCCTCTGGCAGCTCATTGCATACCCGTACCACCCTCTGTGTGAAAAAATTGCCCTTTAGGTCTCTTTTATATCTTTCCCCTCTCACCCTAAACCTATGCCCTCTAGTTCTGAACTCCCTGACCCTATTTACCCTATCCATGCCCCTCATACTTTTATAAACTTCTATAAGGTCACCCCTCAGCCTCTGACGCTCCAGGGAAAACAGCCCCAGCCTGTTTAGCTTCTCCAGGAGATTAAAAGAGTTGGAGTTGAATGTTAGCATTCCTTCTAAAAGATGTTTAATTTTCAGCAGATCTCGGATGTAAACCGAAGAATCTGATTTACCGTTGGTAAGAAACTCCCTCTTAAGGAGCTTGATTACACAGTGTCATGTCACATTCAAAATGTTAAGTTCTCTTAAATTTCAATCAACTCATGTATTGCTTGCTTTTCTGGTATTATTTCAGATTTGTTGCATTATTTGTGCCTTTTCCTTTAATTCCTGAATTAAACACGGTTTTATTTCATACCATGAAGTCATCTGAAAATAATTCCCAGCACTGCATATTAGATAAAGTAATTTCAGTGAAATTGCCAAGTTTTGGTACTTGTGGCTGTTTTGCCAAGGAGAGACATCACATGAATTTATGCTGTGATATTGTGGTCATGATCAATTCAAATCACAAGGAAATAAATGCACAGAACATATAAGACAGGGAGAAGTATTAAGTTGATTCAAGTCCAGATTTTAATTTAGCTTTTTATGTTGAATTTAGAAATTAGAGTTAGATTTATTGTGACATACACTCACATGAGTGCAGTGAAAAGTTCACAAACTCATCGCTTATGACACTGCCTTGTGTACAAGGGTCCAGCATTGCAGATCTTTGCATCACCTTACATACAAAAGGTATCTAGGTACAAAATCTTAGGAACAAATTAGAAGAATAAACAAAAAACCATTCAGAATTACGTCCTTCCAAGCAGAGAGGATGAAGCAGACGAGTTTGTGCTGTGCCAGGCCTCACCTCAAGTCAGTGCTGGCCCTCACTGCCTCTCCTTGTCTTCCGTCCACACTGGGCTTCACCATGAGGCCCTTGAGGCCAGGACTCCATGCTGGCTCCACTTGAGGCCATAAATCGGCACAACATAGAGGGCCGAAGGGCCTGTACTGCACTGTCATGTTCTATTTTCTATGTTAAATCTGCGCTGGCTTCATATCAAGGATGGGAGGGCACTCTGCATTCAACTCAAGGCTCTCAAGGCCTCGAGTTCATGCTGGCCTCACCCCAGACATCGCCGATGCTACCCGAGGATGGTAGGTAAGAAGAAAGAAGAGAGAAAAAGAAACAAAAAAGAGAAAAAAAGGAAAGAAGTAGATGGAACTCATGAACTCTGGCTGAAGATCCCTACTCTGCTGCCATCTTGGGATCTAAATATTAGTTTAAGGCAAATATGTTTGTCAACAAAATCCAGAAGTTAGAATGACTGCACTTCATGGAGAACAATGCAGGAACTCAGATGAAGAGATGATATAGGTTTTAGAGCAAAAAATTCTGATTTAAAGGAGCAGTTTTGATTATCATTTCAACTAATCAGTCTGAGACAGTGAGTTAGAGCAGAGTTTCATGATTAGCTTTAAGCTTTCTACCCAACTAAAAATAAAATAAATTTGATATGTGCAGAAATGCGGAGGTGCAAAACAATAATGGGAAGAGGAAAGCTCATTGTTTTAAAGATTGAATCCAAGTAGAGTACAATGTACAGTGTTTTGGATTCCTGACTAAGAAGGGATATATTTACAGTCCAGAAAAGTTTTAAATTGATAACTGAATAAAATTCTTGTAATGAAGGGATTGTCTAATGAGAAAAGATTGGGCAAATCAGTTCATATTTAATTAAGTTTAGATAAATTAACGATTATTCTATTGAAAGATGTAAAATTTTGAAGGGGCTCATCATGCTTGATGCTAACAGGACGTTTTCTATCCTGAAGAAATCCAGAACCATTTGTAAATCGGGGACTCCCATTTAAGACTGACATGAGAATGAACTCTGCGCTTATTGATTTTTATTTCTGGGTTCATCTTTCCTAGAGACCAGTAAAGGCTAAGTCATTGAACATATTCATGGTTAAGTTGGACAGGTTTTTGTTCCATAAAGAAATCAAGGGTTTAGGGTGGGCAGGGCAGAAAAGTGGTGCAATGACCAAAATCAAATCAGCCACGATTTTATTGAATGCTGGCGCTTATTCAAGGGGCTGAATGGCCTACTCCTGTGCCTATTTCTCCAAGCTTATTAGTGTCATGCATTTTGCTGTTCTGTAAAGTGAAGTTAGCCCAATATGGTTACTGTAGCCTAATTTTCACAATACTGAATTACATAAGTACATTATGCATGAAGTTAAACAAGACAAAGCTAAACTGACAGGATTCTTTATCGTTTACAATTTCGCAACAAAGGAGCCAACCTAATCAACATGGTCAGAATGCTGCCTATTTATGGGCAGTGTGTAGCTACAAAGCACAAAGTATGACAATAGTTTTAATATAGCATCCTTTACATTAAAAATCACCACACGTGTTTTACAGCAGTAATGAAAAGAATGCTAAATCAAACCACCATGTTTCAGTAGAAAATCTTAGGAAGGCAAAGTGATCTTTAAAAAGGAGAGAGAAATGCAGAAAAAGTGAAAGTTCTAGACACATGGGCCTAGGCAAAGATGCATATTCTTTTATCTGTAACCAACAGTGCTATAACTTGACTATAGCATAGAGGCAGTGGGGATTCTGCCTATCTCTAAAAACATAAAGATTAATGTCAGTTTTAGTATGTGGTCCACAGAACCTATCCTAATCAAATGCTTATCATGTACTTCTGATCATCTAGTCAACAGAATTGAAACTCTCTTCTTTTTAAATGTATTCTGTATGGATGGACTTTCTTTTCTCTTAACATTATCAAAAAAGTGTCAGGAAACTATCATCAACTTAGCTTGAGCTGAATGTTTACCTGTGTCCTGGTCACCTCCAAGGTGAATATCATGGGGATTCCAGTACTTTCAGTTTGAGACCATGGGAAAAGAGTGTTGGCGTCACCAGTTACTAGCAGGTGTAGATTCGTAACAGATTGACCAAAAATCTCAAAGAGGATAGAGAGTTGAAATGTTCACTCAAATAACCATCGCAGAAAGCAAGAGGAAGATCATCAAAGAAATGTATTCATGTGCAGTGCCCTGTTGATGCTCTGTTCTCAAAGCAGTTTTTTTGAAATAGCGAGGGAAACATGTTTTCTAACTTTCAATTCCTTAGGAAGGATGTTGAAGGGATAACGTAGAGCATCAATATACTTTACTTACAAGTTTTGGAATTTAAAAATATGACTGAATGCAGATTACAGCAGAAAACAGACCTGATTTCAATACCAACTACCAAGGTAGAAAGATTACTCATATATGATGGTTACCAAAGAGATATGGAAAATAAAGGCTTTTGTTGGGTAAGCTGATGATGTCTAGACACAAAATTGGATTAATTCCAATGAAATTCAATGCTAAATCAAAATCACATCATGTGGGGATAAAAATCCATAATTTTTAACATATATGGCCTTTGATCATCCAGAAACTTGCAACATGGATTTATTCATGTTATCCTTGAATATAAAATAATTAATGTCAACACTCTAGTCTCAAGGTCAGAAAGTGTTGGATTCAACCTACTCTCTTGAGATATGGGTACGTCATCGAAACATGATTTAACCCAACCTGAATCTGAATTTCAATCTTTGCCAATAACAGGGAAAACAAAGATAAACAGCAAGCACAAGCCATTAAAACTTCTTTCTTTATTGGTTCATGGGGTGTGGGTTTGCTGGCTGGACCAGCAATTGTATCCAAACTCTAACTGCCCTTAAGAGGGTGGTGCTGTGCTATATATAATGACACAAGAGCCTTGAGGACAGATACAAATCACACAGACACTGACTTGATCCTAATCAAAAAATATTCGAAGGGACTGTGGTGAAGTGTTCCCAAAGCTAGACACATTATTTAAACTTGGCCTTCAGGAAATAATTGAGGTCGGACCTAGTCATTGACAGTCAGATAGAGAGTCAAAACTGAGACAAGATCAAAGCTTTGATTTCTAATTTGGTTCTAAGCATAATCTCAGTGTATTATTTGTTGAGTAATCCATATTTCTTAAATGGATTTGTTCTTGTCATTGCTTTCGAGGTGTATTTGAATAGCTCACATGTATTTCTGAATAGGGGATTGGTATAGATAACATTTTCAATACGGATTGACAATTTCAAACTTTAACCCTTGTACTGGAACCATCAATATAATGTAATCAAGTCTTTATTCTGATGGATAAATATTATCAAGTAATCATTATTAAAGTTTAGACTCATATTTAATACATCAGAGCCTATAATCATCCAACCTTCTTAAGACTATAAGACCAAAAGATAAAGGAACAGAATTAGGCCATTCAACCCATTGAGTCTGCTCTGCCATTTGACCATGGTTTATATTTTCTCAACCCCATTATCTTGCCTTCTACTAGTAACCCTGATCCCCTTATTAATCAAGAATCTATCTCTGTCTTAAATACTTTCAATGACTTGACCTCCACAGCCTTCTGCAACAAGGAGTTGCGAGATTCACTTTCCTCTGGCTGAAGAAATTCCTCCTAATCTTCAATCTAAGGCCGTGTCCTGGGGTCCTAATGAGTGAAAGTATCTTCTGCACAAAACCTATCCTAATCTAATGCTTATCATGTACTTCTGATCATCTAGTCAACAGAATTGAAATTCTCTTCTTTTTAAATATTTTCTGTATGGATGGACTTTCTTTTCTCTTAACATTATCAAAAAGTGTCAGGTAATTATCATCAACTTAGCTTGAGCTGAATGTTTACCTGTGTCCTGGTCACCTCCAAGGTGAATATCATGGGGATGTCAGTGCTTTCAGTTTGAGACCATGGGAAAAGAGTGTTGGTGTCACCAGTTACTAGCAGGTGTAGATTCGTAACAGATTGACCAAAAATCTCAAAGAGGATGGAGAGTTGAAATGTTCACTCAAATAACCATCTCAGAAAGCAAGAGGAAGATCATTAAAGAAATGTATCATGTGCAGTGTCCTGTTGATCTATCCAGGCTTCTCAGTGTACTGTAAGTCTCAATGAAATCATCCCTCATCTTTCTAAGCTCCATCGAGTTAAGACCCAGAGTCCTCAACTGCTCCTCATATCACAAGACCTTCATCCTGGAATCATTCTTGTAAACTTCCTCTGCACCCTACCAAAGGCCAGCATGTCTTACCTGAGATAAGCAGTGCAAAACTGTTCATATATTAAAAAATTAATCTGATGAGAGACTTATACAGCCTCAGCAGTACATCCTTGCTCTTTGAATTCTAGCCTTCTCAAACTGAATGCTAACATTGCATTTGCCTTCCTAACTGCCAACTGAAATTGCATGTTAACCTTAAGACAATTCTGAACTCAGACTTCTAAGTCCCTTTGTGCTTCAGATTTCGAAAGCCTTCCCCCACTTAGAAAATAGTTTACACTTCTATTCTTCCAAACAAAGTATATAACCTCATACCTTCCCACACTGTATTTCATCTGCCACTTCTTTGCCCACTGTCCTTGCCTGTCCAAGTCCTTACATGGGAATTCTGTGTAATAGCAGGTAAAGTTACCATCATCCCGTAGGACCATTCTGCTCCTCTTGCATTAGCGAGAGATGACAGGTGGTGGTTTAACCTGAGGGTCATCGTGCTTCAGGCAAGGGGCAAGATTAAGAAGGCCCTACCTTCATGGTGACCTCAGCTGGTGTGAGAATTGAACCTATGCTGTTAGTGTCATTTAGCATCACCAACCAGCCATCTAGCCACCATCCGACTGTCTGCTAACATTGGTTAGCTCAGAGGAATTTTCTCAACTGTAAGAAAACTAGTCAATATATTTTATTCTGAAATATATATATGTTTTATCTAAGTACACTATGGTTCTGATGCTGGTCTGAGACTGTCCTGAACAAAGCCAAATCCATTTTCCTTGTTATTCACAATATAAGCATGTGTGATTATGTCAGTGATGCTAACTGAAAATTAAACACTATTAATTAGAAACACAGTCCTAACTTTAATTCCTCAATCAAGATGAGCAAGATTCAATGTTTATATGTATATTTTCATGCAGAAAGAGATGAGATTGAGCTCAATTAATAAACTATTTTAGGGAGACAGCTCAAATATAATGGGCATTCACTGCATTCTTAAAATCGCTGAAGAAGTATTGGCTCAGAGTTGCTGGGAGGAAATGGAAAGTTCAGTCAGAGACCAATCACTCTGGTAGAACAACACCTCATTTTCCACCTGTGTATATGACAGGCCTCAGGACTTAACATGGCGTTTAACAATTTCAGAATGTGAACACCTCTCTCCATGTTAGATACCTGATTCCAGACCCCCACAGTGGATATTGTTTTGACCCTAACACAGACAGCTGTTCTGTATGGGTTGTCCCAAGGACTATCAAACCTTTTGCAAGAATTCACAATTCCCATTATCACCTATTTAGGAATAACTTCTTTCCTGGCTTTACTATCAGCAATCTTGTTATTTGCTTTTTATTTCTCTTTGTGCACTATCGCCATCTGTCTCATGCCTTCCCAGCCAAACAACTACCTGTTATCCACCATTCCCCTCCCATCCCATCCAAATTCAGCGTCTTTTCCCAGCTGCTTTCAGTTCTGATGAAGTTCTGGACACAAAACATTAACTATGTTTTCCTCTTTAGAGATGCTACTTTTTGAGTTTCTCTAGCACTTTCTGATTTTGAATCATCTTGGCAGACTGAAGTCCTTTTGTTGGCATGAGCCTTCTATACTTATGAAATGGTCCCAAGATCACAATGATTATAGGAGTTTGAGCTGTCTACTCCCGCAGTGGAGCTGGCAAGAGCAGAATTGCAGGTAGTCTACCTATGAGCTTGAGCTTGTCAATGAAAAGTGCAGGAAATCAAAATGGGACAGATACCCCAGACTTGATTCCCACTAACCATGTGCTCTTGCTTTGGCCTGACTTGGCAAAAAAAGCCAAGTTGTTGACTCTGCTTCTGTCTATGTAGGTGCCGTTTGATTGTTCAGTATTTCCTTCACTTTCTACTTTTTTCACTTCAGATCTCCATTAGGGTAGCATTATTCCACGAAATGTACCATTTCTTTGCATGAAAGTCCAAGCATTGACAGAGCTGAGGTTACTTAATATCCAACTATTAACATCAACGATCAAAAAGAAAAATGCCACTGCAAAATGTCAACTGAAATTAAGCAAACTTTAAAACAAAACTGAGAGGATAACTTGAATATTTTCCTAAAATGGATGGTAAATGTTTTTGACAGGTTTAACCTGCAGCAAAGAAAATACCTCATACCTTTGTCCACACCACCATTCATCAACCTGTCAGAAATAATTTGTTTCCTTGAAGAGTTGGAAAGTCACAATGTTAATTACAGGAACAGGTATCTCTATCATGAATTTATCTTGCAGTCATTTTTTGTATCAATGTTTTGAATTTGATGGTAACATAATCTGCTGAGCTTTCAGGGCAAAGGAGTTGGAAAATATGCTGCTATTCATGCAGGGGATCATAGTTGCTATGATAACACTCACTTTTTCATGCACATTATTGATGGGAGCTTGAGATAATGATTTCAGAACGTTCAATTTGTTTTCTATCTCATAGCTGATTAAAGATCTTTGTCACTTTTACTACTTGCTATTGAAGTGACACGGAAAAAATTGCAGATTGGTACTCAACCTGTTTGATTAGGTTATGGATGGGAAATCTTTGTCTGTCAAATCCTGGTGAAAATTGAAATCCAGTTCATTGGACTCAGGTGTTAAGAAATATGGCACAAAACCTTCCTTAGAATGAGGTGATCACTGACTACTTGTAGTCAATGTCAATCTGATTTGATTCACACTCAAAACCAAATCAATCTTTTGTCACAAACTGAGTAATCCAACACCTGAAATCAGGTAGGTTTGTAGTACGCTACAACATTGGTCAGCAATCCGGCTCACTCATGGAATCCAGAGGGCCCAAGCTGCTGAATGTGGCTGAGAGTGTTTTATTCTTCTTCAGGTATATTACCTTATGGGATATGGACATCCCTGGCTGACCCAGCACTTATTGTTCATTCCTAGTTGCCTTTGAGAAGATGGCGGCAATCTGCCATCTTGAATTGCTACAATCTATTTGGTACAGGTAGACAAACAGTATCATTAGGGAGGGAGTTCCAGGATTCTGACCCATGACAGTGAAGTAACAGCAATATATTTCCAAAATCAGGATGGTGATGGCTTGGAGGGGAACCTGCAGGTAGTGATGTTCCCATGTTTCTGCCACCCTTGTCTTTCTAGATAGCAGTGCTTCTGGCTCCTACTGCTTATGTTTCTATGTTTTCTATACTTGGTAAATGCTATCTGAGGAGCCTTGGTGACTTAATCGGGAAGTGAGTTACTCGCTGCTTGTTTCTAGCAACTGTTCTGCTGTTGTAGTCATAGTTTTTATATAGTTGGTCCAGTTGAATTTCAAATCAATGGCAACTTCCAAGATGTTAATAGTGATGACAAAGCCACTAAATGCCTAGAGGCAATGGTTAGACTCTCTCTTGTTGGGAATGATCATTGCCTGGCACGTGTGTGGCATGAATATTACTTGCTCCTGATTAGTTCAAGCCTCGATATTGTAGCATTTGGACACAGACCATTTCAGTCTCTAAGGAGTTGCAAGTGATGCCAAATATTGTGTAATCATCAGTGAATAACCCCATGCCTGACTTTGTGCATTGTGATAGAGGAAAGATCATTAATGAAGCAGCTGAAGATGGTTGTACGAAGGATACTACCCTGAGGGACTCCTGCAGAGATGTTCAGGAGCTGAGATGATTGACCTCCAGCAATTACAACCATGCTCTGATTTTCCAGGTATGACTTTAACTAGCAGAGAGTTGTTGTCCTGATTCCTATTGACTCCAGTTTTGCTAGAGCTCCCTGATGCCACACTCAGACAAATATGGACTTGCGCAGAGTAATCAATCCCACCTCACCTGTTCTGAAGCTGAATAAAATGGTATTTTGGGATGTGACAGTGTCAATAAAACTTTTTTGTTATGTTTAAGAACAGAGAATTAGCATCTATCTATAAACTAAGTCTGCAATGAGGTCAGAGGCTGAGGGGCCCTGACACAACGCAAACTGTGTACCAGTGACCAATTCTTGCTGAGTAAGTGCTGCTTGATAGTACTGTTGGTGATACCTTTCTATCACTTTATGATGATCGAAAGTGTACTGATGAGGCACGAATTGCTCAGGTTGGATTGTGTGGCATGGTTGTGGGTTTTGGATCTGGTTCTGGGTCGGGATCAGGCTGGATCTGATCAGGGAGTGGTGGAGTTGGGGAGGTGGTGGAGTGGGTCGTAGGGTCCAACTCGTGGGAAGGGTGTGGAAGGGTGAAGGATGTATGGGGAAGAGAGGGTTGAGTCCGGGGGAACTGTATTTGGGAGTGTGTGTGGTAAGTCTGGAACAAGGTGAATATTTCCTCAGGAGTTAGTCTATGCAATTAGCAGTCTAACTTTACCCGTTTCATTTCATCAGAATTCCATGAATTTAAATGGAAACTTTTGGAAGGTTACAGGATCAGGATTGCTCATCAGAATCTTCGGTTTCCAAGACAATACCAACTCATGCTGCGATAAGGAAGGAGAAGAGACTGGACATTTTGAGAAGATAGAATAATTTGGATATTCAAATTGATAAAACATTTCAATTGGATAAAATAAAAGAAGTCAGCAAAAATGTTTGTTCTGATTAAGAACAGAATTGGTTGCTATAAATGTCTGATTAAAAATTAGACTTACAGCCAAGAAACTCAAGGAAATGTGAATGCTGTTGAATTTAGTTAGTTATTGAAGCAAATATGATGTCAATTTTTAAGAATATATTGAGAAAGAATATACTTAAGGAAACAACAATGAACTAAAATAGAGATAAGGTTAGCACATAGCTGAAGAACTATTATATTTATTAAGATATAATCGCGATGGATTAGTTGAGGTGAATGGACTGTGGCTGTGTAGAAATTTTAGTGTAATTCAGTGCACCTTACATACACCTGTACAGGCAATTGTTCAGCTTAGGCACCACGTGACACTATTCTAGGAGATTATGATAGTAACTTTTAACTTTGGTCCAGTGGGAAAACTAGTGTCAATTGAAAGTCAGTGAAATGAGAATCAAGCAGTCGTACAAAGATGGCCAAAGTAATAATGTAGGTTTTTTGCTCTAATTAAAGCTGAATTATGACTCTGTGAAAGTTGTCCCCTACATCTATGATGGGTGCATAGGATACTTCCAGAAAGGATTTTACCTCATCTTATTTAGTTAATAGTTTACTTCGAAAATTCAAAATGTCTTTTGTTTGAAGAGGACTATTGATCGAAATTAAAATATTTGCATGTCTTTAAATGAATAAAAAAGTAACTGAATTGCATCATGACTGAATAGTTACTTTGTATCTATAAGTACTTTCCAAGAGCTGTCCATTGTAAATGCCTGAAAAATGTGAAAAGCATTGCAGGCATTCCAATTTCCACATATTTCTGCAGTTACTCTTTGAAGTTTTTCCAGACCTGCACTTATTTACTCCTCTAAATAGCCCACAGATTTTATCTATTTTATGTAACTAGAAATTTTTGTTACTTTCACTTCTAACTACCTTCCTTTTATTAATCTTACCAAACTTCTGTGGCATTTCATCGTTAAGAAGTTCAAAGTAATCTTTTCAATCTTATCTGTGTTCCACTGATGGCAGTCTTTTAAGCTTCAATGTAATTTGTTTTCTTGCTACTTTTACTTCTGCTGGGCCTCAAGCAATTTTCCTTTTTTAGGTTTTTACCTTTTTTTCAATTTTGTGCTGAGATACTGCATTTCTGTCAGTGTACTTTGATTTTATCATTAAAGATAAGCCAGAAAACATTTCTCCAATATGGTTCTCCACTGCCAGCCATGCCCTTAGCTGCCTAGATCTTAATGTCTAAAATTTCCTTCCAAACCCCTTCTCTCTCCACTTCCTCAAAACAGCCTTTCAGAGCAAATTTTTATTCACCTGTCCTAAAGCCTCCTTCTTTGACTCGAACAATGTTTGCCAGATTTGTGCTCATTTACGAATAAAAAAAATGTACTGTTTATGCTAGCATGTAAATACAAATCCTTGTTCATTTACAAAATGTATCAACAACTCTCACAATTAATAATTGTACAAGGTACTGCTGTGTAAGGACATCAGTCTCTGGAACAATTTTGTGATGACTTCAAAGACACCACTGAGCATAAAGATCACAGAATGGGTGGAGTTAGAATAAACTAAGCAAATCTAGGTTACACTAGACTAGAACTTCAGACAATCTAAAGAGCACATGGACATGAACACATGAAGAAGGTAGATCCATCCTTATCTTATGTAACTGGTAAATGTAAGATTACATGTATAGCAATATTTAATATTACAGCCAATTAATAGTCTTGCCTGAAGACAGTTCTTGACTTTGCCTTCTTTTCAACCAGCCTGCCTTGAAATCAGACTCATTGTGTACCATCAAACCACATAATAAAAGAGATGCATGCAATTGCTTAATCTCTGCACTAAATTCAGCAGTTGCTACAAATTAAAATACAATCCAGCAGTGAGTTATGTTCACCAAACAATCCACATAGTATAACTCAGGATCACGAGATATATCATCCAGTTGGACCAAAGAAGAATCATTTTGGAAGTAATATGTTAACTATGCATCTCTCGATAGATACTGCCAGACCTGCTGAGAGCCTCTAGCACTTTGTTTTATTTTAGAACTAGATGGAAATGCACAAATTGCATTGTGATAATTCAGGATTACATAGAACATGGGCATAGACCATTGAACAGTACAGTGCAGGAAAGGGCCCTTCAGCCCACAATGTTGTGCTGAACATGACGCTAAATTAAACTATTTTTCTTCCTGCCTATTGACCCCCTTGCTCCATATCCCTCTATTCTTTGCATATTCATGTACTTATCTAAAAGCTCCTTAAACACTCCTTTCATAACTACCCTTACCACCATACCTGGCAGGGCATTACAGACACTTACCACTCTTTGTGTCAAAGCCTTACCCTTCACATCTCCTTTGAACTTTCCTTCCTCATCTGAAATGAATGCTCCCTGGTTGACTTGATACAAAACACACTGGCATTGAATAGTTAAGACATACTGCCTTGGTTCATATTAGTTTAATGACTAGTGTATAAGGTAATTTACAACTCCTTGTATTCAAAGCTGAATTAAAATAAGCCAAACTATCTTGAAGTGCTTATAACACAAGAATGTAAGAAATATAACACAGTAAACTATGCAACTCCTTGAGCACGATGCACCATTTGTCCCTGATTGAAATTGTCATTTTTCATCTGTCCCCTTGATTTCGTTGATGTCATCAAAAATCCGTGGCTCTCTGGCTTAAATATTCTTAATAGTTTGCTGGAATTCACAGCTCTCTAAATGAATACATTTTATTTACCTCTGTCCAAATGGCCAGCTCCTTGTAATGGGAATATGTGTCCTTGTTCTAAACTTTCCAATCAGGAGAAAAAGGCTGTCAGTATTTATAATGAAAACAGAAAGTGGGGGAGATACTCTACAGATCTGTGGAAAGAGAATTCCAGAGATGTTGAGTTTCTCTAGCACCTTCTATTTTATTTCAGATCTCCAGCATACATGGCATTTTCTAATATTTGAGTACTTTTCGTATCTACTCTACTCCTTGCTCTTTTCTTTGGGATCATTAGAAAAAAAACTTGTTGGAAACATTATGGTTATTGTTAAGACAATGTGTATGAATATACCTTTTTGTCCTCCTTTCAAGAGTATCTTTCATCCAAAAAAAGGAAGAGACAGAAAAAAAGACTCATTTAAAATCCATTCCGTCTGGCTAAAAGGTATGTTGTACAGTAATCCCAAGACAAGGAACATACTTTATAGTCAGCATTGTCAACCAGAGTAAAATAGCCAATGACAAGGCCAACAACATATTGAACTGCATCACCAAAACAGTCTTTCCAAAAGCAACGTTTGTTATGGCTGAACTGTAAACTGCTTTGATCAGACCAAATCTGCTTTCTTCCAGTCACTGAAAAACATAACACCATGGGGTGGCAAGGTGGCTAAGTGGCTAAGCCTCACAGCGCCAGGTTCAATTCCAGCCTCGGGCAACTGTCTATGTAGAGTTTGCACATTCTCCCTGTGTCCACATGGTTTTCTCCGGTTGCTCCGGTTTCCTCCCACAGTCCAAAGATGTGCAGGTTAGGTGGATTGGCCATGCTAATTTGCCCATTGTGTTCAGGGATGTGTAGTTTAGGTGCATTAGTCAGGGGTAAATGTCGAATAATAGGGTAAGGGAATGGGTTACTCTTTAGAGAGTCAGTGTGGACTTGTTGGGCCTGATGGCATGTTTCCACACTGTAGGGATTCTCTGATTCTATAAATGACATTTGAGAATTGAAATCCATGAGGCTATATTGTGTAATAGGCTTGCGTAGAGTCATAGGCTCATCCAGCAAGGAAACAGACCCTTTGGTCCAACCAGTCCATGCCAATCATAATCCTAAACTAAACTAATCCCAACTGCATGCACTTAGCTCTGATCCCTACAAACCTTTCTTATTCATGTACTTCTCTAAATGTCTTTAAAACTCTGTAACTGTACCTGCATCCACCACTCCCTCTGGCAATTCTTTCCACAAATTTCTGTGTAAAAAAGTTGCTCCTCATGTCCTTTTCAAAACTTTCTCCTCTAACTTTAAAATTGTGCTCCCTATTCTTGAAATCCCCCATCATAAGGAAAACACCCTTGCCATTCACTTGAGAAAGTACTGAAAAAAATTGGATATTTCTGTCAACAAAGGCAATGTCTGAAAAGTGATCATATACAGGGCTGTAGGATAACAAGTGATAAAAAAGTTAAAAAGGAATATCCAGTTAAGTGGTGTGTAAGTTTAGTGGGATATGGGCTCCCTAAAAAACATACGAAGTAGTAATGGGAGTAGAACATTCATTCTGTCAACTCCTCCCTGCTCTTCAACAAGATCACGGTTGATAGGCCCCAGGCCTCAATTCCTCTCTCATGTCAGTTCCTCATAACTCTCAAAGTCCTGATATGTGAAAAATCTAAGCATTTAAATACTTTCAGTGATCAAAGCTTTGCAGATCTCATGGGTAGAGAATTCTAGACATTCACTACCTTCTGAAAAGAGAAATTCAGTTTTGAATGAGTGCTCCCTTATTCATTCACTATATCCTCTTTCCAATTCCCAGGAATCCTTCTGGCATCCAGTGAGTTCTGGAATATTTTGAACAATGACTCCTATTTTTCTGCTGTTACTTGTTTTAAAACTCTTGGATGCAGGTCTTCAAGTCAGAGCAATTAGTCTGCTTTTTGTCCCATTATTTTGTTGCATACTTTGTCCCTCATAATAGAAGTTGTTACCCTGAGCAGCGAACATTTCTGCAGATGTGGTCACTATGGACCACACTGATGTTCACATCTCCCACATACTACAGCTCTCATGCATCACCTGCTTAGCCATCTCTATTCTATGCCATGAATCAATTTGGATACTTAATGCTTCAAAAGTGAATTTCTTAACTGCATATTCAGCTGTAAAAATGTTTCCTGATTTAAACCACTTTTTACTCAAAAGAGACTCAGCAGAAATACCTATTAGCATTCCTGTGATGTCACATTTCAGCTCTCACAAGTAGAAACAAGTGGAAGGAGTTGTCTGTTATTGGTTTTTATCTCTCATAGCCGCTACCCTTCTGCTATTCTTCATGAATCTGCTGTCCCTGTGCTCACTTGCTCTGTTTCAGAAGCTACTGACCCCACTTTTTATGAAACCACTGTTTTCTCTTTCTCTCTCACGTCCTTTCAAAATTGCCGCCCCTGCTCTCTCAAATGAGCAAAAGTAAATTTAAGGCTGGCATCAGGAAATGTTTCATCTCATAAAGAATGATGATTTGGAGATGCCAGTGTTGGACTGGGGTGTACAAAGTTAAAAATCACAACACCAGGTTCTAGTCCAACAGGTTTATTTGGAAACGCTACCTTTCAGAGCGCTGGTCCTTCATCAGGTGGTTGTCACCTGATGAAGGAGCAGCGCTCAGAAAGCTAATGTTTCCAAGTAAACCTGTTGAACTATAATCTGGTGTTGTGTGTTTTTTAATAAAGAATGATGACAATGAGAACAGTGGAGGCAAAAATCTTACCCTTCCTTTAAAGAAATGATTGAATTCTGAAATAGAGTTTAATTAAGAAACTTTCTGCAGCAAAACATTAACACGAGCCAAATAGCATATCTAATTTGTAGGATTTTGTGATTTTGTGCTGTATATCGCAAAGTTATTGCCTTCAAGCGTGGAATGCAAAAGGGAAAAAAATGAAAGCTGTATTACTAATACTCAGTAACCGTGGATTTAGGATAATAAAGAAGCATGAAATGTCAAGTTCAAATGCAGTTATACAGAGGATTCCCTTTCTAACTGCTTCAGTCTGATTGGCGGCACAGATGAGCAAACTTGGAGTTCTACAAGAAAAGAAATAACTAGAATACATGCAATATCTTGGATTATTTACATTTGTTCTTGTTCTTCAAACAATGATTTCCTTATATATGAAAGCCATTTGTGGCATCATGATAGAATGGAAGTTAAGTGCAGGAACAATCAAGCTGAAACAGGCAAAGTCCCTCCCATTGTCAGGAGAACGATGGTGATTTTGTGTTTTTGTGAAGAAAGCAGTTCCTGAGCGACAATTTTAATTCGTGTGAAGCCACAAATCCAAATGACAAACCCAAGTTAATCTGAGTTTAATTAGGCAGAGATAAAGATGAGCACATGCCGTTTCAAAACTGAATAAGCTTGCCTACTAATTTATGGTCAAAACTTCGCACCAATTGTCAGTTTGTCAATTGTCGGTAAAAATAAGCACAACTATTTCAACTGATCGAACTTAGATTTTGACGGCCTTGGGTCAGTTGAAATTGAACCAAATGTCCAAATGTCAGCGGAGTTATTCCACCAGAACATTTCTTTTAAAATAGCTTTTGTGGTCTACAGCAATACCGTTATGAATGACAGCTGCATCGTTTAGCTTTCTAACAACACAAAATTTATTACTAACTCAGATATATATAACAATATAATGGATCATTCTGGCATTTTTAAAATATAATACTGAGAATCAAATATTGCTTTTCAGACATATAATTGTATTGGAATGATAATTTTTCAATTAGTAAACTCAAACATATTGTTTTGAACAGATTTTGCATACACTGCTGCAGAAAATAAGCTTCATGTGAATGCTTAGTAATGGACTAGAATGAAGAAAAACTGACAAGTGATGATATTTAACAGAAAAATAATTCAATCAAAAACAGTCTAAGAGAATCAACCTATCGTGTTATAACTCAGCTCCTCAATGAACACCAACAGAATAATAAAAAAATCAGAACAGTAAACCTGCTGCCAGCTATTAGCTTCTTTATTCTGTTCAAAGTTTTCCTGGTTTCTCACAAGCTATTATCTCAAGTCCAATGTCACTCATCTCATCATTCCCCTGAAGGGAAAGAAATGTTGCATTTAACATTATTCCTATGTGTCTCTGGACTATCCCAAAGCACTTTGCAGTGAATGGAATATTTTCAAAGTGTCTGTTGTCACTGAAACTGTGTTTAATTGTTTTGGAGTCAAACAGAAATGGACCTGTGCCTCCTATGATCAGGAGTGCACCATTTACTGCCCATGACCTAGTTACATTGTCAGCAGATCTGAACAGCGAACTCTTGCAACATGTACTGGACAATAAATATTTCATGTTTGTTCAAGTGAGACTAATGAAAGTACAACATACTTACTCTGAACAACAAGTCTCAATCTCTAACTAAACTGCTGACCTCACAATTTCAAGTGATTCTTTTTCTGGGAAAAGAGAGAAAAAGATAGGCAGAAGGAGAGATTCTTCTATTGTTCACCTTAACCCTGTCTTGGGACACCATATATTTAATGAATGAATTCATCCTCATAGAATATCCCACCAGTGCTGGCTGATGAAAAAGAAAATGACTAATTGGTGACCCAGGCTACTTCACAAGAATGGATCATTTTCTTTATCTGAATGACTGGGATTTTCCAATTCTTCCAAAGCAAGAGTGACTTCTTTAAATAAGCAGGACAGGCATTCCTGGGTTCTGTCTTTACGTCTGCTCGCAAATTGTTTGTACACAAGTTGGAACATAACGCAGGACAATGTAAGGGACCTGTGCATAAGTACAGAAATGTTTACACGTTGAAACTTTAAAGTTGCACCTCTATATGAAACTGAGTTCATGAGTATTAATGTTCATAAGTTGGATGTTTTGTAAATCGGGGATCCTCTGCCATGCCTATTCTGTTAAAAATCACACAACAACAGGTTATAGTCCTAGCTTTCAAAGTACTGCTCTTTCTTCAAGTGGTCTTTCTTTACAACCACCTGTTGAGAGGGCAGCATTCCAAATGCTAGTATTCCAAATTGCACTGTTGGACTATTTTTAATTTTGTATATACCAGTCCAACACCGGCTCCTCCAGATCATATCTACTCTGCTTCAACTATGATCCCATATCCCTAAAGAAATTTGGCTAATTTTTTTTTGCAGAAAAAAATATTACAAATTAATAAACTTCACACAGTGTAAACTATTTTTGATAATTTAAATCAATAGGCAGAACATTGGTTGGGCTGCACGCAAGTACATAGTGCTCTGTGTCTGTTACTCACATGTACATGGTTGGGGTCTTGAAGACAAGAGCTGATTCTCAAATGTCAGCTGTAATAGTGGCCATTTTCTAAACTGGAGAAACGGTCCTTTACCGTAGTCCAGTGCATGAACACGACCATACTCTTGAGCCTGCTCTGCCTTTCAGAAGTAACACGGCTGATCTGAAACTCCTGACATTCACCTTCCTGTCTGACATAACTCCACAGAGGCTGGGGGCTGTCACCCCCACATGAGAAGTCCTTGACTATAGTACTATCTCATACAGAGTCAAGCATGTTATGGACCAGAGCAGACCCAGACTCCCATAATATAGTAAGGAGATAGCCTAGACCTTAACTTCTATACTTATTTAAAATGTAAAGTATGGTGTTCTAGCTGTGATTCAATTGATCCACCACTTGGCTTTAATCAAAATACACTTTATTCTTATGACACAGTCAAATACAAGAAAAAGGATTGGAATAACTTTTATTCAGTTGAAATACTTAATAAAATAGGAAAATACTTAACCAGTAATTATCAATTGTTCCAATATAGGCATCCTACGGCCAAACCCATGGCAAAGCAATTTTGCAAAACAGTTAATGTTCTCATGTGCTGCCTCTCTCTAGTCCAGCAGAATGAAATACTGAAAGATATAGTCTCCTTTTTATTACAAAGAGGAAACCTCATGTCTAAGATTCGAGCAGCAGAGGATTCTAGCAGCAGCAGCAGAAACCTTCTCACTAACGAACTGAAAGCAAAATTAGAAACCTTCCTGGGTCTGTGTGAACCCTGATCTCCGCACTCCCCAGCTCATGGAAACAAAAATATCAAGGGATACCTCCACGTGGTTACCAACTGCCTGCCTGAAGCAGACATCCTGGCATCAGTCTGGCAACACCCCTCTACAAGACAAACAGCACAGAACACATTTTTCTTTAAAGGCACAATACTGTCACAGGCACTAGATTGTCAGAATCCTGAATACTCGCATTTTTCATTTCAGCCAGGGGTCACCAATTACATCAGATTCATAGCCCCAATCAGGGAACCTACATTGTATGTGGTCCAGCTGGCTGACCATGTTAGAATCATGACATTGTCCTTTCCTTATATCCCTTGACTCTTCTACTGATCAACAATCTATTTCATCCTTAAATAGACATAAAGATCTGACCCCAAGGCTCTCTGTGGCAAGGAGTTCCAAAGACTTACAACTCACTGAGAGAAGAAATTCCTCCTCATCTCAGTCTTAAATTGGTGCCCTTTTATTTTGAGACTATACTCTCTATTCCTAGACTCTCTCATGTGGGAAAACATCCTCTCAGCATTTATTCTATCTGGTCCCTTATAAGTCTGACATGTGCAAATGAGATCACCTTTCATTCTTCGAAAATCCAGTGAGTGTGGTCCCAATGTGCCTAATCTTCACTAATAAGACAATCCCTCCATCCCAGGGATCATCCTAGTGAACCTTCTCTGAAATGCCTCCAATGAAATTGTATATTTTCTTAAAACAAATAGTAAAATGTTCCTCAAACGTATTAATCATAAAAGATTAGTGAAAGAATTGTGCCCAGAAAGAACAGGCAGGGTAAGCTGCTCAGTGAAGCAAGGGGTATGGCAGAGGTAATAAATGAGTATTTTATTTCTGTTGTTATCAAATTCGAAAATGGTGACAATAGCCCAGTTGAACATATGGGTATTGGGAAACTGAGCTGTATAGTGATAGATATAGCAGAGGTGCTTAAAAAAGCGTGCATCACTTCGGGTTGAGAAGTCCCCAGGCCCGGATGGAATGCAACCTAGTTTGCTGAGAGAGGGGAGGGGAGAAAATTGCAGAGTTGTTGACAGAAATCTTTCGGCCTTTTTGCACCACAGGATTAGTCCCAGCGACTGCAGGATTGCAAATGGAACATTGTTATACAAGAAAGGGAATAAGGTAAATACACACTTTGAGAAAAATAAGTTAATATTTGACAGTGAATGTGGCATTGTCATAGGCAGATCATGTTTGACAAATTTAATTGAGGTTTTTTGGCAAGGTTACACAGGCATGGATGAGGCTAATGCTGTGGATGTTGTATATTTGAACTCTCAGAAAGCATTTGATGCAGTGTCACACTGCAGGTTAGTTAGCAAATTAAAAATGTTTGGGATTGATGGGTACTTGGCAGTACGGATTAGAAGTTGGTTAAATGATTGGAAGTTGGAAATAGAAGGCAGGTATATCTGGTCATTTCCAAACTGGAGAGGAGTTGAAAGTAATGTTGGGACTTTGCTTTTTCTAATTTAAATAACAATTTGGAGATCGCAGTTGAGGGTGAAATCTCTTTGATGCTGAGCTAAGGAGAATCAAGAATTATGAGGATGATGCTAAGCAACTTCAAAGGGACATTGACAATTTGGCCAAATAAATAGACACCTAGCTGATAAATTTCAATGTAAAGAAAGGTGAGGTAATGCATTTGGTAGAAGAAATATGGAGAGACAATACAATGGTACAACTTTGAGGGGAGGGAATGAACAGAGGGACCTCAGGATTCAATTGTATAGTTCTCTGAAGGTGGCCAGGCAAAATTAAACTGATTGTTAAGAAGGCTTAGTGAATTCTTGGACTTATCAATAGAGGCTTAGAGTAAAAAAAACAAGGAAGGAATGTTATATTTCTATAAATCATTGGTCAGGCCACATTTGGAGTTTTGTGTTCAGTTCCATGCACTGTATTTAAAGAACGATTTTAAAGTCCTGGAGAGAGTTCAAAGGAGATTTACTGGAATGATCCGAGGCATGAAGGATTTTAGATACAAAGAAAGATTAGAGACATTGGATTTACCCTCCTTGGAGCAGAGAAGATTAAGAGGTGACCTTATGGAGGTGTTGAATATTATGACAAAGTAAAGAAGGATATTCTGTTTCCACTAGTCAGTTTGTCAGTGACTAGGGATCACAGTTTCAAGATTGTTAGCAAGAGTATGATGAGGAGAAACATCTTTACTAAGAGCATTGTGAGGATTTGGAATACGCTGCTTGGGAGAGTGGTGGAGGCGGATTCCATAGGACGTTTCAAAAGAGAGTTGGGTATAGATTTGAAAGTGATGCATTTAGAGGTCAACAGAGATAAGGTGGAGAATGAGACTAGCTGGATTGTTTTTTGTGAGTCAGTACAGACACAATGGGCTGTACTGTGAAACTCTACAATGCTATAATGTATTCTGCGTCTTATAACAAATACAAAATGAAACTCTTAAGAATTCTTAATAGAAGTTTGAATGATAAAGGTCTAGAGTTTTAGCTTCAAGCAGCTGCAATTAACTGTTATGTGAAAGTGCAGGTAAGTGAGAAGGTTAAAGTGCTGAGCACCAATGTAAAGGCTTCCTTACACTGGCCTTGATCAAAACATATGCTTTATGTCAGACAACTATCTAAATGATAATCGTTTTTCAACAGAGTGGCAATCAATATTCACATCTTTCACCTGATTTGATGGAAGGATAAAGAATCCAACCGTCCTTTCCCATGTGATTGGGAATTCATTGGATCAAGCCAGAAATAAAGCCTTGTGGAACATTAATATGGCAGTTGACTATTGGAGTCTTTAGTGATTGTGAAGGTAAGAGAGAATGAGTTGCAGTCTCTGGCCAGAAGTATAATTCTAACTGAGGGCATAAAAGCTAAAACAAAGAATTTGCTGCTGCCAGAACTTCATTTAACATGAGCCTGTTCATTAGCATTTTTAAAATTCAAGTGAAAAGGTATGATGTGAAAGAGTTTATAATTTTATGATGGTTAGAATCTCTCTCTTCCTCCCTACACACATTACCCCATATCAGTTGAGAACAGATTGGATTCGGCGGTGAAGTATCCTTGATTAAATAGCCAGCCAGCTGTCTTTGTCTTAGCTTTGCAAAGAAGGCAGAGATGATCGAACTGAATCAATACGCCAAGCTGAATATTGGAATTTAGATTAATATAGCAGCAAGTTCTATCTGTGATCCTGACGTGAAATGTCACATTTTGCTTGTCACAGCTTTCAAAGATTTTGCTGCATAGATGAAGATTTCCATGTGTATATGACAAGCTATCATTAAGATTTAAATCAGGGAACTTACTGGCCTTATCAGAGGAAGCAGACCCACTTTCAATACATTGTTTTATATTCTGTCAGGTATAACTGTTGTTATTTCATCTTGCATTCAATGCTTACACGTAGATTCAAATTTTATGCTTTTAAATGCAAATTATATACCGTTCCTCACGTTTCAAACACCTATAACAACAAAGTGCATTGGATGTGTTACTTGTTCCCTTTGTATTGCAGGTGAAGAAAAAAAACTCTCCTCTGTGTAAAATGACAGTCTTTATTTTCTCATTTCTCATGTTCTGCTTTGCTCTGATCACCAATGCTATAGTCCACCTCATCTTAAAATTGGCTTCAGCAGTGAGATGGTGGAGTGGTGATACTGGAAGCAATGTGGAGGCCCATGCCAAAGCACTTCAAATCACACTTTCGTAGCTGGGGGAGTTTAAATCCAATCAATAAAACTGGGATTTGAAAATGAATCTCAGAAATGGCGCTTATGACTTGACTGCCATCAAAACCTACCTGGTTTGCTAATGTCCAAAACAAAAGAACCAGGAGAAGGAATAGGCAATTCAGCCCCATCAACCTGCCCTACCATGGCTCATCTCAATCTCACTCTCCATTATCCTTCAACCTATTACTAATTAAAGATCCTTCTATCCCCTGCTTAAACTTACTTAATGTCTCAGCATCCATTGCTCTCCGAGGCAGGGAAAATTCCAGATTTACAACTCTTTGAGAGAAGTCATTTCTCTTCGTCCCCATTTTAAATTTGGTATTACCTAACCTATACCTAAAATCTCTTTTTTATAGATTGCCCTACATGATTTAACATCATGCCTACGTCTACTTTGTCAATCCCCTTTAGCATCTTGTATATCTTAATTAGATCTCCTTTCATCGTTCTAAACTCTGAGGAATACATGCCTAAACTGCTTAGTCTCTCTTAATAAGACAAACTACTCAGTTCTACAATCAGCCTCATGAATCTCATCTGAACTGCCTCCAAAGGAATTACATCCCCCTTCAAGGAAGAGGAAAACAATTGGATACAATCCTCCAATTGCAGTTTCAGTAAAGCCTTGTGTTGCAGCAACATGTCCCGATTTTAATATCCTATTCCTTCAGTTATCAATGCCAAAATTCCACATGCCTTCTTAATTGTGTGCTGTACTAGTTTTCTGAGATTCCTGATAAAGGACACCCAGATCCCTCTGCTGAAGCTTCTCTCCGTGTAGATAATAAGTTGCCTTTCCATTCTTAGACCCAAAATGGATAATCACACACTCATCTGCATTAAATTTCATCTGCCAAACTTTGACTCAGTCATCTAAACTATCCATATAATGTGCAAATTTCTCATTTCCTCTTCATTTTAGTCTTCTCTGCAAATTTGACTATAGTACTTGCTATCCCAGCTTCCAAATTATTAATAAAGATTGAAAATATTTGGGACCATGAACTGAACCCTACGGCATTCCACTAATTATATCTTCTAGCTAGAAAAGGATCCGTTTAACTCAACTCTCTACTTTCTGTTAGTTAACTAAATCTCGATGTAAGCTAACAAATTACCCCAACCATGTATGATCTTACCCTATGTATTACATTCTTTAGGGAAAGAGATCTGCCATCTTTAATGGGCCTGCCTTCATGACTCCAAACTCTCAGCAAGGTAATTGATTCTTAAATACTCTGGCCACTTGATTCAAAGGTTATTAGGGATGGGTAGTAAATGTGGTCTAACCAACAGCATTCATATCCCTTGAAAGAATACAGAAAAATAAAGCAAATTACATAGGAACCTTTCAACTTTGTAATTCTTTCCTGAAACCACTTCACAACATTCACTTTCCTTGCCACGCTTGTAAGTCCCCTCAATCCTTTCCTGTAATTGTATCTTAATCACCTCTCTCAGACTCCCCCCCCCCCCCCCCCCCCCCCCTCCCCCCCTATATCTTGCTCACTGCTGCTCTGGAAAGCATCTGAAAAGGTATTACTTAAGTCTATTTCCAGGAGATTCATTCAATGAATCAAACTACACTCAGTCATTCAATGAAATAAACTGCATGTGTTAATACAATGAGTAGAGCCCATCATTTGTCAAGAAATATACCAGTAACTATAGAAATTTCCCTGATCTAGTTCTCCTTGAAGTCACTACAGTACATTTATTGTAATGATGCTGACAAACATGTGTACAGTACTGTCATTATTCCATCTTCGTCCTGACAGTTTCTGTTATCCCTTTTACCTAGCATGCAAAGCTTCTTTATTAGCCAGATTATAATTTTGACTAACATAGGATTCAGTCTCTACTATTGTCTGGGAGAAAAAGTTCCTCCTCATCTGACTTAAATTGGAACAGAACATACATTCAAGCTGCCATGATTAAATAGTGTAAGGAATGATGATCAACTCATTTTTGTAACTGTTTCATTCCATTTCAACAAATATCTTTCTTTTCATTTATAAAATGTAGGTATCATGCTTCCATTAAAGCTAACTGTATCAAAAATGAAATGGGGGAGTTCCAAAGTAGCTTTATTATCAATTAGCCCAAAAGAATTACAAAAACACATCGAACACATGTACAAACCCAGGTAATAATCTTAAAAGGAGTAGGAGGGATGTCTAATAGAGAGAAGAAGGAAGAGGAAATTGCAATTTAAAATTTTTAGAGTCCTTGAAACATGAGAGTGAAACATGAGTGCCATGAGTTTAGTTCTTGTCTTCTTTCCTCAAGAATTATGATTGGAGCTTGCAGCTCATTTTGAATCGTTGGTGATTTGCGGATTTTGCAAGTTATTCTTTCAGCAGCTAGGTTCTGAGCTTGAGAAAAATGTAATGAGATGGACAGAAGGGTTTTCTACATCCTTGTTGTTATTAGAATGTTTTCTACATTCTATGTTGTTTTCTCTAATTTGTTGCTGACGTTAAGATACAAAATATAGTTTGACTGTACATTCCAAGTGTAGCTTCATTGTCTTTTTCAAAGTGAACACTACATAGGTGAACTTTCATCTCTACTTTGTGTAGTTATCAACATGTATGGGTGGTCCTTGAGTGGCAAGAAATGAAAACTTCTTAATGCCTCATTATCTTTCAGTATCTTTTGACTAAAATGATAGTTCTAATGCATCTGGTTTCCTGTGTTCCATCTGCCTAACCTGGGCTTGTCAGGTGATCATAGGAGCAATTTTAGGTTGGTAGTTCCATTTTTGAAACCATGTTTAGTCCATCAATATCTCAGATAAGTTAAATTATAAAAGACGCACCAAAAAAAAATCAATCTTAACAATAATCATACCAATCCTTGAGTCCAAAATTCTCTGTCAAAAGCAGGGAATCATCCTTGCAGCCTCTCTTACCCTGTCAAGGCCCCTTGGACTCCAATATATTTTAATATGTTCAGTTCCTATTCATCTAAATCCCAATGAGTATTGGACCAGCTTGTTCAAATGTTGTTGATTAAAGCACCCTTAAATTCCAGGAGCCCAATACATCTTCTTGGATACAGTAATTAAGTATCACACTTACCCATGCTCTGTAATATTGCAACAAGAATCCCCTGATTTTCTTCACTATCCCCCTTGCAATAATAGCCAACAAATAATTTGCTTTTATAATTACTTATAGTAAACTGCACACCAACATGAATGTGTTGCACTGGGCGGCATAGAAATTGCGGTTCAAAACATTAAACAGATGAGCACAGTTAAATATTACAGCAATCATTGGGGAAGCAATGGACAATCTATTTTGCCAGACGGTGATAATTGCTAGCTTTGTTTGTTAATGGGATCCACCGGGTGTTTTTGTGTCACAATTTAAAAAATAATTACTTGGTGGTACAGAACTGAAACAAGAGGTCAAAAGCCTTCATCTTTCCATCATCTGGACTTAGAGGCAAGAAACAGATTTGGAAGAAAGGGACACCAAAGCTGAGAAAGAGATTGCCGATTGGTTGGGCCATTGTTAGAATGGCAATGTACCAAGAACAGCTGTCAACCTTAGTCCTCAGATCAGATGGGTAAAGATTGATTAGTCAGGATCTTGTTACGGAAATGCAGCAGAGATGTGCATTCTCCCTGCCCCTTTCCTTCATGAATTATGTGATGGGCTTACAAATCCTCTTGCCAACACATTTTTTTTAAAAAAGGCTCTGTGTATTAATAGATCTAGTTTCTGGCATACGCAAAGTGCGATATATTTTCACATGCTGCATCTTCATCAAATGATGGTCCAATTTATCAGCGTACAATGAAATTTCAAAGAGTTCTTGTGGTCCAGTTGTAGTCTACCTACCTCCCAATCAGAAAACTCAATTCAAGCCCTACCTGCTGTAGAGATGTGTTGTAACATATCTGAACAGCTTGATTTAAAGAAAAGGTTTCTAGCCTTCCACTGCTACCAAAGCACTATTGTATATACATGGACTGAGTCAAACACATGACATTACCCTTTGAAAAATGTTCTTTTATATTCTCCTTTGATGTTTCAGTTGGTAACCGTGGTTCATAATTAAGCAAACTAATTTCACAGAATTCCAGTCTACATTGAGGTAACTGGTCTCTCCCAGAAAGATATGAATGTTTCTGACATTGGGGCTTGCATCCCTCTGTTAACAGGTGAGGACAACTGGCCTATTTTCCCATTCTTTGACTTGGAATTTCCAGGGTGATGGCGTCGCTTCCACCAGCCAAAATGTCAGGAGCATCCCTTTCTCAGTTGATCATAGAAGTTCTGATCTATTTTCCATTCCTTAGGTAGTTCGTACCTGCTCTAGGGTTTTGGCCCCTCAAAGGGATGAAATGCTCTCCCCAACACGTGTTGGCTAATCAGATGGCCAGTAGATTTTCAGTTGCAGCAGTAACTCTGGGAGCTATGGTCAATGTCATTTCTGTAGGTGGTCTGGTCCAATCTCATAGATTGCATATGAGGATAGATTCGTCAGAATGTACAGGGGTCAATAGGCAGGGAGGTCAGTCAAGACATTGAGATGGTCCCTGCTGCCTAGTTGGCCCTCTGTGAGTTAGAATATGTCACAGAGTCATAGAGTCACACAGATGTACAGCATGGAAACAGACCCTTAGGTCCAACCCGTCCATGCCGACCAGATATCCTAACCCAATCTAGTCCCACTTGCCAGTACCCGGCCCATATCCCTCCAAAACCATCCTATTCACATACCCATCCAAATGCCTCTTAAATGTTGCAATTGTACCAGCCTCCACCACTTCCTCTGGCAGCTCATTCCATACACCTACCACACTCTGTGTGAAAAAGTTGTCCCGTAGGTCTCTTTTATATCTTTCCCATCTCACCCTAAACCTATGCCCTCTAGTTCTGGATTCCCTGACCCCAGGGAAAAGACTTTGACTATTTACCCTACCAATGGGGAATATAAACAGAAATTGCTGGAGGAAGTGAGCAGGTCTGGCAGCGTCTGTGGAAAGAAAGCAGGGTTAATGTTTTCAGTCCAGTGATTCTTCATCAGAACTAGCAGTAACTAGGAAAATCTGGGATATACTCTGAAGGTGTGTGGAGTGGGGATGGGTGTTAAAAGAGTGTAAGGAGAGGTGGAGACAGACATGAGGAATTTTTACAATTTTTTAAACATTTAACTTTTGTGATGACTCTTGCAATAGTGATCTTCATTTTCAATGTTTTAGCCCAGTGAGTCATAACACTTGCCCAGTGGTATTACCACAATTCTAACATCTCACCTTTTTCCTCATAATAGTCCCACATCTTTGAGATAACTACTAATCTGGTTTCGCTCCCTTCCCCTCTCTCCATAGCCCTTTAAATTCTTTCCCATCTTCATATATCCAATTCCATTCTGAATGCTATTACTGAATCTGTTTCCTTCAGGCTACTGCTTTCCAGATGATGCTAACTTGCTGAGTAAAAGAAAAATTATCATCCTCCCTCTGGCACTTCTTGCCAAAATGCACATTTTCATTTTGTTTGTTTTTAATGTTCATCTTGTGCAGTTTGTCACACATTGTCACTGTCAAACTACTTAATCAACAATCAACCAGTACTCAGTTTTTTTTTAAAAAACACGTTTAAAAATCATAAAAATATCTGCAGATTTGCTGTGAAGTTTGAAGGGCTGCAGATCGAGGAATCAATTGCTGTAAATGCAGTTTCCACATCTGTCTCCTTTGTCATGGATTTATACTGATACAATCTGCTTGCTTCCTTTTCTATCTGGTTGTTTTAGACAAAGTATTGACTGGGGTCTGTTTTTTCAGCTGTGTCTGCAAAAAGGTGGACAGAAGGTAGATGAAGGGCACAAACAAGAGAGACAGAATGAGCCGGATTTAAAGGTGAAAGCATTAAAAAAGCATGGCCATTGTTGAAAGGATGTTTTGTATTAGACTGTCATGAAAGTAATATTCTGAGTTTGATGCTTTGTCTTAAATAAGATACATTCAAAGCTTTTTAGGTTTCTATATCCGATGAGATGAGGGTTCTCAAAGTTCACAGGTTTTAAAAGTAAATATGTAAAAACTTTTATTTTACACGTATTGAATGATGTGACAAAGAAAATCAAAATTCCACTTCATTATAATAAACAAGCAAGATCTATTATTAATCTTTCAAGACATCAGTAAGAGAGAGGGAGAGAGTGTCTGAGAAAGAGAACAGCAATTAATTTTCCATTTTAAAAACATGTTTCCAGAAATTCTCCTCAAGATTTGTGATGAAAATGTTATGTAACAGAAACATTTGTAATATCCACAGCATTACGTTTAAAAGGTGAAGTGATCTGAACTTTAAGCTTTCACATTATAATCATTTGAATGGAAAATAATGGAAAGGATGACCAAACAATGCTTGAAAAGGACAGATTAAGATTTTCCTTTCACTTCTAGATGATCCAGTTGTGACAGCATCACATTTTTGCTCATCTCAGATCTTTTCAGTCCTTCAGTACATGTGAGGGAGTATTGGTACATTCTGATAACATTCCAGTGGGAAATAAACTGCAAATGTTACTGTTTTCCTTTTAGGATTGACTTCCAATCAAACTGTTTTGTGAACTGTCTTCTGCAATGTTAATCACATTGAAGTTCATTTTCAAATGTCACATACTGGTGACCACAATGAATGAAAACTTGAGTGTAATTGAATCATCAAAAAGAGAATATTGCTTTGTTACACGGAATGTTATTGCAGTTACATCTGTCATATATATTCTATTAATAGATAAAACAATTTTAATGCCTTTTTCAGAACATTCATATTAGGTGCATTTTAAACGTAGCCAGTACAATTTCTCCAGCATAAGAGAAATACTGAAAGGATTTAAATGTTTATTTTTCAATATTCTAACCTGAAAAAAACTTTCTTGATCTTTGTCAAGCAGGAACATTTTATCCTGATTTACTCTGTTCAATCCTCTAATGATTTTAAACACTTCAAGACAATCACTTTTTAATCTCTCTCCTCAAGGAAGATAGTCTTAGCATCTCCAATTTAACTTCATAATTGAAGTTATTCATTGCTCTATTATGTACCTCTAAGGTAGCATGCTGGAAATGAAGACCTAATATTCTAACAGTGGTCAGAAAAGTTAGTGATTTTATAAAATATGCAGTATTCCCTAATTAATGTGTCTTTTACACTCAACATGGACGAGATTAATATACTTAGCAAGCATTTCCATTTATAGAGTCATAGAGTCATAGAGATGTACAGCATGGAAACAGACTCTTCGGTCCAACCCGTCCATGCCGACCAGATATCCCAACCTAATCTAGTCCCACCAGCCAGCACCTGGCCTAAATCCCTCCAAACCTTCTTACCCATCAAAATGCCTTTTAAATGTTGCAATTGTACCAGCCCCCACCACTTCCTCTGGCAGCTCATTCCATAACAAGTACCACCCTCTGCATGAAAAAGTTGCCCTTAAGTCCCTTTTATATCTTTCCCCTCTCACCCCAAACCTATGCTCTCTAGTTCTGGACTCCCCGACCCCAGGGAAAAGACTTTGTCTATTTACTCAATCCATGCCCCGCATGATTTTGTAAATCTCTATAATGTCACCCCTCAGCCTCCAATGCTCCAGGGAAAGCAGCCCCAGCCTGTTCAGTCTCTCTCTATAGCTCAACTCCTCCAACCGTGGTAACATCTTTGTAAATCTTTTCTGAACCCTTTCGAGTTTCACAACACCTTTCCGATAGGAAGGAGACCAGAATTGCACGCAATATTCTAACAGTGGCCTGTACAGCTGCAACATGACCTCCCAACTCCTGTACTCAATACTCTGACCAAAAAAGGAAAGCATACCAAATGCCTTCTTCACTATCCTATCTACCTGCAATTCCACTTTCAAGGAGCTTTGAACCTGCACTCCAAGGTCTCTTTGTTCAGCAACACTCCCTAGGAACTTACCATTAAGTGTATAAGTCCTGCTAAGATTTGCTTTCCCAAAATGCAGCACCTCACATTTATCTGAATTAAACTCCATCTGCCACTTCTCAGCCCATTGTTCCATGTGATCAAGACCCTGTTGTAATCTGAGGTAACCTTCTTTACTGTCCACTACACCTCCAATTTTGGTTTCATCTGCAAACCTACTAACTCTACCTCTTATGCTCACATCCAAATCATTTATATAAATGATTAAAAGGAGAGGACCCAGCACCGATCCTTGTGGCACTCCACTGGTCACAGGTCTCCAGTCTGAAAAACAACCCTACACCACTACCCTCTATCTTCTACCTTTGAGCCAGTTCTGTATTCAATTGGCTAGTTCTCCCTGTATTCCATGAGATCTAACCTTGCTAACTAGTCTCCCATGGGGAATCTTGTCGAACGCTTTACTGAAATCCATATAGATCACATCTACCACTCTTCCCTCATCAATCCTCTTTGATACTTCTTCAAAAAACTCAATCAAGTTTGTGAAACATGATTTCCCATGCACAAAGCCATGTTGACTATCCCTAATCAGTCCTTGCCTTTCCAAATACATGTACATCCTGTCCCTCAAGATTCCCTCCAACAATCTGCCCACCACCGATGTTAGGCTTCTTACAAATAAATAGATTCTAACTACTGATGAACAATTATGTGTAGACATATTATTCTACTAAGTAAAACCCTATATCCATTGAAAAAACACCATCCACACATACACATCTAGACAGGCATAAAAAACATAGGTGTTATGGATGGAAGGCAAGATTAGGAAAACAGTTCAATGGTCCCTGTCCACAGGGTTTGCTGAGATTAACCTTTTTTCTAATCAGAACACTGCTTCTCAGTCTTTCAACTTTCGATACATTCACCAACAGGGTGACTGGTGAACAATTATAAAGGCACCTGACATATTCATGAAAAGTCATAGCTGCATTAATTTGAAAGGGGAAATAAACTTGCTGATCCTTCTCTCCCAGACGTCTGATGCCTTCTCTCAAACATTCATAATGCCAATTTTTTTTTTCAGCTGCCTGGGAGCTAAGCACATCGACGTTGCTAGGCAAGAGTCCTTTGTCTTCTATAACTGAAAGTAGATTAAGGGCCAATCAGCTACCTGTTTCTAGCTAAATTTACATCTGAGCACACATTTCTTTTTTTTCTAAAACCATTGAATAATTGACCAATTGCATCCATATGTTTACTTTTAAAGACTTTCTTGAAATGAATTAGTTCCAGCAGTTGTTTCAAGTTGGCAAGTCTAGCCCGTAACGTTTTTTCACACTCACATTCTGTAGAGTAGTGTTATTTTGCAATGAATGATACCCTGCATGACATTTATTTAAGTATTCTGTGTTTAGTGTGTCCCTTACACAGAATTTCATTTCAAGTATTCAGCCAATAGTGTTCTGACTACAGGTCAGAATCCTGAAATATTGTGGACACTTTTAATTCATAATTCCAAATTGTGTTTGCTGAAAAGAGAGTTGGTGCAGTGGGCATCTGGACAGAGACAGATAGAGAGAGAGTTTGAGCGAGAGAGATCCATGGAATGTTCCCAAGAAAATGCAAAGGGTGCTTCAAATAACAGTGAAAAAGGTAAGTCAAAAGAGAGAGGATATGACCTCAATACAAAGATATTGAGAAGCTGACAGCCCCTACTCAACAATAACGTATTCCCTGGAGATTATGTCCTATACAGCAGACGCACATTGTATTTTTCCCTTTGAAGACAGATAAGGACAATGATTAAAAGCCAACCTCAACTCTACTGAATTGTGCTGATGTAACTGAGTTTGTCTTGTGTTTTCTTGGAACTAAGCATTTTTATGTGGGCTAAGATATCTATTCGTCTGTGGGCTAAGGTACCTACTTGGCTGAGCATGGGTTCAAGCTTCAGCGTGCTGTGAAGGTCACAATTTGAAGAACTATCCCCTAATCACTCCTGTGTTACAAGTAAAGACACTTTCTTACTCTGAGTGCTAATAGCCAGCTGGCTAGAAATCTAGACAAAGCAAACAGGACAACGAAAGGACTTAAAACAAAAGGATGAAGGACACAGATTAAACACTCTTTAAGCGGGTTTTGAGAAGATTTGTAGCTCTGGTTGAGGTTCTGGATGTAGGTTTGCTCGCTGAACTGGAAGGTTCATTTTCAGATGTTTCGTCACCATACTAGGTAACATCTTCAGTGAGCCTCCAGACGAAGCTTTTGATGTTACCTTGTATGGTGACGAAACATCTGAAATGAATCTTTCAGTTCAGTGAGCAAACCTAGACCCAGAACATCCTTAAAACCTAAACAATAGTATTAATCACAGAATCTTTAGTCAGGCTTCCTACTCATGCTCTGTCACCAACCACCTTCCCTGCCCACTAGGTCAGAAACTTTGGAGTCTTGGGAGTTTAAGCTTAACACTGAGGAAAATACAATTTTGAACTGCAGTTGGCTAACTCGAATTCAGCCAGTGGTCAGGGACAGGAGGGTGTGGCTGTGAGTGAGGCAGGTAGAGGGATCCAGGAGGTAGAGTTACAGGAGCCTCAGCCAACAGGTTCAAGAATTTTTCTCCCTCTGTGGATGGGAAAGGGGCCTGCAGGGAGGATGAGCCAACTGACCGCAGCACCGTGGTACAGGGAGCCATTCAAGAGTGGGGAGAGAAGAGAAAAGTTGTTGTAATTGGAAATAGTACTTTTAGAGGCATAGACACTGTCCTCTGTGACCAAGAGTGAGAGTCCCTAAGGTATTTGTGGAATGTCTACAAGATGGTTTTGTGAAGCAGCTTGTGGTGGAGCCCACTAGGGAACAGACAATACTGGATTCAGTTGTGCAATGAGGCAGACTTGATAAGATGAGGGAATCACTAGGAGGCAGTGATCATAATATGATTGAATTTACTAAGGTTGTGTAACCTGCTTGGTCTTTGGGATATCTCATCTGGGCTGCAGAGGAACTTGGAGTGGGAGGGAAAGATCCAATGATCGTGGTCCAAGTAGGTACCAGTGATACAGGTAAAACTAGGACAGAGGTTCTGCTAAGGGAGTATGAACAGCGAGGAGCTATATTAAAAAGCAGAACCAAAAAGGTAATGATCTCTGGATTACTACCTGAGGCATAAAGTAATTGGCACAGGGTCAATAGGGTTAAGTAGGTAAATGTATGGCTCAATGATTGGTGTAAGAGAAATGGGTTTAAATTCATGGGACGTTTGAACCAGTACTGGGGAAGAAGGGACCTGTTCCGATGGGACGATCTTCATCTGAACCGTGCTGGGACCAGAGTCCTAGTGAATCACATAACTAGGGCTGTGGACAGGGCTTTAAACTAATTGGGGGTTGGGGGTTGGCAGGGGGGAGGGGAGCTGGTGGGGGTGTTGGGGAAGGGTTCAGTATGAGGGGAAATTAGAAAACATGAATCAAAGGAGAGGTAAGAGTGTAGAACTCAGAAGAGGTTGTTAAAATTTCCAGCACAGACACAGATAGGACAGAGTGTATGGGAAGGGTTAGCAACCAAACTTCAAGCACACTGGACCAAAGAGTGACAATGGGATGATGGACAGTTAACACAGGATTGAAGGTGTTATACCTGAATGCACACAGTATAAGGAATAAGGTAAATGAGTTTGTGGCGCAGGTATGTTGTGGTGGACATCACAGAGATATGGCTGCAAGAGGTTCATGATCGGGAGCTTAATATTGAAAGAGATACAATCTGTCAAAAAGATAGGTGGGGGACAGAGAGTATTACCTTATTAGTAAGAAATGAAATTAAATCAATAGTAAGAAATAAAGTAGGGTCAGATGATGTAGAATCTGTGTAAGTAGAATTGAGAAACTGCAAAGGTAAAAAACTCATAGCTGGAGTTATGTACAGGCCTCCAAACAGTAGTCAGGTGCCGGGGCGCAAGATTCACCAGGAAATATGTGTTGGAAAGGCAAAGTTACGGTGATAGTGGGGGATTTCAATATGCAGGCGGACTGGGAACATCAGGTTGGTAGTGGATTGCAAGAAAAAGGCATTTGTGGAATGTCTACAAGATGGTTTTGTGAAGCAGCTTGTGGTGGAGCCCACTAGGGAACAGACAATACTGGATTCAGTTGTGCAATGAGGCAGACTTGATAAGATGAGGGAATCACTAGGAGGTAGTGATCATAATATGATTGAATTTACTCGGCAATTTGAAAGGGAGAAGTTAGAATCAGAGATAATGGTATTACAGCTGAATAAAGGCAACTACAGGAGGCATGAGGGAGGAGCTGGGTAGAATTGACTGGGAGGGGAGCCTAGCAGGCAAGACAGTGGAACAGCAATGGCAGGGGTTTCTGGGAGTAATTCAGGAGACACAGCAGAGAATCATCCCGAGGAAAAGGAAGCATGGTACAGGGAGGATGAAGCAACCATGGCTGACTAAGGAAGTTAGGGATAGCATAACAGCAAAAGAGAAAGCATATAATGTGGTGAAGGACAGTGGGAAGCCTGAGGATTGAGAAGCTTTCAAAGACCAATGGCAGGCAATAAAAAAATGAAATAAGGATGGAGAAGATTAACTATGAGTGTAAGCTAACCAGTAACACAAAGGAAAACTGTAAGAGTTTCTTTCAATATATAAAGGGCAAAAGAGAGGCAAAAGTGGACACTGAGCTGTTGGAAAATGATGCTTGAGAGATAGCAGTGGGGAACTAGCAAACGGTAGAGGAGCTGAATAAATACTTTGTGTCTATCTTCACAGAACCCAAAAATTCAAAAGAGTGAGGAGCAAAGTTGTGTATAGTGGCCATCACCAAGTAGAAGGTGCTAGAAAAACTGAATAGCCTAAAGGCTGGAGCAAATGGACTATATCCCAGGGTCTATGGGAAATGGCTGTAGAGATAATGGAAGAGTTAGTGATTTTCTAGGAATCATTAGAATCAGGGAGGAAAATCAATAACATGACACCCCTGTTTATACAGGGAGTAAGGCAATATGGAAAATTGCAGACAGATTAGCCTAATCTCATGGGTAAGATCCTGTAATCCAGTGTGAAGGATGATATTTCTGAATACTAGGAATTGCATGGTCAAATAGGGCAAAATCAGCATGGTTTCCTCAAGGGGAGGTCATGCCTGACAAATCTGCTAGAATACTTTGAGGAACTAATGAGCAGGTTATACCAAGGAAAGCCAATGGATGTTATCTATCTGGGCTTCAAGAAGGCCTTTGGCAAGGTGCTGAACAAGAAGCTGCTGAATAAGATAAGGGCCCATGGTGTTAGAAGCAAGGTGCTAAGATGGATAGAAACTTGGCTGTCTGGCAGAAAGCAGAGAGTGGGGATAAAAAGGTTCCTCTCAGGATGGCAGCCAGTGACAAGTGGTGTTCCGCAAGGCTCAGTGTTGGGACCACAACTTTCCACTTTATACATTAACGATCTGGATGAAGGAACTGAGGGTGTTCTGGATAAATTTGCATATGATACAAAGATAGGTAGAGGGATAGGTAGCATTGAGGAGGCAGGGAGGCTGCAAAAGGATTTGACTGGTTAGCAGAGTGGGCAAAGAAGGGGCAGATGCAGTACAATGTGGGAAAATGTGAGATCATGCTCTTTGGTCAACAGAATAGAGGCATGGACTATTTTCTAAATGAGGAGAAAATTCAGAAGTCTGAAGTGCAAAGAGACTTGGGAGTTCTAGTCTAGAATACTCTCAAGGTAAACCTGCAGGTTGAGTCAGCAGTTAGGAAGGCAAATGCAATGATGGCATTTAATTTGAAAAGGCTTGAATATTAAATGAGGGATGTACTTCTGAAGCTCTATAAGGCTCTGGTAAAGCCACATTTGGAGTATTGTGAGCAGATTTGGGCCCCATAACTCAAGAAAGATATACTGGCCCTGGAGGTTCATGAGAACGGTTACAAGAATGAAAAGCTGAATATATGAGGAACATTTGAAGACTCTGGGTCTATACTCGTTGGAGTTTAGAAGGATGGGGGGACTTATAATTGAAACATACAGAATAGATGTTGGAAACATGTTTCCATTGGTGGGAGAGACGAGGACTTGAGGGCGCAGCCTTGGAGTAAAGGGAAGATCTTTTAGAACAGATATAAGGAGAAACTTCTTCAGTCAGAGAGTGGTGAATCTATGGAATTCATTGCCACAGCAAGATGTGGAAGCCAGGTCATTGAGCATATTTAAGACTGAGATGGATAGGTTCTTGAGTATCATAGGGATCAAGGAAAATGTGGAAGAATGGGGCTGAGAAACTGATCAGCCATGAATGAATAGCAGAGCAGACTCGATGGGCTGACTGGCCTAATTTCTGCTCATATACCTTATGGTCTTATCATCTTATGGTTCCTGCTTCTCATACCAGTACCTGGATGATGACTTTGGACTGTGTAGGACTTCTGGATTGAGTTTGCTGATGTGGTAGGATGTGTAGTCGGCAAGTACTTGGTTTTCCTTATTTCCTGCTGGCTTTGTGGGCCCAGTTTTCACCTCAGGATGTGTCTGAGGCCTTGTAGTGTTGGTTGGGTCTGTAGGGTTTGGGTCTCATTTCTTAGGTCTGCTGATCTTTTCAGTTGCTGTTTGTTCCCCTGGTTTCGAAGAGGCCTGTGTTGGTAGTTCTTGGAATTGCTGTTGGAATTGCCAAGATCTACCCCTTGCAGAGGTAGATCTTGGCAATAACCGCTGGAATTAGCTGTTGGAATTCTTCTTCTGGAGATAGCTGCATGGAATTCCTCTTGGGGAACAGTTCATTTGAATGCCTCCTGGGTTTAGCTGTGGAACCGCCTTCGGTAAGGTCAGGCCTGCAATTAAACTGATCGTGGGCTCCAAATTTGAACTTGCCATTGCGTTTCTGGTGTTCCATTTGAAATCATTTGGTTTCTTGCTCGTTAAAAGTATGTATGAATGGATTTTGATTGAAGTTGAACGTTCAGTATCTGTGTAGGCCCCATACTGTCTGTGCTGAGTACCCCAAGTTAGTTTCAGTCTAGAGTGTTAGATTTGGTTGATTGTTCTCTTAGAATGAAGATGTAAATTTGAACTCCAGACTGAACAATAGCCCCAGACTGAAATCATTCTGACTTTGTTGTATGTTTGCAGCCTGACTTCAGGATTTTGTCCAGTATTTTAGATGTTAGAAAAGTCCAGGGTTTTGACAAGTAGTTTAGATGATGGGGATTTTTGCTGAATCCTACATTCCTTACCATGCTTTGGAAAACCAGTTCTCATCTGTGAGCACAGCAGTCTTTCAAATATGGTCTGACCACCAGGGATATTGATCTTTTTGACAGATTTCCAGGAACAATGCATAGCAAGATAAGGTTAGAGAGGATGAATCTTTCTTTTAATTTTATCCAATTATTTATTTATCAGTATGTTTTGCATGCTACTCAATTTTTGGCTAATTGTCAGTTTTATTGGGTCTTCTTGAAGGATTTCTCACTGCGAGAGCTAGAAGGATCTCTCACAGTATCTTATGAACTCACTGCTTTAACTGCCTGCTCCACCCCTATGGGCCCTCCTCATCCAATTCTAACTCTCGTTGGGCCAAATGGCCACACTGAAGCGTTTCTGTGATTCAGTTACAAAGGTAAAGATGCTGAAATTAAAAGAGACTCCTAACAAAAATTAAAAGTGAACTAGCCTATAGTTTTATGAGTATATATATAAAAAAAAGCACCTAAAATAAACATGCACTCCATCAAAGCAGGAACAGGAGAAATTATCACAGGGAAAGACAAAATGGCAAAGAAATGGAATACATTTTATGTTTGACCTCACAGTCAAAGACAGGAATTACACATCTAAAGTAGGAGAGAAAAGGTGAGGAGATCAAGGGAATTACTATCAGCAGAAAAAATCATTGAAGAAGCTTGAAGGAATCAAATTCTGTAAATGTCCAGGAACTAATATCTTCCAGCTTCTTGCAGTTGAAACGTGCAGCACAATGGCCACATTTTGTTTATTGTTTGCATTTTTTTTTATTTGTGGGGACAAAACGCTTCCATCATAATTAACCACTGAGATCTCACTCGGGGAAACAAACAAAACACTGATCACAGTTAATTATTTTCATTGATCAGCTCAGGCATGCTACAATAATGCAGATCTGGAAGAGATGGGATTTAAACCCACACCGTTTAAAGTCAGAGGTCGGGATGCTACCGCCACATCACAAGAGCCCACACAGCAAGTCTGGAAGCTTTTGTGGATAGAGAAATTTACTGTTTCAGGTCTTTGAACATTCCCGGTGCCCTCACTGAGATTTATGTGAGTTTATTTTGTTTTAAGTAATTTAATTCTAAAATGTATCAAGTTTTTCCTAGGGGCAAGTGATGAAAATCCCTGAAATGTGGCAGTAATCCATCATGTATTATGATCGAAGTTTCACTGAGACGTTTTAAAGTCACTCTTCACACCAGTTTCTCGTCTTTGAAAAGCACCAAACGGAGTGTAATATTAGGCGCTAACCTGTACTTGGGCAGAAACTGTTATGCCGAGAGTTTCAAACAAAATTGCTGTAACATTTGTTTGACTTCTAACATTGCTGTTCTAGGGGATTCAATGTCAGAGAAGAATGAGGAAACTTTGATTTGGTACAATTGTGTAAAACTGAGCAAGATGTAAAAGAGGTTACCAGTTTACTATCACCCTTTGATGTGATGGTAACATCTACTCCAATGTGTTTATTTGTGTACTCACCTCCCTCAGAAAAATACACTTCTTAGAATTGACAATGCAGGCTGCTCACAGCACATTAGAAGAAGTCAGCTATGGGCTATTTCAATCTATTCAATTCATTTTGCAATTTGGAATTCAGTGCCACTCTCTAAACCATGATACTAAAGCAGTTATCGGGTTATATTAATACAATCAGGGTTAGTTCAAACAGCAAGTTATCATATTCTTGTATAGGTGAATCGGTTGATTATCAAAGAGAGTTATGTTTTCTCTTTCTCAAGGGAGTCATTCCATGCTGTGAACATTACTTTCAAATTCACAGATGAAAGTTAGACATCACCCAGGTCTTACTGCATGTCTGTATCATTTTCTGAAGGATTGTGAATGAAGCTAAACAGTGTGCAAGTAAGAAGCAGCAACTGTGTGGGCGGCACGGTGGCACAGTGGTTAGCATTGCTGCCTCACAGCGCCAGAGACCCGGGTTCAATTCCCGACTCAGGCGACTGACTGTGTGGAGTTTGCACGTTCTCCCCGTGTCTGCGTGGGTTTCCTCCCACAGTCCAAAGATGTGCAGGTCAGGTGAATTGGCCATGCTAAATTGCCCGTGGTGTTAGGTAAAGGGGTAAATGTAGGGGAATGGGTGGGTTGCAGGTCAGTGTGGACTTGTTGGGACGAAGGGCCTGTTTCCACACTGTAGGTAATCTAATTTAACCCCATTTCAAAAATTATAATGGAGGGACGATCTTGGAAGAAAAGCTGTACAGTGTCCTGAAGAATTCAGCATTAAGGATGGGCAGCTAGGTGGAGCCTTCACTTCACATTAATTGCTTATTTGTCCATCTGCATTTGTAATTGATTGAGCTAGGGTAGCCAAGCTTTCATTGTTTAAAATAGATATTGTCCTGTATTGTCTGTTCAATAGTTTGGCTGTTGAAAATTCAGATCTCGGTCCTTGTCGCTCTGAAATGGTAAGTTGAATCATATTTGTTTCTATTTGTGCTGAAAATGTATTTGTGTTGTTATGAATACTAAGTACCGCCAAATACAGAACCTTTGAGTCTATTCCTTTACTATCTTTGTAATTATAACTCAATTGGGAGATTCAAGGTTAGTGTAAAGATTTTTAGCTCAGGTAGTTGCAGTTATTGTGAGTATGTTCGCTGAGCTGGAAAGTTGGTTTGCAGATGTTTCGTCCCCTTTCTAGGTGACATCCTTAGTGCTGTAGAGGTCTTGTGAAACACTGCTGTATTGTGTTGGTTGGAATTTATTTGGTTTCATTTCCGTTGCTTCTGGTTGCCGGTTCTGATTGTTTGTTGCAGTGTTCAGTATACCAGGTCAAGGTCAATGTGTTTATAGATAGAATCTATGAATGAGTGCCATGCTTCTAGAAATTCTCTGGCTATCCTCTGTTTGGCTTCTCCTATTATTATTGTGATGTCCCAGTTGAATTTGTGGACCTTGTTGTCTATATGTATAGCTACTAGGGACAGCTGGTCATGGTGTTTAGTGGCGAGTTGATGTTCATGAACGCAGATCGCAAGTTGTCTACCTGTTTGTCCTATATATTGCTTTGTGCAATACCTGCATGGAATCTTGTACACCACGTTTGTCCTGCACGTGATTGGTATAGGGTCTTTTGTTCTGGTGTGTTGTTGTCTGAGCGTGGGATATTTGAAGGTGTGAATATTCTGCCCCATCCTTTCACACTCTTATCACAATTTCCCTCATTGCTATCTCACCCTTATGCCTTGTCGTTTCTGGTTAATTAATCACATCTTCTCAAATTTGATCCCTCACCCCAGCTATTTAGTTTACATTCCTCTCCACCATCCTCATTGCTTGCCTCACTAGCACATTGATCCTAGTGCAGTTCAGGTGAAGAGTATCCCAGCAATACAGCTGGCACTTACTAGAGTAATGGTATCAGTACTTGAGAAATTGAAAATCATTTACCCCACACCAACTTTTCTGACACATTTATCTCCCTAATTCAAGGTACACTATGCCAATTTGATAGTAGCTTCTGCTATGTGATTTCCTACATGGTTATTATTCATGCATGGGACATTAGGATTTATTGCCCAACCCTGATTACTCTTGAGAGGGTAGTGGTGATCTGCCTTCCAGAACCACTGTGGTCCATTTGGTGCATGTATCCCTACAATGCTGTTAAGTATGGACATTCAGAATTTTAACCCAGTGACACAGAAGGTAACATATTTCAAGTCAGGATGGAGAGTTGCCTGGAGGGTGCTTACAGGAGATGGTGGTTCTTCCTATCTACAGCCCTTGTCCTTCTAGTTTGCAGTGTCATGTGTTTGGAAAGAGTTGTCTGAGGAGCTTTGATAAATTTCTACAGTGCACACTTGTTATGAAGATGTGTTACTGTACCTCTAAGAGAGTTAAAAGCTAGCAGAACTACCTGACAGCAGCAAGTGCTCTGAACAAGATATAACGTAACATATGGTTCAGTAGCGGGGTAGCTGGTTATCTGGCAATGATAAAGGAGATTTGAATTAAGCCAAACAGTTTAAATTGTATCCCCCCAAAAGAAAAACCAAACTCCAATCACTTTTGAATTTAGCATATTGACAATCTTAAAAGATTATGACACAATGCAATGCTTTGGTGTTATAAGACTGGGGAAAATTGAATTGTTGGGAGGAGAACTGTCAAGCTAATGACATCTGTAGACTGCACGGAGAATAGCTCTCTGAAAGGTACCTTTATTGATCCATGACCTGTGAAGCAGAAATCCCTAAGAAGAAGAAAAGAAGATTTAACACCTGGGTGAATTTGAAAAGTTGAATTTTGGTAAATCTTAATTAGGGGTTTGCACTAGTATTATTCAAGGTTTGTGCGAAGATTTGTAGCTCGTATGAATAGTGTCCTGATGCAGCTTCGTTTGTGAGTGTTGGGGTGGTTACTTTCATAGTTTAGGACTTGGTCTGTGTGTGTGGCTTTCCTGTATAAAAGGGCCACAACACACTGCAGTACACCAGGACTGCAAAAAGAAGAAGAGGAACACCTATACAAGGTATTCGCCAAAAACGGATACCCGCGCAACTTCATCAGCAGATGCCTAAGAGAAAGACCACGAAACAAGGACATACCACAACCAAAAGGACTAGCCACACTACCTTACATCAGGAGCATCTTGGAACTGACTGCCAGACTACTGCGACCCCTAGGACTCATAACGGCACACAAACCAACAGCCACGCTCAGACAACAACTCACCAGAACGAAGGACCCGATATCCAACATGAGTAAGACGAATGTAGTGTAAAAAATACCATGCAAGGACTGCACTAAACACTATATAGGACAAACAGGAAGACAGCTAACAATCCACATACATGAACATCAACTAGCCACGAAACGACACGACCAGCTATCCTTAGTAGCCACACACGCAGACAACAAGCAACATGAATTCGACTGGGACAACACTACTATCATAGGGCAAGCCAGACAAAGAACAGCCAGGGAATTCCTAGAGGCATGGCATTCATCCACAAACTCCATCAACAAACACATCGACCTGGACCCAATATACCAACCACTACAACGGACAGCTGAAACTGACAACCGGAAGCGGCAGGGACAGACCACTATAAACACCGGAGGAAACATCAAAGAAGCGCTTCGCAGGAGGCTCCCAAGCACTGATGATGTCGCCTAGCCAGGGGACGAAACGTTTGCAATAAAAACTTCCAGCTCGGCGAACAGAACCACAACAACTAGTATTATAGAAGGGAAAGTAAAAGATAGATTAGAGGAAGGAGTTATAAATAATTGTTAGTTAATTATTCTCTGTTATACTTTAAGAAATAAAGTTGTTAATTTGTACTTTAAATAGTGCTTGGCCTCTCAAATTTTCACAGATTACTGCACGGGATAAATCTTTTTTGTGTTGCTCGTTTAAAGAGTGGTTAGCACTGCTGCCTCACAGCACCAGAGATCCGGGTTCAACACTTGCCTCAGGCAACTGTCTGTGTGGGGTTTGCACATTCTCCCCGTGTCTGCGTGGGTTTCCTCCGGTTGCTCCAGTTTTCTCCCACAGTCCAAAGATATGCAGGTTAGGTGAATTGACCATGCTAAATTGCCCATAGTGCTCAGTGAAGGGGTAAATGTAAGGGAATGGGTCTCGGTGGGCTGCTCTTCGGAGGGTCGGTGTGGACTTGTTGGGCCGAAGGGCCTGTTTCCACGCTGTAAGTAATCTAATCTAAAGTGAGCAGGAGGATTTACCCCGTGTCATAACACACCAATTCTCCTAAGTATCGGTAGTGGAAGAAGTTGATGTTTACAAATGAGATGATGTCTACTTAATGGGCTGTTTTGTCTTGGATGGCATCAAGTGCCTAGAGTGTTGTTGAAGCTACACTAAAACAAGAAATTGGGGATCATTCCAGCACAATTCTCACTTGTACCTTATAATTGGGAGATAGGCTTATGGAAATCAGGAAATGAATTACTTACTGCAGTATTCCTAGCTTCACAGCTGTTCTTGTAGCCAGTTGTAATTATCGTAGTTCAGTTCAGTTTCTGGTCAAGGGTAACTCATAGAACGTGGAGATTGTCATTGCTTGGTACATACTTGACCTGAATGATACTTAGGAGAAAGTGAAGATGGCAGATGTTGGAGGTCAGAGTCGAAGAGTGTGGTTCTGGAAAAGCACAACAGGTCAGATAACAACCTAAGAGCAGGAATATCAACATTTCGGGCATGAGACCTTCATCAGGAATGAAGCTTGTGGGCCGAGGGGCTGAGAGGTAAATGGGAGGGAGTGGGCCTGGAGGGAAGGTAGCGGGGAATGCGATAAGTAGATGAAGGTGGGAGTGAAAGTGGCAAGTAAAAGAGGAAGGTGGAGTGGATAGGTGGGAAGGAAGATGGACAGGTAGGACTGTTCAAGAAGACAGCGCCAAGTTGGAAGGTTGGGACTGGGATAAGGTGGGGGAAGGGGAAATAGGGAAACTGGTGAAGTCAACATTGATCCCATGTCGTTGCAGGGTTTCAAGGCGGAAGATGAGGCATTCTTCCTTCAGACGTCGGGTAGTAAGGGTTTGGCGATGGAGAAGGTCCGGGACCTGCATGTACCTGGCAGAGTGGGAGGGGGAGTTGAAAAGTTCAGCCACGGGATGGTGGAGTTGGTTGGTGCGGATGTCCCAGAGATGTTCTCTGAAACGATCTGCAATTTGGCGTCCTGTCTCCCTGATAGTAGAAGAGACCACATCAGGTGCAATGGATACAGTAGATGCTGTGTGTGAAAGTACAAGTAAATTTCTGTCTGATGTGGAAGGATCCTTTGGGGCCTTGGATGGAGCTGAGGTGTGGGTGCAGGTTTTGCACTTCTGGCAGTGGCAGGGGAAGGTGCCAGGAGGGGAAGGTGGGTTGTTGGGGTCCCAACCTTCCAACCTGGCACTGAATGGTCCTACCTATCTCTCTTCCTTCGCACCTATCTACTCCACCCTCCTCTCCAACCTATTACTTTCACCTCCACCTTCATCTACCTATTGCATTCCAGCTACCATCCCCCCTCCCCCCCCCCCCCACTCCCCCAGCCCCTCACCCCTCCCATATATCTCTCAGCCCTCTTTGGCCCACAAGCCTCTTTCTTGATTAAGGGCCTGTGCCTGAAACATCGATTCTCCTGCTCCTCTGATGCTGCCTGACCTGCTGTGTTTTTTCCAGCACCACACTCCTTCAATTCTGAATGTTACTTGTCACTTATTAATTCAAGCATTAATATTATCCAAGTCTTGATGCACAATCACTACCTTCCTGTTAACTCACCTGCTTGAAAGGATTTATTTAACGTGGGGTCATGGTCAGTTTGCTAATCCACTGAGCAGTCACTACTTTCATCTGTACAGGTTGCGAGAACCTCAATCCTGTTATACAATTGAAAAGGCAAACAATCCTCCTCTTGCACTTTCTGAATACTTACACATGGCTCAATCACAAGCCCCCCTTCTTAAAGACCTGTGATCAGGGTAAACAAAGACAAGCTTGGGAATTCCTAGAGCCCTGATATTCATCCGTTGGTCCTATAAACACATGCATTGAAATAGACCCTCATCTACAAACCACTACAATACAAACCTGAAAGTAGAACCACCCCCCACAACAGGCAGAACTGTATACATTCATCCAACAGCCATACAGCACTGAGGGTGTCACCCAGGAGGGAGACTAAATGTTTGCAAGAAAATTAACCAGGTCAGCAAACCGACCAACAACTTCAACCTGTGATCAAATCAAAAAAGCCCTATCCAAAGGGTTTGGAGGTACTGGTGTTGGATTGGGATGGACAAAGTCAAAAAGTGTGGTGCTGGCAAAGCACAGCCAGCCAGGCAGCATCCGAAGAGCGGGAGAGTCAATGTTTTGAGCATAAGCTCTTGAAACCTCGATTCTCCTACTCCTCAGATGCTGCCTAACCTGCTGTGCTTTACCAGCACCATATCTTTGGCTCTGATCTCCAGCATTAGCAGTCCTCACTTTCTCCTAGTTCATTAACTCCAGGTTATAGTCCAACAGGTTATTTGGAAATACTAGCTTTCGGAGCACCGCTCCTTTATCAGCTACCTGATGAAGGAACAGTGCTTGAAAGCTAGTACTTCCAAATAAACATGTTGGATTATAACCTGGTGTTGTGTGATTTTCAACTCTATCCTAAGGGGTGTGACCACCTCCTCCAATATTCAAGTTACATACCCTTCTTTGAAGTTGTTTGTAATGATTGATTGGACTAGCATTACTTCTGAAGTGATATTCTCTTTTAACATACTGCAACCATGAAGATCACCAATGCCTGAGGTACTACATCTCCAGCTCTGGTCATGAGTAGATTTCACTCATGGTGTATCCATTCCCTGAACAGAAAAAAACCCAAAAACATCAATTGGCATTATAACTTATTTACAAGACTTTAATTAGCATTGCTAAATATTTATCGTAAGACATCTAATTGCCTCCTCAACCAATTTATATGATTTGTTTTGATGGGCTTGCACACTGTTATCTTCTGAATGTAGTCCCCTCAGGTTTCCTTCTAATGTCCTAGTAACTTTCTCCGTCCCCTGATATTTGAACTACTTGTGATAGTAGACAATGTTCCTGCATTAACTAGCAATTATGCTATGCAACAAAGTATTAAGCATAGTTATAGGTTGCAATGAATCATTCAGCAATGATAGATCAACCTTAGCTATACTGAAACCAGTAATTTTACTGGAATTTTAACTATTACACATCAATGTGAAACCGTCACAAGAATTAAGCAATTAAAGGGGTTGCAATGTTTAAGTTTTGCAATTAATTCAGTGCTCATAATTCTGAAATAGTTTGAAATGAAGCTACCAGAGCCTCTGAAGATAAGAAGGGTTATGGAACCTGCCAGACATAATCTGCAGGTTAATTTTTCCACAAAGATGTAGCAATAAGATAGAATGGATTTTGGTTGCAACTTTTAGACTCCGAGATGGTACTTTATTCTTCAGATGTACTTTTTTGGTGTTCTTGCTGAACAACTTGCTAATAGTGCGCCAATCTCTTAACATGAAAGGTCATTCCTCAAGCTATTCAGCAAACCCATTTTGTTGCCATTGAATTGCTACTGCTCTTTCAATGACAGCCAATTAGCTTTGCAGTGACTAGATAAACGATGAAGGTGTCTGGTTTTATTGCCATTACTCAGATAAGCAAATGATAACATCTCACCCTGATTTAAGTAATCAACGTTTATTTTTACCCAGCACTTGTTGAATGATAGTTTACAAAAATATGTGATGTACCTGAATTAACAATATTGAAGGTTTTTTAATGGAACATTCTCAATTAACCCTTTCAGAGAAGAATCTGTAAGCAGTAGGATTTTAAAAAGAAACCTCTTTTTGTGCGTTGTTCAGTGAAATTGAAAATTGATAACTCTTGGGAGTTACAGAAATAAGAACAAAATAAAATATGCTGAGGCATTTCAAAATAAGCAGAGGACTTCCCCTTAGGCAGATCACAATTGCAATTAAAATGACTCCCTTAGAGTACCATTTTTACATCAGCAACAATTTGAATTTACAAAGGATATAAAATGTCTGAAACCAAATCTATATCACTACATCAGACAATGTCTCACAGAAGCATTATATAAGGGTATATGTTTGAGTATTTGTTATTAAATATTAATATTTGTGGGCATCTTTTTGCTTCATGTAATATTGAATGCCTAGATTTCACATTAGGTGTTGTTATTGAACCAACATTCAATTGAAACTATGGACAGCTTGGTTGCTCAGTGGTTAGCACTGCTGCCTCACAGCACCAGGGACTAGGGTTTGATTCCACCCTCAGGCGACTGTCTGCGTGGAGTTTGCACATTCTCCCCATGTCTGTGTGGGTTTACCCTGAGTGATCCAATTTCCTCCCACAGTCCAAAGATGTTTAAGTTAGGTGAAATAGCCATGCTATAGTGCCCAGGGATGTGCAGGTTAGATGGATTAGCCATAAGAAATGCAGGGTTACAGGCTGGGATGCTCTTCGCAGGGTCAGTGTGAACTCAACAGGCTGAGTGGCCTGCTTTCACACTATAGGGATTTTATTCTAAATTTATTCTGTGTCTGAACTTGATTTAAAATGCCACCAATTGAGTAATAAAAGTCAGGGATTCACATCCAATGGAGCTGGTGTTTAAAGAGTGGATCCATCTATGTAGTAAGGATAAGACAATTTAGAACTGGAACACACAAATATGGCAGATTGCAAGATAGACTCTGTGAAGGAACAGCAGTGGCGATGCAAAAAGTTGGGTTTGAAACTGCACTATTTCTTAACAGTTAAGCCACGGGATTGGAATGAACTTTGAAATAAGTTTAGTATAAGAATGCAATGATTAGAAAGCTTCACCACTGAAACCAAATACATTGGAACATAGTCCCTCAATATTACAATGCATTAAAAAAGAATAGGCTACACGATTGGTTAGATCCAGTATCAAGTATAACACATACAACTAAATCTCATCCTTACATCTATCACATTGCGGATTTTAATCACTCCACCATTGGCAGATTTATTTTTTGATACCAAGACCCAATATTCTGGCAATCCCTTCTAACCTTTTCCACTTTCAATTTTGAGGCACTCCTTACAGTCTAACTTTAAGGCATTTATCATTTGTCCTAATAGCTTCTTAAATCTTTGTTGTGAAATCCTGCTACATAACACTCTTGGGAAATGCCTTTGGACATTTTATATCCTTTGTAAATTCAAATTGTTGCTGATGTAAAAATGGTACTCTAAGGGAGTCATTTTAATTGCAATTGCGATCTGCCTAAGGGGAAGTCCTCCGCTTATTTTGAAATGCCTCAGCATATTGTATTTTGTTCTTATTTCTGTAACTCCCAAGAGTTATCAATTTTCAATTTCACTGAACAATGCACAAAATAACTCTGCGAAAGAATACTATAAGAACATAAGATATTTTAGATTAGATTACCAACAGTATGGAACCAGGCCCTTCAGCCCAAAAAGTCCACACCGACACTCCGAAGAGCAATGCAGCCAAACTCATTCCCTTATATTTCCCCTAACTAACATACTTAACACTACGGACAATTTAACATGGCCAATTCACCTACCCTGCACATCTTTGGATTGTGGGAGGAAACCGGAGCACCCAGAGGAAACCTACGCAGACACGGGGAGAATGTGCAAACTCCACACAGACAGTCACCCAAGGTTGGAATTGAACCCAGGTCCCTGGTGCTGTGAGGCAGCAGTGCTAATCACTGAACCACCGTGTCACCCATTTTAGGAACAGATTTAGGCCATTCTGTCCATTAAGCGTACTCTGCCACTTGATCATGGCTGATATGTTTCTCAACCCTAATCTTCTACCATCTACCCATGACCTTTGATCCCCCTACTCATCAAGAACCTATTCTTTTGCTCAGCGCCTATACTCAGTGACTTGGCCTTTACAGCTTTCTGCAGCAATGAGTTCCATAGATTCACCACTATCTGGCTGAAGAAATTCATCCTCATCCTAATTCTAATGCATTGTCCCTTCACCCTGAGGCTATGCCCTCGAGACCTAATCTCTCCTACAAGTGGAAACCTCTTCTCCATTCCCATACTATCCATGCCGTTCGGTATTCTCTAGGTTTAGGTGAGATTCCAGCAGTCATCTTTCCAAACTCCATCGAATACAGAACAAGAGTCCTCAAACACTCCTCAAATGACAAGCTCTTCCTCCCCGGGATCATTCTTGTGAATCTCCTCTGGAGCCCATACAATGCCAGCACATCCTTCCTTAGACATGGGGCTCGCAACTGCTTATCGTCTTCCTCATGAGGGCTTGTAGAAACACAAGGCCTCTTCTTAAAGATCCTCCATCTGTAAGCAAACATTTTCTCTCAAAGTTCTATGTTCCACTCTCGCCTTCAAGGAATTACTGGTTCCCCTGTTCATTAACCATGGTTCATAACCCTGAGCAAGGGGCCTTTACCTCAGCCTTGGGGGAGTCACTAAAGGGCAGAAACTAGCAAAGCCTCCCAAAGTCTCAAATGAATCTGCTTTGTTCAATTTACATTGGTGAAAATGGCAACTGGATATATTCTACAGCAGGTGAAGGTGAATATGAAAGTGTCAATGTGTCTCCCTTCTGGCTATTATGTCATGCCCACTACAGAACCAAAGCAGATAACAATGTTTGGAAAATCAAATGTCCACAATGTAGACTTCATGAAAGAAGCAATAGTAGAGTATTAAGTGATAACTGATTTCTTTACTTCATGTAGGTGCATTCGTTCTGAAACAGGAATGCTGTAACCTGTAAAAACTACAGAAATGCAAACAAAAACCTGTTTGAAAGTATGAAAGAACCAGAGGTGATAGTTCCAACAGATTCACAGTGATATGAATATTTCATATTCACACCAACGTATGTATCAGCAAGCTGAGGAGGTGTTGGCCTTGTTCACTTCACACATCAGCCTGTTCCAGGAAGCAACTCAACGCCCACTGTTTTGACTCTCAATGAATTATCTGCTGCCCTTTTGTGTTTGTGTTTTTTTTAAACTGCTGCTTTCCTCTATTCCCTCATCTCAGAGCTGTGTAAACAGAGCACAGCCAGCAAGACTTGAGTAATAATGAAAACTATTGCCCTTAGCCAGTCAGGAGAATGCCTTGGAGTATTCTCTAAAATAGTAGCCCTTGCACATGGTTTTTGGGAGAATTAACAAACTCAATAGAAACTTACAAACAAAAGGTAGATTTGGTCTTCTCATAACTAAAGGTTTAAGTGCTAAGTTTTACACAAAATTAATCAAGTACCCAGGTTAGTCAAAGGTTTGGTAAAGATCTGGGTTAATGCTAGCGTAGCGTTAGACTCCACTAAACCTCAAGCCTAATAGTTAAGAGATGTCTCATTTTAAATATTCCTCAATTTCCCAGCTTCCCTGAGTTCCAAAGTCAGGTGATGAGCTAAGCTCAAAGCTGTAATGTACCTTCACATTGCTCCAAATTATCTTACGACATAACCAACGTCGAAATCTAACAATAGACATGGTTGCGTAATTGCCATAAGATTGGATCTATAACCCAACTATTTTCGAAACTGAATAGTGCTAAAATCATAGCAGAAATAAAAGTTTAAAGCTGATAATTTTCATTAAGGACACAGATAGTTTCCATGAGGGAAGGTAAGGAAAACTACCACTCCCTTTGGATTTGGCCGACACATGTCTCCACCCTATGTTACATGGTGAGGAACATGACTTGTCCATTTAAGATCATAAAAAAAAGATACATGTGTAGGCCATTTGGCCCAATAAGCTTGTTCTGTCTTTCAACTAAATAATGGCTGATCTGATAATTCTGCTCTTCTATCTGTTTCACATAACCTTTAATTCTATAGTCACTCAGCTAATTGTCTGTATGGAATGTACTCAATTAGACAGAATCTACTGCTCTCTCTGGAAGAGAATTCCAAAGAATAATAATCCTTTGAAAGAACAAATCTCTTCAATGAGATCCCTTATTTCTAAACTGAGACTCTTGGTTCTAGATTGGACTCTTTCTGTCTCCTCCACTAATATTCTTTGAAGTGGCCTGGGGAAGTCAAATAGTTGCAATCATTTCAGGAGGCCAGCAAACTCTTTTCAGGGCAATTAGAAAAGGGCAATAAATTTGTCTTTGCCAACATTGCCCACACCATGAGGACAAGCTGGAAGAAAGCATTAGCCCAGCCTCAATTGTAATTCATTTGAACTGATGGTGATTGCTTGGCATGCCAGTCTCACATCATTGTCTGCACCATACTTATAATGTTAATAAAATCAATCCTAACAGGCTTTACCAGATGCTGTATGCCTTTACAAGATAGCAAAATAGAGGGCAATTTCCTATTTACTCATTTGGCTCACATTTTAAGTGAATGAATGAATAGTCAGTCTTGTAAATCAACATTACAAATGGCTTCAATTCAGCCAAAATGCTTCAGGTCACTCTTCTAACATCCACAGAGAGAGAAAAGAAAAATCACTTTCTGGTTGACTGCTGAAAAATAACAATAGTCAGTTGCTAAATCAATGCCACACTGAATAAAATCATTTTAAAAGACACAATCTTTTTCCCATTAGGGTGGATAGAATTAACTTAATAGTGGGAATATAATAAAACCAGAACTACTCAGAATTTCCTTTGAAAATAAGTGTTGCTTTCGGATTCTCAGCTTTTCAAAAATGCATACACTCAACATACAAAACCCAATCAGTTATCTCTGATGAAAAATCATGTTAACTGGCTTTGAGTTTTGGATAATGAATAAAAACTGCAATTATTTAAAGGATGAAATTAATGACAAGCAATTTAACTGTTCAGAGGTGCATCAATTACAGTACAATGAGAACTGTGGATGCTGAAGATCAGAAACAAGAACAGAAATTGCTGGAGAACATTAGCAGGTCTGGCAGTGTCTGTAGAAAGAAAGCAGAGTTAATGTTTCAATTGTAACTCTTCATCAGAACTTCATTAATTACAGCATACTTTATTGGGTCTCCATGTTAGTCCTCACTCTTTGTTTGAGTCAGAAGATTCTGAGTGCAGGAGCCTACTTAAGAGAGCTGAGCACTTAATCCAGATTGACATTTCAGTGCAGTGCTGAGGCAGAGTTGTTGTGGTTTGGATCACACACTCAAAAAAAACCAAGGCTCTTACTAGTGGAGATAAAATATCCTGTGGAAATATTCAGATAGGACGGGAATAGTTCTTCTTGTGTCTTGGCCAACATCCATTCCTAAATCATCCTGAAATCAATGCCTCTATAACAGGATCTGGTCCTTTATTTCATTGCTGTTTGTGGGATCCTGCCGTGCATAAATTAACCACCATATTTCTTGCAATGTCTATATTGTGAAACATACTAGATCCTGTTCTGAAGGTTCCTACAGTATTTTGTGGTGGCAAAATGTAAATTACTACCTTAGATGATATAAATATGTTGATCTTGTTTGTTCCTATTCTTTAAAGTGCTAATTATACTGTTGTACGACACAGAAACAGGCCCTTCAATCAACTCAACTTTGCTGACCAGATATCCCAATCTGACCTAGTCCCGTTTGCCAGCATTTAACCCATAGCCCTCTAAACACTTCCCAATCATATATCCATCAAGATGCCTTTTAAATGTTGTAATTATTTTTTCATGCATTCATGGGATGAGGACGTCACTGCCTAGGCCAGCATTTATTGCCCATTCCTAATTGCTCAGAGGACTGCTAAGGCTCAATCACATTGCCGTGGGTCTGGAGTCACATGTAGCTCAGACCAGGTAAGGATGGCAGTTTCCTTCCCTGAAGGTCATTAGTGAACCAGGTGGGTTTTTCCAACAATCAGCAATGGATTCATGGTCATCATTAGACTCTTAATTCCAGATTTTTGTTGAATTCATCTGCCATGGCGAGATTTGAACCCGACTGCCCAGAACATGACCAGGGTCTCTGGATTAACAGTCTACTGAGAATACCACTATGCCATCACCACCCCCAGCCGCCACCACTCCCTACTTGTATCAGTCTCCATCACTTCCTCTGGCAACTCGTTCCGTACACACACTAACCTTTGCATGAAAAAGTTACCCTGCAGATCCTTTTTAAATCTTACCCCTCTTACCCTAAACTATGTCATATAGTTTGGGATTCCCTCTACTCTAGGAAAAAGACCTGTGCAATGCTAATTTGATACTAGCTCTGCCATTTTCAAATTTGTTGCTTTAGCTAACACCATCCTTTCCAACTGTTGAGGTGATGCACACGTTTTCAACCATAAATTGCTTCACTCTGCACAGCTATTTAGTAGTGTAGTTCACTGCCTTCCAAACTAGCATCCTTGTTTCAATGTGTGGTCTGTGTTGAATTAGCTATTCTCAACACTGACAGCATTATCGTTGCTACAATTGGCCATCATGTTGATACAAACAGGTCAGGACAGTGGTGTTAATGGGAAAAATGTCAGTTACTCTCAAGGAACATGTGAAGGTATTTGGTCATGTATCAATGAGATCAGGATCAGTTTGCTGATGTGGTTGAACAGTCTGCAGATTGTCACTGTTGAGACTAGACCAGAAAAAACACTGAAATAAAGGTGACGCCAAAAGTCAATAATGTTCTCATAGAATCCCTATAGTGTGGAAGCAGGCCATTCCGACCATCAAGACCACGCTACCCCACATCCCATTCAACTCCTTCCCTACAACTCTATATTTCCCATGGTTAATTCAATTAGCTTGCACTTTCTGGACACTTTAATGTGGTCGATCCACCTTACCAGTACATTGCTGGACCGTGAGAGGAAACAAAAACATCCAGAAGAAACCCACACAGACACGGCGAGAACATGCAAATGCCGCACAGGTCCCTGGTGCTGTGAGGTAACTG